>NC_133896.1:89238275-90469887 GCF_964199755.1 Larus michahellis | reverse complement strand
AAGGAAAATATTTAATATTTGTAGTGCTTCTCAACTAGCAGGATCTTGCACCATTTTTCAGCTTCATCTTCAGGAGCCTGTCAGTGAGTTACAGGCAGCCATCCTTTCTGTTTATCAGCATGTACTCAGGTGCTACAAAACTGCCTAAAAAAGCCGACAGAGTGCGCTGAATCATACAGGCAGCAGACTTCTACTGTAGAAAACAGCAGGCAGCAGCACAAACGCTCCCCATCGCCCCCACTCTCACCCCCACCCCTGGCTATATGACTGAACATTCCTTAGTGGAACCTCTCCAAAAGCTCCACTTGGGAATGAAACAACCTCTTGCTAAGGGCTTGTTCTCTTCATGGACCAGTCCCCAGTCCTCTTCCAGTCCAGTTCCAGTCCTCTTCAATATATTCATCAACGACCTGGATGAAGGGATGGAGTGCACCCCCAGCAAGTTTGCTGATGATACAAAACTGGGAGGGGTGTCTGACACACCGGAAGGCTGTGCTGCAATACAGAGAGACCTAGACAGGTTGGAGAGCTGGGCGGAGAGAAACCTTATGAAATTCAACAAGGGCAAGTGTAGGGTGCTGCACCTGGGGAGGAATAACCCCATGCACCAGTACAGGTTGGGGGCTGACCTGCTGGAGAGCAGCTCAGTGGAAAGAGACCTGGGAGTCCTGGTGGACAACAGGATGACCATGAGCCAGCAATGTGCCCTTGTGGCCAAGAAGGCCAAAGGCATCCCGGGGTGCATCAAGAAGAGTGTGGCCAGCAGGTCGAGGGAGGTCATCCTCCCCCTCTCCTCTGCCCTGGTGAGGCCACATCTGGAGTACTGTGTCCAGTTCTGGGCTCCCTGGTTCAAGAAGAACAGGGAACTGCTGGAGAGGGTGCAGCAAAGGGCTACGAAGATGATCGGGGGACTGGAACATCTCACTTATGAAGAAAGGCTGAGAGATTTGGGTCTTTTTAGTCTGGAAAAGACAGCTGAGGGGGAACCTTATCAGCACTTACAAATACTTAAAGGCTGGGTGTCAGGAGGATGGGGCCAGGCTCTTTTCAGTGCTGCCCAATGATAGGACAAAAGGTAACAGGCACAAACTTGAACATAGGAAGTTCCACCTAAACATGAGGAGGAACTTCTTTACTTTGAGGGTGGCAGAGCACTGGAACAGGCTGCCCAGAGAGGTAATGGTCTCTCCGTCTCTGGAGACATTCAAAACCCATCTGGACGCGTTCCTGTGCAACCTCCTCCAGGTGAACCTGCTTTGGCAGGAGGGTTGGATGAGATGATCTCCAGAGGTCCCTTCCAACCCCTACCATTCTGTCATTCTGTGATTCCCAGGGCAAAGGCACGTTCAACAGCAGGATCGTGGTGAACATGATAGGGCGGAAGTGGCAGGTAGGAGAGACAGACCACAGGCCTTGATTCCACCTCCTGCCCCAAGCAGCACAGAGAGGGCACCCATCCCATCCTGACCAAGGGACAAAAGGAAGTGGGAGTGAGGACAGTCAGGCTGGGTTGGACTGGTCCAGAGACGTCCAGGTAGAGTGGAGTGCAGCCTCAAGGGCTGAAAGGCAGCTGAGCTCTTCCGTGTGATGGAGTAAGGAGCACTGGATGAAAGTCAAGCCTTGAGGACACTCATCTTGGACAAATCCTGGGGACCTCATCTAAGGCTGGAATCCTGTGTGATGGGACCCCACTAGAATCTCTTTGAAGTCACAGGGCTTTTTAAGAACCCCAGAACTGGTTTCAGCAAAGGTCTTCACCTGGGACACCTGAGCAGTGAAACAGTCTGCTTAGGGAAAAGGGACAGAGGGCACCTTCCTTCCACAGAGAGGAACTTTCTATCCCTTTCTCCCATCACCAGACAGCATTAACACACATTTGTCTTTCTTGGCAGGACTTTAATGGGAAACCAGCAGTCTACGTGAGTACCGCAAAGACCCTCTCACCCAAATATTCCCCCATTTTTCTTGAAAGACGTAGGGCACTGGGGAACACACCAAAGGCTGATGGAGGTACTCGGGGGTGTGGTATCCAAGGGTTTCCAGTCTGCCCTGCACTCAGGTAAGGTTTGTCTCTAAAATTGGAGCAGGTCTCTCAGGGCATGGACCAGGGTGGTTGGAAAGTCTCCCTAAATGCAGACCTCTCCTTCAAGTACAAGGCCTTGTCCTTGGGCTACCTCACTCCTCTGGCAAAGAATTTGTCCCCCTGCCTCAGCAGAATTTCCCCATCACAGATTGTGCCCATCACTTTTCAGTCCTTTCATGGGGACCTCCAAGAAGACTCTGTCTCTAACTCGTCCTCAGCTCCCTCCAGGAAATGAGAGGCTGCACCTAATGCTCCCCTGCATTCTCATCTTCTGGCCAGACAAACCTAGAACCTTCAACCTCTGCCCACCTGCCCTGTGTTCCAGTGCTCATCATCTCAAGACCCCTAGTGGACATCTCCCTTGTCCTGGGGACACCAAGTGGTTCCAGTCCGCAGTTATGGTCTCCAAAGTGTGGAGCTGGGTGGAGGAATGATCCCCCTCCTGGCCCTGACACCTCCATTCCGGTTAGCAGAGCCAAGGGTATGGTGGATTATTGCCACGGAGCACCTTGTGGCCTGGGGCTCCTCACCTACAGGACCATGCTCCATTCTTGGATACCATCAAGACCCGAGCTACATGGCATACATCAGAATGTTCAGGTCACAGGGTAACGGCGTGACCCAGGCACCCTGGCACACAGCAGCGTACCCATTCACTGCAGACTGGTGGGGCAAAGGCACCAGTGCACACATAGAAGTCCTCAGTGGCATGGTTTTGCCAGTACTCTGCAACTCGGAGCTCCTCATGCAAGGCAGTGTGCTGAACCCTGGGTTACGATCGAGGCACCTGTACTCTAGGAAACCACAATGTGAGCAATCCCAGGAGACCCCAGAATCCCTTGCCAGATTCAACTCCAGGTTGGCCTTGGATTTCCAGCCAAGCAATTAGAGATCAGGCAGAAGACAGACAGATGATAAACACGAGTTTCCTGAAGTAGGCAGTGCTCCTGAAGTAGACAGTTCCTCCTCATGTTTAGATGGAACTTCCTATGTTCAAGTTCGTGCCCATTACCCCTTGTCCTGTCATGGGGCAGCACTGAAAAGAGCCCAGCCCCATCCTCCTGACACCCACCCTTTAAGTATTTATAAGCATTGATAAGATCCCTGCTCAGTCGTCTTTTTTCGAGACTAAAAAGACCCAAATCCCTCAGATTTTGTTCCAGTCCCTTAACAATCAGGTCGAGGTAGAGTGGAGGGCAAGAGGAGAACATAATCTACTGTCAAATACACCGCTCTGTGTGTGTGCTGGGGGCACATCCCTCTTTGCACGGAAAGGTTTCTGCTATGCTGCTCCGGATTTTGAGTCACTATGGGCCTCCCTCAGCACAAAAATATGTGCCAGAGTCATTGAGTAGCGCGTAATCTATCGCCACAGATAAGCGGTAGCCCTTAGTCCCATTATTCCAAAAGTGATTTCTGAATTCCTTCTCAATCTCTGCCCTGCCACCTTCCACCGAATATACAACCAACTGCAGAGTGGCATCCTTCCCCGTGGGCAACTTGTACCAGGACATGGCTGAGTATGCATTGTCCTTTTGGGAACAGTTCAGAACCACAGAGTCTCCCACTCGGACGACGGTGTCTGGCGACTGCTGAAGGGCCTGGTCTGCAAAGAGAAGGGAAGAGATGTGAGGAGTGAAATGCATTGAAGGGGACGCAAAAACACAGCCTTGAACTACGGCATGGGGCGGCATAAGGATGTCAGCAAGCTCTATGGGACAGTGTCCTGTTTCTCTAAGACAAACAGGAGAATAAAAACCCACCAACTAGCTTCAAAGACAATGGCAAATTTGTTATGAAAAACAATTACTTCGGTACTCTCAATTGAAGTATTAAACTGGGATAGAAAAAAGCACCTTTGTAGATGTGTAGAGATTTCTGAGTTTAGAGGTTGAGGAAAAGCTCACCTCGTTCATTGCTGTCCTGGTTCCGGTGGGGATAGGGTTAACTTTTCCTGGTATTCCATGCCATGTGAGCCACGCCCACCCTGAGCTGCCGGGGGAGGGGGCAGGAAGTTGCTGCTTAAAAGCGGGCTGGGGCGTCCCGGTCCGGCCGGTCGGCGAGCGGCGGGGAGCGGCGGTTCCGTAATCGCGTTTGTATATTCCCCTATCCGTGTTGTTGTTGTTGTTTGCCTGTTCCCTTTACTGTCCTGTTAAACTGCCTTTGTCCCAACCCAAGAGTCTTGCCTTTTCTTACGATCCTTCCTGTATTAGGAAGGGACGTGCGAGCGGCACGTGGTTCTTTGTTGCCATCTGAGGCTAAACCACGACAATTGCCCATCCTCCCCCGGGAAGCCTTGGGGAATGGGGCACTGACAACGACTGGGCACACGGCTGAGGCAGCAGCAGCAGCTCCAGGGCAGCTCTTCAAGCGGAAGAGAAGATCGCTTACCCACAGGGACCAGGACGGCCACAAGGAACCAGAGGAGAACCATGGGGAAAGGCCACCTCCTTCCAGCACCCTGCCCGATGTGGCAGCACAGGCACAGAGACGTGCCAAGACGAGAGGCTGGGAGAGGAAGAGACACGTGTCTCTCTGCGGGTGGGCAGGGCGGTGAGAGAGAGCCTGAAGCGTGAGGAGGCAGTTGGCTGGCTGGGAACAGCGGGGAATGACACCTGCATGCAGGCATGAGGTGCATCCACCCTGCTCCACGCACTTCCTGCTGTGTCTGTGTGTGTGTATAGGCAGAGGTGGGGGACAGGGGTGATCACAGGAGCAGGACGGGGCTGTGTGGCAGCCTGAGTGCGTGCACGGCACAGGGATGCACAAGGAGGCACCAAACGAAGGGAAGAGAAAGAGAGCGTAGGGATGCATGTTTGTTGTGTGCCCCTCAGCTGAGTCTTCTCTCCAGCAGCCTCACACTCAGGCTCCCAGCCCGCAAGCTGCAACGTGGAATCTTCTCTGCTTATCCCAGTGCTGCTCGTCATGTTGCCCAGGAATGGGAAAGGCTGCTGACCTCTTACCCTGCTGTCTACTGTAGTATGCCAGAGAGGAGTTCTGTAACTGTTCCTCTCTTCCTCCAAAGGGACATCTCAAGGAGAGAAAAGGCTGCCTTTGGCTCTGCACTGGGACTGCCTCTTGGGAGACCGCACCACAGAGCAATTTGTGAGGAGAAGGCTATTCACCGTGGGATAGGCTGGTACAGACTTACCTTCTCCATGCCAGAGAAGAGATGACACTCTCTTTTCTGGAGCATTCTGCAAAGGAGCAGCAGGACGAGGATGGGCAGAGCTGGAGAAAATCCTGTCTTCTTCTCTACTTGGGGCACAGCCGGTTCACCAACCCTAGGCTGTGGGGAATCACTGCTGGCAAGATCTGACTTGCTTTGTGTCCACACTGACACCCTCTCTGTGTGTCGGAGGCCTGACAGAGCTTCTGCACGTCTCTGCCATGCTGTGGGCCCAGCAATGCACGGCAGTGTATGGACAGCCCATACAAGAGAGCAAGGGATCTGGCTGCTCAAGGCTGTCATGGGCTTTGCAGAGAAGATGTACCCCTGTGTCCATGCAGAAGGGTGCAGCAACGCCTGCAGCTCCCACTCCCTCTGTTCCATGTCCAAGCAAATCCCACTGCATTCATTGCCACAAAAATGCCTGTAGCAGATTCAGGAATGACCCCAGCTTCCTCAAAAGAAAAGGGAGAAAAGAACCAAGAGGGTGGGCTAAACTGTGCAGGCAACAGGAAGAAACCCCACAATACCCCACAATACCCCCAGCACTCCAGCTGAGAGGAGGCTGGGCTTGATGCGTCCATGGGAAGGGTCTCCATTTCCCATGGTGTTCCCTGGGGTGCGCAGGCGGCAGGGCAGGGCATTGGGAGCCCTGCAGGGCACATGGGATGCGAGGAGTTAGAGATGCCTGCTCTCCTGGGCCTTGTGCTTAGGGCTGGAGAAGCCCGTCTGTCAGCATGGGAAGCTGCACTGTGGGAACCTGCTGGAGAGCAGAGAGATCTGCTGGAGAGCCCCACAGAGATACCACTCTAACCCATCAGGAAACCTTCTGTTAGCTGCACAACTTGCTAACGTAATCTGGAATTTAGATATATCCTTGGGAAAGGTAAACTGTGTGAGGATCAGGGGGTGGAAGGCAGTGATCCTGACCCAGAGACCACTGTAGATGGAGGAGTCAGTGATGCACAAAACAGTGAACCCGAGCACGCGCCCGCCTGTGCTGTGCTGCACCTGCAACATGGCCTTCAGGCCTCTGCTGTGCTGCACATTCCCCCTGGCCACAGGATAACCTCAGGCAGGTCGTTGTAACGGAGCAGGACGTGAGCAGCTCCCGCTCGGTACCGGCTCTTACGCCACGTGCCCGGCCTTGCCTTTATCTAAAGGTGCACCTTAGATAGAAGAACCTCTCATGCAAACATCCTTTCTGTGTGACGGTGAGAATGATGAACTCCAGGGTTGCCTGGAGTTAAATGAGAGGAGGTCTGCAGAGTGCAGACTGAGGAGAGACAGAAAGAAGAAGGTGGGGAGAGAAAGGGAGTCAGAGAGGGGAAGAAGCGTTGAGGGAAGTGGCTATAATGGAAATGAGAGCTAAACGGAGAGGGAGGCAAGGAGGAGTGGGGTGGCATGGAGAGAAAGCAGGATGAATAAACTCACAGAGTCTGAGAAGAGGACGAAGGGCAGGCTAGGAAGCAGAGGAGGTAAGGAGTGGAAAGGTTTCATCCCGCCTTGTGTACCTCTAATTAGGAGGAAAGCAGGTCCCCTTCGTGCAGGAGCAGGTTTGCGCTCAGCTCCCTCAGCAGCCTACCCACTGTGTTTCACTCTCAGCACAGTAATACGTGCCAGAGTCATTCAGAAAGGCATGCTCGATCGAGATGGTCATCGTGTCTCCTTGTATCCCACTGCTCTTCATACGGCTGCGGAGATCCTCCTCCACATCTGCTTTACCACCTTCTACTGCTGAAGCCATGAGGATCAGCCTGGCGTCCTTCCCCAAAGGAACCTTGTACCAGGACATATATCTGCTGGTGGATTTCTTCTTGGAACAGCTCAGACTCACGGACTGGCCTTGTCGTATCACTGTGTCTGGGGACTGTTCCAGAGCCAGCACTGGAAGAGAAAAGGAAGAGCATTGAGGATGAGAAAAAATGGAAAAGCTTTAACTGGGCACTGTTGGTTTGTAGAGAAGAGGGTGGGAAGGAACAGGACAGATTAAGGAGCAGTGGAAGGGATGGGACAGCTCTTCCGATCAGCAGGGGAGTTTCCAGTCTCTCTCCAAGAGGCAAGAAACATTCCTGGGCAGTTTGTGTCCAAAACATGAACCATGTGGGGGCTGAGCACAGAAGAAAAAATAGACAGCCCTTGCAGGAGATTCAGGGATTCCTGCCCACGGCATTCAGTGCCCATCCTCAGCACTGGGAGCTTTGGGGAATGGAGCTCTGCCAGCAAGCGGGGATGCAGCTGGGACAGCAGCAGTGGAATCGCTGTAGGTGCTCAGGGGTGAGTTGAGATCACTTACCCATAGGGGCCAGCATGGCCACAAAGAACCAGCAGGGAGCCATGCGGGAAAAGCCCCTGTCCTTTCAGGGACCTGCCTTTTGTCGCTGCCCAGAGACATGGGAAGAGGAAGCCCTGGGTGAGGAGGGTGAGACATATTAGACATATTGGGGTTGGGCAGGACATGAAAGGCGAGAAAGGATTGGCTGGCTGGGAACAGTGGGGAAGGACACACACAGTCACAGGAAACTATAAACCCTGCAGAGATGGGGGGCGGTGGGTGTGTGTGCGGGGAGGGGAGAAGGGGGGTTGCATGGAGAGGACCATGCTGAGGTTGCATGGGAGTCTGAGTGCGTGCAAGGCAGAGAAATGCTGAGAGTTCCCCTTCTGCTTCTGGAAACCTCGAGAGCTGGAGACATGAGCTATGCAGGACACACAGAGGTCCCTTGCATTTCCCCAGGCATTTTCCCTCTCTCCCCCAGCCATGGCTCATTCTTTTTTTATAGGTATAATGAGGGGTCACTCGGTGTGGGCGGTGTGGGTGTGTGCAGGGCTCCCTCCAGCCCTGGCCCATCAGAGCTGGGGAGAGGAGTTGGAGAGGAAGGTAAATGCCTTTGAAGAGTGTGGCCCAAATGGGGAGGCATGAGGGAGAAGAGGTGCTGAGGACTGGGGCTAGGGTGGCTTCTCCCTCCACTTTCCTTGCTGACAGGCAGTAGCCCAGGTTCCTCCAGAGATGATTTCTCCCTGGGACCTGGGACCCAGCTGGGGACCCTTGGTTGTCTCAGCCTGGTGCTGCAGCTGTACAGTGCAATTTCATTCACTCCTGCTCCACCAGTGACACCGCTCTACTGCTCTGCTCACAGGCTCAGGGGACTCCAGCCACTGCCGTCCTCCCCACAGCGCCCTCGGGTGTCTCTGCCCAGGGGGACAGCCACATGGCCTCTCCTGAATGGGGCAAACTCGGCGCAGGGATGCGCAGCTGGCAGAGTGGCAAGAGTGAAAGGAACCCAGGCAACAAATGACAGAGGTCTCCACCATGCCCAGCGCTGCTGGCAGCACCTTTCCCTCCTCATAGGAACTGTCGGAGCCTGTGCCTGGAGCTCTACCTGGTGACAGGTAAAGAGAAGAAATGGCAATGCGCTAGGATCCCTGGTGGTACTCCCACCTCATGCAGAAGAAGGGAGCAAATCCTCATAAGATCAAAAAAAAAGGGCCAAAAAGAGCAAAGAAAAAAAAGTGACAGGAAGGAAAGATAAAATCTGCCAGAGGAGCAATAATGTCATTAGTGAGCAAGCCTGTCCCCACACAGCTGGTGTGAACAGATCTCTGGACTCTGAGCGCACACAGGGGTCTATTCATTCTGTGGGCGTATGTCTATAAGTGGGAGACTTTACCCTGATATATCAGACTTCTGAGACACCTCATTCTTGGGACCACCTGGCTTTGTGCTTGGGAGACTGCAGTCTGCGTTACTGGGAAGGGCTTCATGCATGGGCATGCTACAGCTCTGCAGGTATGACACGGCTGCACGGTACGGAGAAAGACAGCCTGAGCTGAATAGAGTGTGTAGGTCTCTCTGGAGTCTCATATGCTTAACATTGAAGTTTTCCTCCCGTTTGCCTCTAGAAAAGTGGGGATCATTGTCTGCCTCTCAAAGATTGCTAACATTTTCCTCATTATGATGCACAGATGATGTACTGGCAATATCAGCACAAACAGAGGCAGCACAGAAATTCAGTGTGTCTCTGATGAGGTGCATTCCATCTTTCCCCCCAGCATCAGCTCTGTTTCCCTGCCTCATGCACATCTAGAGGTTCTTTCCCTCCACAAAATGTCCTCAGCTTTTTCAGTGGTTCTGGGTGCTTGCAGGAGGCGCAGCTGGCCTTGAGCACCCTGCAAGGTCCTACCTTCTCCACAGAGACAATACCTGATGCACATCCCAGACATTCAGACTCTCATCTGCCTTGGGAAGTAACCCCGTCTCATCACTGTCTACCCTGCTGTCTATAGAAACAGAGAGAAGGCTGCACGTACAGACAGATTTGTGCTCAGCTGCCTCAGCATCTGAATCAAGGTGTATCCTAGCGCAGTCATATGTGCCAGAATCATTCACTGAGGCAAAATCTATTGAAAAGGACATGCAATATCGCATACTCCCACAACTCTTGAAGGCATTCTGAAATTCGTCCTCAAACTCTGCCTTTTCCCTTTCCACTCCACACACTGCAGTATGGTACCAGCTGCAGTATGGCATCCTTTCTTTGAGCCTACTCCTACCATGGCATGTAGGGGCATGTGGTTCCCATCTGGAAACAGCTGAGAGTCACAGCTCCTCCCTCTCGGATGACTGCATCAGGAGGCTGTTGAAGGGCCCACGGTGTTAGAAGAAAAGAAAGGAAAAAACAAAAGTAGCGGGAGTCTAGGCAGAAGGTGAAATGGTGTGAGGAGGAAGGGGATGAAAAAAACCCCACAAAATCTAGCAGGGGTAAGAGATGGGGTGGCTTTAAAAGCTATGGGCAAGTTTCTCATCTGTCTGTGAAAGACCAGGAGAAATAGCTGACAGCAAATGTCAATATTTGAAATGGGGAGGAAATCAGAAGAAAGGAGCAGTCAGCGATGGAAATCTGCCCATGGTGGCAGCACGGGCAGCACAGGCACAGAGTCGTGTGAGGAGGAAATGCTGAGGAAGGAAGATAGGCATGACATTGGGGGTGGGCAAGGCAGTGGGAGAGCATCTGAAATGTGGGAAAGGAGACGGCTGGCTGGGATCAGTGGGAGAGAACACTCACACACAGCAATGGGTGGTACGAATCCTGCACAGATGTCTTGCTGTGTGTGTGTGTGTGTGTGTGATTATGCGTGCAATCACAGGAAGATGATGGGGCTGGATGGGAGCCTGGGTTTGAGGCAGGGCAGGGGGGATGCTGGGGGTTTTCCCTTTCTTCCTTTGGCATCAGCTGAGATCTCCAGAAAAGAAGTATTATGCAAAGGACACAGAGATATGGGGCACGGGTTCTGCTTCGCTGTCCCACAGCTGACACGCCATTCCAGACGCCCTGGAACTTCACAGGCCCTGACCCCACAAGCCACCGCGTGGTGTTGTCTCTGCTCAGCCCTATGCTGTCCATGCCATGGCCCCAGGCACCGAGCAGGCTGCTGACATAACGCTCGTGGCGTGGCTTGTAGCTTGACAGAGAGGAGTTGCACAAATGCACCTTTCTCCTCCAAAGAGAGATCTGAAGGGAGAAAAACCTACCCTTGGCATTAGACTAGGAGCAGAGATCCAATGACCGTGCCAAGGAAACTTCCCCGTGAGAATGATTATTTGGGGGTGAGGGTAGTAGGAAGAAGCTCTTCAGGAATTCCCCCTCAAGGACATAGAACAAGGTAACATCTAATGCCTGCCTCCTCCTTGTGGGTTATTTCTGGTCAAACAGCAGACTTCCTTTCCCCCCCACGGATCGCATCCACTTCCAAATGTCCAGTGTTCTTGATGCTCATAGGGACAGTCAAATCTTGGTTCCATGGATCCCTGGGGACTGGCTCTGTGTGTTCATGTCATTCCGAGAGTGGTTCTGGGGAAAGGTCAAGATCCCCCATGCCCTAGGGAAGCAGGGAGCACACACACCCCCACACCCATACCCCTCCACCTCCATCCCCATCTACCACCCTTACCATTGCATGGCAAGAGCCTCCATGGGTGGAGTCCAACAGTTTTCAGCACAATGGCAGAACAAAAAAGTGGCCATGGGCAGCCAGCATGCAGCTGCGGTCCCTGTCCTCTCTTGGGGCTGGGGGTGGGAGGTGGTGTTGAGACACCTGCTTTGCTCCCTGTGTTACTCTTCAGAGTTTCCCGTGTGCTGGGAACCCAGATTTCACATTCTCCTCATGCCGAGAAGCAAACTAACTTACCCCTTTCTCCCACCATGCCGACAGCTCTGGATAGGGTCATGAAATGGGGCCAAGGCCTCTCCAACAAGCCCAGGTGAAAACGCTCCCAGCACAGGGCAATGATGGGGGGGTCTGCGGTGAGTCTCTAGGGAATGTGCAAAGAGTAATGAAACTGTTGTGGGGGATACAGACCATAGACACAGAAGGACCAGGTAGGTGGAGAGGGAGGTCTCCTCGAGGACCTCACTCTCCCCTCTTCTCAGAGCAGGGCTGGGCCCAAAGTTGAGGACTCGAGCTGGGGCAGGGCCAGTTTGAGACACAGGGAAGCCATAACTAGTGTATCCACATTCCAGAAATATCCAAGCAAGTCAAATAAAAAGCCTGTGCTCTGGGTGTCCGGGTGTGGGGAGAGGATGATGGGAACGGGCAAAGGTACATCTTCTGCTTCAAAAGCCCTGGGACACTTAAGTGCTCTTGGCGAGCTCTCTCCTGAGTCCACTGGAACCCCTTAGATGAAATCCACGGTTTGGTTGGGGCTGTGGGGCTGGGAGTCTGGATGCCAGTGAGGCCGTGGGCACAAAAATTAATCCCTCATATCTTCCATACCAAAGTGCACAAATCCTGGGGTCCTCATCTAAGGCTGGAATCCTGTGTGATGGGACCCCACTAGAATCTCTTTGAAGTCACAGGGCTTTTTAAGAACCCCAGAACTGGTTTCAGCAAAGGTCTTCACCTGGGACACCCGAGCAGTGAAACAGTCTGCTTAGGGAAAAGGGACAGAGGGCACCTTCCTTCCACAGAGAGGAACTTTCTATCCCTTTCTCCCATCACCAGACAGCATTAACACACATTTGTCTTTCTTGGCATGACTTTAATGGGAAACCAGCAGTCTACGTGAGTACCGCAAAGACCCTCTCACCCAAATATTCCCCCATTTTTCTTGAAAGACGTAGGGCACTGGGGAATACACCAAAGGCTGACGGAAGCACTTGGGAGGTGGTGGGGGTGGTATCCAAGTGTTTCCAGTCTGCCCTGCACTCAGGTAAGGTGTTGCGTGAAAAGGGGCAAAGCGGTTTTGGCAGAAAATACACCCCCTTGCGTTCTAACACTCCTCACCGAGGTGGGAGGCTAGGTGCGGCTAGGTTTAAATTCTGAGTGATGCCCAATTCAGCACTATCAGTCCAATCGCGTTTAATAGTATTAAAGTATTATGATTTGGATACACTAACAGTGGACTGCACCTTCAGTCTAGTCGTGCTCATGAACTAGCACGGCCACTCTTGAGTCTTTGGTCGCGTTCAGTGAGAAACCAAAATGACTAGCTACTTTAAAAAGTGCAGTTTATTTAAACAACAGATATATAGGTTCTTAGGATTGCCGGTGATAAATACACTGTCTGCAAAGCACGTGCAAATGAAAGTATTTTTACATATACAAAACGCGCGACAGTTATAAACGATACAGCCTGGCTCTAAATGTAGAAAAAAGAGTCTCTAGAGAAATTTCTAAGTTTCCCAAGGAAGCACTCGGTATAATCTAAGTCTTACCCAAAGACGTCCCTATGGGGGGGAAGAGAGGCTCAGCCCGTCGACTGATCCCAGAAGTCAGTGATGTAATTCTTTATGATGGTGTCTTCCCTGGGTATCCCCCTCTCTCGGGCTATTTTTATACTATTTGTTATCTTCAAGGTGGAGTTTGAGTGACTTTAGTCATACATACTTTTATCATGATTGGTGTAAATTTCTCTCGCTTCACAATTAAAGGTGTAGTTTATGAGAAATTCAGGGCGCAGACTCAAGAAGGAGTGGTCGCACCTTGGAGGCGGGTAGCCTTCGGGATGGAGGTGTGTTTTGGTATTATAATGACATTATAATGAGCAAAGTTCGCACAAAGGACAGCATTTCATCAAAATTTGACAAAATGTTGGCTCTGAGCATCTAGCGGGCAGCTAATTGGCAGCTTATCTGTTTCACGGTATCATCCCATTCCCGTATCCGCTATACATCATAAGGTAAAGCCACGGAATAATTGCATCCCGTCCCATACCTCATGTAGCTTATCAGGGAACCACAGATGTTGTGTCCTTCATGCCAGCTGCGGCTATTTTCTACCTCAGAAGCCTCTTGATTTTATAGTTTTCCTTAATGTGTGAACAATGCTGTACTTTTGTATATTTTAGCCAATTTAGTATTTATTCCACATAAGGTTTGTCTCTAAAATTGGAGCAGGTCTCTCAGGGCATGGACCAGGGCACGTGGGAAAGTTTCCCTAAATGCAAACTTCTCCTTTGAGTGAAAGGCCTTGTGGCCTTGTCCCTGGGCTGCCACACTCCTCTGGCAAAGAATTTGTCCCTCTGCCTCAGCAGAATTTCCCCATCACAGATTGTGCCATCGCTTTTCAGTCTTTTCATTGGGAGCTCCAAGAAGACTCTGTCTCTAACTCATCCTCAGCTCCCTCCAGGGAACGAGAGGCTGCACCTAATGCTCCCCTGCATTCTCATCAAGCCCGGTGGAGGAATGATCCCCCTCCTGGCCCTGACACCTCCATTCTGGCTAGCAGAGCCAAGGGTACGGTGGGTTATTGCCACAGAGCACCTTGTGGCCTGGGGCTCCTCACCTACAGAGCTCCGCTCCATCCTGAATACCGTTGAGACTTGGGCTATATGGCATACATCCGAATGTTCAGGTCACAGGGTAGTGGCGTGAACCAAGGACCATGGCACACAACAGCGAACACAACAGCGTACCCATTCCCTGGAGACGGCTGGGGCCAAGGGACCAGTGCACACATAGAAGTCCTCAGTGGCATGGTCCTGCCAGTACTCCCCAACTCAGAGCCCCTTGTGTACAGCAGTGTGTCGAGCCCTGGGTTAGCAGCGAGGAACCTGTACTCTAGGAAACCACAGTGTGAGCAATCCCAGGAGACCTTGAACCCCTTGCCAGATTTAACTCCAGGTTGGCTTGGCTTTCCAGCAGATGGAGAAGGAAAGGGCTGGGTGAACCAAGACAAAACGATCTACTATCAAACACAGGGCTCTGTGTGTGTGCTGGGGGCAGATCCCTCGTTGCATGGAAAGGTTTGTGCTATGCTGCTCCGGATTTTGAGTCACTGTGGGCCTCCCTCAGCACAGAAATATGTGCCAGAGTCATTGAGTAGGGCGTAATCTATTGCCACAGATAAGCGGTAGCCCTTAGTCCCATTACTCCAAAAGTGATTTCTCAATTCCTTCTCAATCTCTGCCCTGCCACCTTCCACCGAATATACAACCAACTGCAGAGTGGCATCCTTCCGCATGGGCAACTTGTATCAGTACATGGCTGAGTATGCATTCTCCTTTTAGGAACAGTTCAGAACCACAGAGTCTCCCACTCGGACGACGGTGTCTGGCGACTGCTGAAGGGCCTGGCCTGCAAAGAGAAGGGAAGAGATGTGAGGAGTGAAACACACTGAAGGAGATGGGGTGGCATAAGGATCTCAGCAAGCTCTATGGGACAGTGTCCCGTTTCGCTGAGACACACAGGAGAAAAAAAAAAAAAAACAACCAGCTTCAAAGACAATGGCAAATTTCTTATGATGAATAATCACTTTGGTACTCTCCATTGAAGTATTAAACTGGGATAGAAAAAACACCTTTGTAGATGTGTAGAGTTTTCTGAGTTTAGAGGTTGAGGAAAAACTCACCTCGTTCATTGCCCATCCTCCCCCAGGAAGCCTTGGGGAATGGGGCACTGACAACAACTGGGCACACGGCTGAGGCAGCAGCAGCAGCTCCAGGGCAGCTCTTCAAGCAGAAGAGAAGATCACTTACCCACAGGGACCAGGATGGCCACAAGGAACCAGAGGAGAACCATGGGGAAAGGCCACCTCCTTCCAGCACCCTGCCCGGTGTGGCAGCACAGGCACAGAGACGTGCCAAGACGAGAGGCTGGGAGAGGAAGAGACACGTGTCTCTCTGCGGGTGGGCAGGGCGGTGAGAGAGAGCCTGAAGTGTGAGGAGGCAGTTGGCTGGCTGGGAACAGCAGGGAATGACACCTGCATGCAGGCATGAGGTACATCCACCCTGCTCCACGCACTTCCTGCTGTGTCTGTGTGTGTGTATAGGCAGAGGTGTGGGACAGGGGTGATCACAGGAGCAGGATGGGGCTGTGTGGCAGCCTGAGTGCGTGCACGGCACAGGGGTGCACAAGGAGGCACCAAAGGAAGGGAAAAGAAAGAGAGCGTAGGGATGCATGTTTGTTGTGTGCCCCTCAGCTGAGTCTTCTCTCCAGCAGCCTCACACTCAGGCTCCCAGCCCGCAAGCTGCAACGTGGAATCTTCTCTGCTTATCCCAGTGCTGCTCGTCATGTTGCCCAGGTATAGGAAAGGCTGCTGACCTCTCACCCTGCTGTCTACTGTAGTATGCCAGAGAGGAGTTCTGTAACTCTTCCTCTCTTCCTCCAAAGGGACATCTCAAGGAGAGAAAAGGCTGCCTTTGGCTCTGCACTGGGACTGGGACCCCCAAGAGTTCTCTTGGGATACCGCACCACAGAGCAATTTGTGAGGAGAAGGCTATTCACCATGGGATAGGCTGGTACAGACTTACCTTCTCCATGCCAGAGAAGAGATGACACTCTCTTTCTTGGAGCATTCTGCAAAGGAGCAGCAGGACGAGGATGGGCAGAGCTGGAGAAAACCCTGTCTTCTTCTCTACTTCGGGCACAGCCTGTTCACCAACCCAACGCTGTGAGAAATCACTGCTGGCAGGAAGTGGGGCTCACAGTGTGTCCACACTGACACCCTCTCTGTGTGTCAGAGGCCTGACAGAGCTTCTGCACGTCTCTGCCATGCTGTAGGCCCAGCAATGCACGGCAGTGTATGGACAGCCCATACAAGAGAGCAAGGGATCTGGCTGCTCAAGGCTGTCATGGGCTTTGCAGAGAAGATGTACCCCTGTGTCCATGCAGAAGGGTGCAGCAATGCCAGCACCTCCCACACCCTCTGTTCCAGGTCTGAGTGTATCCCAATGCATTCATTGCCACAAAAACTTATGCAGGAGTTTCAATAATGACCCCAGCGTCCTCAAAAGAAAAGGGAGAAAAGAACCAAGAGGGTGGGCTAATCTGTGCAGGCAACAGGAAGAAACCCCACAATACCCCCAGCACTTCAGCTGAGAGGAGGCTGGTCTTGATGTCTCCATGGGAAGGGTCTCCAATCCCCACTGTAGATGGAGAAGTCAGTGATGCACAAAACAGTGAACCCGAGCACGCGCCCGCCTGTGCTGTGCTGCACCTGCAACATGGCCTTCAGGCCTCTGCTGTGCTGCACATTCCCCCTGGCCACAGGATAACCTCAGGCAGGTTGTTGTAACGGAGCAGGACGTGGGCGGCTCCCGCTCGGTACCGGCTCTTACGGCACGTGCCCGGCCTTGTCTTTATCTAAAGGTGCACCTTAGGTAGAAGAACCTCTCATGCAAACATCCTTTCTGTGTGACGGTGAGAATGACGAACTCCAGGGTGGCCTGGAGTTAAATGAGAGGAGGTCTACAGAGTGCAGATTGAAGAGAGACAGAAAGAAGAAGGTGGGAAGAGGAAGGGAGGCAGAGAGGGGAAGAAGCGTTGAGGGAAGTGGCTATAATGGAAATGAGAGCTAAACGGAGAGAGAGGCAAGGAGGAGTGGGGTGGCATGGAGAGAAACCAGGCAAAATAAACTCACAGAATATGAGAAGAGCATGAATGGAAATGAGAGATAAATGGAGAGAGAGGCAAGGAGTGTGAGAAGTCTCACAGAGCCTGAGAAGAGGATGAAGGGCAGGCTAGGAAGCAGAGGAGGTAAGGAGTGGAAAGGGATCATCCCGCCTTGTGCAGCTCTGACGAGGAGGAAAGCAGGTCCCCTTTGTGCAGGAGCAGGTTTGCGCTCAGCTCCCTCAGCAGCCTACCCACTGTGTTTCACGCTCAGCACAGTAATACGTGCCAGAGTCATTCAGAAAGGCATGCTCGATCGAGATGGTCATCGCGTCTCCTTGTATCCCACTGCTCTTCAAACGGCTGCGGAGATCCTCCTCCACATCTGCTTTACCACCTTCTACTGCTGAAGCCACGAGGATCAGCCTGGAGTCCTTCCCCAAAGGAACCTTGTACCAGTATACAGCTGAGCCAGCGGATTTCTTCTTGGAACAGCTCAGACTCACGGACTGGCCTTGTCGTATCACTGTGTCTGGGGACTGTTCCAGAGCCAGCGCTGGAAGGGAAAAGGAAGAACATCATTGAGGAAGAGGAAAACATGGAAAAACATTAACTGGCACTACGCGTTGGTAGAGAAGAGGGTGGGAAGGAACAGGACAGATTAAGGAGCAGTGGAAGGGATGGGACAGCTCTTCCCATCAGCAGGGGATTTTCCAATCTCTCTCCAAGAGGCAAGAAACATTCCTGGGCAGTTTGTGTCCAAAACATTGACCATGTGGGGGCTGAGCACAGAAGAAAAAATAGACAGCCTTTGCAGGAGATTCAGGGATTCCTGCCCACGGCATTCAGTGCCCATCCTCAGCACTGGAGGCTTTGGGGAATGGAGCTCTGCCAGCAAGCGGGGATGCAGCTGGGACAGCAGCAGTGGAATCGCTGTAGGTGCTCAGGGGTGAGTTGAGATCACTTACCCATAGGGGCCAGCATGGCCACAAAGAACCAGCAGGGAGCCATGCGGGAAAAGCCCCTGTCCTTTCAGGGACCTGCCTTTTGTCGCTGCCCAGAGACATAGGAAGAGGAAGCCCTGGGTGAGGAGGGTGAGACATATTAGACATATTGGGGTTGGGCAGGACGTGAAAGGCGAGAAAGGATTGGCTGGCTGGGAACAGTGGGGAAGGACACACACAGTCACAGGAAACTATAAACCCTGCAGAGATGGGGGGCGGTGGGTGTGTGTGTGGGCAGGGGAGAAGGGGGGTTGCATGGAGAGGACTGGGCTGAGGTTGCATGGGAGTCTGAGTGCGTGCAAGGCAGAGAAATGCTGAGAGTTCCTCTTCTGTTTCTGAAAACCTCAAGACCTGGAGACATGAGCTATGCAGGACACACACAGGTCCCTTGCACTTCCCCAGGCATTTTCCCTCTCTCCCTCAGCCATAGCTCTTTCTTCTTTTTATTACTTTTTTCCCCTGACTGTGTGAGGCTGCGTTTTCTCTCTGCGGTACTCTGAGCACAGCAATTAATATCAGTGCGAGGCAGGACCAGGAAAGACACCACAACAGCCCAAGCATTCTGCCTGCTGAGGGCTCTCATGGGCTTTGCAGTGAAACTCTTCCCCCATCCCGTTCTCTGAAGAGCAAAACTGTACCTGCAGCTTCCCCCTGCTCTCCTGCAGGGAACTATGAATCCCACTGCACTTTGTTTCTCTTACTCTCTGCAGCAGAGTTGGGAATGTTCCAGGACATCACAAAGGACAGAGAGGCATGGAGGTCTCAGCTGCCCCATGCTGTCCCTACCCAGAACACCTTTCATCCTGGGACCAGGAGGGGCAGGAAAAAGGCAGGCCAGGACCCCCTTTCCTGACTGATTTTTCCATCCTTCTTTCCACAGCCTTCTTTCCTCCTTAGGCACAGGATAACCTCAGGCAGGTCGTTGTAACGGAGCAGGACGTGGGCAGCTCCCGCTCGGTTAACAACTCTTACGCCACGTGCCTGGCCTTGCCTTTATCTAAAGGTGCACCAAGAACCTCTCATGCAAACATCCTTTCTGTGTGACGGTGAGAATGATGAACTCCAGGGCTGCCTGGAGTTAAATGAGAGGAGGTCTGCAGAGTGCAGATTGAGGAGAGACAGAAAGAAGGTGGCACGGGTAGGAAAGGAGTCCGAGAGGGGAAGAAGCGTTGAGGGAAGTGGCTATAATGGAAATGAGAGCTAAACGGGGAGAGAGGCAAGGAGGAGTGGGGTGGCATGGAGAGAAAGCAGGACAAATAAACTCACAGATTCTGAGAAGAGGATGAAGGGCAGGCTAGGAAGCAGAGGAGGTAAGGAGTGGAAAGGGTTCATCCCGCCTTGTGCAGCTCTGACGAGGAGGAAAGCAGGTCCCCTTTGTGCAGGAGCAGGTTTGCGCTCAGCTCCCTCAGCAGCCTACCCACTGTGTTTCACTCTCAGCACAGTAATACATGCCAGAGTCATTCAGAAAGGCATGCTCGATCGAGATGGTCATCGCGTCTCCTTGTATCCCACTGCTCTTCAAACGGCTGCGGAGATCCTCCTCCACATCTGCTTTACCACCTTCAAATGCAGAAACCACCAGGATCAGCCTGGAGTCCTTCCCCAAAGGAACCTTGTACCAGTATATTTCTCTGTTGGAGGGTTTCTTCTTGGAACAGCTCAGACTCACGGACTGGCCTTGTCGTATCACTGTGTCTGGGGACTGTTCCAGAGACAGCACTGGAAGAGAAAAGGAGGAACATTGAGGACGAGGAAAAAATGGAAAAACTTTTAACTAGGCACTGTGGGTTTGTAGAGAAGAGGGTGGGAAGGAACAGGACAGATTAAGGAGCAGTGGCAGGGATGGGACAGCCCTTCCGATCAGCAGGGGAGTTTCCAATCTCTCTCCAAGAGGCAAGAAACATTCCTGGGCAGTTTGTGTCCAAAACATGAACCATGTGGGGGCTGAGCACAGAAGAAAAAATAGACAGCCCTTGCAGGAGATTCAGGGATTCCTGCCCACGGCATTCAGTGCCCATCCTCAGCACTGGGAGCTTTGGGGAATGGAGCTCTGCCAGCAAGCGGGGATGCAGCTGGGACAGCAGCAGTGGAATCGCTGTAGGTGCTCAGGGGTGAGTTGAGATCACTTACCCATAGGGGCCAGCATGGCCACAAAGAACCAGCAGGGAGCCATGCGGGAAAAGCCCCTGTCCTTTCAGGGACCTGCCTTTTGTCGCTGCCCAGAGACATGGGAAGAGGAAGCCCTGGGTGAGGAGGGTGAGACATATTAGACATATTGGGGTTGGGCAGGACATGAAAGGTGAGAAAGGATTGGCTGGCTGGGAACAGTGGGGAAGGACACACACAGTCACAGGAAACTATAAACCCTGCAGAGCTGGGGCTGGTGGCTGTTTGTGCGGGGAGGGGAGAAGGGGGGTTGCATGGAGAGGACAATGCTGAGGTTGCATGGGAGTCTGAGTGCGTGCAAGGCAGAGAAATCCTGAGAGTTCCTCTTCTGCTTCTGAAAACCTCGAGAGCTGGAGACATGAGCTATGCAGGACACACACACAGGTCCCTTGCATTTCCCCAGGCATTTTCCCTCTCTCCCCCAGCCATGGCTCACTCTTTTTTTATAGGTATAATGAGGGGTCACTCTGTGTGGGGGTGGAGGTGGGTGTGTGCAGGGCTCCCTCCAGCCCTGGCCCATCAGAGCTGGGGAGAGGAGTAGGAGAGGAAGGTAAATGCCTTTGAAGAGTGTGGCCCAAAGGCGGAGGCATGAGGGAGAAGAGGCGCTGAGGACTGGGGCTAGGGTGGCTTCTCCCTCCACTTTCCTTGCTG
Source organism: Larus michahellis (assembly GCF_964199755.1). Classification (NCBI taxonomy): domain Eukaryota; kingdom Metazoa; phylum Chordata; class Aves; order Charadriiformes; family Laridae; genus Larus; species Larus michahellis. The sequence goes on along the minus strand of NC_133896.1, from coordinate 90,448,989 downwards.
ACAGGCAGTAGCCCAGGTTCCTCCAGAGATGGTTTCTCTGATGATTCTGGGACCCAGCTGGGCACCCTTGGTTGTCTCAGCCTGGTGCTGCAGCTGTACAGTGCGATTTCATTCACTCCTGCTCCACCAGTGACACCGCTCTACTGCTCTGCTCACAGGCTCACGGGACTCCAGCCACTGCCGTCCTCCCCACAGCGCCCTCGGGTGTCTCTGCCCAGGGGGACAGCCACATGGCCTCTCCTGAATGGGGCAAACTCGGCGCAGGGATGCGCAGCTGGCAGAGTGGCAAGAGTGAAAGGAACCCAGGCAACAAATGACAGAGGTCTCCACCATGCCCAGCGCTGCTGGCAGCACCTTTCCCTCCTCATAGGAACTGTCGGAGCCTGTGCCTGGAGCTCTACCTGGTGACAGGCAAAGAGAAGAAATGGCAATGCGCTAGGATCCCTAGTTGTACTCCCACCTCATGCAGAAGAAGGGAGCAAAACCTCATAAGATCAAAAAAAAAGGGCCAAAAAGAGCAAAGAAAAAAAAGTGACAGAGAAGGAAAGATAAAATCTGCCAGAGGAGCAATAATGTCATTAGTGAGCAAGCCTGTCCCCACACAGCTGGTGTGAACAGATCTCTGGACTCTGAGCGCACACAGGGGTCTATTCATTCTGTGGGCGTATGTCTATAAGTGGGAGACTTTACCCTGATATATCAGACTTCTGAGACACCTCATTCTTGGGACCACCTGGCTTTGTGCTTGGGAGACTGCAGTCTGCGTTACTGGGAAGGGCTTCATGCATGGGCATGCTACAGCTCTGCAGGTATGACACAGCTGCACGGTACGGAGAAAGACAGCCCGAGCTGAATAGAGTGTGTAGGTCTCTCTGGAGTCTCATATGCTTAACATTGAAGTTTTCCTCCCGTTTGCCTCTAGAAAAGTGGGGATCATTGTCTGCCTCTCAAAGATTGCTAACATTTTCCTCATTATGATGCACAGATGATGTACTGGCAATATCAGCACAAACAGAGGCAGCACAGAAATTCAGTGTGTCTCTGATGAGGTGCATTCCATCTTTCCCCCCAGCATCAGCTCTGTTTCCCTGCCTCATGCACATCTAGAGGTTCTTTCCCTCAACAAAATGTCCTCGGCTTTTCCAGTGGTTCTGGGTGCTTGCAGGAAGCACAGCTGGCCTTGAGCACTGCACGGTCCTACCTTCTCCACAGAGACAATACCTGATGCACATCCCAGACATTCAGACTCTCATCTGCCTTGGGAAGTAACCCCGTCTCATCACTGTCTACCCTGCTGTCTATAGAAACAGAGAGAAGGCTGCACGTACAGAGAGATTTGTGCTCAGCTGCCTCAGCATCTGAATCAAGGTGTATCCTAGCGCAGTCATATGTGCCAGAATCATTCACTGAGGCAAAATCTATTGAAAAGGACACGCAATATCGCATACTCCCACAACTCTTGAAGGCATTCTGAAATTCGTCCTCAAACTCTGCCTTTTCCTTTCCACTCCACACGCTGCAGTATGGTACCAGCTGCAGTATGGCATCCTTTCTTTGAGCCTACTCCTACCATGGCATGTAGGGGCGTGTGGTTCCCATCTGGAAACAGCTGAGAGTCACAGCTCCTCCCTCTCGGATGACTGCATCAGGAGGCTGTTGAAGGGCCCACACTGCCGGGACAAAAGAAAAACAAAAGAAAACAGTAGCGGGAGTCTAGGCAGAAGGTGAAATGGTGTGAGGAGGAAGGGGATGAAAAAAACCCCACAAAATCTAGCAGGGGTAAGAGATGGGATGGGTTTAAAAGCTATGGGCAAGTTTCTCATCTGTCTGTGAAAGACCAGGAGAAATAGCTGACAGCAAATGTCAGTATTTGAAATGGGGAGGAAATCAGAAGAAAGGAGCAGTCAGCGATGGAAATCTGCCCATGGTGGCAGCACGGGCAGCACAGGCACAGAGACGTGTGTGGAGGAAATGCTGAGGAAGGAAGATAGGCATGACATTGGGGGTGGGCAAGGCAGTGGGAGAGCATCTGAAATGTGGGAAAGGAGATGGCTGGCTGGGATCAGTGGGAGAGAACACTCACACACAGCAATGGGTGGTATGAATCCTGCACAGATGTCTTGCTGTGTGTGTGTGTGTGTGTGTGATTATGCGTGCAATCACAGGAAGATGATGGGGCTGGATGGGAGCCTGGGTTTGAGGCAGGGCAGGGGGGATGCTGGGGGTTTTCCCTTTCTTCCTTTGGCATCAGCTGAGATCTCCAGAAAAGAAGTATTATGCAAAGGACACAGAGATATGGGGCACGGGTTCTGCTTCGTTGTCCCACAGCTGACACGCCATTCCAGATGCCCTGGAACTTCACAGGCCCTGACCCCACAAGCCACAGCGTGGTGTTGTCTCTGCTCAGCCCTATGCTGTCCATGCCATGGCCCCAGGCACCGAGCAGGCTGCTGACATAACGCTCGTGGCGTGGCTTGTAGCTTGACAGAGAGGAGTTGCTCCAGGGAACTACTGGAGCGAGTCCAGCGAAGGGCAACCAAGATGATTATGGGACTGGAGCACCTCCCTTATGAGGACAGGCTGAAAGAGCTGGGACTCTTTAGCCTGGAGAAGAGAAGATTGAGGGGGGACCTGATTAATGTTTACAAGCACCTAAAGTGTGGGTTTAAGGAGGACGGAGCCAGGCTCTTTTCAATGGTTCCCAGTGACCGGACAAGGGGCAATGGGCACAAGCTAGAACATAGGAAGTTCCGTTCAAATACACGGAAAAACTTCTTTACGGTGAGGGTGACAGAGCACTGGAACAGGCTGCCCAGGGAGGTTGTGGAGTCCCCTTCTCTGGAGATTTTCAAGACCCGCCTGGATGCAGCCCTGAGGGATGTGCTTTAGGTAATCCTGCTCTAGCAGGAGAGTTGGACTAGATGATCTCTAGAGGTCCCTTCCAACTCTGAAGATTCTGTGATTCTGTGATTCTGTGAAATGCACCTTTCTCGTCCAAAGAGAGATCTGAAGGTAGAAAAACCTACCCTTGGCATTAGACTAGGAGTAGAGATCCAATGACCATGCCAAGAAAACTTCCCCGTGAGAATGATTATTTGGGGGTGAGGGTAGTAGGAAGAAGCTCTTCAGGAATTCCCCCTCAAGGACATAGAACAAGGTAACATCTAATGCCTGCCTCCTCCTTGTGGGTTATTTCTGGTCAAACAGCAGACTTTCTTTCCCTCACACGGATCGCATCCACTTCCAAATGTCCAGTGTTCTTGATGCTCATAGGGACAGTCAAATCTTGGTTCCATGGATCCCTGGGGACTGGCTCTGTGTGTTCATGTCATTCTGAGAGTGGGTCTGCGGAAAGGTCAAGAATCCCCATGCCCTAGGGAAGCAGGGAGCACACACACCCCCACACCCATACCCCTCCACCTCCATCCCCATCTACCACCCTTACCATTGGATGGCAAGAGCCTCCATGGGTGGAGTCCAACAGCTTTCAGCACAATGGTGGAACAGAAAGGTGGCCATGGGCAGCCAGCATGCAGCTGCGGTCCCTCCTCACTCCTGGGATTGGGGGTGTTGAGACACCTGCTTTGCTCCCTGTGTTACTCTTCAGAGTTTTCCGTGTGATGGGAACCCAGACTTCACATTCTCCTCATGCTGAGAAGCAAACAATGTTGTCCCTTCCTCCAACCAGACTGAAAGCACTGCATGGGGTCATGAAGTGGGGCCAAGGCCTCTCCAACAAGCCCAGGTGAAAATGCACCCAGCCCAGGGCAGTGGTAAGTCAGGCTGCGGTGATGCTCTAGGGAATGTGCAAAGAGTAATGAACCTGTTGTGGGGGATACAGACCATAGACACAGAAGGACCAGGTAGGTGGAGAGGGAGGTCTCCTTGAGGACCTCACTCTCCCCGCATCTCAGGGCAGGGCTGAGCCCAAAGTTCAGGACTCGAGCTGGGATCGTGGAATCTTCTCTGCTTCTCCCAGTGCTGCTCGTCATGTTGCCCAGGAATGGGAAAGGCTGCTGACCTCTCACCCTGCTGTCTACTGTAGTATGCCAGAGAGGAGTTCTGTAACTGTTCCTCTCTTCCTCCAAAGGGATATCTCAAGGAGAGAAAAGGCTGCCTTTGGCTCTGCACTGGGACTGCCTCTTGGGAGACCGCACCCCAGAGCAATTTGTGAGGAGAAGGCTATTCACCGTGGGATAGGCTGGTACAGACTTACCTTCTCCATGCCAGAGAAGAGATGACACTCTCTTTCTTGGAGCATTCTGCAAAGGAGCAGCAGGATGAGGATGGGCAGAGCTGGAGAAAATCCTGTCTTCTTCTCTACTTCGGGCATAGCCGGTTCACCAACCCAACGCTGTGAGAAATCACTGCTGGCAGGAAGTGAGGCTCACAGTGTGTCCACACTGACACCCTCTCTGTGTGTCAGAGGCCTGACAGAGCTTCTGCACGTCTCTGCCATGCTGTGGGCCCAGCAATGCACGGCAGTGTATGGACAGCCCATACAAGAGAGCAAGGGATCTGGCTGCTCAAGGCTGTCATGGGCTTTGCAGAGAAGATGTACCCCTGTGTCCATGCAGAAGGGTGCAGCAATGCCAGCAGCTCCCACACCCTCTGTTCCAGGTATGATGTATCCCACTGCATTCATTGCCACAAAAATGCCTGTAGCAGATTCAGGAATGACCCCAGCTTCCTCAAAAGAAAAGGGAGAAAAGAACCAAGAGGGTGGGCTAAACTGTGCAGGCAAGAGGAAGAAACCCCACAATACCCCACAATACCCCCAGCACTCCAGCTGAGAGGAGGCTGGGCTTGATGTGTCCATGGGAAGGGTCTCCATTTCCCATGGTGTTCCCTGGGGTGCGCAGGCGGCAGGGCAGGGCATTGGGAGCCCTGCAGGGCACATGGGATGCGAGGAGTTAGAGATGTCAAACGGGGCACGCCTGCTCTCTTGGGCCTTGTGCTTAGGGCTGGAGAAGCCCGTCTGTCAGCATGGGAAGCTGCACTGTGGGAACCTGCTGGAGAGCCCCATGATGGCCTGTGCTGCGCACCGGTGTGTGTTAAGACAGAGATACCACTCTAACCCATCAGGAAACCTTCTGTTAGCTGCACAGCTTGCTAACGTAATCTGGAATTTAGATATATCCTTGGGAAAGGTAAACTGTGTGAGGATCAGGGGGTGGAAGGCAGTGATCCTGACCCAGAGACCACTGTAGATGGAGGATTCAGTGATGCACAAAACAGTGAACCCGAGCACGCGCCCGCCTGTGCTGTGCTGCACCTGCAACATGGCCTTCAGGCCTCTGCTGTGCTGCACATTCCCCCTGGCCACAGGATAACCTCAGGCAGGTCGTTGTAACGGAGCAGGACGTGGGCGGCTCCCGCTCGGTACCGGCTCTTACGCCACGTGCCCGGCCTTGTCTTTATCTAAAGGTGCACCTTAGATAGAAGAACCTCTCATGCAAACATCCTTTCTGTGTGACGGTGAGAATGACGAACTCCAGGGTTGCCTGGAGTTAAATGAGAGGAGGTCTGCAGAGTGCAGATTGAAGAGAGAGAGAAAGAAGAAGGTGGGGAGAGAAAGGGAGGCAGAGAGGGGAAGAAGCGTTGAGGGAAGTGGCTATAATGGAAATGAGAGCTAAACGGAGAGAGAGGCAAGGAGGAGTGGGGTGGCATGGAGAGAAAGCAGGACGAATAAACTCACAGAGTCTGAGAACAGGATGAAGGGCAGGCTAGGAAGCAGAGGAGGTCATGAGTGGAAAGGGATCATCCCGCCTTGTGCAGCTCTGACGAGGAGGAAAGCAGGTCCCCTTTGTGCAGGAGCAGGTTTGCGCTCAGCTCCCTCAGCAGCCTACCCACTGTGTTTCACTCTCAGCACAGTAATACGTGCCAGAGTCATTCAGAAAGGCATGCTCGATCGAGATGGTCATCGTGTCTCCTTGTATCCCACTGCTCTTCAAACGGCTGCGGAGATCTTCTTCCACATCTGCTCTACTACCTTCAAATGCAGAAACTACGAGGATCAGCCTGGAGTCCTTCCCCAGGGGAAGCTTGTACCAGTAGATAGCAGTGCTGGCGGATTTCTTTTTGGAACAGCTCAGACTCACGGACTGGCCTTGTCGTATCACTGTGTCTGGGGACTGTTCCAGAGCCAGCACTGGAAGGGAAAAGGAAGAGCATTGAGGATGAGAAAAAATGGAAAAGCTTTAACTGGGCACAGTGGGTTTGTAAAGAAGAGGGTGGGAAGGAACAGGACAGATTAAGGAGCAGTGGAAGGGATGGGACAGCTCTTCCCATCAGCAGGGGACTTTCCAATCTCTCTCCAAGAGGCAAGAAACATTCCTGGGCAGTTTGTGTCCAAAACATGAACCATGTGGGGGCTGAGCACAGAAGAAAAAATAGACAGCCCTTGCAGGAGATTCAGGGATTCCTGCCCACGGCATTCAGTGCCCATCCTCAGCACTGGAGGCTTTGGGGAATGGAGCTCTGCCAGCAAGCGGGGATGCAGCTGGGACAGCAGCAGTGGAATCGCTGTAGGTGCTCAGGGGTGAGTTGAGATCACTTACCCATAGGGGCCAGCATGGCCACAAAGAACCAGCAGGGAGCCATGCGGGAAAAGCCCCTGTCCTTTCAGGGACCTGCCTTTTGTCGCTGCCCAGAGACATGGGAAGAGGAAGCCCTGGGTGAGGAGGGTGAGACATATTAGACATATTGGGGTTGGGCAGGACATGAAAGGCGAGAAAGGATTGGCTGGCTGGGAACAGTGGGGAAGGACACACACAGTCACAGGAAACTATAAACCCTGCAGAGCTGGGGGGCGGTGGGTGTGTGCATGGGGAGAGGAGAAGGGGGGTTGCATGGAGAGGACCGTGTGGAGGTTGCATGGGAGTCTGAGTGCGTGCAAGGCAGAGAAATGCTGAGAGTTCCCCTTCTGCTTCTGGAAACCTCGAGAGCTGGAGACATGAGCTATGCAGGACACACACAGGTCCCTTGCATTTCCCCAGGCATTTTCCCTCTCTACCTCCAGCCATGGCTTATTCATTTTTTAAATGTATATGAGGGGTCACTCTGTGTGGGGGGTGTGGGTGTGTGCAGGCTCCCTCCAGCCCTGGCCCAGCAGACCTGAGGAGAGGAGTAGGAGAGGAAGGTAAATGCCTTTGAAGAGTGTGGCCCAAAGGCGGAGGCATGAGGGAGAAGAGGCGCTGAGGACTGGGGCTAGGGTGGCTTCTCCATTCACTTTCCTTGCTGACAGGCAGTAGCCCAGGTTCCTCCAGAGATGATTTCTCCCTGGGACCCAGCTGGGGACCCTTGGTTGTCTCAGCCTGGTGCTGCAGCTGTACAGTGCGATTTCATTCGCTCCTGCTCCACCAGTGACACCGCTCTACTGCTCTGCTCACAGGCTCATGGGACTCCAGCCACTGCCGTCCTCCCCACAGCGCCCTCGGGTGTCTCTGCCCAGGGGGACAGCCACATGGCCTCTCCTGAATGGGGCAAACTCGGCGCAGGGATGCGCAGCTGGCAGAGTGGCAAGAGTGAAAGGAACCCAGGCAACAAATGACAGAGGTCTCCACCATGCCCAGCGCTGCTGGCAGCACCTTTCCCTCCTCATAGGAACTGTCGGAGCCTGTGCCTGGAGCTCTACCTGGTGACAGGCAAAGAGAAGAAATGGCAATGGGCTAGCATCCCTGGTGGTACTCCCACCTCATGCAGAAGAAGGGAGCAAATCCTCATAAGATCAAAAAAAAAGGACGAAAAAGAGCAAAGAAAAAAAAAGTGACAGAGAAGGAAAGATAAAATCTGCCAGCGGAGCAATAATGTCATTAGTGAGCAAGCCTGTCCCCACACAGCTGGTGTGAACAGATCTCTGGACTCTGAGCGCACACAGGGGTCTATTCATTCTGTGGGCGTATGTCTATAAGTGGGAGACTTTACCCTGATATATCAGACTTCTGAGACACCTCATTCTTGGGGCCACCTGGCTTTGTGCTTGGGAGACTGCAGTCTGCGTTACTGGGAAGGGCTTCATGCATGGGCATGCTACAGCTCTGCAGGTATGACACAGCTGCACGGTACGGAGAAAGACAGCCCGAGCTGAATAGAGTGTGTAGGTCTCTCTGGAGTCTCATATGCTTAACATTGAAGTTTTCTTCCCGTTTGCCTCTAGAAAAGTGGGGATCGTTGTCTGCCTCTCCAAGGTGGCTAACATTTTCCTCATTCACGTGGTGCTTAAGACAAGAGGGAAAGGGAGAAAGCATTATGATGCACAGATGATGTACTGGCAATATCAGCACAAACAGAGGCAGCACAGAAATTCAGTGTGTCTCTGATGAGGTGCATTCCATCTTTCCCCCCAGCATCAGCTCTGTTTCCCTGCCTCATGCACATCTAGAGGTTCTTTCCCTCAACAAAATGTCCTCAGCTTTTCCAGTGGTTCTGGGTGCTTGCAGGAAGCGCAGCTGGCCTTGAGCACTCTGCAAGGTCCTACCTTCTCCACAGAGACAATACCTGATGCACATCCCAGACATTCAGACTCTCATCTGCCTTGGGAAGTAACCCCGTCTCATCACTGTCTACCCTGCTGTCTATAGAAACAGAGAGAAGGCTGCACGTACAGACAGATTTGTGCTCAGCTGCCTCAGCATCTGAATCAAGGTGTATCCTAGCACAGTCATATGTGCCAGAATCATTCACTGAGGCAAAATCTATTGAAAAGGACACGCAATATCGCATACTCCCACAACTCTTGGAGGCATTCTGAAATTCGTCCTCAAACTCTGCCTCTTCCCTTTCCACTCCACACACTGCAGTATGGTACCAGCTGCAGTATGGCATCCTTTCTTTGAGCCTACTCCTACCATGGCATGTAGGGGCATGTGGTTCCCATCTGGAAACAGCTGAGAGTCACAGCTCCTCCCTCTCGGATGACTGCATCAGGAGGCTGTTGAAGGGCCCACGGTGTTAGAAGAAAAGAAAGGAGAAAAAAAAAAGTAGTGGGAGTCTAGGCAGAAGGTGAAATGGTGTGAGGAGGAAGGGGATGAAAAAACCCCACAAAATCTAGCAGGGGTAAGAGATGGGATGGGTTGAAAAGCTATGGGCAAGTTTCTCATCTGTCTATGAAAGACCAGGAGAAATAGCTGACAGCAAATGTCAATATTTGAAATGGGGAGGAAATCAGAAGAAAGGAGCAGTCAGCGATGGAAATCTGCCCATGGTGGCAGCACAGGCAGCACAGGCACAGAGAGGTGTGTGGAGGAAATGCTGAGGAAGGAAGATAGGCATGACATTGGGGGTGGGCAAGGCAGTGGGAGAGCACCTGAAATGTGAGAAAGGAGATGGCTGGCTGGGATCAGTGGGAGAGAACACTCACACACAGCAATGGGTGGTACGAATCCTGCACAGATGTCTTGCTGTGTGTGTGTGTGTGTGTGTGATTATGCGTGCAATCACAGGAAGATGATGGGGCTGGATGGGAGCCTGGGTTTGAGGCAGGGCAGGGGGGATGCTGGGGGTTTTCCCTTTCTTCCTTTGGCATCAGCTGAGATCTCCAGAAAAGAAGTATTATGCAAAGGACACAGAGATATGGGGCACGGGTTCTGCTTCGCTGTCCCACAGCTGACACGCCATTCCAGACGCCCTGGAACTTCACAGGCCCTGACCCCACAAGCCACAGCGTGGTGTTGTCTCTGCTCAGCCCTATGCTGTGCATGCCATGGCCCCAGGCACCGAGCAGGCTGCTGACATAACGCTCGTGGCGTGGCTTGTAGCTTGACAGAGAGGAGTTGCACAAATGCACCTTTCTCCTCCAAAGAGAGATCTGAAGGGAGAAAAACCTACCCTTGGCATTAGACTAGGAGTAGAGATCCAATGACCGTGCCAAGAAAACTTCCCCGTGAGAATGATTATTTGGGGGTGAGGGTAGTAGGAAGAAGCTCTTCAGGAATTCCCCCTCAAGGACATAGAACAAGGTAACATCTAATGCCTGCCTCCTCCTTGTGGGTTATTTCTGGTCAAACAGCAGACTTTCTTTCCCTCACACGGATCGCATCCACTTCCAAATGTCCAGTGTTCTTGATGCTCATAGGGACAGTCAAATCTTGGTTCCATGGATCCCTGGGGACTGGCTCTGTGTGTTCATGTCATTCCGAGAGTGGTTCTGGGGAAAGGTCAAGATCCCCCATGCCCTAGGGAAGCAGGGAGCACACACACCCCCACACCCATACCCCTCCACCTCCATCCCCATCTACCACCCTTACCATTGCATGGCAAGAGCCTCCATGGGTGGAGTCCAACAGTTTTCAGCACAATGGCAGAACAAAAAGGTGGCCGTGGGCAGCCAGCATGCAGCTGCGGTCCCTGTCCTCTCTTGGGGCTGGGGGTGGGAGGTGGTGGTGAGACACCTGCTTTGTTCCCTGTGTTACTCTTCAGAGTTTCCCGTATGCTGGGAACCCAGATTTCACATTCTCCTCATGCCGAGAAGCAAACTAACTTACCCCTTTCTCCCACCATGCCGACAGCTCTGGATAGGGTCATGAAATGGGGCCAAGGCCTCTCCAACAAGCCCAGGTGAAAACGCTCCCAGCACAGGGCAATGATGGGGGGGTCTGCGGTGAGTCTCTAGGGAATGTGCAAAGAGTAATGAAACTGTTGTGGGGGATACAGACCATAGACACAGAAGGACCAGGTAGGTGGAGAGGGAGGTCTCCTCGAGGACCTCACTCTCCCCTCTTCTCAGAGCAGGGCTGGGCCCAAAGTTGAGGACTCGAGCTGGGGAAGGGCCAGTTTGAGACACAGGGAAGCCATAACTAGTGTATCCACATTCCAGAAATATCCAAGCAAGTCAAATAAAAAGCCTGTGCTCTGGGTGTCCGGGCGTGGGGAGAGGATGACGGGAATGGGCAAAGGTACATCTTCTGCTTCAAAAGCCCTGGGACACTTAAGTGCTCTTGGCGAGCTCTCTCCTGAGTCCACTGGAACCCCTTAGATGAAATCCACGGTTTGGTTGGGGCTGTGGGTCTGGGAGTCTGGATGCCAGTGAGGCTGTGGGCACAAAAATTAACCCCTCGTATCTTCCATACCAAAGTGCACAAATAGGTTTAGGCATCCTCACCCACCCCATTTGTAGCCCTGTGATTCTTCCTTTGGGAAAAATGTGGATGGTCTCTCTCTGGGGATTATTTCTGGCTTCTTTCTCTTGGTGGGGATGATGGGATTCTTCGCCACTGGGATTAGGACATAAGTAGAATCCAGTTATGGGCATAATCGCATTGCAATTTCCTGCTTAATTCCCATGTGTGGTTTGGGAATAATCCCAAATGGGATTTCAGAGTTTATGCCATTTGGGATTACAGGATTAATCCTCACTGAGGTGATGGGACTAACCTCAGGGGAGCTATGATATTACTGCTCAATGGCATTACAGAATTCTTTTCATTGAGATAATCGGATTAATCAAAAAAGAATTATGGGATTAGTTCCCAGGGGGGTTACGGGATTAATCCCCACATGGATTATGACCTCTTCGTCTCTGGGAAAGCTATCTGTGCCTTATAACCTGGTGACGTGAGTTACTGCAGAGCAGTCACTTCCCAGGCTGGACCTGAGTGGGCAGAGGTTTGGGCACAGAGATGAGCCCTGGCCCTGGGCAGGAGCATAGAGTGGCCCCTGCTTCACGCGGGGCAAAGGCTGACAGCCATTTGTCTTCCCAGGGCAAGGGCAGGTTCAACAGCAGGATCGTGGTCAACACGACAGGGTGGAAGTGGCAGGTATTTCAGACAGACCCCAGGCCTTGCTCCCACCTCCTGACTCAAGACACACAGAGAGGCCACCCACCCCATCCGGACCAAGGGACAAAAGAAAGTGGGGGTGAGGACAGTCAGGCTGGGTTGGACTGGTCCAGAGACGTCCAGGTAGAGTGGAGTGCAGCCTCAAGGGCTGAAAGGCAGCTGAGCTCTTCCGTGTGATGGAGTGAGGAGCACTGGATGAAAGTCAAGCCTTGAGGACACTCATCTTGGACAAATCCTGGGGTCCTCATCTAAGGCTGGAATCCTGTGTGATGGGACCCCACTAGAGTCTCTTTGAAGTCACGGGGCTTTTTAAGAACCCCAGAACTGGTTTCAGCAAAGGTCTTCACCTGGGACACCTGAGCAGTGAAACAGTCTGCTTAGGGAAAAGGGACAGAGGGCACCTTCCTTCCACAGAGAGGAACTTTCTATCCCTTTCTCCCATCACCAGACAGCATTAACACACATTAGTCTTTCTTGGCAGGACTTTAATGGGAAACCAGCAGTCTAGGTGAGTACCGCAAAGACCCTCTCACCCAAATATTCCCCCATTTTTCTTGAAAGACGTAGGGCACTGGGGAATACACCAAAGGCTGACGGAAGCACTTCGGGGTGGTGGGGGTGGTATCCAAGGGTTTCCAGTCTGCCCTGCACTCAGGTAAGGTGTTGTGTGAAAAGGGGCAAAGCGGTTTTGGCAGAAAATACAGCCCCTTGCGTTCTAACACTCCTCACCGAGGTGGGAGGCTAGGTGCGGCTAGGTTTAAATTCTGAGTGATGCCCAATTCAGCACTATCAGTCCAATCGCATTTAATATGTATTAAAGTATTATGATTTGGATACACTAAGAGTGGACTGCACCTTCAGTCTAGTCGTGCTCATGAACTAGCATGGCCACTCTTGAGTCTTTGGTCGCGTTCAGTGAGAAACCAAAACGACTAGCTACTTAAAAAAGTGCAGTTTATTTAAACAACAGATATATAGGTTCTTAGGATTGCCGGTGATAAATACACTGTCTGCAAAGCACGTGCAAATGAAAGTATTTTTACATATACAAAACGCGCGACAGTTATAAACGATACAGCCTGGCTCTAAATGTAGAAAAAAGAGTCTCTAGAGAAATTTCTAAGTTTCCCGAGGAAGCACTCGGTATAATCTAAGTCTTACCCAAAGACGTCCCTATGGGGGGGAAGAGAGGCTCAGCCCGTCGACTGATCCCAGAAGTCAGTGATGTAATTCTTTATGATGGTGTCTTCCCTGGGTATCCCCCTCTCTCGGGCTATTTTTATACTATTTGTTATCTTCAAGGTGGAGTTTGAGTGACTTTAGTCATACATACTTTTATCATGATTGGTGTAAATTTCTCTCGCTTCACAATTAAAGGTACAGTTTATGAGAAATTCAGGGCGCAGACTCAAGAAGGAGTGGCCGCACCTCGGAGGCGGGTAGCCTTCGGGATGGAGGTGTGTTTTGGTATTATAATGACATTATAATGAGCAAAGTTCGCACAAAGGACAGCATTTCATCAAAATTTGACAAAATGTTGGCTCTGAGCATCTAGCGGGCAGCTAATTGGCAGCTTATCTGTTTCACGGTATCATCCCATTCCCGTATCCGCTATACATCATAAGGTAAAGCCACGGAATAATTGCATCCCCTCCCATACCTCATGTAGCTTATCAGGGAACCACAGATGTTGTGTCCTTCATGCCAGCTGCGGCTATTTTCTACCTCAGAAGCCTCTTGATTTTATAGTTTTCCTTAATGTGTGAACAATGCTGTACTTTTGTATATTTTAGCCAATTTAGTATTTATTCCACATAAGGTTTGTCTCTAAAATTGGAGCAGGTCTCTCAGGGCATGGACCAGGGCACGTGGGAAAGTCTCCCTAAATGCAAACTTCTCCTTCAAGTGAAAGCCCTTGTGGCCTTGTCCCTGGGCTGCCACACTCCTCTGGCAAAGAATTTGTCCCTCTGCCTCAGCAGAATTTCCCCATCACAGATTGTGCCATCGCTTTTCAGTCTTTTCATGGGGAGCTCCCAGAAGACTCTGTCTCTAACTCATCCTCAGCTCCCTCCAGGGAACGAGAGGCTGCACCTAATGCTCCCCTGCATTCTCATCAAGCCGGGGGGACGAATGATCCCCCTCCTGGCCCTGACACCTCCATTCAGGCCAGCAGAGCCAAGGGTACGGTGGGTTATTGCCACAGAGCACCTTGTGGCCTGGGGCTCCTCACCTACAGGGCTGCGCTCCATCCTGAATACCGTTGAGACTTGGGCTATATGGCATACATCCGAATGTTCAGGTCACAGGGTAGTGGCGTGAACCAAGGACCATGGCACACAACAGCGAACACAACAGCGTACCCATTCCCTGGAGACGGCTGGGGCCAAGGGACCAGTGCACACATAGAAGTCCTCAGTGGCATGGTCCTGCCAGTACTCTGCAACTCAGAGCCCCTCGTGTACAGCAGTGTGTCGAGCCCTGGGTTACCAGCGAGGCACCTGTACTCTAGGAAACCACAGTGTGAGCAATCCCAGGAGACCTTGAATCCCTTGCCAGATTTAACTCCAGGTTGGCTTGGCTTTCCAGCAGATGGAGAAGGAAAGGGCTGGGTGAACCAAGACAAAACGATCTACTGTCAAACACAGGGCTCTGTGTGTGTGCTGGGGGCAGATCCCTCGTTGCATGGAAAGGTTTGTGCTATGCTGCTCCGGATTTTGAGTCACTGTGGGCCTCCCTCAGCACAGAAATATGTGCCAGAGTCATTGAGTAGGGCGTAATCTATCGCCACAGATAAGCGGTAGCCCTTAGTCCCATTACTCCAAAAGTGATTTCTGAATTCCTTCTCAATCTCTGCCCTGCCACCTTCCACCGAATATACAACCAACTGCAGAGTGGCATCCTTCCGCATGGGCAACTTGTATCAGTACATGGCTGAGTATGCATTGTCCTTTTGGGAACAGTTCAGAACCACAGAGTCTCCCACTCGGACGACGGTGTCTGGCGACTGCTGAAGGGCCTGGCCTGCAAAGAGAAGGGAAGAGATGTGAGGAGTGAAACACACTGAAGGAGATGGGGTGGCATAAGGATCTCAGCAAGCTCTATGGGACAGTGTCCCGTTTCGCTGAGACACACAGGAGAAAAAAAAAAAAAAAAAACCAGCTTCAAAGACAATGGCAAATTTCTTATGACGAATAATCACTTTGGTACTCTCCATTGAAGTATTAAACTAGGATAGAAAAAAAACCTTTGTAGATGTGTAGAGTTTTCTGAGTTTAGAGGTTGAGGAAAAACTCACCTCGTTCATTGCCCATCCTCCCCCGGGAAGCCTTGGGGAATGGGGCACTGACAACAACTGGGCACACGGCTGAGGCAGCAGCAGCAGCTCCAGGGCAGCTCTTCAAGTGGAAGAGAAGATCACTTACCCACAGGGACCAGGACGGCCACAAGGAACCAGAGGAGAACCATGGGGAAAGGCCACCTCCTTCCAGCACCCTGCCCGGTGTGGCAGCACAGGCACAGAGACGTGCCAAGACGAGAGGCTGAGAGAGGAAGAGACACGTGTCTCTCTGCGGGTGGGCAGGGCGGTGAGAGAGAGCCTGAAGTGTGAGGAGGCAGTTCGCTGGCTGGGAACAGCGGGGAATGACACCTGCATGCAGGCATGAGGTGCATCCACCCTGCTCCACGCACTTCCTGCTGTGTCTGTGTGTGTGTATAGGCAGAGGTGGGGGACAGGGGTGATCACAGGAGCAGGATGGGGCTGTGTGGCAGCCTGAGTGCGTGCACGGCACAGGGATGCACAAGGAGGCACCAAAGGAAGGGAAGAGAAAGAGAGCGTAGGGATGCATGTTTGTTGTGTGCCCCTCAGCTGAGTCTTCTCTCCAGCAGCCTCACACTCAGGCTCCCAGCCCGCAAGCTGCAACGTGGAATCTTCTCTGCTTCTCCCAGTGCTGCTCGTCATGTTGCCCAGGTATGGGAAAGGCTGCTGACCCCTCACCCTGCTGTCTACTGTAGTATGCCAGAGAGGAGTTCTGTAACTGTTCCTCTCTTCCTCCAAAGGGACATCTCAAGGAGAGAAAAGGCTGCCTTTGGCTCTGCACTGGGACCGGGACTCCCAAGAGTTCTCTTGGGAGACCGCACCACAGAGCAGTTTGTGAGGAGAAGGCTATTCACCGTGGGATAGGCTGGTACAGACTTACCTTCTCCATGCCAGAGAAGAGATGACACTCTCTTTTCTGGAGCATTCTGCAAAGGAGCAGCAGGACGAGGATGGGCAGAGCTGGAGAAAATCCTGTCTTCTTCTCTACATGGGGCACGGCCTGTTCACCAACCCAACGCTGTGAGAAATCACTGCTGGCAGGAAGTGAGGCTCACAGTGTGTCCACACTGACACCCTCTCTGTGTGTCAGAGGCCTGACAGAGCTTCTGCACGTCTCTGCCATGCTGTGGGCCCAGCAATGCACGGCAGTGTATGGACAGCCCATACAAGAGAGCAAGGGATCTGGCTGCTCAAGGCTGTCATGGGCTTTGCAGAGAAGATGTACCCCTGTGTCCATGCAGAAGGGTGCAGCAATGCCAGCACCTCCCACACCCTCTGTTCCAGGTCTGAGTGTATCCCAATGCATTCATTGCCACAAAAACTTATGCAGGAGTTTCAATAATGACCCCAGCGTCCTCAAAAGAAAAGGGAGAAAAGAACCAAGAGGGTGGACTAAACTGTGCAGGCAACAGGAAGAAACCCCACAATACCCCCAGCACTTCAGCTGAGAGGAGGCTGGTCTTGATGTCTCCATGGGAAGGGTCTCCATTTCCCACTGTAGATGGAGGAGTCAGTGATGCACAAAACAGTGAACCCGAGCACGCGCCCGCCTGTGCTGTGCTGCACCTGCAACATGGCCTTCAGGCCTCTGCTGTGCTGCACATTCCCCCTGGCCACAGGATAACCTCAGGCAGGTCGTTGTAACGGAGCAGGACGTGGGCAGCTCCCGCTCGGTACCGGCTCTTACGCCACGTGCCCGGCCTTGTCTTTATCTAAAGGTGCACCTTAGATTTAAGAACCTCTCATGCAAACATCCTTTCTGTGTGACGGTGAGAATGATGAACTCCAGGGTTGCCTGGAGTTAAATGAGAGGAGGTCTGCAGAGTGCAGATTGAAGAGAGAGAGAAAGAAGAAGGTGGGGAGAGAAAGGGAGGCAGAGAGGGGAAGAAGCGTTGAGGGAAGTGGCTATAATGGAAATGAGAGCTAAACGGAGAGAGAGGCAAGGAGGAGTGGGGTGGCATGGAGAGAAAGCAGGACAAATAAACTCACAGAATATGAGAAGAGGATGAATGGAAATGAGAGATAAATGGAGAGAGAGGCAAGGAGTGTGAGAAGTCTCACAGAGCCTGAGAAGAGAATGAAGGGCAGGCTAGGAAGCAGAGGAGGTAAGGAGTGGAAAGGGATCATCCCGCCTTGTGCAGCTCTGACGAGGAGGAAAGCAGGTCCCCTTTGTGCAGGAGCAGGTTTGCGCTCAGCTCCCTCAGCAGCCTACCCACTGTGTTTCACTCTCAGCACAGTAATACGTGCCAGAGTCATTCAGAAAGGCATGCTCGATCGAGATGGTCATCGCGTCTCCTTGTATCCCACTGCTCTTCAAACGGCTGCGGAGATCCTCCTCCACATCTGCTTTACCACCTGGTATTGCAGAAGCCACGAGGATCATCCTGGAGTCCTTCCCCAAAGGAACCTTGTACCAGTATACAGCTGAGCCAGCGGATTTCTTCTTGGAACAGCTCAGACTCACGGACTGGCCTTGTCGTATCACTGTGTCTGGGGACTGTTCCAGAGCCAGCACTGGAAGGGAAAAGGAAGAGCATTGAGGACGAGGAAAAAATGGAAAATCTTAAACTAGGCACTGTGGGTTTGTAGAGAAGAGGGTGGGAAGGAACAGGACAGATTAAGGAGCAGGGGAAGGGATGGGACAGCCCTTCCGATCAGCAGGGGAGTTTCCAATCTCTCTCCAAGAGGCAAGAAACATTCCTGGGCAGTTTGTGTCTAAAACATGAACCATGTGAGGGCTGAGCACAGAAGAAAAAATAGACAGCCCTTGCAGGAGATTCAGGGATTCCTGCCCACGGCATTCAGTGCCCATCCTCAGCACTGGAAGCTTTGGGGAATGGAGCTCTGCCAGCAAGCGGGGATGCAGCTGGGACAGCAGCAGTGGAATCGCTGTAGGTGCTCAGGGGTGAGTTGAGATCACTTACCCATAGGGGCCAGCATGGCCACAAAGAACCAGCAGGGAGCCATGCGGGAAAAGCCCCTGTCCTTTCAGGGACCTGCCTTTTGTCGCTGCCCAGAGACATGGGAAGAGGAAGCCCTGGGTGAGGAGGGTGAGACATATTAGACATATTGGGGTTGGGCAGGACATGAAAGGCGAGAAAGGATTGGCTGGCTGGGAACAGTGGGGAAGGACACACACAGTCACAGGAAACTATAAACCCTGCAGAGATGGGGGGCGGTGGGTGTGTGTGTGGTGAGGGGAGAAGGGGGGTTGCATGGAGAGGACCGTGCTGAGGTTGCATGGGAGTCTGAGTGCGTGCAAGGCAGAGAAATGCTGAGAGTTCCCCTTCTGCTTCTAAAAACCTTGAGAGCTGGAGACATGAGCTATGCAGGACACACACACAGGTCCCTTGCATTTCCCCAGGCATTTTCCCTCTCTCCCCCCAGCCATGGCTTATTCTTTTTTTAAATGTATGTGGGGGGTCACTCTGTGTGGGGGTGGAGGTGGGTGTGTGCAGGGCTCCCTCCAGCCCTGGCCCATCAGAGCTGGGGAGAGGAGTAGGAGAGGAAGGTAAATGCCTTTGAAGAATGTGGCCCAAAGGCGGAGGCATGAGGGAGAAGAGGCGCTGAGGACTGGGGCTAGGGTGGCTTCTCCCTCCACTTTCCTTGCTGACAGGCAGTAGCCCAGCTTCCTCCAGAGATTGTTTCTCCCTGGGACCTGGGACCCAGCTGGGGACCCTTGGTTGTCTCAGCCTGGTGCTGCAGCTGTACAGTGCAATTTCATTCACTCCTGCTCCACCAGTGACACCGCTCTACTGCTCTGCTCACAGGCTCACGGGACTCCAGCCACTGCCGTCCTCCCCACAGCGCCATCGGGTGTCTCTGCCCAGGGGGACAGCCACATGGCCTCTCCTGAATGGGGCAAACTCGGCGCAGGGATGCGCAGCTGGGAGAGTGGCAAGAGTGAAAGGAACCCAGGCAACAAATGACAGAGGTCTCCACCATGCCCAGCGCTGCTGGCAGCACCTTTCCCTCCTCATGGGAACTGTCGGAGCCTGTGCCTGGAGCTCTACCTGGTGACAGGCAAAGAGAAGAAATGGCAACGGGCTAGGATCCCTGGTGGTACTCCCACCTCATGCAGAAGAAGGGAGCAAAACCTCATAAGATCAAAAAAAAAGGACCAAAAAGAGGAAAGAAAAAAAAAGTGACAGAGAAGGAAAGATAAAATCTGCCAGAGGAGCAATAATGTCATTAGTGAGCAAGCCTGTCCCCACACAGCTGGTGTGAACAGATCTCTGGACTCTGAGCGCACACAGGGGTCTATTCATTCTGTGGGCGTATGTCTATAAGTGGGAGACTTTACCCTGATATATCAGACTTCTGAGGCACCTCATTCTTGGGACCACCTGGCTTTGTGCTTGGGAGACTGCAGTCTGCGTTACTGGGAAGGGCTTCATGCATGGGCATGCTACAGCTCTGCAGGTATGACACAGCTGCACGGTACGGAGAAAGACAGCCTGAGCTGAATAGAGTGTGTAGGTCTCTCTGGAGTCTCTCATATGCTTAACATTGAAGTTTTCCTCCCGTTTGCCTCTAGAAAAGTGGGGATCGTTGTCTGCCTCTCCAAGGTGGCTAACATTTTCCTCATGATGACGCACAGATGATGTACTGGCAATATCAGCACAAACAGAGGCAGCACAGAAATTCAGTGTGTCTCTGATGAGGTGCATTCCATCTTTCCCCCCAGCATCAGCTCTGTTTCCCTGCCTCATGCACATCTAGAGGTTCTTTCCCTCCACAAACCCTCCTCGGCTTTTCCAGTGGTTCTGGGTGCTTGCAGGAAGCGCAGCTGGCCTTGAGCACTCTGCAAGGTCCTACCTTCTCCACAGAGACAATACCTGATGCACATCCCAGACATTCAGACTCTCATCTGCCTTGGGAAGTAACCCCGTCTCATCACTGTCTACCCTGCTGTCTATAGAAACAGAGAGAAGGCTGCACGTACAGAGAGATTTGTGCTCAGCTGCCTCAGCATCTGAATCGAGGTGTATCCTAGCGCAGTCATATGTGCCAGAATCATTCACTGAGGCAAAATCTATTGAAAAGGACACGCAATATCGCATACTCCCACAACTCTTGAAGGCATTCTGAAATTCGTCCTCAAACTCTGCCTCTTCCCTTTCCACTCCACACACTGCAGTATGGTACCAGCTGCCGTATGGCATCCTTTCTTTGAGCCTACTCCTACCATGGCATGTAGGGGCGTGTGGTTCCCATCTGGAAACAGCTGAGAGTCACAGCTCCTCCCTCTCGGATGACTGCATCAGGAGGCTGTTGAAGGGCCCACACTGCCGGGACAAAAGAAAAACAAAAGAAAAAAGTAGCGGGAGTCTAGGCAGAAGGTGAAATGGTGTGAGGAGGAAGGGGATGAAAAAACCCCACAAAATCTAGCAGGGGTAAGAGATGGGATGGGTTGAAAAGCTATGGGCAAGTTTCTCATCTGTCTATGAAAGACCAGGAGAAACAGCTGACAGAAAATGTCAATATTTGAAATGGGGAGGAAATCAGAAGAAAGGAGCAGTCAGCGATGGAAATCTGCCCATGGTGGCAGCACGGGCAGCACAGGCACAGAGACGTGTGTGGAGGAAATGCTGAGGAAGGAAGATAGGCATGACATTGGGGGTGGGCAAGGCAGTGGGAGAGCACCTGAAATGTGAGAAAGGAGATGGCTGGCTGGGATCAGTGGGAGAGAACACTCACACACAGCAATGGGTGGTATGAATCCTGCACAGATGTCTTGCTATGTGTGTGTGTGTGTGTGATTATGCGTGCAATCACAGGAAGATGATGGGGCTGGATGGGAGCCTGGGTTTGAGGCAGGGCAGGGGGGATGCTGGGGGTTTTCCCTTTCTTCCTTTGGCATCAGCTGAGATCTCCAGAAAAGAAGTATTACGCAAAGGACACAGAGATATGGGGCACAGGTTCTGCTTCGCTGTCCCACAGCTGACACGCCATTCCAGACGCCCTGGAACTTCACAGGCCCTGACCCCACAAGCCACCGCATGGTGTTGTCTCTGCTCAGCCCTATGCTGTCCATGCCATGGCCCCAGGCACCGAGCAGGCTGCTGACATAACGCTCGTGGCGTGGCTTGTAGCTTGACAGAGAGGAGTTGCACAAATGCACCTTTCTCCTCCAAAGAGAGATCTGAAGGGAGAAAAACCTACCCTTGGCATTAGACTAGGAGCAGAGATCCAATGACCGTGCCAAGGAAACTTCCCCGTGAGAATGATTATTTGGGGGTGAGGGTAGTAGGAAGAAGCTCTTCAGGAATTCCCCCTCAAGGACATAGAACAAGTAACATCTAATGCCTGCCTCCTCCTTGTGGGTTATTTCTGGTCAAACAGGAGACCTTCTTTCCCTCACACGGATCGCATCCACTTCCAAATGTCCAGTGTTCTTGATGCTCATAGGGACAGTCAAATCTTGGTTCCATGGATCCCTGGGGACTGGCTCTGTGTGTTCATGTCATTCCGAGAGTGGGTCTGCGGAAAGGTCAAGATCCCCCATGCCGTAGGGAAGCAGGGAGCACACACACCCCCACACCCATACCCCTCCACCTCCATCCCCATCTACCACCCTTACCATTGGATGGCAAGAGCTTCCATGGGTGGAGTCCAACAGCTTTCAGCACAATGGTGGAACAAAAAGGTGGCTGTGGGCAGCCAGCATGCAGCTGCGGTCCCTCCTCACTCCTGGATTGGGGGTGGGAGGTGGTGGTGAGACACCTGCTTTGTTCCCTGTGTTACTCTTCAGAGTTTCCCGTGTGCTGGGAACCCAGACTTCACATTCTCCTCATGCTGAGAAGCAAACAATGTTGTCCCTTCCTCCAACCAGACTGAAAGCACTGCATGGGGTCATGAAGTGGGGCCAAGGCCTCTCCAACAAGCCCAGGTGAAAATGCACCCAGCCCAGGGCAGTGGTGAGTCAGGCTGCGGTGATGCTCTAGGGAATGTGCAAAGAGTAATGAACCTGTTGTGGGGGATACAGACCATAGACACAGAAGGACCAGGTAGGTGGAGAGGGAGGTCTCCTTGAGGACCTCACTCTCCCCTCTTCTCAGGGCAGGGCTGGGCCCAAAGTTGAGGACTCGAGCTGGGGCAGGGCCAGTTTGAGACACAGGGAAGCCATAACTAGTGTATCCACATTCCAGAAATATCCAAGCAAGTCAAATAAAAAGCCTGTGCTCTGGGTGTCCGGGCGTGGGGAGAGGATGACGGGAATGGGCAAAGGTACATCTTCTGCTTCAAAAGCCCTGGGACACTTAAGTGCTCTTGGCGAGCTCTCTCCTGAGTCCACTGGAACCCCTTAGATGAAATCCACGGTTTGGTTGGGGCTGTGGGTCTGGGAGTCTGGATGCCAGTGAGGCTGTGGGCACAAAAATTAACCCCTCGTATCTTCCATACCAAAGTGCACAAATAGGTTTAGGCATCCTCACCCACCCCATTTGTAGCCCTGTGATTCTTCCTTTGGGAAAAATGTGGATGGTCTCTCTCTGGGGATTATTTCTGGCTTCTTTCTCTTGGTGGGGATGATGGGATTCTTCGCCACTGGGATTAGGACATAAGTAGAATCCAGTTATGGGCATAATCGCATTGCAATTTCCTGCTTAATTCCCATGTGTGGTTTGGGAATAATCCCAAATGGGATTTCAGAGTTTATGCCATTTGGGATTACAGGATTAATCCTCACTGAGGTGATGGGACTAACCTCAGGGGGGCTATGATATTACTGCTCAATGGCATTACAGAATTCTTTTCATTGAGATAATCGGATTAATCAAAAAAGGATTATGGGATTAGTTCCCAGGGGGGTTACGGGATTAATCCCCACATGGATTATGACCTCTCCGTCTCTGGGAAAGCTATCTGTGCCTTATAACCTGGTGACGTGAGTTACTGCAGAGCAGTCACTTCCCAGGCTGGACCTGAGTGGGCAGAGGTTTGGGCACAGAGATGAGCCCTGGCCCTGGGCAGGAGCACAGTGTTGCGTGAAACGGGGCCAAGCGGTTTTGGCAGAAGATAAACCCCCTTGCGTTCTAACACTCCTCACCGAGGTGGGAGGCTAGGTGCGGCTAGGTTTAAATTCTGAGTGATGCCCAATTCAGCACTATCAGTCCAATCGCGTTTAATATATATTAAACTACTACGATTTGGATACACTAATAGTGGACTGCACCTTCAGTCTAGTCGTGCTCCTGAACTAGCACGGCCTCTCTGTAGTTTTGGTCGCGTTCAGTGAGAAAGCGGAACGACTAGCTACTTAAACAGTGCAGTTTATTTAAACAACAGATATACAGGTTCTTTAGGATTGCCGGTGATAAATACACTGTCTGCAAAGCACGTGCAAATAAAGATACTGCTAGGTATACAAACGCGCGACAAAATTATAAACGATACAGCCTGGCTATAAATGTAGGGTAGAGATTCTCTAGAGAAATTTCTAAGTCCCCGAGAAAGCGCTCGGTGTAATCGAAGTCTTACCCAAAGGCGTCCCTATGGGGGGGAAGAGAGGCTCAGCCCGTCGACTGATCCTGGAAATCAGCGGTGGAATCCTTCGCGATGGTGTCTTCCCTGACATCCCCTCTCTCTTGGGCTATTTTTATATTATTTTTTTATCTTCAAAGTGGAGTTTGAGTGACTTTAGTCATACATACTTTTATTATGATTAATGTATTCAAGGAGGAGTGTTCACACCTCGGGGGCGGATAGCCTCCGGGATGGAGGTGTGTTTTGGTACATTGTGGTGAGCAAAGTTCGCACAAAAGGACAGCATTTCATCAACATTAGACGAAATGTTGGCTCGGGTAGCGTGTAGGCCGCTTATCAGTTCCGTAGTACCATCTCGTCCCCATATCTGCTATTCGTCACAAGGGAAGGCCACGGAACAAGCGTGTTCCGTTCCATCCCTCGTGTAGTTTCGCAAACAACCTTGTACAGGGAATCACAGATGTTGCATTCTTCGTGTGCTAGCTGCGGCTGTATTCTACCTCAGAAGCCTCTTGATTTTATGACTTTCCTTAATGTGTGAACAATGCTGTATTTTTGTATTCTTGGCCAATTTAGTAATTATTCCACATAATCCACCCCGTGACTACAGTCACTCAAGCTCCACGATAATCAATACTGATGGGGAATATCACATGTCCTCTTATGGCGAGGGATATCAAGTGCAAATACTTCTTGTGGGGTGATTAAGCGAGTTAAGCGTTTCATCATAATCCAAAGTCTAACATGCAAAACAATTGTCAAAGCAAAGCACAATACAGTGAGTACTAGTAGAACAACAACAGGATGGAGCATCTTGTTAAAAAGTCCTGTAGCTGTTGGTGACCATCCAAAGAGGGTGTCCCACCATTCATGTCCACCGTCTCTCTTGACCCTTTCCAGTACATGGTGTATTTCTTCAACATCATGATGGACAGTAATCAGAGTTCTTTGTCCATTTTCTTGGGCCTCTTTCAACAATCGCTTCAATTCATCGTGTTGTAGCAACTTCCTCACTAGTGAGAGATTCATTCCGATAGGGGTAGGCAGCAAATCTCGAATCAATGCGTAATTAGATTGTAGCAATTGAAAAGACGTAACAGGAGCTGAATAACTGAAGTCACATCCAATGATGTTAGTAAAGTTACAAACACAAAGATTTGAGTTATTACTTATATCTACTGCTATGTCATCTACGAATACAAAAGTACAGGGAGACCTCATGCAAACACACCCTTTCCCAATATATACAAGCACAGTTTCTGGGGTTTCATCAGGTTGTATCTCAAAATGACAAACATTCTGGTTGGTGTCAAGACAAATGTCTTGTGCCTTGAGAGTATTACTCTCACAAATGAATCCTTGTTGATCTCGTGAAATGCATGCTTCAACATCAACAGTTTGCCATTTATTCTCGTTTTGTTGTGCCCACACTCTATGCTCTACCGGATGGAGTATAGCTCCATGGTGATTCAACCCCAGTGCGATGATTGGGTATATGGTGTATACTGAGGCATTGCGTATCGTTAAGACAAAAGCTGTGGCTTTGCTCTCAGTGGGGTCGTAGGTGAAATTAACCAGATACCACCAGGATTGAAATTTTCTCTCAAACTCAATTGCATTATCCCATATTACTTTTCGAATTTCAGTGGGCAAGGTGCCTTCTTCACCTTCCCTTATAATTGCGGCTGTCATAGATTGCATCCACAGTTGGGCTTGGATACAACTAAGGGCCAAGGAAACATTGTTTTGGGTTGTACCAAGTGCATTTGTGATCAGCTGATGGTCTTTTTCACCTGTTTCCTCCCACTGAGGCAATATATTCGATAAAAGCCATTGGTGATTTCCCAATGCTGATAGAGAGGACTGTAGAGGATGTTTTAATTTGTCTAGATCACTAGTAGTTGTGACTAGTTTGTTTGCAAGTATCTCAGCATCTATACTATTTAAGACTCCCAGTCCTGTTCCTAAGATACCAGTCACCTCTCTCTTCAGTCGTTGTGAGGTGGCAACAGTTCGCCGGCCTAACCATGCTGACCATCCTGCATAAGATGTACTCAGGAATGGTGAGCAGGTGGGTTTGATCGCAGAGATATTAATCTGCATTGACAATTCTACTCGTTTGAGGGAATATGTTGGGTTAAACAGTATTTGTTGTTGACCTGTGTGTTTAATGGCATAAGGGCCAATGTTAAAGGTGTAAGGAGTTAGACTAATGGAGGGCTGAGTAGCTACACCCTTGAAAGTTTGTGGGGGTGTAGGTTTTGGGTTCATTTCAACAGGTTCAGATGTATTTGAGTCAATCATAAATTCAAATAACAATTCTGTGCCCCTGTAGCCCCAAATACAATATACTATGATAGGTTTGATAAAGGTGAAGTTGTGCCAGCAATCTGAGTTTGGCTCTATAATTTTGTAACAATCAGTGTTATATTTGTCCGGTTTAGTAGAGTCTACATGGATGGTTTCAATTACAGTTGGTCTATGGTGAGCAGACCCATTGATTACTCGGCAGCTAATTTGTATTTTCTTTCCTGGGACGGCTTCAAGCTTAGCCATTTGGAGTGAGTCTTTCCAACTCCATTTATCTCTGGAATATACTTCACTTCCTTGTATAACCAGAGTGGAGAGATTTAAATCCCTCATGTTTTCTAGTGTCTCAGTGCTTGCAGTGTATCGTGACAGTGCATTATCCCAAAGCTCATCATCAAGGGGCAGATTCTTAAGTCCGCTCAATAAGGTGTCATTATCGGGGGTTTCAGATAGTGGCAGTGGAACCAGACTAGTCTGTGGAGTTGAGTCAGGTTTGACTATATCTATGCTTTGATCTATCTCATGTTTTGAAAACACCTCATTTTCATGTAGGACTACAGTGGCCAGGCTCAATTTTCCTTTTCCTGTTCCTGCCATCGCATTGTGTTTTACATAAGCTTGAGACCACGGCCATTCTGGGTCTCTTTGACTACAAACAACAGGGAGTAAAAAGATAAAACTGAATAGCATCAATTCCATTTGCCAATTCGTCATTCTAAAATTTAGGCCTCCAGATGGCCATACATAACAAAAATAATATTATTGCCAGGATCAATGTCAGGATTCCCTGGAGACACTCGAGGTTAGCGTAGGCCAATGTGTCTGTCCAGTACAGTTCTTCCGAGGTTCCTGTAAGACACAAAGGAAAAGAAAATCTGCTCGGTCTCATTTGACCGACGGGGTTAAAAAGAGGGCGAGATCCACCGGGTGCTGATCCGGTGTATCTTCCCTGAACAGTCCTTGGCTTCCCATGCATGGGGGTTTTTGGGAGTAGCTAACACCATTGGTACTGTGCCAATTTGAGGCATTTTCACTAACACAGGTTGCCCAGGGTGAAATTGTCCTAGGTATTTTCGTGGTTCATTGGGAACTTTTGGAGTGATGATATCAGCAGATACACAGAAAGCTTTCATTTTAGGACAGCCATCTCCACTCCATCTGTTATTTAATTGATAGATGGCATCATCCAATCGCAAATGCCAACCAGGTTCATGAGTTTTTGCAAAACGCTTAACCAATCCATTGGTGCGTTCAACAATGCCATTAGCCTGAGGATAATAGGGAGTATGAAATACCCATCGAATCCCTTCTTCTTTGGCCCAATCTTGTACCACTGTAGCGGTAAAGTGTGAACCGTTATCACTTTGGATTTCCTCAGGAAGGGGAAGTGTGCTGAACCACCCTTTTAGGCCTTTCACTGTGTTGTTCCCAGTAGCTGATTTGAAGCTGGTGGCCATAGTGAGGCCAGAGATAATCTCCACTCCGACTAGGACGTATCTTTTCTCACCTGATGATCTCAAGGGCCCAATATAATCAATTTGCCATGAATGCCACAATGTTTTCTTGTCCCGAATGTGTAAAGGAGGCGCCTTACTCGGATGATCTTTATTGAGTCGTAGGCGACATTGTGAACAGGCGGTTACTACTTGTTCACACAGCTTAACTGACACAGGCCACCCCCGGGCTAGACCTTCCTGATACAGATCAGCACAGCCTGTATGGCCACGCTTAATATGTAACCATTCGAGTAAGCGTTCCCATTCCCGACCATCATCTACAATGTCAATTTGCTGCAACCGCGTGAGGCTATCTACCTGTTGGTTGAATTGAGCAGTGATCGAGTTCGAACGATCATGGCCTTTTACCCAACCAATGTGCAATGTTCTCTGTCCTCCCATTTCTAACAGTTGCTTCCAACTATCTGTCTCCCAGATTGGGACTCTATTCACCTGCCAATCATTGGCTGCCCAGTGTCCAATCCATTCAGTGGCTCCTTTAAAAACAGCATATGAGTCAGTGTAAATGTAAGTAGCCCCATGTTGTGCAGCTAGTAGGACGGCTCTGAGTTCCCCTACTTGTGCGCTACCTTCTCCTGTTTCAATTGCTCTTTCCCCCGTTGCTACTTCCAGTGCTACGGCCTTGTATTTCCACTTATTGTTTTCACGGTGAGATGACGCATCAGTAAACCACACTCCTGTAAGATCACTGCCTTCTTTCAGAGGAGGTGCTTCTTGGATTGGAGATGGTCTGTTTGGTGGGGATTGGAACAATAGGGCACCATCTATATCCTTCTGGAGCTTGGATAC
The DNA here is from genome assembly GCF_964199755.1 of Larus michahellis. Lineage (NCBI taxonomy): Eukaryota > Metazoa > Chordata > Aves > Charadriiformes > Laridae > Larus > Larus michahellis. Next base: position 90,420,793 of record NC_133896.1, on the reverse strand, counting down.
TTTGATACTACCTTCAGAGATTGGCATGATATCATTAATGCCTTCTAAATAAGCATACCACTTTCGAACTGTGGGTTTCTGGGCAATGCCGGCTGGTGGTGCTGTCCCTTTACGGACCACATCTAGGAGACGAAAAGGGCCCCGAACAATCACGCTCTGTTCTCTCCTTATCTGCTCTGCTCGTTGCAATGCTCGCACCAGGGACAGTAAACCCTTCTCAAGGTCTGAATATCTGCTCTCAGTATCATTAAAGGAGTGAGAGCTAAATTCTAATGGTCTCTCCGGTCCTGCTGGTCCCTTTTGCCATAAGTTACAATGAGAACCATGTTCGCTGAACCCCCATTCTACATGGACAGGGTCAGTTGGATGTATGGGGCCAAGTTGTTGGAATAACCTTAGCTCTTTTATTAGCAATTCTAGTGCATTAGTATGTTGTTCAGTCCACTCCCAGGATTTACCTTTTTTGAGCAAACAATAAAGGGGGCGAGCAATGATGGAAAAGCCAGGGATGTGTTTACGCCAATAACTTAAAGTTCCCAGAACTTGCTGTAACTCCTTCGTGCTGGAAGGATTCTGTCCATGTTCTATTTTTTTCAGGGTATCCTGAGGGACAGAAGCAGCTCCCTTAATCCACCAGACCCCCAGGAATTTAACTTCCTGTGCGGGTCCCTGACATTTTGAGTCTGGAATTTCCAATCCCAAATCTGATAATGTTTTTCGGATGTTTTGCATCATGTCTTGTACACTTTCTTGGCTCTCTCCCCCTATTAAGATGTCGTCAATATATTGGTATACTGTACATCCCTGTGAAACAGGAATCTCTGATAGCACTTTAGCTAAAGCATTATGAGCAATGGTGGGGGAATGTTTGTATCCTTGTGGAAGTCGGTTAAAGGTATATTGGACTCCTTTCCACGTGAATGCAAACTGCGCTTTGTCTTGCTCAAGGAGGGGAATCATAAAAAACATGTCTTTTACATCTAAGGCAGCCATCCAAGGATGGGCAGCTCCTTTTATCATTGTCACAATTTCAGCGATACTCGGAACCGCAGCGGTCAGGGGTGCAGTGTTGGCGTTTAACTTTCGGTAATCTACTGTGAAACGCCATTGCCCGGTTGGTTTCTTTACTGGCCACACCGGTGAATTATAAGGCGAGTGAGTCCTCTTAATGATGTTTCTTTTTTCTAAATCTGATACCACCCCGTCTGCTCCTGCAAGTGCAGCTGCAGGCAGTGGGTACTGTCGGACGTTGGTAATTTTAGAGGGAGGCAAAGGTATAGATGTTTCTAATAGGCCCAGTTTAACTGTGTCTAATCCTTTTTTGCATCCTGCAAAACTCCACACAGTTCCATCCGGGAATTTCCACATTCGCCCACGCAGCACGTCAAATCCTAGGAGGTTAGTATGTGAGGCACCCACTAACACTTCTGCCCTAGTCATTCGCTGCTCTCCCGGCAACCAGAGGTTAATTTTTGCAGTGGGGCATGTTTTTACCACACCATCAATTCCTGTGAAGTTGACTCTGCGTCGGGTGGGATTTATACCTAGAAGTTGTGCTGTTTCGTTAGTGATTGCAGACATTTGGGCTCCAGTATCAATAATAAAATTTACCAATATCTTCCGGGGTCCAACAGGAATGACAATAACGGGTTCGGAGTCTTTATGAGAGAGCCATTGAATTGCTAGTACCTGCCGGACAGGGTGGCTCACTGCCCTCCCCGGGGATAGGAGTTTTTTGGCTGGGACTCTGTCAAATCAATCAAGTTACGTTCCGGTGCAGAAGGCACAATTTTCTCACGACTTGGGGATTCTCTGGTTAGACTTTTCTCCCCAGCCGAATTATTCTTTCTAGTTAGAGATTGGACTAGTGTACGGAGGTCTCCCGTAGGGACACCGTGCAAGAATTGTCGGGGCACCCCTAATTGTAGGGCTTTACGCCACAACTCATTCCGGTCCTTATCAGGCTTAAACCTTTCCTCCGATTTAGGGTTTTTTGTGTGAGTTCGGACTTGGCGAACCTTTCGGGGGTGTTCGGAGGATTTCTCACTAGTTAGGCTGGCCCAGCCCATTTGGCGCCCATATTGATCTATTTCCTGTACATATTCATTCCAGGTGGGCATGTAGTGACGACGGCCCCGCCTATGAGCACCCCGAGCCTCTCGTATACGATCTTGAGTACGAACAAGGAACGGTTTCAGGCAATCGGGAAGACCACGGATGAGAGGGGCTAATCGATCGGGGTCGATAGGGGCTGACATTGGGGATTTCCGAAATTCCTCTCTGTCATACATGGCTTGCAGACAAGCTGCTTTCCGTACAGCCGCAAACAGATCAGAGTAGCCTGTAGCTCTAATCTCTAACGGCTCCCCCCTCTCTCGCGGATCCATACCCCCTGCCCAATAGGCTGCTCGAGCAGTTAGGGAATAATTATGATCCCCAGGCATAGTGGTTAAAAACACTCCTGGTCCCCAAGAGTCTCCTGCTTCTTCCTCACTCAGCATGATTCTGTCCCCCCCTTCAGAAGAAACTCGCCACACGTACTCAACAGCTGACTCTTCTGGTCGCCTCGAATATTTCTCCCTTATTTTTGTTAACTCGGTTGGTGTCCATGGAACGGTACGCACAGTGGTGTGAATTTCATCATCGTCATCAACCGCAGTTTCAGTTTTAACCAGAGGACGTAAAGGAAAAACTTGGGATTTCAAAGTAAAAGTCCTTTCCTCCTCATCTTCTTCGTCATCCTCACTATTAGACAAAAAATCTCCGGTCTGGGTTCCGGAATTTGGATAACACATTAACTTACGAATCTGTTGGACCTGGGTCGAGGGCTGCATTTTATCTAAGAGCCCAGTCACCCTTTCCAATAACATTTTAAGTTGGAGATTTTCACTCCCAAGTTGAGCATTCCGGTTTCCTAAACATTCATTCTCGCTCACAAGCTTATCAACTTGAGTTCTTAATTTTTCTCCTGTCTCCTTTTGCAAGGCTAATGATGACTTCAGCACCTCATTCTCCGATTTCAGGGTTGCGTATTCTACAGCTGAAATCAGATTAGGAGCAGGGGTTTCTCTAGCTTCTTGTTGTGCACAAGATAAACAGGCGCCTAACACAGCACAAATCACACCCTTGCCTTTCCCTGCTCTGAGCTTCTGTGAAACCCGACACTCTTCAATACGTTCCACCACTTTCTCTTCATCCTTCCAAAATTTTTGGGCCCACTCCTTCCCAGCCTGGGAAGGGGCACAATCATATTTTTGCAGCAGTTTATCCATGGCAATCCTGCCGACTACGCCAATTCTGTTGCGTGAAACGGGGCCAAGCGGTTTTGGCAGAAGATAAACCCCCTTGCGTTCTAACACTCCTCACCGAGGTGGGAGGCTAGGTGCGGCTAGGTTTAAATTCTGAGTGATGCCCAATTCAGCACTATCAGTCCAATCGCGTTTAATATATATTAAACTACTACGATTTGGATACACTAATAGTGGACTGCACCTTCAGTCTAGTCGTGCTCCTGAACTAGCACGGCCTCTCTGTAGTTTTGGTCGCGTTCAGTGAGAAAGCGGAACGACTAGCTACTTAAACAGTGCAGTTTATTTAAACAACAGATATACAGGTTCTTTAGGATTGCCGGTGATAAATACACTGTCTGCAAAGCACGTGCAAATAAAGATACTGCTAGGTATACAAACGCGCGACAAAATTATAAACGATACAGCCTGGCTATAAATGTAGGGTAGAGATTCTCTAGAGAAATTTCTAAGTCCCCGAGAAAGCGCTCGGTGTAATCGAAGTCTTACCCAAAGGCGTCCCTATGGGGGGGAAGAGAGGCTCAGCCCGTCGACTGATCCTGGAAATCAGCGGTGGAATCCTTCGCGATGGTGTCTTCCCTGACATCCCCTCTCTCTTGGGCTATTTTTATATTATTTTTTTATCTTCAAAGTGGAGTTTGAGTGACTTTAGTCATACATACTTTTATTATGATTAATGTATTCAAGGAGGAGTGTTCACACCTCGGGGGCGGATAGCCTCCGGGATGGAGGTGTGTTTTGGTACATTGTGGTGAGCAAAGTTCGCACAAAAGGACAGCATTTCATCAACATTAGACGAAATGTTGGCTCGGGTAGCGTGTAGGCCGCTTATCAGTTCCGTAGTACCATCTCGTCCCCATATCTGCTATTCGTCACAAGGGAAGGCCACGGAACAAGCGTGTTCCGTTCCATCCCTCGTGTAGTTTCGCAAACAACCTTGTACAGGGAATCACAGATGTTGCATTCTTCGTGTGCTAGCTGCGGCTGTATTCTACCTCAGAAGCCTCTTGATTTTATGACTTTCCTTAATGTGTGAACAATGCTGTATTTTTGTATTCTTGGCCAATTTAGTAATTATTCCACACACAGAGTGGCCCCTGCTTCACGCGGGGCAAAGGCTGACAGCCATTTGTCTTCCCAGGGCAAAGGCACATTCAACAGCAGGATCGTGGTCAACACGACAGGGTGGAAGTGGTAGGTATTTCAGACAGACCACAGGCCTTTGCTCCCACCTCCTGACTCAAGACACACAGAGAGGCCACCCACCCCATCCGGACCAAGGGACAAAAGGAAGTGGGGGTGAGGACAGTCAGGCTGGGTTGGACTGGTCCAGAGACGTCCAGGTAGAGTGGAGTGCAGCCTCAAGGGCTGAAAGGCAGCTGAGCTCTTCCGTGTGATGGAGTAAGGAGCACTGGATGAAAGTCAAGCCTTGAGGACACTCATCTTGGACAAATCCTGGGGTCCTCATCTAAGGCTGGAATCCTGTGTGATGGGACCCCACTAGAGTCTCTTTGAAGTCACGGGGCTTTTTAAGAACCCCAGAACTGGTTTCAGCAAAGGTCTTCACCTGGGACACCTGAGCAGTGAAACAGTCTGCTTAGGGAAAAGGGACAGAGGGCACCTTCCTTCCACAGAGAGGAACTTTCTATCCCTTTCTCCCATCACCAGACAGCATTAACACACATTTGTCTTTCTTGGCAGGACTTTCATGGGAAACCAGCAGTCTACGTGAGTACCGCAAAGACCCCCTCACCCAAATATTCCCCCATTTTTCTTGAAAGACGTAGGGCACTGGGGAATACACCAAAGGCTGACGGAAGCACTTCGGGGTGGTGGGGGTGGTATCCAAGGGTTTCCAGTCTGCCCTGCACTCAGGTAAGGTGTTGCGTGAAAAGGGGCAAAGCGGTTTTGGCAGAAAATACAGCCCCTTGCGTTCTAACACTCCTCACCGAGGTGGGAGGCTAGGTGCGGCTAGGTTTAAATTCTGAGTGATGCCCAATTCAGCACTATCAGTCCAATCGCATTTAATATGTATTAAAGTATTATGATTTGGATTCACTAACAGTGGACTGCACCTTCAGTCTAGTCGTGCTCATGAACTAGCATGGCCACTCTTGAGTCTTTGGTCGCATTCAGTGAGAAACCAAAACGACTAGCTACTTAAAAAAGTGCAGTTTATTTAAACAACAGATATATAGGTTCTTAGGATTGCCGGTGATAAATACACTGTCTGCAAAGCACGTGCAAATGAAAGTATTTTTACATATACAAAACGCGCGACAGTTATAAACGATACAGCCTGGCTCTAAATGTAGAAAAAAGAGTCTCTAGAGAAATTTCTAAGTTTCCCGAGGAAGCACTCGGTATAATCTAAGTCTTACCCAAAGACGTCCCTATGGGGGGGAAGAGAGGCTCAGCCCGTCGACTGATCCCAGAAGTCAGTGATGTAATTCTTTATGATGGTGTCTTCCCTGGGTATCCCCCTCTCTCGGGCTATTTTTATACTATTTGTTATCTTCAAGGTGGAGTTTGAGTGACTTTAGTCATACATACTTTTATCATGATTGGTGTAAATTTCTCTCGCTTCACAATTAAAGGTACAGTTTATGAGAAATTCAGGGCGCAGACTCAAGAAGGAGTGGCCGCACCTCGGAGGCGGGTAGCCTTCGGGATGGAGGTGTGTTTTGGTATTATAATGACATTATAATGAGCAAAGTTCGCACAAAGGACAGCATTTCATCAAAATTTGACAAAATGTTGGCTCTGAGCATCTAGCGGGCAGCTAATTGGCAGCTTATCTGTTTCACGGTATCATCCCATTCCCGTATCCGCTATACATCATAAGGTAAAGCCACGGAATAATTGCATCCCATCCCATACCTCATGTAGCTTATCAGGGAACCACAGATGTTGTGTCCTTCATGCCAGCTGCGGCTATTTTCTACCTCAGAAGCCTCTTGATTTTATAGTTTTCCTTAATGTGTGAACAATGCTGTACTTTTGTATATTTTAGCCAATTTAGTATTTATTCCACATAAGGTTTGTCTCTAAAATTGGAGCAGGTCTCTCAGGGCATGGACCAGGGCACGTGGGAAAGTCTCCCTAAATGCAAACTTCTCCTTCAAGTGAAAGCCCTTGTGGCCTTGTCCCTGGGCTGCCACACTCCTCTGGCAAAGAATTTGTCCCTCTGCCTCAGCAGAATTTCCCCATCACAGATTGTGCCATCGCTTTTCAGTCTTTTCATGGGGAGCTCCCAGAAGACTCTGTCTCTAACTCATCCTCAGCTCCCTCCAGGGAACGAGAGGCTGCACCTAATGCTCCCCTGCATTCTCATCAAGCCGGGGGGACGAATGATCCCCCTCCTGGCCCTGACACCTCCATTCAGGCCAGCAGAGCCAAGGGTATGGTGGGTTATTGCCACAGAGCACCTTGTGGCCTGGGGCTCCTCACCTACAGGGCTGCGCTCCATCCTGAATACCGTTGAGACTTGGGCTATATGGCATACATCCGAATGTTCAGGTCACAGGGTAGTGGCGTGAACCAAGGACCATGGCACACAACAGCGAACACAACAGCGTACCCATTCCCTGGAGACGGCTGGGGCCAAGGGACCAGTGCACACATAGAAGTCCTCAGTGGCATGGTCCTGCCAGTACTCTGCAACTCAGAGCCCCTCGTGTACAGCAGTGTGTCAAGCCCTGGGTTAGCAGCGAGGCACCTGTACTCTAGGAAACCACAGTGTGAGCAATCCCAGGAGACCTTGAACCCCTTGCCAGATTTAACTCCAGGTTGGCTTGGCTTTCCAGCAGATGGAGAAGGAAAGGGCTGGGTGAACCAAGACAAAACGATCTACTGTCAAACACAGGGCTCTGTGTGTGTGCTGGGGGCAGATCCCTCGTTGCATGGAAAGGTTTGTGCTATGCTGCTCCGGATTTTGAGTCACTGTGGGCCTCCCTCAGCACAGAAATATGTGCCAGAGTCATTGAGTAGGGCGTAATCTATCGCCACAGATAAGCGGTAGCCCTTAGTCCCATTACTCCAAAAGTGATTTCTGAATTCCTTCTCAATCTCTGCCCTGCCACCTTCCACCGAATATACAACCAACTGCAGAGTGGCATCCTTCCGCATGGGCAACTTGTATCAGTACATGGCTGAGTATGCATTGTCCTTTTGGGAACAGTTCAGAACCACAGAGTCTCCCACTCGGACGACGGTGTCTGGCGACTGCTGAAGGGCCTGGCCTGCAAAGAGAAGGGAAGAGATGTGAGGAGTGAAACACACTGAAGGAGATGGGGTGGCATAAGGATCTCAGCAAGCTCTATGGGACAGTGTCCCGTTTCGCTGAGACACACAGGAGAAAAAAAAAAAAAAAAAACCAGCTTCAAAGACAATGGCAAATTTCTTATGACGAATAATCACTTTGGTACTCTCCATTGAAGTATTAAACTAGGATAGAAAAAACACCTTTGTAGATGTGTAGAGTTTTCTGAGTTTAGAGGTTGAGGAAAAACTCACCTCGTTCATTGCCCATCCTCCCCCGGGAAGCCTTGGGGAATGGGGCACTGACAACAACTGGGCACACGGCTGAGGCGGCAGCAGCAGCTCCAGGGCAGCTCTTCAAGTGGAAGAGAAGATCACTTACCCACAGGGACCAGGACGGCCACAAGGAACCAGAGGAGAACCATGGGGAAAGGCCACCTCCTTCCAGCACCCTGCCCGGTGTGGCAGCACAGGCACAGAGACGTGCCAAGACGAGAGGCTGAGAGAGGAAGAGACACGTGTCTCTCTGCGGGTGGGCAGGGCGGTGAGAGAGAGCCTGAAGTGTGAGGAGGCAGTTGGCTGGCTGGGAACAGCGGGGAATGACACCTGCATGCAGGCATGAGGTGCATCCACCCTGCTCCACACACTTCCTGCTGTGTCTGTGTGTGTGTGTAGGCAGAGGTGGGGGACAGGGGTGATCACAGGAGCAGGACGGGGCTATGTGGCAGCCTGAGTGCGTGCACGGCACAGGGATGCACAAGGAGGCACCAAAGGAAGGGAAGAGAAAGAGAGCGTAGGGATGCATGTTTGTTGTGTGCCCCTCAGCTGAGTCTTCTCTCCAGCAGCCTCACACTCAGGCTCCCAGCCCGCAAGCTGCAACGTGGAATCTTCTCTGCTTATCCCAGTGCTGCTCGTCATGTTGCCCAGGTATAGGAAAGGCTGCTGACCTCTCACCCTGCTGTCTACTGTAGTATGCCAGAGAGGAGTTCTGTAACTGTTCCTCTCTTCCTCCAAAGGGACATCTCAAGGAGAGAAAAGGCTGCCTTTGGCTCTGCACTGGGACCGGGACTCCCAAGAGTTCTCTTGGGAGACCGCACCACAGAGCAGTTTGTGAGGAGAAGGCTATTCACCGTGGGATAGGCTGGTACAGACTTACCTTCTCCATGCCAGAGAAGAGATGACACTCTCTTTCTTGGAGCATTCTGCAAAGGAGCAGCAGGACGAGGATGGGCAGAGCTGGAGAAAATCCTGTCTTCTTCTCTACATGGGGCACGGCCTGTTCACCAACCCAACGCTGTGAGAAATCACTGCTGGCAGGAAGTGAGGCTCACAGTGTGTCCACACTGACACCCTCTCTGTGTGTCAGAGGCCACAGAGCTTCTGCACGTCTCTGCCATGCTGTGGGCCCAGCAATGCACGGCAGTGTATGGACAGCCCATACAAGAGAGCAAGGGATCTGGCTGCTCAAGGCTGTCATGGGCTTTGCAGAGATGTACCCCTGTGTCCATGCACAAGGGTGCAGCAATGCCAGCAGCTCCCACTCCCTCTGTTCCAGGTCCGAGTGTATCCCAATGCATTCATTGCCACAAAAACTTATGCAGGAGTTTCAATAATGACCCCAGCGTCCTCAAAAGAAAAGGGAGAAAAGAACCAAGAGGGTGGGCTAAACTGTGCAGGCAACAGGAAGAAACCCCACAATACCCCCAGCACTTCAGCTGAGAGGAGGCTGGTCTTGATGTCTCCATGGGAAGGGTCTCCATTTCCCACTGTAGATGGAGGAGTCAGTGATGCACAAAACAGTGAACCCGAGCACGCGCCCGCCTGTGCTGTGCTGCACCTGCAACATGGCCTTCAGGCCTGTGCTGTGCTGCACATTCCCCCTGGCCACAGGATAACCTCAGGCAGGTCGTTGTAACGGAGCAGGACGTGGGCAGCTCCCGCTCGGTACCGGCTCTTACGCCACGTGCCCGGCCTTGCCTTTATCTAAAGGTGCACCTTAGATTTAAGAACCTCTCATGCAAACACCCTTTCTGTGTGACGGTGAGAATGATGAACTCCAGGGTTGCCTGGAGTTAAATGAGAGGAGGTCTGCAGAGTGCAGATTGAAGAGAGAGAGAAAGAAGAAGGTGGGGAGAGAAAGGGAGGCAGAGAGGGGAAGAAGCGTTGAGGGAAGTGGCTATAATGGAAATGAGAGCTAAACGGAGAGAGAGGCAAGGAGGAGTGGGGTGGCATGGAGAGAAAGCAGGACAAATAAACTCACAGAATATGAGAAGAGCATGAATGGAAATGAGAGATAAATGGAGAGAGAGGCAAGGAGTTTGAGAAGTCTCACAGAGCCTGAGAAGAGGATGAAGGGCAGGCTAGGAAGCAGAGGAGGTAAGGAGTGGAAAGGGATCATCCCGCCTTGTGCAGCTCTGACGAGGAGGAAAGCAGGTCCCCTTTGTGCAGGAGCAGGTTTGCGCTCAGCTCCCTCAGCAGCCTACCCACTGTGTTTCACTCTCAGCACAGTAATACGTGCCAGAGTCATTCAGAAAGGCATGCTCGATCGAGATGGTCATCGCGTCTCCTTGTATCCCACTGCTCTTCAAACGGCTGCGGAGATCCTCCTCCACATCTGCTTTACCACCTACATATGCAGAAACCACCAGGATCATCCTGGAGTCCTTCCCCAAAGGAACCTTGTACCAGAACACATATATACTGTCGGATTTCTTCTTGGAACAGCTCAGACTCATGGACTGGCCTTCTCGTATCACTGTGTCTGGGGACTGTTCCAGAGCCAGCACTGGAAGGGAAAAGGAAAAGCATTGAGGACGAGGAAAAAATGGAAAAACTTTAACTAGGCACTGTGGGTTTGTAGAGAAGAGGGTGGGAAGGAACAGGACAGATTAAGGAGCAGTGGAAGGGATGGGACAGCCCTTCCGATCAGCAGGGGAGTTTCCAATCTCTCTCCAAGAGGCAAGAAACATTCCTGGGCAGTTTGTGTCCAAAACATGAACCATGTGGGGGCTGAGCACAGAAGAAAAAATAGACAGCCCTTGCAGGAGATTCAGGGATTCCTGCCCACGGCATTCAGTGCCCATCCTCAGCACTGGGAGCTTTGGGGAATGGAGCTCTGCCAGCAAGCGGGGATGCAGCTGGGACAGCAGCAGTGGAATCGCTGTAGGTGCTCAGGGGTGAGTTGAGATCACTTACCCATAGGGGCCAGCATGGCCACAAAGAACCAGCAGGGAGCCATGCGGGAAAAGCCCCTGTCCTTTCAGGGACCTGCCTTTTGTCGCTGCCCAGAGACATGGGAAGAGGAAGCCCTGGGTGAGGAGGGTGAGACATATTAGACATATTGGGGTTGGGCAGGACATGAAAGGTGAGAAAGGATTGGCTGGCTGGGAACAGTGGGGAAGGACACGCACAGTCACAGGAAACTATAAACCCTGCAGAGATGGGGGGCGGTGGGTGTGTGTGTGGGGAGGGGAGAAGGGGGGTTGCATGGAGAGGACCGTGCTGAGGTTGCATGGGAGTCTGAGTGCGTGCAAGGCAGAGAAATGCTGAGAGTTCCCCTTCTGCTTCTGAAGTCCTCGAGAGCTGGAGACATGAGCTATGCAGGACACACACACAGGTCCCTTGCATTTCCCCAGGCATTTTCCCTCTCTCCCCCCAGCCATGGCTTATTCTTTTTTTAAATGTATGTGGGGAGTCACTCTGTGTGGGGGTGGAGGTGGGGGTGTGCAGGGCTCCCTCCAGCCCTGGCCCATCAGAGCTGGGGAGAGGAGTAGGAGAGGAAGGTAAATGCCTTTGAAGAATGTGGCCCAAAGGCGGAGGCATGAGGGAGAGGAGCTGAGGACTGGGGCTAGGGTGGCTTCTCCCTCCACTTTCCTTGCTGACAGGCAGTAGCCCAGCTTCCTCCAGAGATGGTTTCTCTGATGATTCTGGGACGCAGCTGGGGACCCTTGGTTGTCTCAGCCTGGTGCTGCAGCTGTACAGTGCGATTTCATTCACTCCTGCTCCACCAGTGACACCGCTCTACTGCTCTGCTCACAGGCTCAGGGGACTCCAGCCACTGCCGTCCTCCCCACAGCGCCCTCGGGTGTCTCTGCCCAGGGGGACAGCCACATGGCCTCTCCTGAATGGGGCAAACTCGGCGCAGGGATGCGCAGCTGGCAGAGTGGCAAGAGTGAAAGGAACCCAGGCAACAAATGACAGAGGTCTCCACCATGCCCAGCGCTGCTGGCAGCACCTTTCCCTCCTCATAGGAACTGTCGGAGCCTGTGCCTGGAGCTCTACCTGGTGACAGGCAAAGAGAAGAAATGGCAATGGGCTAGGATCCCTGGTGGTACTCCCACCTCATGCAGAAGAAGGGAGCAAAGCCTCATAAGATCAAAAAAAAAGGGCCAAAAAGAGCAAAGAAAAAAAAAGTGACAGAGAAGGAAAGATAAAATCTGCCAGAGGAGCAATAATGTCATTAGTGAGCAAGCCTGTCCCCAGACAGCTGGTGTGAACAGATCTCTGGACTCTGAGCGCACACAGGGGTCTATTCATTCTGTGGGCGTATGTCTATAAGTGGGAGACTTTACCCTGATATATCAGACTTCTGAGACACCTCATTCTTGGGACCACCTGGCTTTGTGCTTGGGAGACTGCAGTCTGCGTTACTGGGAAGGGCTTCATGCATGGGCATGCTACAGCTCTGCAGGTATGACACAGCTGCACGGTACGGAGAAAGACAGCCCGAGCTGAATAGAGTGTGTAGGTCTCTCTGGAGTCTCATATGCTTAACATTGAAGTTTTCCTCCCGTTTGCCTCTAGAAAAGTGGGGATCGTTGTCTGCCTCTCCAAGGTGGCTAACATTTTCCTCATGATGATGCACAGATGATGTACTGGCAATATCAGCACAAACAGAGGCAGCACAGAAATTCAGTGTGTCTCTGATGAGGTGCATTCCATCTTTCCCCCCAGCATCAGCTCTGTTTCCCTGCCTCATGCACATCTAGAGGTTCTTTCCCTCAACAAAATGTCCTCAGCTTTTCCAGTGGTTCTGGGTGCTTGCAGGAAGCGCAGCTGGCCTTGAGCACCCTGCAAGGTCCTACCTTCTCCACAGAGACAATACCTGATGCACATCCCAGACATTCAGACTCTCATCTGCCTTGGGAAGTAACCCCGTCTCATCACTGTCTACCCTGCTGTCTATAGAAACACAGAGAAGGCTGCACGTACAGAGAGATTTGTGCTCAGCTGCCTCAGCATCTAAATCAAGGTGTATCCTAGCGCAGTCATATGTGCCAGAATCATTCACTGAGGCAAAATCTATTGAAAAGGACACGCAATATCGCATACTCCCACAACTCTTGAAGACATTCTGAAATTCGTCCTCAAACTCTGCCTTTTCCCTTTCCACTCCACACACTGCAGTATGGTACCAGCTGCCGTATGGCAACCTTTCTTTGAGCCTACTCCTACCATGGCATGTAGGGGCGTGTGGTTCCCATCTGGAAACAGCTGAGAGTCACAGCTCCTCCCTCTCGGATGACTGCATCAGGAGGCTGTTGAAGGGCCCACACTGCCGGGACAAAAGAAAAACAAAAGAAAAAAGTAGGGGGAGTCTAGGCAGAAGGTGAAATGGTGTGAGGAGGAAGGGGATGAAAAAAACCCCACAAAATCTAGCAGGGGTAAGAGATGGGATGGGTTTAAAAGCTATGGGCAAGTTTCTCATCTGTCTGTGAAAGACCAGAAGAAATAGCTGACAGCAAATGTCAGTATTTGAAATGGGGAGGAAATCAGAAGAAAGGAGCAGTCAGCGATGGAAATCTGCCCATGGTGGCAGCACAGGCAGCACAGGCACAGAGAGGTGTGTGGAGGAAATGCTGAGGAAGGAAGATAGGCATGACATTGGGGGTGGGCAAGGCAGTGGGAGAGCACCTGAAATGTGAGAAAGGAGATGGCTGGCTGGGATCAGTGGGAGAGAACACTCACACACAGCAATGGGTGGTATGAATCCTGCACAGATGTCTTGCTATGTGTGTGTGTGTGTGTGTGTGATTATGCGTGCAATCACAGGAAGATGATGGGGCTGGATGGGAGCCTGGGTTTGAGGCAGGGCAGGGGGGATGCTGGGGGTTTTCCCTTTCTTCCTTTGGCATCAGCTGAGATCTCCAGAAAAGAAGTATTATGCAAAGGACACAGAGATATGGGGCACGGGTTCTGCTTCGCTGTCCCACAGCTGACACGCCATTCCAGACGCCCTGGAACTTCACAGGCCCTGACCCCACAAGCCACCGCGTGGTGTTGTCTCTGCTCAGCCCTATGCTGTCCATGCCATGGCCCCAGGCACCGAGCAGGCTGATGACATAACGCTCGTGGCGTGGCTTGTAGCTTGACAGAGAGGAGTTGCTCCAGGGAACTACTGGAGCGAGTCCAGCGAAGGGCAACCAAGATGATTATGGGACTGGAGCACCTCCCTTATGAGGACAGGCTGAAAGAGCTGGGACTCTTTAGCCTGGAGAAGAGAAGATTGAGGGGGGACCTGATTAATGTTTACAAGCACCTAAAGTGTGGGTTTAAGGAGGATGGAGCCAGGCTCTTTTCAATGGTTCCCAGTGACCGGATAAGGGGCAATGGGCACAAGCTAGAACATAGGAAGTTCCGTTCAAATACACGGAAAAACTTCTTTACGGTGAGGGTGACAGAGCACTGGAACAGGCTGCCCAGGGAGGTTGTGGAGTCCCCTTCTCTGGAGATTTTCAAGACCCGCCTGGATGCAGCCCTGAGGGATGTGCTTTAGGTAATCCTGCTCTAGCAGGAGAGTTGGACTAGATGATCTCTAGAGGTCCCTTCCAACTCTGAAGATTCTGTGATTCTGTGATTCTGTGAAATGCACCTTTCTCCTCCAAAGAGAGATCTGAAGGTAGAAAAACCTACCCTTGGCATTAGACTAGGAGTAGAGATCCAATGACCGTGCCAAGGAAACTTCCCTGTGAGAATGATTATTTGGGGGTGAGGGTAGTAGGAAGAAGCTCTTCAGGAATTCCCCCTCAAGGACATAGAACAAGGTAACATCTAATGCCTGCCTCCTCCTTGTGGGTTATTTCTGGTCAAACAGGAGACTTCCTTTCCCTCACACGGATCGCATCCACTTCCAAATGTCCAGTGTTCTTGATGCTCATAGGGACAGTCAAATCTTGGTTCCATGGATCCCTGGGGACTGGCTCTGTGTGTTCATGTCATTCTGAGAGTGGGTCTGCGGAAAGGTCAAGAATCCCCATGCCCTAGGGAAGCAGGGAGCACACACACCCCCACACCCATACCCCTCCACCTCCATCCCCATCTACCACCCTTACCATTGGATGGCAAGAGCCTCCATGGGTGGAGTCCAACAGCTTTCAGCACAATGGTGGAACAGAAAGGTGGCCATGGGCAGCCAGCATGCAGCTGCGGTCCCTCCTCACTCCTGGGATTGGGGGTGGTGAGACACCTGCTTTTCTCCCTGTGTTACTCTTCAGAGTTTTCCGTGTGCTGGGAACCCAGACTTCACATTCTCCTCATGCTGAGAAGCAAACAATGTTGTCCCTTCCTCCAACCAGACTGAAAGCACTGCATGGGGTCATGAAGTGGGGCCAAGGCCTCTCCAACAAGCCCAGGTGAAAATGCACCCAGCCCAGGGCAGTGGTGAGTCAGGCTGCGGTGATGCTCTAGGGAATGTGCAAAGAGTAATGAACCTGTTGTGGGGGATACAGACCATAGACACAGAAGGACCAGGTAGGTGGAGAGGGAGGTCTCCTTGAGGACCTCACTCTCCCCGCATCTCAGGGCAGGGCTGAGCCCAAAGTTCAGGACTCGAGCTGGGATCGTGGAATCTTCTCTGCTTATCCCAGTGCTGCTCGTCATGTTGCCCAGGAATGGGAAAGGCTGCTGACCTCTCACCCTGCTGTCTACTGTAGTATGCCAGAGAGGAGTTCTGTAACTGTTCCTCTCTTCCTCCAAAGGGACATCTCAAGGAGAGAAAAGGCTGCCTTTGGCTCTGCACTGGGACCGGGACTCCCAAGAGTTCTCTTGGGAGACCGCACCACAGAGCAATTTGTGAGGAGAAGGCTATTCACCGTGGGATAGGCTGGTACAGACTTACCTTCTCCATGCCAGAGAAGAGATGACACTCTCTTTTCTGGAGCATTCTGCAAAGGAGCAGCAGGACGAGGATGGGCAGAGCTGGAGAAAATCCTGTCTTCTTCTCTACTTGGGGCACGGCCTGTTCACCAACCCTAGGCTGTGGGGAATCACTGCTGGCAAGATCTGACTTGCTTTCTGTCCGCACTGACACCCTCTCTGTGTGTCAGAGGCCTGACAGAGCTTCTGCACGTCTCTGCGATGCTGTGTGCCCAGCAATGCACGGCAGTGCAAGGACGGCCCATACAAGAGAGCAAGGGACCTGGCTGCTCAAGGCTGTCATGGGCTTTGCAGAGAAGATGTACCCCTGTGTCCATGCAGAAGGGTGCAGCAATGCCAGCAGCTCCCACTCCCTCTGTTCCAGGTCCGAGTGTATCCCACTGCATTCATTGCCACAAAAATGCCTGTAGCAGATTCAGGAATGACCCCAGCGTCCTCAAAAGAAAAGGGAGAAAAGAACCAAGAGGGTGGGCTAAACTGTGCAGGCAAGAGGAAGAAACCCCACAATACCCCACAATACCCCCAGCACTCCAGCTGAGAGGAGGCTGGGCTTGATGTGTCCATGGGAAGGGTCTCCATTTCCCATGGTGTTCCCTGGGGTGCGCAGGCGGCAGGGCAGGGCATTGGGAGCCCTGCAGGGCACATGGGATGCGAGGAGTTAGAGATGTCAAACGGGGCACGCCTGCTCTCTTGGGCCTTGTGCTTAGGGCTGGAGAAGCCCGTCTGTCAGCATGGGAAGCTGCACTGTGGGAACCTGCTGGAGAGCCCCATGATGGCCTGTGCTGCGCACCGGTGTGTGTTAAGACAGAGATACCACTCTAACCCATCAGGAAACCTTCTGTTAGCTGCACAGCTTGCTAACGTAATCTGGAATTTAGATATATCCTTGGGAAAGGTAAACTGTGTGAGGATCAGGGGGTGGAAGGCAGTGATCCTGACCCAGAGAGCACTGTAGATGGAGGAGTCAGTGATGCACAAAACAGTGAACCCGAGCACGCGCCCGCCTGTGCTGTGCTGCACCTGCAACATGGCCTTCAGGCCTCTGCTGTGCTGCACATTCCCCCTGGCCACAGGATAACCTCAGGCAGGTCGTTGTAACGGAGCAGGACGTGGGCAGCTCCCGCTCGGTACCGGCTCTTACGCCACGTGCCCGGCCTTGTCTTTATCTAAAGGTGCACCTTAGGTAGAAGAACCTCTCATGCAAACATCCTTTCTGTGTGACAGTGAGAATGACGAACTCCAGTGTGGCCTGGAGTTAAATGAGAGGAGGTCTGCAGAGTGCAGATTGAAGAGAGAGAGCAAGAAGAAGGTGGGGAGAGAAAGGGAGGCAGAGAGGGGAAGAAGCGTTGAGGGAAGTGGCTATAATGGAAATGAGAGCTAAACGGAGAGAGAGGCAAGGAGGAGTGGGATGGCATGGAGAGAAAGCAGGATGAATAAACTCACAGAATCTGAGAAGAGGATGAAGGGCAGGCTAGGAAGCAGAGGAGGTAAGGAGTGGAAAGGTTTCATCCCGCCTTGTGCAGCTCTGACGAGGAGGAAAGCAGGTCCCCTTTGTGCAGGAGCAGGTTTGCGCTCAGCTCCCTCAGCAGCCTACCCACTGTGTTTCACTCTCAGCACAGTAATACGTGCCAGAGTCATTCAGAAAGGCATGCTCGATCGAGATGGTCATCGCGTCTCCTTGTATCCCACTGCTCTTCAAACGGCTGCGGAGATCCTCCTCCACATCTGCTTTACCACCTGCATATGCAGAAACTACGAGGATCAGCCTGGAGTCCTTCCCCAAAGGAACCTTGTACCAGTATATTTGTGTGTTGGAGGGTTTCTTCTTGGAACAGCTCAGACTCACAGACTGGCCTTCTCGTATCACTGTGTCTGGGGACTGTTCCAGAGCCAGCACTGGAAGAGAAAAGGAGGAACATCATTGAGGAAGAGGAAAACATGGAAAAACATTAACTGGGCACTACGCCTTGGTAGAGAAGAGGGTGGGAAGGAACAGGACAGATTAAGGAGCAGTGGAAGGGATGGGACAGCTCTTCCGATCAGCAGGGGAGTTTCCAATCTCTCTCCAAGAGGCAAGAAACATTCCTGGGCAGTTTGTGTCCAAAACATGAACCATGTAGGGGCTGAGCACAGAAGAAAAAATAGACAGCCCTTGCAGGAGATTCAGGGATTCCTGCCCACGGCATTCAGTGCCCATCCTCAGCACTGGGAGCTTTGGGGAATGGAGCTCTGCCAGCAAGCGGGGATGCAGCTGGGACAGCAGCAGTGGAATCGCTGTAGGTGCTCAGGGGTGAGTTGAGATCACTTACCCATAGGGGCCAGCATGGCCACAAAGAACCAGCAGGGAGCCATGCGGGAAAAGCCCCTGTCCTTTCAGGGACCTGCCTTTTGTCGCTGCCCAGAGACATGGGAAGAGGAAGCCCTGGGTGAGGAGGGTGAGACATATTAGACATATTGGGGTTGGGCAGGACATGAAAGGTGAGAAAGGATTGGCTGGCTGGGAACAGTGGGGAAGGACACGCACAGTCACAGGAAACTATAAACCCTGCAGAGATGGGGGGCGGTGGGTGTGTGTGCGGGGAGGGGAGAAGAGGATTTGCATGGAGAGGACCGTGTGGAGGTTGCATGGGAGTCTGAGTGCGTGCAAGGCAGAGAAATGCTGAGAGTTCCCCTCCTGCTTCTGAACACCTCAAGACCTGGAGACATGTGCTATGCAGGACACACAGAGGTCCCTTGCATTTCCCCAGGCATTTTCCCTCTCTCCCCCAGCCATGGCTCATTCTTTTTGTATAGGTATATGAGGGGTCACTCTGTGTGGGGGTGGGGGTGGGGGCATGCAGGGCTCCCTCCAGCCCTGGCCCAGCAGAGCTGGGGAGAGGAGTCGGAGAGGAAGATAAATGCCTTTGAAGAGTGTGGCCCAAAGGGGGAGGCATGATGGAGAAGAGGTGCTGAGGACTGGGGCTAGGGTGGCTTCTCCCTCCACTTTCCTTGCTGACAGGCAGTAGCCCAGCTTCCTCCAGAGATGGTTTCTCCCTGGGACCCAGCTGGGGACCCTTGGTTGTCTCAGCCTGGTGCTGCAGCTGTACAGTGCGATTTCATTCACTCGTGATCCACCAGTGACACCGCTCTACTGCTCTGCTCACAGGCTCAGGGGACTCCAGCCACTGCCGTCCTCCCCACAGCGCCCTCGGGTGTCTCTGCCCAGGGGGACAGCCACATGGCCTCTCCTGAATGGGGCAAACTCAGTGCAGGGATGTGCAGCTGGCAGAGTGGCAAGAGTGAAAGGAACCCAGGCAACAAATGACAGAGGTCTCCACCATGCCCAGCGCTGCTGGCAGCACCTTTCCCTCCTCGTAGGAACTGTCGGAGCCTGTGCCTGGAGCTCTACCTGGTGACAGGCAAAGAGAAGAAATGGCAATGGGCTAGGATCCCGGGTGGTACTCCTGCCTCATCAGGCTGGGAAGAAGGAGGCTAGTGGGATGTCACCAAGCTCAGTGTTTCTCTGAAGAAGACAGTTCAGGAAAGGCATAAGGAAAACTGTATGCGGGTGCGAAGCGGGAGACTCTGGATCAACAGGTGGAGACTGTGGTGTTGCACAGTCCACTTGCACACCAGACAGCATCTCCCTCTCCCCAGTTACAGCATGAGCTGGAGCAACCTGGACTGGACCTATGCCTCACACTCCATTAAGGATTTCTCAGCTCCCATCCTTGGTAAACTCTGAAAATATACCTGAGCATCAGCTTCCCCTGGGGACTCCCACTCTCTTTTGCCATTCACCGGCACGGGAGAAAAAGAAGAGTGGGCAAGTCAGGGCAGCCCTCTTGTCTTGCAGCAAGCAGCAAGGGTTGCAGTGGGTGGGACAGACTAGATGCTACGAAACAACGGGTGTCGCAACAATTCCTTCTGAAACTTCTCCAGACTTTCTCATCCTGGCCATCCCATGCCTCATCTGGGATGTCGCTTGCTGGGAGTGGGAACAGCTCACTTCCTGTTGCCTGCCTAACCCTTTTAAGCCATAGATCCCACTGCCTGCCAGGACAGGTCAGGTGGGGAGACCGTCCATGCATTTGGCTCCAGGTAATTCCTGGGTTGTATCCTCCTGGAGGTTTGTGGTCTTGATAAACCCATGTCCTAGAGAGCTGGGGTTGTGGTTTGCAAGCTTGTGACTCCCACAACGTTCCCAACAGATTCAAATGTAGAAATTGCATGTCAGCGCTCCTCACCCTCTCCACGTTGCTTTGTTCTCTGTGATCACCGTTTGTGGCCTTGCTTTCCCAACTGTGGTTCTCCACAAACCCAGAGCCCTATGGCTCCATGCTGAAGGGAGCGGAGAGCTGAAGGAGGTGGAAGCCTGAGGTTGTCTTTTGCAGGTGAGAAATGAGGACAAACGGGTATAAATTGGATGCATCCCTGTTTGAGCCATGGCTGTTTCATCTACACACACGAAGCATCCTCAGATGTGATGCGTCCACCCCTCCTTTCCATTGACCCTGGGATAACTGGCCTCCAGTGCCCCCCAAGCTTATTTACTTCATGACGCAGTGAAGTGGTTATTTTTCTTCTTTTCTCTGAGGATTTTGTGGACCTGGGAGTGGGAAGGACCGCCTCTATGCTGGTTTTCTCAGCCTACTTGTGGGAAGCCAGCCACATCTGCAGATTAGAGTCAGGTGTAGTGGCCCAGACACCTTGTTTTCTTTGGAGGGCAGTGGGTTTTGGGAATTAGACCAGGGTATGCCTGAACGTCACGTTCCCTGAGGAGGAGGCGGTTTACAGGCAGATGAAGGAAAAGCCTCCCACAGTCACTGTTGGGGAAAGGGTCGGGAGGTGGTTCCTAATTAACCAATGGTGGTGAGGTGGCAGGTGAACATACATCCCCCACCTGGCTGGGGGACCTCATGCCCCCCGGGGGTTTTGGGATTGCCACGGGGGCAGAGGGTTTTGGGAATCTGGGCGTGAATGGATTACCAGGAAGAACCGCTGGGGTGGGGGTGGGCAGCGCGCCTGGGACTCAGCTCTGGGAGCATCTCAGTGAGGTGCCGCATCTCAGTGGGGTGGCGGGTTCCTGCTGAGCCGGGGCTGAAACTCCTCCGCACGCTTGGCAGGAGCCAGGTGCCGGCCGGGAACGTGAGGGGAGACGCGGGGACGGGGCGGCAGAAGAGTCCCGCTCTGTCAGCAGTTACTGGTGCCACCCAGGGGTCAAAACCCGAACTGCACCGGTCCCACGGTGCATTCTCCTGGCGGTTATTTAGGAGACAAATAAAACACCCAGCACATTAAATGGGGAGGTTGTCTGCACTCCACCTCCAATCAGATGCATCGCCTCTCCATCGGGAAGGGCATAGAAGGAACAGCAGCCCCAACATCTGGATTCCCTCTGCTCTGGCCATGGAGCAGACGACTGTGGCGATATAGAAAGGGAAGGAGGTACTGAGAAGCCAGACGTCTGCGTCCTGTTCTCTGCTTTCATGCGGAGAGACTTTATTCCTGGCTGTTAATCACTACAGTCCTTGGCATCACACGTGCAGGACCAGAGTGATGCCCACAGCAGTGAGCATATATATTACATGGGGACCAATTCCACACACCTCTAAACCTACTCCGCATCGGGGTCTGCCCGGCCGTCCCCTTAGCACATCCCGCAGCTTGCCCTTTATCCACCGAAGGCGCCCACTGCCGCCGTGATGCCGGCTGTAGCACTGACACCCGCTTAGTATGGCTGAACTGCAACCCAGAACCCGGGGCCCAGCGATCCGGCGGGCTCAGCCTCCCACGTACTGGGACGACAGGCGTGCGCCACCACACCCGGCAAACTGCTGCAGGGGCCAGCTGCAGGGCAGGTAAGACTGCGCTGGGGAAGGGATCTGCAGCGAAAAGGGCCGACAAAAAGCTCTTTGGGGGGCTTTTGGAAGCCCGCAACAGCCCTCGGCCTGTGCTGAGGGCTGACAGCTGCTGGGCGGGCTGCTGAGGGAGCCTGGGGCGGAGACAGCACCTCCCCCGGTCGATCAAGCCACCAGCTTATAAGAAGCCTCCGGGAGGGCAGGGACTAGTCCCTGGCCACAGAGCAACCAGTGCTCACCCCAACTGACCGTCGACTCGCAAGGTCTCACTTGTGCGTAGAGATCCAGCCGTGGTTGCTACCCGGTCAAAGGCTGCTGTTAGAAAACTGTGAGCACCCAGACAGAGGCCCCGCGCAAACATATGGGTGTCCAGGCCTCTGGCTGCAGAGAGTGCCGGAGCCTGGCACTCGCGATGGAGGGCAGCGGAGACAACACCTGTGTCAGATGTGAACAGGTAGATGATCTGCTCGTTCTGGTGGCTGAGCTGAAGGAGGAAGTGGAGAGGTTGAGGAGTATCAGGGAATGTGAGAGGGAGAGTGACTGGTGGACCCGCTCCCTGAGAGAGGATTGCAGAGAAGAGGGGGAATGGAAACAGGTCCCTGCTCGGGGAAGCAGGAGAATCCCCTCCCGGCCCCTCCCACCTTCCCAGTTGCCCTTGCAGAACAGGTATGGAGTCCTGCAGGAGGAACTGGCTGTTGGAGAGGAGGATGATACACCCAGGCCAGAAATGTCAGACAGACCAAGTCGCCATGGACCCAGCATCACCACTGGCTCCAAAAGGAAAAGCAGACGGGTCGTTGTTGTGGGTGACTCTCTACTGAGGGGGGCAGAGGGGCCAATATGCTGTCCTGACCCACTTCACAGGGAAGTCTGCTGCCTCCCTGGGGCACGGGTCAGGGATGTGTTGGACAAACTTCCTGCCCTAGTAAACTCCTCTGACTACTACCCCCTCTTAGTATTTCAGGTGGGTAGTGATGAAGTGGGTAGGAGGAGCCCAAAATCGATGTAAAGAGATTTTAGAGCCTTGGGGCGGTGGCTTAAGGGATCAGGAACACAAGTTGTATTCTCCTCTATCCCTTCAGTGGCAATCATGAATGAGGAAATTAACAGGAAGAGGCAAAAGGTCAACCCGTGGCTCCGGAACTGGTGTTATCAGCAGGCCTTTGGGTTTTTTGACCACAGGCTGCTATATGAGTCACCTGACCTGCTGCTGGCAGGTGGGATGCACCTGTCCCAGAAGGGGAAAAGAATTTTGGGGCAGGAGTTAGCAAGGCTTATTGACAGGGCTTTAAACTAGATATGAGGGGGGAAGGGGAGATAACTGGGCCTGTCAGGAATAAACCCAAGGGAGGCATGCCAGGGCTTGAAGGATGGTTGACTAGCGAGGACTCTCACTCTGCCATTTCATTTGAGAGAAGGGACAGATGTTTAGACATCATGGAAGCACCTGAGAGGGGTCTGGTGGGAAATGGGGCCCACACTCACAAAAAGGGGCTGGAGTCATTGGCACATCTGAAGTGCATCTATACCAATGCAAGCAGTATGCGCAACAAACAGGGGGAGCTTGAAGCCATGATGCACCAGGGAAACTATGACATAGTGGCTATCACAGAAACGTGGTGGGATGCCTCACACGACTGGAGTGCCACAATCGATGGCTACAAGCTCTTCAGGAGGGACAGACAGGAAAGGAGAGGCGGAGGAGTGGCCCTGGATATTAGAGAATGCTGTGAGAGCTCGGAAATCAAGTATACTGATGATGGGGTGGAGAGTGTTTGGATTAGGTTAAGGGCCGATAAAGCTGATATCGCTGTGGGAGTCTGCTATAGACCTCCCAACCAAAGCAGTGAGGCGGATGAAGCTTTCCATAAGCAGCTGGGGGAAATCTCGCGGTCACTTGCCGTTGTTCTTGTGGGGGACTTTAACCTCCCGGATATCTGCTGGGAATACAACACAGCAGAGAGGGAACAATCCAGAAGGTTCCTGGAATGTGTGGAAGATAACTTCCTCACACAGCTGGTAAGTGAGCCAACGAGGGAAGGTGCCCTCCTGGACCTGCTTCTTGTGAACAGGGAAGAACTTGTGGGGGAAGTAAAGGTTGGTGGCCGTCTAGGGCACAGTGATCATGAGATGATAGAATTTCTGATTCTTCGGGAAACAAGGAAAGGGGTTAGTAAAACTGCCACCTTAGACTTCCGGAGGGCAAATTTTGACCTGTTCAGAAGACTGCTGGACAAAATCCCTTGGGAGGCTGCCCTGAAGGATATAGGAGCCCAGGAAGGCTGGACATACTTCAATAGAGAAGTCTTAAAGGCACAGGAGGAGGCTGTCCCCGTGTGCCCAAAAACAAGTAGGTGGGCAAGGAGACCGGCCTGGCTAAATAGGGACCTTTGGCTGGACCTCAAGAACAAAAGGAGAGTCTATGACCTCTGGAAGAGGGGACAGGTCTCTCATGAAGACTATAAGGATATAGCAAAGCTATGCAGGGAGAAAATTAGGAGAGCCAAAGCGTAGCTAGAGCTCAACCTAGCTACAGCCGTTAAGGGTAACAAAAAATGTTTCTATAAATTCATTAACAACAAAAGGAGGATTAGGGAAAATCTCCCTCCCGTATTGGATGCAGAGGGAAACATAGTCACAAAGGATGAGGAAAAGGCTGAGGTGCTCAATGCCTACTTTGCCTCAGTCTTTAGCAGTGGAACTAGCTGTTCCCTGGGCACCCAGCCTCGTGAGCTAGGAGACAGGGAGGGGAAGCTGAACGAGGCCATCACAATTAAACAGGAAGTGATCAGTGACCTGCTACGCCGCTTGGATGCGCACAAGTCTATGGGACTGTATGGGTTACATCCAAGAGTGCTGAAAGAGTTGGCAGATGTGCTCGCCAAGCCACTTTCCATTATCTGCCTGAAGTGTCAACAAGGGCAAGTGTAGGGTGCTGCACCTGGGGAGGAATAACCCCATGCACCGGTACAGGTTGGGGGCTGACCTGCTGGAGAGCAGCTCAGTGGAAAGAGACCTGGGAGTCCTGGTGGACAACAGGATGACCATGAGCCAGCAATGTGCCCTTGTGGCCAAGAAGGCCAAAGGCATCCCGGGGTGCATCAAGAAGAGTGTGGCCAGCAGATCGAGGGAGGTCATCCTCCCCCTCTCCTCTGCCCTGGTGAGGCCACATCTGGAGTACTGTGTCCAGTTCTGGGCTCCCTGGTTCAAGAAGAACAGGGAACTGCTGGAGAGGGTGCAGCAAAGGGCTACGAAGATGATCAGGGGACTGGAACATCTCTCTTGTGAAGAAAGGCTGAGAGATTTGGGTCTTTTTAGTCTGGAAAAAAGATGACTGAGGGGGGACCTTATTGATGCTTATAAATACTTAAAGGCTGGGTGTCAGGAGGATGGGGCCAGGCTCTTTTCAGTGCTGCCCAGCGACAGGGCAAAAGGTAACAGGAACAAACTTGAACATAGGAAGTTCCACCTAAACATGAGGAGGAACTTCCTTAATTTGGGGGTGGCAGAGCACTGGAACAGGCTGCCCAGAGAGGCGGTGGTCTCTCCATCTCTGGAGACATTCAAAACCCACCTGGACGCGTTCCTGTGCAACCTCCTCCAGGTGAACCTGCTTTGGCAGGAGGGTTGGATGAGATGATCTCCAGAGGTCCCTTCCAACACCTACCATTCTGTCATTCTGTGATTCCCAGGGCAAAGGCAGGTTCAACAGCAGGATCGTGGTCAACACGACAGGATATAAGTGGTAGGTAGAAGAGACAGACCCCAGGCCTTGCTCCCACCTCCTGACTCAAGACACACAGAGAGGCCACCCATCCCATCTGGACCAAGGGACAAAAGGAAGTGGGGGTGAGGACAGTCAGGCTGGGTTGGACTGGTCCAGAGACATCCAGGTAGAGTGGAGTGCAGACTCAAGGGCTGAAAGGCAGCTGAGCTCTTCCATGTGATGGAGTGAGGAGCACTGGATGAAAGTCAAGCCTTGAGGACACTCATCTTGGACAAATCCTGGGGACCTCATCTAAGGCTGGGATCCTGTGTGATGGGACCCCACTAGAGTCTCTTTGAAGTCACAGGGCTTTTTAGGAACCCCAGAACTGGTTTCAGCAAAGGTCTTCACCTGGGACACCTGAGCAGTGAAACAGTCCGCTTAGGGAAAAGGGACAGAGGGCACCTTCCTTCCACAGAGAGGAACTTTCTATCCCTTTCTCCCATCACCAGACAGCATTAACACACATTTGTCTTTCTTGGCAGGACTTTACTGGGCAACCAGCAGTCTACGTTAGTACCACAAAGACCCCCTCACCCAAACATTCCCCCATTTTTCTTGAAAGACGTAGGGCACTGGGGAACACACCAAAGGCTGATGGAGGTACTTGGGGGTGTGGTATCCAAGGGTTTCCAGTCTGCCCTGCACTCAGGTAAGGTTTGTCTCTAAAATTGGAGCAGGTCTCTCAGGGCATGGACCAGGGTGGTTGGAAAGTCTCCCTAAATGCAAACCTCTCCTTCAAGTACAAGGCCTTGTCCTTGGGCTACCTCACTCCTCTGGCAAAGAATTTGTCCCCCTGCCTCAGCAGAATTTCCCCATCCCAGATTATGCCCATCACTTTTCAGTCCTTTCATGGGGACCTCCAAGAAGACTCTGCCTCTAACTCGTCCTCAGCTCCCTCCAGGAAATGAGAGGCTGCACCTAATGCTCCCCTACCTTCTGGCCAGACAAACCTAGAACCTTCAACCTCTGCCCACCTGCCCTGTGTTCCAGTGCTCATCATCTCAAGACCCCTGGTGGACATCTCCCTTGTCCTGGGAGCCCCTCGTCTACAGCAGTGTGTTGAGCCCTGGGTTACCAGCGAGGCACCTGTACTCTCGGAAACCACAGTGTGAGCCACCCCAGGAGATGCCAGAATCTCTTGCCAGATTCAACTCCAGGTTGGCCTTGGATTTCCAACCAAGCCATTAGAGATCAGGCAGTAGACAGACAGATGATAAACACTACTTTCCTGAAGTAGACAGTGCTACAGGGCAAGAGGAGAACATGGTCTACTGTCA
Source organism: Larus michahellis (assembly GCF_964199755.1). Classification (NCBI taxonomy): domain Eukaryota; kingdom Metazoa; phylum Chordata; class Aves; order Charadriiformes; family Laridae; genus Larus; species Larus michahellis. Next base: position 90,394,185 of record NC_133896.1, on the reverse strand, counting down.
AATACAGGGCTCGGTGTATGTGCTGGGGGCACATCCCTCGTTGCATGGAAAGGTTTGTGCTATGCTGCTCCAGCTTTTGAGTCACTGTGCATCTCTCTTACCACAGAAATATGTGCCAGAGTCATTGAGTAGGGCGTAATCTATCGCCACAGATAAGCGGTAGCCCTTAGTCCCATTACTCCAAAAGTGATTTCTGAATTCCTCCCCAATCTCTGCCCTGCCACCTTCCACTGAATATACAACCAGCTGCAGAGTGGCATCCTTCCCCATGGGCAACTTGTACCAGTACATTTCTGAGACTGTACTCCCCTTTTGGGAACAGTTCAGAACCACAGAGTCTCCCACTTGGACGACGGTGTCTGGCGACTGCTGAAGGGCCCAGCCTGCAAAGAGAAGGGAAGAGATGTGAGGAGTGAAACGAGTTGAAGGGGACACTAAAACACATCCTAGAATTAAGACATGGCATGGGGCGGCATAAGGATGACAGCAAGCTCTATGGGACAGTGTCCCGTTTCTCTGAGACACACACAGAGGAGAAAAAAAAAAAAACACAAACCAGCTTCAAAGACAATGACAAATTTGTTATGACAAATAATGACTTCAGGTACAGAAAAAACAGATTTGTAGATGTGTAGAGTTTTCTGAGTTTAGAGGTTGAGGAAAAGCTCACCCCGTTCATTGCCCATTCTCCGCCAGGAAGTCTTGGGGAATGGGGCACTGACAACAACTGGGCACACGGCTGAGGCAGCAGCAGCAGCTCCAGGGCAGCTCTTCAAGCAGAAGAGAAGATCACTTACCCACAGGGACCAGGACGGCCACAAGGAACCAGAGGAGAACCATGGGGAAAGGCCACCTCCTTCCAGCACCCTGCCCGGTGTGGCAGCACAGGCACAGAGACGTGCCAAGACGAGAGGCTGAGAGAGGAAGAGACACGTGTCTCTCTGCGGGTGGGCAGGGCGGTGAGAGAGAGCCTGAAGTGTGAGGAGGCAGTTGGCTGGCTGGCAACAGCGGGGAATGACACCTGCATGCAGGCATGAGGTGCATCCACCCTGCTCCACGCACTTCCTGCTGTGTCTGTGTGTGTGTATAGGCAGAGGTGGGGGACAGGGGTGATCACAGGAGCAGGATGGGGCTGTGTGGCAGCCTGAGTGCGTGCACGGCACAGGGATGCACAAGGAGCCACCAAACGAAGGGAAGAGAAAGAGAGCTTAGGGATGCATGTTTGTTGTGTGCCCCTCAGCTGAGTCTTCTCTCCAGCAGCCTCACACTCAGGCTCCCAGCCCGCAAGCTGCAACATGGAATCTTCTCTGCTTCTCCCAGTGCTGCTCGTCATGTTGCCCAGGTATGGGAAAGGCTGCTGACCTCTCACCCTGCTGTCTACTGTAGTATGCCAGAGAGGAGTTCTGTAACTGTTCCTCTCTTCCTCCAAAGGGACATCTCAAGGAGAGAAAAGGCTGCCTTTGGCTCTGCACTGGGACTGCCTCTTGGGAGACCGCACCACAGAGCAATTTGTGAGGAGAAGGCTATTCACCGTGGGATAGGCTGGTACAGACTTACCTTCTCCATGCCAGAGAAGAGATGACACTCTCTTTCTTGGAGCATTCTGCAAAGGAGCAGCAGGACGAGGATGGGCAGAGCTGGAGAAAATCCTGTCTTCTTCTCTACATGGGGCACAGCCTGTTCACCAACCCAACGCTGTGGGGAATCACTGCTGGCAGGAAGTGAGGCTCACAGTGTGTCCACACTGACACCCTCTCTGTGTGTCAGAGGCCTGACAGAGCTTCTGCACGTCTCTGCCATGCTGTGGGCCCAGCAATGCACGGCAGTGTATGGACAGCCCATACAAGAGAGCAAGGGATCTGGCTGCTCAAGGCTGTCATGGGCTTTGCAGAGAAGATGTACCCCTGTGTCCATGCAGAAGGGTGCAGCAATGCCAGCACCTCCCACACCCTCTGTTCCAGGTCCGAGTGTATCCCACTGCATTCATTGCCACAAAAATGCCTGTAGCAGATTCAGGAATGACTCCAGCTTCCACAAAAGAAAAGGGAGAAAAGAACCAAGAGGGTGGGCTAAACTGTGCAGGCAACAGGAAGAAACCCCACAATACCCCACAATACCCCCAGCACTCCAGCTGAGAGGAGGCTGGGCTTGATGTGTCCATGGGAAGGGTCTCCATTTCCCATGGTGTTCCCTGGGGTGCGCAGGCGGCAGGGCAGGGCATTGGGAGCCCTGCCGGGCACATGGGATGCGAGGAGTTAGAGATGTCAAACGGGGCACGCCTGCTCTCTTGGGCCTTGTGCTTAGGGCTGGAGAAGCCCGTCTGTCAGCATGAGAAGCTGCACTGTGGGAACCTGCTGGAGAGCCCCATGATGGCCTGTGCTGCGCACCGGTGTGTGTTAAGACAGAGATACCACTCTAACCCATCAGGAAACCTTCTGTTAGCTGCACAGCTTGCTAACGTAATCTGGAATTTAGATATATCCTTGGGAAAGGTAAACTGTGTGAGGATCAGGGGGTGGAAGGCAGTGATCCTGACCCAGAGACCACTGTAGATGGAGGAGTCAGTGATGCACAAAACAGTGAACCCGAGCACGCGCCCGCCTGTGCTGTGCTGCACCTGCAACATGGCCTTCAGGCCTCTGCTGTGCTGCACATTCCCCCTGGCCACAGGATAACCTCAGGCAGGTCGTTGTAACGGAGCAGGACGTGGGCGGCTCCCGCTCGGTACCGGCTCTTACGGCACGTGCCTGGCCTTGTCTTTATCTAAAGGTGCACCAAGAACCTCTCATGCAAACATCCTTTCTGTGTGACGGTGAGAATGATGAACTCCAGGGCTGCCTGGAGTTAAATGAGAGGAGGTCTGCAGAGTGCAGATTGAGGAGAGGCAGAAAGAAGAAGGTGGGGAGAGAAAGGGAGGCAGAGAGGGGAAGAAGCGTTGAGGGAAGTGGCTATAATGGAAATGAGAGCTAAATGGAGAGAGAGGCAAGGAGGAGTGGGGTGGCATGGAGAGAAAGCAGGACAAATAAACTCACAGAGTCTGAGAAGAGGATGAAGGGCAGGCTAGGAAGCAGAGGAGGTAAGGAGTGGAAAGGGTTCATCCTGCCTTGTGCAGCTCTGACGAGGAGGAAAGCAGGTCCCCTTTGTGCAGGAGCAGGTTTGCGCTCAGCTCCCTCAGCAGCCTACCCACTGTGTTTCACCCTCAGCACAGTAATACGTGCCAGAGTCATTCAGAAAGGCATGCTCGATCGAGATGGTCATCGCGTCTCCTTGTATCCCACTGCTCTTCAAATGGCTGCGGAGATCCTCCTCCACATCTGCTTTACCACCGACTAATGCAGAAACCACCAGGATCAGCCTGGAGTCCCTCCCCAAAGGAACCTTGTACCAGTATATTTCTGTCTTAGAGGGGTTCTTCTTGGAACAGCTCAGACTCACGGACTGGCCTTCTCGTATCACTGTGTCTGGGGACTGTTCCAGAGCCAGCACTGGAAGAGAAAAGGAGGAACATCACTGAGGAAGAGGAAAACATGGAAAAACATTAACTGGGCACTACGCCTTGGTAGAGAAGAGGGTGGGAAGGAACAGGACAGATTAAGGAGCAGTGGAAGGGATGGGACAGCTCTTCCGATCAGCAGGGGAGTTTCCAATCTCTCTCCAAGAGGCAAGAAACATTCCTGGGCAGTTTGTGTCCAAAACATGAACCATGTGGGGGCTGAGCACAGAAGAAAAAATAGACAGCCCTTGCAGGAGATTCAGGGATTCCTGCCCACGGCATTCAGTGCCCTTCCTCAGCACTGGGAGCTTTGGGGAATGGAGCTCTGCCAGCAAGCGGGGATGCAGCTGGGACAGCAGCAGTGGAATCGCTGTAGGTGCTCAGGGGTGAGTTGAGATCACTTACCCATAGGGGCCAGCATGGCCACAAAGAACCAGCAGGGAGCCATGCGGGAAAAGCCCCTGTCCTTTCAGGGACCTGCCTTTTGTCGCTGCCCAGAGACATGGGAAGAGGAAGCCCTGGGTGAGGAGGGTGAGACATATTAGACATATTGGGGTTGGGCAGGACATGAAAGGCGAGAAAGGATTGGCTGGCTGGGAACAGTGGGGAAGGACACACACAGTCACAGGAAACTATAAACCCTGCAGAGATGGGGGGCGGTGGGTGTGTGTGTGGTGAGGGGAGAAGGGGGGTTGCATGGAGAGGACCGTGCTGAGGTTGCATGGGAGTCTGAGTGTGTGCAAGGCAGAGAAATGCTGAGAGTTCCCCTCCTGCTTCTGAAGTCCTCGAGAGCTGGAGTCATGAGCTATGCAGGACACACAGAGGTCCCTTGCATTTCCCCAGGCATTTTCCCTCTCTCCCCCAGCCATGGCTCATTCTTTTTTTATAGGTATATGAGGTGTCACTCTGTGTGGGGGTGGGGGTGGGGGTGTGCAGGGCTCCCTCCAGCCCTGGCTCAGCAGACCTGGGGAGAGGAGTAGGAGAGGAAGGTAAATGCCTTTGAAGAGTGTGGCCCAAAGGGGGAGGCATGAGGGAGAAGAGGCGCTGAGGACTGGGGCTAGGGTGGCTTCTCTCTCCACTTTCCTTGCTGACAGGCAGAAGCCCAGCTTCCTCCAGAGGTGATTTCTCTGATGATTCTGGGACCCAGCTGGGAACCCTTGGTTGTCTCAGCCTGGTGCTGCAGCTGTACAGTGCGATTTCATTCACTCCTGCTCCACCAGTGACACCGCTCTACTGCTCTGCTCACAGGCTCAGGGGACTCCAGCCACTGCCGTCCTCCCCACAGCGCCCTCGGGTGTCTCTGCCCAGGGGGACAGCCACATGGCCTCTCCTGAATGGGGCAAACTCAGCGCAGGGATGCGCAGCTGGCAGAGTGGCAAGAGTGAAAGGAACCCAGGCAACAAATGACAGAGGTCTCCACCATGCCCAGCGCTGCTGGCAGCACCTTTCCCTCCTCATAGGAACTGTCGGAGCCTGTGCCTGGAGCTCTACCTGGTGACAGGCAAAGAGAAGAAATGGCAATGGGCTAGGATCCCGGGTGGTACTCCTGCCTCATCATGCTGGGAAGAAGGAGGCTAGTGGGATGTCACCCAGCTCAGTGTTTCTCTGAAGAAGACAGTTCAGGAAAGGCATAAGGAAAACTGTATGCGGGTGCGAAGCGGGAGACTCTGGATCAACAGGTGGAGACTGTGGTGTTGCACAGTCCACTTGCACACCAGACAGCATCTCCCTCTCCCCAGTTACAGCATGAGCTGGAGCAACCTGGACTGGACCTATGCCTCACACTCCATTAAGGATTTCTCAGCTCCCATCCTTGGTAAACTCTGAAAATATACCTGAGCATCAGCTTCCCCTGGGGACTCCCACTCTCTTTTGCCATTCACCGGCATGGGAGAAAAAGAAGAGTGGGCAAGTCAGGGCAGCCCTCTTGTCTTGCAGCAAGCAGCAAGGGTTGCAGTGGGTGGGACAGACTAGATGCTACGAAACAACGGGTGTCGCAACAATTCCTTCTGAAACTTCTCCAGACTTTCTCATCCTGGCCATCCCATGCCTCACCTGGGATGTCGCTTGCTGGGAGTGGGAACAGCTCACTTCCTGTTGCCTGCCTAACCCTTTTAAGCCATAGATCCCACTGCCTGCCAGGACAGGTCAGGTGGGGAGACCGCCCATGCGTTTGGCTCCAGGTAATTCCTGGGTTGCATCCTCCTGGAGGTTTGTGGTCTTGATAAACCCATGTCCTAGAGAGCTGGGGTTGTGGTTTGCAAGCTTGTGACTCCCACAACGTTCCCAACAGATTCAAATGTAGAAATTGCATGTCAGCGCTCCTCACCCTCTCCACGTTGCTTTGTTCTCTGTGATCACCGTTTGTGGCCTTGCTTTCCCAACTGTGGTTCTCCACAAACCCAGAGCCCTATGGCTCCATGCTGAAGGGAGCGGAGAGCTGAAGGAGGTGGAAGCCTGAGGTTGTCTTTTGCAGGTGAGAAATGAGGACAAACGGGTATAAATTGGATGCATCCCTGTTTGAGCCATGGCTGTTTCATCTACACACACGAAGCATCCTCAGATGTGATGCATCCACCCCTCCTTTCCATTGACCCTGGGATAACTGGCCTCCAGTGCCCCCCAAGCTTATTTACTTCATGACGCAGTGAAGTGGTTATTTTTCTTCTTTTCTCTGAGGATTTTGTGGATCTGGGAGTGGGAAGGACCGCCTCTATGCTGGTTTTCTCAGCCTACTTGTGGGAAGCCAGCCACGTCTGCAGATTAGAGTCAGGTGTAGTGGCCCAGACACCTTGTTTTCTTTGGAGGGCAGTGGGTTTTGGGAATTAGACCAGGGTATGCCTGAACGTCACGTTCCCTGAGGAGGAGGCGGTTTACAGGCAGATGAAGGAAAAGCCTCCCACAGTCACTGTTGGGGAAAGGGTCGGGAGGTGGTTCCTAATTAACCAATGGTGGTGAGGTGGCAGGTGAACATACATCCCCCACCTGGCTGGGGGACCTCATGCCCCCCGGGGGTTTTGGGATTGCCACGGGGGCAGAGGGTTTTGGGAATCTGGGCGTGAATGGATTACCAGGAAGAACCGCTGGGGTGGGGGTGGGCAGCGCGCCTGGGACTCAGCTCTGGGAGCATCTCAGTGAGGTGCCGCATCTCAGTGGGGTGGCGGGTTCCTGCTGAGCCGGGGCTGAAACTCCTCCGCACGCTTGGCAGGAGCCAGGTGCCGGCCGGGAACGTGAGGGGAGACGCGGGGACGGGGCGGCAGAAGAGTCCCGCTCTGTCAGCAGTTACTGGTGCCACCCAGGGGTCAAAACCCGAACTGCACCGGTCCCACGGTGCATTCTCCTGGCGGTTATTTAGGAGACAAATAAAACACCCAGCACATTAAATGGGGAGGTTGTCTGCACTCCACCTCCAATCAGATGCATCGCCTCTCCATCGGGAAGGGCATAGAAGGAACAGCAGCCCCAACATCTGGATTCCCTCTGGCTGTGGCCATGGAGCAGACGACTGTGGCGATACAGAAAGGGAAGGAGGTACTGAGAAGCCAGACGTCTGCGTCCTGTTCTCTGCTTTCATGCGGAGAGATTTTATTCCTGGCTGTTAATCACTACGGTCCTTGGCATCACACGTGCAGGACCAGAGTGATGCCCACAGCAGTGAGTTCTGCCCCAGGGGACATCTTTGGATGTCAGCAAAACACCCTCCCCACTTGTAAGACAGGCACAATTGTCACAAATGCAAGACCTTTAATTACTCACACATGGGGCTTTAATCCCTCCAGTCCAGCTTGGGCACCTGGGCTGCTCCCCCATTCCCTCACTTCTATTCCACTAAGACCTGGAATCTCCCCATGGAAGGGAGGAGGACCCCAGCATTCAAGCACTCGGTCCCCTACAGCCCCCTCTGCCTGTAGGGTGTGTATTGTGCCCCAGAGAGTGCCAGAACTGAGACCTTCTCTCTGTAGGCATCATATGTGGCCGTCCATCCAGAGCTAGGCAGGTTCTCCTCCACCCTGCCCCTAGAAAGGCTGTTCCCAGTGACGATGATTCTCTCCCCCTATCCTTCCACTGCCCATCACCTGAGATCTCCAGGATTCCTGTTTTCCAGATAAATGAATCGCAATCCCAGGCCCTGGAACTGTTGCAAACCACTCCCTGACGCAGCAGGCCAGTGAGAGGAAAACAGTTTCTCAGAAATCATGTTTGGGGAAAGAGAGGGACATGGACAAATGGATGGGGACACACACACACACACAAACAGAAACACACGTGGATATGTATGCACACTGTTGGTTGCACACCATGGTGTGCGCACACACACATACACTCCTGCGTACTCACACAGTGTTTCATACACACTCATTCCATGCGCACGCCCAGAAACAGTGTTGAACACACTCCCTGTACACACACACCCTGTTGTGTTCACACACCATTATACACACACCATCCCTCACACAGAAAGACACTGCCACACAATCCCATGGTCACGCATACCGACCTTGTGCATGTGTGCACACACACACACACACACACACAGAGGCACAAACCTTACAGCTTACATACACAATGCCTGCCGGGCCTATGTGAAGTGCCTAGCACATTAGGCAAGGGCCCTGCTCGGGTTAGGCTCTTCCCCGTGGGTGGAGAGGAGGGGCCCGGTGCAGCCATCTGGCCAAAGTTCTGGTTCCCGTCAGCCCTGCTTAGAGGCAGCCGTGGAAGACAGACTCTTCGCCCTCTGTCTCTTCCTCTTCTTGTTCCTCCTTCTCTTCCTCCTGGGGCACATCTCGCTAGTGTGGTAAGGGAACACGGTGAAGCACCTATGAATGACAGTGTGAAAACGATCAAGTCTGTGTCCCGTCCTGTGGGCTCATGGGTTGTTGCCCAGCAGATCAAGTCACGGCCCTGTGGGCATCTGGCCTCCTAGTCCTTTCCTACCACCTACCTGGCACTGAGACGAGAACACAGGTGTCCTGGCTCCCAGTCCTATGGGACTGTGAGGGTCACCAATGTCTTTCACCTGCAGGGAGCCTGGAGGAGGCTGGGAAGCTGTTGGTTCTGCTGATTCTGCTGTGAGAGGCACTGCAGGCTGTTCTGTGAAAAGGGGGCTGTTTCCAAGACGTCACTGCAGCTCCCCATTTGACCACTACACCCCAACCCCCCAGTGACTATCTCTGCCATGGCCCCTCCACTGAGAATTAGGGCAGTGGAGTTCCTCTACTGGGAAACGGGGAATCACAAAGAGAATCAAAGATTATCATTCATCAAAATAAACTCAATGTTCTTAGTGTCCTCCTAGCAGAGTGAATTTTTGGCTGGCTCTAATCACTCTCTACTGCTGTCGAGGGAAGGGGTAGAATGCCTGGGTTCTCTCTCCACGTGGGTTTAGGGACCTGGATACCTCAGTTCTTACCCCAGCTTCAAGAGGAGCAACAGAACTTGAGGCTTACAAGATGGAACAGGGTAGGAGCCAGTGCTCTCACAGTTGCCCTGGTCCCGTGCCTGTCAGACTGCAGTTCAGCTCTGGGATGGGACAGTTGCCCCTGTGGAATAGGAAGCCCTTCATGCTTTCATGCACCGTTGTCATGTCTTCTCTGGGGTTGCAGTAGCTCTGTCCATGCCTGGCGGTTACCAAATCATGGTAAATGCTACAAGGCACTACACACTGTACTTTAGGAAGATCCTACTCTGGTCTCAGTTTCCCCATGTGCACAAGTTGGAACAGTGGAAATCCCATGAGGGCACAGAGAGAAGTCCTTCCCTGGAGGACCCATAGCAGGACAACAGGAAGAACCTCACTTATAAGCCACTGACTGGGGACTGTGGCAATTCATTGGCATGGCCTTGAAGTCTCAGAGCCAAAATCTTGCATCCCTGAGAAACTGGAGAATGTGGATGAAAAGAAAACAAAGTTGAGGCAAAAGGGAGTGGCAGACAGAGTGACAAGCCATGGCAGATATTGGCGGTACCAAGAAACCTGATGGTGATAAATCAGGGCTTGGCTCAGGCAGGGCTGAGGTGGCAGAATCTGACTTCCTTATAAATCCAGCCTCAGGCTCAGCATCCTGCAGAGTCCCGACCTGAAGGGCACAGGTATCCCAGGTTGAGGAAAGAGCAATGGAGGGGCAAATTTGTGCTACATTCCTGACTGTCTTCTGGCGTTGAGATGCATCATGGCAGCTTTCAGGTAAAATGAGCTTTTCCCTAGTTATCATGGTGCCTTGGAATAGACACAGAGAGGGAAAGTGAGATTTAGACTAGAGGCAGAGGTGTCTTTCCCACACAAATGTCTAAGTGGCAGGGTTTGGGTTTTCACCAAGGACTCAGACAAACTTCTTTCAGAATGCTGACAGCTTCAGTGGCAATGGGATGAGTAGTGGTGGACTCTGTGTGGACATGACCACCTTGTCTCAAGGGGAAATTATGTCCCCAAATAAATGGGAGGCAACAATTTTCAGGAGGGGGAGGGTATGGGTCTACAATGGGACTTCCATAGGTGGAGGCAGATGTCACAGCTCCACAGCAATGAGGGAGATGAGCAGAAAACACGTCAAAAGAGATTAATAACTCTTTTAAGAGGCTCTGGTATCAGGACAGAAGTTTATGGGGAGACTGGAGCTCTCTGGGTAAAGGTCAAGATCCTCCATGCCCTAGGGAAGCACTGAGCATGGGATAGGTCCATCCAGTGCATTGGCATTCCTGGGAGCAGGAGTTTGCAAATCTTCCACATCTGATTATGTGTTTTCTGGAGATTTTAGTTCCCCTCCTCCAATCCTATACTCTTTCCTCAGCAGAATGTCAGTAGCTCTGATGGCACACTGGAGGGTCTGGCAGTTTCTACAGCAGTAGCATAAGTTGAAATGGAGTTTCTGCTTGGGTTAATATTAGTCAGGATCAATGTCCCCACAAACAGAATGAAGGCCAGGGTTGTCCAAGCAGTAGGGAAGAATTCAGGATAACTGGATCGAATCAGCTCCAAAACACCAATCTGCTTGATGCAAAGCTTAAATGTGAATGTTCCAGAAAATGATGGGAGAATATAGCTGACTCCTCTACAACTCTCTGGGGGAAAAAAAAAGTTAAAAAAAGAGCTCCTGGAAAAGCTATTATGTGCAGAAACTGAGCTTCTGGTGGAAGGGAACTGAAGACATGGGACTAGGGAACTGGAAACCTGAAAGACAAGATACTTAGGGCCCAGGGACCCTAGGGACACAGGGCCTGAGACATAGGCCTCATGGAGAGGGGACCCAGGAACATGTGAATCCAGGGATCATGGGATCCAGGGATGTATTACCTGGGAACAAGGGATCCATGGACAGGACTATGCCATTTCCAACAGAGTGGTCTAATAAAAGACCCAGGATTTTTCATTCCCTCTGTCCCATGGCCTCAGAGCCATGGCCTCAGAGCCATAACACATCTTTCTATCACTCAGAATGGCTATGGGGAAGCCCAGATTTCTGTCAATATTGGAGACCTTCTGTCCCTCCATTTTGTTTCAGCCAGCTCTATCACATCTGGAGTGGGTGGGGGACCCCACTTCTGAAACTGGGGAAGAGTTGGGCAGTCAGAGGTGCAGCTGGGAAGGGACTCTTGGCAGGTCCTAGTCTTGGAAAGGGATCTTTGTATTTTTTTCAACCTTATCCCCTGCCATCTGATTTTTGCCTGCTGCTCCATGTTCCATCACTCAGAATAAATCAGCTCTGGTGTCTCTTGAGTTGGTCCTGGTTCTTCTTGGACCCTCTGGGCTACAATGATCCACCTCATCTCCCTCCACTCTCCCTGGAGTATGTCTTCCACCACGCCAAAGCCTCTCCCTCTCTCCTTCCCTCCTCCCCTTCCTCTCCCCCTCCCTCTCCTGGTTTCACAGCCCAGTCCCTCTCCACCAGAACAGGATCTTAGGTGCCACAGCTTCCCTTGGCCACACTCCTCTCTAAATGCCTGGGTTCTATGCTTTGGACAAGGAAGAAAGAGGAGGGCAGGAAAAAATATCTGTCAAGGCAACTGGAGAATTTCCAGGACCCAGGGAAATATCGCTTAAAGGCTGGAGAAGGAAACGTGCATCACAATCTGTTGCTCTTTCGATCCGATTTAACGATTTATCCAAGCAATACAGGAACCAGCTGTAGGGGAAGGAAGGCAGAAGGGATCTCTACATGGAGATCCTTTCCGAGAAATCCTAGTACCTGAACACAAGAGGAATCCTCTGAAAAGAGATGCTCTGAGGGGTCTTTGTGTTGCCTAGGAAAGCTAGGTGCTTTACTCCCCAGGCAAGTCCCTTCCAGAACTAGGGACCATTAGGGCAAATGTTTTAATGATTTAAGCCCCATGCCTGTTTCCCATCTCAGAACAAGAACAGCACAGCAGCATTGTCAGATAAACCCTCCTTCTAACATACATCTTTGTCAGGTCAGACCTGACCTGACCCCTCCCATTCTGCTCAAAAGGGGCTGAGCTGCTGCCAGGGCCCCATCTACGCTCCAGGAAATGAAGGGATGAGTTTGGGTAACTCTCCAAACTTTCTCGCAGGACTTTGGCAGCCCTGACTATCCTTCTCTGGGTCATGGGAGACGCTCTGTCAGATGAGTGAGAGTCTAGAGGCTTCCACACTTCTCTTTGGTCTCTTACTGGGACAGAGGGGCAGGGAAGTGTCAAACACGAGGAGGTTCCAGGGGACAAGGGAGGTCAGATGGGGTGTCTTTCAACCTCATAGCCCTCAATGGATTTTTCTTCCACAAATTCTTCCCTTCATTATTTGAGGCCATGTAAACTTTTTGCATCTACAAAAACCTCTGGAAAGGAGTTCACAGATATCCTAAAAGAGGAAGAATTGACCTTTGCTACTTTTGAACCTGCCAAACACCCTAGCATTTCTTGCAAGCCCTTAATTCTTGTACAGGCAGACACAGCAAGCAAACCATCCTTCCCCAGTCTCCCCAGGCCACTCAAAATTTTACACACCCCTGTCATGTCCTACCTCCTCTGTCTCTCTAAGACGCTGAGAGTCCAAGTCTCTGACATGGGTGGAAATAGAAGAAAATCAGAATGCTTTCCGGGGAAAGTGAAATGCAGGCAGAAAGAACCAGACAAGAGGCTGTGAAAGAAGGTTTGCTCAGGTGTAGAGGGCTATAGGATAGGACTCTTTGGAGACTGTACCAGCTCCTACCAGGCAGGGAGGGAGACTGGGGAAGAGAGAATCAACGGTGCCTCCACCACTAAGCTCAGTGAGATATACAAGGACTAGCCTCAGAAACTCCTCCACTTTATGCTCCTGGGAAGCTCTATCTATTTTAGTACATGGTCTCACCACCTTTCCCTTTCCCAGGATCTTGCATCAGCCTGGGCAAATGTATTTACTTTATCTGAGTCCGGTGATGATACAGCTGACTGAAATACTTGAACTAGGAACATGGATTTCTAGAAATGCAAGGTGCCATTCCAACCAACACAGCTCCCCTCCACTCACTGATCCTCCTTCTTCCTGTGCCCCTGGAGCTGCAGCTTTGCATTAAATGAGAGACTTGTTTGCACCTGGAGATGTATCCCTGGAGTGTATTTTTTGAAAGACCCTGAAAAAACCTTGCAATGGGTCTGTGGGATGTTCAGCAGCATTGAGCAGAAGAGGGTATTTACATTCCAGGTAGGGATTCGTCATCTTAAAGGAAGGAAGGAGAAGCGGCGGGAGATGTTCCAATTTCATCCTGAATGCAAAGGATTCTCTTCATCCTTCACAGTTCCCACTGAAAGGCCTGAAGGGCTGTTCTGAAGCAGCCTGTCTGCTGGATGACCCCTGAGCTGTGCATCAAAAACAGCCCTTTGCCTTCATTTGAGATCAGTATCCTCCAGGAGCTGCCCTGCTGGCACACACCCTGGAGTTCTGGAATTCATGGGAGCCTCTATAGCAGGGGCCCCTTCTACAGAGGGGAATATAGGAGAATGGGAGGGACTCGGGTGAGGCATGTTCACTAGATATCTGACATCAAGGACTTAGGAACACAAGAACCACAGGAACTGTGACCCAGGACTTTTGCCGTGAGCTCTGGCAGTAGCCTGGGAAGAGGTCAGTACTGTCCTCTTGGTGACTTAAGCAAGTAGCCTAGAGAGTCTCAGAGAGACCTTTTTCTTCAAGGAGATCACCAGCTGGCCCTATATGATGCCTTTCCTGCTGTTGAGAAGAACTGATCTGTTAAAGACCAGAACAGGTTAAATAAGTAACAAGGGAAAAGAAAAAAGTACCAAGATAAAGGCAGGTATGGTCAAGCTTCCCAATTCAAATGCTGAATTATTGGATTTTCCGAAAATTTGTGAGGATACTAAGCCAAATATTAAACCCTATGAAGAGAAGGAAAAGGAAGTTGTCCCTCATAGCCTAAGTGTTACCTAATAGGTCATTAGAGCTGTATCTCAGGAAAAAATATTGTTTTAAAATATCTGATGACAACCTGTCTCCATGCCAAAGTTATGTTTTGAACAAAGAAATTAAAAATCCACAGGGATGTCAAGTTGTACACTACTGTAGATTAGGAATTGCTCTTTCTCTGCTTAGTTATGATGGGATTAGATAGCCTTGGTAATTTTTGCCATGCTCGGGCCCATTACGGATCTTTCCCCTTTCCACAGGAAGCTTCTAATCCTTATTTGTTTCTCAGGATAAACCATGTTTGTAAGAAAACTGTGCACTGATACCAGTTTAAAGCCCAAGACAAGTCATGCAGCTGCTTGGAGGAGTCCCTTGGTCTTGGACTTGATCTTTAACGTGAAGGAAAATTTCCACCTGGACAGTGCCATTTTGTACACCAGTCTTCCAGGGCTCTCCAAAAACTGATGAAGAAACGGAGTAGAAAGATTATTCCGATTTAGTCTCTCATGCCATTTCAGCATCTCAAAGCACATGACTTCATTTACAGTCACTTGAGGTTACCCCATGTCTTTCAGGAGCTAGCATGATGAAGTTGGCAGCTGCTTGGAAAAACGATCATTCATCAAACGCATTAAGCTTTAGCAAAGGCAGCATCATGAGAGAAATAATCACTCTTTCAAAGAAGGATTGCAGAAGATGTCATTATTTGTGTTCACAGTATTTTTGTTCATACACATTACATCCATAAGCATCAATGTTATACTGAAATTCTTCCGTGGCAAAAATTAGTATCTATAGAACATTCCAAACCTAAATAAAAAAATACATGTTTTGGTACTTAGGCCAATATTATCATAAGGATTAGGTGAGAGAAATGCTTTCAAAGAGATGTGGTGAGAATTCCCACATTTGAGCTATTTAACTTGGAAGGTGGGGTTGGGCACAGAATAGTTTTTTCATCCTCAATGAAATTACTTTTGAATCATTTTATATGGGGAAACACTGTGTTCTATATGATAAAAACACACACGAACACATTACTCAAGAAAAGGAATTTGCTGAAATACAATTAACAAATGAACACTGAGAGGTTTGGGTTTGTTTTGTTTTGCTTCACTTTGTATATCTTTGGTTTGTTTATTTAAATCTAAATGCATAGTATTACTGTCCATTACCTACAATATTCAGCTTCCAGTAAAAATATACATTTTTAATAATGACACCATCAGCGCAGAGGAATCTCAAAGGGGTTTGAGGGTTGCCCTCAACAGGTGCTGCGTATAGGAATGAGATAGACAAACAGCTACACACCTTCCAAAGCCCAAAGGTATTTTTAAGTTGAAGGCTGCCCTCTGAAATAATTTGAAATAGCTCTCTATCTTAGGAAAGGTTTATTATTAACTGATATGTTATTTTTACTTTCTGCCTGTGCCTGTTAATGACCACATTTGGATCTTCAAATTTTCCACTGTGTACTTTTTGTCCGGAGAAAACCTTGGACTAGAGATAAGGCCATCTCAAAAAATGTATTTCTAGCAGCTCACACTTGCAGTCCACCAGTCGGGGCGTGAGGCTGTGTCGAGATCATGAAATTCATACTGTTTCTCACCTTTGTTGGGGTGGCTGGTGAGTATGTTTTGTACTTCTGCTTTTGTGAGTTGTAAGGAAGCCCATTTTCTGAGCAAATTTACAGGGCAGTCTACTGGGGGAAAGGGAAGTCCAGTTTCAACTTGCACAAACTTTACGGCACAGCACTGCAACTTCTTTTGACTGTGTCCGTTCACAATTGCTTGTGTCACAAAATGGGGAACGAAAGCCTTCATAGGGGTTCTCGTCCCAGCACTACTGAAATGTGTGCGTCAGCTTCAAAAAAAGCCTGTCTCTCCCTTAAGGAGTACCAAGTACGAAGGTAACACCGCTGGCCAGGAAGTCCTAAAGCTGCTGTAAAGTTTTGGACAATGGCCGCGTGCTTGCCCGCTGATGCTGTGAGTTTTTAGAGAAGTACAGCCTGCAAGTGAGACGCTTCAGTCAGTCGCAGGGGGACAAGACTCCTTATGGCAGATGTTGACATATGCCACTTCTTATCTCCCAGTTGCCTTCCCCGTCAACGCTGACGATGATGATGACAAGATCGTGGGAGGCTACACCTGTGCAGAGAACTCTGTCCCCTACCAGGTGTCCCTGAATTCTGGGTATCACTTCTGTGGAGGTTCCCTCATCAGCAGCCAGTGGGTTGTGTCGGCTGCCCACTGCTACAAGTCGTGAGTACAAAAAACTATATTCTTCCCTAAAGCTACTTCTTTCTTCCAGTTCGCTTCTAGCAGGAAGTCTGAGCTGTGAGATCCAAATCTGGAAGGGACTTTGTTCTGACAGGGGACAACCAAGGAATGGGTGGCTCGTTCAGGAAGCTGGGCTGAGGCATCATGAGGGCTTTTCCCTTTCTGCAAATGCTTCTGGGAATGCAGAGCACTTTCTGAAATGGCAATGTGATAATCGAGCAATGAGTTACGGGCTGTGACTTCTTACAAATTGCATGAATCTTGCTACAACTTAGTCACCGGAGAACAGGAAGGGCAATGAGGTCAGGGTGACAGCAGTTTGCCTTTTTCCAGAATGTTTGTATAAAGCACTGTTATATATCCGACTCGTCCCAGCTCAACAAAAGGAACCTGCAGAAACTCACCAGCTGTGCTGGGAGTGGGTAAGATCTCAGTGTGGATCCCCAGGACGCGTTGCAGGACAAGAAAGATGACCTGCATGAAAACAGCTCCCACAGTAGCGATGTTGCAGCGACCGCATACGGTGACGGGGAGGTTCCTCATAAGCAGGCGGTAGCAGTAAAGTACGTGCCATTCCTTCTCTTTTCCAGGCGCATCCAAGTGCAGCTCGGGAAACATAACCTGGAACTCACAGAATCGACACAGCAGTTGATCAATTCAGCTAAAGTCATCCGCCACCCTCGCTTCAGCTCCATAACACTGGACAATGACATTATGCTCATCAAGCTTTCCGTACCAGCCCAGCTCAACCGAGCTGTCCAAACAATTCCTCTGCCTACCAGCTGTGTGACCACAGGCACCACGTGCCTCATCTCTGGCTGGGGCAACACACTCAGCAATGGCAGTGAGTACTCTGTGGGAATGTACAGCATCGCAAGGGCCCGGGAGACGCTCTAAGACTCCGCAATTAACTCCAAACTGTGCAGGGTAAAGCTCAGAGAAGTGCTGTGGGACGGGCCTTTTTCACTGATGGGTCCGTATAGGACGGTAACAATTGAACTGCTTTGAAGGAAATCCTTTATAAGGTCCTTCCTCTTGTTCTGTGGTACGAACATGGAATCACTCGAGTCATCCATGTGCTCTTCACCAGCATGTTCACTCCGCCCTAAATTTTGTGGCCTGGCGCTATCAGCTGTGCAGTGCCAAGCACTGGCAATTTAACTAATGCCAATAGAGTTGTCAGTGCTCTGAGAACAAGATCAAAATCTGTGATTGTGGATCTCAAATTACTACAAGAGAGCTCCGTTCTCTTACGCTAATGGTCAGAGGTGTGAATGGTGACTGGTGTCTAATCCAGCGACGACAACAAAACCTGCACCAGAGGAGAGGATGGTTTTCCTGAGGCGCAGGTTTCCTCCAGCATATGGGCTACAAGAGTAGCTCGTGGCACCACGCTTGCCAGTTGATGACTGCCTAGGTATCAGAAAAATTAACGTGGCTGCAGTTCCATCTGAACAAAAGGAATCCATGCTGCGATTACCGTTCAGAGGAAAAATGACGACCACTAAAACAGGATGCTCAGTCATTACTTTTCTGATAAGGAAGATCTTCTCCGGGCTCCGAAATGAACTCAGAGATGTCATCAACCACCTCTCTCTATTTTCTTCTAGATTTGTTTCCAGACACCTTGCAGTGCCTGAAGGCTCCCGTACTCTCCGCAAGAGAGTGCAGCGATGCCTACCCTCGGCAAATTACCAACAATATGATGTGTGTAGGATTCCTGGAGGGAGGGAAAGACTCCTGCCAGGTAAAACATCTGTCTCTCCTTTCCCATATGTTTCTCTCCTGCCTGTTGCCAGTAGAAGAGGCCGTCGCATTAGAGAATCTGCTACTCTCACTGCACTGGCGCGTCTGAATGTCGTATTTTTGAACAACAGCAGAGACTTAGGGTGAAAGCTGCTTACTGAGTGAGGCTAGCTTTTTTCCCACTCCGTCGGTCATTGTCCCTTTTTGAGATGGCCAATACCTCTGCCCTAAACTTCCACAAGCAGACTATGCCACCTCCTGCACCTTGGGCTATTGAAAAGGGAGGAGTCCTGCACCAGAGAATCAATAGTAATCACGGTGACTTCAGAGCTTAGGACACAAATGTTAGGTTTGGACTCACCAAAAATTACATAGCCAGTATGCCAAGATCCGGGTAGTCTGGAAAACGAACACACCTGACAATTGGTCTGCATTTTACATGTGCCGAGCTCCACGGAGTTACTTGGCAGAATAATGTTTAAGACACCCATATCCTAAGCGTCTGCCAAGGACTGCATCCATCCAAAATAGGCAGCTTACTCATCCTCAGCTGCGGTGCCCTTGGAGCTAAAGTAAGGCACAGGAGCATCAGGTGTAGAGTGGTAATCAGAAATGACCTCTGTAGAACTTCAGTGCAGAAAAAGCCCAACGGAGCTCCCTCGACTGTCAGTGATTTCTGGGATCTCTGGCTCATCACTTCACGCTCCTCTCATTTGCTGAATATCCGTATCCTTTATGTGCACAGGGGGATTCCGGCGGTCCAGTAGTCTGCAATGGGCAGCTCCAGGGCATTGTTTCCTGGGGTATTGGATGTGCGCAGAGAGGCTATCCCGGAGTTTACACTAAGGTTTGCAACTACGTCTCCTGGATCCAAGACACTATAGCTGCCAACTGAGACGCTCTCTCTCATGCTGTGATGTGACCTGTTTCTTCTCCTCATCATTTTCTTCCGTTTTGGGACTGGACACACCAAAATTATCAAAAAATAAAGACTTTCAGGCACCCCTTCTTTGTGCAACATTTCTCTGGGTACTTCCATAGGCCATTTGTATGGAGGGCAGAGGCAGGGAATGTCACTCCAAGGAAAATATTTAATATTTGTAGTGCTTCTCAACTAGCAGGATCTTGCAACACTTTTCAGCTTCATCTTCAGGAGCCTGTCAGTGAGTTACAGGCAGCCATCTTTTCTGTTTATCAGCATGTACTCAGGTGCTACAAAACTGCCTAAAAAAGCCGACAGAGTGCGCTGAATCATACAGGCAGCAGACTCCTACTGTAGAAAACAGCAGGCAGCAGCACAAACGCTCCCCATCGCCCCCACTCTCACCCCCACCCCCGACTATATGACTGAACATTCCTTAGTGGAACCTCTCCGAAAGCTCCACTTGGGGAATGAAACAACCTCTTGCTAAGGGCTTGTTCACTTCGTGGACCAGTGCCACTGAGGCCGATCTCTATGCTGGGCTTGCTTAGTTTTCCTGCAAGAGCCAAAAGGACAGAGATGTTCCTGAGTTCTGGTTTTAACTTCTCCTAACCCCAACTGGCACTGGAATTGGAAGTCTATGGAAAAGCTGCCAAAGTTGCCAACAGGCTGGGTAGCTGCCTCCTGAAAAAGAAAAGGGAAATAGAGAGTTTGAGCACAATAAAAGGATAGAAAAAACAGAGAACAGGTGAAATGGGGAGAAATTTAAAAGAAATCCAACACTGGAGGAAAGGCAAGGAGAGGAAAAGTGCAGGGCATGGAGGAACTAGTGCCATTTGCCTACAGAGATGTTTGTGCCTGGCGCTCTCAGATGCTTTGTCACAGAGATACCTCCTAGGAGATTAATAGGTGCCTGAGTCACTGAGACAGGCACAGTATACAAACAGGATCACACTCCAGCTTTGTGACCCATTGCTTTGGGAGCACTTGATGAATTCCTTCTCAGCATCTGCCCTTTTCCAGAAAACGCCCTCAGCCATAGCCTGGCATCCTTCCCTTCATCCTGTTTTCGCCAGGAGACAGAGGTCTTACCCGGGAGCAGTTGAAAGTCACAGGTCCCTGCCCTGTGACTGCCTGAGCCTGTCTCCCTCCCTGACCACTGTGAATGGAGGGTGGTTGATATCTTTGCTGGTATGTTAGGGGAAAGGAGAAGGAAAAGTTGGAGGACAGAGGAGAGGATGTGATGAAGGATGGTGGGATGAAAATGGGGGGGGAAAAAATACTTTTATCATCATGCAGAGTGCATTCTCAAATATGACATCCAGGGATGATGAGAAGAGTAGCCTGGAAACAGTCCCAGTCCTCTTGTCACTATTCCCTCAATGTGTCAAGGTCTCCAGTGGGTAAAGAAGAAATTCCACTTTCCAGATTATAGTCCATACTTGATTTTCAAATTGTTGGAATATCCTCACAGGATCTCCCCTCTCACATGGCTGGAACATCACTAATGCCTGCAGTGGACAGGGCCATCAAGAGGTTGCTGGCAAAGGTGTTTGCTCCTTTGTGCTGTCTGATAAGAGTAACAGGCACCTGCAGAGCACTGAGATCATAGAATCATAGGATGTGTTGGGTTGGAAGGGACCTTTAAAGGTCATCTAGTCCAACCCCCCTGCAGTAAGCAGGGACATCTTCAACTAGATCAGGTTGCTCAGAGCCTCATCACGCCTGGCCTTGAATGTCTCCAGGGATGGGGCCTCCACCACCTCTCTGGGCAACAGGTTCCAGTGTCTCACCACCCTCACTGTAAAGAACTTCTTCCTCATGTCTAATCTAAACCCACCCTGATCTAGTTTAAAGCCATTGGCCCTCGTCCTATCGCTACATGCCCTTGCAAACAGCCCCTCCCCAGCTTTCTCATAGGCCCCCTTCAGGTTCTCCCCAGAGCCTTCTCTTCTCCAGGCTGAACAACCCCAACTCTCTCAGCCTGTCCTCGTAGGAGGGGTGCTCCAGCCCTTGGATCATCTTCGTGGCCCTCCTCTGGACCTGCTCCCATAGGTCCATGTCCTTCTTGTGCTGAGGGCTCCAGAGCTGGACACAGTACTCCACTGTACTTCCTCTGGATGTGAGGACACTAGTTTTCTTTCTCTCCGCTGACATTTCCACCTACTGCTTTTATCACACAGCTCTGCACAGCAGAAGCGAGAGAATGACAGAGCTGTGAGCCCTGACTGGAGCCTGAGGGTCAACAAAGTGCCCTGTACTTTCTCTATTTTTCTCAAGAAAAATCCAGTGGGATCAAATGTGATGTGTTTGAGCGCACATAGGAAGGCATGAAAACCCTGCACCAACCTGGCATGGCACGAAGGGAAGTAACCAAGTGGCAGCAGCACTTACCTAAAAGTCTCCTAAGGTGAGACAGAGCTAAAACTCTCACTCAGTCCAACTTCTCCAAAGAAGCACAACACTCAGGAGGAGCGTTAAGAAAAGAACTGGGCAACAGATTCTGCTGGTTTGTGTAAAAGTCACCATGTCTCTTGGGGAAGAGCGGAAAGAAGGATCTGCGACTCAGAAATGACACTGTTCTAGACTAAAAAGG
Organism: Larus michahellis; assembly: GCF_964199755.1. Taxonomy (NCBI): domain Eukaryota; kingdom Metazoa; phylum Chordata; class Aves; order Charadriiformes; family Laridae; genus Larus; species Larus michahellis. The sequence continues at coordinate 90,372,792 of NC_133896.1, read as the reverse complement.
AATGGTTCCTGACAAAATGATGGGAGGAGGGAAGAAAGTGAGAAAGATTATCAGTTTTCAAGAAGTGGGGATTGCAACACCTTTGTTAGCCTGCGGGTCACAGCTGAGATGTCTGCTGTTCAATGTGTTTGGAAAAGGAGGTAACAAGGTTTCCAAGGAGATCTCACCGGTGTGGTTATGCTGTGCTCTCTGGCTGCTTGTTTCAGCAGCTCAGGTGTCCATCTGGCCAGCCTTGAGAAGAGCCAGAGTGCAACCCTCGGATGTTTTTAACTTGCCCTGTTTGAGGTGAAATCATGTCTCTCGTTTAGAGTACACACCATGCTATCTGCTCTGCCTTGGTGGTAAATTATGGGTTTCTGTTTATAGTTTCATTGCCCGCTTCCTTCTTTTGAATCTCTGATGCAGATCACTCAGGGACATTGACTGAAGTTGATTTTTGCTTCATGCCTGTTGCTTTGTTTGTCAGTGCTGCAGGAGGGAAGCTGGGCAGTACTGGTCCGCTGCTGGTTGCTGGGATAGCAATGGAAGAAAGAGGCTTTAGGAAATCCTTTCCCAAGTCTATCTGAAGCTCAAGAAGTTTTCTGCCAATGGAGTTGCCATGACACTTACATCACTTGGCAAGTTCTCTAACTTTTCATGGGTGCACCTCAGCCTCTCTCCTGAGATCGTTGGCAAGCGCTGAATTCACGCAGCCTGTGCTCCTGTTGAATCTTTTTGCTGCTTTTTGTCACAAAGCAGTTTGTCAGACAACCGTCTAGTGAACGACGCTTCCAGTGATGGTTTGCTAGCTGGATATTCAGAAACAGGAGAGGGATGTAAGTTAGCATTTTTAAGCTGGATGGAAACAGCAACTTGAGTTTATTATTTATGTCTTGGCATATGTCAGATCAGGTTTGATAGCATCTTCTGCCTTCTTGTGATGCTGGATATGACCACAAATCTTTAGTCTTGTGATAAGTTTTCCCCTGTAAACACTTCTGTGTACTTCTACATGCATCTGCTTTTCTCCCTGTAAAACTGACAGCTGTTCTCTAGGTCTTTTGCTTTGTAATCAATTATATTGTTTTGCAGTTTATTTTATTTGCATTTCTCTCTTTCTCTCTCCCTCTCTGTTTTGGGTAGCTAAATAATCTAATAACCTGTTAAATAGAACCAGATGTGTGTTCCCCGTTAAAGAATAAAATGCAGGAGAGAAAGGCAGAAATGCATCATCAGGACACATGTAAAAATGCAAAGTGATAGGCAGTTTCAGCTGTGTGTGGCAGTGGTGGTTGCTGTAGCCCTGTGCTAGCTCAGTGCTTCTAGCTTGAACTTGGTGCCGAGGTTGCCTGTGAGTTTCTTGCTTGATTCTGCTTGTGCCTTTGGTTGGTGTGGGGTCTGTGTTGTTGGCTGCGGTATGGCTTAATGCCCTATCTGCAAGGCTGATTTGTCTGCTTTGGGAAGATTTTGTGTTGTTGGATAGGTGGGACTGAGTGCAGGGAAGGCATCTGGCTTTGGGCTCTCATGGGATTTTGTTAGTGTGAAGACGTTGACTACTTTTTGGCTTATCCCTGTGATTCGGTCCAGGTACCTCAGCCTTGAAGAAAGGAAGAAGTTTAAAGGCAGCATCCAACCCAGCAAGTTTTTTTCCAGGTGTATCTGTCCAATGTCCACTAAAAATAGCTCTTGGCTCTCTCTATTCTCAGTGAGCTAGGGTTGTGGTGGGGGAAGGCAAAGTGGGTCGTGTAACTTTGCCATGAACTCTCCTGTCAGCGTGCCTGGGAATATTCCATCTGCCCAGACATTTTGGTTTTCAGTATTTCTAGTTTCTCTGCTTAGTAATTAATGACTTGAAAGTATTGAACTGATAGTTTGTTGTAATGGTCTCTCTCTTCTTCCTCCCTTCCACTGTTCTCCCTGGAGTTAGCTCTTTGGTAAAAAGTCCAGTAGCAGTCAAATAGGCCTTGAAAATTTGCCACACGTGAGCAACATTCATGGTATGATATCTTGTCTTTTGAGGTAGGGGAGCCTGCTACAGACATTTCTCTGGCTGTTGCGTGGTCTCCTAACCTCCTTCCACAAGCTCTTCTCCATGACAGCTGCTCATTAAGCTGCTTTGCTAAAACCGCTCTCTCTCATGACTGCCAAAAGTGCCTCTTTGTTTCCACTTCCCTGCATTTTCACATTCGCCCAGAATAAATAGTGACTCTCACCATAAAGGGAGCTCCTAGTGGGGTCCCTCACAAGACCTGCAGCACAACCTGTGTTGCTTCATGAATCCTCAGGAAACTTGAAAAGGGAGAGAGAGCATGAGATGGCAATGTTTGCTGCTGTTAGGGAGCTATTTAGAGCAATGTAAACAGAGGATGGCTGGGAGAGTCACCTTGCTACAGACATCATCAATTCAAATAGTGGCTAATACCAAACAGTGAAGCCATGCTATTTCAGGCATTGATCCTTGGAGGCTTTCAAGACTCTACTGGATGAAAACGCCAGGCATCATGGTCTGACATCCTCACTGGTGCTGCCAGGACCTGAAGGACTGCAGGATGAACAACTCCCCGCCCCCGGTGTCCTTTCCAACTTGAATGAACTTGTGACCCTGTGATTTCCCTGCTCTTTTTTTCCCATCCTACTCTCCCCCCTGCCCCTCATCCACCTACATCTGGCTCTACAGAGGGATCTGTACAGGCTGGACTGATGGGCCAAGACGAGTGGTATGAGGTTCAACAAGGCAAGTGCCAGGTCCGGCACTTGGGTCACAACAACCCCATGCAGTGCTATAGGCTTGGGGAAGCGTGGCTGGAAAGTTGCCCAATGGAGAAGGACCTGGGAGTATTGGTAGACAGCCGGATGAATATAAGCCAGCAGTGTGCCCAGGTGGCCAAGAGCATCCTGGCCTGTATCAGGAATAGTGTGGCCAACAGGACTAGGGAAGTGATTGTCCTGCTGTACTTGGCACTGGTGAGGCCCCACCTCGAATACTGTGTCCAGCTGTGGGCCTCTCACTACAAGAAAGACATTGAGATTCTGGAGAGTGTCCAGAGAAGGGCAATGGAGCTGGTGAAGGGTCTAGAGAATGAGTCTTATGGGGAGTAGCTGAGGGAACTGTGGTTGTTCAGCCTGGAGAAAAGGAGGCTGAGAGGAGACCTTATTGCTCCCTACAACTACCTCAAAGGAGGTTGTAGCGAGGTGGGTGTTGGTCTCTTTTCACAAGTAGCAAGTAATAGGACAAGAGGAAACCACTTCAAGTCGCACCAGGGGAGGTTTAGATTGGATATTACGAAAAACTTCTTCACAGAAAGGGTTATCAAACATTGGAACAGGCTGCACAGGGAAGTAGTTGAGTCACCACTCCTGGAGGTATTTAAAAGACAGGTAGACATGGTTCTTAGGGACAAGGTTTTGTGGTGGTTTTAAGTGTGTTAAGTTAATGGATGGACTCGATAGAAGGTCCCTTCCAACCTAGACAATTCTATGAATCTATGACTCCAAGTCATCAGCAAAGCGCAGAGCCCTGAGGTTTGTGGGGCTATGAAAGCACTGCCAAGGGACAGGGAGGACAAGAAACAGCTTTCCCTCCTGGCACCATTGGTTTAATCCTCAAAACAGCATTATTTTGCTCTCAACAGCACCAGGCTCAGGATTTGCAAACATCCAATTGCAGCTCCCACACTAAAGGTGCCAGGAGGGGACAATGTTGCTCTGCTTCACTGTCCCTTGGCAGTGCTTGCATAGCCACATAAAGCTTGGCGCTCCATGGTATCCTGGTGATTATTCCTCAAAACAACATTTTTTCACTCTCACCAGACCTGGGATCAAAAGTTGCAAATGTCCAGCGATTGTTCCCATATGAAAGGAGCCAGGAGGAAAAGCTGTTATTCTTCTGCACTGTCCCTTGGCGGTGCTTTCATCACCCCACAAACCTTGAGGCTCCGCACATTCCTGGAGCCTTAATCCTCAAACCAATATTTCTCAGCTCACCAGGATAAATTATTACAAGCCACCAACGATTGTTCCCACAGCATGTTTTCACTCTCATCAGACCAGGGATCAAAAATTGCAAACGCCCAACTGCAGCTCCAACGCTAAATGTGCCAGGAGGGATGCTGTTGGTCTTCACTATCCCTTGGCAGTGCTTTCATTGCCCCAGAAACCTTGGGCCTCTGCTCTTTCCTGGTGACTTAATCCTCAAAACGATATTTCTCAGCTCATCAGGACAAGGGTAAAGAATTCCAGCCGACCAGCAATTGCTCCCACAGCAGCAGTGCCAGGAGGGAACGCTGTTGGTCGTCTTCACTGTCCCTTGGCAGCACTTTCATAGCACCATAAACCTTGGTGCTCCATGATTTCCTGGTGACTTAATACTCAAAATTATTTCGCTCTTATGACGATTAGGGTAAAAGATTGCAATATCCAGCAATTGGTCCCACACGAAAGGTACCAGGAGACAACACCGTTGCTTTTCTTCACTGTCCCTCGGCAGAGCTTTCATAGCACAACACACCTTGGGGCTCTGCCCATTCCTGGAGGCTTAACACTTAAAACAATATTTCTCAAGCTCACCAGGGCCAGGCAAGAAACTTTGCGATGTGCAGTGATTGCTTCTACATGAAAGGTGGCAGGAGAGACCGCAGTTGCTCTTCTTCACTGTCCCTTGGCAGTGCTTTCATCACCCAACATACCTTGGGGCTCTGCGCTTTCCTGAAGACAATCCTCAAAAGAATTTTTCTCAGCTCACCAGCACCAGGGTAAAGAATTCCAAGTGTCCAACGATTACTCCCACACAAAAGGCGCCAGGAGAGAACGCTGTCACTCTTCTTCACTGTCCCTTGGCAGCACTTTCATCGCCACACAAACCTTGGGGCTCCACAATTGCCTAACAACATAATCCTCAAAACAACAGTTTTTTGCTCTCACCAGACCGTGGATCAAGATTTGCAAATGTTCAGCCTCCCACACGAAAGGTGACAGGAGGGAATGCTGTTGCTCTTCTTCACTGTCCCCTGGCAGTGCTTTCCTAGTACCACAAACCTTGGGGGTCTGCGCTTGTCTAATGACCGAATCCTCAAAACAACATTTCTCAAGGTCAACAGCGCCAGGGCCAAAAATTGCAAGTGTCCAGCGATTGCTCCCTCACGCAAGGTGTCAGGAGGGAAGGCTGCTGCTGTTCTCAGGTGTGCTTAGGTAAGCCTGTTCACGTTAGCAACGCAAGGGACTTGCAAAGCTGCAGCTAGAAGTAGCATCCCATTGCAAAACCCGCCTATGTTTGCCACATGACAGCATTTTGCCTATGCCAGGGCAATCAAATTTCAGTGTTTTCTGCATAGAGGTTCTAGAAATACCTATCATCACAGTACTTCGCAACTGATACGGTCATTTACCTCACAGGATTGGAGATTTCATGGGTCATGCAGAAAGGTGATTTAGGTGAGGTAACAGGTGACTTGGATTTTCAAAAAGTTCATGCTAATGTCCCCCATAAAAGCCAAAGTTAACTGCCAGGACCTGACTACAGTAATAAAAAGTGGGAGATTACCAGTGTGTCCCCCAAAGGATTCATGCTTGGACTTGTAGATTTGAATATTTATCTACAAAAAGGGTGAATAGAAAGGTGGCCGTTCATTGATATCAAATTCCTTACGATCACAGAAGTGGAAAACAACTGCAAAAGGGTCTTGTAGAGTACTGATTGACCAGATAAAGCAACAAGGGAATTCTGAAGTCAAATGCAAAATAAAAACACAGTCTGAACCTCTCTAATGGGGTCAGAACTAGCTACTACTAAGAAAGAACATTACTGGTTCTCTTTTCTGACCTACTTGTTTTAGATCTGTATGAACAAAACTTTTCTGAACGACTTTTAGATCTGTATGAACAACAGCGTGGCGTTCGGTTGTTGCCAAAGCAGTGAACTGAATTTTCAAAATGATGAGGAAAGAATTAATTTTATCGTATTTCATAGGACCAAAGACTCAGTTCGTCGAAAGCCAAAAATAATACAGCTGAAGTGTCACTGCATATTGTCCTATTCCCACACTCTTCCCAAGGCACCCACTACATACCTCTGGCACAGACTTCGTCTGACCTACTACAGTCATTTTCAGAGAAGAGGTTACACCTTCTGAAATGTGGAGAGGTGCTCACTAAAACTTTCAGATGTACGTAGGTACTCTTCCCTGAATAGAAGGTTCAAGAAGCACCTGAAGTATTTATGAAATTTGGTGCTAAAGGATTAATACAGTATCAGACAGGAATTGGAATTTCTAACAGGTGACAACAAGTAAAACCAGCTGATAAGAATACATTAACAGGTAAATTGCTAGGTGTCGAACACACTGAAGGTATTGTCTACTGCAGTAATCACCACACGGCTCTTCTTAGGTTCTGAAATTGCCGTTTATGTTTTAGTTCAAAGAAAGCAAAAGTAAGTCCAGTAAAAGTGGGATTATTTTGCACTCTTCCATTTCAGGAACAGAATCTGCAGCTCTTCAGTTTGACGCTTAGGGATGCTTTCAGCCACAATTAGCAAGCTCCCTCTTGTGGCCAGGTCAATGAACGACTTTCTGCCAAACCAGAAAGACTGGAGAAAGATTAAGGAAACGCTCATGTAACCGTAAAGTTAATTTTTAAAAACAGCTGCAACTCCAGGAGAACAGGGGGTATTGCTGCTGGACATCCAGCCCCCAGTATACCATTCTTTATTCTCTCCCTTTTCTTCTTTGTTTTACAATAACACACAGCTAACACAAATGTTATTTTAAAAGTCACCCAAATCGCATACTGGATTAGTACAAAACCATCTCATTTATTGCCTACTTTGATTTCCCACTAGAAGCCTCAGTATTTCTATTTATCTCCAATCGTGAAGCCTGCCTTAATTTTTGCTTGGCAAGTGTTGAGAATAAAGACATAATTGGAAGAAAGACGACATTAGAACAAAAAAAAAAAAAAAAATCAGCTCAGCCATGGTGAGAACAGTTTTAGTACCTCAGGCCAACTTCACAGACGTCTCAGCAAGACCGAACAGCAAAGGATTGGTTTGTTACACTGAGGGTACAGCTTTGCTTTTGGCATCTTTTATGCGTATAGCAAATATATATATTTTCGTATTATAACTTAAAAGTAAATTAAGAGGCAGTTTGGGGAAATTGTGTTCAAAATTTTGCTGTCAAGCTGGCAGACTCAGAAACAACAAATTAAGAGGAATTTTAATATTACTTTGGATTGCGCATCAGGAACTGCTAAACTCTGCACCTTCTCTAATAAAATAGCCTGTTATGTTCCTGCAAAGACTCTCTTGATATTCTATTTTAACTAGACAAATTCATCAGTGTTATCAATTACTGGAAATAAATACCAGTATTACACTAAAAGAAAAAAAAAAAAAAGACAAAGCACCTAATTTGTTAGGTGATCGCTGCAAATATCTAGATCAAAAAGTCAACAGCTTTTGTGAAATAACGCACCGTGTTTTTTCAAAGCATTCAAGAAATACCATGCAAATGGCAAGTATTTTCATACTGTAAGGGTTGAAACATGCTCAAGGTTACCACAATATTCAGGTAGCTCCATCAGTACAAGGAAATATACCCTAGTAAGTTTTGAAACATACTATTTCCCTTCAGAATTCTAAAGGAAACAGAAGGGACAGCATGGGGAGAAACTACATTCTGAGAATTATATTCTCCTTTTACACCTTGTAAATTTAATCCCGTGAAAGTGAAGTATAGTTGCTTAAACCTGGGATAAGCTTACAAGGAAAATTTCTCTACTGTTACCTAATAGGCTTTATTAGTTCCCCGCTTTAGCTAACCGTAGCAAGGCTTCTCACACAGCCTCCCGTAGCATCCTTGTGGCCAAACAGGTGACTGAATAGACTGGAAAGAAATTTCTCTGGACTGTCAGACTCAGATGGTTGTGCTTGGGCATAGGAAACCCAACTGACATCCTGAGGGATGGGTACTAGGGCCAATATTACTTACACCTTTATAACCTCGATGATGGGACAGAACACACTCTCTACAAGCCTGTAGGTGATACCAAATTAGAGAGCTTATAGACGGCCATTGCTCCTTGAGAGCTCAACTCTCAAGGAACAAGCTGACAGGAACCTCATGAACACCAAAGGCAAACGCAGTGTCTTGTACCTGCAGAGAGTTACTACACCTCAACAGGACAAGCTGGATGCTGACAGGATCAAAAGAAGCTCTGCAGAAAAAGACATGGGAATTGGAGTGAACAACATGAATCAGCAGCATGTCCTTGCAGCAAAGGCGGCCCACAGCACACCAGGCTGTATTAGCAAGAGTGTGGCCAGCGGGCTAAAGCTACCTAATGGAAAAGTGCAGAGAAGACGGTGCCAGACTCTTAAAAGGTGCACAAGCAAAGTGCAAGAGGAAACACGAGAAATTCTGGTACATATAAGGAAAAAAAAATTCCTCACAGGGAAAGCGATGGACCGTGAAAACAGGTTGCTAAGAGAGGTAGTGGACTCTTCATCCCTGGAGGTGTTCAGCTGGACAAGCCTTAAATAACCTGCTCTGACTGGGCCTGCTTTGAGGTCCCCTGGCTGGGCTAGGTAGCCTCCAGAAATCCCTTGCATTCTCATTCTAATTTGGCTATGATGGGTATACTGAAACTCAGTATACAAGATAACAAGTTAAGATCCATGTTCTTAAAGCAAAATTCTCAACTGAATTCATCTGTGCAAGGTAAACAGTTGGCCATTCAAAATGAGGATGGAACTAGTCATTTTCATTTAACCAAATCCAAGTCTGTTTCACAAAGTTATCACTGAAATAAAGTATAGTAAGAGTTTCAAACACTTAAAATGTCCTATTGTTTATGCTTGTTTGTTAGCAGTCAAATAACTTCTTGAAAATACTTTATTAATTTTCAAATGTTTGACGGGTTTGCCATTAGCTTCTGCTACTCAGTATGATGGAAGACTTTGTCCAGTTTTGGACACCCTCCCTCCCCACCCACACTCAGTACGAGATCCTGAAAAAGCCTGAGCAAGTGCAGTGGAGGGACGTCAGGTGGATGGAGCACGTGCTCTGAGAGGAGAGGCTGAGATAATGGGGCTTGGTCAGCCTGGAGAAGAGATTAGTCTCGCAGTCCCAACCGCAGCCTTCCAGCGCCTACAATGAAGCTATCAAAATGACACAGCCAGGCTCCAACCGAGCACAGCAGAACAATACACAATAGTCATAAATTGCAATATGGCCGGTTCTAACCGCAAATAAAATGGGGGAAAAAAATTTATAATTAAGCATTCTAGCAGTTTGAGCAGAGAGGTTATGAAATCAGTCTTTGGGATTTTTCCAGACTAGCTCAAAGGCCTGAGCAATCTGGTCTGAATGCAGAGCTGACTGTGCTTTAAGTAGGACACTGGACTAGAGACTTCCTTTGGTCCCTTCCACTTGGATTCTATGGTGCTTTCATCAAACTGGACATCCAGCATAAAAAAAAGAAAAAAATGAAAAAAATAGTACTTTATTTAGATTAAAGGATGCAGTATTTGTGAGGGAGTCGAAATAAAACTTTCAGCTAGCCATCACAAACACTTCTACATTAATCACTGCGAGTCACCAAGAAAACTCTCACAAAAGGCAGAAGAGATTCAGATATTATAAAAAAAATCCAAGCTGTATCAGACTTGACTGTACCACAGAAAGCAGCATCGCAGTAGATTTTGCATATCCATAAAAGACACTGTCACCTCTTCTTCCACAAACATTTTGCTGGAATGCCTTGCCTAGAGCCCGTGTGCACTGCACCTCCCCTTTTTTGTGAACAGCGCAATGTCACTAATGCCATACTCCTCTTTATGGTTCTTTTAGACAACGCAGATTTTGTCACCTTGAACTGCAATGAAATGCACACGTTGTTTGCTTCGTAAGACTATTTTCACATACATGGAAATAGTAAGAGGTGCATTCTGAGTATTTAAGAGATTAACAGATTTTATTGTTTTCTAAAATATTTTACAATACAGAGACCCAAACCAGTAATTCCTGACAATCTTAGTAATCATCCTGTGGATGAACAATTATGTTGATAAGTTTTCCTTGACAGACACATACATACATCCGTTTTCTAAGCTTGCACATTTTGATTCATTGAAAATGATGACTAAATATCTCTATAAGCTCAAAAAGCAAACGATAAAGTCCAAGACTACCAACAGTGTTTTATAGTTACCTCAAAATAGATGTGTTAGCTTCATTACAGTGTAGCTTCCTAACATAGCATATCTACTTACCTGATACTTAGGGTTTTTTTTAAAACACAAATCTGCTGTAATTTTACAACCCAGTTTTAAATGTCACAAGTGTATACTATTTGACACGATTACAGATGACTGAGTTGTAACTGCAAACAAATGTAGATTTTACAGTGTTCTGCTACAATAATCCATGTAAGGACTAAAGCTAGTTTATATTTTGACCCACAAATTTGTCCACAAATACTGATTTTGAGTATGTTAGTGTATTTACTGTACTTCTGAAAACCTAATCACAGAATACTTCATCTATGGTACAGTAATGAATATGGCAGGAAAGCAGATTTAAATATACCTATAATTTAAACTCTTAAAACAGTCTAAATCTTATTGACATTAAAAGGCTTGATAACTAGTAGCCATGCTCTTTGTATTTTGGAATATCAAATTATATGTACATATACACAACATAGATAGGCTCTTAATAAAAAGCATTTAGTCTATTTTACAGTCTTCTCTGTTCAAAAAATTAGTCTTCACAGATTTAACATTTCAAATCACTCAAAAATCATTAGCAGTTCAAAGGAGATTATTTTTTTTTCCCTGCAAACATGTGCTGGAAATAGCTCCTGTTCCGGGGCTTACGTATAATTTATCTTTCTTTTGAGTGCCATTTAAGATCTAGATGGAAAACTCTTAGTTTAAGTGTTAAACCATGTAAGCAATATTCATAATAGAATCCCAACCCATGACACCTGCAGATATCTCTGCTACAAATAGCCTCTGTAACAGATATTTATTAAATACAGTATTTGTTTTACAACTTCAAGCCATGCTGACAACATAGAAAGATTACTACAACATGGAAAGAGTTTTCATTCAGTCAACTGGTGACTCAATCTGTATCATAATTTAAGTATCAATTGATAAATCCAAGCATACAAAAAGGTGCTTAACTACATAGCATTTAAATAAAAAAATACTGCATCTTTCAGACATCGCTAAGAACAAATAGAAAATTAACTATAATAATCTTTAAAATTCAAGTTGCAAGTTACTGAAGGTCACTTAAAATAACTGATTAATTAAAAGTGAGCATAAGCCACATACCTAGGGTAGGATGAGGCACAAGCATAGAAAATGCAAAAATGTTTAGGAGTCACAATGACAGACCATGTGGGAAGAAAAAGCTTAAAAAGTATTTTTCCTATCATACTATTTTTTCAACCTGACCCCTTTCCTTTGCATTGTGCACAAGTTGTGAAAACAATGTCAAATTTTTAGTTCAAACTTTTGCCTTTAAATCACCACAATTTCAGTATCAAGCTCTCGCCTTTTCATTAAAATATATACACTCTATACATCATTCAGCTTCCTCTTGCTTTAAATATATACTGTACAGGCCTACAGAGCTTTTGTAACACTTTATTTATTTTGTCCTTTGTCACTGGATTGGTTCTACATAGTTTGCTGGGTATAAACCAACTTGTCCATTGTCCAGACGTCCTTTGCACCATCCCTGCTCATCTTCATTCTCCATTTTAGTTAACTCATCCCCTGCAAAAAGAAGCAGCATTGTTAACAAGCTGTAACCTTTTAAGTAACAACTGGAAGATAATATGACAAATATCTACATGTCTGCTTTTCTTCCCCTGCCCACCCCAGGCCCCAGTAGAAAGCCTCCCTTCTTTGCTCTTCATGCTTTTGATACTAAGAATAACACTTAGAGATTTACTTATGGGATGAAAGGCCCCCAATTGCAAGAAAATAGGAAGAAGCAAGCTACTTTGAACCTAAAGCTTCACACTGATGGCATTTCAAAAAGGTCATAGCATTGTTTTTAAAGCACAATAAAGAATGCAAACTTTTGAAGTTACATACAGTGTTATTTCACTCTAAGATCAAAGACTCCCTTATATCTAAAGGGTGTGAACAAAGACAGTTGTGAATAGTAAAGGTACCTCTAAACAAGCAGAATAATCCTACATTTTTGGCCCTCAACAAAAAGTCATTGCAAGTGAAATAAATGTTTCATTAGGGTTACTGTGAATATATACTGTTCTAAGAGTTTGTGAAATATAAGGAGGAAATAGCTACATTCATGGAACATAAGGAGGAAAATGCTACAAACATTAAAACTTGGCAGTAAAATTCTCTTGAATTATACTTGCAGCTTTTCAGTACACCACTAAGTTGTGATGCAGAAAGATTATGACCGATTATCCATTCGGACATTTATGAACTATAACATAACCTTGTTTTGACTGTCATTCACATCTAATCTTCTACATCCTCAGGAAATACTTTAGCATTAGAGAGGCTGCAGACTCCAAGATGTTGTATACGAGCAAATGAATGTCCACCTTAGCCAGGCAAAAAAGGCCAGACTAAGTAAGAACTACTTCCTCAGGTTCAACTTAATTGTGTCAAATTATTTCCCTAGACAAAACTGATTTGTGTTTCATCTTAGTTAGCACTAGGAAGTACACACTGAAGATATTAACCACTTAGTACAGTCCCAAATGGCTATAAATATACAGTCTTGATATAATTTAGGAGAACAAAAATTAGCCTAGGGACTATCAGTTATTTGGCAGAAATGCACAAGCTTCATGTTAAATCTTCTCAGATATATATCTTTTATAGCTCTTCTGTTAGCTAAAAAAGGTTAAAGCCTCATCTCCTCTAGTTTGTAATTTTACCAGATAACTAATAAAAGAATGTTATAAACAAATATTTGGCACTATGGACTGTACTTGGCTTATGTAGACATTTTACAATTTTTTCCACCATTTCTGGTGCTGCAGAGTATACAGTTTCAAGCTTTCCTGCCACTTCTATGACGTGTATTTTAATAAAGACTGAAAACAATGACTATCAAAGCCACACTGCATTAACAGTCAGCCCCAATGCAGTTGCACTTGTATTAACAGCTAGGACTTGGAAACTCAAGTGACCTTGGAGGTCTATGAAAATACTACCACTTTTAAGGGTCATCTGCACAACAGCTATAATGAAAACAGTCTTTAACAACTGTGATAACGATAGTATATAAAATAACACATTTTGACAACATTGCATGGTCTACATTTCCTTTAGACATTTATTCTCAGACATGGCAGAGACACAGTGAGCTAGACATATGGTAGATGGTTGTGTCCCACCCTGTTACAGGATTATGAAACCTCTCATAAGGTATGAACAAACAAAAGTTATTCTTCCTCTTTGGAAGCCTCCCACAGTTGTTTGCCAAGAAAAAAAAAAAGAGACAGATGTATAAAGTATTCCACTAATAAAAAGGAGTTTCACATATTAAAGTACATTTAATGGACCCTGTGCAGAGCATATATACTACAGCATGTACCTAGAAGTGATCACTAAAACTCGGTAGGCAAATTCTTTGAATATCCAAGGAAATTGCATCTGAGAATATCAGCATACATTTAAAGAGACCCCTACAATGCATTAATCCTCTGCTGACAGCTGCTCAGGAGTCTAGGCATAGTCTACATAGGAATAACAGCGAGTACATTTTAAATTGGCTCCTGCATGACTTCGTGAATTTTTTTCCTTAGTCTTTTGTATGCTCAGTGTAAACCTAGTCACACCAATACTTCTGCCAAAAACCAAAGTAAATTTGACTGTAGCCTTTCTACAATTCAGCTTCTGTAAGGAGACTGATAGTCTATCATGCGATCCCTTTCCTACAGTTGATACAATCATAAAATTTGGTGTTAAAACTTACTTTAAAGCTCTTCCTTCAAAGGTATTAAGCTATTTTTAAGTTAAGCCTACGTACGTCTCTTACAGTTCATGCTTCCTGTACTTTTATTTCTACAGACCTCACACTGAGAACCAGTTGGTTCAAATAGTTTAATGCAAGTCATACAGCTGGTACTGAAGCACAGAATGCCTAACTTTGTATTTAACCATTACATCCGTGCGTATAAACATTGCATAGTTTTGCCACTTAAAGGCTTGTTACTGTAAACCCTTGGAATGCCACCCTGTTGCTTGACAAGCACAATACATATATTTCAAGAGGATCAGCACACTTCCATCCCCTGCTGAGAAAAAAGGAGCAGTTAAAGTCTACAGAACGAAGAATAATTTTAGCTGCTGTGCATTCCAGAGAAAGCTCCAGATGTTTTGTTAGTACTGGCCTTCTCTCAGGGCACAGTTCAGCAAAGTTAATGGACAAACCAATCAATTCCTCCTCTCCAGAAACCTACAATACCGGTCTACAAAGAAGAAGAGTCAGATGTACACAGTTTCACTACTACAACAGGAGTGAGGTGAGTGGAAGGTGGCAGCCCCACCACCTGACTTGTGGGGCTTTTTGGTTTAAAACAACACAAATTGCATTTAGAATATGACCTGGAAATACATTGTTCTGAGCACCAACTTTCTCCATAAGCAGAATGGAAGTCTAGCAGTTCACCAATTAGCTATTGACTTGTTTACTGTATTAACTTTAAGCCATGACACCTAAGATCCACTGTAGGTGGTGTAGAAGTAGCATACTTCCTACGAACCCCAGCTGAAGGAGATGCAGAACCAAAAGATTTCTCAAACTTTCTTTCAACATTTGAACCCTGGTTTTCCTCTAAGTCAGTCATTACAGGAGAAGGGAGTAAATGACAAGCTAACAGGAAAACAGACAAGATGAATGAGATTGCCATTTTCACAAACTGAAGTTCTGTTTATTTTGCTAAACTACTTATACAATCTTCTTCTGGAATTCCTGGTTAGTAAGTTTTTCATGTGCAATCCTGGGCAAGCCAGTAGATGAGAGTTCGAATGGCATGGACAGTGTGTAAGATTTCGCCTTTCATCACTAGAGGGTGCTGCCTCCGGGCTGGCCAGATGGTGAAAAACCTTGAGTCTGCGGGGGGAAGCCCACAACGGCTGGTAGAGCCAGCCCAGAGAAACTGAAGGCAGCAGCATTCATGGCGTGCAGCCATTGTACCCTTGTGCCAACTTCGTATGTGTGGAAACACACCGTGGCACAGCTCTCTCCTGTCAGTTGCCTCTATTGTGTTCTCTCAACTCCTATAGCAATGAGGTAAAAAAAGGAACGGGGTTTATGGCTCAAGGGAAACACAACATCCTAAGAAGGGAGATGTATAATAAGTGTACCCTAATATAATGCAAGACCAAAGAAAACAGGTAAAGACAGTTAACATATGCTGAAGGGGGCTGGAAAGAAAGAGGAAAAAATTATCTGTCCACAGCTAACTTTTCAACCTTAAAAAGTTAGCACTGTATGAGGATAAAAGGGATGCTTCCAGTTTAAAAAGAAAAAAATACCAGATGATTAGATATTGTTTTAAGGTTAGCTGCTATAGTCTTTTCCTTTAAAAAAAAAAAACAAACAACTTTGTAGGGTTGGCATTTCTAGACAGCAAAAAGCAGCAGCTGCTACTGTCACAAACTAAGAAAACGAGAGATAGGATTATCAGTTCTGCAGCTCGTTTTGTTTAACAGAAAATGGTAAGAAAGAAATATCCCGAACGGATACATCCCAACACATTCCAAACAGATTAGAAGTTCGTGCTTCCAAACAGGGGATACTAAGAAGGCCTCTCAGCAGGGGTGACAGTTAGGTAGAATCTTGTAAGTGGAGTTCTACGTTCAGAGAAACAGGTGACTTCAGGAAATTAAAGCTACAATAAAATTTTCCCACCACCACCACCCCTTCTCCTTTCGTAAATATTTTAGCTGAATCCTGTACACTTACCAGCTTTAAAGCTGAGTTCATCTTGCTCTTGGCCCTCATAGTCATAGAGTGCGCGTACTCTCACCTCCATTGCAGGAGAGGTATCTTCATCAAATGGATTGGTGTCTCCATTTGCATCAGTGGAAGAGAAGGGATTGTTGGACTCTTCATCAGACCAATCTGTAGGGTAGCTTTGGTTTTTTTCATAGCTGCTAACACTGAAAAAAATTTTGAAATTATTCTTTTCCACTCTTAAAATAGGAGACTAGAAATACCACTAAGATATCAGTTTCCCTAATTAAACTTAAACTCCACTCTAAGGCCCAGTTTTGAAACTTTATTTCTGGTTTGCCGCATTCAAAAAAAAGAAAAGGCATTCTTGCAATACATTTAGAAAGTTAGAAAAAGGCAAAAGAAAAAAGATATCAAAGACAACTTCCTCACAAACTCAAAAAACTTCTCTATCAAGAAATCCTTATAATCCATGGGATGATTTACTCTAGAAAGATGAAAGCTATGCAAGTAGTAGATGACAGGAATTATCTGGTTTAGGATAGGACATTTAAATTGCATTGCAGAACCTTCCTCCCAAATCTCTATGCACCTCTGCAACAGCTTTTAACACTTTTTGTATATTGCATTCCACCAAAAGCAGAAACTTCATTATACTGCAACAACTTGATCATTTAAAGAAAAGTTCACTGTTAAGCATGCACATGCCATTTAAGAGTGGTATGACATCCCTAGTGTGTGTATTGAAGTAACAGGCAGCTGTTTGAGAAGGTCCTAAATAAAAAGAAAGCAATCATAAAAGCAGATTTATTCATCAAGAACACACAGAGCAGTAAAGCTCCAGAAGCAGTTTCACTAGAAAAAACTGTCAGTTTTAACATTTTATAGGACTGGTAAAGGAAGGAAAAAAGCAACAGCAGTTCTGTTAGCAACTGCCAATAACCCCAGTAGTCTCAAACCAAAGATCAAGGCAACAGATATGGCATCTGTTAGGAAAGACAAGTTAGGTTACAGTGTTGCTTACACAAACGTTTAAAAGGACTTCATGCACTGACCAGCATAGTGTTAAAGAAACCAAAAATAGAAAACCCTGGATAGAGAAAGTGCAAGTGTGAAAACAATTAAAAGACAACATTTCACCAACTTTTTGATCTTATTGTCCTCCTTTTCACTGACAGTACTCCCAGTATCTTCTTCATCTTCAAAGGGATTGTAACTTGATTGTACTGACTGCACTGTGTTACTCTGGACACTAAGACTGCTAATTTGGAAAAGAAAGAGCATTATGGTGACCCTGTCTGTTTAAAAGTAGAACACTGTCATTGGTGTCCCACTAAGAAGTTTCTTAGCAGACCCCTTCTCCAGCCAAACCAAAAAAAAACAAAAAAAAACAACAAAAAAAAAGAAAACACCCAAACAAACAAAAACCCAAGCATCCATCAAGTATAGCATAAGACCCAAGAAAGTTCAGGAAGTCTCACACAGGATACATTCCTCCATAATTAGAATATCCTTTGTAGAACATAGGTTTTTTTTATTACTACCTGCTATAAATGGCAGCACGATTTTTCCTGACAGTTTCATTCCTTTCCAAAGCAGATGATGTTAACAGTTTTGTATTAATCACATCCAGGATTCTGAAGTGACTGAACGTTTTGCAAGGTAAGATTTCAAAGTATAATTGTCATTTCTAGAGATGGGAAGATAGCAACAGACTAACTACCAGATTAGCTACAGAAAGTTCAGTTTCTCATGATGTTTGGTTTCTTTTAATTCACAATGCAAAGTGAACTGTAAAATGGAGATTAATTCCCAAAATATTTCGTAAGCTGCAGAAACACATCACTAAATGCTCAGACAATTAACATTTGATGGGACAGTAACTTTTTGATCCTGCAGAGCTTAGCGTACTTGAAGATAACAAGCCTTTCCAATTAGACTTTTTAGGCATAAAAAAAAATACCTGCTATGTTTGTTAGGCTGTGAAACTTGATCTCCTGTCTGATTAATACCAGTCAGAGTCACCCCATCAGAAGCCTTCTTCTTTTCTCTTCTACTGAGAGTGCGGTTCAGATCTGCAGACCACTCCTGTCAATGAATGCAAACTGTGACTGAGAAATTTAACTGGACAAGTAATTATCACATTTAATTTTCAGACCAAGTTATGGAACATACATCTATACATACAATAGTACAAATAATTATTAAAAAGATAGGTTACTCTACATGTTTCAGTTACAGTTCTTATCTAGTTCCTACCCTAGCAACGCAAACAGGTATTTGTGCTACTTGCAAAATCCCAAGGTTACCTGAACTTCCCTGCTTAGTATTCTGAACACCTTGAAAAGACTTAACACACCAGACATCTGGCAGACAACTGGGGAAATCAAAGGAGCTAGCCAATGCAGCTCTTTAAAAGTTGTATGAGAGGTCTCACTGTTTCAAATAATGCCAAGACATCTGACTTTAAGAGGTAAAGCTTACATTTGATTTAAAGAGATATTATAATCTAATTTAAAACAGGCCTTACTTCTCAAGTGCTCCAGGGATGACCTATGAAGCAGCTCATTTTTAAACTTGTTGTCCCTAAGATTTGAGCCCTTAAGGTACTTCACTCTAGATTTAGTGAAATTTATTGCCCTTAAAACCTACCCAGAAGAGTTAAGGCTCAAATCAACACAACTGTTGACAAGACTCATAACACCATTTGTAAAGTATCCCCTCCTTGATGTTTTGAACCATTCAGATGTTTCACAAGGCAGACAGGCATGATGAGACCTAAACACAACTTCTACCTATCGAGTCAAACTAAGATGCATACTGATATAAAGCAGGAACCAACAGAGAACAAACTGAATGCAAGCAAATACCCCATGCTGAGACATGTTTCATCTCAGAATCCTTAAAGGTAAAAAAAAAATTCAGGAGATAAACACTGTATTTTTTTATAGCAAACTAAGCATTTTTAACAGAAAATTCAGATTTTGCAAGTTGCTATTACTACTGCTTTATACATATAGCACAGTCCAACTGTGGTCTGTGCCAGTCCAACCACTGGCCAACTTCACACAGATGCCTCATTATTTTAACTTTGTACAAATACATATTGGATTTCTGAGTTACCATAGTTTAAAGACCACTGATCTAAGCATATTTGCAGTTTATAATGCAATTTCATATTTATTTGATCATGTCTTTTTTTTTTTTTTACTTACTTCATCCTTGTAGCATGTAAATGAGAAAAAACTTGATTAGAGACGTTGCAACAACAGTATCTGTTAATTATAATGCTTATGAAAAAGGATGGTAATTTCCCTACACAGAAGTAACTGTAGTTCAGTGTTTCAGGCAAAGAAATTCTGCAGTACTATTATAAGTTTTCTTCCTCAAACCTTCTAATCTAAAGTTACTCAAAATTTTAAAAACAAATTATATTTTCCCATTATGGTTAATAACAGAACAGTGAACACTCCAGAGCTGACACTTACACTCCATTAATTTAATGCCTAGAAATTATTCCCGCTAAACCCATGATTCTGGTCAAACTCATCCCAGTTCCAGCTATTTGATACTCTGGTATTATGATCTGCACTGACACATTTTGGTACTTGTTTCTTGTAGGCTATGTTAGCAGAACACCACTTTAAAAAAAAACAACACAACAACTTTCTTTTGAAGATGGCATTCAGCAATAAAGTTACCAACTGGTTCGAGGTGGAACTTTTTTTACTATAACAGTATTGAAAAAACTAGTTGAGACGTATAAATACTGATTTTCAGGACTGCTTGAAATATTTAGTTCAAACTTTTTCAAAGTCCTTGCTGCCTACATTATAATTACCTAACAACAAGGAGATTCAAATTGATATCTGACATCAAAGGGCAGAAGTAAAACATCCAGGATAACATATACAGGTGTCAGATGTATCAACTAAACCATGGCTTACTAATGACTTCAGTAATGACTTTAGATTTTAAAAAAAGTTACTACAGGATTTACCCCTTTTCTCTTTAAATAGGTGCCCAATATAATTGCCTCCAAAAGCTGGGGGATGAGGAGAGCCCAATGGAAATCAAGAAAATAAAACCACTATGACTTGTAAAAACAAAAAAATTCACTGCTGGAAACCTGAATTTAAGAGTTACACCAGAAAGGGGTAGGACAAAAAGCAAAAAGGAAAAAATAGATAAAACGAGACTGAGTTTTAAGTACTCTGACCTTACCTCAAACTGAGGCCAGTTCATTGACATCCCTGGACCTTGATTAGCTCTAAACCACCGCAAGTCTTCAACAGCATCTGCTGTTTTGATATTCTGTTCCAGTTCACGGTAGATGTTTTTGTAACTGCAAAACAAATTTGTCTTCAAATTTAGTGTAACATTTAGAAACATGGCAAATCCCCTAGTCAGATAAAAAAATAGGAATATTTCAAAGTTCACAATAGTATTGAAAAAACTTAGAGCAAGACAGACATTTTAAAACTGACAAACCTATTAACTGCCTGTAAAAAAGGAAGAGTAGTCCAAACAAGTAAGCTTTATTAAAGTTCACAAAAACATAAAGCGCTTATTTGCCAGGGTTTAGAATTATGACTCTTGTGTAAAGTAACTTAATTGTCTGTCATTAAAGGTAAGATTTACATAGGAATGTATTTAAATTAATGAATGCCAATCTTGAAGTTTATTGAATTTAAAAGCTTGTCTACAACGCAGTAGAAACTGTTTTTGTGATAAGTCCATAACATTCTGTGATTAATCCAATGAGAATTATAAATCATGATAAAAATAAAAATTTCAAACCTGCAGCAGAGTTAGAGGACTTTCCTACGCAGGTATAATATATGTTAGCTGCTTTTATGTTTTAGGTATTTTCTGATTTTACTAACTGTACTGTTTATACAAAATATCAAATACTATAAAAATAGAACCTTACTACTTTTACTTATGTCTTAGTCTAATTGTTTTTTTGTTAAGGTTGAGTTCTCAAAGTATTTTACAGAACATTAGTCATGTTGCAGATGCAACTTTGATCCCCTGATCCTAGACCATGCACATGATGTATTCGCTCTACAGACTGTGACTACAAATACAATTGTTTTATACCAAAAAACCCGATGTGGAACTCTGGGTATAAAGAGATCTTAACACAACAGCCACAAGGCTTAAAATAGAAGACACAGAACTGCTAATCTGTATTCAAGTTAGACAGAATTTGGGAAAATCCTTCCAGACCAAGTCACACAAAATTTAGAATTAGAATACATTAGTAATACACTGTCAAGGAATCAAACTTTCTCAAAATGTACATCCAAATTTCTCAATTTCTATATACTACTTGACCGCTTTAACATGTATGCAGAGTGGTTTTTCTTCTACATCAGTAGTTCTTTGAATGTATTTAAACAACCAAAAGGCATGTATTTTGAGATAGGGAATCAATAGTTTTAAGTTACTTACTAGCCATCAGTTAAATCGACAATGAACTGAAGGTCTACATCTGTAGAAAACAGGGCAGGGCTATTTTCTGGACTGTGCTCTTCAGCATTATTAGTCTTAATGTTAAAAATCAGCCTTTCTTTTGGGGGTTTACTCTGTACTTTTTATCTCTGTGTATTCAAAGAGATAATGAAATAAAGAGTTCCCATTGCGTTATCCCTAGTTTTATCCTAATAGTTCTTTTCTTTGTTTGCACCTTATTAACATACCACAAGACATCACTCCTGAAGCCCCTAAGTATCTTAAGAGGAAATCATTGCGTTTCCCCTTGGTCACCTTTGGTAGTCTTCCCCCAACCTTATCCTCTAAGTCAACTACTTATTTATTTCTGTCTGTAGTTTCTTTCAACCTAGTTAAAATGAATTCAAATGGGCAACAATCCTAAATATCTATCTAATCTACTCTGAGAGTAAAAAGAGCCTGTTTTCCACAGCAGTTCCATAAGAACTTTGAAGCAACCCAAAATAACAATGATACTAAAATAAGTGATCTTGCCCTTACCTACTGCTTGCTCTCTATTTGTTCTTGCCCCTATGTCACCCCCTTCGTTTATGCTAGCATTAACATCCATGCAACTGCATAGCAAGTCAGTTTGGAACACTGACCAGGGTTAAAACCAACTAGACTCTTCCTGCCCTAGGTTACCTTGATCAGCTCCTTAATTCCACTGGCTGGACTACCATAAGAGCTTTGTCACTAGCAGAAGAGGGAACAGAACTGAGCAGCCAGCCAGGAGCACACTTTTGTTCTTTTAATTGAAGTGCCAACCAGAGTGCAAGCGAAACTCTGCTGTTACAAGCAGGATGTAAAATTCCATCAGTGTTGCAGCATTTGCTGCACGTATTTCAGTGTTTGTCTTCTCAAATGCAAGAGAAAACAAAAACACTATAACCACTGTCTTGCTGACATTAAAGTAGCTTCATATCAAAATGGCCTGTAGTAGCTGATGACCTGCCACACGGTCTGCATGAGCTCTGGCTTGAGTTCCCTAGCAAAAGTTTAGATTTCTTGGAATGTAGTGTGGAGGGTCCGGGCAGAAAGAACAAAATACATGTTTTATACACACTGCAGTATAAAGACCAGACTTTGAAATTAAGATGGACAAGACTTCATCAACAGTCAACCAATAGATCTTTAACATTATCCCCAAGTTAAGGTAATTCCTTTAGACTGAGCTCTAATATTTTAACAATAAATGCATTTATGTTACAAAGTTCATGCTGTCTTATACTAATAAATTATAGTTTGTTCTACGATAAACATACGAGACACATAATACACCAAAACCCTCCTTTCCCAAATCTCTGATCCAGCATTTTTTGATTCTAAACTCGGAATCCTTACTAATTGGCATCCACTTGACTATAAAAAAATACAGCAAAAATGAGGGTTTATTGGTTTATTTAACACTGTGTTAAACAAAACTAGCAAGTGTTAGTGATAGATGCTAATCTGATTTTCCACACAAAACAAAGAATTAAGCTCTTTCACTTCAACTTTAAATAATTTGAAGCAACACATTAGAAACAAATCAGGTTCCAAACTCTGACCTACTTAAAGTACAGATTACTTTTCACTGAAAAGTAATAAGCAATTATTTTGAAGTTTTACAGTTTTACCTTGCAACATTAGACAAATCAAGGTGCTTTTGAACTTCCAGTAACACTTCTCGAAAGAAACGTAAGCGTTTTTCCTCAAACTGCTGACACTGTTCAAATACCTGCTCCATGTTTTCCATATATTGGGGAGTGGCATTATCTAATTCTTTCAGTGATTTTTCATACTTTTCTTTTGTCTGGGGTGGAAAAAAAAAAAAAAAAAACAACATCAGCAATATATTTTATTACTACCCTACATAACAGATTTAGCAATGTAGTAATGGCCAAGATTTAGACCAGAAGTTCCCAAACTGCATTCTCTTTCCATGACCACCGTATTTATGTTAGGTCACAATGAGAGTTACCAAACAAAACTGCAGAACAGTTACAATAAAGATCTAAGCCTCTTCTCTGGCTTTTTAACGGAAACCATGACAATTGTTAATGCAATACTAAAGATAAAAAACAAAGGAGCAACAGAGTAAATCGGAGCAGGCAGTCTCTCAAGTTACAGGTCACTTATTTAAAGATCTCCATATAATTTCTAAGTGCTGTCTTTTCTCCTTTGGTAATTTACATAGCCTGCTGTGAGTTACGACCAAAAACCCAAACACTGTATACATCCCTGTGAATATAAATTGCATGTTTTGTGAGCTCAGTTAACAGATAGAACCCTCAGACCCTACACTAATTTACAGAAGTAATCCACCGACAGGAATTAAAAAATCCCACTCATGAAGTTCAATCGGGCCAAGTGCAAGGTCCTGCACCGGGGTCATGGCAACCTCAGGCACAAATACAGGTTGGGCGGAGAATGGCTTGAGAGCAGCCCTGAGGAGAAGGACTTGGGGGTGCTGGTGGATGAGAAGCTCAACATGAGACGGCAATGTGTGCTTGCAGCCCAGAAAGACAACCGCATCCTGGGCTGCATCAAAAGAAGTATGGCCAGCAGGTCAAGGGAGGTGATTCTACCCCTCTATTCCACTCTGGTGAGAGCGTAGTACCTGGAGTACTACGTGCAGCTCTGAAGGGCTCAGCACAAGAAGGACATGGACCTGCTGGAGTGGGTCCAGAGGAGGGCCATGAGAATGACCAGGGGGCTGGAGCACCTCTCCTATGAAGACTGAAGACAGAGAGTTGGGGTTATTCAGCCTGGAGAAGAGAAGGCTCCAGGGAGACCTTATAGTGGCCTTCCAGTACCTAAAGGGAGTCTACAGGAAAGACGGGGAGGGACTCTCTATCAGGGAGTGAAGTGATGGGATGAGGGGTAATGGTTTTAAACTAAAAGAGGGTAGATTTAGATTAGATATTAGGAAGAAATTCTTTACTGTGAGGGTGGTGAGGCACTGGAACAGGTTTCTCAGAGAAGTTGTGGATGCCCCATTGTGGGGCATCCTGTGGATGCTGGAAGTGTTCAAGACCAGGCTGGATGGGGATTTGAGGAACCTGGTCTAGTGGGAGACATCCCTGCCCATGGCAGAGGGGTTGGAACTAGATGATCTTTAAGGTCTCTTCAACCAAAACCTTTCTATGATTTTATGTAACATTAGCCTTCCAGATCACAGAACAGCATTCTCAAAGGGAAAAGATGTCTTTGAAGAAAGTTACACAAGAAAAGCCTCTTGATAGCAGCCCACTAAAGAGATAAACTAAACTGGGCAACAGAATGGCATTTCCAAAAGCGTATTTATTTTTATTTAAATGGACTATATCAGCTTGCTTTCTTTAAAAAAATGGATTCTGCAGTCAAGAACGACTACAAGTTGAGATGTTGTCAGCAAGTTTTAAGTGGTTATCTCACAGCCTCTCAAGTGAAATAACTCAATCATCACTACTAAATGAGTAGAACTTTGTCCTAGAAGCTCACTCTTATTCTGCTTCATTCCCTGCTGAAAATAGGGGACAGTCTGGTGAAATAGAGGCAATACATTATTCATTCTTCACAGAAGAACTTAGCAATAACACATGCTTTGGAGAAAACTCTAAATTTTGGTATAGGACCGTTACAGAAAGTGAGCTGCGCTGCAGTCCACAGCCCATTCAGGAAGAAAAAAAAAGCTTAAATTTGCACAAGATATAGGTTAAAAGATTGCATATAAACAATGTGTTAGCATACAATATACCTTTAGTACATCTTGTTTGCTTCTCTCCACTTTGTCTTGTAACTTCTTAAGTTGTTCAGGATTTAGTGCTGGATCAGCTTTGCTGTTTGTTTCTCTGGATATAGCCAGTTTCTCCTCTTTGCAGGCCGCATGGTATGCTTTTTTTGCAGCTTCCACCTACAAAGTCGATTCAAATATTTGCATCTTGGACAGTTTATACAATAACCACCAACTGAATTTTTTTGCCTTATCATGTTGCAGTGAAGAAAGTGTCAGGTTTTGTTTCAGGATGTTCTTTCTTTTTTTGGATTTTTTTTTTCCATTTAGGCCAAGGAATGAACAATACGCAATAACCAACATAAGGAAATTATTGTAGTTCTTATGAATCAGCATTCTCTCACCATACAAGAAATGTCACTCATACATCTCAGAGAAGTGTGGAACAGACTCAAGAAAAGGTTTACAGAAAGTCCTCAATGGAACATTTTTTCCTCATGCCCATGTTCTCCTGCTCCCCTTTTTCTACAAACCTATTATTTAAGAATAATGTTACATGCCAGGGAGAAAACCCACAAACACTTTTCTTCTGCTTATTTGTTTGAGCAATTCTTAATTTCAAATGCATGAAATCAGATACTGTTAAAATGGTATCTTACATTCCACTTATTCCATATTTTCACTGAAGTCACCAAGATTAGGAGAGACCAAGAGAAAAATACTTATTTTCAGAAGAGGACAGAAAGCGAGAGATCTTTTTGAGAAAGGAGGGTCCAGCAGAGAGAATAGGGAGTTTACTCCCTTATAGAGATTTGAGACATTAATATATTGTAACACAGGATATCTAGTACATAATCTACTGCTGTACCTCTTTCAGCTTTTTTGCCCAGGGTTTCTGAGCTTTCCTAAATCCATCTTCTGCTTCTTTGGTTTCCTTAAATCCTCCCATCATTTGCTTATGAAAGGCTTCCTTCTGCCAGTTCTTGATTTTTTCAAAGTCTTCATTCATCAGTGAACCTTTTACTTCTAGATGTAGTTCACTCACTTTTTCAGCTTCTGACATAAAAGCACACCAAGCCCTTTCTACTGTTCCATACTGTGGGCCTAAACACAACAGAAAGTGTCATTCTCAGTAACCGTCACCCACATGGAACTTATATTCCCAAGATACTACCTGAAGCTATTGACTTATATTCACTTGTAAACAGCAATATTGATGCAAACCTAGAAAAGGGAACAGTTTCTTTTCAGATAAATTTAGAAAATTACAAATTTTTACACCAGAAGTAGTATACAGTCTGGCCTCCTTATCCCTGTACTATGATTCTCAGTATTCCACCAATTAGCTCCTCTTTGAACTGCCTTCAATTTCTCAACATACTTATTGAAGCATGGATAACTAGGAAAGGAGAAACTATTTCAGAATACATTAAAATGGTTTCAGATTAGCCTTCCATTAGAGCAATGCCTAGCTCTTATTACTAGTCTTTCCCCCACAACCACTGCCCCCTTATTATTCAGATACACTTTTCAAATTGTGTTTTATATCTTTAGTTACCTAGAAACAGACAGTTCTCTATAACTGAATTTATTTGGATACCTCAACACTGGAGACAAGTTTCATCTGCTTCAGTAAGAAACAAGCAAACTAGCAAAGGAGCAGGACTATGTTTGGTTTTAATCAAGAAAAGCTTAATCATTTGTGACATTACTGGGCCTTTTGCAAAGACTCCATTATAGGCTAAAAAGTACAAAATTTCTACTTTGTACTTACCAAAACAAAGATATACAGAAACATTTTTTTCCATTTGAGAAAGTTTTCAGAGTTCAAAATCAGAACATATTACCTTTTTCCACAAGCTGTTTCCACCTTTTTGCCCATTCTGTAAGCTGCTGAGCATAGACCTTCTCTATTCTTGCCCGTTCATGAATACAATTCATAAGATCATTGCAAAGTCTGTGACCATCATCAATTCGTTTTACTGTCCGCTTGTAATTTCCAACCTATAAAGAGACAAATACTTAACAACTACTGCTTGAAAGCTCTGAAAACAAGATAAACCTAATTAACACAAATACTGTTACCTAGGAACAAGAGAATCTGCTAGTAGGAATTAATCAATATAGCATCAATATAGCATAAATTATTTTTCAATTAATCTCAAAACCTGACTGCAACACCACCACAAAGGCCACAGATTCTCCTGTAAAAAAGTTTTAAAAGTCAAAGCTTTATTATGATTTATTAGTCCTTCAATGTAATTATGGGCAGTCATCATAATTGTTGTGCATTATTATTGCTTGGTAATGTTTTAGATAAACAAGATTTTTAACACAAATACAGTATTTCCCTCTTCCATGCTTATTATTAAGTACCTTAATTTTGTGCTGTGTTTAATCTTTCAGGATTAATAAAACTGCAAAGACATGTAAAGGAGCATTGCAACATCTCTATCAAGCGTAATAATAGGGTTTTAAAAAATGCAGTATGGAAAAGGCGCAACCACTATATATATATAGCAGAGACTGGATGTGCCCTTTGTTATAGCTGTGCTTCACTGCTGACAAACTAGATAGCAACTTTTTCAAAAGTATACTGTAGAATTTAATGTGGGAAGATACTGACAGCAATGACATGGAGTTCCCATACCTAGAATTAACTCGCGAATTCTAAAGAAAAAAAAAACCATAGTTGCTCAATGTACAGGCTACAAAAGGACAAGGATATGGAGAAAATGCACGCTATATAATAAAAATTCATTATATAATTAACACACTCCTTTAATTTTTGTGTACACATCAACATGGAATCACTGATCTAGACGACTGAAGGGAAAAGTAGCCTGATACTGCTTCCAGAGTAAGATTTCCATTGATTTCAAGGTCACTCAGATTGACTTTTGTAAACATTAAACAAGACATAAGAACTCGGTTAACAGAATTTGCACAGCCTATTAAATATCACAGTCAGTTTCTTATCTGCCCTAACCACCTGGCTGAAAAATAAAGATTAGCTGTAAGGCAGTAGATTAAACATTCAAATACTTAAAGCACGATTGTAATTTTTACATTTGAATCATATCCAATTCACATCTTAAATACAGGAAACCACTCAACCTTTAGGTTTGCATTTATTCAGAATTTTGTCAGCAGATGTACATGCAAGCCATCTGCTTGAGGAAAAAAATACTCAAAGTATATAGGGAAATACTCTCTAAATACAGGGGGAAAAGCCCGCATTAAGTGCCGGAAAAGTAAGCGATTATGTGATAAATACAGACGTATGTTAGGACTCCTCATCAAAGCTGGGGGCAAAAAAAAAAAATCAAAACCAACAATGACAGGACAAAACCAATTCCTTTAGACAGTTGCCTAAAAGCATTCATTTGGGCATGTTCTCAGGTTTTGGACTAGATCCATTTCAACAGATCGAAGAAATTTAGGTAGTATCTAAGAAAAGCATTAGTTAGCAGTCACTGATTTGTCCAAATCATGTAAGAGAAGTACACACATACACCCTGCCTTCAAACATAAGTCACAATATAATTGAAGATTATAAGCTACCAGCATCACAAAAGCTGACACCAAAAATCAAGACAGTCAATGCATCCATGTCAAAACACGTTTTATCTATTAATAAGAAAGCAAGAAAAATAACCTCTTATTTTCAGGAGAAATAGAAATTGAGAAGTAGCAGTTTCAAACTAACACCGTACACAAACAAATACAATATACACAGGTAATCAAAGCATTAAGAAAATCAAGCACCTCAAAGAATACTTTCTAAAGCCTTTCTGATGGAAGGTCAAATCATTCATCTGCTCAGAATTAATCCAGCTGTAGGTTCACAGCCAAGCAGACTGTTAAAACAGGTTATGCTAGCTTGGCACAACTACTGAAGCCTTATATTAGCATCAATTTGTGTCTCCAGTTATGCACCCAGGGATTTACGTCTCTAGCATGAACATTTCCTTTCATAAATTTTCACTATTAAATTAGCATTTAAAATGCTAATATTGAATGGGATCTGGCTGCCTCACGGTATTTTTAATGCTTTCACTTTGTGTTGTCTGAGCAAATTCGAACCTCATGGTAATATCTAGCAGTTGCCAAATCTCAGACAGGTATTCAGAGAACTGAATTTAGCTTACCTATTACGGTTCACTCACTATTATCGCATAAAGCCACCTTTAAAGAGCTGCGTGCAGACCACAGATAATTCATCCACGCTACTTCCTCCTCCAGAGGAAGACTGAAGGAACTAGCATCATAGTTTAGAACTGGTATAAAGAAGAACCAGGCCTACAATACTAGAAAATAACAACCTACTATTCCAAAGAAAGCCTTTTATACCAATATTTTCAAGGAAAAAAAGAAAATGTTCACTTGATTTTAGACAACACATTCAAATTTCATGCCCTATGAGGAATGCTAGAATTTTGGAAATACATAATTTTCTGGTTTTCATGACACACATGACGTAAGTTATATACTTGGCATTTAACATTTTAAAAACCTAGTGGTTAATTTAAAAAAATTGCATTTTAAGTTATGGACACTGCAATGACAAATTTTTTTGAAAAGTGGAATGTGCAGCCTGCCACTGTAGGAGGCAGACCTGGAGGTATGAGAGCACAAGGTACTCAGACCACAGAGCCAAGTAAAGTGAGAAGAACTCTAGTCTTTATGCAGCCAAGGAATTACTAGGTTAACTGTCAGTAAGTTAAAAAAAAAAAATTAAAACCTATAAACTAAAGACACCCTGAATTCTAGAGAAGAAAAACATGACTTAATACATTGTTTTATTCATGACTATTTTCTCCAATTCCTGAGGCAGACTGCAAACATTCTGCAAGACTTCCTTCTTCCCCTTCACAAGAAGTATTTGAGCTAAAACAAAAATGACAACTTCTTTTATTTGTAGCAACTGACCAGGAAAAAAAAATAATAATCCTGTGTTTCTTTGTTTCAGTCAGGGCCATGTTTACATAATGCCTTGCCATTTTCAGATTTTTCGATTAGCGCTGTTCAGTACATGAACATATGATTTTACTAGTTAGAATACCTTTCTGATCATTTTGAGCATTGCGCTACTTCCTGTTAAACATACAGCAGGCAACAAAGACATGAAGTTTTTAGTTTCCTTGTCCTACAAATGAAACATTTGTTTCAGGAAGATAAACTGTAAGATTATAATCTTTCTTACAGTTTCATGAAGAATGAGAGATATTTAGAAACTATACCCTGCTTTCATTTTAGCATCAACACTTCACTCGTCTGAAAGAGACATTTTATTACATGATACCAAATTCATAGAATGGCTTGGGTTGGAAGGTACCTTAAAGACCATCTGGTTCCAATCCCCCTGCCATGGGCAGGGACACCTCCCACTAGACCAGGTTGCTCAAAAGCCCCATCCAGCCTGGCCTTGAATGTCTCCAGGGATGGGGCATCCACAGCTTCTCTGGGAAACCTGTTCCAGTGCCTCACTGCCCTCAGTGAAAAATTTCTTCCTGATATCTAATCTAAATCTACCCTCCTCCAGTCTAAAGCTATTACCCCTCGTCCTATTGCTACATGCCCTTGTAAAAAGTCCATCTCCAGCTTTCTTGTAGGCCCCCCTTTTAGGTACTAGAAGGCTGCTGTAAGATCTCCCTGGAGCCTTCTCTTCTCCAGGCTGAACAACCCCAACTTTCTCAGCCTGTCCTCATAGGAGAGGTGCTCCAGCCCTGTGATCGTCTTTGTGGCCCTCCTCTGGACTCGTTCCAACAGGTCCATGTCCTTCCTGTGCTGAGGACTCCAGAGCTGGACACAGAACTCCAAGTAGAGTCTCACCAAAGCAGAGTAGTGGGGGAGAATCACCTCCTTCAACCTGCTGGCCACACTTCTTTTGATGCAGTTGGATGTGGTTGGCCTTCTGGGCTGCAAGCTGTTTACCCTTAGTTGCCAGATACACTTCATCAAAAGGAAATAACCCCAAGCATTTATTTCTTAAGAATGCCACTATAATGGTCACTCTCTTGACGCAATCAGTGAATTCTCTGAAAATTGTGATTCACAGTTTTGTGTCACACACATCCCCCTTCCTAAGTTGAGTTAGCCACCAATTTCCCTTTTTCCACTGCAAAAAACACTGAGCTTCGATACAAATAAGCCTCAGTTGATCCTATTTTGCCCCATTTATCTCTTACGGGCTTTATGGATGCCTTCAGATCTCCATTTTGTTTAGTCAAGAAAACATTCCTTCTCATGTTGGTATTTCCTCTCATGCCTGAGCACAGCAATGTCACCTCAAATCCTTTGCCGAATCTAGAGAAACTGTAATAACCAGAAAAAAACATAAAAGCACACAGTGACAAGGCATTTAGCTTTGCATAGTCAGCAGTTCAGGCATCTCTCCTTTGTGACAACCAGTGTACTAACATAGCCTAGCACTGTCATTGATATGATCTTTAGTGGGAATATTTAAAAGCTTACAGCTTCATTATTTTACAATTTCACAGCACTAAACACAAAGGGAGAGCCTTAAATTATCTCGTCTCCTTTACTTCAACTAATAGAAATTTTTTTTAGCATATTCATTGAGTAGGATAAAAGCCTATAAAGAGTTAAACACACTTAGCAGGTTTTTCTAGTACACTGAATGAAAAATAAGTGTACTTTAATTTGTCAGCAGCCCAGAAGGTGGCAAACATTCAGCTATTGCTAAACTTCAGCCAGTTAATCCTAGTATATCATGATAATTGTTATAACCACAAATACTTCAAGAGTTTCAAATGCCTGAAGTAAGACTTGATGTCAACTCTTTTTCCAAGCTTGCCTAGCTTATTCATAACTAGTCAGCCTTTATGAACTGGAACCATTTGAAAGTCAGTCAGCCACCACAACATACAACAAGGGGTTTTTTTAATGGGTAAATATTCATAGGCAGGAAACACAATAATGAGCTTTGAAGGCTTGTAGTCAAACCCACACATACTGATGGCCAATATAGGGACACACTTACTATTTCCAGCATTCCATTCAACCATGAGCGCAATTTCTTTCCAGCTATGTCAAACAGGAAGTTTCCAAACATTTCAACCAGCAGTAACACCTATAATACTGTGGGGTTTTTTCAAATAAGAATTATCCTGGTGCGTAATTCGCACATACACAGTCCAAGTACCTAAGAGCACTAACTCTGTGTATTTAAATTTTGTAAGTTTACCCATATAAATTCACTGCTGGTTGCAAGAAAAAAATCCCAAGGAAGCTTTTAAACCCACAAAATCATAAGCCAAACATACCAGTAAAGCAAACACCTGGCAATATAAATGGAGAACATCATGTTGCTTGACATTACAAGGAGGAAAAAATGCATATAGGAGACAGGACAGGAATCCACTATTACAGACTCCAGATATTTTTCAAATGAAAAAGCAAAACAGAACACTCTGCTTCATCAGCATAAAGCATTCACTCACAAGTAACTGAAATCCCTCAACATAGGAACACCTTTTTAATATTCAGGAGTAAGTTCTGGGAGCTTCTCCCTCTTGAATTCCCTGCATCCAACACACACACACCCTCAACAGAGACCTCATATAGATGTTGGCCAACAGTAGTAGGCATGAAGCACAGGTATCAGGAGTACCAAATGAACCATGACCATCTGAACAAACAGCTCATAAGGCAGTTCATGGGAGGCATGCCTCTGCTATCCAGAGTCTCAGGTCTGGAGCTTGCTTTGAGGTTTTTGGGGAGAATGGGAATGCATATGATGGCCAAATTTCATCCACCCATACTACACAGGGGACCAACTTCCGCTTTCTGAATAAGCTGAAAATCTTATCTTGATAACGAATATCTCAACTAATACTATAGAACGCAATGAAAGCCATGTACTGAACACCACAAAATGCACATCAAGTCATATCCTCCAACGGAATCAGTCACAAGCCTGAGTTCATAGAGATAATGCCAGTTGCTGGTTTAGCAGCTGTTCAGATGACTTTTTTTTTTGATAAGTAGGTGTTTTCACAGGGCAGTTAAACACCCCTGCAATAAATGGAGAGGGCTCCATACTGCTGATGCTAGTAGAAAATACGAGAGTCAGGACTCACATCTAGGGTATAAGTGGCACAGCCTGTGAGGGACCCATTGCTCATTAAAAATAAGTGCTTCCACAGGCAGGGTAGCTGTTTCTTTTGATGTCTTACCTTGCAAGATACGCATACACTTCTACTTTGATCTCTAGGAACACTTACTCATCACCTTTCTTACCTTCACAGGTATCTAAGTGAACAATAGCATTGGTCTCAGCTTGCTCAAGGCATTTTTCTTTTAATATGACCATAATAATAGTGATTAGCAAGCGTAAGGCCAGAGCTTAATTAACAAAACGCATCATGAAATTGGCCTTCCACTTATTATTAATATACTAAATGCTTTCATGTCCATTTCAAAACTACTTCAGTAGAACAAGACAAATAGGGTTGTCTATTTCTCATGTTTTACTAAAGCAGTGCAATGTTGGAACCAACCAATTTTGCCACAGTCTGGTTTTGGATGCAAGAAAGTGGTATGAATGATTATGAAACTGAAATGTATTTACAGCAGTCACGCAATTGTTGAGAGTCCATATGACAGACTAGAAAGAAATACAAGGGGTTTCAAATTGCACATCGGGTTCCAAATTTTCCACTTTCCCTTGGAAAAGTTACTGCTGTCCTGCTCCAGGCTATCAGTAATAACCTTTGACTACCCAAAGCATGCCACCCTTGTCAGCTACGTAACACAGATGAAGGAATTCCTTCTTGGAGCATTATCAACAAGATTCCTCAGTCTTCAATTGCTGTACACAGAGCAAGCCATGAGCTTAAGCAGATACATCAAGGTACACTGAGGCTTGTTAGAAAGACAGAAGAATGAAAAAGAAGCTTCCATTTCAGAAGTAAATTAAGGCATTACTACAGCTGAAACTTTGATTAAATCCTCCACCGTTATTGACATCTTTCAGAATGTCTTTTCGTATTATTTTGCAATTCCCTGCTCTCTAAGCAAGCTTACATGAAAATATGTACAAAGTTTCCTGTCTCCTAAAGTATGTCTATTTGGTAAACACCTGGAAAAATTAGCGGGAAATATCTGTTCTCCTGAAAAGGATTTACCATCCTGCTAGAAGACAAAAAAACTTCTAGTAGTAGCTTGGGTTAACTAAATAATGAAAAAAATCCTCAATTTAACTGTGAAAGCTGCTGCTATTTCTACTTCATGCTAAATAAAGATGTATATTTCTGAAAACCTAATTTTTTCAGTTACATCAGCTGTTCTGATATACGATACTACCCCTGCCTAAGCCTTCTCTTACCCACATTTTTGGACTGATATATCTACAGTAAGTCAACAACAAGAACACAAGTCCAAACAGCAACTTCTCCAGTTCCCTTTCAACAAGACTATTTTCCCGACCACAAATCTAAAGCTGATAACAACATCTATGTACTAATAAAAAAAATACTAGTCTTTAAAGGAAACAAATTACTATTCACATAGGATTTCAAGCATTGAGCTTGACTCTCAATGCCAGAAGTTTCCATGAACAGTACTGAAATAGCAATGTAATTAAAAAAGCTTCATAGATGAAGTAACCTTCATTGAATTGCTCCACAGACAGTCTGAGCATACGCAAACAGACAAGTTTAGAGCAGGAAGTTTAGTACCATGCAACCATATACTCTAAATTCACATTTTTAAAATGTGATCAAACTGCTAGTAATTATCTTTGTAACAAGGAACTCTAGCAAAGGCAGTGACAACTCCAAAAGAAAGCAAATGCATCTAGAGACAGAAAACTGATTAAGAACCAAGTTTCTTATTTCCTAAAGACAACATTGTATAAAATTTCTGTCAACAGCAATGGCAAAACTTTTGAAGTTGGTTTATCAACATTTTATTAAGTACAGTTCTTATTAGCAGCTCAACAGAACACAAACATTCAAGAAATAAAAGTGCTTTAGTTTCAAAGATATGCAGTGAGCAAAAAACAGTTTTCACAGTAAGTTCTTCAGATAGGTCCCACACCCAGCCAGCTCACTCTTTCCTAAGTGTCTTTCAAGAAAAAGATGGGCTTTGCAGCACACTCCAAAGGTAAATAAATTTGAGCTATTTTGGACTGTGAAGGAACAAACTCAAAAGCTCACCATGCCAGACCCTTTTCTGTGCCATGGTCATGTTTAAATACATTCACTGCTTTCAGCTGTGGCAGTAAAACATAGCAAGGTGGCTTTTAACAAACTGCAGGCTATCTTTAAAAACAAAGAAAAAAAATCCTGTCAAATATCTTAAAAAACTCTAATGAAAGGACACAAATGACGAAACCTGTGGTAATGATACAATTTCCAAACTGATTAAGAGTTCTTTACTTCTTGTTACCTGAGGCATGAACTACTGAGGCTGGCATTCCAGAGATGCTGCATCTTTTCTAATCAATCAAGTCAGTCAAAACACTTTGATCAAAGCAGTTTAGTCATCCATTTTGAAAAAGATTAAGACTGGAATTCAGTGTTGCAATCCTCAGAAACAAAATAACCAATTCAGAACATATGGGAAATGGACAAGTTTAGACTACAATTCAGTCAAATTCAGTTTGGAAAGATGGCTCCAAACCAGAATCACTTAAACAAGAGTTTGGTAATTAAGTTTGACAGGCTTGCAGTTAGCTTCT
Organism: Larus michahellis; assembly: GCF_964199755.1. Taxonomy (NCBI): domain Eukaryota; kingdom Metazoa; phylum Chordata; class Aves; order Charadriiformes; family Laridae; genus Larus; species Larus michahellis. Next base: position 90,336,953 of record NC_133896.1, on the reverse strand, counting down.
CCATGGCACTTAACACTGAAGAGTTATTCTTAAGTTAAATTTATTAAGACTTGCACAGGACTTCCTTTACTTTATGTTCGTGTTCTACCAACAGCAGAAGCCTGGAAAACCTCTTCCCCACTCTTGATCTGAAGGCTAATTCCTGTCTTACTGTTTTGTCAGGCTTCTCTGTAGAAAGGCAAGGTTTAAAGTCAAATGCTACATTCTGCCAAGGCATTACTTGGCCTAATAAAACTGCTGGATACCTTAATTATTCACTGAAATAAATCATTAGAAGTATATAAAAATCAAAATACATTCCAGGCTAGTATCAGACACACATGTCAAAATGCCTTTACCCTCACAGAAATGCACAGAAGCAAGAGTGCAGAGGTCACAACAAAACTATTCCTGGATTAAAGTAATCACCCAAAATATCCTGTATCAAGGCTACAGGAGGCAGCCCAGCTTTAGATAATTTACTGCTTTCCCTTATGCTGTGCTTTAGTCCGAGCATTTTGTTCAAACCTCACCTTCCCTGCCACTTGGTGCTATACGCAACTATAAAGGCTGTCAACCAAAAGTTCCACGTCATTCACATTTCTCACTATAATAGGGTATTGCCAAGACTACCAGTCTTCTTCGTAGCTTAATATCCAGCAATAAGGAGTCATCCTATGATAAGTATCAGACTGCAAAGAAACAGTAATTTCTTTGCTTAATAAATTCTCTTAGCTATTTCCATTGAGAGAAAAGTTTAGATACATAGTTTTCTTAAGACAGCTTTGAAACATGTTTATTCTCTCAAGCTACACAGAGCCTGTAAATTTACCACATACAGCATACATGCAGGTCAAAATTGGCTACCATGTCAATCCTTCCTATTAATAGTTTAGCATTACTATAAAATCTTTTATCATTTATATCAGAGTACTCTTTTTTCATGTTTAGTTCAAAGTATCTTAGTGTATCCGTAAAAGTTCCAGCTCCGCAGAACACCAGGGATGTCATACCACACATTTTTCAACTCTCAAAGTAGTTACATAAACATTTAGGCATACCTACTACAGTCTTTCAACCATACATACAACCATACAACCACTTTACAACAACCTGATATATCTCTCTAACCTATTCTTTGTTGTTTTTTGCTTTTTTTTTTTAAACCATAACAAAAATGTCAGGTGATATTCTAAGCACAAATCAACTACAAAACTTTTACAGCCTCCCTTCTGTTTCACTCAAATACCACTTAGTTTCAACATATTGAAATTTCAAGCGTTTAATTACTTTGCTAAAATAACGAAAGCCTTTACATCCATACTAAGAACACAACCACCTCTATTAATGTTTTTTTAAAGAACGAGAGTTCATAGGCACAAAACCCCCAAATTTGTCTGTTTGTCCTAAGAATCAAACACCACAAAGCAGAACAGCAAAACAAGTAGTGTTTCCTACATAAATCAATACTCAAAACTCCAAAATTCAGTGAGATACTCCCTCATATATTGCAAAACTGTCAAAATCTTAGTACAAGGGAAGATGATATTTTTTATGTATTAATATGCTCATCAGTTGCATGGAAAGTCCCATTTTGCTTTCAGGAAAACTGTTAATACTTCGAACACCCTTAAAATCACCTTAGTAACAAAGCCATTGACTTATCATTGGGATGCATTTTTTACGGCAGCCAAACCATTGTTTCACTCCTTAAGAGGTGAGCGTGAAGATGTGCTGTAGAATTCCTGATGAACTGAGCCCATTCCATGAGAATATAATTGCATCTCCAATTTTGGAGTTACTTTAAATGGTTTTGTCATATTATTAGTTAATATGATATAAACAATGCTAGTTTTCACCTTTGAGCAACTTGCATACCTGTTCTAGTCAGCACTTGTCAACTCTCAAAACATATTACTTTTCCAGGCTGATGTACTCAAAGTTTCAGAAAAAAAATAAACTAATTATTCAATCTGAAATTTTTCCTCTTGACCATTTTAACATACCAACGTCTGTGGTTATATACCAAAAAAGAAAAAAGCAGTGAAAAGAATTAATCCTACAAAGAAACTGATTGCAATACTGAAGCCTAACTTTTTCTTATCCAAGGATAAATAAATTACACATTACTGATATTCCTTATGAAATAGACTGCAGTTCTGACCTTTTGGAAGGAATACATAGAGAAATTCAAAGAAACAGATTAAGAAGTAGTGTTTACAAAATGATATAAAATAAGCCATCAACAGCACAAACACAAAGAACACCTTTAACCCATGTGTAATAAGCATCAAATACATTTAAGCTATGCTTCATAAATGTTCTAGCTTAGGCTAATTGCTATTTCTGATCATCTATCATCCTTTAATATTAAATACTAGAGCTCACATTTGTCCAAACAATCATACTACTTTACAGAATTCCCATTCTCATTCATTCATCTTTTATGCTTCCAGACACGATTACTTGATGGAAGACAACAGCTTACTACGGAATAGCCAGACAGAAGTCATGTTCTCCTGCCAAGTATAGGATTCTCAATACGTACCAGAAAAATCCCCTTTGGTCCAAGGTTCTTCTTCCTGACTGCCTCCTCATTTTATTTTGAAACACGAAACACTTCTACCAAGGAAGCCTGCCCAGAAAGTTGCCTCAGCATAAAATAAAAAACACAGAATAACTGAGGTTGGAAGGAACCTCTGGAGATTATATAGTCCAACCCCCTGCACAAAGCAGGTCTGATAGATCAGGTTGCTCAGGACCATGTCCAGCTGAGTCTTAGACACCTCCAAGAGCAGAGGTCCCACATCCTCTCTGCATCATACTACAGAGTACCCCTACAACAAAAGGGGTTAAGACTCAGAATCCAGTAACTTTAAAACCGCCTCTTTATAAATAGCATAAACATATTAACATAATAGTAAATATGTCTCCTCAAAAAAAAAAAAAGCTCTCTACTAAACAAGAATCCCATTTGCATCAGGGTCTTTCAGATAACATATCAAAAAATAATGGGAGATCCGCATCAATATGAAATATGCCTTCACCACCACACTTTCATTCAAAAGAAAGCACAATGTTAGGTCACCAAAACCAAGCTCTATTACATAGGCTCTGGTCACAGAAATATTCAGACATTTTCCCCCTAGCCATTTTCATGTTTGCTATAGTTCAAACTCAAAAGAGCTCACAGTCCATTGCAGAAATTTTCCTCACTGAATACGTTTCATCTGGACAGAGTGCTTACCTCCAATTATGTCAGTATTGACACTGTCAAACCTTTCTTTTTCTTGCAAGAAACTTTTTTTGTAAAACCCTTTCTGCTTTATGAAGTTTGCTCTCTGTAAAGCTTAATCAAATTATCATTAACATCTGAAAGCCTTCTTCAGATTTGGGCAGAACAAATTACTGATATTACAATGTGCTTTGTATTATCTTTCTGCATGTATGCTCTTACAGTAAGATAAGCATGAGAACTTCTCTCCAAAAAGTGTGTACTTGTATCTAGACACAAACAGGAGACAGGCAGTACATTCACACACTATCTTACATTTGTAACTTATGTACACTTACAGTAGCCTTTAACCAGTTATTTAAGATTTAACATTGATCACTCAACCCCCTTGGTAATTTTAAAAGTTACCCAACCATACTCCTCTTCAGCAATAAAAACTGACAAAGGTTCAATTCTGAATTGCATATCCTACCCAAATGGATGATCCTCAAGTTTGTGCCAGTTAAAAACCCTTGACAGAACTAGGACAAAAGCTAAAAGGTCATTTCTATCCTGCAGATCACAATAACCAACAGTGTCTTGTATTGCAGCTCTCACCACAGTTTACAATGTACAAAAGTCAGGTTTTCCATAGAAAGAGTGAAATAAAATCAAAATATTATGAAAAAACATTTGGGTTACCTCCCAGAAGCTATCACTTGAAACTTCTACTCCAACGGAATCATCGTATGAGCCAGACATTTCTATGTATGAAGAACTTGAAAGTATTCAGAGTTTAAACACCTTCAGAATCTGTAAAAAGATACAAAAAAAGTGATCATTATTAATGAAAAACAGTTATCAAGTGAGAAATTAAGTTAAGTAACATCCTTCAATTCTTTTTATATCTAGTGATGCTAAATAAAAACAATCACACAGGGCATGCAAATAAGCGTGTTTCACAACAGAACACTATTCTACCACACAAAGTTCTTGGCTCTTATAGTGACATTTGTTGTTCAGAAAATGTTCAATCCATATGCCTATATCAAATTTCACCAAACTCTTGAATTTATTTTATCATAGAATTACCTCTTACAACCAAAAGAAAAGACTGAGTAGTGTAATACTTAGTAAGTATTCCACTTCAAAGCATTCCATAAGAGACAATCGACTGCCCTTTGCTACTGATACATTAACCTGCATTGCTTCCTATTCCTTTTTCACTGGAAATCTATATTATACAATGAAAACCACTGGAAATATTTAAGGCCAAAACCACTTGCCGATTTAAAGAAAAATAAATAAATCTTATTTTCAGATGGAAAAAGTTTTATTTCTCCAAGAACTTTAGATTCAAATCATCTACTTGCAAGCTAAAGGGCATCCACAAACCCAAAACAGAGCTTCCTCAACAACAATGTAAAGCAAAAACAACATGAAGAGCACTGCAGCTATGCAAGTCAAACACAGAAGACGAGACCAGCCTCCTTCCCAAAAGTCTTAGTACAGTTTATGACATTCAGACAGCCCCAGTTATCTCACCCAGCCACCTGTGACTAGATCTCTTACTGGGCTAGTAAATACCTGAGCTACTTGTTATTTTCTTGCCAACACTCTTGTGCATTTTAAATAAGACAATAGAATTTAAACAATGGTATGATGCATGTATCTAGTGTTCCACATGTACCAAGTAAAAAGTTATAGGTTCCATGACAGTCTCCTTGAAGCTGACAATTACTTGCCCTGGAAGTTGAAACTCCCACGCGTAGTTTAACTGCATTTTATTTGTGACGTGTTACCACACTATCTCATTGTTTTCTTTTAGCAAAACAGAAAAAAAATCAACTCCAAATTCTGATCTTTACTAGAAGTAATTACTTTAAAAATTCAGGCATCATCACTTATATAGACACTGCTGCATGTGAAGAAAAACATGATCTATCCTCATCGAAGGAGATGAGTGTTTATAGAGTACTGTGTATAAAAAAAAAATAGGGTTACCCTAAGTTAACATTTAAGATAAATATCAAAAACCGTACTGAGGCAAAAATTCCAGCACTTATAGCCACAAATGTGGTTTGCGGGGTGGAGACCAAGAGGTAGGAGAGGAAGGAAACAGTTCCCTCCCAGAACACACACATGCAAACCCCTGCCTAATCAAGTTCTCCTGTTTAGATTTCTCCTAACAAATTTGCCTACGACTACTGGCAGGACTACACATGGGTAAACAGATTTTTACCTCTGTGAAAGCGTGTGAGGGGTGAAGCTCCCTCTCTCTTCTGTCCTATGCATCTTGCTTCCCTTAATGCAATAGGGCCACTTCCACAGGAAGAGTAGAAAACACCTACAAACTTGGCCAACCTTGCAACCTAGTGGTTATGACATGCTGCTGAGAGCAATGTAATTGAAAGCCTCCAAAACAGAGGAGAATTCAACACTAACTTCGCATTCTTTAGATACTCTGAAAATAACTGTGCCACAAGGGTAGGCATAAACCACTTGTTTGTAACAAAAACTAGCTACTGAAACCAAACAGTTGTTTGGACGGTTACAGCACAAACAGAACAGAGAACTGCTCTGGCTTGGAAGACAAGCTGTTTCTCCTGAACAGTTTTTTATCCAATTCATTTCCATAATCCAATTCACAGAAAGCTTAAATAACCTTAACACTGACTAAGGAACTGAAAACTACAATGGGAACAACAATTGTTAGATTTTTATTTTGAGAAGACAGCCAAAAATACAGGAAGGGTTCTGCAAAATGGCAACAATTACAAAGGAAGATGATATATTGAGACAAAGTATTTTTACATGTTAGTGTACTAATCTTCAACTTGTTATGTTATTAGTAATTACCAAAAAAACCCACTTTTCCACCTGTGCTTTTATTGAACGAAGAGGGAGTCAAGTGTCTTAACAGCACACCTTTACACAGAACGTGTTCTTTCCAGATAAATTTTGGCCCTTGCAATTCTTACAATACATCAAGGTAAGCAATGATCACATTTGAAAGCATTTATCTTTTCTGATAGCCTTTCTTAAATAGCCATAAGCAGCAGAAGGAGGAAACACAAGCGCAATAAACTTGCAACTAATTGTACAAACTCTACATAATAGTTTGACATCAAACAGCTTTTACTAAGAGCTTGTTTGCTTTAAAGTTTTCACAAAAATATATGGTTATGCAGTGGTATCTTCAACCATAATTTTTGGTATTATTTTATCTGATCAAAGGGAGACCTAGAGTTTAAAGACAACTTGTTAGACCAATAAACATTGCTAGCTAAATTCTTTTACCTCTTTGTGTCCTCTTGCCTTTTTCTCATTAGGACAGCACTAACACACACATTACTCTGAAACCAAGTAAGCAATTGAAGCAAGCGTGTGACCCAGGCATGCCATGCAGAACAACAGAAGGAACAAGATTCCAAAGGTTCTCAAGAAGGGTTGTAGTTGTTTTCCTATAGTGCACCAAGATCTTTCACCCAAAGCGTTCACTGCCATTTGGAAGAGATAGGCAGACAACTGTAGAGTTCATCATCTTGGAAATAGAAACACTTATGCAAAAGTATAAGCCTAAAGGAAAGTTTCAACAAGTCACCCATCCACCTCTCCAAACCACACAAGAAGTACTTCTTCCCCTCTAATTATGAAAAGACAGCAAAAGTGTTCTGAAGTAATAATATAGTGTCCACTTACCTTTAATAAAACAGCCTAAACTATAGCAGTGCTGGAAATTTAGTCTGAAAAGCTACATGGAAAAATTGGAAAAGCTGAAACGGAGGAACATTTTCTTAAATGAGGGAACAGGTTGTGGGGAATTATTTTTCTTTTTTAAACTTTTATTCCTCCTCAACTAAAACTACATAATACACAGAGCTATCCTTTTTTTCCATAAAAGCATGAAAATGATCAGCACTCAGGAAATTCTGATGGATTTAAGGTTTTTATATGCCAAATACTATGCTGTGAGAAAGTATGAGCAAGCGTATTTAGGGAAATATTATGAAGTCATAGCAACAACTGGCACAGAAAAACACTATTTGTACAGCTCTACTTAAAAATAAACTGAATACTGAGATAGGAACATTAAGCAGTATGAGTCATGCTACCCTCATGAAACAGAATTATTACAGCAGCCAGTCCTTTAGCACATTTTTTATTAGGGTTTGGTTCTCCCATCCTTCAAGTGAATTTGCAGAGGTTTCATAATGAAAGTTCATTGCACTTTGATTTGCAGGGTCTTCCATTTCACTACAAAAGGTAAACCTATGAACAACTAAGCCTGGTTAAAAACCTGGTGAATTAAAGTCTGGGAAATTTAGATCAAGACTACAAAAAAGATGAGTTCTGCTCAGATTCTCCACACATGATCGTCTGCATTTTAGAAAGTTTGGGGTTCATCCGTCAGCTAGATTGCAGCAGAACCAATAATGCATAGGAAAGCATGGTGCACACACCCAGTTCCTATATTCCCACAACAGTTTGGCTTTATCCACTCTGGCCTTTATCGTCTCATTCCGCAACTGCAGGCTCAACTCTTCAGAAGTACCTACGCTGCCTCTTTCTTGTCCCTCAACTACTTGCTGAGCAAGCAGTAGCACAGTGCTCTAGGAGTTTCCACCCACCTTCACACCGATTGGTAAACCAGCTCACCAAACAGGACAGATTATTACTGAGCTCACATTAAGATTTTCTTGAGCAGGTACATCAGTTTAGGTTTCTCCCACGCAGCTGCCAATTTTCACAGAACTAATAAGAAATGTGTATCTTTATCTCTGCTCTTCTTTAACATTTGTCTGAAACTGACCAATCGATTCAAAAATTACGGAAGCAGGATGTTAAGAGAAGACAAAGGTGTAAACCTCATTTTCCTCAGAAGGCACATTAAAGATCTCCACTGAATAGAAACCACCTCTGGATCAAGCTCTCCTTTTCCTCAGCATGCTCTTAACCAACACAAATGAAATCTCATAACTTCCCTACTTCTCAGGATATTTTCTTCCCCTGTGTCATAGAACTTTGGAATTTCCATTAAAAAGCAAAATCTCAATATTTCATTAATCAAGTCCAAAGGTCTTAAAACAAGTTTTTACCTGTGTCACCACAGGTCTCAACACACATTAGCCAAGAGAACTTATATAGGCTAATAATAAACCACAAAGTCTAACTGAAAAAAGTAATTATATACTAAATAGCACATGCTGCAATAGCTTTTGAAATGGTGCAAACAAGCAATGCTCTAGTTTGTTGACAGTGATTTTTAAGCAATTCTTGTAAATTAGGATACAAGGATACATTGATCTTAAACACAAGGAAACTGACAAATAAATAAGTTAGACCTTTTTTTAAAGCTCCCTCTTAGGGAACATTCTCTCAATGTTATATGCGAGACCTTGAATTTCTTCTCTACTGCTGGTGCCCGACAATGTCAAAAGAATTGCTGTAAGTATCCTGAAGGCTTAACACATAAGGATTTTAGAAAATATTAATAATGAGCAAGCAGACTTTCAGAAAACGCATACAAAAACATCTGAATAGAATACGCTGCCTCTGCTCTCAAGAAGTTGGTTTTGATGCTGTTACCTTGAAAGCAATTTACAAAAATCCTTGTTTCATTCACATTGAAAAAAAATTATTTTTTTTTTTACTCCCTTTTTCTTCATGTGTCAGGTGGTGGAGATTAGCACAACACATGACTTGCAAAAATCTGTGTAACAAATGCAGGTTTTTTAAGGTGCTAAAATAATCCTGTGAATCCCAAAGTTTCTCTTAAGGTGTTTTCCGACCAGAAAAGGGGGGAAAAAGCGTTTAAATAAACCCTTTTGTTTATCCCCCTCAGCTCCCATTAACAGATTAATTTGTTTGATGAACTCTTGCCGTGAAACAGGCAGAGTTGTTTGTTGAAAGACAGATTTTAACATTCTGAACCCCCTTGAAAGATTACGTTTATTTTTATTAGATATTTCACTATAATTCAAAAAGATAGTATTGAGAAGAAAAAATTCTAATTAAGGTCTTGGTGCTGCTTACTGAATCCTATAATGAGAAAGAGTAGATTCCATGGCTGATATTCTAACACAACGAATGCCTGCAGGCAAAACACTCTTTCAAACACTTGAAACCTGAAGGCAATACCACACATCCTCATCCTGCAGACCTGATCAACATTTTGCAATACGTACAATTCAGATGACAAACAGGAGACGTGACTCCTTGTGCCTTACTTCTAGAACTTCACAGTTTCTGGAACACAAAGAACTGACAGAAGTTCTCAGTGCCACCATGACATAATATTTACCTCTTCCAATTATTCTCTCATGTACAAGAGGCTGCTTTAAAGCAAGACAATCACTACTACTATGTCTCTGACAAACTGGTCGACAACAGAGAAAAATCTCAGAATCATAGAACGACAGAATCTTTCAAGCAGGGTCAGTCCAGGTTGGTCAGGGCTTTAGACAGTCAGGTCTCGAAAAGGTCCATGGATGGAGACTACACAACCTATTTTAGTGTTTGTCTTCAAGATGAGAGACAGAAGAAAATAAATTAACCCATATTTAGAAAACCAAATGGTCTCTTCAGCTATTAATAGTATCCTTGTGTTGTCTCTAAGGACTCTACAGAAGCAAGCTCATACAGAGACAGTCTACCAACCTCTTGAAGAGAAAAGCACCTGGTCACATTACCTTTTGAACTTATATTTGGAACAACAGGACTTGTAACCATGGATCTGACTCAGCAGGATTCCACATTTCACGACTAGGGAGTGAAATACTTATGTATAAGGACACCACTCAACTTGGATTAGCTGCTCATAAAAACTTTCAGCTATAGTATTATTCCTTGTTACTCACTGAAGTCTCAGGTTTTGTTCCACACAGAATAGCAAGTGAAAGGGTAGTTCACTGTACAGAAACAAACATATCCCATGCTTTAAGCGCAAACTACTGTGATTTGCTACCAAGTGTAGCTACCATGAATATGCTGTATCTCTTATTCCCTGGTTAAATAAAGCAATTTAGACATCGCTTCATTTTCTATTCTGTCCAAAGAACTTGCTCTATAAAAGTTCCCAGTTTCTTCAGGGCTGCAATTTGGTTACAGCTTACATAGACAGAAAAAAACAAACAAACAAAAAAATCGACGTAACTTCTCAAGAAATATTGTGAAATCATGTACCAAAACCTCTAAAGAATCACAGGCATCGACAATGAAAAGTCCAGAAATTAATAGGACAAGTAACTATAGGAAAAAAGTTCGCTTTGGATTACACATTCAAGTGACACCAAATAATTCTAGACCCTGGGTGCAGGGAACAAAGCATCAAACCATGATCATTCACTAGTACTCAGTGCTGTGAAGTCTTCTAACTGCAATCAGTAGACATGAGTGCATGTTATTAATAGACGTCAGGTCTCAGACTTTCAAAGGTAGAGTCTCAAATCAATGCCTTTGGCCTAATTCTTATTCTTCAATCTATAAAATAGGGAGAATAGAATCCTCTTTCACAGAGATTCAAGAAAATCCCTTAGTTGCCACCAAGAAAACAATTACAGCAACAAATACCAGAGAAAAGTCCATAAAAGGAAATTGAATTACTACTTCCTGGGGAATTCAGCCTGTATGTTCAAGTTAACAGAGCCAGGCACCAAATGTTTTTTGAGTTTTTTTTTTGAAAGAAGTTGACAGCAACCCATTTGGTGACCCCTGTATCCTGAGCACTAAAGGAAGGAATCTAGGAAATGCATGCCGTTACAAACTGTGTAAGCCTATTTCCTATTATGCATGCTCCTCTGAGACTGGGAGCAATATTCTTACATTTTCTAGTTTGAATGCCTGAGTATTTTGCCACGTAGACATTTTTCTGTTAGGAAATAACATAAAATGTCATTAAATAGCACAGAAGGTGCTAGTTCATACTAGTCATTGATAACCCTAAGCAAGAGTAACGAGATTCCTTGAGCTTCTGTGGCCCTCAGACCTCAGTGGGAAAAGGCGCAAGCAGCAGCCAGAAGCTGGTGGGAACTGGGAGGGCAAGTGTAGGAGTCACCAGGGCAAGAGGGACAGTGGTGGGAGCAGGGAGGGGGTGCTGCCTGGCTTCAGCCGGACCAGAGGACAGAAGAGAGCAGGGGCTTCCACAGGTGTGCAAATGCTTCTGGGTCATGCCCCCTTCCCCATGCTCCAGTCAGCAGTCAGAAGCTGGTGTTAACTGCCAGTTAAGTAAGCCCCCTGATCTGAGGCTGCTTGGTTCCCAACAACTTCCTGGCTACGGGCTTATATTCACCCATACCCATGTTTGTTAAATGCTGCATATGTAACATGCAACAGAAAACCACTGAAAGTAGCATTAATTCACTGCCTAAATACACAAGCAATGAACACTAATTCAAGCCATAGTTCTAGTTCACATCAGAACATCACTAAAGCAGTTAAAGTTTCCTTGATATTTACCACATGTAAAAAAAAAAAAAACACAACTATAGTGAGAAGACAGTATCTCAAATTAAACTCTCCAGACACATCAACACTGCATGACTGAAATATTACAACGTATAAATTTCACAATGCATAATATAAGGAATAAGAACAGCTATTTTAGTCATTACATTTTTATTAAGTGCCATTTGAATATTTTATTAAATAAATGAAACTTAAAATTACTTAAGATTGGTCATCTCTGATTAACACACACAGCACAGAAATGCATCTCTGAAATGCAAGACAGTGGCTCAAACATTGTCAAACAGACTCTTAGCCTGCACATTACGTTTCATATATGTACACAAATATTATCTCACTCTTGTACTCTAGAGAAGCTGGACCCAAGTTATAAGCCACAGTTTCTGTCTGATTTTACATTCAGGGACAACATAACTGAACCTTTCAAGCCTCTCGGGCGATTCTCTCTTGGAAATGCATGCTTTTACTGCAGGCGTGAGCAGCAATGGCAGAACGATGTAGCTGTCAGATCTAGCTCTCATCTCCTATCCTTCTTCCCCTTAATTTGCTATTAGACATGCTGGTTTTTTGCAGATTCAAGACCTAGCCGTCCTTACAAGCTCCTACATGCTGCCCGCATAACCTCCCTCTGCATTTTTCCAACTAACCAGGAGATGCCTTAAATAGCAAAATACTGACTTTGGGGATAAATAGTTTTTCTCTGCCTGACAAGCCACTCTGCCTAGGTGTATTATTTTAATTGTGCATTTTTTTATTTTAATCAGTAAAGTTATTAATCACTTTCAGAGGCTTGGCAGAGTTTTCTGATTTTAAGTTAAATGGACACTGGCCACAGAAAATTATTAACACTGCAAACGACAAGCTTCAAATGGCATAGCTATACCAGCTAAGGACACAAAGTTGATATACAGCTGTGCAGAGACCTTTAAAATATTTGTACATACTCAATAAAAGCATTAACGTACTGAGTTATACTTTTTGCTTAGCTGGAAGCATGAGGGATGATGCAGTAGCCAGAATAAATCATGCAAGGAAAAAAAAAAAATCTAGTTCTGCAGATAGAAACTGCACCTGCATTTACAACACTGCTCAAAGCTGGAGAGCATTGTTAAAATGCTCCAGTTGTACACTAATCAAATATATGACCCACAGCATGCCAACAATGAGTTTTCACTTTGAACCCCTAGTACCAATCTGCATGGAAATTACCTCATCACTAGGTTTTAGTTTTAAAATATCCAAAGCTGATAAAAGATTCCATTGCTTAACATGCTTCTGTTGTATTTAATCAAGAAAGTTTGATTTATTTTTTTAAATGACGAGCACTACACAACATTAAGTGGTTACATTTGAAGTTGATTTACATGAAAGTGTTCCGATACAATTTTTTCTCTACCTTGAAAGTCAGCAAAGGAAAAATCAATTACAGAGATGTTTGAGCAATTATGATTCATACCAAGAATAATGCAAATGGCTATCTTCAGCTTCATTCAGGCAGACTTGTGAAGATTAAGTTCAGAACTCTTAAAACTATTACTTCAGTGAAGAAAAAAAAATAAAAGTGTGTGCACTGTTTCCTATTTTTAATTAAAAACAGTTTTCAACTCCAGAAGCCTACCACTGAGCAAAACCTCCAGCTTTGCAAATTTAATTCCACAAGTGGCTACGTACTGCAGGAGACATGTCAAACTACAGACTGAACAACATGAGCACTTAATAATAAAGACTTCAATTTCCCTAAGCCAAAGTTTTACTACGCCAGAATTTCTGAAGTACTGTTTTGTGGCTTTTTCCTACATCTCCTCTTCTCTGTAATGACCAACAGACTTTAGGTTATGGAGCATTAAGCATCATACAAGTTACAGAAAAAAGCCTGTAGAGATTACACGGAGTGCTGAACAGAGGCAAGGAGACATCTTTTGTCTTTCCAACCTGGTACTGAAGTCACACTTGCTGCTAAAGAACAGCTCCATGAATTTAAGTGTCATTAAAGGAAAGTACATTACTATTGAAAGTGTTTCAACAAGGGGACACCTCCGTATGTATTCTTAGGTAAAATTGTGCATTTTCTTTTACTTTAGAAGACAGAGCTCTTCATTTCAAATACAAGATACTGTCTGAATACAAAAGTGATACTTACGGTGTCCTTAAGTAGGGAATACATCTCTTAAATTACTCAATACACTGCAAGGTACTTCCTCCCTACATGACTTTGTTAGGCCTATGCCGAAGGCCAAAACAGGGCCTTCAACACAGATGAAGACAGAAGAGAGGCGTATTAAGTGGTTCTCTAATACTGAAACATTGTAAAATTTCATTACAAGTTTTAAATGACGGAAAAGTTAAATATAATAGATTTCATCCATGCTATTTTGTACTCCTCAAAAATTGAGCCTGTAACATTTTTGAACGCCATCCTGTATAAGAAAGGAAATGTAAACAAGGAGCTAATCTCTACTACTTCATGAAGAGAGAGGGCATGATAATCTGAGGATTATCATTCGAGGATATCCAATTTCCTCAAATACGCTTCTGAATACAGAGATCTCAGGATTGAGGGCTGTCAGAGCAAGAAATATAATTAGAAGGTAAGTTAAATAGACTCTCTACAAGATCTGGAAATCTCTCAAACACCTTCTCAGCTCATTTCCTGTTCTTCAGAATCTACTGTAAAATTTAATTCTCACATTTTTAGACCTCCTTTAAAACAAGTTAGCGTCAGAGAGCATTCTAGCTTTTACAGACTTGAAAATCACATTGTAAACTCAAATGTGTACACAGTGTTAGAAAAGCCTGACAAATACAACAAAATAATTATGATTGTGTGCGTACAGCTGCAACAATTTCTGTCAAAGGTATGAGAAGAATATGTAATACAAAATGAAGATTCTATGAAATGCATTGTATTCCCACTACTTTCAAAAACTTCAGATAGTCATTTGAGATAAACTTTGATGACCTTGCCTAGTATTTGAATTTTGAAACTACAATGCTTAAGTGTTTCTTCTCACACAAAGCAACTCCAGTTTCAACTATTTTTAAAACTCGATAGCTTTAGTATTTACATCCAGAAAAATGGACCAAAAAGACCACCACAGTTGAGAATTCAAAATTGTCTCCTAAAAAGCTACTGAAATGTACCTTTTTAAAGACAAACCCTGAAGTCCTCAAAGGATAGAGATACCATTTTAAAAGTATTTTTCTGTTGTAGAGTCAGCCTTAATTTTGTGTAAAAAAAAAACCAAACAAAAAAACAAAACAAAACACCAATGTCAAGCTGTGACATGCATTTAAATTAACCTGCAAGACAGCCATTTAGGCGTTCTAGGCAAATTTATCTAGAGCATCTAGTAGCCAAAAAGCTTAATTTTCTTCTATGATTTCCCTCAATAGTGTACGTGATGCATATCTGGCATAAAAGGAACTGTGCAGTTAATATGTATTAAACAGACACTATAATTTGTTTGATAAACGATCCGATTTAACCCTTATTTAGCACTTGTCTTTTAGGTTAAAGTATTCAACATAGGCTTCTAAACTCTTGCATTCCATTAACATTTTTAAAAATTCTTAAGATTAGGAGAAATCTGAACTCACTACAGGAATTAGCCGGAGCCAAAGGCTCAGCTATTTCATTTCATCCCACTGGTGTTGAAAATACTTCAATTGTTTGTACACTATGCTCTAAAACTTAATATTTTCAATTTAGAGTAGTTTTGATATACAGAGTTGTATATTGTTTCCTGGATCAACAGTACTTCTTGGCAAATTAATTCTTCCTACTAAAACCATTATTAGCAACATTTCCTTCAGGATTCTTCTGTAGAAGAAAAAGGCAAAATTAGTAACAGATATGAAGCTGAAATCAAGGTGACCTTGATAAAAAAAAAAAAAGTAGTTGCTAAATCACATGAAAAGGCCCAAACCATAAGCATTGTCTCTTTACTTCTATAAGTTGTAGATTTACTTCTATAAGTTGTAGATTATGTATCTTATCACAAACTTATTGTATATTAATCCGTAACCATGGAAGGGAGACAACTGTTCCCCGAAGTCTCTCTCCAAATTTTAAGACTGATTTCTATATTGACTGTTCTTGTAAACGTAAAAGGAGACACTGGAAAATAATGTAATTTTAATTTAAAGTACTGCAATTAGGCTAAAAAAAAACTCTTAAAAAAGCATCTCAAGATTTTTTTTATAATGAGTAAGGTGAAGATTGTATTAAATTGTTTTGCACACAGACTAACTGATCCTGACTTTAATCAATATTTAATTTTTGAAATAAACTTTGGAGGCATGCTGGCCTGTTGAGTACTGAGTACTACCTGCAGATTCTTCAGGTAACAAGGGAAAATACGGGACAAAGTATACCTCACTGACATTAGGTACTGAAACTAACCATGAAACATTAAAACAAGTAAAACATCCTCCTGTTTCTGTTGAGATGCACAAAAGAGAAGCAACATAAGAGAACAATTTCACAGCAGACTTTTTGGTCACAAAACTCCTTGGGTTTTAGATTTTAACCCCTGCAACACTGTTTTTTATTATAGAAGAAGTTTCCCATTCCAAAGATATACTTCTTGAATAATAGATCCAGGAAAAGACTGTAAGGTATCGAGAACCATAAGACCTAGGTATCATGCTATCTAATATAGTATTAAGTGGTCAACCTCTAAATAATCTTTATAACGTGTTTCTTTAAGAGCCTCAGGTCTTTCTGATCAAGGAAAAACCCATATTAACATTTTATTCACTGCACATCAAAATTGGCACTGAATAAACTTTGCCAGAAAACCACCTGAAGAACTCAAGACCGTTTGGCAATTAAAATAACTTGAAAGATCAAAGACTATTTTTTTAAATCAGAGGTTTCCATTATTTAGGTTTGAGTGACTGAAATGTTGAGAGCAGGAAAAACTTCAATTTGGTTAGAAGTGTTCACCCTTTTCTAATGTTCACTTTTGTAGTTCCTGTGACATTACCCACTAATTCACATGTCCTGTCAAAGTCTCCTAAAATGAAATTAACCTTAATATTTTGGCATCCTCCCCAAATAAAGTTGACATAAATATACCTTTAGGTTTGTTTCAAAGAAGCAAGAAAGGGGCACAAGACAACATGCTTTCAACTTGCAAGTTACACTTCATAAGTATTTAGTTAGCAAGAAATCTTTAAAGTGCCCAGATACTTTAAAAATAAATAAATAATCAGATAGTCCTTTAGTTAGTGAAATTAGATGGCTAGTTATACACACTCAGAACGAAACCTTATTTTAGCGAAGTCTTGAGGGAAATACCTAAAGCGTACACGCTTAATATTCGCTTTAAGTACAATTTTGCAATGGTGCAAAAAGTAGTGCAGAGGAATAATACTGACATATTCTCCAGCAGAGAAAACATGAAAGAGCATTTACAGCTGCACTGACAAAGTAGCTGCAGAAAAAAGTGGCATGTATACAACTGTTCTAAAATGGCATCTAATTAACAAGCAAAATAGAGCATTACAAGAAGCACTGCCTCAGACATCAAAACTTTATGAAGATAAAAGGTGCCATGGCACTTATCTGACCACACAAGTGACACAAAACATGAACACTACTGTACTTGAAAATAGCAAACCCCACAGAATTACACAAATAAAAATAATACAATAACCATTCTAGAAAGAGATGTGTGTTTTAGACAGCAGACTGAGCCCAGAACAGTCAAACATGATCAAACACACCCTCTTACATTCAAACAAACATTGCAAAATATTAGATTCACTTGCCCAAAAATACTCTCATATCAGCTATGACACAGTATAGTAAATTTTTGCTAGGAAAAAAGCAACTAGGACAGTTGTTTGGCAAGTCATTAGATTACTGTTTGCAAAATACTTACCTTAAAAGACATGCCTTAATTCACTTTCATTTTCTCCAAATATGGACTTCAGCAACATAACTGCACAGATAGCTGCAGTACCTGCACAGCTTTTCCTGGCCTCCGTTTCCACAAACAGAATTCTCTCATCAGAACGTACTTCATCATTTCCTGTGGGCTGATGAAAACCTTGTAGCTCAAGCTAAGGTCATTTTTTTTTCCCCTACACACACGGCAGCACTCAAACCAACACAGGGTTTTCAGTCACACACATTTCTAACGGTTCTGTATAGCCATAAAGTTGAACATTCAGGTTTACTATGGTCTTAATAGCCCATATTAAAGGAAGGTATTTTTAACCATACAACTGGCTTCAGTGGAGAACAGTGGTTTTAAATACCTCAGTGAAACATGTAGACACATTTTGCAGATGCGTCACTTAGGAAACAGCTGTGTTGTTTCAGTGTTCCACAGTCAAAAGCTGTATTTTTCCATCTCGGGAAATACGGGGCTGTAATATTAATTAATGAAATACTGACGTGCATTGAATAGAAACATATCTAAACCCTTAAATTAAGGTGAAACAATCTAGTCTTCCTGAATCTGAAACTTATATTAAGGAGCTACTCTTCTCTACTTCAGCAGAGAACCAATTCAGAAGCCTCCTTTGAACGAAATCTAATCCTGAGATGGTCTCTAACAGATACTTGTTTCCAAAGACTAAACCACTGTTAGAAACTGTAAATATGTGTATTAACAACATGTCAGCATACTATGCCTTCTGTTCTTCTTAGAGAGATACAGATGATTATGCTTGGCAGACACTAGTAGGACTGATTGGGTCAGGGGAAGCTAGTTGCACAGGTGGACCCAGACCAAACTGTGCAATCTTCAAGTATTAGTTAATTCTTCTGTCACTTTTTTGAGATGAAAGTAAAATGAAGAAAAAAAGAAAATGGGAAATGATGGTTTTCTTACCATGGAGAAAGTAAGAGAAAGCACAAACAGAAGTTGACCTTCTTATATTGTGTCTCAAAAGGACACTACTGAAGATGATAGAGGAAAATACTCCAAGACCGAGGAAAATAGCTCAGTTTCTCAGACCGCAGTGTGCTCACACTATACTTAGCTTAGAACAGTGCAGAGGGATCACTTTTTCATGCAGAACTCCTTAGGGCTCAACGGACTATTCTCTACTAGACAAAAACACCAGCTTTCTAGGATAGCTACTCAAAATATGTACAGTAACAAAAATATCCTATAACATCAGAAATGTTTTGCTAGTATAGCTTTTGTTCAAGGGACCAGTGTAAGCTAGCACAGAACTGTACCCAAGGACCCTTTCTAAAGCAGAAGTGAAATAACTACCCCATAATTGTTGGTTCAGTTCAGAGCTGTGAAACAGCTCTAAACAGTAGTTTCAACTACCACCAATCCTTTCTGCAGCCATTATCCCCTCACTATCATAGCCCTGATGACAAAAAGCAGGTCAAGTCATCACGCAACATTCCTCAATTCTCAAAATACATTCAAGGGTAGTTTTTCAGGGAAAACACTATTAATGTATGCTGTTATCACTGCCAGATAAACTTTATACATCACTTCAGCAGTGTCATGTCTGGAACTGATACCGAATTTATAGACCTCTGCAGAATGCAATTCATAAATGTAAAAAGAAAACAATAACAGGCACACTTAGTGTCAACTACCCTTCCTTCCACTAAGTTAAATAACCAATTATTCTTTTAGGAACAATAAAAGATCTGTTCAAGTGTTTCAAAAATCAATGCTATACTGTAACAGTACAAAACACCATGTGACAGTATTTCATATTTCAGATTAAATAAGATTAATTCAGATTTTCAAGCAATATGAGCCCAGCTTCTAAAGAACAGTTAAGGAGCATTTAAATTTTTTGCTTATGTTAAAGTGGGGGAGAATGTTGCTTAATACTTAGTTACATTAACATGAACAGTAGAAAGAAAAAAAACCCAACCAAACTCTCTTGAATTCTTTTTAAACAGATTTTCAGCTTAGTGAATCTGAGGTAAACTTTAGCCATGACTCCTCATGTTTCCAGGCAATTTAATTTTCTGGTCTTGGAATGGTAATTACTGCAACAAGGATAGAAGACCTTTACTTACCACTTAGTGATCTATGTAACATGGGCTGTTGACCTAGTAGAATAAAATATTCCCTAAAAACACTTAATTTTTTTAAAAATAAATATAACATACTGGCTCCTTACCATGTACTAAAATCATTGGTCTAACCTACCTGGAAGTATCACTTTTAAGTATTAAGGTCACAGATCTCATTTTATGGCTTTTCTTGTATGCACAATTTGACAAGCTAAACTGGAAGTTAATTTTTGTGTTTGTTGTGGGGTTTTTTTGTTTTTAAAAATTTAACCCTACTTTAACACAATTGGAAATCTAAAGTTCTCAGTGTACAAAACAGGGTGCTGCTTTAAAAGAGGCATATGAGATCAAGATTAGGCAAAAAAGAAGGTGGAAGTTTTTCTTTGGTTCTCAGAGTTTCAGTAATCTTATTAAGGGTTTAGAGGGGAAAAAAAAAAACAACACAGAGTTGCTAGTCTTCCTTATGATTTTCAGAGATCTGGATACACATTTTACTTGACCTTATATAGCTCTCAAACACACAAATTACACAAACGTAGAAACTCTAAGTGCAATAATGTGAAATGAATACTTAATTTGATCAACCAGTCTCAGAAAGACTGGTCTCTTCTACCCTTCTCCTGCTTTTCAGGAAAAGGAAAGCTTTTTATGCCATTTTCAATTAATGCTTGACTGAAGTATATACAAGTAGGTCAGCCATCTACTCTACAATCTAAATTAGAACGAAGTTCAAGGAAACTGGGACAAGAGGCCCCATTAGCTACCAGTTCTTGTACTTGCAATTACCATTGTGTTTTTTCATTTAATAAGGCTGTGCCATCCCTAACTATAGGGCATTTAAACAACAGCCTTTAACCTGCATCTCAGCAACAATTGAAAGACAGAAAGAAGAGAGGCAAATAATACAAAGTTCAATTTATTGCTCTCTCAAGGTTAGAGCCTGAAAAACCCTAGTGTTGAAAATTCAAGTATGCAAGACTATTTTTTTAAAATATATGTGGTCCAGATGCAAAGCAGATCAAAATGTTGAAGCAAAGTCTTTGTAAAAGCACATAATACACAACTGCCTTTTTTCATCATACATGCTGCTAACTTCAGCATTTTAAATGGCTGCACAATGATTCCCAAAACCAGAAACAACTACTGCTAATGCATGAAATATACACCTTTTTTGCTTTATGAACTAACTTAATCTAAATTCATATGTCAGTAACATCTACGCTCACAAACTAGTGGTATGATAGTCATAACAGCTGAGAAAAGCAGGCAAAAATAGCTTCAGAATAAAGTGATCAAATTTCTTAAGCTATTTAGTTTACTGCAAATCATTCTACACATTGTAATCAAACTGGAAAACTGCATTACATTAGACTCCAGAAAGTCTGGAGTCATTACATTCAAATGCAACATCACATTTTAAATTAAAATAGAATTCAATTGGTATTTTTGTATGATGCATAGTAACACGAAGTAACCAGAGTAGAAAAGGTGAGTATCACAGAATAAAATCATGCTGGAAGATATCAAACTTGCATACACTCAAAAGGAATGGCTTAAGCCAGATTTCTAAAACATACTTTGTGCATAAACCATATGTACAGCTTACATGCACATACATATATTACCAGCCAGGAATGGAAAATAATTCTCTTCAGTACTACAGCGGTTTTGTTCCATTAGCCTAAAGCTATGTTTAACACATTGGGAATTTTCAGCAATCTTATAAGAGGTGCTACCAGGGTCCACCTTCAACTCAAGATTTTACTAACTAGCCAGTGATCTTGTGCTTATGAGTTCAGCTTGAATGTCTGAATAGATTACACACCGTATTTGTCTTCCAAGATTTGAAAGCACTGTATTCAAGCTGACAGCTAGTATGGAAATACTCATTGTGATATCAGGCATGGAGAGGGGGCAGGGGGACAATGACATATAGGCAGAACTGCACCATGACACCATAAAGGCAGGGCTCTGTGTCACTGGTCACACTAATCTAGACAGTGTTCTAGAATAGCTTGTGGTTACTGAAATGAGTCACCTGTCTACATATGACTACAGTTACAAAGCCATATCTCCATATGGCTCATTAGCTAATAGGTTGAGCAGCAAAGGAATCAAAAAAGAAGTCTGAATGGTTCAACAGATGAAACAGCTGCAAGTTGAAAGCTTTGATTATGCAGAAATGCCTTAAAGGTATCACTGAAAATAACATTTCTATTTGACCATATAGTCCCCAAGAATAAGAAAACCAAGCCATGTGCTTACCCAATGAATAATAAACTTCACATTTAACTATCTTTACTATATGGTTGGGGTAAGAATAAAAGAAGTATTTAAGATTTTAAAATACTGCAGAAAAAAGCTTAGACAAATAAAGACAACAAAGAAAGTGTGATGAAAAATATACAAAATATATTATTTATAACTTTACAAGTGACATATAATGATCTTTTTCATTGTCCTACACTTATGATTTTCATAATCATACTCTTCAGCATCATGGGTCAAAACAAGAACACTTCAGCTGAGAACACCTGTGAAACTTAAGTACAGGCATATTGCACTTCCAGTTCTGAAGGCTTAAAGCCTTAATATAATCATCTGATACAAACAGCATTAGAAAAAGTAAGCCTGCATCTAGAAAGTCTCCTAAAACCTATTCATTTCTTGTTTCCTGCACATCATTTTTTTCAATTTTCAGGACTTCAAAATACAACAGCTTTACTGGAGTGGCAGGCATTCTCCCTTTAGCTCCTAGCACAAACAAGAGGCAAACTGTGATAGCAAAGCATACCAAATCCAGGAGGCTTTAGACTGACAAAAGCCCAACTAGACCCACAAAGCTAACGTCAGCTCCACTAACAGTACACGTGGTAAATCCTCAGTCATTCATTGTAAGCTTTCTTGGAAAGGCCAAAAGTTTCACAAACCCACTAAGGGAATCCTTCCAGTAACTACAGCTATGATGTTGGTAACATTTGTTTGTTTTTAGTAGAGGCTGCTCAATAGCTGAAGAGTCATCATCATCATAAATGACCTTCACACAATCGAGCTAGGTCTCTGACCACTGTTGTTTTAAAGAGCAATCAACTGCCCTTACTCCTAAAAGAACAAAGTAATTACAGATATGTTTTAAAAGTACACTTTGGGGGATGTATATTTGGATTTAGTAAGGTTATTTCAAAACATGCAAAGAAGTGTTTCAGAAATATGTATAATTATAAAAAAAAAGAACACTAAAAGCGTGAAAGAGATGGTGAGTCTAGCTGCAAGGTTTCTCATGCCATTGAGTATCATTACCTCTGGTACAACTATCTGAAGGCTACATACACACATACTCCAGCTGTAGCAAAGTTTCTTTCTTTCCTTTTGTAAGAAGGTCGCTATCCTCACAGCAGAAGTAGGAATACTAACATTTCTGTTCAACTTAAAATTCAGTTTATACTGAAAGAATCTGTACAACTGTCCATATCTGAAAGACAAAATAATAGCTGCTTCACTGAGGCAAAATATCTGCATATTTGATGCATCAAAGCTACCCCAAAAAAGAAAAACAGGTATTACACTTAAAACATAATTGTATTTTACCACATCTAAAAAAACAGCGCTACTAAAGAATGTGCTTTATAGAGTAGTCAAGAGCTCAATAACCTTAAGTTGATTCCTTAGACAATGTGCATTTATTCTCTACCTTGCAATTTATGAAACTGAAGATGAAATTATGTCTAACTAACACCTTCAAACAAATTGCCTACCTTTTCCCCTTATAACTGCTACAAGAAATTTGAATATTCAGTATGTTTCATAGGAAGAGAAACAATCTTATTACCTAGTTTACATTCACCACGCTATCTTAAAAAGCCTGTAGCGATAATTCCAACCCAAAATGCCAATTTGAAAACAAAGACAACTAATGTTTATTGATCCCTTCACAGACTGGTAACACTTGAGCACTGGAAACACTTTGCTCCATTTGACTCAGGCAAGCAACGAGCTAGTTAACTGTGACAGAGGACAGTCTACCAGAGTTTGTTTTCAACAGGAAAGAAATCCTTTCCTTTCAGCTTCCCAGAAAATAAAGGTAAGATCTACTCACATTTTTAACACTAGATTTTTATAGTCAATGCTATAATTGATTGGATTGGCAAAAAACTAGGATTACAGTGAGGGTCACAGGGATCCTGAAAACAAGATCAATTCCTTGGAGCTGATGAGACTGGACTATCCAATGCGTCAAGTAGGTCTTCAAAGAGTGTTCAATAGCCAGGCTTTGCTACAGTAACCAGATGCCATAAGAAATGCTTCAGCTGAGTATTTGTCAATTTATAACGATCACAGAAGCACAGAACAGCCCAGGTTGGAAGGTACCTCAAAAGATCACCTAGTCCAACCTTCTGTGGAAAGGGAGCCTAGATGAGATTATCTAGCACCCTGCCCAGTGGTATCTTGAACACCTACAGTGACAGGGACTCTAAAATTGGCATCTACCAACTCACCAGACGTCTTCAATCATTCAACTTTCAAAAGACAAGAAGAACTTAGATCACAAGAGCACCATTCTCAGTGTCAGCTACATTTCATTTGCTTGTTTACATCCTGCACACACAATTGTAGTCTGTTTTTCTTTTTTTTTTTTCCTTATGCTAAAGTAAAAGGCTACACAGTTGAATCTTGTGGCCAAAGCCATTAACTAATCCTTTAACTATGAATTCTAACACCTGAAGAAAAATTTCGTGGTAACATAACATTTTTCTGGTACAACACAGAAAATTTAAGCTATACCTAATTCATGTAATAATGTGGGGGTTCCATTATAGTCCATTTTGAATAACAGAAATGGAAAATACCCAAGTAACTAGTAGTGTGAAAACACCCATTCGGTACACACATACTCAAAAAATAGTCTTTGTCCTGGGTTTGTTCCATCCTGGTACAACTATCTGCCTCTTATCATATGAATATGCTTTTATTGTAACATCCTTTGGCATGAAGTCTGTTCTTGTCACTAACTCCTCCCCCTCAGTATTTGCATTGTTATCTCATGTTACCCTCACACAATTATTAAATATTCAATTAGCTGATCCTGGGCTTAATGCTGCTCTGAGAGCATAGGCAATCCAATATTGCAATTCACAATGCAAATCACAAGAATGTGAAATGAGTCAGTAATGATCAATGCCCAACTACATTCCCAAAAAAAGATAAAGCTGTAAACCCCTAATATTTCAGTCTTGCATTTCTACTGCTGGCACCTAAAACTCCTTTCAACGGAAGGCAGCTATTCTTTCAGAAATGTTGATGTGTTTATTTTTATTTTTACACAAATTGAAGAATTCTAATGACACCAAACCAGTCTAAGTCTAGCCAACATTTTGTTAGAATACAGTATACACCTGTCATTCAGCTTTGACAGCTTTTTCTAAAAGAAGCTACAGTGGTTCACACAAAAATCTGCAAATGGTCTTCATTCTGAAGCTCAGAATAACAGTGCCTGGTACTCACTCGAACAATTTAGAGTTGCAACATAAGTAGTGTTATGTAAGACCAGAAGAGTTCTAAGGGTTTGGTTGGTTTTTTTTTAAGTTCTCCCCCGTTGCTTGTATGAGAATATGTAAACTACATTCCTACAGTATTCATCAAATAAAGAAGTTTCTAAAGGTGGCCTTTTAAACCTAAAAATAGCGCAGCGTCAAAGGCAGCCACTTGAACAGGTTTAGTGCTGACTCACAGCTTTGACTAAGTCCTAGCATAATTAACATTGAAATTAGTTTTACTATCTCCATATGGTTCCAATTGACAGACACAAATCAAAACACAACACCACTGTCCACTTTCTAGTGTCTGGGAAAGGTAAAAGTCAATAGAAGCTAGCACCAAGTAATATAAGTAGGGTAGGTAGAAAGGAGGAAAAAAAGTCATACAAAATAATCATAATACAATGCCATAGAAAGGGTTCTTTTAGCTACATGAAAAACTTCTGGTTCAAGACACACAAGTAAAAATCCAGCACTTTTGCCTACAAGATAAAGGCACTGAAAGCTTATCCAAATTCTGAAATTCTCTAAACTCACCTTTTAGAGTCCTCTAGTTAGGGTATTTGAATAGTAATATTCCAAGAATTTATTCAACAGTTTCAGGATCTGGATGCAAGTTACCATCTGAATTCATTCACCTTAACACCAGTAATTCTATATCAAGTTTTAAATTCTAGACAAAATGAGAAGAAATCCAGTAACAGATTGTTAAGTAGATTTTCAAGTAGGTAAGGTCTCTCTTGCTTCAATATTTAAGTTTCAGTAGGCTAGCTTTAGACAAAACTTTAAAGTTGTCCCATTTTCATTTTATGCATTTGCCATATGTATGCCAATTCCTTACTTGTACTTGTCTTTCACCAAAGATGATTTTTTTTTCTTAAAACAGAAAAAAAAAAACATTCATAAAGAAGGTTAGCCAACTGGGAAGCAAAATTTAAAAATGTCTTTTTAAGCTTATGTAGTTAGATTTCCAGCATCCCTTTTAGTATTCATAGCTACATAAGGCTGTTAAGCACTTGAAACTGGGCGATGGTGAAACACACAGAAGACATGACTTGCATTCCTTCCTCTTTTAGGGCAGATACTATAGCCAGATTGAGATTTTTCACAGTACTCCAAATTTAAACATGCACGCTGACTCTGATGTAAATGTCTAGGTGCAATATGCTATTCTTTACATATTCCAGTAATTCTCATAGGCCAGCATAGCTGCATAACTAGAGAAAGTAGCTCAAGTTTAATTCAAGTTTCATGTGATACATTTTTCCTTGACAAATTCAAAACACATTTTTAGAGAAGCATGTTTATAAAATCTTCAGCTTTAGAGAGACAATTTGTACAACAGCTTTTCACGGTATTTTTTCCTATCTAATAAATTGCATTTCAGTGAGTACTCTAGCCAAATGGGATACTACACACAACCCTCAATACTAATAAACTCATAGAAACTTTATAAACTTCACAGTTGAACTGCCATCATCAGTCACAACTCAGACAAATAATCACAAAAGATATGATACTAGTACAGCATTATCCATTTAAATAAATGTAGTATTTTATCCATATGTATGAAATGTGAAATAAACACTGCAAATGCAAAAAATACATAAAATGTGCACAATGAAAATACCTTTGGATGTACTTGAAAACATCAAAATCTGTTCAACTCTTCCCACATTTCCTTTCTATGCAGTAAGATCTCTTGGAAACAGCATGAAAACTGCTAAAATTATTACTGTAAAACTAGTAATTTTGTTCAGCAATAAATTGGTAGGCATTACATGCTAAATTTAGCACAGTTTAATTACACAAAGGAAAGTGTTTCTGCAATACTTAACATGTAGAAACAAAGATGCTTCCTATCTAGCCTGTTTTGCAAGAAAGAGGAGGAGGGCAAAAGGGGCAGAAATATCAAAGATCTCCAATTGCAGTTTCAGTTTCTCTACAGGGCTAGTAAAAAAAACAAGCTAATTGGATCCTTAGAGAAAGTTAGACTACTTCATATTTTATTAGACTGATCAAAGCCTAAAGCAAAGAAGCTATAGGTTGTCTTGCATAACCCTAAAATAAACCCAGAATTAATGTATATTTGTTCTATCTATTTGCATGTATCAATTACTGAACTGCTACTGACTTGACAATGATTGAAATTGCACAGCACAGATTTTACTCATGATACCCATACAACTCACAGAATTTTTCTACCAGAAACTACGTAATGGCCTGATCTAAACCAAGTTCTAAAAATAGAGTAATTAAATACAGACCAGACCCACATATTGTTCTGTGACACACGATTACTACAAGCCAAAGCAGAAGCAGCTGCTTATATGCTACTTTGGACAAAGCATTTCTTAGCCAAATTCAAACCAATTTCAAGGTTCAACTACAGATCCTTTTAAACTATATGGATTGTCCTTTAAACTCTTCAAATTTGTGGTTAGGAACATAAATAACATATTTGGTCCTGAACAGATAAGACATTCGTGATATCCAGTGAATAAACTTTCACTTTTCCCAGTGCAGCGAGTAATTAAACAAAGAAAAGCAAAAAGTGTTCTACAATACTGCTCAGTCTGCTTTTTGGAAAAATGTTCTTTGCTAGCCAATCTGTGCACCTGCATCAAAAAAACATCAAGTGGAACAGTGCTTTGCTGAGAATAGCTAAGAAAGCAGACTGGGCAGTATCATAGAACAAAAGTCACAGGAGGATCCAACTAATTCTATTCAATTATTTTTGAGGGAACAAAACCAAAAAGCCAAACAGCACAGGCTACAATAAGGTAGGGAAGCAGTTTTTCCAGTCTAGGAAATAAGAGCTGGTATGGGTTTTGTGTATACCTAGACTTTTCCCAGTAAAAAAACCCAACAAACAAATAAACAAAAAACCTAACACTAAAAAAATCCTAACTTGATTCTTTCCGCAAGATTGATTCAATCTTGGAAATTAAATATTGAGTGGGTATTCAAAGCCAGTTCTTCAAAACCTGGTTTAATAAAGTGTTAAACAGATTAATTTAAATCTGCTAGGAGTTTAAAAAAAATATTTAGCATTCACTTTTTTTATAAATACAGCATTTCATTACATAAGAATATATGTCAGCGTTACACATTAGAAACATTTAAGCTACTTAGAACTGAGTGTTTTAGAAGTCAAAAGGCAAAGACTTTTAGCTCCTTTCTACTTAGAACTTGTTCAACTTTGAAAACTGTTTCAATTCTGTCTTCTAGTCCTTCCACACTGAAATATTTTAAGCAAGAATTCAAGAAAAAACCCAGCAAGTTTACCTTTAAATTTATGAATTCAAGATCATTTGAAACTTATTACCTATTCAGCCATGCATATAAATTGGTAAAAATCAAGAAACATAAGTTTAAGCCCATCTTCAATTCCCTTAACTATAAATAGTTTAAGGGTACAGCCTCTAGGCAATAAGTGTTAAATCTTACTCAGTTGTATTTCAGCAGCTCACGTAGCACAGCTTCAGCTGCTAGGATGAGCAACTCTGTTGCACTTATATACACTCCATTTTCCTTACTTTATTCCATCCTGACCATCTTTGGCATACATGAGATTATAAAAGCACTTACATGAGGACTTGTTTCCATCCAACATTCACTTTACAGCTTAACTTTATGGAAATTATTCACCGTACTGCTCATCTCAATACCAAGCCTAATCAATTTTATTGCGGTATAAATTTGTTCTGCTGACAAAGGTTGATCTGGTATTCTCCCACATCCCCAGTCACTCCTCCTGACCAATTCCTATGCCACTGATGCTATTCAGGAAACCAGGTGCTACGCCTTATCCAGACGAAAATTACTGTCAAAAAGTTTCTTGCCGGACCAGGGAACCAACTCCAGTCACAGTACAGCCACCTAAACAGTGCCACCACAGAGCACATCGCAGGAAAAAATAGCTGGGCACCAGGGAAAGAACCTGATTTCCCACATTAGTAGCAACACAAACCATCACTGGTTTTGAAGTTACTTATCATTGTGAGTAGTAGCTGCAACAAGCTTCTGAGCTAGCTTAACGAGTTACAAGAAGTTATGCTAATAAAAGGAATAAGCAAGTGCGCATAGAACAAGAAAGATACTCTTCAAAAAGTCTGAAACTCTGAAAGACAGGCAAAAAGATATTTCAGTTGTTTATGTGAAAGTGGTAAGCACACAAGTAAGAAAAGTTAGATTTTTGCATTTGGGAACATAAATCAAGCACATTTCATAACACTTAAAACCTCACTGTACAAGTCACATGACTGAACAGTCTGTAAGTGGTTATAATGTATGTAAAGAGGATTAAATGGTCAAGAAAGGAGCAGTGACACTTCTGCAATAATACTCATTACTCATTTGAATTAACAACTTTAAAGAACACTAACACTCCACAGATCCTCTGCAACGTCTTCCATAGCTCATGCACCACATGAGCACTGACTAGTGTCTACCCAAGACGAGTAAAGCACACTAAACAACACAGCGCAGTCAGCTCCTTCTGCAGCAAGCTGCTGTGTGAAGGAGAACGCTGCATTACTGTGGGGCACTTTGGTCCCACTGACATCTGTTCCATGTTTCACTTTCCCAATTCTAAAATTGGCATGGAATTTAACATGCGTTATAGGTGACAATGCCCTAATTCAAAGAGCACACTGCATGCAATATGAAGGAACTCTATGTATACTCTACCTCAAAAGAGAATGGATGACAGAACTAAAAGTGACTACCTGCATACCAGTCCCGAGTTGACTCGGACCACTTCCAGCGTCAACTGAGATGACTCAGATTTGGCAATCTGATAAAATAATATTACTTTATCATGCAAGAATCACAGGGAATCACACAAGATTTTTTAACAGCTGCCACCAAACCACATTGGACGAAGAAAACAAATTAGCTACAGAAATAGCTACAGGTAAAGTGGAAAAGAGGGGAAGTTCATGGTAACAAATGTAACAAGAGCTAGGAATGATGAAAGACACCAGAAAGAACACAGAAATAGTTGTAGTGATAGACCTCAAATATATTTAAAGCTCCTTTATTGTCCGTATTATAACCTTAGCAACAATGCTATCATTCATAAGTATTAATGTTTTAATGTTGTAACAGAGGCAGAAAATCTATGAATGCTGACAAATAATATCTGAATGACATGATTATTAGCCCCCAAATTAGAAATCAAAAGGGCTTAGGAGTCAAAACAAGCATGTCTAAATTACTTTTTGTTCAAGAATTTTAAAATATAATTTGGGAGGCTTTAAGTCATGAACTTTTAAGAAGTTTTGAATGGGGAAGTCCCAGAAGACTAGAGAAAAACTGATGTCACATAAGCATTTTAAAAGGGGCACTGTTAGTTTACTAAAGACAAGTCAATTAAAATGGAACAAATAAGATTCCACTTGAGCATAACAAGTTCATAATTATTATTACATAGGTAAAAAGAAAAATCAATACAACCAACTTCTTAACAGCACCTTCTTTTTAAGAGGTCACCATCCTGAGTGATAACGACTACGGTGAAGACACAAGTTTCAACATAGCATTCAATTTGCTATCACAAAGTATTCTGATTAAGGTACAGAATGATACAAGCTCAGTCTGATATTGCATTTATTTTAAGCTCTCAAAATACAGAGTCAAAAAAATATAATGGAGCAGGATGTGTCCACCAAGCTACCGCTAAGCTATTTACCATTATTATTGGTGACGTCAAACAAGATCAGGAGTCATGACTGATCCACTGCACAACCGATTTAAGAAAAAGCCTGAGGAAATAGCAAATAACAGAGAAACCAGTGCTGATAAACCTATTTGGATTGTTTGCCAAAATAAGCACAAGCTAAAGCTGTTAATTTGGAATCCACATTGGGCTGTACCAAAACAAAGTTTAATTTTCCTA
The DNA here is from genome assembly GCF_964199755.1 of Larus michahellis. NCBI lineage: Eukaryota > Metazoa > Chordata > Aves > Charadriiformes > Laridae > Larus > Larus michahellis. The sequence goes on along the minus strand of NC_133896.1, from coordinate 90,305,850 downwards.
TCTCATAAAGATGGCCTAATATTTTAAGCACCAAATTTGAAGCAATATGAAATGGAGAGGAATACTCAGCTGAACGTGCTCAATGAATTGTAGGATATAAACAAAGTGTTGTGAGGTAGGCAGCTAGAAGGATATATTATCTGACATCAGAGAGAGTACCCTGTTTCAGACAGCAGGACTAACTAGCCAACTGGGCAACTAACAGGGTTGTGGTAGACCCTACATCCATTCTTTCTACATGGGAAGTTTTATTTGTGGCTAAATCATATTCCAACAGGGATTCATCCACAGAAGTCCTATGGCTTGTCTTTTCAGATAAGACCAGCTGATTACAAATGGTTCCTTCCTAGATTAAAATCTATTAATAATTCTTTTGCATTTGTACTGTGTAGTATTAGCAACTGGACAATCAAACTATTTTAATATTTTAAGAGCAGCAGCAATTTAAATCCATTTATCTGAAGATCATCTCTTCAGATACCTACAGAACATCAATGCATGATCCACAGATTAAAAAGTGCCTACTCATTAAAGCCATCTCCAAAACACACTCCTGAGGATATTTCCAAAATTGCAAGAAACGAAGATAAGGGAAAAAAACCAGAAGAACAGGAAGTTAATTCTGAATTTGCAAATAAATTTATCTATTCTGCAAAGAACATGAGTGGAGTACATCCCATTAAAATACCTTTAAAAAAAAAATCTACACCAAATCATCACATGTATTAACCCAAAAGGCAGAACTTCTGGTATAATACAACTGCCATCGAATTCATTGTTAGACCATGTATTGCATTTGTGTGGAAAGGTTTTGACAGCAGGGGGACCACAGGGGTGGCTTCTGTGAGAAACTGCTAGAAGCTTCCCCCATGTACGATAGAGCCAGACGGCTTCAAGACAGACACACCACTGGCAAAGGCCGAGCCCATCAGCAATGGGCATCACCTCTGTGATAACACAGTTAAGGGGGGGGAACCGACAAAAAAAAAAAAAAAACTGTGCAGCAGCAGCCGGAAGAGAGGAGTGAAAATATGTGAGAGTAACAACTCTGCAGACACCAAGGTCAGTGAGGAAGGAGCGGGAGGAGGTGCTCCAGGCACTGCAGCAGAGGTTCCCCTGCAGCCCGTGGTAAAGGCCGTGGTGAGGCAGGCTGTCCCCCTGCAGCCCATGGAGGGTAACCGTGGAACAGAGATTCACCTGAGGCCCACGGAGGGCCCCATGCCAGAGCAGCCCGAATGAGGCTGTGACCCTGTGAAAAATCCATACTGCAGCAGGCTCCTGGCATGCATGAACAGGGGAAGAGTGCGAGGAGGAAGGAGCAGCAGACACAGCACGTGAAGAACTGACTGCAACCCCCATTCCAAGTCCCCCTGTGCCTTTAGGGGGGAAGGAGGCAGAGAAAATCAGGAGTGAAGTTGAGCCCAGGAAGAAGAGACGGGTGGGAGGAAGGTGTTTTAAGATTTGGTTTTATTTTTCATTACCCTACTCTGATTTGATTGTCAATAAATTTAATTTAATTTCCCCGAGTAAAGTCTGTTTTGTCCGTGATGGTAATTGGTAATCCCCGTCCTTACCTCAACCCATAAGGCTTTTGTTATATTTTCTCTCCCCTGTCCAGTTGAGGAGGGGGAATTAATAGAGCGGCTTGGTGGGCACCTGGCATCCAGCCAAAGTCAACCCACCACAGACCATCAATGATATGATAACCATATAAAACTTCTTCCACTTACCTTTTCATTTATGATTCTGTTTACTTCAAACAGCATCAAAGTTTGCTTTGGGAAGCGGCACTATGAATCACAGGTTATTGGTTGATCATACTTTATCCATATGTGCCAGTTGTTCCTACTTTCAATTGAACCAGCTTTCAGAAAAAAACAAAAACCTCAACTCAATGCAAGAATGACTTGCAGCTCTAAAAGTTCCCTGGGACAAAAATTTCATTGCCAAAAGAGGAACACCTAAACACTCAATTTATTTCTCACCGTATTTGAATGACACAAGACTGACAGCATTCTTTATATGAAGTTCTATCCTAACACACAAAGATTAAAGAAAAGGTCTTTGAAGAAAATGGTTATCCAGTTCCAGTTCTCACACGTAAACCAGAGTGCTCACATTTTGGAATGGAACCGTCACCTCAAACCAGCAAGAACTTGGAAATAATTCCCTTCAGTTATCGTCATCCTAGAGCTTAACCAATCTGTCCAGTTTCTCCTTCAATTTAAGCACAACTGTATGTTGACCAGATATTAGATTACTTAGATTGGTTACATTATTTCAGATAAATGACAAGAACAAACAGACAAAAAAGAGTATTGAAGCTTTTGTCAGTAACTACTAAGGGACAGAGAAAACCTGAAGACTTTGGTAAAAAATGCTTTAAAAAAATGTTATTCAAGGACTGTGCAAGTAAGCATGCCTACCAGATGATGTTGTATACATGTGGTTCCATTAAATACAAAACGTTGCTTTAACATACCTAGACCTGTTTGTTATAGATTTATCATTTCTCCTGACAAGAAAGCAGCATTGTTCCACTCAGCAGTGATCCAGGTACCTGTCAATTTGCCAAGAAAGACTCTATTAAGGGAGAGGATCAGAGACATAAGTCGAACTAAAAAGATGTCCCATTTGTCCTATGATTCATAGCAGGTCATTTATTGAAATCTGTACTTCACATTACTCCTTTTAAGAAGGACACATGAACCATATTCACCCCATACCCTTCATTTGACCTATTAAGTCAGAAATTAAAAAAAAAATCCAACCAAAAAAAAACCCACCACATAAGCTTAAAAGAATACTGAAGTATGGCTGTGCATCTGCTATTGAGAACAACTAAAATTCTTATTTCAATATTCACCTACCATTACAATACTAAGTAAGAAGTTCTGTGCAAGCTGCTTTTGGAACCCAGAACCCTTGGCTTAGAAAGCAGAGTTGCAGATGCAGGCATGAGAACTCTGCTAGCCCTTTCAGAACTCAGTCAATACACACCTTTTGTTGTTACAATCACCAGCTGGCAGTGCCTGATATGTGGGGGAGATTACCTTCTTATCGTACATAAAAATCAGATTTATGAGTCCTATTTGTGCTACTCATGTACAAAGACCCAATAATAATAACAAGACAGATAATTTCTGCAAAAAGACACTTCACAATGAAGATTACAGAAACACCACAGTCATCCAGTTTTAATATTAGTAAACAACCTACTACTTTATAATCAAAAGCTAAGAGCTTCCAAGTACATCGCAATTCTGTGATACATAAAATCACAACAGGCATTACACGATATTTAAAATGCATACTTGCAAACTCTGACCTCACAGTGCTACTTAGAACCTGCATGGCATCCATTCTCGGGGCACCTACTATGTCACATCTATAAATTTACATCAAAAGATTACATAAAACCCAGTCTCATTCAGTAAAATTGTTTGAAACAAACATTTAATAATATGATTTGACAGACTGTTCTTACCCGCGCCATTTTTGCTGTTATATTGTAATCTGGTTTGTTATTCACTGGTCTAGAGTATAAGATAAAAGGCAAAGTTGTTTGTTTAAAATTGCCTTGGAATTAATTCTTAACTTTAAGCAGAGTCCTACACAAGGCAAAAGGGGTTAATAACATGCATTGGCCCAAAACTAAACATTGCAAGATACAGGTTTCCAACACTGTCAAAATATTTACAACACGTTGTGTAAGACAGAACAGTTTTTAAATATTTGCATATTCTAAAAAATTGAACCAAACTACATCACTTAAAGCCTTAGAGACATTTTCTTCCTGCTTCAGAGCTCATTACTGTGCAGCATTATAATATCCATGCTAGCTCTATCCCTATTTACTAATTAGGGCTGAGTACCTTCTCAAATATTGACACATCCTGTCCACCAAGATTCACGGGACTCTACCAAGACACACCAGTTCACAGTGGCTCAAGCAGAATTACTCACGCTCCAAGGAGCACATATCAAGGCAGATTCTAGACCACCACCGTTAGAAAAACTTTGACTGTTCCCTTGCCCCAAGCAAGGAACCTTGCAGGACAGCACATAAAGGGATGACATTCAAGTCTCATGACAAATTCAACTGACAACCAATGCGAGGATACAACAGCCTTTTTACCACTGACTTTAGGTTATTCCTCCCAACCCCAGTAAGCCAGCTAGCCAGCTAACATTCATATTAAGTACACCATTGTATTCAACCACAGACTTAGAATACTTAGCTCAGTTTATCTCAATACAGCTACATCACTGTTATTTCCTGCTTTCTTCCTTTTCATGTCCTGAGAACAATTCATTGTTACATTAAGTCAAGTCAAAAATCACTAACTAGGTTTAGTTGAAAGGAACAATGCCATTTCTTGAAGTTTTAGGGATTAAGACAGAATTTGAATTAAATCCTATGTTACAAAGAAGTTGTTCATCCCACGGACTAGTCTTCAATTCAAGCATTAGAGACTTCATTCCTGGGCTGAGGCAAGGAGTAAGTCATTAAATCTTAGAATTTCTTTTAAAAAGCAGAGATCCCAAGAATCAACAAAACACTACTCCAATGTATTAGTTTACGTGCATGTTTAAACAAATCTATTTAAAAAAAACTTCGATCTGCACCTACCATTCTCCTGCCCGATTGTACAAGACGACGCAACTTTTCCCAGGACCTGCTACTCCCACATTGAGAAAACCATGCACCATCTCAGAAGCAGAAAGCTACCTTTTAGCTAGTTTATATTACTCACACAGGTTCCTACAAGCACAAGCAATTCTTGACTAGCAGCACCACTGAGCATTTTACCCTTTGCCATTCCTGTAACACGCATAGAAGTCTCTTGTCCTGCATTTAAAGGCTACCAATTCAAGTCACAGAAACTTTTGGGCTCATTTTAACCACAATCAGGGAAGTACAGAATTGACATAAGGTCATCTTTAAGCAAGTAGCTTGCTCAGCTCTAGAGAAGAAAGAGGTACACATATGTTGTATAAACAGACCACGAGAAAAAAAACTTCTTATGCCTAACACTGAATCATTCAAACATGTCACCTGGTAAAAATAACGGCTTCACAATACTGATTTTCAGACCAACATTCAAGTGCCCTCATACAACAAAAGAAAGCAGACATCTACCCATTAGAAAAATATATCATCTAGGTATTTTCTGAGGGTATTATTTACAAACAGTCATCGATCAAAACGTCGCCCAGAATATCACTGCACAATCAGAAGGCCATGTTACTATAACAGTATTTCAAATACTAAAAGAACTAAAAAGAAGAACTAGAAAAATACAGTTAAACATACACTACAAAGTAAAATGAAGGTTTTGTCACAGAAATGACTTGTGGAATATAGAAACTCTCTCATGAACCTATGACACATTAAAAAACAAAGTTAAAAACACTTAAGACCATCCACAAAGAGGCATACAGCTAACATCAAACCCAGCAATCACAAATGCCATCTAATTTGTCAGCTCAATATTAACTACTGCATCCACTTGCAGCACACCCTCTTCAAAATGACTGAAAAAACATTCAGTGAAAAAATAATTCCAAAACAGTTTTGCCTATCAACCATTAGTAAACTATTTCATCGCTAACTACAATTGTGTTATGTATCTTCCTTTTAACACTGATATTGCTGCTTGATGTGTGGTATGCAGTTTAACCCCACAGGGCAGTTTTTAATGTTTATTCTAGTACGGTACTGCATAACACATAGACCCTGAGCTGAAGAACGTGACTCTAGAACCATGAACTATGCACCAAGGGGAGTTTGGAGCACTTGAACACTAAACAGCCATGCCAAGGTTAACACTACAGAGCATGAGGTGGCACCTGCAATCCTCTCCTGCTTACCACACCTAAGCTGTGGTATAATATGATCAGAGATCTCTAAAATGATGCTGCATTGTGCTAATTAAACATGCCCTGTGCACTAATACTTGCTACTGTGTAAGCTGATTCAGTCATAACTGGCAGAACATAACTCTATCTTTGAAGGCAAATTGCAAGTTTGACAAAACATAATTTCAAGCAGGTACAGGTATGAAAAAGCAAGCACATTAGCCCTTGGTGCTAATAACCTTAATAGTTAAAAACACAATTAAGAAATTTTGCCCATCTGAAATACAGCTGGCAAACTGTTTTAGTTACCTCTCACCTTTAAACAGAAATACAAGCCTTTCCCCCCCACCCCCAAGAAAGCAATGAAGCAATGTTTTTATATTAGTCCCATCACAGACAGAGGAGAATGACCTTTTTGTTGCACTAAAACCAGAATGAAAACTCAGTTGCTTACATAATGCAGTCTTCACTATGACTATTATAATAGTGCACTGTTCATACTTCTACCTTTTCAAAGCAGTGGAAAGGCTCTGTCTTTACAGCAGGGCAGAGCAAACCCTGAAATTAAATCCAAATTAACAGAAGGGAAAAAATACCCCTGTAGTGAGAGAAAACAGTCTTATGGCAACCTTTCAAGCAGTCTGTTACAAGGTCGTGGAGTGCAACAGAAGAAAACAAAAGTGTCTAGCACATACGAAGGCTCATTTTTTACCCCAGTGTGGGTCACGTACAAATGGTCAAACTTACTGAAATCAGTACAGGGAACATGAGCAGTGGTGTACTTGTTTTAAATTACCTTAACTAATCTACGGTTTTAATCAAGAATAGCTACCAAAAAAACTAAACATTTAAAACTACCAGATTACATCTAGTTTTCAAATGTTCAGTTTGCAAAGGACAACATGTGTCACTCACACCTTTCTGGCCTCCTCTACTGCTAGGGCAAAAGGATGAAGGCTCAGAAGACTGAGACTATCAGCTTCTGAGTCACTCCAACCAGAGACAGCCAAGCAGCCGGGAAAGATGGATACAGCAATCCAAGCAGACGCTGTAGATACCCAGTCTTTCTCTAACCAGGTAGCCTCGATGCACATAAAGAGACTTCTGTCTCTCACACAGACATTTCACTCTGGGAGATGAGGAGATTCTTTCCACAAACCAAAAATGGGAAAGTCAAGAGGAGAAGGCAGCAATGGCAAGACTGAGAAGCCTGACGTAGCTGTGTCATTACCGGTACTCAGGAGGCTGTAAACCGTCTAAAATCTCACTCTCTCCCATAGAAACACCTTCCTCCACCAAACCTGCATCGTTACCTGCCGTCATCCAGGACGCCGGGATTTCAAAGCCGGGAAGGAAAAACCCAACGGCTCAATTTCAGGTCTCCCTCCTCGCCCTCTTTTCCTCCCCTCCCAAAACACAACGCCGTCACCCACCACCGAGTGGGTCACTAAACTTCCCCGAGCAGGGAGCTCTTCCCTCCTACAGGAACCGAGCCTCCCCACAGCCAGTGTCGTCATCCCTCGGCAAGCCCCAGCCCTGCCCTTCCCCGCCAGGCGCCCTGGCAAGGAGACCTTCACCTTCCCCGCGCCCGTCGGAGAGGAAACCCCGACACCACCGCGGGGCTTGCGGGCCCGCACCCCCCCGCTTCAGCCCCCCGGCACCCAACGCGGCCTTCGCGGCACACTACGGGGCACGGGCAGCGCCGGCCCAGGCGCCACGGCTGAACCAAGCGCCCTCCCCGCGCCCGCCGGTGGGGTCCCACCGCCCGCCGTTCCGCGTCCCCCCCACCCCCAAAAAGGCTCTGACAGGGGTCTAAACCCCCGGCCTCCAACTCAAACCTCTCATCTGAGCCTAAGGGCCCCAGGGGAGGGCGCCGCCCTCACCTGAAGCGCCGGGAACTGCCGGTCTCCTGCGCTGCACCCGCCGGCAGCGAAGGAAGAAGGGAGAGAGCCGACGGAGACGGCGAGAGAGTGCAGAGGAACTCACGACAATCCCCAGCGCTCCCCTCCCCGCCGCCGCACCGACTGCCGCCCCCCGCGCCCGCCTAGCGCGTCCGCCAATCGGAGGGGCGGGGGAGGCGGGTGTCCGCCCGCCTCCCCCGCCCCTCCGATTGGCGGACGCGCCAGGCGCCTGGCTCGATTGGGCGAGGGCGAAGAGCGACCTCCCGCCTCGCCACCGCCCATTGGCTCTCCGAGACTGCCAATTAACGCCGCTTCCTCGTCGAGGGCTGGAAGGGGGCGCCGGGGGGCAAAGGTAGCTGGCGAGTTGGTGGGGGCGCGCGCTCCCCAACGGCTGTCGGTGGCCGTTAGCCCCCTACTCTCCGAGCCGGGGGCTCCTCATGACGGGGCGGCAGGGTAGGCTCCTCATGAGGGGGTGGCTGCGTCTGCCGGGCAGCCCGGCCGCCCGGACCGGCTGGCCGAGAGGGCAGCGGTTGTTGGTTACGGATAGATAGGGGGATGTATACATATCTATACGTGGTCGGAAACCGCCGAGGGTCACGCTGGCAGGGCGCGACGTGAATAAAAACATCGCGCCCGTGGCCCTGTTTCCACTGCATGGGTCGTGGCGGGGGGTGGGGGGACGGCGAAGGAGCAGAAGATTTGGGTTTCCCGAAGCGGAATCTGACGGAGCCGACAGATCCCGAAAAGTGACGAGGGACTTATTTTTAACGCCCGAAAGCGGCGAAGGCTTTAATTTCCCTGCTGATCAGCCCCGCCGTGTAAGGCAGTGCCCTCCGACACCACAATGCGGCAATGACGGTGCTGCATTTATTAACGCTTCTCCCTCCTCCGGCTCTTCTCTTGTCAGCTGAAGCCGCGTCTCGCTCGGGGAGACGGAGCCGGACTCCGGCGGGCCCGTCCGTCGGCTGCGTTTGACGGGGAGGTGGCTCAAGGGCAGAGACACCTTTAAAAATAACGTGGCTGATTTGGTTAAACCTCTGCGCGCCGAGGTACACGGCGCTTCAATAGTATCGCCGGCAGAACTGTTATTCCAGCCCTCGCCTATCTTTTAGACTTATTTGCTTTAGACGGAGGGTTATTGCAAGTTCCAAGCAGCAGCCGTCACGGTAACCTTATTTCGTCCCTTCAGCCTATGCCTTCTCCTCCACCAGTTTCAGCGTTTCCCTCCCATCTGCCCTTCTCATCGCGGATCTGCCTCCAGCCTTGTCCCAGGGGACAGCCTGGTTTGAGGACAGAGCGAGCTTTGGACCATTGGGTAGGGCTGCAAAACAGTCCTAAGAGTACTTTCCTCTTGGCCATGTTTCTTATGCAAGCCTGCGTATAATCAGCACAGACGCCAAGTCTTCCTGTACTCTTTCACTAAGTGCGTGACTCATTAACTTAAGGAGTTTTAGGTTCACTGGGAATTTAGATTAGCTCCATAGGACTGTAAGACCACAGCGCTGGGGTAAATTTTACCTTCTGAAGAAATGTCCTTTAAAAAATCGATTTGAATTAATTGCAATTCACATTACTGCGAAATTTGGTCAGGTTGGTAAGGTTTCTAAGATTTAACATGATTTCTCCTTTCCCTAATGTCAGTTTGTTCTCTCTCTCTCGGGTTGAAAGTTAAAAGTTCACATTTGAGAGGAGGAATCTTGAAGTTTATTGTTTCTTCTCTCACTTCTGACCACAGATGCGCTTCAGTTTTCCGCACAGTCTGTCTCATTAAATATGAGATCAAGCTTTGCATAAACCAGCTCTCTTTACAGGAGATTACAAGTGATATATATAATCATAAATACAGTTCTTTCTGTATGGACACGAATCAAGCTTCCGTTTTGCCTAGAGCATTGTCAAAGCTGGAAATCCTCCCTGCCAAAGCACTTAGACTTTCTTCAACCTCAACATCAAAACAGTCATTCATCTCTTTGTATGGTCAAATAATGCTCAAACTTGTTCGAAGATTGAAGAAACAGAACAGGAATTCAGTGTAAATCATAGCACTCCCTGGTAGAACGAAGTTCGTATTGTGATGAAAGGGAATTCCATTTCAGCAGAGGACAGAAGTTCAACCTGCAGCCAGTGGTGGACTGACACAAAAAACCCCCGAAATGTTCCACACAGAGTTGATCAAATGCCACCTTGTGCCCCAAAAATCACTTTACCATGCACAAACCCAGTATCGATCACATATATGTTAGTGCCTGTGAAAACCAGGGCTCACGTTCTTATATTAGGCCAGTATGGGGGCAATGACTGTAAATGGGGCAAGAGGTGTATATTCAGACCCCAGGTCTGGTTGCAAAAACTACTAGGAAAATAGTGCCTTTTTCTTCAGATCAGCTGTTCTCATGAGTGGACTTTGCTAGGCCTCTGTACTGCTTATACATTTTATATGTATATACTATATATATTATTATTTTAGATATTACATTATCATGTATATATATATACATTGTATATATTTTATTAGTATAGTTACATCCATATTTCCTATATTTACATATATATATTTACTATGCTACTTTTTTAAAAAATAAAATATATATATAGATACAGTAAATTCAGCCCTTGTGTCACAGTGCAAAGGCGGCAGCATTGTTTTGGGAGTCCTCTTCCTATGGAACTTGAACTTGTTCTGCCTTCCAAGGGAATGGAGGGTGATCAGACATGACTAATTTACACAACACTTTTGTACTAACAACGGAATTCAGTTTTTAACACAACTTGAGAAAGAACAATTGTGTTTTCCAAATTTTCACTTAAACATCTTTATAAATCTATTAACATCTTTATAAATGCTATGAAACATCCTTATAAATGCTATGAAATTATAATTTTAAAGATTAAAGGTAAAGGCAGGGCTATTAATTGGAAAAAAGAAAGTTCACTAAAAGACAATTTATATGAACATTTTAATTAATATTTGGAGGTTCCTCCAGGCACCACTTTAGGGAACAGTATTTTCAAGCTACTGAATATTCTCTTCTGGTTGCAAGATGTTTCTTTCCTGTGCTTTTTACACTAAGATAAAAAATGCTTAGACACCTTTGGAAGTCAATAATACAATAACAGCTACCTGAATTTTAAAAATACATTTTTAATTGTAAAATTTTTGTCCTTTTTCCAAGTGTATCACTTGAAACAATTTGGAAGCAACATTATTAGAGACATCTTAGTCTCCTTTTTGGATCAACACTATAGATCTTCCTGTGAATTGCCTCTATATGCAAAAGCAGAATTTGCCTGCATTGAGGTTAATACACATGCTGGTGCAGTAATTAGACTTCATTACAAATAGTAACACAGTCTAATGTATGTATAAATATACAGACTTGAGGCCATATGCACTGAATAAATACATATATGCACTTGAAGAACTGCTTGGGGAAATATAACTCAGTGGTTAATAAAGTACTATTTTTTTCAATTTATAAAATGTAAATTATCTTTATGCATATTCAAACAGTAAGTTTTTCTTGTAGTGAATGAAAAGAGATTACTGGTCTAATTATATCTATCATCAGTGATACAACGTCCCAGCATGATGACACTGTTATGATGCCATAAATAATTCACTGGTATAGTGAATTATACTTTTAACGTATTAATCATTTTGATTTTAGTATTTTGATATTTTTCCTTACGTATTAAAATTCAGTTGTTCTCTGAACATTTTCAGTTACATTCAGAATATGACATCCTGGGAAAGATTATCTCTATCTTTTTTCTTAGAAGAAACCATCTACACAGCCCCGCTGGTGAACATCTGATTTAGACTGCTAGGAACAGGACAGGAAGTTTCTGGAAAAAACTAAAAAAATTAAAAATTAAGAAAAAAAAAGAAAGAAAAAAATTCCTCTCTCATTTTAGATAAGTATCCCACGGTTATTTTTACTTTTAACACAGTCTATTTTTAAAGATGCGTCTTTTGCTGTCCTCAGAAATTCCATGTGTCCTTTTAAGCACTACTACTTTCTCTGTAAAGAAATTCTGTCTCTTGGCTTCACTCAGAGCAAATTTTAGTGTCATTTCTTGACTCTCACAATAACATTTTAGCATTCTCTTTAGAATGTTTATCTCTAACAAAGAAACTCCATGTGTTATATATATATATCTATTTACATTTTAAATCTAAATTTAAATGCTGAACCATATTTTGATTGCAACTGTAATGCCATTATTGATTATATATGCCAACCAATGACACAGAATTTCAGAATATTAAATTTAATTCCATTCAAATCAATCAATGTTACTATTTCATTGCCCACCTTTCACTAGGAAAGAACTTTTCATATATAAAATACATTCTTCATTGAAATACTCTTTATTATCTCTTTGTTTTTCCCATTAATATTTTTAATTAGTGTTTCATACAAACCAAACTTTTATGTTCACAACAATTGTCCATGATTATCTCAGATGTGAATGATATGCTTTTAATAGGTACAAACTTTGAGAATAATTCATGCATAGAAACTCTTCTTTCAATAGTGAAGATAGCCTTATGTCATCATAACAATTGCAAAAGTTCTGGCTATGGACTGCTTCAAGTATGGGGAGTTTCTTTAAGCTTGCCTAAGCTTTGATGGCAGCTTAAAATAAGTGGAAAAAAGTACAGTCTAGCACAAACAACTTCCTACTATTCAGTAAAAACAATCAGTTTTTCCAAGATACTCGTTTATGTTCCCATTTCCTCTTAATAATCAAATTTTTAACAAAATTGTGGCTACAGTCAGCTTTTCCCAGCTATACGCATTTAATTTAATTTCTGCAGAGAATACAGGGATAAAGTTTTTGTTTGTTTTTGTTAAGGAACCCTACAGCCTAGCACAACTAGCTATGGACACCAGTGTTATATTTTGATACCTACGCACCAGATGGCACGGAGTCCTTCCCACTGACCTGAAGGCTTGAGTGAGCTATTTTATAGAGCAGGCACAAATCTAAGTTGCCTTCTGTTTTTTTCCACAAAAGTAAACTGAACAGTAACCACTTCAGAAACAGCACTAGTTTATAATGACAGAGTAAAGCCCGTCCTTTGCTACAGATAAATGAGCTCTGCCTGACATGTTCTGCTGCTGAAATGCAGGACTATATATCTTCTGTGAAACGCCTATTGTTTTGCTAAGTTTATAGCAGGAAGTGAATCAGGAGACAGGGACATTTTAGGCAGAAGTTCTATTGTAAAGCCAACAGCAACAAAGTAGCATTAGGGATAATACTGTTTCTTTTCTTCTAATTAAGTTCCTAAAGTCATATAAAGAAGCTATTCTCTGAGAATCTTATTAATTCCTTCCATGTCAAAGAATTAATAGGGAGAAAGGTTAGTGCCCAGGAAGCAAGCCCCACTATTCAGCTCTAGCAATAAGTTCCTTCTACACTGATGTCATTATAACAATTCCCATAGCTGTTCAGAGCTTGTCTATTTAATTCTTCGTACAATACTGTCGTTATGCCAGCGATCACTTGAGCATATGAAGAACAGTATTTGAGGACTGAGACGCACATTTATTTTAGCTCTGCCTGGCAAGTTACTACGCTAGCCAAAGTCAGAACTTTTGACAACTGTTATTTCTGATTTATTTTGTCCCACTGAAAGGCAAAACAGTTTCTTTATCCTACAGTTAAATACATGTGGAGGATGATTGGCCCAGGGCCATGGTTAGTTACTCAGAACTAAGAGCTTGTCTGCTTGCAGTCACTCAGATTTAAGCCTGCTTAAGCCCTCTCAGTCAGAGGTAAAAGTCTTTAACGTTTTGGAGAATTAGGCTCGGGCAAAACAAGCTACCTTACCTTTGAATGAGAGCATCCACACAAGGTTTAACATCTTTTATTATACATGTTAGCATCGCACCTTCAATCAGTTCGGCCTTAACTCCTATCGTAGACCAAGTGGTGCACCCATCTCTCTAATCACCTCCGTTCCAGCTGATAGCAGGGCACGCCCCCGGCTGTTATCAGTTTATACACCACTTTGTACCACTAGTTCTATCCTACTACTGCAATAGATTTAGTTAAGGACGCAGGATTGAAAGGTTTAAGATTTTACCCCTGAGTAGGCAATTAAAGTTTTCATTTCGTTTCTCTTCCTCCTTACCAGACATTCACCTTTATCGTTCAAGGCCATGTACAAACAAGCATCTCACACGGCGATATCCACGTACTACCCTCCTCCCCCTCCCCTAGAACTGTAAGCTATGACTGCTTTTGTTTCCTTGCCATCCTCCTGTTTCAGAGTCTGCGACAAGCTGCTTCATGCACAGAGCAAACTCTCATTCCAGCTAACACTGAACATGACCCTTTCCTTATTCAAATTCTGTCAAAGAAGCATTGTATTTTTCAACAGGTCTTACACAGAAAAAAATTGATATTACATAGCAATGGATGTTCCTAATTTTGAGTTTCTCAAGAACATTTCTCTTATGTATATGAGGCTTCAAGTTCTTTGTAGAAAAGAAAAGGTTTTGGGAAGTTGGTTTGTTACTGATAATCAGAAAGCCAATCTTAGTCATCTAGAATTTCATGTTATTTCAGTTTTGTTCCTTAAAACTCCCTTTGCATATGTAGGTTTTTCATGTATTAGAAGCAAAAATAACTTCAAACTTTAACCTCTGCAAAAAGCCTGTTGGAAAAGGAAATGAGGAGAAAGCAGTCTGATGTATCTAAATCACTGATCTATCGTTTTTAAAAAGAAAGCAGAATGGTATCAGGAAGAGAGGGTCACTGTATCTACAGCCTCTTTGACTTCTTGCTCTTTAAAGACGAACATTGCATTACTGAATTCATGTTTGGGTCAGCAGGATAAATTACTAGCAATACATTGGTTGGAGATCTAACTATGTAAAATGTGAAATCAACATTTGAAATCTAAATTCTAGTTCTGAGATTAAGTACTACATAACCAAAGATTCCTATTGAAGCTTTTTTCTTTTTTCCCCCCACCAATTAGTTATACTTTAGTGTTTTGATTTTGAGGTAGTAATGATAATTTACTAGATATTATACAGAGATATTTCATTCAGATATTACATCCTCAAGTGTTTGAAATATACTTTCCCAATGCTACAGAGGCCAGAGAGAAGGATTTGCTTGTTCCAAATTCATAGCTCTGCAACAAAAATATTTTCCATACAAAATACTGCTCTCCAAATACTATATGTGAATGAAATATATCTGCTACACACTGGGACAGAAATCCTTATTCTTTGAAAGCAATAGTAAGACTTTCTCTGATCTAACATGGTGACAATTTGTCAGAAGTCAGGACTGGAAGACGTGCATTATTATACTGAGTAATAAGAGTGCAAGCTCAAATGAGTTGACCCTTTCCAAGCCATTAGAGAACGCCCAAACAATTAAAACATTCAATCTTAGTAGTATTACAGGTAATGCCATTCCAATTCTGTCTTGTCAACGCGTTCTGCAGGCCCTGATTCAATTCACTGCCTACCTGAGAAGACACCGTTGCCAACACAGAGCACCACCTACAAACAAGTTTGGAAGAACAAAACTATTTAGACGCAACCATCAGTTTTACTTCATGGTGAAATTACAGCTAAAAGTGGCCCCTGAATTAAGTCTCCAAGGCCTTCTACAGCACTAAAGCCTAAAAACCCAGGTGTGGTTTTGCTTTTACAATAAGCCTTCACAAAAGGGACACCGAAAGTCACTGCAGCTCAGATATGTTATGACTTCCAGATACAACAGTGGGAAGTTGACTTTTTTTTACCAGCATCTGCATTTCTCACTATACCTCTTCCCTATAAAGTCCCACCAGTGTAGGCTGCATGAACAGGGAAGAAGCTAAAGGGAAGAAGTAATCATTCCATTGTAGCCATCCTTGCTAGTGCTGCTGTTATGACAGAACAAGACTACAATAACCTCCTTTGTCCAAGCTAATAAAGAAATGAATTATAAGCCGTGGAAACTAAAGTGAGAGAAAGCTGCATTTTTCTTCTGTCCAAGTATCCTTGTTGTGTTACCTCTCTAAGGAATATAGCCATACTACAAAATACTATTTACTACAGTCTCACAGTTCCTAAGGCTGACGCTACTTCCTACTTTACCCCCAACAGGCAGCTGGGGGTAAAGCCGGAAACATCTGCCCACTAAATATCACATCATTACAACAACCCTTGATATCTGACCACACATCTACCTAAGAGTAGCACAGGTATCAAGGTTCAAGTATACAAGCAAGACTCACACTTCAAAACTGAAAAAAAAACAACCAACCACCAACGAACCAAACACAAAACCCCAGCCCCAACAACTATGAGACATGGGATTTAGAGGAGCTTTGCTATGCTGCGGTAATCATCTTTTCTTAGCCTTATTTCAAGAGCCAACTTGAATGTGCTTTTCTAGAGGCCAGTGAGAAGATTCAAGTCTCATGACCAGAGAATCAGTTGGATTTTGGTCTTTATTTTAATGGAATATACAAGATTAACCAAGATGAGGATTACACTTGGGAGTGACTCATTCAGTCTACGTACTTCATTCTTTACTTCAAGGATGAATCCCAGATCACGTGTAAGGATATTGGTCAGCCCAGCCCACATCTGCCCTCCCTTGGGAGCCCAAAACTGCTCTTGCCAGATTCTGTTCAGACTGAGAGTCATCAGCACCAACTGTCCCAAAGGCCGCAGTTTGTGACCAGCTGCCCTCTTCTAGAAGGACCTTCAAAAGCAGGAAAAGGACTGACATTTTCTGTGGTGCAGGTGATCTGTTTTATGCTTTCAAGAAACTCTAAACTTTTGGGAGAGGTTAAAGTTCACTTTGCATACACTTTTAGTGGCCTGCCACATAGGAGGGCAAAGCACGTAACCCGCTGTGGCAGGCAGACTGAGTGTCACTGCAGTAGTGGCATCCAGATTAGAGTGTATTATGGTTACATGGACATTTGCAACTCTCAGCCTCCTTCATCTTTCTCTCCCTTCATCTTCTTTCTCGCAATACTCCACCATCCAAAAAAAAAAAAAAAAAAAAACATAAAAAGGGAGGAGGGGGAAGGAGAATAAAGACGACCAAAACTACACATCGACATTTATAAATAACCGCCCAATAACTGGTGGAAATGCAAGTGGAAGCAACAGCCAATCACAGACCCAACTAGTTTATTTTTATGCTATGCTGTTAGAAGACTGAAATACCTATTTTTAACTTTTGCTCTATACATTTTGGTAGGTAATCATCACAACTTTTGTAATAATCAGAGCTACCAGAAATAGCTTACCACGTGCAACAATATTTTTGTTATAGTGCACAAAAAATATACAAAAATATACAGATAATGTACTTCCTATATACATACATAAATACTCAAAGAGATTCTGGTGCAAATAAGGATTTATCATCAGCTTCAAGCAACAAGATTTATTACAGTATGTAGTTGTTCTGTCTGTTTTTCCACAGACATGCATTATCTTGAAATAAAAATGGCTAATGAAATAATGCATCAAAATACCATTTGAAACACTCCCTTCAGTCCAAGAATATTTCTACCTTTAAAGAGTTAGCAGCTCAAAGCACTTAAACGAAATTAAAAAAACCCCAAACCCTCAGCGTATAAAGAGCTGCTTTTCTACTTCTTAATACTGGTTATAAATCATTAGCTGCATTAACTGACAATAGCCTCAACTCCATGCATTGCTATTTCTTCTAGTTGCTCTTCTTTTACTAGCAAGAATCTGAACAATCATTGTGACAATATTAACACTCACCACTACAACACTTTTACAGAATCCACAGCTCATTTATTATAGGGGCTTAGGGATAGGCTACTATAGGAAATAAATAACATCCACAACAGCAAGGCATTTCTTTCAGAAAGCATATTTTGAGTTGTCATCTTTATAAAGAAAGTATAAAGTTGTCATCTTTATAAATAATCATTACTGAGAGAACATTAGTTTATGCAAAGTATATGTATATAAAATAATTATATATACATATTATATATATATTATTGTAATAATCATCAAGTCAGTGTATGTCTAGTACAGTTCCTGGTTTTAGACTGTTTATTTCACTTCTTTTCAAAGGCTGTATTGCCCTCTTTTAATATTTCCCACATGCAACGCAGCAAAATAGAGGAATATGTTCAAAACTGCATTTTTGTTCACGATGTCTTCCTACCAAGAGTGCAGCTGTTTGTTCTGTTATCACTTCCAGGTGGTTAGTACAGGCTTTCCTGAATCTCTTGCACGATTTCCTTTTACTCCACTGGACTGGCCAGAACGACTTCGCAAGTCACGATCAGGCCCATCACTTTGCGCCATCTCTTCATCATATCTGAAAACAAGATAACCCATTCAATGCCTTGTCCTGCTATTCACTACACGAACAAGAGTGGGTCCTCTATATTCTATTTTGCTTAACATCTAGCACTGGAATTTAATATAAGCTGTTCTACACACAGGTTTACACATGCATAGTTTGATATGCAGCTATTATTCAAGGAAGTATACTACCATATGATATTACAATACAGACCAACTGAAATACTTTCAGCTACTTTTTGAAAGAAACAAATCATCTGGCAGCTTTGGTTGAACTCCTGAGTTTGTGAAATGTTATGCTTGTGAAATTTCACACGTACTTCTGTATTTCTCCTCACTACGTAGGTCTGTGGTTAAGCAGGAACATAAGACTGCTGGCAGTTCTAATAAAGTCTTAAGCTATTGCTTCAAACAGCGGCTTGTTAGCTGCAGTGCTAAAAAACTCCACTGTTGCATCGGAGAGCGAGTAGGGAAACAATGAGGTGAACAGTGTGCTTAAATTAAATGCATTTGATGACATATATTTTGTAACACTTAACCACAGTGACAAGTAGTTATTTAAATATCTAAGCCCATTATGGCCTCAGATAACCTCAGTATATACTTATCCCTCAGCCGCCATGCAAATTCTAAGCAGAATTTGGCTATAGATGCATAAAGACAATACTACAATATTTTGTAGAACAGTCATAATATACACTTAGTTACACTATTGTATAGGTATTCACAGCTATCATGTATATAACATTCATTAAAACTTAACTGATAGTTCATCCAACACAAATATAGTTAACTGTCTTTACTAGAATATAGAAAGAGTACTTAAGATCAGTGTGAACTAGTGGATCAGCTACATACATAACCACATTCCTGACATATTGAACAATTGCACCACTAGTGCTAGAGAACCTGTCTGAACATTTTCTCAAAAGATATGAGAAACTGTATCATCAATATGGTATTTAAATCAGCATTCCTCTGTATAAGACCAATAAATCCTAGATAAGTCCTTCAGACACTCCAATGTAAAGAACTCTGTCTCCTTCATTTCTCTCTTTGTAATACAGATTGGGGAATTTAAAAAATACCTAAAAAACTAATTTTTATTATATCCATGAAATGCAGGAGTCAAGTGGCATCATTTCTATGAACTGAGAGAAAATTTGTATCAAATAGCTATTATATCTATTTAACTACCATCTATATATTACATTCAATACAATTAAAGTTCTACACATGTAGAAGACAAACACTCTCTTTGCCTTTATCCCTCAAATCCAGCTGCTGGAAGCTCAGAAGGTGCAGGCAGGGGCCTACCAAGCAAGTAACATTCCCTCTGGAGATGAGGTGAGGTAACCCTGCTTTAGTGCACGTCCACCTCCCACGTTGCTATTGCAGCACCAAAAAAATGAAGTGGCACTTTGTGCCCATTTTTCACATTAGAATGAAGTTCACTTTATCTCTGTCGTCTACATTGCACATTAAAAAAGTGAGGTGACTGAAAAACATTTGCATATATATAGAGAACACTGATAAAACTTACAAGACTTCATAATTCCCAAGAACCTCTTTTGGTGGAGATTTATTCCATTTACAGTCTGGAATTTCCCCATTAGGCACAGCAATGTTAAGTGTGTCATTAATAAGATTATACTTCAAGATGCGATCATTAGCAGTACTGGAAGTAAGAGAAGGGGAAGCATTAACCTACAAAAGAAAAAAAAAATGTCAGCATCAATTTTTTGAGTGTTATATAGTTCTCCAAACAGCATGTGTCATGACTATATGTACTATGTGGGAAACTAAGACTCAGTGTCTCAAAGCACATCTTTCAGTTCCTCAGATACTAGAAGGAATCCCCCACTGGGCATTTTTCTTTTTACTTAAAAACAAAAGCATCACACCACTAAGTGTCTGCCTTGTCAGCCTGAAGATTTTTGTTGAGACTAGATTCGCCAGGGTTAATCGACAAGACATAGATTTCAGGGCTTACACTTTGCCTGGTTCACTCCAACAGCTGTTATATACAGGAATCTGTGGGTTTCTTCTAGGTAAACAACTTTTATTTATGTTCTTAATCTGAGTTCTCCCCTGTTAAACTGTGAGCTGGAGAAACACATACGTCATCTCTAGTCAAAGCACTACATTGCATCTTGTTTTAATTAAAACTGGGCTTCATTTAACATCTCTCTTGTGTTCCACATTTATTATGGAGAAGTGGTATCAGAACAATAAACAGTTTTTTTTATATTTTTTTTTATAAAGTCCATTTACCTTTGATCTTTCACTTCCAATTAGATTGAGAAGGAAGAGGGCTGTTTATAATTTATTTTGAACTTACAGATCCAAAGTTAATACGCTACAGAGAAATCTACGTGAAAAAAAAGCCTTCCAAATATCCCAATTATCCTTTATGTGCCCCTTTTCTATCCTCTCAAGCTGCAACATTAAGGCCATGACAGCATTTAAGTTTGATGTTACGCTCAAGCCAACGCCAATCTTCCAGCTACTGATACAGTATCTAATGGGGCTGATAACATTCAGGCTGCCTCTGAAGTCCAATTGTATGGACGCACTGGATTTAAAAGACAAAACAGAAAGCCACAAACAAATAGAAACACGAAACAAATAGGAAACAAAAGCATATCCTAGCTGGGTCATCACATGGCCCATTTTACTTTCCAGCATTTTTCTTAATCCACTTACCTGAGGAACAAAAGATATTGTTTCAAAAGAGGAAAGACTACAGTGACATCTACTTAGTTTTATTCTGTGAAATGAGAAGGAAGCTTCGTTCCTGTATTTTTTGTATCTTTACCTCAATTAGCCATGGTTTAAGCTTGTCATCAATGATAATGTCATATCCATAGCACTCAAAGCAGTGTTTATCATTATTCATAACAGGCTAATTAAAAAAAAAAAAAAAGAAGAGACAACAATATTAAAATCAACAATTCAATAAGTAACCTAATTACACACTTCGTTTGCTAGAAACCACATGCAATTACATTATGAATCTTCTACAACAGTTTTCAGCATTGTAATTCTAATAAAAGCTTGCTAACTAGTAAGTTCAGGATTGCCTCTTTTTTCCAAGCTGTACTGTAAGTAAATATTTCAATATTAATGATTGCATTAATGCCAACTACTAAGTTACATTACTTTTACATTATGTTTCTAGCGTGAAAATAAAAGTGGTTTCATATTTTGCAAAAGTAATAGCAATATTTAAAGCCTGCACACATCAGGAGAAATCAGGAAGTTATAAAATTTACATAACATAGCTTCACATAATCATGAAATCTTTAAACTTCAGAAAAGGAGACTTATTCAAATACATTTCTTTAACTATACTCTGTAACTATGCAGACATTTGTGGTCAAACAATTACCAGATACATTTTAAAATTATAATTAGCCTAAATCAACTATGATCCCAAAAGCCAAGAGAGACCAAGGACCAAGTTGTGCTGAGATGCACATCCTCTAGAGAATCAGTAGTTTTCCAGTATCTGCTAAACATTTGCAGTATGCATGGTAAGACTTTTCTTCTATGCAAATCTCACCAGATCTTTTAAAGAAACCTTTGTAACAGATTAGTGCGATGATTTCCCCTAGACTAATAATGAAAGCTTTTCAGTTCTTCAGGGAGTGAAAGGGGGAAGGAAGAACGAGCATCTTTCACTGCATTTGCCATTGTCAGAAAGACAGAGGACCAAAGCGTTGCATGGTCAGTAATTCTCAACACTTTCTCCTCTCTTTTAAGGTTCTGCTAACATTTGTATTAAATCCTTTTTCTTCTCATCTGGTTTCAAATTTGATTGCACATCAGAGGCTGAGTTGAGCTATCCTTCCCCATCTCCCACTCATCCGCACTTCACGACCTTGCCCCTCTTTCTCCTGCTGATTCTGGTGTTCATATGGTCCTTCAGTGAGGTGATTCGGCTTATTACATTGGCAGAACACTAAGATAGTAATTGTCAGTTGGGCGAGTGAGCTGATTCAGCTCATGACGGAGCCAGGACCAACCCAGAAGAGATGACACGACCATGCACTTGGGAATAGGACAGTCCTTGGCATCAGTGAGCTCTTCAGTTACCCCAGCTGACCCACAGGGTGATACCTGCTCTCTAAGGGACTCATGGGATATTACCCAAACGCTAGAAAGTCACTCAAGCATAGGATTGGTTGCTACTTTTCTTTGCTTTTTTTTTTAAATATGAGGTTGTGATAAGTATGTGACTCATGTATAAAAGCGGTGAAAGTAAGTTATGTAACTCTGCTGAACTAATAGCCTTACATTTTCTTTGATAAATTGTCCTCCAGAGCTATTTTTTCTTTGACACATTTGTTATTGCTGAAATGACGTCACGCAACTTGGCAGAGCTTAATTCTATTCACAAGGGCAGTATCAAGTCATATTAAATAGTTCACAGAGCCCTCAAGGAAAGACATGCCCAGAGAGCACACCCAAGATGCACAGACAGCTCACCCACCCACCCAAGATTCAAGTTCACTCAGCTCAGTGAAATCGAGAGATAACAGAATTGCAGAAATCAGCATCAACGCCATCACTCAAACAGCAGGAAACAGATTTTAGGGGTTTTGATGGCAAACTCGCTTTCATGGTTACCAGAAGCCTGTGGCCGTAATGCTATCGCTGGCAGCATTCCAGGAACGGTACTCACTGCAACAGCCTTCAGTGACTGCACAATTATCCAGTGAATTTCATCAAATAATTTGTTTGTGACTTCCTTTCCACGGGTGCTCTCCAGATACAGTCGTAAGTTACTCACTGTCCACTTGCCTCCATGGATATGATTGTAATCATCCTGAAGAGTTAAGAAGTTAATTCAGCCTAAGATTTTGAAGTTGTTCAGCAGTTTTGTTTCATTCACACAAAAAAATCCCACTTATACTTACATGCAAGTATTGCTCTAGAAACAAGCTCAGCAAGTTGCTTTTACTCTACTCTACAGCTTTATGAAGACTTCTGTTTTACTTTGAACTGCCCACTATATAAACAACTGTCTTTATTATAGCTGTATATGTTTATATCACACATTGCAAATCAAGTAATAAATCTTTCTCAGAAGAAAAAAAACAACTCTACTTTGACAGTTTTATAGTAAAACATAATTTATGATTGGGAAATACAAGTTTTAAAACGTGAAAGGAAAGAGTTGAACTTTTTCCTCCTCTGGGGATAAGGGAGAAGTAATTAAGTCAGCAATAGACAAATTTAACTGAAGTTAGCTGTTTTAAAATGCAGCACTTGAAAGCGCTTGTCTGTGTTTATTCATTTAAAATGCGATTTGTCTGTTTACCAAAAGGCAGACACTGTGAATTCTTAATGGTGATACTGACAACAGTTACATTCAAGAGGACAGTGAGTTTATTTTTAAAGGTTTATTTTTCAGGTAATTCAGTATTTTGATATAGAAAAAACACTAAGTGCTACTGAAACAGATCAGGGGAAAAAAGGAGGTTACCTTATATTTGTCTTTTCAGAGGTTATCAAGGCTCTGCTCTATATTCTTTTTAAATGGAAAGACAAAAGCAAACCGAGGGTATTCTTACTGATGTAAAGACACACATCTGGACCACAAATAACTCTCAGAATAAATGTTTTGTCCCTCTATAAAGGTTCTCCTCAGAGCATTTCTAAGAATTAATGATTGTATGCACACTAAATTATAAAACACAGAATGCACAGAGCAGAAAAAAGTTGTCAGAGGAATGAAATCTCTTGTCCTCTAAGACAAGGTCAGAGAAGCCTCTATCTATTTTTAGGCTTTTTCTACAGCTCCCCCCTTAGTAAATTTGGAAAACTGGACTGTACAAATAAAGATCTGAAACACTGTTCTCAGGACTTGCTGCATGGAAAAAATGTCTTGAGATCAGATTCCAGCAAGGGAACAGAGATCAAAGTTTCAACCCTTTTTGCATTTCAGAACAAGTACTCAAATCAAAATAGATTGCAACTGGGTAGAAAAGCTTTACACAATCATAGCTGTTTTTAAAAAAAAAAAATAAAACAAAGTAGAATATTGCAGGTTACTTAGAAGATCACTAACTTAAAATAATTAAGTAGAAGAATTACTGTTGTTTTGTTTGTATTACACATGCAGTGAATAATGACTTAGAACTGTCTTGTCCAGCACAAACATTGCAATGTATACTGACTTACCCCCTTCCTTCATTTTCTCCTTTCCCTCTCCCTGATATTGAATTGTACGCTTTTCCAATTAGGGATGCTTTCCCATGAGCTTGTAGGGCTCAAACACAATGTAACTCTATGGTTCACATAGAGGTTACAGTAGAGATTAACAGCTAGAACTTAAAGAGTTTTTCCAGACGTCATCGTAATTTTGACAAATCACTTGACAGTTCAAATTAGGTTCTTGTTCTAAAACTCTATAGCCTAAGTGCCTCCAAAGTTACTAGACACCTTTAAAACGGAAGGGTAGATAGGATGGACATAGTGGCTCTACATTAAACTTTTCTCACTTCTTTCTGCAAACCTCAACAGGTATTAGCAGTTCAGAATTTCTAAAAAGTTTTTCAAATACTCTAGTAATGACTCCACATCTTTAAGCTATTATTTCTGTTGTCCTTTCTTCTCTCAAAGTGACCTCACCGCTACTTTCACTTCTACTTTTATTTGGGAGAAATCTTGAAGGCCATTCTTTAACTGGTAGAGAAGATGAAAGGGTGCGTAATAGTGGGATAGGCAACATATCACGTGCCTCGCTTGTTCACTGCTACTGCCAACTGCACCGTGATTTATGTTTTAAGTTGTATGAGATCTGCTTTCAACACAACTAATTCTCAGTCTGCCCTGTCAAACAATAATGTGTTTGAAGCACTTCGCAAATCAGCACCTGAGCAAGAAAATATTTGTCGTGCTGAAAAACACCATATTTTGACACTTCCCTGGTATATAACTACCGCCATAAGTGATATTTATAATTCACATTGTTGTTACAGGAATACCCAGATAAAAACAGTTTTGCTATGTTGCACATCTTACAGAACAAAAAGAGACAAGGCACATTTAGCAAGGTTGCAATTTAAGATACACTATATGTATCTTGCATGTGTATACACATATGAATATATATATGCATGTGTATGCATATGCATATGTACACACACATTTTCCATACTCTTAAAATAAAACCTATGAAATTAGGAAGTGCAACAATAGAGCTTTAATTACTGTAACAGAGGCACGGTTTATAAATCACAGACTTCCGCTAAAAATGCAAAAGGGACAGTCATCATCATCAAGTGGATTCCCTGAAGAAACAAGGCTTGTGCAGTGACAGTGTATGCCCAGCTGTTCATGTCACCCCTGACCCACTAGCCTTTCCTCCTACTGGCGAATTTCAGCCTATTTTGACACAGGGAAGTGCTGTCAAAGCTATCAGGTTTCCACATGTTTTATGAATATCAATGGCAAATTATAGGACAGAACAGTTCTGCAGGCAGAGCTCCATCTTTGTCCATTCAAGAGGAAGCCACCATCTGGCCAGGCAGCAAACATTTATCTCCAAGCTCACAACTGCACATTCCCTTTCTTACCCAGAGAAGGAAGCTGGGGGCGGGGGGCAAACCTAGGAAGAAGCTGGAAAGTACTGTGATGAATAAGTACTAGAAATAGGAAACCTGAATTAACTGCATGGGAGAGAGGGAGAGGGAAGGGGAGATCAGGAAGGCGATATTGAAGTGTTATTATAAAATACAAATCCACAGGAACCAGGCTTCATTAATTCCACTGCTCACAGAATCAACTGCTAAGTGAGCATATTAGCATTTAAATGACAGGAGACTAGAAAAAAAAACACCCTGCTTTTAACTACTGCAAGTCAATACTGAGATATCACAGTCTATTCCAGAGCTGCAACTTGTTATCTTGCATACTTTTCATCTGCAGTCTTCTGAAATTTATTTGTAAGTTCAAGATGAAGTATTTTAATTGCAAGATGATGAAGAATATGACAAATAAACTTTTTTATTCCAAGTTTTTTGGGACAATGTAAGAAAATCAGTCTTGCTACAAAAGAGCACCTAGGAACTCAGTACACTTACCCCATGTTTCTGAATGGCAACATTTGTAAGATGTACAAACATGTTATCCAATTCACTTGTACTTGGTGTATATTTTACTGTGCAAAACCGGCAAAATCCAAGTTTATACCTTAAATGCAAAAAGTCATTAAAATGTGTTAAACCCCAATAAGAAATAAGGAAAAGAGCATCCTAGGATACCATGTACATGTTAAACTTCTTTGTGCAATGCGTGCAACACTATTTTGACTACATTAAACATTCTCTCAAAACAAAATACAAATATATACAATCTTACATGTAACATCTCAGTGGACGATACGTAGATACTAAAACATATAGACGAAGATCAAATTTCTTTCCACCAATAAGTAATGGATTGTTGATGTAAAGAGAAATCACATAGGCTTCTTTGGAAGACTGAGATACAAACCTGAAAAATACAAACCATGTTTCAGAATGTAACAATTGCAATGACACAATCTGCTAAGTCTCTTTCCTCTTTAGAAGCAGTCTGTAAATTTTGGATTGACAGAAATCTTGCACCTTTTGCCAAGATAATGTATAAAGTTGTAGTGGTTAGTAATACACACTTGGCATCAGGCATTACATACTAAAAAAAGTTAAAAATACTAAACACATGACCAAGATCAATGAACCATTTAAACTCAGTTTTGAAGTAAACAGGGTAGCCGACCGAACTATTCAGAATGCCGCTCTACCAGCCAGTCTTTTCCTAGGAGAGCATTTAGAGCTTGGCATGGTTCAGACAAGCAAAGAGTATGTATGACATTACATTCATTAGTTAAGGTCTTATACTCCTAGAATATTTGTACTTATGCTTAATGTGCAATTGCAAACCACTGTGAAAAGCTAAGATAACTTTCAGGCTGTGACATTCTTCAGATTCCAGGTCAAATGGAGGGGGGAAGACTCACGCGATATTCGGCCAGTCGCTTTATAGCAGGAAAAAAATTAACATTAGTTGTGTGATCAAAACTTTCAGTAGACAGAGAAAAACATAGATTGCTAACCTGTTTCATCCATTTGAAAGTAGATCGCCAACATGAGGTGTATCATTTTGTGGTCCAAACAGATAGTGTATTTATTTCATATAAATGCTTTGTACTAATTTAAAAAGTGATTTAATATATATTAAATAAAATAATTATTGAAATTGCTTAGGGAAAGATTTTTCTCTTGCTTCCTGTTATTTAATAATATGAAGCAGAACAATTTATTTTTGTGCAATTTTTTCCCCCAACAACACTGAAAATATTTGTATAAAGAATAGTTAATTGAACCGTTCTTTGTACCTCCTTATACCAAAACAAGTCGTATTAAAATCTGCTTGAAGGAGGAAGTCAGATAACAACTGAGATTAAATGCAAAACTAACTATATAATGACAAAGCAATAATAATGAAGTACTTTTCCCATGCATCAGATAATTAGCATGTTGATGAAGTTCACCTGATTATAGAAAGTACAATAAAGGGTTTGCGTTTTAAGAACTTACGAAGATGTTTTGCTATCTCGAGACCATTTTTTAATTTGGGAGAGTTTATTGATTAGAAATATTCCTTTTCCTTGAGCTTTGCCACAAGGTTTCATAATCCAAGTGCTGGAGGGATTTTTTCTGAATTCTTCAACAAAGAGATTATAATCGGCAGGAAGCATAAAAGTAACAGGAACAAAATCTGAGTTAAGGGAAAAAAAAAAAAAGGTGCACAATTAAGGACACTGTATCTGGTAAGGCTATTGACAAATACAGACTAAAAAAAATTTCAGTCTTTTCAGTTTTCCAGCCTGGCATGATCCACCTTCATTAAGACTCATGTTGCTTTTTACCTCATTTAAATTCTAGTTGTAGTTTTTACTTAAACAAACAGTTGCAAAATATTGCATGCTGCTAACTTCAGATTAATAGATTTTAATTCATGAGTCAATTTTCTTCTTGTGTTTATATGCTTTGAAATTAGAGTATTACATACAATTCCAACTTAACTATCAAACCTTCTCAATTTCTTACGTCATCTTTTACCATTCCGCCAACGATTATCATTCTCTGCACATGCAAAATGTGGGTCATCTTTATTTCCATGTAACTCCCATTAGTCATTCTTATTTGCTCCACAATCAGTATTACCATGCTTACTGAAATCTAAAGAAAAGCATTTCTCGCTTTTTGCTGTCAGATTACCCTTACATCCATCCATACAGGACTGCTTTTTTTCTTACATGGATGAATCGTTTCACTTTTCCAAGATGTAAATCCACTCAACATACCCCTGTCTCTGTTTTACTCCAGTGCTTTCTGGCCTCCAAAACAACTTTACCCTCCTCATTCCTGATCTATAGCTGGTTTGGTTTTGGTTTGGGATTTGTTTTTTTTTTTGGTGGGGTTTTGAAGTTTGGGGTTTTTTTATTTTCTAGCAGTCATTACTTGTTCTCCAACTTCCCCCAAATTTCTCCTCTGAAGAGTTTGTTCGTTCAGTTCTGTATAGAGCTTTTCTGCAAAAGTTTAACATAGCTTTTGCTCCAGTAAAAGATTTTCAGATAATGTTGTTTCACTTTTGCACTGAAGAAACTCCAACTTGTCTCATATGAAGTTCCAAAGCCCTTTGGTTTCACCACTAATCTTATTGCAAAATACCTTAATCCCACAATTTTCCCTCTTCAACACAATTTAAAACAAAACAAAACAACACCAACAAAAACCCAACCAACCAAGACGTCCCCCAGATTCCTCCCTGCAAACACAAAAAGCCTGGTTGCACACCTATTTCTGTACCCTTACATTCAAAAATAATAATTTCATTATCACTTCATCCAATGTTGCTTCAGTTAATGTTGCACTGTTAAATTTAGTCTTCTTTAAGGACCTTACTACTTACAAAACTAAGTCTAAATACAACTTCCATGCATACAAACTGGGTTTGTTCTCCTCCTTGAATACTGCTGAATACTAGCAAGTACACAGTGGAAGAATTGGGCCTTAGTGCTTTGGTAACAGAAATGTTCAATCTTATATTCCTGCTTTGTCTCTAATTTCAATAAAGATCCCAATCGAGTGACATCCTCTCTATTCCTCTCAATTTGTAAAATATTAGCCATTATACTTCAAAGCAAGGTTTGTGAAAAGCTTTGAAAATATAGTATTTCATATGAAATATTCACTGCTACTTTTTTTATCGCTTTCACTATTCTTGTGTTTCCCTATGCTCTAATGACAGATTTGAGGGGAGGGAAAAAGAGAAGACAGAGAGAGAAGGTTATTAGGTTTGCTATTAGGTTTGCAAAATGCAGCAAATAATTTTAGGACAAAGTGCACTTTATTTAATTGACAGGGACAGAGCATTTCAAGATAGTCACTTTAACGTTCTAACACTTCAGAGGTTCAGTGCCGTATGCACAGAAAAGCTAGCTCAGTTCCAGGTTATTGACCACGCGGGAAAAAAGATTAATGCTTACAATGAGAACCACATACCCAAATAAATATATTTCCCATTTTCATCCTTTTCTGCAAGAGGACTTCCTTCTTTCTCAAGTTCTTTTCTGTAGCGCTTGATATTCTTTACCATCAAATCTTTTCTGGTCAGTTCATAGTGGTTTGGGAAATGATTGACAATTTGGTCATCAGAGAGGCGGTAACCAGTTTCCACACTGAAAACATTTCTGATTGTTTGTACACTCATCCTGAAAGCAAAGACAGATACCAAATGATTTTTACCAAGAAACACAATTCAGGAGGACAAAATTGAAATTATTTTGTTACATTAATTTCATCTTTTCTCCATCTCATTTCTCTTTATAGTATAATATTTTGCTGCACCAACAATCCAACATATCCCGAACTTCTATTAGAAAAACCAGTGAAATCCTGCCAGAGGGTTTATTGATCCCTCTACTACTACTGAAATTGGCACAGAAATTGAGGAAAGGAAGATGAAAACTTGGTCCTACTGGACTCCGGCTTGTGGACAGTCAGGTCAACCCCCAGCAGGGCCTAAAAATGACTGATGCATACCCAAATGCTACAGAAGCATCTTTCTAAATCTGTTACTTCACTCTCTGGAAATTCAGCTTTCCTCTTAAAAAAAAGCCACAAAAATAACTTCCTAGTGACTACCTTGCTACTCCAATTGCAAAGGACTTCAAGCATATGAACTGAAAACAGTGATTCAGAGATCTTGCTAAAAACACTTGTAAACACCAGATCAGAGGGCTGCAGTGACAAAGTCATCAAATCAGTTATCTACTTCATTTTTCACAGAAGATAAGAGCACGAGAAGATAAGAGATACGAAGAACTTTCTGTATTAGATGTCTCACATTGGAAATTTAGGAATATTTCCTGAATGCCATCAATCCGCTACGTTATCATTTCAGGAAGAAAAAACCACAACCCTAAATCAAAACAAAACAACCAGTCACACAACAGTTTCCATGAGTGCCCTGTTCCCCCACTCCCCCCTAACCGCATTCCAAACGCATGAGCAGATTACTAGATTCCTACCCATTTAAATAAGTGGTTCACAAAGGGTACATTTGGCAGCACAAACTGCCATTCTGTCGTATTTGAAAGGGACAATATAAATTGTTTCGTTTACTTAAACAGTATTGTTTCTGCCAATTAAAAGATTACTGCATTCTAGGACAGCATTTTACAGTCTTATAGTAGACAAATGCCAAATAAGAAGCCAGATTATTTATTGTCCTCCTTTCACCATTATCTTGATTTAATTTCACATTCACTCTCAGTATTGAAACGCCAAATAATTAGTCTGCATATAAATCATTACCATGAAGGAGAAGGAAAGTACAGTTCTCAAGGCCTTTATTACAGGAGCCTGGACTCTGGTAACAGGGCAAGCCCCTGTCACACTGATAAAAGAATATTTTATCATATATTGGAACTGTGTACTCTGGGATTATTTTCCTTATGTTGTGTAGCCAGAAAATTTTGGGAAAAGATACATTCAAAGATTCCCCTCAGGCCACAAATGCCCTCCAACAGTAAATGAAAAATCCCGCTTACTGCATTAAAAAAAAAAAAAAAAAAATCAAATAAAATCAGGTATCACATTTCAAAACAAAAAACACTGAGCACAGCCTTTGCCCTGGACTTTTTACAATTGGTATTCCCAGAAGTAATTGATATCTTGCTAGGTCAGTGACTTTCCACACCTTGACAAAAAAACCCTTGGCAAACTAACGCTACACGAGATCAGTAGCATAGGAATGGATTCGTGCAGATGGGACCTTCTGCCCTGAGGAACACAAATGACTTCAGCAGGTCTGCACAGATACAGGAATGTACCAATGCAAATCTGAACAGAAGACCAGCAACAGCATAAGACATTACAGAAGCAATAAAACAACATTACACTCTTAGCAGCACTGCAGTAAATCAGTGACAATTTCTGCATCTTTCTTTTTTCAGTATGCACTTTAATATATTATTAATGGTATTAACATAAGATGGTAAAATGCTTCACAAATTTAGAAATTGTTATTTTTAACGTACTTACCAATAAAAATTCCAGTCTTCATTTTCTGCCACCTGAATCCAGCCTCTTTTTTCAAAGTTGTTTATCAGAACAGACTTTTCTATGTCAGTTACCCATTTCACTTTTCCTGCCATTATTCTAAAGCAGAATCAACCTGTTAGCAAAGAAACGTTTAAAGATGTGAAGTTGAAAACAGGGGAGAATACAAACCAAGAAAGTGAGAAAAAAGTTGCATCTAGAAAGCACTTTAACGTAAGTAAAATAGAAGTAGTAAATTAATTTAAAAATCAAGGAAAATAACATTTTAGGTTCAGACTGAAACCCTGCATTTGTCAACTGGACAACTAGAAACAAGGACACTACTTACAAGGACCTTTCACACTCCCCAGCCAATCCATCTTTCATGAATGGGCACATAACTCATGTCTCCCCCTAAATACACTAATGACAGAAATCGCTATTGTACACTTATTGGGTAATATTTACAGAACCAAGCACAGAGCACAGACATTTTATTATTTCTAACCAAGAATTAGATGCATATAAGTTTTTGCTTTGTTTTGAAGTAGGAGAGTTCACATGGATCACTTAGTGACTGTAGAAAAAAAGTAAACGATTCCAAGAGAAATCCCTTACATGCTCTATCATGAATTAGGATTTGCTATACCGCGAGGAAAGGAACCAAAGTAAAATTACCAACTTTATGTTTTCTTCTCTGTATTTCATGCAGCCATGATTGTGCTTTTTGCTCCAGCTGGAGGGGATATGGATAAACCAATACCACTAAATCCTTGACAGCAGGATTTCCCCAAACCTAAGGAACAGTGCTTATAAGCTGCATTTCAACTCATGACACCTAGGTGTCACTTTCTGCATTAGATCTCTCATTTGTCCAGATCAGCCTTTTCTGTTAGGATCAGGTGATCATTCTGGCTGGAAGGGATCTCCAAGAGGTCTCTTGTCCAGCCTCCCACTCAATGCAGCGTTAGCTATGAGGTCAGGCCAGGTTGCTCAGAGCTTTATCCAGCCACATTTTGAAAAACTCCAAAGATTTACGGATTCTCTGGGCGTCCTGTCTCACCGCTTGACTGGCCACATGGGGAAGGGTTTATTCCCATATATTTTTCCACATATTCTGAACCTCTCTTCTTTCAGCTTATACCTGTTGTCTCTCATCTTTCCACCCTTCACCATGCTAAGGAACCTGGGTGTATCTTTTTGATAGCTTCCTCGTAGGTACAGGCAGGCTGCTTTTAGGTGGCCCTAGAACCACCTCTTCTCCAGGCTGAAGAAACACAGTTGCCCCAGCTTCTCCTCACCAGACAAATGCTTCAGCCCACTGCCCATCTTGGTAACCCTCCGCTCGACTCACTCCAGTTCATTGATGTCTGTCTTGTTCTGGGAGGCTCAAGTGTATTGGGTTTGTGTGTCAAGGTTTTGGTAGCAGGAGGGCTATAGGGATGGCTTCTGTGAGAAGCTATTAGAAGCTTCCCCCGTGTCCGATGGAGGCAGTGCCAGCTGGCTCCAAGATGTACCCACCGCCAGCCAAGGCTGGGCCCACCAGTGACAGTGGTAGTGCCGATCTGACTACTGAAACGATGCTCTTCCCCCTCAAAGCAGGACGTCCTTCATGCATACATAGTCTAGAGCCAAAACCTACAATCCAGCTGATGTGGACAGAACACTATATTTTATAAAATGAACAACATATTTACCCCATCTCTCAGTGGTGAAGCCCAGCCTCCCAGGATCTAGGCCTGATTGATATAAAACTATTAAGCAAGCTAACATATTCATAAGCAAATGATAATAACTGATAAGGCCGGGGGTAGACAGCTCTCATAAGCAGTTTCAATATTGCTGTTTACTCTTTCTGCAGTTCATTCCACAAATTAGTTTTACAATTGCAGCCTAATGAATTTTCCTAGTTTCACAAAAATCAACCACAGAGAAGTGCTGATTCAGAAGAAAATCTCTTTGAGCCAAAAGCAGATTCTTTGGCACATACCTCTCTCCCAAGAACAAAAACCACCATGCAAGGGAGTGGGAGACACACACACATAACACCATCTACTGCTCCCTCTACATATACTTTTCCATTAAAAAGTCAATTAAAACTTCAAATTATCTTTACTAATGTAGTACTGTAACTAATGCAAGTAAGTAATGAATGTAGTTAATACAATTTCTGCAATATTGGACTGGAATTCAAGGGGTCAGTTTCTGGAATTCAGTTTCTAGGACTAGATATGGAGATGCACATCTGCTAGCAAGCTAACACCCCTATGGTTTCACTCTTCCTGGGAGGCATAGCCCATTACATAGTGCTCCCACTTTTTCCTTCCTAGACTATTTAAACTCCACAGGGCAGAAATGTTTACTATTAGACTTCCATTTCAAAGAGTTTTAGACACACTTATTTTTATTCACATTGATAAAACAAGTTGAAATCAAGCTTAAATAGACAGATAGAAATGAGTATACACAGGCCCAGGGTCTTTTTTGTCTGTGATTATACCGTACCTAGTTCTACAAGGTTGTGATCTTTCTCTGGGCCTTCCAAATACTACAAAACAAAAATAAATGAAACAAAGGGATTCATTTATTTGTACTGAAGTATGTATGACTCACAATCAGTGACTCATCAGTACCACACACTATCTTGTTGTGGTTTTAAAAGTTCAGGAAATAGTCAGCTTGGAATAGAATTGTCCCTTCAAAAGGAAATGCGCTAAATGCTACGATGCGTTAACCAAACACAACATAAAATTTTCAAGAAGCCTTAAAACGTGTCCCCCACATATCCAAACTACCCTATTAGGTTTAGCAACATCCAACACCAATGCTATACACAGAGCTGTACACACCTGTGTCTCTGTCACACGACTCCCTGATCTTGCTCCCTGTTTTGCAAGTGTCTCACTCCAGCATCCTTAGTACATAAGCTACAAGTACCCTCAGGGCTTGCTCTTCCAGAAACGCTGCCTCAGACAAATGTAGCTGCCTGCTCCTCTGTCTTTATAGCAGCACATAGCTGCCACCTCGCAAAGATTAAGAGACCTGGTGTACTGCCACAAGCAGGGCTAGCTTGACAACACTTCTAACGCTGCAACCTCATTTCTACCCTGGGATGCGACAGCTGTCACAGCATCCATTCTGTAGGATTCTTTAGGAAGAGATTTCAACGCATGCTACACATCCTATGGCAAGGAACCCTGAATGTACTGAACCAGCAAGCGGATTTTGTGGTAGCAGGTGGGTCTGCTCCATGATTCACTGGGCTCCCAGAGACTGCACTGTTTGACTTCAGAAGCCAGAGACAATTCAACAGAAGATCCACCCACAAGGCGGCAAGCTAAAATTAAACCAAAGCTAAAAATTGAAGATAACTTCTACTACAACAATAAAAATTACAAGAGTTTCATTATTTTCCTGTTCTGGGAACTTTAGGCTTTATAAAGCCATTCCACTACAAGAGGATTAAAAGGATAGTAATACAACAGCGGACTGAAAATTAGTCCTTGGTTTATGTGGACTGTTTGATCATCTCAGATGATGTTTAACGGGCCTGTAAATAAAATCTGCTGATTTTGTGTAATTTGATTACTGAAACCCACAAAACAAGGAGTCACAATAAATAATATAAGTTGTACCAAAAACTGCCTTATTTTCAATAATATAATTTTAATACAACACAATTTTCCACAGGAATCCTCTAATCTGCAACTAGGTATTCTAGATAACCTCATGAGATTGCACGAGATAACCACGCATTCAAACTTATGGTCAGCTGAGATACACAGCTTCAGTAAGCATCAAAGAAGAGCTGTATAACATGGCCTTAACCCGCATATAGGAGGGTAACGGTACAGTAAGTCAAATCCTTCTCAGAGCACCAGACCTCCTACCCAGAAGACAGGAAGCATATAGTATAAGCACAGCAGGCCTGACACTTCCCCAAAACACTGCCTTTACTGGTCATGGCAACAGCACTTTAAGGAAGCCTGGCAGAAGCCAGACCCAAGGCGAGGCCCTCTTGCCCCAGCACATGACTGGAATAAATTCATAAGGTGATGGCGAGACCCCAAACCATCCCAGTCATCGCTCTTCCCGGGATTTACTGCCACTAGGGAAGCTACTCGCACTGATCACAGATCATCTTTTCATGCTGCAAATTAAGTGTATGTAAGCAGTGCCGGCGACTGCATGGGGACAAGCATTCACAGAACGGTTTGGGTTGGAAGGAACCTTAAAGACCATCTAGTTCCAACCCCCCTGCCATGGGCAGGGACACCTCCCACTGGACCAGGTTGCTCAAAAGCTCCATCCAGCCTGGCCTTGAACACTTCCAGGGATGGGGCATCCACAGCTTCCCTGGGCAACCTGTTCCAGTGCCTCACTACTACCCTTACCATAAAGAATTTCCTCCTGATGTCCAATCTAAATCTACCCTCTTTCAGTTTGAGGCCATTGCCCCGTGTCCTGTCATTACACTCCCTGATAAAGAGTCCCTCCCCATCCTTCCTTTAGGTACTGGAAGGCTCCTATAGGGTCTCCTCCGAGCCTTCTCTTCTGATCTAGCGAGCTCTGTTTGCTTCTAACAACTGAAAACATTAATTGTGGTTCATTGTTAAGTTTATTATTGGAAAATCCAGTTCGGATGATGCAATTGTGCCATCACAGGAGACCGGGAGGGCCTGCCAGAGCCAGTCCTAATATGTTAGGGATAAAAAGGAGCTGAAGAATGAAGCCGCCGGGTCACTGGACCATCGGAACTGGGGAGCCCGGGGAAGCAGACCACCAAATGCCCCAGAAGCAGACACGTGCGCACGACACACACTCCCGCCGGGAACCGCAGCGAAGACAGCCAGGCTCGGGCCTCCACCAACGCCTCACCCGTGACGGGTCTTGTCGCGACAGCGGCACGAAGAGGCTGAACCCGCCTGGCTTCTCTCCCGTCCCTCCCTGGCACCCTCCGAGAGCGGGCCCGCACGGGGAACCTGGGCCAAACGATTACCTTCCCCCTCCACCTCCCAGGAAGGGTCGCGATCCCACAGGGATCTTCAGCTGTCGCGACAATCGCGGGGAGGGAGGGGAGGAAGCCGAGCGCCTCCTCCGACGGCGGAGGGCGGCTGCAGCCCGCACCGTGCGTGTGTGTGGGAGGACCCAACCCGCGCTCACCTGCCGGCAGGAGGGAGGGGTGGCCGCCGCTCCCCTCACGGCCCGCCGTCCCCGCCGGCCGCTCCCATCGCCCCCGCCCGGCCGCCGCCAGCCCCCGCTTGACCCCGCCCCTTCCGGCGCAGCTCCTTAGCAACCGCGACGCGCTGGGGGCGGGACTTCCGGAGGGGCAGTGGCGGGGGTGGCGCGGTTGCCAAGGAGACGCACAGCGGCCCCGCCCCGCGAGCGCGAGGGGCTGCGCAGGCCGGGGCGGCCGGCGGCCATTTTGTCTGCGGGACGGGCTGGGCTTCGGTGTCTTTTTGCTGCCCAGGGCTGGCAGCCACGTCAGGGCAAACCCTCGGTATCCGCCCTACGAGGGAGGAGAGGGGCAGAGGGTGCCAGCCGAGGCCGGGGCGTGGCGCAGGCCCCGGTGCAGGCCGCAAAGAAGGGAAGGGGCACATTCCTTTTGGGGCCTGTGGCAGACCCTGGCCTTGCGTGCTGTTTTCCATAACCCTCTGAATACTGTGAGCCTGACAGGAGGGCCCTGAAACCTCCCCAACCCTCGCGCGGTCATCCACTGTATGTGGGGCCGTTTTGATCTTAAGGTGCTGTGGCCTGGGCCTGCCTGATGGTCAGAAAAAAGTCCCTGATAAACATCTGATGATGAGTAAATGAACGTTTGTGGAAGGTCATAGCATGACAAAACATGCGTCGATGTTCCCAGAAT
Organism: Larus michahellis; assembly: GCF_964199755.1. Taxonomy (NCBI): domain Eukaryota; kingdom Metazoa; phylum Chordata; class Aves; order Charadriiformes; family Laridae; genus Larus; species Larus michahellis. The sequence goes on along the minus strand of NC_133896.1, from coordinate 90,268,292 downwards.
ACCTAAAAAAACCCAGGTCACTCGGATGCCAAAGCACAAGTCCCTGTTGCAGTGCATCAAGTGCTAACAGGTTCATCACCATACAGCTGCCGGAATATCTTTTTATGTATCGATAGTCTTCTCAGGAAGTGTGTAAATTTCCCCCAAAATGACTAGGAAATATAATTCACAGTGAAAACTGGGTGAGAGAAATACTACGTAGTATTGGCATTATATATATATATACACTATGTAGTCGTAGTATTGGCATTATATATATATATATATATATACTATGTAGTATATGGTGTTAGTGTCTGTGTAGAGAAGCCTGATTTACACATACAAAATTCCTTCCAAAATGAGAGTTTATGTTAAGACACCTGACATACATTAAGGTTACTGACATTTTGTGATAGGCTCAATACAAAACAATAAGGTATTACCTAAAGAACTTAAGAGATTTGAAGAGTCTTCTGGGAAAAAAGGTAAAATAAATTATTGATTCTGCAAGACAAATTAGTTATTGAAAAATAGATCCATCAAGACAGTAGCAGAAATAAGCAGTTTGCAGTGTGTTGGCGTACCACAAGACAATCTATATTCCCCAAGAACCTTAATTCCCCCAAAAAGCTGAATATAATAAATGTGCTCTATGATTTACCATGTCATGCTATGGTAATAGGCTCAGTTTCAAGGATGCAACTACAAAGAAACAGTTAAATTTAATAATTAATATAACCGGAGCTATTAAATATTCCCCAGTTTAACTATGAAAGCAGCCACAAAACACAGTGCGTTTTCCTTCAGTCACGTGCAGTGGAAATTTCCTGGCACCACAACACCTCTGGCAGCAGAGGAGAGCACGGAGCAGCCTTCACAGCCGTCTTTCAACCAAGAAGGTACGTCTGCTGTGACAGCTGGCAGCAAGAAAAGTGAACCTGAATCTTCTCCTTGCTATCAATCCATTTTTGTCCTTGCATCAATCATACCTCAGGGGAAAGCTGAAAAAGTACCACTTTTTAAATGTATTAAATAATGCATTAAGGACAGAAACAGTTGCTTGGGTTGTTTTGTTTTGTTTGTTTGTTTGTTTTTATGTAAGAATCTTTTAGCTTAATTCAGCACTCTTTAATCAAAGTTATAGTTCCATGGTATAAAAAGCTGTTGTTTTGGTGTGTCTCTGAAAATTACATCGACAGTATTACATCACAGCTAATAATAGATGCTCTGGTTTTTAATATTAATGCATATCCACTTTGTGGACATTATTGTTCCACCAAGGGAAGTTGGGGAGAATCTGAGAGCAGCTCAATAGTACTTACTATTATTGTATCAAGAAATGCTGTGGCAGCATCAGCATGCTATCTTTGCAACAGAAATCACTCCTACAATGACATTTGCGTATTTTATTTTAAGCTTGAGTCAACTCACTGAATTAAGCAAGATTGCCTATATGTGCAAAATTAAGCCTGGTTTCAGGAGGGGAACTACTATTGATTTGAAGCAAAGTAAATACGAAAATTGAAATATCAGAACTGGTAAAGAGGGCAAAGTCTTGGCAAGAAGTGATATTATGGAGGTTAATTTCCCTTTTATTATGTTGTACTTTCGAGGCAATTTTCATCTAGCCTATTTTATGTGTAAATGTAAACACCATCCTCGCAACACAGTCCTTGGCATGAGTTGGAAGATAAGCATTGTCATGTTCATTTTACAGATGACTCAGCCTCAGCTACGGAGCTTGGAAGATGAGAGAAAAACATCCATGTTACAAGGAGGCTTATTATGCATCGTGCAAAAAAAAGAAGCGGTTTGCGTAAGTGTACATATATACACAGACATATAAGCACTTTTCAACATTTAAAAATTTAGCTGCAAAGGTCTACGGACATCCCAGCTTCAGGTGGAGCGGCGGCTCTGTGCCACTGTTCCGCTTCTCCTGGTGTTTACCTTCACTCACACAGAGATGAAATCATACTATAAACAGAGGGCAAAGTCCGCTCTGGCATTACCCGCTAAAGCCTCCTGTTTGACGTGACAATAAAGCGTGGGGCAACAGGGGGTTTTGGTTCTTCAGAGCTCTCCCGCCGTAAACCCTGCTCTCCAGTGATGGGTGATACCGACTGGATCCGTCACCACCCTGTTATCCACAGCACAAAAGAAAAACACTGCAAGTCCCGTGACCTCACTAAACCTTTTGGGCAAGAGGTCGGGCAGGGTTTCCGTGGGTGTCTCTCTCTTCAAGCCCTCAGGAACTCTGCCCTGGCTGTGCTGCCGGGGTTTCTCCTCCTTTCTGCCTACAACCTTCTTCCCTCAGCTGCCCTGGGGACAGCGAGGAATGCACGCGCGGCTCGCTTCTGCTCTGAACACACTTAGGAGTAAAACCTGCTCCTCCCGGTTCAAAAGCGAACAATGCCGCAAAGTTCCCAACATTTTAAAGGCTATCTTTAAATTACAAAATACGAGACGGTGTGGGCTCCGGCACGCTCGGGGGGGCTGAGAAAAAACACCCGGCCCCACCGACAGACAAGCGAAGCCCTTTGGAAAAGGGGTGCTTTGGCAAAAAGGGGACGGGGGGGGGGGCCTGGTCGTCCCACTCGCCACCTCCACCGGTGCGACCGCAGAGCTTCTGCCGTGATGGCCAGAGTCCTCTCACGTCCCATCGCCGTGGTGACGGGGGCCACCCCACCGCGGTGGCTGGTCGACCGTCCACGGGGCCAGCCCGGCCTCGCCGGCTCCACCTCGGCGCGGACGGCGCCCGGCGGCGCCAGCCCGGCCCCGGGGGAGGAGGGGGGGCGGCACGACCCTGCGTTCCCCCCCTTCCCCCCCCGAAGCCGGCAGCGACCGCCCGGGCCACCGGGGGCGGCGGGTGTCCCCCGCCGGGGCGGAGCGGGGCGGGGCGGGGCGGCGGGCGGACAATAGGGACAGTCTGCGAGGGACGCCGCGGCGAGTGGCCGGCGCGGTGGGGCCGGGGGACGCGGGGACATCCCGCCCCTCTCCTGACGCCTGCCTGTGTGCCCGCAGGGCGGCCGTGGCTTCCAGCCGAGCCGAGGTGAGCGGCGGGGTCCCGGCGGGAGCAGGACGCTGCCGCGGCCCCTTTGCCTTGAGGACGGGGGGTGGTGGGGAAACCGGCCGGGGTCTCCCGGGCAGACCCTGACCGCGGCCCCGGGGCGGTGCGGGGGGACTGCGGGAGGCGGGAGGTCCCGGCACCCGCCGCCTCACCTGCGCTCCCGGTGCCGAGAGGGGGGGCATATCCCGGCCCCGGGAGTTAGTCCCGGCGCATTTCCACACCCTGCACCTCTGCCGGGTCTGGCGCCGCAGCATCTTTGGGCTCGGCGAGGGGTGGGGAGGGGGGATCGGTGTCGTTTAAAAAACAGGGAACGGAGCGGGGGTGAACACCGTGAGTCGAGCGAGCGGCCGGAGCCGGCGGTCGCAGGCTGCGCCGTGCCCGCGGGCGGTGGGCAGGGCCGGGGCTCCGGACGGTCGCAAGGAGCGACCTGTCCCGGCTGCTCAGCCTCCGGGAGGGACGTCTGTACCCTTCCAAATGATGCTGCGGGGACCTGTGTGCTTCGTACTCAACTGCTCGCTTCTAAGCAAATGAGGAGCGGAGTACGTGTACTTTCACTCTTAGCAAAGCAGGAAATAAGCCCTCAAAATAAGTCTGAGATGTATAGCAAAATGTGCCACCGATAAACATTTTTTAATGTTCCTAAAGAACTCGTTTTCTATACCTGGTATACGTTTACAACAATGCTACTGATAACAGGAATCATGTGCAACAGCAGAGATGTATAAAGAGATCTGTACGGCAGTAAATAGTGAATAACATTTAAGTCATTTCACAGGGAGTGATTACAGGAGTGTGGTGAGTTCTATGATTAAGCAGATTTCTAGGTGTTTAAATTGCAAAGTGAGTATTAGCCTGAGTCTGCTTCTTGAGGCTGTAGCAGAAAGATGTATGTATAACACGAAGACAGAGTGGTCTCCATTATCATTTTCTCTCACAGGTACATGAACAAAGTTATTTTGAGTTAACGTATTGTGGGTATGTGATTTATTTATTTTTTCCATTTAATGCATGTTAGTTGAATGGGAATTAGGACTGAGTATAATGAAGAAGAAAATCGATGTTTGTTCGAGGTGTTTGATCTCTACTGATGTCAAAACATCACCACTGTAGAGACCCTGTCTCTCTGAAAGGAGAAATTTGAGAAAATTGACTGTTTCACCTGTTCAGTAGGTGTCTGTGGTAGCTCTTTCTAAGGATTTTTGTATCAACAGGCCATTGACCATAAGACCATTTGGAGAGGACTAGGAAAAATTGAATGCGCTCAGCTTCTGCAGGTAAACAGCCTGCTAGTCAAAGCAAGAGCTGGTGGGAGTAGGATGCTAACTGTGAGCTTGACCCCGCATTTACTGAAGGGAGTAGTAAAACCCCTCCTAATGCAGTATGGATCCGAAACGAAACCAGGAAGCGAAATACTGAAATAAAATTTATATGAGTAAGGGCTACAAATCTACAAAAAGAAAATGAATGAAGAACACACTGTGTTTGAAGAAATACAGCACTGTATCAGGGCAAGATGACTCCTGTGCATAAAACCTTCATTTGCTCTTCACAGTCAGTTTTATACATTTGATCTATTTAATAAGACACCCTATTTTTATTGTTAGTTACAGTGTCTGCAGGATGTGTGAAATATACCTTACCACTGGTAACTAGGTGATTTTATGATGTAAAAATACCACTATAATATTGTAGTTGAACTAGATTTTAACTCCTAGTCATTTTGTTGCAGTGTTTGTAACATTGTTACTGTCAGCGTTTTATCAATACAGGAAGCCTAAGTAAAACTGAGAACAGGGTGGCATTTTAATGCTTTATACTGACATGCAGAACAAGAAAGACAGCATAAACAGTGAGTTACTTTTGAGTTCTTAGACTTACAGTTACACTGTACCCGCAAATAAACAGTTTCTCTCATCTTCCCAATCTGGCAGCAGTAAGTGGGATCTTGGAGGCATCTGTAGGAGAGAAGACCACCAAAGGTCATAGAAGGTGCTGAGTTTTCTGATGACAAGTCCAATTAAGTGTCCCTGTTAAATGGGACAGGATGCAGGTGCAAGGCAGCAATACACGACAGTGCGTGTGCCGTGCTGCGGAGTGCTGAGGGGGACCAGGAGAGGGAAAACGGCAGCCCATACCTATCCCTAATCTGCTGGCTTTCTGAGGCTATGAATGATCATGTTTCAATTAACAATGTTATTTAATCTGTTGAAGCTAAGCATCTGCCTAAGTATTTTTATAGATTACAACCTTGGTGATCAGCATGCTGTAATTCTGAATTTAATATCAAGGCATGAATCCCATAATCTGCTCTCTGAGGATGCCAGAAGCCTTATTGCAGGTACTTCACCCTTCAAGTGGATGGGATGGTAGAACAAGGTCTCAAGTACATCATATATATATTTTTTTTTCAGTTTGATTGCACGGATGCTAATGTTAGGTTGAAGTATTCCAATTTTATTGTGTAACTGCATTAATAATTATAAGCATTGCATGAACTTTTCTGACTACCAGTAACAGCTTTTCTATCCAAATCACTTATTTTAGGAGCTTTCAAAAATAAAAAATCTGAGATACAAAATTTTAGAATAAATGTGAACAAATAAACATTTTCCATAGCTTTAAGGTTCATTCATGGATTATTGAACTATATAGATTGTCATACTTACCTCATACAAATTGGCCCTGCAATTCAAGTAACAATTCTAAACAAATTCTTATTTATTATGAAAGAATCTTGACCTTTTGGTGAGACTGAGAAGTGCAAAGGGCAGAAGATGTTTTGAAAAGGAAATGTAAATGTTAGAGCAGAAGCTTTCTGACTTAATCTAAACCTTAACTCTTTGTGAACAAGTAGAACAAAGGTGACATCACTGAGATCTGTGGTGCTGTCACAAAACAAAAATCTGAGTGTGGCAAAATTTCTTTTTTTTTTTAAATAGAAATAGTTAGTTTCAGTTTGGTATCAATATATTTTTCTCTTCATTGTTCTTCCCGTAAAACATCATCAGAATTTAATGTTTTCGCTATACTGAAACCAGAACCCCCTCATTTCTTTGAGTATTTGGGAGCTGTTGAAATAGGCTTGTGAGCACTGAAGGAATCAGTAGGTTGTTCAAGGAAAATGGCACTATATGGGCTTATCGAATCATGGCTTCTTAATGGGGATATAGCTGTACTATCTACTTTTTAACATGGAAACTTCTTGTTGTTGTCTACAGTCATATATTAAATGTCACACTAAGGACTGGTTCTCTCTAGGTGCTCTAACAGACAACGTCCAAATGCTGATGATGCGTAAAGATCTTGAGAGATTCTTGAAGTCCTGACTCAGAATTTCAATCAGGGCACCTTAAATATTTTCAGCAGAGACTGAAATAGAAAATACCCATGGAAGCTCTTTACTTCAAAAGGTTTACTCCATTTAAAGCCCGCTGTATGAATTTCTTTCACTGCCAAGGTCATAGGACTTAATCACTTGGTTATTTTTAAATACGGTCAAATGCTTCATTTCTATCCTGTTTTGAGTTAAGAGAGCCTGTGTTAAATTCCCAGTGAAGGCATGTTCTCATACTAACTTACTGAGCATAAAAACGTAAATGAAATAAAATGTAAGTATATTTTTTAGATTTACAGAAGTGTGCCTTTAATAGCTGTTTGAGGCAATATTAAGAAGTGTTTATGCGTAAACAGTCTCCAAGGTCATTGATGTTAAGCTGACTGGGAACACAGTATGAGACACAGAATTAATTTATCTTTGCTCCTTGACCTGATACTAATTTAAGAGTTCAGCACAAGAAGGACATGGACCTGTTGGAGTAGGTCCAGAGGAGGGCCACGAAGGTGACCAGAGGGCTGAAGCACCCCTCCTACGAGGACAGGCTGAGAAAGTTGGGGTTGTTCAGCCTGGAGAAGAAAAGGCTCCAGGGAGACCCTACAGTGACCTTCCAGTACCTGAAGGGGGCCTATGAGAAAGCTGGGGAGGGGCTGTTTGCAAGGGCATGTAGCGATAGGACGAGGGCCAATGGCTTTAAACTAGAGCAGGGTGGGTTTAGATTAGACATGAGGAAGAAGTTCTTTACAGTGAGGGTGGTGAGACACTGGAACCTGTTGCCCAGAGAGGTGGTGGAGGCCCCATCCCTGGAGACATTCAAGGCCAGGCGTGATGAGGCTCTGAGCAACCTGATCTAGTTGAAGATGTCCCTGCTTACTGCAGGGGGGCTGGACTGAATGACCTTTAAAGGTCCCTTCCAACCCAACACATTCTATGAGTCTACGATTCTATGATAAGAGTTAATCTAGCAACCTGGGTTAACTAACCTGCACTACTGAAAAGTGAATAACAATGACTTAACCTCTCATCTTTCTAAGAGAAACTGCGGTTGCCAATGGCTACCTTGTGATGTTTTGCCACGCGCTGTGGTGGCTCAGGAGGGGAGGCCTGTGGAAGCCCAGGTGTTTCTGCAAAGGACGGGGCAGAGATATCCTGTAGCCATGGCTGCAGTTCCCACTGCCCATGCACTGCCGGTGGCTTACGGCTTCTGACTTGCAAGGGAGGAGGGTCAACAGCCAAGGGTGCCCGCCGCTAGTCTGACAGGGGTCATAGGAGAGCCTTGGACTTAAAAAAACAAAACAAAACTCCACCTTGGGTTTTAAAGAGTATATTCTTCCTCGCTACAGCACCCCAAGCATCCAATATCCCCGTTTCTCTGTAACCTTTAACTAGCTTTTAATCTTTGGTCATTTTATCAAAGACTTGTCCTTGTAAAATGGCATAGAGATTTGTATTTGCAACAGCAAGGATGATGTCATTTTTTGAAAGAGTTGGCTATGGATTGGAGGTCTATATGCAAAAAACCAAGCCTCTGTTTGTTTTTCATTTAAATTTAGTTTGCATGGGCAGCTGGTAAAATCTGAAACAGTTTGAGATATGCGTTGATATCTCGGGGGGAAAGGGCGAGGGTCCTATCTGGCAATCCATATTTATGTAGGTAGGTGCTGGGCATTTGGAGCCGCAACATTGGAATTAGATTATCAGTAGTAGTATTCTACTTTCATAACCAGCTTTAAAACATACTAAATCGCTTCTTGGAATAATTAATAGCTTTACTGTGTCATGTCCACATAAAATACGTAAGATTGTATGCGCAAGACATAAAGGGCACATAAATTATACTACAGATGAGTCATAAAATACATAAAGATAATACATCAACTTTAATTAATGCATTCAGTGCATCGTACTGAAGTATCATTGTGCCCGTCTTCTTAAAAAATATTACCACAGCAAATCTAATTGAACTGACTACAAGTAAATTTCAGGACCTTTCATGTTCCCCAACTCACCTGCTGGCATACTTAGTTTAGCCACATGTTCCTTTTTCAAGAAGACTTTCTGTTCCCTTTTGCTAGGTAAAAAAAGACACAAACAGAAAAAACAGACTATGCAAAGTAAAGACAACGTCAACATACTCTTTCTACCAAAGATGCTTCATTATTCAATTGTAATTGTGTTCATAAAATGCCATAATTTCAATCATATAATTAGGCACTTAGAGGGCTGTTTGTTTTTTTTTTTTTTAATTTGGATCTGAGCCGCTAGTCAGCAAAACATTAAGTATGTATCTAACTTGAAATGCATTATTTATTCTGCTGAAGGCATTTCGCCATTGACACTATGCATTTTGTTTTCTCAGTCAAAGGCTTACAGAGAAGCATGAGCTTTTTGATCTGGTTGCTAGTTTGGAAATGATCTCTCTCGCTGGTATGGGATGCTGCTGCCTCCTCCTCAGAGGTGCTGTGAGGACTCGGTTGTGGTCACTTGCTCTCTAAATGACAAGCCACTACACGTGCACACATATGACCTCTTGGTTTCTGTAAACCAATATCAGTTTGCCTTTCCTTTCTGTATAAATGAGAGAAAGAAGGAAAGCGTGAGATGGGTGGTAGAGGATTAGCACATCCTGCTTTGGAGAACCAGAAGGATCTGTGGAGTGTGATGTACGCTCCTCTTGCCCAGCTCTGCACAGATCCAAACTTGAAGGAACAGGACAGGTCCATGTTAGTGCAGCTTTTGCGTGCATTTCTATATATACCCAGATTTTAAAAAGGATGACAGAAATCAGGAAACAGCCTCAACTTGTTCCTTCCTTGCCAAGAAGGCAATTGCTAGGCTTTGCTTTGAAACTAAATTAGACCCATCTTGTACATCTTCAAGACAACAGCCCTACCAGACTGCCTTTGCCCCAACACTGTCCGTCCCACAACACACATTATAAATCCCCTCTTTGTTGGATTGCCCTTACATTGAGACAAATTGGTGGGCAAAGCCAGCATACCAGGCTGCAGCTGAGTTGTGGACAGCATGACCCAACTGCTACGACAGTTTCTTTTTTAGCCTGTGGGAGGAAGGTATTATCATAACAGGTGTGAGGTAGCATATGTTGTGCTTTGGGCTTTGGTCGTGGTATTGTATGGTTTGTTTACATGTCTGAGTTCTGTAGTGCATTGACTTATTATAGGTCTTTTTCAAAACACAGTTTTCATCTCTCACAGATATAGACGTTTCCATTGTATGTCCCTGTGAATGTGAAACTAGCATTGAGTCTAGAAATGAAAAAAAAAACAACAAAAAAACAGAAAAAAAAAACAAAGAGAAAAAGAAAATACCTTTTTTTAGATTTTTTTTTTTCACAATGCACAGTTGTAAAGGCTAAGAATAGTTAGTATACATGCGTAACAGTGCAATAGGCAGATGACTTTTTTCTGTGGGGTTTTAATACATTTTATCCACTATAGTACCTGTTTTACTAGAAACCTTTAACGACTTCATAAGCTGTGAAGAAACACAAAGCATTTCCATTTGGTAATCTTCCTGTGGTACCCACAGGCTTCAGGAATACTTCACTACGTACCTAGATGTTTACTTTGTACGTGTGAGCATACAGTTGGGTTGTTTAACCTTGAAAAGTCCAACACCACGTGCTTTGACTGTTTTCCCCTATGCAGTCCACTGAGACTACCTGCATCCAGAGAGCTGACACTTTGGATGTCCAAGTGAGTACTTCAGCATCCCTGGGATCCTCCAGACCTTGCTCAGCCATTCCCAATTTCTCATTCATGAACCTTCAGGACCCTTTGGAGCTCCTGCCTGAGCTCTGGCAGAGTTCTCAAACCAGGAGCTGCCCTGGGTCATCCAGTCCATACTGCAATGGTGTACGTGTCACACCGGACCTCGCATAAAAAACAGACAGGGATGCACTTATGGGAATGTGATTGGCTGTTGACCATCACGATACCTGGTAACCCCCTGGTCTAGATGTTCCCTTAGGAAATGGAAGAGTCAGTTCAAGTGCCTGCTCCAGTGGAATATAGATTGATTTATTTAAAGTGGAACGGCTTCACTGTGGGGCACATATGGAGCCTTGGCACCTGATTCAGGGCTACAAAGTCCTTGGGGTGACTGCGTATCTGGAAATCAGGTATGGTGCTGGAATGCCCAAAGTCCCTCTATGGACATTACCCTTTATTTCATGATTTTTGTTTGGATGGGGAAGAGAGACATACAGCAATGCAAAGTGTTTAAAACAGGGCAGAGCATCTCTTGAAGCAAATATAGCACCTGAAACTACTGTCTCTATCTCTTTTTTAAAAGATGATCTTATTTAATTAAGCCTTTTAACACACCTTTAAAATATGTTCAGGTCCTGCTGCTCTTAAATACAAATCCATAGGTGCCCCCTTGTAAGAAAGTACTGTGGTATTTACCCCGTGGAACAGAGTTGGGTCGTGCAACTCCCTCACAGTGGTCACAATAAAATTCAGAAGGCCTCACCCACACTCCTCTGCGTCACTGCTACACACCTCTTCAGAAGCCTGGATATGTTTAAAAACCTAGATTATAAACATCTATATAAGTAAAGTAGAAATGCCACAAATAGAAGTATAACACCAGAATATTAAACTACAAACGGCATGACGTGCTAACATCTACCCAGCAGAAACTAGTCCATAGCATGCTTTCCCCAGCCGCATTAAACGTCAGTGAGAAGAACCTTCACTTTGGTAGAACTGAGTATATTTTCATTTAGTTATATCATGTTTCTGTGTGTTTGCTTATGCAATAATGTATACACATTAATTATTAATAATTTTGCTTTGTGGAAAATACAAATTTCATCTCAATATTGAAGAAGATCAAGGCTCCCTTGGGGCACAAAGGCCCCAACCTCATCCCAAGTGTAAAACTCAAAGAAAAAGAGTTTACAGGACTGCAGAAATGTGGCAAAAGACATCCCCGCCAAGTAGCATTATGACAGATACCTTTTGCTTGGTTTAGCTCCGTCTCTGAGAATATTTTATGTGAGTTTTATTCATTTGACCCACCGACTGTGTGCTTAAAAGGAGAAAGGAATCCAGTAGCCAGGGGGAAATCCCCTTCTTTGCTGTCCAAGATCACTCCATGGACAAAAGGTGGGGGGAGGTGTCAGTTCTGTAGAGAAGGAGCTGGGAAGTAAAGAGGTGACAGAAGAGGCAGCCAAAACCATGCCAGACAGAAACGGAGCATCCCGCAGAAGACTGTCATCAAGTTCGTCATCCGGCACCCTCAAGACAACAGGCAGAGCCTCCTGCTGCGGCAAAGGTCCGAGGGGCAGAAGGAGCGTTGCCTGCCCGAGGGCGTGCGTGTAGTTGGAAATAATCCCCTTGCACAGCTCTAATGTCATTTGTCTCGATAAGCCAAATAAAACAACTGTAACAATTACAAAAACATCAGCTCCGCTTCCAGCTCCGCTGCTGGTGGCCTGAACCTCTTCAGTGCTTTCAGGGCACCCAAACACTGGCAATATTACAGACACACCGCTTACGCTGAAACCCGTCAAGTTTTGCCATTTATTTCGCTGAGAAGAGGACCACCTCCATATGTGCCAGAGCCTGGCTACTGGTTGTGACTAACTTTCCTGTGGTACAAGCAGGCAGCTCCACTGATTTTAGGGGTTCCTACAGTCCATTATTCCACCTGGAAAGCTATTAATCTGCTTAAATCTTTGTTATATTCTGTTTCTATGGTGAGCTGCTTGCAATTTCCATAATGGTGGCCTCCAGCTGAAGAAGATGCATAAACTCAGAGCTAAATTACAGACCTGGGAAAACCTGTCCAAGTTGTATGTTTTAGGTACTTTGCTGCCCCAGGATCTCCATCTGTTGGGGTGATTTAATGCCAGGCAGGTTGTTGCAAACAGCGCAGGAAAGCATTTTGTACTAAGTGAAACTACTGAGAAACTATACTTATCTACTGTAGCTATATTTATCTAGATTTTCCAATTTCTGGGCTGTTTTGAGCCAATACGAAGCAGCAGCCATCTAAATGCTGCGTGTTTGAATTGCTGTACATCTGTTGGGTCACTGAAACTTTCCTTTGACTGCTCTCAAAATAGCTATTTTAGCAACGCTCGCGTTCTGACTGCAGAAGTAAAAAAGGGTAACTTCAAGAACGCTTTAAAACAATTTCCATCTAAACTGAAAAGATGTGTGTTATGAGCAGCCGTGGGGTTGTCTTTCATGACTCGTTGCAGAATAAGATGTCTCAAATGAGCAGAATCCCCCGGCACTTTGTCCTCTCCAGCTACCCCAATGGAGCACCAGAAGAGGAAACCTACAGTAACCTCCGAACAATCCCAGACACCACAGAGCAAATGGAGTTTAATATCAGGTATCACGTCGCATTAATACTCCCTTCTGTCCTCCCCGTACTCCCCCCACAAATACAAACCCTCAGACTTTCAAGAAGACTCTTTGCTAAGCCAAATAATCATAGTGGATACTATTGGAAACGGAATAGATGCAAGTGTAGATAACCTGTAGCACTTAACACTGAGCATGCAAGATTATGCTGCATTAAATGTCTGTAAATTTTTATCCTGCACAGGGACACAGATGTGTCTCTTCATTAGAAACCCAGCTGTTATAGCAAGCAGCTGAGGAAGCCATTTTTACATAATTCTCTCGGCGCCTCTCACAACAAACTGATGGTGCTGCTTTGGGTTTTTCTTAATCCTGTACATATATTTTTTTCCCAGTTCAAGAGTCAGGGGCTGCCTTTCCACCCCATCTGTGAAAATTCCTTTCTGTGTGGGTTTTTTTGTTGGACTGATCAAACCAAGCCTAAGTTTTTTTAAGTAGGTCTCTAGAATCAAGCTGTTAAGCCCACGTACTGTTCAGCAGGTCTCATACAGATCTCAGCAGAAATACAAGTTAAAATGAAAAAGTATAGTCAAATTATTTTTTGTACCAAAAAGAAAAAAACGAAACCAGGATGCTTGCCTAAGAGAAGCTAAATTTCATTCAAAATTTTCATCAGTAAAGCGTCACCAGTTTTTGGCATCAACACGTGCCATAGACATTGTAGTTCAAGGATCTGCACGCCCCAGGACATCCCTAACGGCCTCAAGTCATACCCTGGCAGCACCCATTAGCTGGAGACCTGCACTGCATCGCGCAAACCGTTGGAGTAAAACTGCTGGATGACAAAGCCAGCAGCTATGTTATATGAAATATTTTGAGATGTCTGAAGTGAAGGCTGTTTCAATATTTTGACTTTGAGAACCACCCCCTCCCAAAACCAGAATTCCATTGTCTTGTATAAAGAAAGCAGGCACCTAAAAAGCCAACATGTTTCTTCACAAATGCCAAATATGCAGCTTTTTTATGAAAACCATCAAAGCACTTTTGTATGCCTATAAATATGGTGTTAAGATGTCTAATCAATGAAACCATAACAGGTAAAAAAACCCCACCTGAACATTTTGCTTTTACATCCCCAGCTGATTCCAGCTGTGCCTGACACTCGCAGAGTGCTTTTTAGAGAATTGCTGTTGTAGTGTTTTCCTCTAACGCACACATCCTGAACGCCTTACAGGTCAGCTACCCAGGTTGGCCATCAGCTGGCCCTGATCGGGGATGAATTTAACAGGATGTACCACAGGAAGTTTGAAGACACACTGCTTCACCTGGCACATGGGTAAGTTACCTCACTGGCACTGTCAGTCTTCAGATCCTTTTAAAAAACATGTTAGATAGATAAACGGTAATGTTTTGTTAGACAAACAGCAACATTTCTGTACACAAAGTCAAAAAATTTATTGCTACTACTGCTGCTTTATACAGAACCTAAAAAACTAAACCAAATAACTGCGGCTTGTTTTACAAGGAAGAGCTTTATAACATAAATTGTCACCGCAGACTATAGCCATTTACAGTCAAAAGATGAAATAGTTTCTTGGAATTTAAAATTTCACAGTACTTTTCTAGGTTAGACAGTATCTTTATGCACAACTGAGGGATGAGAGGTCTGCAGCCTAGTAAGTGTGATGCTTCGGGGATTAACACGTTACTGCATGTCAAGTAATCCACCCGTGCACATACAAGAAAACGTGGCTAGACTAGTTACTAGTTTGAATTGCCTTTTACCTGCTGTGAGCTGACAGGGTTATCATGGATAGTTATTAACTGTAGATTAAGTGACATGCGGTAGCGTCCTAACACGAGATACGTAATCTGTGTCCGAACCCCCAAGTACTCAACGTGTGGTTCTATCTCGTCTATCCTTGCTTCGGGGAGAGGACAGTCACTTATTGCAGACTTACAGAGAGTGCAATTCAGTTACAGCTGTGTCCCTGGGTATGGCATATGGTCATATAACTTCTATCTCAGTAAAGCTGGATTCATGCCGCAGAGAGACTCCGTGGAATTGCTGTGTCAGTCCCGTATTGCTGCCCCCAACGCTGATGCATTAGAGATCAGCAGCTCTCGCTGGGTTGCCCTGTTCTATGTTTGAAACAAGAGCAAAGGCACAAGACTGCCGCTCAGGAGCTCTGCTGCACGTTTCCTTCTGTGATGTTAACGGTCAATTAATTCTGAAACCAAATTATCTTTAGCTTCCAAAGCCCTGCTAAGTTGGCAGGTCTCCTTCCTAAATATTTAGAGAAATACGCATGTACATGTAGACTTTCAGGAAGGAACATATTGGAGTTTGGGGTTTCTTTTTGTAGTTTTCTAAACCTTGGTATTTGATTTGACAATTTTTAGAATAAATTTTCTATCCCCATGCCTTTTTTTTTTTTTTTGTTTAAATCATTAGGGTTGCTATCAGTGTTTTCCAGACATGGAATATTATTAAAAGTGTTATAAGAAGCTTCGGAAATACTTTGAACAATAACTGGACAAAGAGGATCATTGGTTATGGAAGCTGGGTATGCTCCCCCCCTTTTTCTCCCACCTTTTTGTTGACAAGTAGGTAACAGCAACGCCTAACTCCCATGTAAGTGTCAGTGAGTAAACCATGTAACATGGCTCTAAGTTTAGCTTTATTCCTCAGTTTGTTGGTGTCCCTGTGTTGCCCCATTTTTTTTTCTTTTTAGGCTGAAATTTCTCATTGGTAGACAAGAGTATGCCAAATGTCTGCAAACAGACTCAAACAGCTGCCCAAGTCCCACACAACTCACGGGGGCTCCATGCAGAGGGAAGGCATCTCCCACCGTGAGAAGCTGAAAGGGTCTACCCTAGGGGAGTTAAGCAGGACTGCTGCTGGTGATGTTTTACCCTCTGCTTACGCCAGAGAAGAGAGGAGATTATTTAGAGGCTGGATGTGGCCCTGCCACTGCAGCAGTCACCCGGCGCCAGCAGCAAAACCAAACCCCGACACCCATTTCCGCAGAACCGGGCTGTATTCCCAATTACACACGGACCTCGCACGCAGGCATCCTCGTTAGCTTTTCTGCACCATCTTTTTGCTGCTTGTTATTTCTAATTACCTTCCCTTCTCTTCCCGCAGATCTGCAAGCTCCCTTTCAGGTGCGTCTGCCAGAAGCTGGTGCCTGCAGCCCTGCTTGTTGCTGCCTTTTGGTGGGCCATGAGTTACGGACTGCTGAATTAACACAGAGAATTACAGTAGGAGGTCATTGCTGGACTCTGACCAATTTCATTAACACCCAGGTGGTGGCAGTTGGTTTGTTTTTCAAATTTACACTGATAAAAATCTCTTTTATATTTAAAACCTAGGCTAGTGCTGGGTCACTGCTGTTTCATACCTTTTTTTTAAAAAAAGATAAATGTTTAAAATAAGGAGGTTGTTGCTGGATAACTGCCTGACTTGCTAGTTTTGAAATGTGACTCCAGGCGATTAGAAAGTCTGTCTTTTTTGAGTTTGTTTTAATGCAATATAAAGTGTCTATTTCATATAAACGAGTTTCTTAAAGAGATTCTGGATGTGGGGAAGACTGAAGGCATGCTGGACATCCTTTAAATTTTAACACTGTAAAAGCAATAGTAAAGATTAAAACCATGATACTTTTTAAAAATTAAAATGTTGCTTCAAACGTTTTGCAGTGTTATCGACTTTATTTTCCAAGACTGTGCTATCACAGATTAATAACAATATATTGTCTCGTACATTTTGTTACCTCAGACTACAGGATAGGCTTTATTTGATTTTTATGTAGTAAAATTAGCATATGAAATGATATTTTAGTGGAAAAAGAGTGGTTAGGATGAGCTAGCAAGGAAGTTGATTGGGTTGGTACTTGTGGGCCACTCAAGCCAAGCTATTACTTTTTCAGAATTCTTCAGAAATTTACCAATAGATTTTACATTTTTATGTCTCTTTCCCAAGTAAAACTTTGAGTTGCCCAGAAAAAAACCCAAGAGTTTGACTGAATTTGGAAAAGGTTTTTTTTCTGATGACACACGTCGTTTTGGAAGGCGTGTGCTTAGAGGGAAATAGATGACTGAGACACTTGAGCACAGCTTACAGGATGGACATGGTGTAGGTGTCACCCTCCCACACTCCACAGGTGGCCATTAGGACACCGTCGGGTTTCTTTTCTCTCAACAACAGCCCCCAATTGTACCAAGTTATTCTCTACATCTGGGTGCATCTTCCCTTTGCCGTTGAAGCTGCTTTTCGCTGTGTACAGTTACAGACTCTCTCTCAGCAAGAGAAAATGAAAGTGCATCTCTGTGGTTTGGGTATTCCCCTCAGCAGAGGGGATACCTGCTTCCTGCCTCGTCAAGCGACTACTATGGTGAGCGTGCTTTTGAAAGAGGAAAATACAATATATTAATGGCCTAGTGATTTAAGCATTCATCTGAGAGGCTGGAGTTTCAAGTTGGAGTTCCTGCTTTAAATCAAGACAGGGCATTTGAACCACTTTTCTTCAGTGGAGACAAATGCCAAACCCAGTCAAGTTTAAGCGGGCTGAGGAATGTGTTTCCTCTCTTCTGTGAACGGTGCCCAGATCCCATTATGATCTTAACCACCCATCTCAAAAAATTATTCTGGGGGAAAAATAAACAAACCAAACAAAAGAAAAAAAAAAAGGTTCAACAGGTTCAACTAGAAGATTTCATTCAACCACTTCACGTTAAAGGACTTTAAGATACCTTTGATCGACTTGAGACGCAGAACAAAAAGAAGGAACATAGAAGGTGGCGGTTCCACCATACCTCGGAAGTTCAAGCAGTGGCAGGTATTTTAGTGTCACCTTTTTTCAAAATGCCCTTGAGCCAATTTGCCCTTCAGCAGCAGGTATGCAGTTTTTCCGAGAAAAGCACAGTTACCACAACCTTAGTCTCCCTCGGGCCAGAAGCCGGCCAGCTGAATTGCTCATATAACCAAAAACCAGACCAAAGTTTCATCAGTGAGTTGACTGCTCTGTTTAACTCCGTAACAGCAGCGTGACAGAAAATATGTCAAAGTTATTACATAGTGAAGGATAAAAATTCCCATCGGGAGTCTAATAAACAATCCATGCACGTGTAATAAGAGTACCAGCTACCAAAAATTTGATTCTTCCTGGCTGAATCGCTTTAACCGTACAAAATAAGTTATTTCTAGATAAATAATCTTTATGCACAGGGGAGCAATGACAAATGGGAGACTGCCGCACTGCCGGTTCCATCCAAGAGCTGTGTGGGATGACTTTTCATGCTCTTGCAATCAATAACGTAACATTTTTAATCACAAGAGAGGGGAAGTTCATTATTCAGAATATACGGAGCAAAACACAGTCTCAAGGACTATAAAATGCAATTGCGCCCGTGAAGCCACCGAAACACAAAGCGAACAGAATCCGCAATAAGAATTAGCACAAACAGGAACACCGCAGCGAGCAGTAATTACCAGGCTCCCCTCTCACCTGTGGAGCTGAGCAAGGAGCCTCTTAGCTAAGGCTCCACGCTGTATCTTGGGAGACCCAAATTTAATTTTTTTTTTTTTTTACTGCACACTTCCTCATGGGGCAGAGTTTACAGCACTTGATTATTTTTTTTTTTTCCACATCCTGTTTCTGTTTGTTCCTAGGTGAAGGAACTCTGCTGACTTTTCGTGTCTTAGACATTCAGTTTCCAGAAGCAGACGGGAGAGATGAGTAAGCACAGAAAGGAAATGCAGATAACAGTACTAAGATCCAGGATCCCTAATTACTCTGCGTGCCGCTCTCCGCCTAGCCACAGAAAAGTTTTACAACACGAGACACCCTTCCGCTCATTTACAGCCATACACCAACGTGACGTCGTGCTGCCGGGCACTACACAAGAGCAAGCCCCGAACGCTCTCCATACAGTGGTACGAAGAACCTCCATCACACTTTTTTAGCTGATATAAACTAATATAAAGAATAAAAATAATAAAGAATAAAGAAAGCTGATAAACTGCAATATCAACACACAAGTGCGATACCGCTTGGCTTCTGGTTCTGAAGAGAGGAGGTTCCGTGGGGAGCAGCCTCAGCAACGTGGGGCTTCCTACCTCGGCTTGGGCTCTAACGCTGCACAGAAGAAAAGCGAACACCCAGGCAGTGGCTACGGTTCCTTCTTCCCACTAATTAAATAGGGCTCAAAGGAGCGGGATGCTCTTGGGATACAGACGTGCCTTCAGCACTCCGCAGCCAACGAAGGCGCAAAGGTTATCTAATATTCCGCATTTGCAAACAGAGATTTTAAGCGTGTTTCTCCCAAAGGGCTTTTATGCCCAACAAAGAGTGCAACAAAGTGAAATGATGCCAGGGGGGAAAAAAAAAAAAAAAGTAAGAACAATACAAATAGAAAATAGGTCTCCAAAACTTCCACAATAAAGTTAAATAATTAAAAACTCCAGAAATTATAAAGCACTATACTAAAACCAAAATTAGCGCCACCAACATGCCACGCTAAGTTCCAACCATCATAAAAGCTGGTTTCAAAGTCACTAACGTGTTTGTCCTTACAAGATGTAGTCGTAAACTTCTACCACTGCACATAATTCTGCATTTAATAATATGAACAGGATTTAGTTGAGATATTCTTACCACCGAGTGATGACTTTGGTATGCTTTATTGAATAACTAACACCTGACCTATAACATAGGAGCCTTCACTGAAATAATTTTCTTTACAGTATTCCCAACCCTTAACTGGCAGCCTCTGATAGCCCAATGATTAAGCTGACAAGTTCTTAAGTATTTTATTAATCATTAATGTTTACAGACGCCAGAAGTGGAATTTGTACTGTAAAGGTAGGCTCAGCTGCCAATTCCAGTTCACAAAAGAACTGTTTAATAAGACGCTCCATTAGGCCATCATAATTTAGGCCAGTATTTTTAATTCACTTTTCCTTTCAGAAACTTCCTTTCAGAAATTGCGAAATGATTAATACCATAATTGGAAGTTATTCAAGACGTGCATGGTGATTTAAGCAACACGTCCCAAAGTTTTTTAAAAATTTATTGTTTAATATACTGTTAAAGTTTAGCGTTAAATATTTATAATATATTATTATATTTGTTAAATATACCATTAAAATACCAAAAATAAAAAAGAAGACAGAGCTCAGCTGAAGCTTCTGCTCCCACTGTAATAGGCACAATATGACCTCTCGCTGCTTGTTTGTACATGATCCTGGAGCAACTACTGTTCTCTCATGTATTTCCTAAAGCTTTTAGTACCCCTTACAGACAAGGAGCAAAGAAAGCAAGTGCACATTTTCTGTGCGCCCTGCAGGTATCTTGCACAGGCAGCACGATGCTGTATCACAACCGGACCTATTTTAATAAGCTAAAGGCCGGCTACCGAATCCAAACCCACGGATTTGGTGCTAAAGCCGTTCCAAGTGGCACCTCCAGCGCTGCAGGCACTAAGGAAGGTGCCGGAGGCAGCGGGTGCTCCCCCCGCAGCCAGCCCCAGGCCGGGGACCTGCCAGCAGCCCTGCGCAGAGGACCGACAGCAGCCAGTGCCCACAAGGGGACTGGGAAGCTCTTTCTGGGAAGGCTTGGGACAACCTGCTCCTCTCCAGCTCCTCTCCTGCTTTCAGAAAATGTACAAACTGGCAAAACACAGTCAAAAATAGAGACAACCAAAATGCCAGCATTCAAAACCTCCTCCCCGGCATGCTGTTCCCACAGGGTGAATTCACCCTGCCCAAAGGCGCCCCTGAAAAAAAATCTTTCCGCAGTTTCCAGCACTGATGTTTTCTGTTCCGTCAAGAAAAGTCATCCAAATCCAGCCAGTGCAGCATCAGAGGCTCGGTCAGGGACAACAAAAGCCCTGCACCTCCGCGGAGGTGAGGAATTTTGGTAAGCTTCTTCATTCACTGAAACATTTCTTCTCCCTTTAGTAACTTTGCACAACCAACATGGTACTGGATAACTGGAGGGAAAATTACTTCCATCCACGTGTGGACTAGAGGCCACCAACAACACACCCCACAGCATTAAAAATACCAAGAAAAGCATTATAGTTTATTTATAGTTTAACCTTAAGAAAATCATGTTCCTGACAACACCTTCTGCCTTACCCGGCTGCTACCTGGCAATACGGACACAAATTAAAAGAATTTTACACAGATGAACATCCCACAAGTCAGTCGAGTTAGAAAACACGAACATCAACGTACTGAAAGCCGTACCAAACTGAATGGATCCTCTAAATGCACCCTCGAGCCCAGCACAGAGCCCTCCACCATCCGGAGCCAACAGCCCAGTTGCACCCCTGTATCCGTGCAGAAGATCCTGCACCAGGCAGCCAAAGCTACTGATTTTGACTTGAATCCACACCGCCCTCCTCCCCAAAAATATTAAAAAAGGAAAAAAAAAAGAAGAGTGGGGAAGTTGCTTGCAGGATTGAGGCCAAACAGAAGGCTATTTGGTGTATTTATTGGCAGTTTTGCAGTCCCGACACAGATGGAAGAGCCAGACTTTGCTCTCCCCTTCCACAACCTGAGGCACATGGGGAAGGAAAACATCCACTTCGATTTCACACACAGTGCTCCTCTCATGAGAAGCCATAAATGTTTAAAACTTCCTCTTTTGGGAGCACAAAGTTATTTTTAAATAGTCAGAAAAAATCAAGTTGCGTGGATTTTCCTCAAAAGACTACTTAGGTCTCTGCTGCTTCCTCATCTTCCAGAGCATCTACATGGTTATATTGTTTCCAGGCCTTCAAATTACATTTTTTGAGAACGGCTCCTAGTTGCTTTCCGGGCCCCATTTCATACGTGTAAGGAAATTCCGTTCCTTGCTTTCTTTCATATACAGAATGCATGGTCTGTTCCCACAGAACAGGTGAAACCACCTGCTTCACTAACAGCTTCTCAATGTGCTTTGCGTGCATGTACTTTTTGCCATCAACATTGGAATAGACACAGACCAGTGGTTTCTGAATCTCAATCGATTTTAGGACTTCAGCCAACGGCTCTACTGCTGGTTCCATAAGTCTGGTATGAAAAGCCCCACTGACTGGAAGCATACTTGTACGTGTAAAGTAGTATTTTCGGGCATTCTTCTGCAAAAACTCCAAAGCCTATAAAGAGAGAGAGAAATGAGAGTCTGGCACGACAATGGTTTACTCAGTCACCCCACAATTACCACCTCACCAGACTTATCGTGATAAAGGGATTCCTTTCCCTACCCAACAACTGAGCACACACTGGAAAAAAAAAACAATCCACAGATCAAATACTTTTGTTTGGATAAACTAAGCCCATACAGGTTAACCTCCACACAGAAGTGCAAAGTGAAAGTTTAAAAAAACCTGAAATGTTAATTCAACTAGAGGGATAGTTATTCTGCAGCAATACCTGTAGGTGTCCTGCAATGACTCTGCTGTCTGGAAACAAATAGTTTGAGATTTCGCATACGGGGTTTTCTATACCCAGCGATTCGCAGTGTTTACGGGCTTCCAAGCAGGCAAACTTGTAATTTGCCTCTCGCCGGCCGATAACCGACAGCATTCCACTGGGGACAGCTTCTGACGCCTTTTGCATGGCTTCGGCGCGCACCTTCACCGCATACAGCGCTAAGGAGAAAAAAACAGAGATGCTCGGTAAATATAAACCCCGAGAAAACACCGGGGCTAAAGGCGCTTTGCGTCTGCGTACGCTCATGAAACGTTAATGCTTTTTAATGGTGTATTACATGTGACAACGTGAACAGTGGAAGTAGAAAGTAAAATTTACCCTCAAAAAAAAAAAAAAAAAAGCGGGAGGGGGCCAGGGGTAACATGGGATGCTTTGGAAAAAGCAGGAGGTGGGAGATCCTACTCGGGGGAGAGGGGGGGTGCTCAGCACATTCCCCGGGCACCTTCGGCAAAGCCCAGGGCTCCAGCGAAGACGAGCGCCGCGAACTCCCCCACGCTGTACCCGGCCGCCGCCACGCAGCTCTCCACCACCTGCACGGAGACAAGACCCGAGGCCCAACATCAGCCGCCCCGTGTCCCTCCCCTCCGTGTCCCCCAGCCCCCCGTGGGCCACCGAGCCCCTGCGGGAGCCGCCTGGCAGCCGGCCCGGCGGGGCCCACGCCCGCGGCGAGGGGCCCGGCGTTCACCCCGAGGGGGCCGCCCCGGCCTTCCTCCCCCCCGCGCTCGCCGCTCACTTCAGGCCGCTGGTGGTTGAGCTTCTCCACGGCGGCCAGGGAGGCGACGAACACGGCGGGCTGGCAGTGCCGGGTGCGGTCCAGCTCGGCCCGCGGCCCCTCCAGGCAGAGGGAGAGGAGGTCGTAGCCCAGCACCTTCTCGGCCAGGCGGTACATGTCCCGCACGCCGGGGTACCGCAGCAGCCCGCGGCCCATCCCCACGAACTGGCTGCCCTGCCCGGGGAAAAGCAGCACCGTGCCCTCCCGGGGCGACCGCTGCTCCCGCCTCTCCGCCTCCGCCGCCGCCGCGCCCGGCTCCTCGTCCCCCACCGAGCTCTGCAGGAGGTCGCTCAGGGTCGCCGCCTGGTCCCCACCGCCGGGGCGGGAGCTGCCCCGCCGCCGCGGTATTACGCCTCGGAGGCCGCCGCGCCCGCTGCAGCCACCAAGCCGCCATGTCGTCGCCGCGGCCCAGCTGCCCATGGCGGCCGCCGCCCGGCCGCCTGCGCCCCGCGTTGCCACGGGAACCGGGCGGGCCTCGCCGGCACCCACCGCCCCCCCCGCCTTCCCTCGCCGGGAGAAAAGGAAGGAGGAAGGTCGGCCGGCCCCGCCACCCTAGGCCCGGCCTGCGCCTCGCCGCTCCTCCCGCCCGCAGTCGGAGGTCCCTCCCCGGGGCGGGCCCGGGCGGCGGGAGGGGCCCGGCCGCCGCCGTCGCCTCACGGCAGAGGAGGCGCGAGCGGGCAGCGGCAGCGCGGGAGCGGAGGTAACCGCGGGGCTGCCCGGCCTGAGGGACGGGATCGGGATCGGGATCGGTATGGGGTCCCTGCGGGGGTCCCGATGGCTCCGGGAGCCACCGGGACCCCCCGGGCGGCCCTCGCAAATTTGGCTTATTTGGGTTTAGTTGGGTTTTTTGTTTGTTTGTTTTTGTTTTTTTTTTTTTTTCCTTCTGAATTTCCAAATAACACTTTCCAAGCACGAAATCCACTTTCCTACTTCGAACGTTCAATGGCAGGATTATTATTATTTAAAAAAAAAAAACAAAAGAAAAAGCGAAAGTCACCATGCCAAAGTTGCGATGTTGCAATGACTTTGCATCACTTCGGGTTATGAAACGAGCGTAATAAATGAGATAGATTGTATGAGTTTAACTCGGGAGAAGGAAAATGGGTCAGAAGGGCCAGAAATGCTGTGGGCTTTTGACCCAGGCCCTGTTCAAAAGGGTCACAGCGAGCGGATTTTTGTCACTTTTCTATTCGCTATCCTATGCTAAAGGTGGTTTCCTCCATTTTTGTCAGCCTCAGGTAAAATCCCTGGAAAAGGCAGTGAGCTTCTCAAGCTAGCCGGAATCCATGGGCAGTAATATGGGATATATATGATGTGCATGTATACAGGATACATACATGACTACATCCCACTCCCTGGCCGCCTCTACCTGCAACGTAGGCAGCAAAACCTCTTGTGCTGAGCCGAGAGGAGATGCTGGGACCCCGTCTGTGCTGGGCCACCCACCGGATTAGAGTTCACCCTACAATTTGGCCACGAGCCAGCAATGTGCCCTTGTGGCCAAGAAGGCCAGTGGTATCTTGGGGTGCATTAAAAAGTGTGGCAAGCGGGTTGAGGGAGGTCATCCTGCCCCTCTACTCTGCCCTTGTGAGGCCACATCTGGAGTCCAGTTCTGGGCCCCCTAGTTCAAGAAGGACAGGGAACTGCTGGAGAGAGTCCAGCGGAGGGCTACAAAGGTGATGAGGGGACCGGAGCACCTCTCTTATGAGGAAAGGCTGAGGCACCTGGGTCTGTTTAGGCTGGAGAAGAGAAGACTGAGAGGGGACCTCATCAATGCTTATAAATATCTAAAGGGCAGATGTCAAGAGGATGGGGCCAGACTCTCCTCAGTGGTGCTCAGTGTCAGGACAAGGGGCAATGGGCACAAACTGGAACACAGGAAATTTCATCTCAACATGAGGAAGAAATTCTTTACTTTGAGGGTGGCAGAGCCCTGGAACAGGCTGCCCAGAGAGGTGGTGGAGTCTCCGTCTCTGGAGATATTCAAAACCTGCCTGGATGCGTTCCTGTCCAGCCTGCTCCAGGTGACCCTGCTTTGGCAGGGGGGTTGGACTAGATGGTCTCCAAAGGTCCCTTCCAAGCCCTACCATTCTGTGATTCTACCGGATGCCCATCAAGCCCTGGGAAGAGTCATGTTTGATGCTTTCAGAGGCAAAGCCCAGGGCAGCGTCCAGTTCCTGCAAACCTCGGGTGGTGAGGCTGCAGCTGGGAGCGCACCTCAGTGCTACCATTTTATCTTTGGTTGGTGTAAAGGGCACAGCCCTCTTGTAAAGCACTTGAGAATTACCAGTGGCAATGCCCCAGGAACCTCCCGCTGCTATTGAAGCATCCTTTGGATGTGGTGCTTGTTACATTTTACCCGGTTAAAAGAATAGCCAGTGAGCTGAGAAAGAGTCAGGCCTAGGCAGCACTTAAACTAGAAATATCCAAGAGAATCTTAACTTTTTTAAGAATAGATGTGGATGACACTTTCCAAGTGGGTGGACGAAGAAGAAAAACCTATGGCAGGAGGCTGGGTAGCTGTTTGGAAGGAAGGTAGTCAAAGGGATGTTTCGTTTCCAAACTACACTGCATGCAGGGGATTTTATAAAATATACATAGGGAAAAATGAGAAGAGATCGAGCAGTGAATGGCTAATTATTACCTCGGAAGATTTTGTTCTCGTGTACGTTTCAGTTCCCAGCATGTGACTCTTCAATAAATCCTAGATTTATTTGCACAACTTGTGCCCTGCCATTTTAAAAGAAGTGTAACCTGGGCAGTGAGATTTGTTGTGAGGCGAGTATACCTTGCATTAGATCCTAAATAAAGGCCATAATTTTTATTTTTAGTTATAAATACATTTTATAAACTATACTATACACTTTTTTGTTAGATATTTATATTATGTAATATATACTGTTTTAAGTTTCTCTATTACTTGAGATCAGATAACAAAGATAAGGCTGCTTTTTTGTGGTACCCGTATTCTGGATCACAGACTGCAATATAGCTTTGTTTTTCGTGTTGCGGTTTCCCAGAAATTGAAGCCACAACAGACATATACAGTTTATCAGTGTAAATTAAGCACGCACCCCTTCATTCTTCAGACAGCTATCTCAGGAAGAAGCCTTTCCCCAGGGAAAAATTGCATGCGGCCTCTCAGACATGGGTAGAACCTTATCTGCCCTCAAAAACATACACTGGAGAGGACGAGAGGGAGAATGCGTACCTTGGGGAACACCCCCCCACCCAACCTCCAGTACTGTCACAGCTTTGTCACTCCGCCACAGAACTGCAGGGACTAGAAACCCCAAAACCGCGTGGGAGATTTAGCCCCGCTGAGAGATTTTTCCTTCGTGTTTTTAATGCGATAGCTAGAATTTAAGCCCCACGTGATTGGGTGGCCAGCACTAAGTTGCACAGGAAAAGGATTAGTCAGAGGTTTATCAGCACTGGGATATAGGAAAATGCAATTAAAGTAGTTGTCTTTTCTTTCCTTCTTCCCACTGACCGAGCTCTCTCTGGGAGCGCCCAGAGAAGGGGAAGGGACCCACCTGCCTTTCAGAGACCTGCTCGAAGCGTGTTAGTTCATTTTTCATCAGGCTGAAGCAAACCAGCTCCTCTGTCACGACGTATCTGGTCCTGGCGCACCCCATCCCATTCTTTAGGTGCATAATGTTTTTTCCAGAAAGAGGAGGACATGGAAACCTTCCGTTTGTTCTTCTGCATGTTACACCAGCACAGAGAAACAACCTGCAAAAAGATGGAAGCCCAGTAGGCAGCAAGTTGCAGTATTGTTTCCCCCGGCCCCTTCATTTCTCCTGTTACTTTATGGAGCTGGAACCATCTTTGGGCAAGACAGATGTTTTGAATACCTAGAAAAATTATTTTAACATGTTTGTAAAACACACTGGCCTGCTGCTGCCCTGCTGAAACTGCCAGAAGTCAGACTAGGGCTAAACAGAAAACGGGCAGGATGATGAAGAAAATGTTGCAGGGCAGAGATAAGAGGTGGAAACAGAAATAAACACGTTAAGTGTGTGTGGGGAGAAAAGATTTCCAGCTGTGGTGGTTCTTACAGGCAGATATCTGCTGGGCATGCTGCAGATATCATCCACAGACATCCAGGTTCCTTCAGTATGAAAATCAGGCTGCAAGAATATTGTGCAACCAGATCTCACCCTGAAGTGGAGCTGGGATATGATTAGGAAAGTAGTAATTATTTCTAGGTTGTGTAATACAGATGCAGCCAGAGGGGCTGCATTAGCAAGCCTGTGCCGTGCAAGTTATCACCGAGTAATTTCATCATTATCAACTATAGACTAAAAGGAAGTCAGGGCTGATGATCCTTTATATACTCTGTGATTACATTACTTTTAAAAAATGTACTGGGCGTTCCATAAACATCGCACAGATCTGGTGCTGCACAGCTAACCAAATGCTACGGCACTGACCGAACGCACCCACTCTCCCGTGCATCCCTGCCTTTTACATACTCTCACCAAAGACCTACCACCGAGTAATCAGAGGAAGATGGACATGCCTTCTCTGGGAAAAGAAAAATAATTCCCATTTCTTGAGAATTAAAATACAGGAACTCCCACTGCTGATGGACAGCTGTGGTCTCCTAGGCTGAGCCTACCAGCACATTCTGATCTTGCTGCGTGGCTTTGTTCCTCTTCTCCTTGGTACTATGCAAGAGACTATTTTGCCGTTCTTGGGAAGTCCTGAGAAATACTATTGGAAAACATACTATATAATTAGTAGTAATAGTAGTCAACAGACTGGGACACCAACATTCAGTTCAAGCCAGTATGTTCAATCTCATCACTTCCATTTCTTCCCCTTTGCTGTTCATGCACGGCTTCACTTTCCCTGTTTTCTTTGCTTTGTGCCTTCCCCGTTTCTGTTTGCCTGCCTGATTTTCTTTCTCTTGTCACTTAAGAATTTTTTCAGCGTTCCTTCTCCAACACACAGAAGGACAGGCGCGTAGCTACATCATTTATTCACTAATGACTGCATTGGAGTAGTACTTTTCCAATTTGATAGCATTTAGCACTTTCAGCTTGCAGAACGCTTTCAAGACTTTTTTCCCCAGGGGAGAAGCTGACAGAAGCTGTGACAAAGTCCAGTTGCTTAATACCCTCAGGAAACCACACTGATATTGTTACATCCAAATAAAGCGTAAACCCCTTGGGGTCCTTGCTTATTACTTAAAAAAAAAAAAAAAAAGTATTAGCATTTGACAGCCCCACTTGGACCTGCACAGACGACCAGCATATTACAGCATGTGTAGAGAACTAAACCTAGTGTTCTCTCTGTAGGCAAAAGTGACAGCGTTAATAATTGGCGAGATCTTGGTAACTTTAAATTTCTAACTTAACCTTTGGGAACTACTTATCTGAAGGCAACCAAGGGGAATCGTTGTGCTTGGAACTCTTGTTCCCATTACACCTTATTGCTCCTGTGCATAGCAATTTCTTCACATCCCAGGAAAAGCAGAGCCTTTTATGCTGTCAATACGGGTGACGCGTAGTGCAGCTGACAGCCTGCTCCCTCAGGAAACTAAGACGGATGTAGGTGTAGGAGAACACGTTAACTCCTTTGCTCCATTTAAGACGCTCCCTGGTAAATAGCAAGTAGAATCCATGAGGCAGGAAGTATGGCAGCAATGACTACAGCAACCAGCTATGCAGATTTTTTTCCTCCCTTGTTGTTCATCCCCCACCCAAGACCTAATTGATACAATTCCAGCAGACTAGGACATCGCTCTCCCACTTCTCCCCAACCTTAGTTCTGAATTCTTCCCTGCTTAGTTTTTCTTTCAGTCGGTCATTCTTTTGCTGTTTTTGACTTTGACTCTTGTACTGCTTTGTCTGCTGCCGTTTTCTGTGTGCATTCCTACTCGCTGCCCTCCCACGACTCTCCCCTGAGGCATGCCCACAGCCCAGCAGCCTACAAGCCTTTTCTTGTTTACTCCTTGCAAACTTTCTAATCCTGCATGCTTTACCAGTCCCTCCGCGCTCTCTGTTTTGCCTTCAGAATTCTGCTCTGCTTTTATCACCAACCACCAGGATTTTTCTTGATCCCATGCAATCTGGCTTGTGGTCCCAGCCACTGAAATCTCTTCGTTAAGTCTGCGTAACTGTACGGGCAGTCCCCTGAGTATGGGGACAAAAACCGTAACGCAAGAGAGCTCCCTCACTGGCCAAGCTTTTACCTGTTCTCCAAACAGAAATCCACTGCACCAGCAGGACTGCGAGAGTGCAACGTCATCTGTGCGCCATTTCCTATCAGTTTAAGCACATCTGTCACAAGTGGGATTTCCTCTTCCCCACTCCCTGCCTCCTCATCCCAGCAGTCACAGCTACATCGAGGAAAACTTCTAAACACAGGCCAAGACAACAGCCAAGTTAATAAGACACTTTTCTTATTGCCTTAAGCCTCTGAAATGCTGGTTGCTCTAAAACTTTATTTTCTCTCCTGGGGCTTCCGCAGTTGCTCTTTCCCCACTGCCGCAACCTCTCTTGTGATTCCTTCCTGCTGTCTCCCCCTCCTGCATAACAGATGAACAGGAATTGGGTGTATTTGCCTACTGTATATTTGAAAAAACAATGCTTTTCAGTTCTGCCCTTTTTTTATCATACCTCTAATGTGTTTACATTTTAGCAAGCTAAACACAGCTCTTCTGTAGCATTTGGCTTTTGGCCAGAAAATCTGCAGTGAAGCTTTTTCCTGCTTACTTGCTTACTTTTTTTACTGCCGCCTGTACTCTAACTAAAGCAGTGCAGCCTACCAGAACAAGCCATAACTTAGTCTTACTTCTGTAGGCAAATTTAATCCAGGACACCGTATGGGCTTGGCAGCTAAGATTGCTGCAACTGATTGAATGCTTCATGAAGAAGCCACAGGTGCACTCCCCATTTATCCACTGAGATCGCCTTCCTTGTTTAGCAAAACATCATTTAAGTACTTATCTTCTCATTGTCCTCCCTGGTGTTTATTTTCTGAGGCAGCTTCTCAAGTGTAGGCTACTAATTCACATCACTCTTACTAGCCATTGAGCATCCTCAGCACCCTTTTGAGGCTACAAATGCAACACAAGGGTACACAATTATTTCGCTTTTGCACAGGAAAACACACACCGTTTCCTTATTCTTGACTACATAATTTCATGGAGTGAATGGGCTTTTTGGTGAATACAGAAATACACACTTCTTGGTGCATATATTTTTTTTTACCCTGAGTGCAGTTCATATAATATCTGATTGCTTTAGTCCTCTGGCGTGCTTATGAGTGAGGATATTTATGTAGGTAAAATTCATTAATCTTAGTGCACAAAGCTGAGAGGGGAAATAAAGGCCTCACTTCCCCCCATGTAAGCGATAGGTTCCTTTATGGGGCAAGTATTGTCCAGTGAACCTGGTACAAGATGCATGAATTTCAGCTGCTGTCTTTCTCGGAGACAAGACTAGGCTGTGGATCAGATCCAACGCGTGTGTACATTTTTAAAATCTGCTAAAAACCGGAAAATCGTTGTAGTTGCATTTTAAAATTGCTCTGCCAAATCAACACGTTTGGGTTTGTTTCAGATTCACTGTCTCAATGGAAGCGGTACCAGCCTGGGCCCCAGCAGTGGGTTTCACACTCCTGCCCCATGCAGGAGGATTTTTAGGAGGCAAGATAACTAAAAAGGAAATCCCGGTGTGGTACGAATCTCTACAGAAGCCATCCTGGTGTCCACCTAACTGGGTGTTTGCTCCTGTTTGGGGAACTCTCTATACATCTATGGGGTAAGTTTTTCACATTGTATTAAGGCACTTACCCAATCTCAAAGTTGCTTATTGTATAAAGCTGGACCAGAGAACTATTATTGTATTCCTGTGGCAGTATGTTTGTAAGTAACTGTGTCAAGCTGTCTGTTTAACAGGTAAAAACATGTTTTGGGAGTTGCATGTGGGTTTGATAGGACATTTTGTATGCAGAAGTATCCACACCAAAAGCAGGAGTTTGAAAAGCTGCCATTAACGTGCTTTCCTCATTCATACTGAGGGGAAGATCTGCCAGGCTGGCAGTGATGGAGCAGGGCAGCACTGGGATTTCTTCTATGTCCTTCTGTAGTTTTAGGAAAATAAAAAGAAAAGGCGGGGGGCTGGGAGGATTGGGATGGAACTGTTCTAACAGAGCTCAGTTAAAAGAAACCAAAATCAAAATATAGGTGTCCTTTTCAATAAAATTGCCAGGCTGTTAAACTGTAAGTGTTCGAAGCCATCTACTGCCTCCTTATTTAACTAGTTTAAAATAGCCCACAGCACAGCAATTACTGTCAAATGAACAAGGAATCACAAAGACAAATACCCTTCCCACAGGAGCCTTGAAAGTTTAATAATACTGTATTTTGGCAGCTGCTGCTTTTAATAAGATGTAGCAAAAATATTTATAGAGGCAGGTTGTCTCGGGAGATTGTTTGGGCAGTTTTGATACTCTTCACAGGCTGCTCTAGAAGCTGTCCACCTAACATTACGTGCTTTTATGTTAACTCTGGTGAGCTGTGCCACAGAGGAGAGGTAGCGCTCTGCTCCTGGAGCCTCAACAGAGGTCGGTGCAGCCCCCAAGCAAGAAGTGATGCTTTGTGTCTCTTCTGCACTTGGTCATTAAGAACCAGCTACATACCAAGATTCAGCATTGTTTTTTCCTAGCTATCAAGTACAGATTATTGGTCATCCAACGGTAATAGATTTGGGGCGGTAACGTGCCTGTTATGGCTTACCCTTCCCATTTCTTCCATCATGACAGTACATTTTAAGTGATTTGTAGTTTGTATATAGCACTGACTTAACTACATAAAGTTTCAAAGAGGACAAATCTTTTCCAAGTTAACATTACATCTTGTCATCCTGCAGGTTATCTTAAATACCACACCACCTGTTGCAAAATACAGCAATGATGCAATGTCTGAAACTGTATCTGAATGCTAAATTGGCTCTCACAGATTCTCTCAGTTTGGTTTCATTTTCTTTCCAGAAAAGCTTTGTAATTTTTATAGCCTTATGTACTGTTCTTCCTTTCTCATCAGTATTCTCTTTCCTTCCTCCTCTTACAGAACGTACTTTTAAAAATTGCTCTCTGTTCTTATATATTCCAAGAGTTAGCATTTGAATCAGATCATTACTGTCCTGTGGAAAAAAAAAAAAAAGCCTTTTATCAAAGAGACAAGAGCTGAGTGGCTTTCCCATGAAGGGCTTCCTTCAAGTGAACTGCATAATTTGTAACCCTGTTTCTGGATTCCTCATCATAAACCCGGATATCGAGTTAACTATTTTAGAAATCCAAATTGTGACAGCTTATCACTTACTTTGATAATACCAGAATCCATATATTTTGAGGTGGATGGTTCTGTGCTATACATCTAGCTCAGTGAAAGGATCATATTTATTACCAGGACTTTTCTTCTGTAATTCATCACGTGCACACATTCCTTGAACGATCAAGATATCTCATTCCTTCAGAATCTCTTGAATGTATTAAAACCAAAAATAACTAAAAGCAAGGTTTAACAAGCTTATATGCCTTTCTTGACATTTAGCTTCCTAGCAGAGTTGTACATCATGATCTTGGTCTGAAGTCAAAGTTAGGTGTACGAACAACTGTAAGTCTGCACTGTGGCTCTGTAAATCTCTCAGAAACAGATTTGTGTCCTGATGCCTTTTATGAAGATAAACTGTTAAGTTTTTAATGCTTACACCACCCTCCCTTTCTTTTTTTAATACTCTTCACAATCAAACTGCCAGAACATCAAAGCTGCGTTGTTCAGTCCCTGTGAAAGTAACAGCTGAGAGGCATGCCTGTGTCACTGGGTTAAATGAGAAAAAAAAATGCCTTCTTGTATGACCTACAAATGAAGACAAACTCCTTGCAATTACTCCTATCGATATTTGTCTGCTCCTAAAAAAAATAATGCTTACAAGTTGGTCTCCATCTTTGCTCCACTGCCAGCAGAAATACGTGTGAGCCACCTGCCGTCCAGCATAGTGCACAGTCCAGCTGACATTCCTACCAGGATGGAATCAGTATTCAGTTACTAATTCCGAAACAAGGGTGTAATTCCAGATGTTGGTGTTTCATCCAGGGGATTCTGCTGTAGTCACTTGGAATGGCTATGCAGTCATCCGGACTGAAATCTAGCTAATGTTTAAAGGGAAAGTCAAACAAGAGCAAAAGAAATAGTCTTAGGTGATGAATGCTCCCTGTTCTCATCAGGCTCCTTTAGTGCAAAAATAAACCTTACATTAGTAAGTCTCCCAAATCCTGAGAATTCCTGTCTTCAGCACCTTACATTCTGGAATCCCTCCAGTGAACTGTTCTTCTGTGGCATTAAGAAGATCTGTTCAAAACCTTGAAAAT
This sequence comes from Larus michahellis, assembly GCF_964199755.1. Classification (NCBI taxonomy): domain Eukaryota; kingdom Metazoa; phylum Chordata; class Aves; order Charadriiformes; family Laridae; genus Larus; species Larus michahellis. Next base: position 90,234,920 of record NC_133896.1, on the reverse strand, counting down.
ATTTTTGCAAGATCTTTCAGGAGCCAGAATCCTGCAGACAGGAAGGGTGCTGGATGCTCCTTGTGGTGAATTCTTTCCACAGAATTCACCCCATCTTCGTCCCCTTCCTTCTAAAAAGTGACTATAGGGTTCCTCCTGCTCTAACACCATCCATCCCCATACTCACCTGTGCTTTGGGATGCCACTCAATTCATACTTCTCCTATATTAATTTCATCCACTTAAAAAGTTAGTGGGTTGTGTTCTCCCAGTACCAAAATTAACAGTTTCTTCTCTATTGAGAGACTTACTTTTACCCTTGCATCTTGGACTTGCTTCCCTTTCAACAGGGCTTTCTCTCTTAAGACTGAAATGCAGTAGGTCATCTGCTCCTCTGCATCTAGAAGCGAGAACTCTGGCAGGATAGGGAATTTTTCTTGCTCCGTATCAACCCTGTGCAGTCAGTTACTATGCCAAGTAGTACCTGGATATCTACCTTTCCAAAGGAATTTAGACCCCAGCACGGAAGTCGTTTCATTTGATTGAGGATGTGTGGTTACTTTCTAACCAGCGTACTGAATTACATTTGTTTTCTCCAGATATGGCTCCTACCTGGTGTGGAAGGAATTGGGGGGCTTCAGTGAAAAGTCGGTGGTTCCTCTGGGTCTGTATGCAGGGCAGCTGGCATTAAACTGGGCATGGACTCCAATATTTTTTGGAGCTCACAAAATGGGATGGGTAAGTGGAAATGTAAGTTTCTTTTCTTAATCATAGGCTTCTGCTGTTATTTGCAAGGTGCTAAGACATAAGTTTTGCGTTACAGTCTTTTCTCCCTGAAAATGAGCCTGAGTACAGAATACAGCTTGCAGAAGTTTTCTAAAATTCTCTTTAATGCATGCCAGCAGCCACCTGAGAGAATTTACATATCTACAACATCCATAAATGTTTAGATTTCAAGAAGCTCTTTCTGCCACCCTTTGATAAGAGCTTTTGTGTGACTAGAAAATGTAAACATTTATGCCTCACTAAAATTCCTAGGTATCTTGGGCAAACGGCAGTGATAAGAAGCTTATCGTAACATTACTCAGGTAATCAGCACCCATTTTAGACAAGACTAATTTTCTGCAGTCTGAAGAGAAACAGCTTGCCTCAAAAATAAAAAATATTTGCCTGGTTTTCTAAATACATAGATGCAATGCTGTAGTAGTGGAAGACTTTGCAATCCATTGTTGATTCTTTCACACTGCATCTCTTCAGGCAGCACCTATGGCATGAAAAGACTGGATAAGTTTACTTAGCCAAGTGACTTGCTCACACTGGGTTTGTAGTCAATGTAGCAATTCCCGCTGCCAAAAAAAAGCTGACAAGAGGGATTTTATTCTCCCTCTCCTGCTCCCAGCTGCAATGCCCTTTCCTGTGACTGTTGTGTCATTTCATGAGTCAATTCAACTCATAAATCAGCAGAAATCTATCTCTCTTTACTGGCTGGTTTTCTGAGAAGGGTTTAACTCATGGAGGGATCCAACAAGTGCCAGAGCTAAGTGGAAAGAGCCACACAAAGACCAACTAGTCAAGGAAATGCAACAAATGAAAAAACCACTAACCACCTTCCTGTATTTCAGGGGTTGGTGACTCTCCTGCTCACGACTGGTATGGCAACAGCTACAACTGCTTCCTGGTATAACATCAACAAAACAGCAGCTTATTTGATGGTTCCTTATTTAGCTTGGCTAACCATGGCTTCTGCACTCAATTACCGTATCTGGAAGGACAATCGCAACAAGAAACAATCTGAATAAACAGTTTTCAGCCAAGAAGATTATTTTTTTTTCCACAAGAATTTTCTAAAAAAAGTTATGCCCTCATTTTATTTTTAGCTGAACTACTTACAGCATTAGTTTGCTAATTACAAACTGACAAAGCAGTACTCGTTTAAAACAAATGTCTTTCTTTACTAGGCAAGTCACAAAGGGGTGTATGCCTGACTGGGTTTTATAGCAAACTAAAAGATAGTGCTGATTGAAAGGTACTAGTTTTCTATATTACAGCATTACATTTTATATGACAGCAGAATTTTAACTGTTATCAGAAGTAAGCGTGAACTCCATTATGCTCAGAGGAAGAAATTCAGCCATACATTAACACAACTTCCAGAAAGCTGCTCCTAACAGTGAGAGGCATGATTGTGGCCTAAGTCTTTCATGTTTACCACTAGACACGGTGCTTAAGTGCTGTGTGTCCCACTACAGCTGCCACATATTTATCCTCTGGTCATTGTACTCTGGAAGTATTTGAGATTTTTTTTCCACAGTTGGTGCATTCCCACTTTGAAGCATCGTACAATCTAGTGTCAGCTAAATGCATTAAACTACATGTAAACTTACTAACCTCGTTCCTCTGTTTTTATTGTTTTTAAATGGTTTTGAGCAGAAAAATACTGAAGGCAACAGGGTGCTGTAAGAGACGGACTGTAAATGCTGTGACAAGGGGCAGAAGGCCTTCCAAGCCTTCAATGGAATGCCTCAAACACTCACAAGGAAATAAATAACGCAGGCCTGGCCTTCAAAGAACTGATAAGACTAACACTTCTGGTGCCTGAAAGTGTGGGAGAACTGTCTTGTGAAGACAGGATAGTTCTGCCACTCGTGTGGTGAGCTTGCTAGTTCTCAGTTCTCGAGGCCATTGTGTCTGACAAGTGACCTTTGCTTCATTATCCGTGAAATGCATATGAAAGCGCACACCCCCGCATATGCTAATGAAGATTATAGAGATCATGCTAAACATGTATGACTATGGCACTCCTCTCTCCACCCAAATCATGCTACACGTCACCTGGGAGAAGGGAGAAACCTGAGACGAGGTTGTCCTCAGCAAGGGGGGTGGACCATGCTAATTCAGCAAACATAAAAGGGGAAAATAAGTGCCCCTAGGGGGAAACAAAGAAGAAACAAAAGAAAGCGACCATGCCTGGGAAGATTCTTTCCCAAGAACGAAGACCGTGCCTGGGAAGATTCTTCCCGAGAAAGTAGATTATGCCTGGGAAGATTCCCTGAAAAAGACACTGGAACCAGGTGATCTCTTTTTCTCTGTCTTTTTCTCTGTCTTTTCCTTAATCTATCCCTCAGTTTCTCTTTTCTTTTAGAATTGTTAAGTAACAGTTAGAGTTGTTAAGTAACAACCTTAAGTATGACCTTAAATACCGCTTGCGGTAAGTTGTCCTATACCTGTTGTTAAGTAACACAATGCATACCTCACCATTTGCCATCACTTGTTATATACCTAACCAATTATTGTGGACTTGTTAAGACCTATACTGACCATTTTGGGAAGCTAATAACTGTTTCTGTATAGACCTTGAGATTTATCTCACCTCAGTCCGCACCGTTGAGAATTTACGAATCTGAAGTCACTTACCCCCCCTCTTTCCTGAGAGTGGGACGTGACAGGTGCTATAGCCTCAAAGATAGTCCTTTCATCTCTTCTCACCGTTGCAGTGGGCAAGACAAAACAGGAAACTCAGAGCATCTGGACAGAAACTGAGAGGACCTCAGTATTCAGCAGCCCCCTGGACACACCTCTGAGGCATCACCAATAGCACCGGCCAAATAGCACTAACATGCTCCACCTGGCCCCTCAATGTGATGCAAGTTCACCACCAGAGCTTGACAGTGGAGCTGGCAGCCAGGCCACGGGTGGGTCTATTGCCCAGCAGGGCAGCACATATACCGTAGCGACTAGTGTCTCTTACCTGCACCCTCTCACTTTGCGTAGAAATAAAAACAAGTTTCTCCTTCTCAGGGTTATGGTAGCTGACACAGTAAGATCTGGGATGCTTAGGTTCAACCAGTTGCTTCCTAGAAGATAAAACCATCTCTTGTTTAAGAGTACAACAACAGACCACAAGACAGCTTGTGGTGCCACTGCACAGATCTTAGTACTTTTTAAAGTCATTCTTCTGGTTTGCTAAGCGTGACTTCACTTTTCCCTTTGTGATAAGGGAAACCTTCCCCTTTAGTCTAGATCCACAGGCACTTTGTTATATGTTTTCTGGTACTTGGAATGCAGGAATTGCCTTTTGCTCTTCTACAAGTGAAAGATACATCTGCTGGGCAGCACTGCGTGTCCCTTTATGTCCAGTCTTGAGCACCCATTACTGACTTCTGTGTCACAGACAAACTTTCTCCCTGTATCAGAAATATTCACACCATCTATGTTAAGCTCTTTAATCACATTTAAGTAAGGTGTACAAAAAAGTTCTGACTCATGAGCAGGCGAGCAATACAGCTGTCAGCACCACTTCTGGCTGTGCAATCCCGCTCTCCCTTCTGCCCCACCTGTGCAGTGATTTAATTTTCGTAAGACACAGATGGTTGACTTCTCCAGCCTACATTCCAGTCAGTGGAAAGAAGTAGGTTTCTGCAGAACAGCCTGAAATAGCCCTCTCCCTTCCTGATCATGAAGTATAGCATGTTGCATATTTGCAAAGCTTGAAGCAAGATTTAAAACATTTATACCATTTTATATATGTACTTTTCTCTCACACAGATCCAACTGGTGCAACTAGCTCAAAAAATACTAGCCACATAATATATACTTCATGACAGCAGAATTTTTGCAACGTGTACATAGCTACATAGCAACATAAATACAGCCTAAAATGTCTAAATTTCAGCCAGCTACCCTGATGTGAGGAGGGAGGATAGATTAGGAGTGATTAATTTCAAGCTGACACCCCACTCTCAAGTACCTCTATCTTTAGCTCTAAACTTTGAAGTCCAAAGTTTGCTCGGGCTTCTAGCAGAGTCTCCCAGACCCCTTTCATTCCTTCAGGCTTCTTCTGCACTGCTCTAGACATTGCATCCTTCTTACTTCCTGCATGACCCCTTCTCAAAAAAATCCAGTTTCTTTAAGGGGCAGGCTAGGACAGCCAGCACTACAGGGTTCCTAAGTTGTAGGTTTTGTTTACCTTTTTTTTAAATAAAAAAAAAGTGGGAAGAGCCATCAAATCTTTAATCTCATTACACCCTAGTCATTCATTGCATTTCCCATCAGAACATTTTATATCTTTGAATAACAGAGGGATAGATAAGAAAGAGATACGCAAACTCCAACACGATTCAGTAAAGTACAGTTTTAATGTTGACATGGGGAACTTGTGCAGTGTTTCCCAGCAAGCAAGCAATCAGGCTACCTGAAAAACAAGTCAATTGCTCCAGTTACTGTCCTATTTTGAGGTCTCCCATATTCAATAAACAAGACATTTGGTCAACACAAAACAATGATTTATAGAACAAAGCAAGACAAGAAAAATGCAGACAAAATGATTATCAATACAATATATGCATATTCTTCTAATATAAATTTTTTTTTCCTGGGTTGCCAGTATAGGAAAATAGTTGCATCGGCAGCTCATAGAACTGAAATATAAATCTTGCTGTTAAGCATATCTGGGAAGGAAATTAATAGAGTCAAGCCTCCTGTGGCTAGACAATGCACGTCACGTGGCAGCTGTCTGTTTCATCCAGAAATAGGGTGCTGAAGACATCATTAAAAAAGGTAGGGTGGTATTTGCAGGCTCTGTCACAGTCAGGATTAAAGTTCACCTCTAGGATCTGAGGCTGCATAATTCTTTTTCCTGTAAAGCAGAACAAAAACACTGCCTCTTAATACAAGCTCTATAGAGATCCTGAATCACTGTCTTTAAGCCAGAGATCATAGAAAATGACTGGAAAAAGCCATTTTTTATTACCCGAGCTGGCATGCCGGTTGGGTGCTTTTATTTCAGTGGGACTTGGTTGTTTTTGGTTTTTGTTTCTTTGTTTTTTGGTTTTGGTTTTTTTTTTTTGAGGGACAGAGGTCTGTTCTGCCATCATTATCCAGAGTTCAAGTATCCAACAAACAGATTCTGCAATCGCTCTGATAATCCAATGCCTCATTTGGAATGAGAATTTGCAGCAATTTAATAGGATTTCCCTAACACATCTGTCTTGCTTGACAGTTTGAAACATCTTCCAGGAAACTCTGCTTATCCTTTCATGTTTCAGTACAAACTTCCTTTCTTAAAGCTCTTAGATATCTACCTTTCTAGTTCTAGCAGTCCTTTATGCTTCAGCCACCCCCATCTGCCACTTCATGTGTTGGCCTCTTCTCCCAAGTGAATAATGACAGGACCAGAGGAAATGGTCTGAAGCTGCGGCAGGGGAGGTTTAGATTAGATATTAGGAAGAATCACTTTACTGAAAGAGTGGTCAGGCACTGGAACAGCCTGCCCAGGGAGCTGGTTGAGTCACCATCCCTACAGATATTTAAGAAATGTGTAGATTTGGCACTTCAGGGCATGCTCTAGTGGCAGAGATTGTAGGGGTTTGTGGGGTTTTTTTGTGTGTGTGTGTGGTCGGACTCGATCTCAAAGGTCCTTTCCAACCATGAAGATTCTGTGATTCATCTCGCCCCTAAAAGGAAGTCAGGAAGTTTAATTTTCTCTTGAAACTACATCAGTACAGTTCAGAATCAAATGCATTCTGTGCAAGGAGAAATGAAGGATTTTATTTCCTCTCTGGTGTTGACATTGTAAATGAGGTTACAAGCTTCTGATGCATAGGTAAACCATACCCTGCTCTGCACAGAAGCACCTAACCTATTTGTCCCTAGGCTGCCTACAGCATCACAGCCACGACTTTCACACCCATGCCCGCATCTCCCAGGACAGGTGAAAGTGTTCAAACATGGATGCAGAAGACCAAAAGTCAAGCCCTTGCTCCACCTGATCTGAACAGCAGAGGCTCAATTCTACACCTCTTGTTTCTCAATCGTTTCCCTCCATGAAATTGATTCAATATTTACAGAATCAGCCACTGCCGCAGTGGGCTAGAGCCACCAACCAAATATACAACATCTAATCACTTCTCCAGCAACCCTGGGCACAAGCAATTAACTTCTCCTGTGTCCTCAGGACCACAATGTTACAAGAAAAGAGTACACTCAGTTGTGTTCAACAGTCCCCCAACAGTCCTTTCTGTGTTGGTGCCTCTGCTGCTTTTCTACCTACAAGAGACTCGTGTCTGGGTTGGGCATGCTTACAGAACATTTTTGAGCCTTCTAGTGAGATAATGAAGAATTCACCCTGTTTGGCAAATTTTTTTACCAGTCCTCCACAACTGACTGGAAGAACAGCTCCAGGTAGTCAGCGATGTTGTGGCACTAACATGAAGCATCTTCACATACATGTTCTTGCAGAGACTTGGCAACAACCGAGTGATGGTCCTGAGGACATCAACAGCACTGAAATGATGAATGTGGTCCCTTTCCTGCTTTAATAAGTAACTGTGCATTGAAGACACTGGTCCAAGGCTGGAAGCCACAGACAGATGTCTCTCTAAAGTTTTCAGAGAGACAGGTATTTCAGACATTCTCTCAACGTAAGTGGGAAAGAAAACTTGCTCCTGTCAGAGTGACTAGATTGCTGTTCAGCTGCATTTTTTCCTCTCTGTGTGTGGTGTTTGTTTTGTTTGTTTTTTTTAAAAAAACAGAGAATGTCAGTAGTAGGGACACAAGGGAAGCAAGGACTCAGCCAAGCACAGTAAACAGCTCCCCCATCATTCTTGTTAACCAGCATGGCAGATGCTAACACCACAGATCAAAGCATATCTGGAGCTGCAGATATCAGTGGGAGGCACAGAGGAAACCGCTCTCACTGCTTGAAAAACAGTCAGAGTTCAGACAAAAGTAGTAAATTTCTAAGAAGTCCACAAATATAAAGAATGCAACATTCAAAGAAACAAGCTTCTCACCATCTCTGCTGGTGTCCCATTTAAGCATCAAGTCAACGGCATATATTGCTCTTGATGATGGATAATCGCAGATGCCAAGAGGCGCAGGTTTAGCTGAAGCAACTTGGAACAATTCAGCAAATGCCTTAAAAATATTTGCCTAATAACGGAAAAAGGTCTCTGAATAACAAGTGAGGTTCCATAAAAGCAATGAACATGTTTTTAATCACATAATTCATGCAGCTTTTTAAAGAGTTTGTACAAATTACTCTAGCCAACAGATGAAAATCTGCACAGTATTACTTCAAAATGCGTGTTTAGACCTAAAGACAACATAATGAAAGCACCAAGCACCCGGCAATATCCACGGACTTTTCTGAGAAGAAAATCAGTACCACAGAAATCCTGTAAATAGGGCATTTAATATTAGAATTAACACCCTTCTCAGACATTATGTACACTATTGCACTTCGGTGTACAGGGATAGAAAAAGAAAACCCAGGAAAGTGAACACCAGGATACAATTGTGAAGTTCTAACTTTTTCCTGCCTATTAATTTGTAGTCTAGCTTTTTCTTTCAAGCATGAATTACAGACAAAAGTCAACGAGAAGGCCCTCATCCACTGTCCTGCATGCTTTATGGAACTACAGTATTTGGAGATGGTAATACTAAGATGCCTTAGTATTAGGGAATCATCTGTTTTCTTGTGAAAAGACATTAGGGCAATGACTAGGGTCAGGTCTCTGGCCAGCTTGCTAATGCAGAGAAGCTGGGGCAGCAGATGGAAATTCTGCATTGCAGTCTCAAAGGAAAAGATTTACTTTAATAAACAGGGGTTCTAACTTACTAGCTGAAAGATACTATGTTGGCGGAGGAGGGGTCTTTAAGAAAAGAGAGAAGACCAGCCTAACTTGGTTTCTGTAAACATGCCATAGCATACAAATACAATCTCTGCACCACCCAATCTGGCAGTGTAAGCTTTCAAGCACAGTACCCCCGCAGCAGGGGCAGTGCTTATTCCTATCAGCCACCTGGGCACAGCTGGGCACATCCCAGCTTGCACAGCAAGCAAACCTGAAAGCATAGGGAGATCTTTAGACCTACAGCTCTGCTTAGAATAGATAAATCAAAAACTGTGATGTCATTTCACTGAGATTACTACTATATACTGTAATTTCCTATTTATTTTAGTTTCCTACTTGTTCTGACAGCTCCTTATGTTGCTAAGCCATTTGGAACAAAGGTAGCAAGAGCCTGAATACTTCAGTGGTTCAATTTTTCAGAATCAGAGTTAATATTCTGCTGAAAAGAAGAATTGTGAAGGCTTTGAAAACAATTTTTCCACAGTCACATAAGCAACGTCTGTAGTGATCAGCACACTTTATATTCTGGACTTCCCCATCTTTTCGCATGAAATACTAAGTCTTCACAACCATGGTCTTAGATTATTGACAACCTTCTGCAAAAAAGATGGAACTCACAACAAAAAAAGATCCTGCTCCCAGGATCCTGAGGGTAGTCAGGACTGGCTTTATTACTAAGTCTAATATAAAGAATTCTCATAGTGTAATCATGAAGTAAAATTCTCAAATGCTAACAACAAAATGTTTGAGGGGGCATTCTGCTAAGTTAATACATGCTTCTAAAATAAAAGTTAACATTTGTTGTCCTTTGAGGAACTGATACACATGAAGTATGTCTTAGCAGAAAAAAAAACACAACACTTTTGGAAAAGCTAGTTTGTTGAGTAAAAAAAGATCCATGAACATTTACATGAGAAAGATGAATTGCTGACTTACTTGTACTGTTGTCCAAGGGTATTCAGGATATTGTTTTTCAAAGAGAGGAATAAATTCTTCACAGTGTACCTAAAACAGTTTAGCAACATCAAAGACTGTTTTGGTTGGGAATGACTGAGCAATCAGATGACAAGAGAATAGATCAAATTTTTTTTGCTATTTATACAAACCCAGGTAGAGAACTAGGGAATTAGACAGTCCCGAATATCTTCCTTGTTCCAGTATTTCTTGTTATAAAAGATCACACTGAAGTCTTTGACATTTTAATAATTCTTTTACTGATCTCTGTCAATGTTGGTTATATTCAGGATGTAGGTTTATATTACCTTACGTAATCACAGATGATTAGAGGGGAAGAGGGGGAAGAGCCTAGGAAAACAGTTGCTTAGGACTTAGGGTACTTTCAACACACTGACTGCTTATTTAAGTGGATGTGAAATAGGTTATTTGGCAAGAGTCACAAAGGAGGTACTGGGAGATTTTCTAATAAAGAAGCGGTGAGGGAACGTTTTGGACTGTTTGCTTACCTGTTTTAATGTTACGCCAGGAGCGTAATTCATGACTGTGAAATGCTTCTCATAGTCATCCAAGTCATCAAGTGAAAATGCCCTAAGGAATAAAACAATTACTTAGTTTCCAGGGTATCAGATTTAATTCTAAGCCCCTCCACGCTAACAAGGAGAAGTAATTACCGATTTGAAAAGCGCAGCCAGAATACATCATAGATGTACAGCTTGAGTGGTTTTATGGACCGCAGCAATACAACATAACGGATGTCAAATTTAACCATCCCCACGTCTTCTCGGTGAAACAAGACTGGATTCTCAATATATTTGCACACTACCTACAACAAAGAAAAAACATTCACAGTAAATACAATTCAACTGAAATGAAAACAAAGTGTCACTGGATTTCAATGATTTATGGTACCCTTGTATGCATTTCAGTTTTTCTTTAGAAATGTGCAAAAATACACCAATGTTGTTATGCAAATAGGTACGTTTTATCAAACTCTTTGACATTGGGGGGGGAACTAGGAGGCCTGAATGTACTCATTTTTAAAAAAAAAAAATCACAAAATTAATTTTATTTATAATTTTGGTGACCTTGTTGTTTTGAACTAGAAATGCAAAGCAATTCTTTGTGCATTTCTGCATTACAGAAAATACACGCAGTCCACATGCACAAAGAAAATAAAACTGAAGTGACACTCTGAGGTATGACCACGTATTGCAGACTCCCTACAAAAAGCTCCATGATTCATCTATTGTTGTCAAAGATGGTACTTTGTGCCACTGAGCAGAGCTGTGGATCAGCAATAACAATCAAACAGGGGACAGAAGCAATAATGTTCAAAATTTATGATCAACACTAGCTATAGTTAATATGCGTTCATCTGCCAGTCTGAGGATTAGCACTAGAGCAGCACCACACTGGAGTACTCACTACTGTCAGGCCAAGTTTTATTTTTTAAATAAGGAAGCACCAGGCTCTGAGTTCATCACTGCAACAAATGGAGCTGACCAATTTGAATCTGAATCAATTCTGAATTGATTGAAACTGTATGCTTATGGACAAAAAATTGAAACTGTATGCTTTTTTTTTTTAAGAAAATAAATTTCCTTCTTTGTATTTTTAAACCTCCTTTTATGAAGCAGTTTTTTCAGCTCTTCCCCCTTAAATCACATTCAAATCCATGTTCTCTAACCTTTGGGCTGCTTTCCCTATGCCTGATGATATTGTTAAGGCTGTTGGTGATGTGGGTGTCCAGGCTTCGGGCCAGGTTCCATGGTTTGCATATCCAGTGATTGTCTTCTCCTCTGAGAGAGAGAGAGATAGAAGCCAACGCCTGTAAGTATCCACCTCATTCATCTGTCTGAACATCCACTTGAACTGATCTATGTACTCCCCTGAATAAATACTTAATGTGGGCTATAGTGCAAAAAAATAAGGCCTTTTGACTGACTGCGGGGAGCCGTAGGCCTTAGGTATTAGGAGGAGAAAAGGCAGTGGCAGCTTTCACTGATCGTTTCAGTTAGGGTCTAGCATGCTTTCACTGTTTATTCCTTTCTGCATCTGACTCCTTCAAAAGGAGAAAACCACCCATCAACAGGACAGCATCATCACAAACAGGCACAGGTCACGGTCCTGAAATCATTCTGCCAAGAGTCTGAGAAAATTCTGGCAGGCTATCATGCAATTTTCCAAGTTGATTCCCTAATAACACCTTCAAATCATTCACATTAAGTGACAGCATAACTCAATCTCTTTGGGAAGAAGTCACACAATATCTCAACAGTTCATATTGCAAGAAAATGAAAGCACACCATCATCTTCTCACTTTCTAGTACCTAGTGACCTCAAGGGGCAAAATTCTTTGAAATATCCTTGGGGAAAGCAGGCAACATGCTGGTCTTTCAAAGTATCTTTCTGATAAGGGCAGGGTGACACCTGATGTCTTCCTTTCCTCAATCTATTAAATCATCCTCAGAAACTTCTTGAGCTTCATGATAAACAGCATAAAATGAGCTGAAGTTAGCGATGTTAACTTAACAGAGCCTGCTTTGTTTATTTGAAAATTCCTATCCCCTTCTTCTCATTCCCTATATACACATTGCATTCACTGTCAATCCTTGGTATTAAAAAGGAATTAAAACACCACACACTAGGGATACATGGAAGGAACGCTCTCTCCCGGTCATGACAGTCAATAACAGAATATATAGAGCAATGAACGGCCAAATGAAAACAGCTGGCAGGTGGCACCATAAGCCAGTGTCACCAAAGATGCAAATTTTCAACCAGAATACTCCATGCTAGGCAAAAGAGGTCATTCCACTATCAGTACCTAATGCTCTCTCTCTCTCACCAGAAGAAAATCTTAGTTTCCATTCACTCCAAAGCAACTGTAGCAGCAGAAAGAGTGTGGATTTAAAACCCTAAAGCTCCACAACTACTTTAAGCTAACACTAAAACTCAATTTTACTTCCACAACCTTACAGAACCCAAGTACTTTAACTTTAAACATCTTCCACTTTGTCTTAAGTGCAAGAACAACTGCTACTGGTGCCCTGGAAAAAAAACAACCCAACATTCGTTGCAAACACATTTTGATCCTTTGTATATCTGTTAAATACAAGAGGTAAGATCGTGACTAGACATAAAGCAACAGCCTTCAAATCTGTATTCAAATCATGTCAAAGTTTGTGTTTCAAAATGCATTGCTTAACTACTCTTACATTAAAGAAAATACCTAAAAAGCTCACACTTCCCAGGTAAAATTCACTTGAATGTTAATTCAACAAGAAATAATCTGATGCTGGTTTAACAGCTGCCAACCTCAAAATGCAGGCTACTGGTCTTTGAGGAAAGTGGGATCAAGAAAGCACAAAATGTACGGGAAGTGGGAACATGAGCCACCTTCTGTCACGTTGCTGAAAGTAGCTGATGAACTGAGGCAATTCTGTTTGGAGGTTAAAAGTACGAGGCAACCATCTTGGCCCGTCTGGTCCTCCAGCTCGTCTAGAAATGGATGCCAGGCAGTCTTTGACAGTCAGGAGGTTCTCACACGGGAACTGATTCAGCATTACCTCAGGCCTTTCCTCACTTAGCTTCCTACAAAACAAAGAAGTTACTGGGTGAAGGAGGCAGGTTGGGGAGACCTTTGGGAACACCGTTTTTATAACAAAAAAAGAATTTGCATTATCAGAGGAACAATTGCAACCTGTAGTCTTTGAAGTGTGAGAAGTTGTAGAGGATGTCTGCTTCTCCCTCGTTGTCTGTGAATACAAAACGGGGATGTGTCAGGTTGTTTAGGACTTGCTGAATGTCTGTGAAAACCCTAGAAGAAGAAAAAGGCACATGAAGAAAAACATCAGTTTGGTTTCTGAAACCAATCAACTTGTGCTTGAACAGAAAAAAGTTTTAAGCTCAGCTTTCTACAAGAATTACACTTTACTAATACATACTATCTGTGACAACCTCTTCTTAACCCATAGAAACATCTTAAATTGAAGTGTGACAGATTAAAAAAATTGTTTGAGAGACAGAAATCTCAAGGATAGTTTAGCTCCTACAACTTCACAAAAATAGCAATTCAGAAGACAATGACTAAGTTCCTGACAGAGAAGCACTAACATGAATTCGCTATTCTACATGAAAAGTCCTTGAGCGAGACAGAACTTGTAAAAGCCTTCACTGCCGGAAGAGGTCTAAAAATCAACCTGCTATCATCCATGAGAGAAATTCATAGGAAATCTTGTCAGTTTAACCCAGTAGCTTCAGAAGACTATTTCCATTTGTTCAGAACTTCACACACGCAGGAGACATTTCCAAACAGTCAAAACACATGAAAGTATGTACATTACGTATGTGCAGGAAGTATACACAACTTCGAGGTTTAATAGAAATCCCCTCCCAGCCCCATTAAAAAAAAAACCCCAACCCAAACCAAACACATCACAGAACATAAACAAGAATGAGGCAAGATGTTGCATATCTTAGGAAATTCCCCCCTCAAGTAAAACGAGTGACTTGGCTATCTGAGATACTAAAATAAGCAGATAGCAATATAGGTTATTTTGATGATTTTTCAGCTTAAAGTGAGGACACTTAATTCAGAATTCAGCATGATGACTCAAAAAGAGAGACTAACATAGAAAACAATTCTCATGGTAAGGGAACATTTCAGACTAAGCAACTGCTAATTTTTTCCATGAGAAACCACTATATTCTTCCTCCTCTCCAGACCTATTCTTATCAGTTGTGTAACTTTCCTCTCCTTCTCTGCTACCCCTGAGAGAGACTTCTCTGAAATGGTCAACTGCAAAAATAGCCCAGTCACAGGGGGAAATATATTCTTTAAAAAGAAAAGTATGTAAGATGTTTTGCATAAATCCATGTGTAACATACTGCAATGGTTATACTATTTATGCTGGAGGCTAAGACTAAGAGTGGTGACTTCATTGTAGATGAAGAGAGTCAGCCTGGCATCCCAGTTGAAAGAGGTCACCAATCTTTCCCCACTGTTGCAACAGAGCAAAGTCAGTATCTTCATACAGCCCCACTAGCATTTCTTTCTGCAATATGTGGCTTCTTGGCTTCTCCTTTTAAGTCTAGAACACTAGGGGAAAGTACAATACCAGATTTGATGTACTGGATCCAGTACAAGTTCCTCCGAACCCATTTTGTATACAAGCTACCCAAATACCCACCTGAAAAGAAAAGGCCTTATAATGCTGTAACAAAGTCTTGAAGCATCCAACATCCCCACACAAATATGCATGCAAGAACACATGCAACACAAGACATACCAGAATTTAAAGTTGCTCATGCAATCCCAGATCAGTCAGTACAGGTTATCATCTCACAAAGACACTAGTCCTGCGTAGCTGGATCCAAACCTAGCTAATAGGTCTTAGTAGCAAGAAGATCATAAGGTCTACACAATGCACCTATTCTACTTGTTAAATACACTCAATAAATGGGAACAGCAATAATTTTGGTTGGTAGTGGTTTGTTTGGTTTTTCTTTTTTTGTGTTTGTTTTTTTTTTTTTCTTTTCTTTCTCTTTATGTGATTAAGCCCCTTTAGTGTGGTACGGAAATATTTTGCCAACATATTGCACAATTTTTTGTGGCAGAGTGCTGGAATGTCAGCCTTCAGGATTCCTGGCTTTCAGTCCAGGCTATGTGAGCTGTATCTGGTTTCCAGCTCAGGAAAAAGGGTAAAACCCAGCCAAGCATACAGTTTGCTACACTCATTCTAAAAAGCAATGTGGTTAGATAAAACTTGTATAACGTTATGTATTTGGAATACAGCCACGGTTAGAGTTGGGCTAAGGCTGTACAATAAATCATGCGATTAACTATCTGCAAAAACAGTCCAGTTACAGTTGCTCTCTCCAGGACATAAATGAAGCCTCTGTTCAAAGTTAAGTGTTATGCTGGAACTATGATGAGTCACAGAAGGTACTCCTTGCATATGAACTACCAGAGACAGTACCTGTGCTTACAGGTAAAGTTTTTACTGAAATTAGTGGAAGTAACTCAGTAGGGGATCTTTGAGATTCAAGAGAGTAAGGCTTCCTTCACCTCCAATTGCAGCTACAGCAAATACCTTTGAAACCTTTGGTTCATTAACTGATGGTTCTCACAACAATTCTTCCAACTAGGGTAACGATGAGGCTGAATTATAACCTCAGGTGTTAAAATGGATTAAAGTGTTAAAAAAAATGTTAAAATGTGAAAGTGGCATCTTCTACAATATAAAGTTATCAAAGACTATTGGACTTTTTTTTTCCAGTACCTTTACAGCTATACACAAGATTTCACAGAGCTGCTGCTCACATTAACAATAAGAAGCCTGCTTTCTTAATCTTGAAGTCTTGCTAAGAAATTCATGTGCCAGAGCACTCTGGATTATGCATCTTAAGACTTACTTATAGAACGCAAAAATGCAGCACAAAAGAAACAGAGGAGCTCAATCTATCTTTGCCAAGTGCAGGAAGACCACTGAAATAAGCTGATGGAGGTTAAGATTAGAGGGAAAATAAGGCCATTCCACTCATTCCAAGTTTTTAAGTTACTCCATCCATTCTATTCACAATCCTCTTACCATAAAAGTCTTGGGACAGTCAAAGGTTCTGGAAGGCATGTGATTCGATATTGAGAAAGAAAATTTCAGAGAAACACTATATAAAATCAATGTATTTCACTGCCACACATATCACTCAGTTTAGCAGTCAGATTCCCTTAGGCACTTTAGTATATCCAGTATTAATGCATACATTTGAAAAAAAAATCAGACCTCTGCACTAAAGAACACAGACTATAAGGGCAGGCACTTGACAACTACTGGGAGATTCCTTTGTTGTTATCTAAGGAGCATATAGGATCTTCTATGGTATTCCCTTGTTTTTAGTTAAATAAGTTGGTACACAGTCTCATGTCTACTCTGATAATACACATCCACATATATACATAAAATGTATGCACCAAGTCTCATTCTGAGTTTGATAAATGACAGAACCTCTGCACTGCAATACTGTGGTATTGGCCAACTTATTCTGAACCTTTCATTCCAATATCAATGACACATTGAAGTAATGAAGCCTGCTAACCATACTTCCTGAATGATTTTATTCCCCGCCCCCGCCCCTCCCCCCCTGCCTTCTCATACAGATGTCCTAGTAGCGATGCTATCAAGTCTGGGATTAAAGATATTATTCAGTGGAATCATGCAAAAGATAAAACATGTTAGATGTTACTTAATTTACTCAAAGCATTTAAAACTAAGAAGCAGTTGTAAGAATCAACTCCCAAAGCACAGAGCTGACAAGACCAGTAAGAATAAAGAGCTGTCATCCCTCTTTGGGCATCTTTAAAAAATGCCTGATGTAGCTGAAGAGAAACATGAAAGAGAAGATCAAGCCCACCACAAACTGGAAGGAATTTTCATATGAATTTTGTCTTTGAAACATTTAGTTCTTTTATCCACCTTTTTTTCAAGCCAGCAATCAGCACAGATGAATAGAACAATCTCCCTAGGGCAACAGTTACTATTAATACCACAAGACCTACTCGAACCTATAACTTTGCTATATCAAACTACACGTGCTTGCTCTCTTGCTTTTCAGGATTCAGGTTAAACATTTATTTCATCTTCCCATTCTCTGTCTTAGCTCTACTTGGAAACAAGATGACTAAGAACTTGTCCCAGGTTCTAAACCTTGTAACCTCATGCATTTAATTTCTTCCAAATTCCCTACAACAGCAGCAATACACAAGGCAGAGCATACACATTAACAGGCTACACATGTCTACCCAGCTTCATACGTTCCCATCTGCCTGTCCATGGTGGCAGCCTTAAAACTTTTAAAGCTTTGAAAGAGCCCAAGAGCACTGGAAGACTACAGTTCCCATTAGGTCACCTGGACTCTGAGATGCTACCCTGCTCCTGAAGGAAGTTTAGTTGATGAATACAGAACACAAGAAGGACCTTCTAGCCTCCTGTGGGGGCTAAGCTGCTCTCCTTTCTCCTCTCAGGAGCTGGATAAAGAAGAAGAGAGGAAAACCCTTAGGAGTCCATGGACAGCATGTTGATGACATTCCTCTGAAGAGCAGGAAGGATTTGGCACATGTTTCCCTGTCCTTCCCTCCCTGCCATTCATCTGAAATATGAGATGCAAAATAAAGAGGCAGCAGGGAAAAATAAGTCGACATTTCCCAACATCCTCACTGTTTCTTTCCATCTCCATTAGAACGCATCTACCTTTGGCTCCCTTATCTGAAATAGGGACAACTACATGGGATGAAGAAATAGCTTTTGCTTATCCTCACAGTCTTGTAACCAGAGGTTTCAACTGCGTAAGGAAATCTAGACTACCACTAAGTTAACAAATGCCTCTCAATTCAAAATGACTTCCATTTTCAGTAGTTCTTCTCAAGTCAATTTGATCTAGTGAATAACAAATCCCCTCAACACAAGCAAATACATTTTAGCCTAACTTCATCCCTTAAGCAAAATATTGCAAGTAAGAACTCGGACCTCAGTGTCAGACTGCAAACACCCTGGAGTGCAACTCACAGCACATGCTATGTAACAGTATGTTTTTCTGGAATAAAAATAGTAATAAGGCAGTCTAGCCATGCAGTGCCACTGCTTTTGCTTACAGAAATCCTTTATCTTTGCAATGTTCTTCCAGCTTTCTTCTGAAATAACTTCACACCACACACTCCATTTTTGTACTAAGGCACAAATCCAATTTAAAACATCCCAGGTTTTTACAAGATTCCTGTGTGGCAATCTCATCTGAAGAAGGGTTATATTCACACAGCACAGAGAAGCACATGTACCCCTATGGATGTACATACTAAAATACAGAAGAGAAGCCTTTAGTCTTTCTTATATACTTTAGTTATACTCCTTACTGAAAAGTGTTACAACATTATGCAACTTTTCTTTCACCCAGAAGGTGGCACCTGTTTAAAAAAAATAATCTAAATTCATTTTGGAAATTCTGTAAGTGAAAACTCATTTACTCTGAAGAATCCAACAAGAGCAACTAGTAAGTCAAAATCTTAAGCAAGTGGCTACATATAAACACACCTTCAACTTGCCTCTGTTCAAAGCTAGAAAAGGCAGTTCAGCCTCAGCACACTGCAATTATTATACTTAATCTTTGTAAGAAAGTATTTTGTTTGCAGATACCTACTTGAAAACTTTGTCTTTGTCATAAACTGGTGGATTTATCGCTACAGGCAGTTTTTCCTTGTTTTCTGCTAAAATAGCCTAAAAAACAAGAAAGCCCACAAAAAGTTAATACTAGGCAGAATAAACAAGAAGCCTTAGGTCAAACTCCACAATATTCAGCAGATACGAACAGCAGCTTAGACCAAACTGAATTTTAAAGTGTGCTTAATCAAGTTTAGAAAAGTGATTGAAAAAACAACATAATCTTTAAGGAGAAGCTACAGGTAAAATATTCTGTATGACTCAATGTTCATCCAAGTGTTTTATTAGCAATAGCCTGTTGAAATTTTCTCAAATTGTAAACCTTTACAGATAATTTTCTGCAATTCCTTATCTCCATATAAGTATTTAAATACATGTATACTGGTGCATTTGTAGTCACAGTAAAAATGACAGTCCACCTGCATGTCTCATTGGCATAAGTGAATTCTGTCAAAGCTGCATTTTGAGAAATACGTTGTGTAGTATTGAGAAATATATTATGTTGTGTAATACGCTGCTCAAAAAAAATCAGTACAAGAGCAGAGGGAGAGGGGAATCAGAGGTAAAAGGCTATTAGTAAAACAGGAACAAGAAATATGGCTTCCAGACCAGGTATTATGAACACTGTTGAAGCACCCTGAAAAATTCCTGTTTCTCCTAAGCGTTAAACAAAATATCAAATCACAGACGATCACATGCAGTAAAAATCAAAGTTACTGTATTTCCAACAAAATGGAAGATTGGCCATTTAGCCATGATGTTTTATTACAGATAACTAAAACAATTACAGGAAGTTGGAACCTAAATCTGCTCCTGTAAAAATGAGCAAAAGGCTTTTAGCAGTCTTCAGCAGTAAACATGCCTGAAAAATCTCACTCCATCTTTTACACCACCTTTGACTGATAAAAGGAAATACACACTTGGATCATTGCTGATACCCTGCCAAAGGTCTGGGATAGGAGAAGTGAATGTTGAGAAGCCAAAGTAGCTGCTGTTCTGCAACAGTTCCCTGAGTTCCGTCTGCTGCAGGCTGTCCTCCTAAGTTGCAGTGGTGAAATGTCTGTCCAGTCATAGATGCACCTCTTTACCTTTAAGGCTGCTATAGGGAATATAGTCATGGAAAGCGTAAACAAAAACACAATTGTAATCAAAGATCTCAGTCATCACCTTCTAAAACAGACTGGACAGTACAAATACAAAAAAATTCCTGCAGTGACCTAAGAATAGGAAGGGAGCCTGGACTTTTAAGTGGCAATGACAATTCTCAGAACAGTACCAGAGGAATCATTACTGTCTTTTCTGCAACTTGAATGCAGGGAGCTGTTGCAGAACAGCAACTACTCTAGTCCCTCTAAGAGATACTTCTTCCACCCCAGAAACTTCATTAGAAAATGCCTTCCCTAACACTGGTTTCTGCAATCATTGCCCAATCATTACCCATAGTACCATTTAAGTTACAGCCTTTGTGGTCTGTGTTTGAGACCAGAATTAGGTAACAAAACAAAAACCTGGTAAAAAGTTAAGCTACAATGTTGCTGTAACGACACTGTGATTCTTTAAAATAGAACGTTGACGCCTTTAGGTTTAAAGGAAAATTAGAATAACAAATATAACATCCTTAGCTATAGTAAAAAACAACACAGCCCATTTAAAAAAAATCAATCATTATTTGCACATAGTAGTAAAGCAGTTGCAGAAATTGTATAGTGAATGATTTTGAAACTGTATAACTTGCATAAACATTTAGAAACATTTCCACACAATTGTTATTTCCCTGCAGAACTCCTGGCTCACATATTAATGCTGTAAACAGATCTCTGAAGTTTTTTTGTGCATGTAGCTCTGCTTATGTGAAAATAGGGGAATTAGACGTGTCAGCAACATGGTATCTCTTTCTATCCATCTCATTTTTGGTGTTTAAGGATGTGTTATGCCCTAAGCTAGCTGTTCTTCACTGGTCTGTCACCAGTTAAGACTTTAATCTACAGCTAAACATTCTAGAGTAAAAGAAAGTTCTGTTTGTTGGTCCTATCATCAGTATTTTGCTGTCCTCTCTTCTCAATAGCTGCATGGCAGAGACACGGTAAAGAAAAAAAAAAAGGATACTTTGAGAAGACGTTTTTAAGGTGAGGTGGTAAAGGAGGATACTGTTCGCCTGTTTGCCATATGCAGTTCTTTGACTTGACCTGATCCCCCCAAAACAGAATTAGAACACATGCAAAAAATTGCCTTATCTGACACCCAGGCACTTTTGCCAAGAGAACACCTGTAAGATGTGAACTATGGGTGCACTGTTGTTCCTCATCTGTAAATGAAAAGTACATCTAACCCTCTTCCAAAAATGCAAAATCCCAACGAACCAGTCTGAATTAGGTTACAAGACAGCCTAGCTATTTTGAGTGTGTACCTTTATTTGGCATAAGCAGGTTAACTTCACTTCTGACTAGATATTGTTAATAACAAGCTGGATCCAGCATTTTCTGCCTATTCTCCATCATAAGAAATAGACAGTTGGGGTATAGATTCATCTTTAGGAGGTGCACTTTGAACGCTGTTAGCAGCCAGTACAGCACCCTCATAAGCATCAGGTTTCTTCATTTTTCTTAATAAGAAAGCTCATGCAGACTTGTTTCATGAAAAGAACATTACAAACAACATTAACTTCATAGTCCTTAAAATATCACAAGCCTTTAGTAGAAAGCAGAGCTCAAAACAAAACAGATGAGTACTTTATAATAGTGCCATCAAGTGAAAGATGTCTCTGCTACAATATTTAGTGGTTTAGAACCACAACGTTAAATGAGTAGCCAGGCTGAAAAATATAACCACTCCTAAAATAGTAAACCAAATCTTTCAGTAATTCAAGACTGACCAGAAGTGCTGCAATAATAAGTCCAATCAGTAAGCCTATTAGACAATGCATCAAACATCTAACTGGAAGATGGGTACCTCACATGAAGTACCTTGTAGCACGCTTATTAAAAAGTTACACAATACTGCAGTAACATATTAGAGCTCACTTGTGTTGCTTCAGTTTTTAAACAGTTAGATATTATATGTAAGACGTTTCTCATCTCACCATGCTTTTCTTTGATTATTTTTTTTATTTAGTAGCTATACTCTGAATCAATCTTTAAGCTTAAAAAAAGAAGCAAAATCAGAACTCTTGCAATGTTTTTTTAGACACTGCCTCTTCTTAAAAGGGATAAAATATTAGTTTAACTTATTAAAATTATACCTGGTAATGCTCATCTGATGGCTCTGGTGTAAAACAGTTGACATCCAACACTTCAGTAGGCACCCATGGCAACAAAACACACTTCCTGATCAAGCGATCTGTCTCCCCATAAGCATAATCACGAGTCACTTCATCTGCAGCAAACAAGGAGAACCTTTAGGAACTGCCTTTCGTTCTCCATTGAAAGTCTTCTTTATGGCATATCACACAAATGATAGTTGAACAGTTAATAACACCTCATCTTTTGTTATTCAAATGTAAAGTTAGAGATAATTAAAGGGTGTTATTTAGTATGCAAAAATTAGTTTGAAACCAAATCATACTTATGTCAAGTCTAGCCAAGGCAGCTGAACACTTATCTCCCCCGCATGATGGGGGCATAAGGTGGCCCCAAGCAAGATTACAGGAGTAAATCAGCAGCCTAGCATTTCCCAACTTCCAGTACTTCACTTTCTGATTCAAAGCTACAAACATAGACTTTTAAGGATTTTTTTTTTTTAAACTGTCAGATAAGCAAAACGGTAGCTTCACTAAAACAGTGATGCAAGATTTAAGTTCTCTGTCAATAAAACATTAGCAACATTTTTGGACCAATAAAGGCCTCTATTTCACAAATTATGGAAATACCAGGCAGAGAACTTTTAAATTTGATAGTATTATAAATATGCAGTCATTTTGGTCTTGAAATTTTTGTTCTACTGGGAAGTGCTCAACGATTTGTAAGAATATGGCCCAACTTCTATTGCAAGCATAAAAAAAGTAAATACTCAACAGACACACACTTACCACCAGTTTCAAGGTCTCTCAAAGGCCAGAGAACAGTGTAAGCAATTTGTTGAGGCATATAAAACAGAGGTGCTGTTGCAAAACTAGGCTGATCTGAATGCTGAATGCGTGATCCAAATTCATCCATAATGTACCAGACAGGAACCTTCTCCTCTGCAGTCTGTGTGATTATAGACAGTGAGACATCCTGCACATATAAATTGCTAGAAAAGCACTGCAAGGCAGAAGGCGCTGGCAGCACCCCCTACACCATTTCTCTGTTCCCTACTTTCGCCAAGATTGTCAGCAGGTGCTAGGTACAGAGTAACACACTCATCTCTGCAACTCTGAGGCTAAGCCAGGCTAGCATCCAGCCACTGCTGGGAAAGCCTGTTCCCATCTCTGCCACACAGTCCCATCCTCTTTCTTATACTACTGCCATTGCCTACCAGACTCGCTTCCCCTGTACCAAACTAGCCAGTTCAGGGAGCTAAACCAGCAGAAGGCTGATTGGTAGGATTAGTTTTCCTTCAGTTTCTATCAGAGTCAGTTTGCTAAAAGGAGTTTAAAGTTTACAGCTTTAGAGTAAAGGACAGCAGAACTGCCTCCTGCAACAACAGCTAGCTGTGAGTGTTGAGGTTGCATCATCAAAGCGCCCCTTCCCGCAACACTTACTATGATAAAATTCTGAATGAATAAACTTTAAATTGCTTGGTAGCACTACTGTTGCCTTTTTACAGAGGCAGAAACGTAATGCAGAGATTAGACTTCAGATATTCAAGCAACCCAGTGCCAGAAAGGGGAACAGAAGACAAGTTCAGCTACAGGTTTAACTGTCTTACAGGAAATCATTTCTCAAGTGGTAACACAAATAATTCCACCTGACTTACAAGCCATTCATGACAAGAAGATGGGAAACAAAGACACAGGGTAGAAAGACTGAGAGATACTGTTCAGATCTCCCTTTTCTTTAAAGAAAAAAGCAGTCACGAGAAATCCCTTTCTTGGGGATTTTTCAGGCCCGATAATACTGTGAGCTAAGCTGATACCTTAATTAATAAAGATGACCACTCCAGAGAACAACCTCAAGCCCCCAAGCTACTAGGCGCAGGTTGGTTATGCTCACCCTGCTTAGGGTTAGCCCTGCCCATTCTGCGTAGGACTCAGCCCCAAGAATTCACCTTTCTCCTCTTTAATCTGAAAGACTCGCAATAGCCTAGGAGCTACATTGCAGACCCTACAAAAGCATTTTTAACTGAACCCTGAGGGCTGTATTCCCTCAGAAGTGGCATGTATGTACTTGAAGGTGTTTGAAAGCTCAAGACATACTGGTACCATGTGAAGGACCACATAGGGCAGAAGGACCAAACCTGGAGTAGCCTTATCCACACTAAAAGTAGCAGCCTTGGAGTAAGCTATGCCTAGAAACACTTAGGCTCCATCTTGAAGCTAGACGGTCCTAACCTGAGGGCGAGCTAACATTTACACAGCATGGACAATCAGTTGCCAAATAAAAACCAGGGGGTATATCTCCGGTATGTAAAGCACTTTATGCAGGTAAGGAAAACTGCAAGCATAGCTGAGACACACACTTATGTGAGACAGTTGACTCATGAGAGGTTCTTTCCTTCACTATGAGGAAGTTTGAGTAGGAAAACCCCACGTAACATACAAGCAGATCTCCCACTTCCAGCCCCCTTTTACAGCAGACTCTCCCCCTCTATTTAAAAAACACCCCTCAAAGTTCTCATGAGAAAGCTGGTAGCAAGCAGCTGTGCATTTTAGCCTTACATGGCATTTGCTCTCCTTCCAAGTAGAAGTTTATTCTGAAATGCCTGTAAAGGACCTTTTTTATTTAAAAACGTATCTTTGTTAATAACCATGTATTGGAATGTCTTCACTCAGGATTACTCAGAACTTTTTAGCATCCTAATTAGGCTTTGGAGACTTACCCCTTGAGAAAGCTGGTAGGTCTGATTGTATTTCCACATTTCGCGCAACACTTGCTCAATACTGCCCTCATCTGGGATCTCTCCGTGAAAGTCGATTCCCATGAGATTTGTCATCCTGTGCAGCAAGCCAGGTACATGAAGCAGCTGCTGGCGGGCATGTTCAACACGGTACGTCCAGGCGTGGTCGATGAGGAAAATGCTTAAGAGAATTTTGGTAACATTACAATGATATATCTTTTACATGTATACAGCCAAACGTTCCATGAATAAGAGCTACATTTCCTTGTAGCCAAGTCTTTTCTTACACCCAAAGTAACTCCCTGAGTACACATTGTGACATTACAGGTTAGGAACAACTTCCCAGCAGTAACTTACACACTGTTTTTGTTCTAGAAAGCTTATTTTGCAGTAGTTAGTATTTTCATGAAAATGAGGAACAAACACAGCACAGGGCATTCAGTTTGTAAGCCTAATTCCCTTTAAAGGCTGGGAACACAAGTTTCTTCCCTTTTGATCATTAACTCCACTGCATCAACTTGATATTCTTGCCTGAAGCAGGAAAACAATACGTTATTTTTCAAAAGTATCTGAGGATCTTGTTAGCCATGAGTTCTGTGGCATCTACCATAAAACTATGTGGAGAGGTCTGATAATCAAAACCCTGTATTTGCTATTTAAAAAAAAAAAGTATTAAAGTTTTGTTAAGGTTTTTTGATTGTTTCTCTTTGGGTTTTTGGGGCTGCTTCATTCTCCACACTCCTGGTCTTTTTAGAAAAAATGCATTGTTTTAAAAGAATTACCAATTTAACCCAAAACAAAAACATACACTGGCACAGCTTCCCTTGACAAGTTTAAACCTCATTTAGGCCGCACAATTTTTTCAAAAAGACACATATTTATTCACATAGAAGAGTTCTTCACATTTTGGTTTTATCCTCTTATTGAACCAAGTCAGAGAAAAAAATCTGAATTCTACTTGCTTAAATAAACCAAACAAACCAAGCCACAACAACCCTGCTAAACAAAACCACACCACTACTCATATTTCAGAAAGTTAAACACATATCAGTTGTCAAGTACAGCAAGTATCCTTAAACAATTATTGTATCTGAGATGCCACATATAGAAGAAATCTCATTTAATTTTAAAATCAAAGACTCCAGAGAACGCAAGGTCAAGCTCTTTGGAAATGTTAGCAAAAAGGCATGTTGGTGTTCTGCTCCTACATTCACATACATCTGAATGCTGCAAGGAAGCCCAAGATTATCACAGGAGCTGCTTTAAACTTAGGACGTAAAAAGTATGAAAGTTCTGGCAAAAGAAGTTTTATAGAACTGAGCAGAACTGTGTTTAGATCTCCAGCAGAGATGAGTTAATCTCACTGCTATTTATTAATATACAACAAATAGCCCATTCTATATTTGAAATCAATAAGAACACAAAAAGCTGTGTTGTAACATTGCTTCTTATGCAAATTTTTTCTAGTTTTGTAGCTGCATGCTAGTCTCATATTCATGACAGATAAGCTGATTCTGAAGAAAGCCAATAGTAACTTGATATATTCAATTATGTATGCATGCATATCATGCAATCACACACTCACACTCTTGAAGTATATTTTAGCCAACTGGAGGAAATTTAATAGTCCATGGATCATTACTTTGAAGCTGCTTAGTACCTCCTTAGCCTGAGATTTGTGAAGGTCACAATTATTTCTTCAGGGTTTTTTTTCCAAGGGCACAGTCTTGCAGACACAAAGTTTTGTTTTACTTCTGCAGAATTCATTTCAAGGTTGCCTTTTCCTTATTTTCTCCCTCAGTTTACTAAAACCAATTTCTAAGCATCTTCCTGCATGATTTAAAAAGGAACAATGTTAAGATACTTGCACTCCTAGTATATCCTTTTCAAGATGCGCCTCATAGCATGCACCTTTCCTCAAGCAGGCAGTTATGTCTTGTAGTAAGAAAAAAAAAGATTTCTGAATAGGATCAAACAAGTTTTAAAGCAAACTGTCTGTACCATTTTAGGGTTTAAGACCACTCAAAGACTTAACACTAGTTCTGAAATCGCTGCTTACCTATTTGGATTGGAGGCTTGAAGCCCATTCTCATTTGTTACGATAACTTTGAAACAAGGTTCATTTCCAGGATTTGGTTTCTTTTTTAATTCTTCTTCCATTTCTTCATCACCTTCTTCCTCCTCATCCACCTCTTCTACTTGCATTATTCCGAAGTAGTCACCAGCATCAAATACCTGAGATGGAAAGTGCACAAAATATCAAGCAGCTGGTTGAGGCAGTACCCTGATGTGCATAATGCAACACTGAAAGACACTTGTAGACAATTTTGGCCTGCAATCTGATAAAAACGAGAATTTTTAACCTAACAAATGAACAACAGTACTTATTCCATAACATTCGGAGAGCTGTTTGTTTGGGAAGTTTCTTTAGTTAATATTGGCAGGTAGTTTTATTGGCTTCTTTGGTACCCACAGGTCTACTGATAATCACCTATTAGTTTAACTCCTCATAAAGAATTTTAGAAGCTGAACACAGAATATTTTTGCTTAACTTTGATAAAATCAACAATTTAAGACCCGCAAAACCAGGTGTTACCCAGGCTATACAACCATACTAAAGTACATTAAGGTCCCTGAAGAAAAAAAAGCTTTCACCAATCAAGTTCCAAACCAGTTCAGAAATCTCAGCATGTTTCCCCCTTTCTTCCTCCCCTACAAAAGGAACTGCCTGCGCACACTCACCTCTGGCTGAGCTGCAAGATTCCTTATACTGCTGCAAGTTACGGCCTATACACTGACCTCTACTAATGTGCTGAAAGGGGTTTGTTTACATTCTTGCCTACTTTGGACATAACACCTTCATCTACATAAATTATGTAGGTCACTACACAAGTTTCCCTTCTGCCCAAAATGGTGGGCTTGCATATCTTTTGAAGAGCCAAGACTCTGCTGACAACTTTCATGATTTCAAAGTGAACGTATGCTTTTAAGAAGAAATAATGAGTAAAGCCTCAGAACACTTTTCAAAACATTTTAGGGGGACTTATTTTGCTAAGTCACTTACATGCTACATAATGAACCAGGCAGGAGCAGACAAGTTGTTTGCCTCAATCTAATCTCACCAGAAAGCAGCAGGGAGGGAGAGAGACCTAGAAGTGTGACCTCTAGAGTTACTGGTTTAACAAGCCAAGCCCAGGTAGACCTAGCCTCTGACATCACATTATTAGAAGTCATTACTTCTGGACATTGCAACTTACTAGCTGTGAAATCCCAGTGGCAGTGACAATCTTTTATTTGTTCAAGTGAGTGTTCCTTCAGGATAACTATTTGGGCTAAGCCCCAACAGGAGGGTGAGGAAATTGGTTCCACATTTGTAAAGCAATGTCACCTAGACAAAGCAGATAGCTGCCTAAAGACATCTAGCAAGGGAGGAAAGCAGGAGGGAAACACCACCTGCTTCAGATCTTAAACAGCAGCATGGTATTGCAGACCAGATCCAAGTGGAGAAGTGCCTGACATTCCCTTCTGAGGAGCAGGAAATGGTATTTTTCTATCCCCCAGCCCAAAGGCAAAGATACCAACAATACGTTGGCTAACTCCACATATACATTTTTCTTAGGATAAAGAAAATAACTTTGCAAACAGCCTCACTGGAGATTAAAAACATGCCTATTAACAAAAAATCAGAAACCAATTTAGTATCTTCTACTTCAGCAGGCGTCAAAATAGTTAGCAGTTATAATTTATTTCTAGTTTTTCAGTTTTGCTAGAAGAGGATAACATTACCCAATAGTAAGCAGTATCACAACCTCCTGCTGTTACAACAGTAGCCACCAATGTTTCTTCAAGTCTCTGCTCAGTTGCCTGTAAAATTCATAGTCATTCATGTAACCGCAGGCAGGTCCCAGCAAAAGGAGGAGTCCTTCCTTGTGTGGCTGCCAGTGGTGCTCACAACTCATTTTTGCCAGGTTAGCTCCCAGCCAGATCAGCTCGCTGATTTGGCCCACCACACAAGTGCTAATCCTGGTTTACAGTAGGCAGCAAAAAAGTGGACCAGCATGCACAAACACATTCCACTCCTCCCTGAAGTGACACTTCACTGCTCCTGCTGCTGGATCAAGAGCTGTCCTCATCAAGCTCATTAGCTAGCAGAAGAAACCACAGCTAAGTGACTGATAGTCATTAGAAAATTAAAACCACAAGTGTGATTCACTGAGTCCACTTGACACCTGCTACAGTACAGCACTATGTATTCTTTCTACACTTTATAAGGGCTGGGATATGAGGTGAGCCAGCTGCTGACTCGGAGATTAGCCTTCACTTGCCACAGGCTCCACCCGTTCACCAAACACACACAACGAATGTTAATATCAAGTCCTACAACTAAAGAGAAGCTGTTGGCTTTATATTTTATTAAATATCAACTCAAGACTTGAAAATGAAGGGACTCCAAATCCCCTAAGGCAAAGTTTTGATCTCTCCCTCCAACAGAGCATCAGCAGCATGAGACTGTAGCAGTTGCATTTAGCAATAAATCTCCACTTTTGATACCTTTTCAGTAGAATTGTGCTAAAAAACCCTCAGAGAATTTATAACCTTGAAAAAGTTAATTAGGTGTATTCCTCACCTGAAGCAATTCACACTTCTAAGAACAGTAGTTCAAGACCACCTTAACCAATGGCTTTTTCCTAAGGTTTTTGTTGTTTGTTTGTTTAAAATTTCTAATTGATAATGCAAACAGTTCTGTAGTGAACTGACCAGTTTGGCAGAAGTGGCCGGTTGGCAGTGTGGACACACATTCCGTTACGCAGATGGACGACACTACTGTCCTCCTCTCCCCCTCCCTCCCTTTGAGAGGGTCTGTCACACTGTGAACCTACTAAGCAGGAGCTCTGGAGATTCTTAAGGAATCTTAAGCTGCTTAAGGCAAATATCAGCCGGATAAGATCACGCTACCAGTTTAAAAAGTATAACCTTTTGCTTGAAGCAGAATAGGGAGAACTCACATAAAGTACTCCACCAGAATAAGTAATAATCTCTAGAAAACAGCAAAGAGAGAGCAACACATTTCGGTGACACAACTATTTGCAAGCAAAACAAGCTTGGGCAAAATCACTCCCTCTTCAAATTCAGGTGCAGTTCCAACCAGAGAACGAACCAGAGAATGCGATAACAAAGCAAGGCACATGTCATGACAATTACCATGCACAGGCATTTTCAGCAAATTCCTATTAGGCACATTGCAAACTACTTTGAAGGCCACAGGTAGCCTCTGAACAAGAGCCTGCCCTGCCCTGGAAAATAAAGTCTAGTAGTATTGATCATGCTGCATTCCTTCCAGTAATTAATTAAGAGCCTCTATTTTTAACCAGGGTGAAACTCTAAGAAGTCCTTTGCCAGCAACATCTCAGGGCCACAAAAATCTTGCTGCAATATGTTTCATTTTTCAAGTTTCTGCCAGAAATGCAGAAAAGTTTGCTTCCCAACAGAGACCTCGAATGCCAAACACAAAATAAATAAATAAAAGCAGGTTTCTTGATCTAGCAGATATACCATGTTTTGAATGAGCAATCCAATTCAATTCGAGGTTACATAATGCTCGCGAAGAAAACCTGCTCCAGCAGATCTCATTCTTCAAATAAAGAAAAAACCCAAAGCCTCCACTGCTGTAGCAGGCTTTAATGTACACATAGGAAGGAAGGTGCATTCACTCTGTACGCTGAAGTGTGTGTGTTGGAAAACAGCTGCCTGGGCTGGGTTCTAGAGGTACGCATTTAAGAGATTTTTATCTGTATTAGGGATGCAAATTTTCCAAGTTCTATGCTAGAAAGTATTAATCTTTGCAACAGGTTAGGACAAATGAAAAATTCCTCCCACCTTCACACATGAAACAAGGAAACTCATCCTATGATCCGCGTTGCACTGATTTTTTCACCCCACCCACAGTTATTCTTTATTACCTAGACTCCCACAACATTTTAATTCTTTCCCTTCACCTCCTTTGCTTTCTTTACTGCTGCTCCTCCAGCCACTCCACATGGTCCAGCTCTAAGTAAGGTACTGCAGCTGTTTCTACCTCCTCTCAAGAGCTCACCCCAATTCACAGCACTCCTCACAGTTATTTTCCCTGGATGTCCCAGTCTCCTCCATATCCTTTTGCCCTTCTCCTGGATAAAACCGAGAAGCTGCAACAGTAGAGACAAGCACCATCAGCAGCCTAATTTATCTTCCTAAGCACATTGAAATCATTAAATCTCTCTCCACACAAACTGAAACACTTAGCACAAAAGAGCATGCTCAGCCACCACTGCGGAGCAGCCTGCCACCTTAGGGCATATGGTTTCTTCATCCTGCCTTTCACCATCCTAGCCTCTGTAAAAAGGTCAGGACCATGAGTCTCCTCTCACTCTATTGTCATACCTTCCAAGTTTCAAAACCCCCCAACAAAGCTGGTAATACGCAAGGATTTCAGCCACAGGACACCGATCTTCAGCATATATCACATCACAGGACAGTTCCACAGTTTGCCAGCTACCTCCAGCTTTCTAATACTGGCATATGGCAATGCAACAGTTTGCAACTTTACGTTTCTTTAGCAGCTTTTATACTGCCTTCTATTTCATCTTGTTCCAATACATTCTCTGTCATACGGTCCTACTTAAGCAGAGCAGTTGATATTCCCTGCTCCAAGTCACTTGCACGTATACTTACTGGGAGAGGTATAACATAACAGGAAGCTTGTGATTCAAGCATATGCTTGAATTAACACAGATTTATTTTCTCTGTAATACACACATATTCATGTTATTAGCAGTGCCAAACACACAACAGTTAGAAAGTAGCAGGAACCATATTCAGACCCCGTGCTATAAATACTCGATTATATCATGACTTGCTATACTTCCCTCTGGTCCCAACTTTGAAGTTGATGTGGGTAAGAGAAGTGTTCAAGTAATTAAAAATTAGTTTACTTGTACATGGGTGTTAAACTACAGTCCCCTCTCCCTGCCCACTGTCCTACACTTCCTGTTGAAATGTCTCATCCCATTTTGTCTGTTTCTACACTGCTTATCATGCCCTCCTGCACCCCACTGCTAGTTCCCTTTTCACCCCATACCTTGAGATTCCCATCTTTCTTTCCCCAGGACTAAAAGTTCACCTCATTCTTATTTCCTTCTCCAGGTAGACTCCTCCAGACTCCCTGGAGCGCTCTCAAGTCTCCAGACAACTAGTTTCGGGTTTTGTCTCTTTCCTGCTTCAGTTCCCGGTTCCTTTACTCCAATAAATCCAAGGCAGCTTTCCTCACCACTGAGGCTGGTGAGGCTTGCCTAAATCCAAGCCAAAAAAATTTTCTAAATTCAACTTGTCTCTTTACAAGTTCTTTATCCAAAATGACTCCTTTTCTCGACTTGGTTTCTCCCCCCTTTCTCATCACACAGCTCCAGGGAGCGAGTGGATGGTTGTTAAAACACAGTGGAAAAAGGATTCTCCATCCTGGAGTGTGCCTGTGCCCCCATATTCCCTTCAGTTCAGGACCAGGTCCAGACACACCTTCTGGTATCAGCTTCAGCTGAAACATACCCAAGCCCTGCATAGGGATGGTGTGTATGATGCCTGGGCAGTGCTACAGCAGGGAAACTCAAGAATGCAATGTTCCCAAATTTATGCCATTGCATCTATGACGGCGATTTTACAAAGGCTTACAATTTACCCCACATTTGGCCTGATAAAGTCAGACAGCACCGCTACTCTAAGATGCTCGACAAAGTGTTTCTTGCATTGTTATTATTTTAACCATTGCCAGAACGTTCTATCACTATCCCTGTCCTCTGAAAGGGCTGGACAGCTTTTACTTGGATCAGAACAAACCAACCAGCCAAAACCACTCCAGAAAACAGCCCGAGACAAGTAAATTGTTCATATGCAAGACAAGCCGACTGAGGTAGCTCTGCACAATTATAAATGACTGAGAACAGGGCAGACCGGCATGGAAGTGAACAGGGAAAAATAACTAAAAAAAAAATAAATAGAGATCAGGTAAAAGCCAAGCCAAACTGTAATGCATTAACATATGTCAACATCCTGACTTTAATACTACCACTATTGCTTTCCTAAATTCCTCTTTGACAAAAAGGGCTGAAGGCTTTAGGACACATTCATCAACACCCTCCAATACTGGATCTCCAGTTACCAGGATCCCCAAACGCTTTCAAGCTTCACGCTAACAACAATAAGACGAAATCAGATACGCGCAACACACCCAATCTCTTTTCACCAGCCCCAAAAGCTGTGCAGCTTGGGTAACACAACCGGCATGAAGCTCTTCCCCACAGCAACCCCTCAGCTCTCTTCTTCACCCCGGCTGGCAAAGGGGAACCCGCTCCCCCACCACGGCCCCCCTCACCATCACGGGGGGCGGGGAGAAAGGGAGAAGGGACCCCACACCCCGCCACTCTCTCCTTACTGAGGGAAGAAGCCCCTTCGGCGGGAAAAGCCGCGCAGGGCCGGGGGTGTTCCTGCGCGGCTTTTCCCGCCGAAGGGGCTTGTTCCCTCAGTGCCGTTCCCCCCGGCAACGGCCCACGGCCACCCACCTCTCCACGCAGTTTGCGGCACAGGCTCTCCCAGTAGCGCGCCGGCACCCCCGAGGCGCGGAGGGCGGCCCCGTGCAGGGCCACGAAGGCCGCCAGATCTTCCTCGCCGTCTTCCGACATGGCCGGGCGCCGCCGACGCTGCCGCTGCCCGCCCCACCGCGGACCGGAGCATGCCAGGCGGGGGGCGGTCCCTGAGAGGGAGGGAGGGAGCTGCGCGCGCGCGGCGGGGCGTTGCCAAGGTCGGGGCTTTCTGAGGGGCCGTTGCGGCCGTTGGGGGCGGCCGTTGGGTGGTGGCTCCCCTCACGGAGGACGCAGCCGCTTTCCAGTCACACCCCCGTCCCCCGTGTCACCCCCCGCGAGAAGAAGAGGGTCTGAAGGGGCTTTAGTCTGCCGAGCAGGTGTGGGTTCTGCTTGTGCTTTGTTCTTCTCCTGCCCTTAAGCTTTAATAATGGGATCTAACCGGCCGGGGAGGCAGCTCTGTGGAAAGGGGCCTGGAGGGCCTGGTGGACAATAAGCTCAATATGAGTGAACAGTGTGTGCTGCCGTGGCAAAAAAAGCCAACGGGATGCTGGGTTGTGTCAACAAGGGCATCACCGTCACCAAGGGCACCAGCAAGGAGTCATTATCCTACTCTACTTAGTGCTTGTTAGGCCACGCCTGGAATACTGTGTTCACTTTTGGTCCCAGCTCTATAAAAAAGATGTGGACAGGCTGGAGAGGGTCCAGAGACGGGACACCAAGATGACCAAAGGACTGGGAAGCCTGCCGTATGAGGAAAGGCTGAGAGAATTGGGTTGGTTCAGCCTTGAGAAAAAAATGCTTAAGGGAGACCTTATCACCATGTTCTGGTATTTAAAGGGTGGCTACAAAGAAGATGGAGACTCCTTTTTTACAAGGAGTCACATGGAAAAGACAAGGGGTAAGGGGTATGAATTACTCCTGGGGAGATTCCAATTGGACACAAGAGGAAAATTTTTCACAGTGAGAACAAGCAGCCATTGGAATAATCTTCCTAAGGAAGTGGTGGATTCCCCAACATTGGACACATTTAAGATTCAGCTGGACAGGGTGCTGGGCCATCTTGTCTAGCCCATGCTTTTCCCAAGAAAAGATTGGACCAGGTGATCCTCGAGGTCCCTTCCAACCTGATATTCTATGATTCTATGAACAAAATGACAGCATTCCCTGAAGTGGATTACAGGTTGGGTGTGAGACGTGACAGGGGCTAACTGCCAGGCACAGGAAATGTTCTTTTTGAGTTGTGTGTGCAGAGGAAAAACTGGCACCACATAAGTGCCAAACAGTCATTTTTTATATTAAAGCTTTTTTAAAAAAACTTTGACAAAGTGAATTTTAATATTAGGCCTCTCCTAAAGATCTGCCAGTGTCACAGGGAGGTGTGCTCTTTGCAAGTGACTGTAGCAGGTAGGTGGCTTCCTAGTATTTTTCTTGGGTTCTTTAGAAGACATTTCTAAGAAAATCTATTCCTTCTCAGATTTTTTAGGGAATAGCCAAAACCAGTTTAATCAGAGGCTTCCTAAGCATTACTGGTAGCTTTGGTCTCAACTCAGGTATGGTTATAAAGCTATAAGAGCGAAGCAAGGTGTCTGACACTGGCAGCTGCTCGGGGCGCAGGCCTGCTGTTGTGGCTGGCTGAGAGATGCTGCTGCTGCTGCTGCTGGGGGTGCCTGCACTGCTTCCTCAGCAGATTGTCTGCACCAGGGCCTGTGGAAACTGCTTCTTCTGCCAGCCTATCTTCAAATCAAGCCAGGATCTGACTTCAGTGCTGCTCCCGCTGGCAGCATGGCACCGCACTGGGAGGGGTGTCCTACAGGCCTGGAAATAAAAGGCAGGTTCTAGAAACAGGAATTTAGGGTCAGTAGCTGGTCAAGAAAGCCTCAAATTCATGGAGCATGGTCAGTGGAGAATGTACCTGAATGTCATGTTGAAGAAATACCTCTTTGCTCACTGCCCTGTCTTATGTTGTTCGACTGATGTCCTATATAATTATCACAGGGTTATCAGGTGGAGGGTCTGTAAACTAAAGTGCTGCAATAGCTTGGCCGGCCACGGAGAGAGTAGAAAGAGATTAAAAATGATGCCTACGTGCTGTGACTATACATCACTGTTCTGCAGTTGAGGATCTAGCACAATTCTCAGGTTGGATATCTGAATAGTAAATGCAGGCAAATAGTCCTTTTTGCCTGAGACTGTGTTTGCCTCACTGCATGCTGTGTTCCCACACTTCCCCAGCATAAAGGCTTTACTAGGATGCTGCTAAGGAGGCCTACCTGATTAAACAGCAGAAGATCAAAAAATAGTTGTATTTCCAGTGTTCCTTGACTGGGTTCCCGCCATGCTACTCTGGGTTTGAGGACATTCTTGCTTATATTGTAGTTTGGAAAAAGAAGATGGCTGTGAGGGTGATCTTGCACTAATATTATAAAATGTGGAGACTAGATCACTTAAGCAGTTCTCATGAGGATCCTGCTTACTGACAAGGTTCCCAGTGCCACCCTTCCCTCATTGCTGTCTTTGCCATAGACTCAGTACCTTCTGGCATATTATATATGCACATAACATGATACAGTTCTACGCAGTCTATGTTGAGTATATCCAGTTACACAACTTGGTTTTTTTGCATAGATTTTGCTCACTAAACTGAATGCTGTCTCAAATTGGGGGTGCTAATTTGAACTGGTTGTTTGTTTACTTCTTTTTTTGCCAGATAACTTTATAGAAATAAGAAATTTCCCAGAAAATATGTAATAATTATTTTACAGTTAAGTCAAACTTTTTATTCCTAAAAACCAAAAAAAAATTCAACCTTTTTCCCCTAGACAGACCAAGTAGGAAAAGTGGGATGTATTTTCATTTCTTTGCTCAGTAGAGCCACACTGATCATGCCTTGTCCGGAGGCAAGGGGAATGTGATCCTGCTCCAACATGAGATTTACATAATTCTTGTTCTCGCCAAGTGCAGGCAGGTGCTTTCTCAGTGCTTGTTTGCACTTCCACTGCACTTCAGGTAGGAGTTCTGGCTGCTGGCCAGCTGTCTGTGGTTCCAGGCTGTTTGGGTGCGTTTGCAGGTCTGGGGGTGGGCTACAGTGCTGCTGATAAACTCTGAGTAATGATAAAACACAGTCAGAGTCACTGGAGTTAAGGGTAGATAAGACCCTGAGACACAGAAGCAACTCTTAAGTGGGCTGTTCCCTGACTTTGTCCAACAGTTACCTAATGTGGTCTTACTCAACTGCTGTCCTTGGCAGCCTACCTGTTTTTTTGCTGGTTTTCCACAACAGGAGTAATTCCTGGAGCAGGAAGTGGAGTCCAGCGCTTACCACTCTCCCATCACCCCTTCAGCCACCAGCTGCACAGTGAGGCTTTCGGGAGCAGTTGTTCCTACTCTGTGGCGTAGATGCCAGAGCCATAGCCCAGAGATACCACTGTCAGCCTCTCATTATGAAAGCAGGTATTTGTGGATAATCTTTGTAAAGAAAAAGTTACCACAGTATATTACTCTGATTGTTTTCTTAGGAAGAGTGACTAATTTACAGTGCCTGAATAATGCAGTCCTTACTCAGGCAAAGTGCTTGTTAAATTTAATGGGTTATTTTACATAGGTAATTGCAGAGAATGCAAGAAGTTCTCAGCAAGGCTGAGCTTACTAGCACTACCCCAGTCTAAAATAAGAGGATTTAGCCTTCTGGCACTGGCTAGTGGTGGGGGTGGGGGCAGCCCGTTCAGCCGTTGTGCCTCTCTGCCACAGCACTCCCAATAACTTATCCACCGCTACCTTATTTACTTCCTGCCCTCTACCAACCTGTAGCAGGAATTTATCATGAGTTAGCAGCATGCGAAGCAGCATTTGCCTCCAACAAACACAACTAGAGTTTTACAAAGTTGTGTGAATCTGGCAGTTTCTGGCTTTATTCCAAATTATTATGGCTGTCTGATCCCGATAGATCAGATGTACATTCCCCACTTCATTTTCCTATTATTTCACATTAGAACCTTCCTCTTTGGCAGCATGTTATGGAAGCCTTCTCCCAAAGAGAGGTAGGGACGTAAGGGGCAGAAGCAACCCTTAACATAGTAATAAAAAGGAGATGAGGGGACATATTTTTGGTGCATTTTACAATAAATGCTGTAATATGTTATCAAAGAAACCATTTGCTTTCAAATAAACAACAGTAAAACTAGAACTTCTAAGCATGGAAAGCTGAGACAGGGGCTTAGATAAGAGGAACATCATTTGCTGTCAGTACTTTATTATAGCTGTATCTATGAGCCTAAAACCACATAGATGCTGTTGTAAGAATGCAAAATGCATTCTTCTGCTTCAAAATAGCAGTGATTGTGTGTAGCTTTTGCTTACCTGCTTTTGTGGACAGGTACATTTTTGGGAAGGTACGGCATCCCTCCAACTGCAAGAATCTCCAAAACAGCATTGACTGTGTTTTGCACTCACCTGGCAAGGGACCGGTGCAGAGGCAGTGACAGCAACCAGCTGTGAGGCTGTGAGCATGACTCTGTGATGAGCCACCTAAGGCTCAGACAGCCATGAGGTCATCAACTCAGAGCTTAGAACTGCAATATTGTCGCGGCATGTAGCTGCACACAAATGCTGCATGTACACCTGTAGAAAAGATTTCTGCATATGACATGGCTAAAAGATGAGCCACTGACAGAGGGAGGACAGAAAAATAAAGCACTGAATTTAATTAAATTCGCAATACTCACCTGTCAGCTGGAGTCTATCAAGGGCCTTATATGAAGACTCTCCCATACCCTGCCTAATACGTGACAGTGGGGCTGCACTGTCCTGTTGTGTGCCTGGATGGGCAGCCGAGTGAGGAGGGAAACCCATGTTTTGATCTTGGGACGAGTGCCCACGTGAGTGTGGAGTTTGGAAAAAGCTCTGGAGAAAAAGAGCCATGGAGGGCAGCTTCCAGGTGGATGAATGATCTTAGCAGGTTGGACTCAGTCTCTGGCCTAAAGGTCTGATGAGATCAGTGTCTTAAGGATAATAAGCCAAACTAGTTGTGTGGCACAAACAATACTTTTACTTATTGTATCCCCCAAGAAACATATTTACTGCATTTACATTATACACTGACATAACACATGCTGACAAGCACAGGTGTTTTAATTTCAAAGATGCACTCTCATTGCCCCTGCAGGACTTGGGTCGAGGAAGGCTGCCCTCATACTGGCAGTACAATATGAAAAACCAGCTTGGCAGGCAGCTTCAAGGATCTTCACCTCGTGTCGCATCCATGTCGGCAACCCAATGTGCTGCCCTCTGTCCCAAGACATCCTGCCGCACCTCCACAGCCAGTGCTGCAGATTGTCACAAGTGCTGCAGTTTGAAGTCTGTCTTCAAAAAGGCAGATCCCTGTTCTTCCCTTTCCTGTGTCTTTAGGCATACATAGCGTGTTGTCTAATATATTACTTTTATAAAAGTATGACCGTTATGTAGGAATACTGTGGTACACACAATACAAGTGAGATGGAGGTGATGTTATTCTACACATTAAGAAGTGGTATTGGAATATAGTGTATCTCACCGCGTGTCAGCAGGCACACAGTGGAGGTGACAACTGGTATGTGTGTCACCTTCGTGCTGGAGTGGCTCCGGATGCTGATGGGCCAGGTGCCCAGCATCCGTATCCTCAGGCAGTGTTGGGGCTCTCCAGCTAGTCAGTGAGGGATCTCCTCAAATGGCCATAAAAAAGCTGTGACTGGTAACAGTGCTGACTCCTAAATAAATACCATACTGGATAAAATGCAGAGATGGGCACTTACGGTACATCTCTTGATTTATGTTTTAAACATAGAAACATTTTGTAGCAAAACTAATCTGTGGCTACCTAGAGCAAGTGCATCTATGTTTATGTTGCCTGCCTAGTAGCATGATAGAGGGAAATTTGTTGGGGCACAAAGCAGCAACAGCAGCAGCAAGATGCACTTGTGGGCAGCAGAAAGCATACTGCAGCCCATTGTTAGCTTAATGTGCTCTAGGAGTTCAAGCACAGCTACATAAAACAGAGGGAGAAAGAAAATACACACGGGCAGGGAGTGTCTCCTAAAAATGCTCTGGGAATGATGTCTGATTTGCAACTTAGATAAAGATTTGGAGACCTGTTGCCAGCGATTCACATCTGACTGCTCATTTAGATGTTATTTTTAAGAGGCAAAAATAGCCCTTTACTAAGATTGTATAGGACAGAGCCCTTCTGTGACACCAGGAGCCAGTCAATGTTGATGGCTGAACAAAGAGAAAATAAATCTATGCCCAGTCTGCCTTCAGTTACCTGCTGGGTTGTGCCAGAGTGTCTTTCATCAGGCCATTATGTTTTGTGAGCTTGTTGGGAAGTCATGGAAAGATCTGAAATTAGAATGGATCCCTCTGCGATTCACACCGGGCAGTGCCTATTTCAGTAAACTAGAATCTTACACGCAAATGCGTGTTGTCACAACTGCTGAACTTTCAGTGGCTTTTGCCCTTTTACGCAGATGCTTCATCACCAGTAATTAATTTGACCGTTAGGAATTTTTGAGTTCAGCTTTTCTCTGTCTTTGATAGGAGCTGACTTTTCCTATTACTCCTTTAAAACTCTGAAGCTATAAAGACAGCCGAGCACCATCTCAGATTGCACCATCTGTAGTCTGATAAAAGTGATACTGTATCTTCCAGTGTAATGAGGATAACTGCTCCTATTACCTAAGTGGATTGCTACTAGCCAAAAAAGGCAGTAATTGATTTTTTGCAGCCATAATGTAGCTGGCTGTCTCTTTATGCCTTTCAAACCTGTTGGTGACACCAATAGCCATCAGTCATACTGATAGTACTTATATCATTTACAACATATACAAAATCAGTGGAGCATACTGTCATATGATAAATGCTTTCTCTTAACAAGATAAACTGCTTACATGAGAGTATCAGGAGAATACCACACACCGTATTGGTATATGAAGTCCCCCATCTGTTCTACAGTAGGTGGCTGCTGTACCGTTTATAATGCTCCGCTGGCCGTGCTCATCTAACAAGCACTGCTGAGTGGCAAACCTGTTATCAGGTGTTATCAATTGAATTAATAACATCCATGCTTTTTGTCTGGTCTAGCGTGCTGTGTACCCTTAATGACAACTTGCACTTCTTCTTAAACTGCAAAAGATTATTTAAATCAGATCTAACTGAGCTCTTGTGTCAATACAGATAGTCTATTTTTTGTCAGCCTGTCGTCATCCATTTTCGTCATTACCAGAATCGGGAGTTTCACTGTGGCCACTGATGGTACCAATTCTACTTACTTTGTAATCTCGGACTGCAGAAGTGTAACTATCATCATAAAATTCAGCAGCAAGGAGGGCCTGGGCAAATACACTTTTTCTACAGCAGGGCTACAGGGGGAAAGGACACTTTTGACCTCTCTTGAAATCATTGTTTTGGGTGCAAGCGTAGTTTTCTCTCAACCTAGTCCTCAGTGGGACAAGCAGCAGGTGAGTTTGGAAGTCACCAGCCTTCTCAGCAGCTTGCGGTGGGATAGCCCATCAGGCCCACCAATGAAAGAGAGCTGCCTTCCTATTTCTTTCTCTCTTTGAGGCAGTTTCTCAATAGAGGGGCATGGGTAAGGGCACCTGCACGTTATACACGTAGTAACGTCAGAGTTATTTGAAAAAATGGCTAAAGATCTTGTAGGGATGTTGGTGATGTGCTTTGCTGTAGCCAAGATTTCTTCTTCCTCCGCAAAACTCTCCTTGAAGTGTACTTGGAAGTAACTTAACTCAGTGTCCCAGCACTCTCAAGCTCCAGCTGTTTGATGAGAAGGAAAATGCCTCTGTTGCCTAAAGATGAAAATCAGACCGAAATAGGTAAATGCTATCAAAAAAGAGAAGTTCTCTTCTGATTCCTGTCTACATTACACTAGTGTGCGGAGCCTCTTCCATGTGCACAAATAAAGGCCAGGCAGGGGTATCCATTCCATTTTAAGTTTATTATGAAAGTGATTTTAACAAAAGTTTTATTACATGCTTCATTTTGAGCTTTGACATAGAAATCAAAGCTATTAATATACAGAGGCAAAAGGAAATGTATTTTCTTATAAGGTACATTTACAACAACATTTTCTACTACAAATCTGACAGTATTGTTAAAATATTGGTAAAGCTTAGACCACTGTATTTTATTTTCTAAGTATCAAATTTTGTACAGTTATTCACTATCTTTGCTCTAAACTATCATGGTACATTTCATATGGAAATAGCTGTTTGTACATAATTTACATTCATAATAAAGCTTAGAATTCCCAGCAGCATCTACAAGGGTTTAGTTCAAAATGTCACTTGTGCCCAGTGATTTACACGGAGCAAATTGGTACAGAAACCAGTATTACACACACAGATATTCTCCCCTGAAATCTAGTCACTAGAAATTCCTGCTTAACAGATGATGGACGCAATATACTGAACTTTATGTAGGTGAAACTACCACTGACCTCAGTGGCAGTTTTGCCTAAAAATGCTCTATGATTCCATTCAATACCAGGTTTTATCACTTCCACTGCTACCTAGGTGCACAGATACCATTCCTTTCCTTGTCTCTGTACTATATGTGGGCATATCTTTTGAATTCCCTTTAACTTGTGAATTTTGGCTTGTTTCTTATCCTAAATGACAGAAGAAGAACTAGAAGTACTAACGGTAAAATAGATATCCTTTATACGCTATGAAGATGGTAAGCACTTCGGAATGACACTTGACAGTCAATTCTATGAAAATTAGCAGGTTAAATTGCCCCAGAGAACTCTTCCTATGACACCAGTGAGACTGCAGAAAGAACAGGAGCAGTAATCTGGACGGATGAATCTGACTACTGACCACATCCACCCCAGTCTCCTAAAGTACCTTTTTAATCATAATGTTGGGTATCTGCTGCTGTCAATGCCAATTAACGGCCTTTCTAAGGTATAAAACATAGAAAACAATATTTACAAAATAATTTTAATTAAAAAAGTAACAAAACCAAACTCTAACAAAGATATTTTCACAATCATTAAAATAAAGTTTAATTAAGCAAAGCCACTTCTTTTTCTAGATATTGAGAAATTCAGCTAAAATTGATTGCAATTGTTTGTATATCTTTAAACTTGTTACCTCCGCTTTCTGAATACAGATGGTTTAAATTATTACATCTAAAGGTACTTCTGTACATTTTACTCTTGTATATTACATATTAATTTTATA
This sequence comes from Larus michahellis, assembly GCF_964199755.1. NCBI lineage: Eukaryota > Metazoa > Chordata > Aves > Charadriiformes > Laridae > Larus > Larus michahellis. The sequence continues at coordinate 90,192,325 of NC_133896.1, read as the reverse complement.
GATTAAAAGCTTAGTGATGAAACAGAATAAATAAATGAAATAAAAAAACCTGGAATTGTATATATTCAGATACTTAGATAACAGTTTTTTGACATTAGGAGTTTATTTCCCAGTCTGTTTCTATTCAGATGAAAAACGTTATGATAAGAACGTGAGACTTCTGTCTGAATCCAAGTCTCATAGTGAGGAATAAGTTTATATTACCTTACAGAAATTTCCCTTCTTCCATAAATTCTTATGGGAGACAGAAGTCTTTTCCCCCCCCCCCCCAAGTGCTTACAACAGTCTCTCGCCCTAGAAAACTATTTCATTAAAGTCTCAAAGTATTGAGAGCCTATAGAACTTCTCCAGTTACTACTATTGCTATCAATCAGTGGTTTCAGACTATGAAAAAAATGCAGCTATTTGAACTCATTACACAGGTACAAGTAACTGCATGTGTTGCTCATTCCCACAATTAGAAAAGGGAAAATCCAGACCCCTGAGGTGGCTGAGAAATTTGCCACTGGATTCTGTTGTTGAAGATTTCACTCCAGCTTCTTTTTTAAGAGCACTCAAAGGTAACTGGAGTCCAGACATGGGAACTGTCACAGAGTGGTTAAGTTCTGCTGGCAAAGACCCGCCAGCAGTTCCTGTATAAAAATCACACCACTACTTTTGCTCCTGAAGTTCGTAACTTATTATCCACCAGATTAAAACTGGGTTGTTCGTAGATAAGACTGACCTGATAAATCTGTTGGGCACGCTTACAAAGGGGCATGGGGTGGGGTTTGACTTCCCTCTTTGAATGCTTAATGCATGTAAGCGTGTTTCTTGCTCATGTGGCATCATCCTTGTGTTCTGCTTACAGAGGACCATAAGCGAGCTCTGCTCTTTCAAAACCAGCTGACAACTCAGAATGCGGACTCTCTGAAAACTCTGCAACCAAGCCTGTATTTATTTAAGCTAGTCTAAAACTAAACTTAAACTAAACTAAATCTAGCTTACTAGGTAACCCAGTTTTAAGTAAGCTTACCCTAGGATGAAGCTGATGTGTAGGAAAGATCAGTCTAAATCATCAGTGGTTATAACACACTGTGATTTAACTTTATTCTATGGGGGAGGCACAACGAGGAAATAAATTTCTTTTGAAAAGAAATGGTCTTTAGCTAAAAATCTAATGTATGATGGAGGAAGGAAGGCAGGGCAAGAAGGCAAGAAAACGGACTGAAAGAAGAATTCAGTGGCTTTAAATCCAGTTTCAGTGAGCTGACTCTTCAGTCAGAATAAACCTTGCTATTGCAGGCAAGATGCAGGCGGCGATCTATTGCATACCAAATCCTGATGCTCCCTGTACTCAAATGGCACACACACAGGCACCTTGCCCACAGCCATCACTAACGAGCACTTCCACAGCACGACTTAGGGCTTGATTAGCAACTTCTGATTGTTGCAGTCTCCTGGACTGCAGCAGGTATGCAGGTGGTGATTTGGTGGCACATGAGAATGTTTAGGGGTGATTCACCACCATCTCACTAAAAATAAGTGCAGTATTTAAAGCAGAAGGAGGGGCTTAAAATAGTTAAGTGCTACAGGTGCAGCTTTTCAGCATACGGGCACCTGCAAATTGAAAATAAAAAGCTCAGTTTGTGATGTGGAATTGGGCAATCACTAATAGACACTTCTTCAGCCTTCCTGTAATAACACATGCACCTATCCTGCATGCAACATGTAATTCCATAAGAACAGATACAGGGCTGTATCTATTGAATATGTTTAAATGTAATATTTCATGTTTAGAGTAAAAGCCAAAATTTTATATTCTGCGATGCATTGATTAATTTCATGAAGCTGGTTTTCTTAAAGGTGGCCATATTTCTCCTTGTATAGTTTTTGATTCCCACATGTGTCTAGGTCTTCTCCACAGAAGAATACATTCCCTGTTGTACTGTTATTGTATAGTAGCAATATGTTCTCTGACTTCTGACAATGAAGACATCCTACCCCTGCATTAACAAATGAAGAGCTGAGCTCACCTTCTGCTGTTTCAGTTTCTGTAACTATGAATCTAGTATCAAAGTCAAAGCATTTTTAACTTTTAGAGATGATGTAAAAATTCTGTCCTGTTGTACAAATCAGCTGAAATTGGTTCAGACAGTCCTTATATACCGCTTGTAATTACTTATTTCATTAGAAATTTGTACATCCAAGGGCATTTCTATGGAGAGCTGCAAACACTTGAACCTGACTCATTTTCTAAATACACATGAAGCCCCTATATATTCAGAAGCATTTCACTTTATACTTTTGAAGGCCAAATTATTCTCTTTCTTTTGCTGCTTACAGCAACACGAAGTCTACATTTGCTACAGAAGTCTCTGAGCGCCCTGTCTCAGGTTGTCTGTCAGGATGAACTAGACAAATCCCTGTTTTTGCTTAACGTGGTTGTAAATCACAGCAAGTTGCAACAGAGCTAAATGCAGCCAGTCCCTCTTGTATTCACCTCTCACAGCTGTACCGAGGTCCCATTGACAGTGGTCACAACTGGAACACGTCCCTCTTGCAGTTGCAATCTGGCACGGGATTCCCCATGTAGCTAAGAACCTGCAAAATGTTATGGTGCTGACAGTAGTTTCTGGACTCGTAAGGCAATTACTTTCAGCCCTGTTCCAGAGTGGAACAAGGTTTGTCCTGCTTAACACCGGTGTTGTACAGTGGTATTACATCCAAACACGTGGGTTGTTAAGCAAAAATTTTAGCAAGGATTTTCCTAAACTCACAGCACAGCATCGGGTCCCAAAGTTTGCTTACTAAAATTTGAAATACTAGAGATCACTGTAAATTGTTCAGCAAACAAGGAAGTTATTTTTCTCCATGTCGTTCATATCTTATTCTTCATATCTTTCAGTAGGATGGCTGCAATCCTGACCCGTTCTAATCATTCTGGATAACCTATCAGACTTCGAAATACTGTTTGGCTGAAGTAGTTTTTTAGCTATACACTTATACATGACTGAGTACCTAAAAAGATTTTTGCTTTTTTAAGGTTTAATTTCTTTCTATAAATAACTCCTGTTAAGGAAAAAATACATGTAACTTTTCGTTTCAGGCATGCACTGAATCTAGGACTGATGCTATGTTCTCCTTCAAATGTCCACCTTTAGTAACCCATAATGAATATTTAATAAAAGTAGTTTCAACATCCTCAAAAAAGTTAGGTTTAACAGCCTTTAAAAATGACTTTTATGGAAATTTTACATTTTGAAATGAGAGTTAATATATAAATATATATATTAAAGAGAAAGCTTGTCAAAGACCTAAGATCCATGAGTGAAAAATATGAGCTGTTAGACCCTAAATTGAAACTGTTCAGGCATAGAAAGAAAAAAATTATACTCTTCAACAGGAAAGGAAAGAAGGCAAGCAAAATTAAAAGATGGCTAAGCAGAAAAACTCAACAAAACACTTAAGTTGTCTCATAGAAATGGGATATTCAACCACTTGTAGCCAACAAAAACAACTTTGCAAATTTAAACAGTACTTGGTCAAAGACAAAAAAAAGTGTAAGAAGTTAACCATAACCACTCTTAATGTATGTCTTTGAGAGCATCCAAGGGTATGGTAAACTACAGGGTAGATATGCAAGAAAGATGCAGTGAAGGAAAACTGTATGTTAGTCTTTTTCTGAAAGGATGTGGGTGTGATAGGTAATTTCTCAATATAATAGACTTGTAGGATCAAAAGGGAGAATGATATACAAGTGGAAGGGACTTAAAAGTAAAGAGACTGAAATACTAATAAAAATGTCTACTTTCTCCTTGAAATCAGCTCCTGTGCCAGGAAAAAGCAGGAAACACAGGATTTATCATCATCTTAACCCACCAGTACCTGTCGCTCTGTGATGAAGGCCTGACCATGAGGCTAAGGCGCTCTTGCAGACCATACAGTCTGCAACAGTCCCTGTGGCTGATGGGCACTGCGGTTGCAAACTCGTGATAAAAGGGAGCACCGGGTCTCTGAAGACTGCAGAGCCTGCCCTCCAAGTCATCTAGCTGCGCTGCTGAACTGTCCTGTTCACCCCCTCACACCCCTTAGAGTCTGGGCCCGTGACACAGGTATGTTCCCAGCGGTTTAGAGATGGCAGATCCAACAAAAATTCTTCCTTGGTGAGCTCCTCTCATGTGTGTCGTCCTCAGGGGTAACTCTGTTGGTCTGTGTGTGAGAGGTGCCCAAAGAAGACGCAATAGCTGACCCTCAGCAGCTGCATCTTAACGGATGTTATTTTTCCTGGAATAACGTATGTTGAAGGAGATTGTCCCAGAGTAAACCATTATCCTGTATTATAAAACTTCAAAAGGCTTCAGTTTGGTGTTAACGGAAGTGACAAGCACTTGGAGAAGTCATTTAATCATCTAAGCAAAGTTACAAATAGATATGAGTAAAGAGGGTGTGTGGGAGTAGAGATTTAAGCATGAATAATATTTACAGTAACTAAAGATAACATTACTAATGCACCCACAAATAGAAGTATATATTTATATATTTATATATTGTACTTAATTAGATGCTCTAAAACGGAAAGAAAAACAGACTACTACTGTTGTTGTTCATTTCTCACCTATCCTACAGTAAATGCCTTCAAAGGGACCAATGGAAATCCAGAGCTAAATCTGTTTCAATGAAGTCACTGACAGTGGCAAACCTCTGAAGACGTTTAGAAGAGGACAGATAAAAACATTAGGACATTAGGGCATGGGACTCAATCTTATGTGATTCATAAACCAAAATTATACATCCATTTCTTTTTTTTTTCTTTCTTCTTTTTGTCTCTTTTGATTTCTACTGGGACAGAGGTTCCACTAAGCCACGAATGAGAAATAGCAAAATTTAGATTGTTTTGTTTTCTTCTAAAGATTCAAATATAAACTTCAAGTGCAATTCAAAATCCAAATATTATTTATACTACATACTTCTTTCTACAACAGAACTTATCTGCAGGTAGTTTAATCAGATTGGAATAGATTCCTTCTTTGCCTTGATGAAAGTTATTGTGGATGAAAAATAAAAAGCTAGAAAATATTTTCTACATAATGTAATTTCAAATGGAAAGTGAAGATACACTAGTGCAGACACAAATTTGGATCTTCAACTAGATGCACTCAAGGATGCACAGGTTTTTTTTCTAGTAAAAATCCCATTCAGAACATTGGCTTTTAAGGATTATAAAACATTATAGGTATTCGTCAATATACAATTGAAAACAAAGACTGCAAAAAAGAGCCTTCAAATTAGCAAATGTTTCTACTATGGAGAAAAGACAATATTTGACAGGAATGCGAAGTAACCAAAAATTGAATACCAGTAGACTATTTGTATGGTCGTAGAAATCTGGAAACTTTTGATCGCAGTAGCTTTATAAATGATCTGGGAAACATCTCCTTTGATTCTTGTGCTGTGTACTTGAAATAGTTCTGTGGGTGTGCCAGTACATCAAAGAGAGCTTTAATCAGTTTCTTGTCCTATGGGAGACAACACATATATTAGATAAAAATAGGGTTTGGATTTAGTGTCTGCACAGCTTTCAAATTTAACGAACAACTACCATGTTTTTTTTGCAAAACTTGATTCTGGGTAAAGCACTGTGAGGAAACTGCTCCGTGTTGCTGTGGAGTTTTATACTGATGAATCTTTCTACTGTGCCGGACATTTTTTTGCAATTAGCATTCCTGGAAGGTCCTGAGCTGAGAGGGTGGCAGCTGGGTTAACCACAAACCAGCTGCAGAAGTTCGGCATTAGAACTGCACACTGCCTCTGACTGCCCTTCCAGCCTGTTTCATGCTGTTGTCCAGGGCCTTCCCTCCATAAACAAGAGAGAAGGCTGGTCTTAAGTGCTGCTGAGCTCTTTAAGGACCTTCTCCTGTACCTTGGTAAAGTCTTGATTCAGAGGTTCATCTGCGCCTGCGCATGACCGTATACACTGCAGCTGGGACGCGAGCAACCTCAAAGCTCTAGTGAGAGAACACTGGCAGGGCTGGGGCAGGGATGGCCAGGGGAGGTGGCTGTTAATCAGTTCCCGTCCTTCCAAGCCGTACATTTACAAGGCTGAATTTTGCCTTCTGAACAGCCTTTTTTCAGTTTTAATTAGTTAGTCATTACAGATGGCAGCCCACCAGCCTTCCTCCACAATTCTCTCCAATGTGTTGCTTGTGCCTTTGGAAAACCATTTCACGGACACCTTACAATGCTACATTATGGTTGTGTCTTGTTGAGGCAGGACAGTGATTTAGGTAAATACATTTTTTAATGCACAGGAAATTCTAACTTAATGACTCATTTAAACACATGCCAGACCGAGGCTGAAGAAGGCTCTTCAAGCAATAGCTTCTTCATTCTTGGTTAACTAATTTTTCTAGCAGACAATCATGTTAGCATACATTTCATTTAGTTCCTGATTCAGCCAAGGATGTACGCACGTGCTCAGCCCAACGGAGCTACTGATTTTGTGCTACTCCAAATACCAGCATAAACCTCAGAAGACAGAGAATTTAAGTTGGAGCCACCCTTGCAGTTTAAATATTATGACCCTATCAGGGTAATGAGAACTATCTTGGGCAAATATTTAGTAAAAGTTCTTGGTTAGCCTCAGATAAAGCACCATTTTCTTACCTTTAGAATTTCTTGATGATTTTCTGATGCATATAATCGTCCATCTCGAACAATGTCTTCTATTAGCTGTTGGTAATCCTCTGAAAAATAAAGATCAGTCGAGTGACTTTTTGTGACATCCTTTGGGAGGTTAATAGCCAGACATTAGCTAGACCTTCTCTTCAAGACAGAGCTGAGAAATTTAGCGTCCAGTTAATTGTTCAGTGTCTCTCGAGCTGTTGTAATCTAATCTAATTTAATCACATTAAAAAATTTGGTACTGCTTTAGACCAGTAATTTTGAATTATCTGTATAAATACTAACTTAGCCCCAGAAAACTACTGCCTCCAGATAATAACGATTTATTATCTGCATCCTAGAGATGAAGAAAGAAGACCAGGGATATCAAATAACTGTCAAAGGTTATATGTGAAGTCAGCAGCACAGCCAGGAACAGATCCTCGTTTTCTGCCCCGAGAACAGCTCTTGTTTTGATTCCTGAATGACCAGCTTAATACAGATTTTCTCATCATTCACAAAATTGCATTGGTGTTTGGAAAAGAGATGGACTAACAGCTGCCAAAGGTATCACAGAAAAGTCTTTGTTTCATCAAAACAGAAATCATCCAAAGTCCAAAATGTACGGTTTCATGCATAATGCATATGACAAGCCAGACTCTCTTAAAATGTGGATTTATGGAAGTGGTTACTGAAAGGGTATTTCTTTTTGCATCATTGTTTTTCCTCTGTTGGACTTGTGATTTTATTAATTTATACTTTTCAAAATTGTGTGAGCTACCAGTAGCACTTGATGAAGGGGCTTCCTAAAATGCACAGCAATTAATGGTATTCTCATTATGCATATGATAAATGCCAATTAAAAGAGTCTTGTTGAATTCAGTGGGATAAGGATTAAGTTTAAAGAATTCTGTGTAATTTGCTGTCCATCCTTACAGTATTAGAAAAAGTAATAAAAATAAAATTAGGTATTATTTCAAAGTCTTTGCAACTGGTTTTAAAGTAATTCACAGGACTAAAAATGAGTTACATCAAGTTTTCCTTCATTCTTCTCTCCCTGTAATCAGCGTAAGAGAGACTCTAAAGGACAATTTTCTGTAATTCAGATATAACACAACGATGGAAAACAATCCCGTTCTCACCATCGTAAGTCACGTAGGGGACCTGAAATCCTTTGCCACTGTTTCCTTCATTTGACTTGAACTGAATCCAGAGCTTCCTTGATCTTGAGGTAAATGCAATAGGTCTCTCGTAAGTCTGACATGTTTCGTATGTAGTAATTGAAGTAGGAGAAGCTAGAAAGAAGGTTAAATAAAGAAATGTTCTAAGAAACGTTCTTTATAAAATAACATTTTGCACCGTTCCTGATCTAGAGATCAGGAATGACAAATTGATAAGACACTTCTCAGCTGAAGTATTCCTGCAAGCAGAAGTTTTTTTGTGATAGAAGGGACATAGTCTTTATCTGTTTATTAGGAGAAGTAAGTTTTTCCACAAAGGTAGTGAGAACCCCTCTGTCCCACAGCAAGAAGTTTAAGTATGCAGTGAGGTGCCAGAGATAATTTTTGACATTTATAAAATTACGATCAATATTACTTACTTTGTGTACTACTCTAGCACTGAATTCCAAGGTTCCCATATACTGGGCCCTCATAGGTAAGAACAAGCTGCGCCCCAGGCAGGCGTGGTAACCAGCTCCTTACATGTCCAGTTTTGGGAGTTCATCTGAGAGCAATAAACCACTTTTCAGAATGTAATAGCCTGGTGTAGTGATTCTGACCAAAACAGCATTGCACACCAAGGAGTTAAGGATCCACAAAACAGTTAGCCCAGGTACGGCCATGCCCGTGCTGTGCTGCGTGGCCAGCGTGGCCTTCAGGCCAGTGTTGTGCTGCAGGACAACCTCAGCCAGCTCACTGTAACAAGAGGAATTTGCAGGCAGCTCCCACTTGCTACTGGTGATTATGCTACTGTGTGGCCTTGACTTTATCTAAAAGTGCAGCAAGATGTGCTCATGAGCACGTTGTTTTTCTTCGACGGTAAAAATGATACATAGAGTTGTTTCCTCATAAGAAAATCCTGTAATAGCTCAAATGACTGAAAGGGCAAAATCCCTTCTACGGACAGGGTCTGCCCAGCATGCTGTGTGTGGATCAGGGGCCCGTTCAGTGCTCCACTGCCTATTGTTCCCACCATCTGAAGGGATGTGAGATTATCTATACCATTCTCTCCTTATAATGACAGCTCTAATAAATAGCATTTAAAATGATACTTTACAGAGTCTAAGTGCCTTTCTTACTGGGACCATAAAGGACCAGTAATTCCCAATGCAAAATACCTGGTTGTAGGTTTGAAAAGAAAATGTCATTAATCAACATTGAAACAGAGCTAATAGCTGGGAAACACAAAGACCCCCATTTGCCCCTAACATAAGTAACAGATGGAGCGTGCAGGATGTCTTCAAATCATTATGGACGTATCATGAGGCTCCTGTAAGTTGACATGAATTTCAAACAAAAGGAAAAAATAGCTTCTTACCTAGTTCAAAAAACCCACTCCATAGCCACAGCATAATTAGGGAAAATAAGAAGCGTAACCTAAAATCCAAAGTTGCTAGGGCTGATCCAACTTTCACCAATGTTAGCAAAAAGGGACCTTTTGAATTGAATGGGATTTGGATTGTTGAAGTGCAAAAACGTGGATCTAACTGTAACTCTGGAACTGCCATCATTTTTTTCCACAGTAATGTTAGCAGCTGACCTTACATGAACTATGATAAATATTTGTAAGACCTACTCTTATGATGCCAAACATAGTGATCACAAAGCACGACTCTGAAGAACCCCCTTCGTTTTCCAGTGTTGTTTTGGTACTGTTATTGGTACTGAAGTGGAAGTCAAACTTTTCCGTGATGTGCCTGGCTTTACTCACTGTTGGAACCACGGTTTGGGATTAGAAGGAAAACTGATTTGTTTTGCTACAGTAAGGGCTTTGCTTTTAAAAAGCTGACCTGGACAGATATAATTTCTTTTCATCTGCAGTGAGGAGGTTTCTCGTACTAGTCTGATATATAGAGATGACAACACAAGCCCTCAAGGATAAAAAGTTGTGAAAATTGTTTTAGCAAATAAAATACACTGTTTTAACAAGTAAAATACGCTGTTTAAAGCAAACCTCCATATAAACAATTGCCTTTTAGGTCTGGTGCTCCTTGGAAATTTAGCAACAGATCACCACAATCCGGGTGCCTACACAGGACTGAAGAAGGAAGGCATCTGTCTTAACTTCAGTTGTTGTTGAATGTCTTAATAATCAAAGATACAATGCAACCCCCACTCCACATAAAATTGGGAAAATTTGGATTTCTTGAGGGTGTCAGGTGTACCAGCCTGTGCCACTGCACAGATGTAGCAATAACTGCAGCGTATATATACTTGCAAAGGGTAAGTGACAGCCCAAGTTGTACAGATGACAGGAGATAGCTCTCCCGATATAACGTAGCACAGATTTGTTGACTTCTAGAGTGGTAGTGATTTATCCCACATGATAATTGAGCCAGACAGAAGCCCATTAACTGCTTTGTGATTCAGCCCAGCCACTTGAATAATTAATATCACTCTGTTAATTGTTATTGGTACAGTGTTCTGTTTTAACTTGCTGTGCCAGTTCATTCAACAATCCTTTTAAAAACACCGGATAGATGAAGACAGTTGTCCCTTCAATATGAACTTTCCACTCAGTTGGTTTGCAATAAATATTTATATAACCCATGCCTGGCAACTTACCACTTTTTCTCATTACTAAAACATCACCGCATTCATCTTCAATTGGGAGGAATATCTCAGGTACTACGATGAGTATTCTCCTCTTTGGGGGTGGATTTATATTCCAAATGCATTCAACGTTAGCTGGGTAGTCTCCAGGATAGTTGGGCGATTCAATGTAGCCAGTATAATCCCCAAGTTCTCCTCCACAGTGCTGGTCTGTGGAAAAACATAAATTAGCATTTGTGTTAGCCGATTAGCTAATTTGAAGTGTTTTTCTAGATCTGTCAAGAGCAAGTCTAAACTCTTCCTTGTGGCTTTAGAAATGCTCACATTCTCCAGCTGCCTCTTTGTTTAGCATGGAAAGCCTTTAAAGGAATACTTGATCTGCAGGGCTGCTTCCACTGATTTGCAAAACTTTCATCTCTGGTGTATAAACTGATTCAATGCTTCATTCAGGCTGCTTTAACATTTGATTAAGAAACGAACACAGGTAAGTAAACATGATGCCATTGTGGAGGTTCTCACACAGTGCTTACCACTGAGACCATGCTGACACGCGGAAGGTATTCTGGCTTAACTTCACTTGGTTTTTAACCCGATTTAGCTGAACGAGTGTGCTGATCCTAACAGCCAACCTTATCTTGATTACAGATCTGCCTTGCTTTAGCTTAGATTAAACCTGTTAATACAGAATCTCCACTGACGGATCAGTTTTACTTTCTGAGTTTTCAAAACTCCTATTGAATTTGGCACAGACGCCTGATCCAGTAAGTTACTTATGCTTGATCTCTCCAGGCCTACTCACCCACATAAAACTACATATATGTATAAATATTTTCCTTAATCCAAGCCTTCAAATTCCTTACAAATATCTAATTAGAAATGATGAAGGGCTTCAAAGAGACATGGCACATAATCAGAACAAAAACTTACGACAGACTTGCACATGAATAGTTAGTTTAGATGACATTATTATAGAGACATTATCTTAAATTAGCATGCTAGAGATGAAAAAATTCCTTGCCTAAAAGAATCAGTCATTCACAAAAGATCAAATAAAACTGCACTGGAATCCTTGGGGATATTTAAAATGGCAACTGAAGACAGGAGGCAGAGTGCTGCAAAAAAGCCTATAAGAAGATTTCAGTGTCACGAGCGATAACCTGGCAATTGCAGTACGCACGACCATATCTCCTAGTATTTATAATTATTATAAAATGGCAGTTACTCTGACAGAAGATACGTAGAAGATGATATGTAGAAGAATGGCAGTTACTCTGCTCTCCAGAGACATGGAGGAGTACGCATCACTGCAAGACAACTTACAGGACCTGGGAAACCAGAAGCTCTATAGTTTAACTTGGAGCTGGCACTCGGCCAAATTACATTAAAGCCAAAACAATCATATCCATCAAGTGGTACTTTTACAGGTTTTTTTCCTCTGTTTTCCCAATTTTCACTCCTCCCTCTGGCAGTAAATATATGCTAACTAGGAAATACAGAACTGAAGTCCAGCCTGACAGATGGAACCTTCAAGTTGCAGTTCAGATCCGAAGATATGCTTCATCTCACAACAAATAAAAACGCAACTTACTTTTGCAGTGCGTAACATTAGTGGAGCCATCAAAATCTGTGCTTGTATTCCCAGGGCAGGTGATGCAGTAGTTTTGACCAAACTCAGGCTGGTATGTTCCCACGGGGCATCGGATACATCTGTGTGTTGTGGAGTTGTAGTAGTGTCCAGGAGAACAATGAACTGTAAGGTATGAGGTGGGTTATTTTCAGAAAGTAGCAATCTTCAGTGCAGAGAGAACTCCCCTCGACCCTGGACATACCTCATGATTCCCATTCTGCAATGTACTTATTCGGCCACAAAAGGTAAAAAAGACACCAGCTCCCTGTTTTTCCTATTCCAAAGGACCTTCTAACTAGAATTAGGTTCCAAAGACTAGAGCTAAACCCTTACAAACTAGTAACATGGGCTAAATGTCTCTTACTGCATTTAACGCAGTGGTTTCCAATAAGTTTGTAATACATGGAGGCTGATACATATCTGCCTCAACAAGAAAAACGCCTTTCACAATAGCAGGAGAGATGTTTCCATTAGTGTCAGTTTGCCAGGGCCAGCATGTCGTTCCAGCAACTAAACCAAAATCCATTTGGGCATTTGGTTCCACTGGAAGTTGACATTATGGAACGCGCAACGTGTTGCGTGCTTACAGTTTCTGCCTACCCCATTAACAATCAATCCTTAACTTTGTGTAAGTTCTGCAGTGTTTACTTTTTCTAACTCGGTAAATAAAAATATACAGGACGTGAAGGCTAAAGCATTATCTAATGCAAGTTTGTCTTATTCCTTGCCATGCAGTGGGGCTGCCTCACTTACCAGTTGCAGCACTGACTCCGTACCTGCCCGTGGTAAATTCCAAAGTAAACCATAAAGCCTGTTCAGTCTCCATGACCTCGGAAGATCTTTCCCAGTTTACAGATTTCCTGACCATTTAATTTAATCACACACCATGTTTCTACGTGCAGTGACCACGTTTGTTTTGGAGCCTTTCAAAGCCCCTTGGCATTGAAGCTTACAAACAAAAGGGCAAGCAGCAGGAATATGAACTGTGGAAAGATTTGAAATTCACCTTTGGTTTCGCAGTCTTGAAAGGAAACAGCACCTTCATACTTGGTCACAAGCCCACCGCCACAGGGGAAGCAGAGGGTCCTTCCTGGTTCAGGCTGGTATGTACCAAGAGGACAGACTCTACACGGTTTAAAACCATCCGAAGAATAGTGCCCAGGAGAACACTGCCCTAGAAATTGAAAATGATCTTCTATATTAGTGAGCCGACTTTTCTGGACAAAATGTAAAACCCACTAGTAGTTAGCAATCTTTCCGGTAACTTTAACGTATGAAATCAAGCCAGCTGCAGACCAAATTCTAATCTTACCTGCTGATTTTGTATTGTTCCTGTAACTGCTTCCTAAAAACACCACCAGTAAATACAACTAGTTTCTTAATAAGCTCTTTGCTGCCTATGTGTCTGTTTGTTAAGGGCTCTATTAAGATGTTTGAATATTTGTACTTTCACCAATTCTTTAATCTGAGAATTTCAAAGCACTTGTAGGAAAAAGCGCAACTTTGCACCATATCTATGAAGCAAGCAGTTTTTTTTTTTCTTCATATCTCCACTGTATAGATACAGAAACAGTCGATCATAGGATTTACCAGACTGGGTGGGACAAGTCCAGCACCCTGTCTGTGGGAAGAGCTGGCACCGGCAGCTTTTCAAGTAGCTGTGAAAACTAGTGCTTGTCAGAAGCTCTTCTGCCAGAAAATGGTCATTTGTTTAAAGCCAAGCACTTTGTGAGTGAGTCTACTGACAGATAAAAGGTAGTTTCAAAACTTGCTCTCCAGGCAATTTCTGACAGGCGTTTGTTCTTGCTTTGGCTTGGTTCTTGCTAGCTTGAGTACTTTACTCCTTGACAATCTACCCGAGAATCAGGATGTCAAGTTTTTCAAGATTATGGCATTAATGCGTATCTTCACACCACCTCAGCCTGGGAGACCAGCGCTTTGAGATGTTAGGTGTTCCCTGAGGTTGCCTAATCCCAACACTATGTAATTTTAGCTTCCCTGAGAACTGAACAGCAGGCAGAAACAACTGGCTTGAAAACCTGGAAGTTCTGAGAGTGCTAGGTGGGGCTGGGGTCTCTTAAGAGCCCTAACACTTGCTGGCAAAGGTTGTAGGCAACCAGTATCTTGGGTACCTGGCACTCAGGATGAACTCCTTTTTGACAAAAGCCAAACTCCTGTGGACACCTGTGGGACAAGGATCTCTGGAATTTAGTTGCACTCCCATCCCAGCTGGCTGGAATATGACTGTACAATCTGGCTGTTGTGACACAAACCTCTGAGAAATATTATGACATTATGAAGGCAATTCTGCTATTGTTTTTGTAGCAAAACCGACCCATCTGGTCTGGTCCAGCTGGTCACTGGACTTTAATATGAAGGCAGTTAATGAAAAGTGGATTTGGATCTGGATTTTAGTGTGAAAATTAAGTACTTGTGAAGCACGGCTCCCAGACATCCTTTTAGAGAAGCGATGCAGTTGGGTTTCAATACTGCTAAATACCCAATGCTTTCAGCACTCATCTTACCTGTATATAAGAATGAGCTAACTTGCTCCCTTCTTGCCTTCTGTATTGAAATTGCCAACCAAATCGATTTGAGGTGATTTCCCTGAGAAATGCCCCAAATGACTAGGTCTCCTAATTGTGTTTTGGCCTTGTACCGACAGGGATTGCATGTAACTTAAGTATCACAGCACCTTACTTGCAGCTACAACACAGAGTTCTACACAATAGGCACTTAAAATCTCTTACGTACTTCTTGTACGTGCCTCACCTGCAGGGGTGAGGATTTCAGTCACAGCTGATTTGTTAGTACACAGGCATTACTGCTTCAGAAGATACGATGCAAAAATACTATTGATTACAGGTGGTGACTACATTTCTAACAAACTCCGTGTTCATCCAAATACACTGTTTCATCACACATGCTGGCACAGTACGTATGGACACGCACTGAATTTGACAAAATCTGTGACAGGGAGGTTTATGAAAGTCCAAAGCATATTCCCTTGTGCCACTTTCAGAGAAAGAGAAAAGGGGAGAGTCGAGCAGAAAAACAGACTGTTGTGATCTGACAACAAACATTTTGAGACAGATCCACTCTGCAAAAATAATCAGAAGGGTTTCTTCTTGTTGTGCAGATCAATAATTCAAATGCGAGTCTTGAAACAAAACAGTCTTTTTCCTCTAGTCATTGTGCTGCTTTGGGCAGTATGCTATATTCAACCTTTATAAACTCAGGATTTATTTTGATTATCTATTCTTGTTGGATTTTGGCTAAATATAAGTCAACATAATGAAGATGCACATGCATTTCAAGAATTTTTCTGTGATAGTTCCTTCATACAGTAAATCAGCAAAATCCACCATATGTTTGGACTGGAGACATTAGAGTGGATGGGGAAAATGCGGCAGTTTGTCAAGTGTCGTTCGTTGTGTGTTCACTCTAGATATCCTTGAAGAAAGCATTAATGTAAATTACATGGATGAGTTTTAAAGTTAGAACTCACGTAGCAGATAGGACAGACTTTTTTCAAAGTCAAATAATGTATCTGCTATGAACCAGATTTTGCTCATCTGTAACGAAATAAGGTGAAGAAAATAATTAACAGTTGCATCTTAAAACCTTATCTTGATCAGTTACAGTAGAAGCACTAACAAACTGAACGTCACAGCTCTCTTCTGAAACCAGGTATTATCACCATTATAATCTAATTTATATATCATAGAATTGAGTCAGAGATGCTACATCACTTGCCAAAAGGTACAGTGAATTCAAGCAGCACTGAAACTTGTATTCATTAGCTCCGAGTCAGGTTACAGATTCCTGCAGCGTAACTATCTCAAAATTACGATTGCTGACGATTAGGCCAGGTAAACTGCATCTCATGCAAAACATTAACTCAGCAGTTTCATTAGACTCACCAATACCAGTCCAAAGTAATCCATCCCTTTGGCTCACAATGCACCTGACGAGTCCTTACAAGTCGAGGTATGCCCAGATTCCATACCTGACTTGAAGCAAAGCGCTTTGCTTGGCTTCCTCATTTCCATACCACAACTCACATTGCTGCAGCAGGTCCCATCTTCTTGTGGGCAATGTCAGTGGTTGGAAAAAGCCAAAACATTTTGTGTATTGCTTGTAAGTGCACAGAGTTTTCTTCTGTTACCTTTACAAGACAGAAGTGTGGAAGGCTCTCCCCTCTTTTTAACTCCATGCCTCACAGGCTGTGTGGCAACACCTAATCCTTTTATAATCAAATTAGACTTGCCTCCACATTCTGACACATTCCGGGCGCCCGCTACTCCCTGTCCATCGTTACTCGGGCAAGGCTCACAGGTAAGTTGACCTTCTGTGTCTTGGTATGTTCCTGGTGAGCAAGGAACGCACTGATTATGTTCTCCGCTATAAAAGGTGCCCGTGCTGCAGGTAACTGAGAAAAGAAAAGGGGAATTTACATAAGGACTTTCATTTTGATCACATCATTTGCCTTTATATTAAACATTGAGAGAAGATGGATCTCTTTGGCCCCAGTATGATATTGGCATATGTTTTACATATGTCAGTCCAGGATCCTCACCTGATGTAAACAGGCCCATCTCCACTGCGGTTTAGGTCAATTTACATCAGGGCAAGGTCCTTCTTCTATTGTTTAAGCCATTAAATGGCGCCGTACTGCACCGAAGCGTTTGTCAGACATATGTTCTTAATAAAGCTGATGCAGTCTTAAAACAGTGTATCGCAGTTTAATTAAGACAGTAGTGCATAACATATGGGAAGTGATGTGAATTTTTAGTTTACACTAGGTGCATTTATGTGTTGGTTTTATGGAAGGTGACTACACAAAGTCCATTGCCTGAGATCAGTTCTAGAGATTTCTCTGAGGGCAACGTATCCCACGTAGTATTTTATGTTTCTTGACACTCAAATCCCCCAACTGGAAAATGTTTTAAATATAGATATGAATCCACATGCTTTTCTTGCTGCAACAAAGCATATATAACTGCATTAAACATTTTTCTCTGCTGGATGTAGGTAGTTAAAATGTATGAGTTTCTAGACACTAATAGCAACAGTCTTGCCATACAGTTTCTAAATCACTCCTAGGTGATGAAAACAGCCTCTGCACCAACTCATTAGAGGCACCTATCAGATCTGCACTTAACTGTTTCTTTTTGCTTGTAGATCATTTGGTGTCTAAAACAAGCTGGAAAAACAGATATGCTGATTTTGAAAAGATGACCTTAGTGATTAGAAAGCTTGCAGTGCTGAGAACTGACATCAACAGGTTTACGCTAACACCTTGCCCCCAGTGAAGCACTAGAGCCTGATAAAATCAGAAAAGGCTTAAAGAAATTAGGTATTTTACATAAAGTTAAAATAGATTTCTACAGGGTTTTTTTTTATTGGACCTCTTGAGTGTTAAATGTTATAAATTAAATATATCCATGGGTCATGGATTATTTGGTGGTGAGCAGAGTGAGAGAGGCGATGTAAAACTAAATACACAGCATCTAGGCAAACACCATTTTATTGTTTTACAGAATTGTAATTATGTTTTCATAAGATGCTGGGAGCCACTGGGAACTAAGTGCCAACACTGCCTTGTGGCAGGCCTTGACACATACCAGCTGACAGCATGGGAATGTACGCATATATATGCTGCTTCTGTTTTCCTGCCATCATTTAATGAACTCCCTTCAAAGTCTTAGGAACCATCAGTGGCCCATGCACATATGCTCAGTAATATTGATCTAAATCATCTGTTATTTCAGAGACTTCCTGCCTGGCTCACAAGAGACAACTTAAATTTGGATTTGCTCGTTTTGAGGGATATGGCTGAGTAGAGTTGTTGGAACTTACCGCATTTTCCATCCTGCAGCACTTGCCCTGTACTGCAAGCTTCATGCCCCTCAGTAGCTTTAGCTGGCTTCTGAGCCACTTCATATTCTGTCCCAGAAAACTGAATGTAAAATTGCTGTTTATTAATAGATTTCCTCAATGTTTTGATTGCAGTTTGCAGCTTCTGCTCCATCCTTTTCCGAACACAGTCCATGTTACAGGTGTCTAGATGGGAAATGATAAGAAAACTAGAAGCAATTGAGATTCATGTTTAAAAAGAGGTGCTTAACAAAAACTTTAGCCTGCACTGCCCTATAACACCTCTGTCTGTTTGCTTCACTGTCTTCTCCTTCTTCTAATTGTAGAAGCAGCTCACCGTATTCAAAATCAGGCCGTTTAAAGGGACAAGATAGTACACTGAGGTCCATCAAACTGAGTTTCATGGCCTATAAATGCCCACTGAGTACTGGTATCTTATCTCTTAAGATAAGATTAAGAAATCTGGTTATACTGAATGCACAGGGAGAGGGCTGCAGAAAGCAGCAGTGTTGTACTTCCAGATGTGTGTTCCGTCTGCCACCACTGTTCCTGAAATTTCTCTGCCTGTGCTTTACTCGGTTGATTAGGAATTCTTCCCACTTCCCTAACCAAAATACCTGAGTGACACAAAGAAAGGTGCTTTCTGGCACGATTACTGTTTGAATCACTTGGCTAGTGAGGTACCCCTCAGGGTGAAGAAACCTGCCTTTGAGGACTGACGTGTTTAGAGAATTCAGCCCACATTTTCTTTGGCTGGATTTTATAGCATAATACTCCATCTCATGAATAACTTGAAGCAATTCTTTTTCTTCCTGAAGTTTGTTATGAAAACATGAATTCTCCCAATGTATGATAAAAATGTTTGATTCTCAGGCTGAAGTTTCAGCAACTTATGTTTTGGAGGGTTTTTTTATCGTTGTTTTTGCAGAATTTCTACCTAATCCTTATGTTCTCTGTGCATCAATGAGCACTTCTGATGTTTAAAGAAATTAGACTAAATTAAAGTACGTGACTTAACTCCAGGCTTTGAAGGAATTTTGCTGCAGGTTCAATCTTTGTTCCTTTGTCTTAATTTCATACCTGATTTCTTTCAGTTAAATCTCTGAAACTTTGAGATAGGAAAGGCTGTTGAATGAGGCTTGTACTAAAAAGTCTACATGGCAGTTTGATGAAATGGCATCAAAGAGATTTCAACAACACACCGAGGAACTGAATTCTGATTTCTCCCCACAGACAGATCTTTCACAAACCTGAGACTTCTTCTGACTTCATCTCCACTTCAAACTCTGCAGTGATATGGGACACTTCTTTCGATGGTGACTTGCGGCCTCGGCGTTTTTTCTTGGAGGAATCGCATTTGAGATTCACAAAGGTCACCTGGCAGTTGTCTGTACAAGGGAATTGACCTCCTTTGCATAAGAGAGGCAACATAGAAAAGAAATCAAGTAGCAAAGTGGCAAGTGACAGGCTAATAAGTGATACCTCAGCGGGGTTATCCTGAATGCAATGACAGGCTTCATAACATTTCACGTGCGTTGTCAAACACCTGTGCAATTTTGGGTTTGCTCATTTTGCTAGTGAATGTCAGAGGCAAAAATACAGTGTGGTGATGCTCAGCTACACAGTGGTACCTGTAATGCCTATAAGTGCCTGTCTCTTATGCATAAGGATTAGAAAGCTCTTTACAGAAATTAGTTAAGATCAGCAATACTATATACAGTCATTTGACGGTTGAACAAAGCAAGAGAGTCAATTTTCACAAATTCATGAGAGTGGCAGGCCTGGGCCTCTAGAAGCTACCAGCTGGTATTCCACCTCTTTCAGCAATGACAATCAGCAGATATCAAAGGCTTTAAAAGCCTTTGATTGGGAGGTTATAAAAATAGATTGGAAGGCTTTATCTGAGGGGAAATCATAGAATAATTTAGGTTGGAAAAGACCCTTAAGATCATCGAGTCCAACCTTTAACTAACACTACCAAGTCCACCACTAAACCATGTCCCTAAGCACCATGCCTACAGGTCTTTGAAATACCTCCAGGGATAGTGACTCAACCATTTCCCCGGGCAGCCTGTTCCAATGCTTGAAAACCCTTTCAGTGAATAAATTTTTCCTAATATCCAACCTAAAGCTCCCCTGGAGCAACTTGAGGCCGTTTCCTCTTGTCCTATCACAAGCCAGAGGAACTGAATGTCCTTGTCAGTTCTGTGTAACCTCTGAGGAGAAAGGCCACAGTCTGTTAGGACATGGTCACAAAAGCATCCTCTTCCTACATAAAGAAATCAATGTGAAAAACATCCTTTTTGTGATAGGCGATGGACCTCCCAGGTCAGGGAGAAATTTCTAGCACCCAAGCCACCAGAAAGATTTCATTCCAAGTGTGTGATTTTATGATGCAATCTTACTCTTAGACCCAGAAGTTCAGATGACATAACAAACACAAAGCAAAGCAAGCAAAGGACAAGGAAATGGATCCAAGAAATACATTCCCATGGTGGCTGTATGGACCAAAATGCCCAACTTCTATGACTTTAAAAATTAGTCTGACAATCACATCTTATTAAAAGAAGACAACACATAAGGACAAGGTAAGCATCTTGACAACTGAGACGTGTTTTAAGACAATGCTTGGAAAACTAGAGAGATAAATGTCTAGATTTCAGGGTAAAGAAAAAATATGACTCTAAATCTTTAAACTGTTAGCATTTTTTTAGGATAGCTATTTTTTCTCTGTTCAGGACTCAGATATGATTCCACACTCGCTAACAAAAGTGGTGGTAAGACAGATTCACAACAGAGAATATATCGCCAGTAGATGTTTGCTGTAAGCTGCTAAATTGCTCTAAGCAACAGTATGAGCTGTTGCAATTACACCAACACTGTGTATTAGAATCTGGAAATTTTTGTGTTAATATTAAATTTAAATTAACTCGAAATATTTTAAGCTGTGGAAATGCACAGCAATAACACTCAAACACTCTTTAATTGTCCCTGTCATGATATCAAGGGGATGGAGGACAAGAAATAAACGTCATGAAGAGCTGTTAAATACATATAACTTTTAAAATACCTTTTTTTGTTCAACTTTAAAAGCGATGTTCAAAACTACTAATAATAAATGCCCATACCTAGTCATACCGAGTTTTAAAAACATTTGACTACTTTGACTTTAATTTCAGATTTTTGGTAATTATGTCTAAATCTTCTAAATACTTTTTCGAACATCATAACTACTCACTCCAACATAACAAAAGATCTAAGGCTGTGTAACATCAGACTTTGATTATAACTTTCCCGCTTAGGGTTGCCTTTGCTGCTGCAACGGGATACTAATCCAGCATAAAGCAAATGAATAATAGCTTTTGTTTTCTTTTATAAACCTCATTTGGGAAAGCTAATCCAAACCAAACTGACATTGTTTCATGTAACTTTGGATTGGTCATAGCTTTTTGTCTCAGGATATTTCTGCCATTACCAATGCCAGAAAAAGGATCAGCTTAATTCCAAACTCATGCACTTTTGAACAAAGATTTTTCCAAGCGACTGGTGACATTTCAGCACTGTCAGATCCAAACCTGAGGCACTGTTCGGTCAGAGTGTGAACCTTGGCCTGAACTTAAATTCTGATCCAAATATGAAAACCATTATTTTTTTTCTGCCTGCAGTGTGAAACAAAATATGCAAACAAGCAAGCAAACAAACCAAAAACTAGAATGCTGTTTACATGTTAGAAGAAACCACATACCTAAAACAGCTTGCTTCCCAGAATCTTTTGTTTTTTCTTTGCTGCGAGGCCGTAAATGGCACTTTGCATCTTTAATTTTAAAACGAGCTTTCTGCTTGATTGGAGGGGCTAATGAATCTGTTGATGTAAAGTAAAAAAGCTATCATTTGTGAGGCAGATGAAATGAAGTCTGGAACTTATTTTTAACAACAGACTCAAAAGCCTTCTTGCGACACAGAAAAGAGACAGCCCAAGAGTTACACACCTTGTGCAAGACGATCCATTTCCATAAATTCATTTTTTCACATAAGCACTTACTCTTCAGCTCATAAAGATCAATGAATTTGCTAGTATCGCAGATGCTCTACACATACACTTCCCCTCCAGCAGGCCTGCACATCTTGGTGGAATTTGGGTAAATTTGTCTCTTACTATGAAAAAGGTTAATTCCTACCTTTTTTTTCCTGACTCTTTGTCTGTGACTTCCCATGTTACTTGGCTGTAGTCCTGCTCTTGCTAATGCCAACCAGGAATAAGATTAATTTAGTGGAGCTACGCTGTTGGCAGTTGAAAACAATCCAAAGGAAACATCTTTATTAGACTGCGGTCTATGGCTT
This sequence comes from Larus michahellis, assembly GCF_964199755.1. Taxonomy (NCBI): domain Eukaryota; kingdom Metazoa; phylum Chordata; class Aves; order Charadriiformes; family Laridae; genus Larus; species Larus michahellis. The sequence goes on along the minus strand of NC_133896.1, from coordinate 90,170,062 downwards.
GCAAGTTTTATTCCTCAGCTTTAAATCCAAGCCAGTTACGTCTTGTGACTTTACAGGCTGTTATACAGCCATGCACTGCTTAGAAAACGTAGCTGCTGACTGACTTCCTCACAAAGTCCATGGTGGAAAAGGCTGGGCTGCAACGTGGGTCCCGCTTTCCTTGCTGAACTAGGACCGTAGAGGTAGCCTGCCCCTGTCACACGGCAGCCACATCTGCTGCCGTGTTACCTCGCTCCACAGCATTGTGCCTCCTAACGCATCCCAAATATGTAGGAAATATGTGGTTAGAGGACTGGCAAATTGGAGAGAAGTACAGCAGGTAATGACACATACAGTGGGCTGACACTTCCCACTGATGGATGCCATTTCAGCTGCTTCTAATTTTGCCAGACTTCAACCATTTTGAGCTGAACTTTTTTTTAATGCCGAGTATCAGCTTTAAGACATATTTTGAAATCTCTCTGCAAAAATAATCCAGCCATTTCTGAGAACAAGATGAATGAAACACGGTATGTGCTCATAAAAGTCTCATAACCTTTTTATTGGGAATCCCCAGTAGGAGGATCCATGCTCCTGAGGAAGGACTTTGCAGGTGAGGACTGGAACCCACCGTAGCCTTCTGCTCTTGTGCTACTCTTGGGCAACCCTGGCTCACTTCCAAGTCTGGGAGAAGAAATTTGCCTTGCTGGACTATAGAAAGTACAGTATTCCAAATATTTGTCCTTATTGAATATATCTCAAACCTTCACTGCTCCTACACTGACCTACCAACACGATGCCACACCGGAGGGCAACTAAGCACACACCAGCCCTCGAGGAGAGGCTGCAGAAAAGCGAGTGTGCGCATGATGAAACACAGGCTACCTTAATTCTGGCCTTGTGTAACTTAAGAGCTGTATGTCTTGCACCTCCCAAATGGTCTGGGGGACCTCCATTACCTACCTCCTGGACACCAAGGCCTGGGCGAGCAGGAGAGCACCTACCTGCGCAGCTGGGCAGGGTGGCGTTGCGTTTCTGCTGAGCCTTGCCTTGCTGGACAGGAACGCCACAGCTCAGCGTGTAGCTGTTCTCTGAATCTGCGGGGCAGAACACAGAGTCAGCACATGTGGCAACAGCCTCACAAAGCATCCGCTCCCCTCATCACCCAAAGCATTAATGTTCGGTGCTTGAACAAATTTATTAATACTGCTAAATAAGGAGACATTTCAAGTGCTGAACTTGGATTTTCAATGGCTGAAAAAGTTTGCCAAAGTCTACTGCTCCATCGTGTCAACTACAAATTTTGTTCCTTCCAGCACTGAAATGTTATGTTTTATAAACAATTTGGCATGAGGTTAGCTGTAAATAATTCCACGGTGCACAAGTAGAAAATATTTTCTGTTTGTCCATGGCAAAGCCCTTGCGCTTTGATCATCTCTATAATTTAAAAAATAAACTATGCACTTTCATAATAATTTTAGCTTCAAACTCTGACAGAATTTATTGGCAGGAACAAAAAATAACATACTTAGAACCATAACAGAGTTTATGTATTGCACAGATAAAACTGTGTATTGGTGCATGCAAATGAGATAAATGCATGGTTCCAGTAAGCTCTGCTAAACTGAAAATAAAGTGTGAAGAGCTCTACCGCACATAATGCCAGGACTAACATGAAAAGTAGACACCCTTGTGGAAAACAATCCTGCGTCAGAACCAGAACATATATGAAAAAGCAATATCGATCCCCCCACTCCACCTGCCCTGCAAAACTGTGTAGATGAAAATTACCTATAGTAAGTGATACAACCAAGGCGGGGGCAGAGGAGATGAAGTGCCTGAGTTTCTATAAATAACACTCAGATGAACTATTACCAGTGAAATTTATTAAAACCTATCAACTGCAGCAACTAATACTGAGAGATCCTTTTTGCCACACAGCCTCCTGAGACAGATTTAGTTGTATCCGTTTTGTATGAGACAGCCAGCCAGGTTCAGAGCTGTTGGTAGGTCACCTTTTGCTCCACAGTGCCCCTGGCTGGGCTGGTGGAAATGTTATGGTTATGGTTACCCTGGCTGTCAGGGGAGCTTCATCATGAGCTGTGGCAGCCACAGCATTAAATTTCCCAGCGTGTCCCACCCGTCCTCTCCTGCCCCTGACTTCAGACTGTGCTTGCCAAGCTGAGTCCTTCTCAGGGGCACCCTCCGCTTTGGGATTAGTTTCTGCTCCTGCTCAGTCACACAGCTACAGGGTATTTCAGGCCACGATGCAGAGTTCATCATTTTAAGCAGATGTCTGGATGGGCACTGGGGACTCTACTCAAGTTGAAAAACATGTTACTACAAATGAGCAGGAATTCACTGAAATCAACTATTCATTTTTCCCTCACTTTTGATATAGCAATTCAATACATTACAATTTTTCTTTTGCACCTGGTTAAGGTGGATGTGTATCTCGGGGTTTTGTTACAATTTCCCCACCCCTGCAAACGGCACCTCAAATTAAATAATGAAGGGCCAAACCTCTAGTGTAACTAACAGTCAGCTCTTCTTGTATTTAATGATGTGCATGTCTGGCCCAATTTAATTTATAATGATGTTTTTGCCCATTTACAGTGGTCCGTAACAAAAACTGAATGCAAGAATCATGAATACTTTAGCAGAGAAAGAACATCAAGTCACATTCTAGACTTAGGAGGAAAAATGCTTTGTACAAACCTGGAACAAAAAGAGTGTTAGACGGGCACGACAGGAAGCAGCTCTCTATGCCTCCTGTTTTACTACACACTAGCTGAGCCTTGGGGGCTGGTTTGGCATTTGGGAGACATTTCACCATCTCTGAGGAGGAAAAAAAAAAGAAAAGAGAAATATACATACAGTGGTGAGGAAAGGTAGAAGTGGCAACAAAGCAAAATCACAGGCTCAGACATTTCTGAAATAATTAGGGAGAGAGTATCTGGATCTGCAGCTTGGACTTGAAAATAAAACTGCTTCACATTTTTAAACCTAAACTGTAGATCAGCCTTTCCCTCCTATCCTCCACTTCAGGACTGTTTGGGTCCAAACCGGCACTCTGAAAAGCAGGTGTCTCTCTGATTATGAGCACAATCCTGTGTGCACACCTTGATCTCAGAAGCAACAGGTAATACCAGTGACCTGAGATGTCCTCTCCCCACTTTTGGAGACATAGCTCTCTGGTTTAACAGGCCAACTACCACACCATGCACAGGAGTCACCCTCACAAAGATCTGCTTATTTAGATGACGGCTAAAATGGTATTTTCCACTTCTCACTCCAACTCTTGCAGGCTTTTTAATTTCAGCTCCATGCTTAAGCAGCCTCCCAGCCAGGCAGAGGTGAGGCAGGACATGCTGGGATGGAGATGGATAGTCCCATTGGTCCTTTCACTGGCCAACAAAATGCCCTGAGCAATGCTAGAAGGGACTCTGTGACACACACACAGACATCAGCCATTTCTCATCAGCGCCCACCACACAAGGCACAGTGTGGAAGGAGGAAATATCCAGCTTCTCCTCTTAGCTCCACGGCAGGAGGAAGACAGAGTATCCTGCAGGTCTCACAAGCTGCTCTTCCTATTTGGGTAAGGGACAGTTTGTATTTTACCTGAAACTACATAAAGTTGTTACAAACTGTTGGACCAGTCTCTGTGCTTCACCCTGAGATGATGGTACGCCACCGACAATTATAATCCTGCATTTATTTTAATTTGACATCTTTTGGGACTGAAGTGTTACTTAACTATATCTTTCGCCACACGGATGACGAGGTTCATTCTCAGCTGCAGCCAGCAGGTGCCATCACCACCCAGGCCAGGCAGCTTCACCGCTTCCCTCCTTCCCCCAGAGATCTAACCTCTGCACTGACTGCTGGCCAAGTGCAGTTGGGCACCTCTTCAAGCAGATATTGCACGCTGCATCAGCTGGTTAAATCTCAGCCAGGTGTCTGTAGAGTAGTTCTTGCTTCAGCCCCTTAAAAACGCCTGTTCGGATACATATCCTGTTTCTCTGACTGTTCCTTGCTCTTTCTTCCAAACATGCTCACCTTACAAAATGGACTTGGCTGACTCTTGTTTTGCTCATGGCTGATTGCGCTACTGCACATGTCATTTTTCCTACCCCTCAGCTCACCACTGAACCACACTAAGGTAGGGGGGAGATGAGAGCTACAGCATCCGAGTCCGGTAGGAAGCAGCCTGACTGGTTTGGGTCTGTCAGGGTTTGGGAAGAGGCCAGTAAAGCTGGGATGAAACAGGGCAATTCAAATACAGTGGCTGGAATGAGCCTTGTCTGGCTTGGCTTGAGTGCAGAGGAAGGGTCCCAGGAGCTACCAGCTGGTTTGTGTTCCTGGCCTCACTGCTGGTTGAATATAAACATATACGAGTCCCTTAAATACACCTGATGTTCACATCTCAAATATGGGAATAATTATCCCCCACTTACCTCCCTCCTAAGGCTTTTATGTTGCTTTGGTGGTGTTTTTAAAGAAATTATTTCTTTGGACTGAGGAGACAATACAAGCGCAAAGTGTCATTACTGAGCAAAAGAGGATTTTGTTACTGCAAATACCTCCAAATCATGTGTCATTCAGGACCATTAGATATCATTCTCCTGCTTTTTATTGTGCTTTTATAACAATGTAGAACGCAATTTCCTCTAAACAATGTTGGTAACAAAGGCAGGTGATCAGCAGGGAGATGACACTCATTTCAAGCCTCATTAAATTCATCAAATAAAACAGTGTGTATCAACAGAGAAGGGTGTTCTGTTTTCCATCTTCCAACTGAGTATCACAAGTAATGAAAAGAAATTTACAACTACAAAAATATTTTCGATACAGCCTCTTACCATGGGAACAGCATTTTTAGTAGGTTGAGAGGGAATATAGTACAAAACTTCTGTGGTTGGTCTATATACCAGACCTCAAAAAATATTAGTCCCTGCTGTTAATTTACAAACTCCTTTCCAGAGGACTAACTGGTACGTTGCAAGGGAGACCTAGTGGATAACTAAAAAAAGAGAGTTAACCATTTCTCAGTCCTATAGTATTCAGTTCTCTAGATAGCAGTGAAGGTAATATACGTAAAGGTATGCGGGAAAAATGAGGTACTTAATTGTAGTTAGGAAAAAAGCCAGTGGGAAAGGCTGAAATCCAACTTGATATACTCACCACCCCCACCCCCCCCCTTGGTTATAAAGTGCTTTCCGTACTGCTGTATCCATGTAAGCGAAAAAAATGCCACAATTGCATGGTCATGCAAGAGGCCAGTGTGGTGCTCTCTACTTCAGACTACAGTGCTTTCCCTCAATATGTGCTGGATTCCCTGAAGTAAGGTCCTGCCATTTCTTGTTCTGTCTTGCTCCCAGTTAGGCATTAGACATTGGCCCCAAATGTATTTATGAGAAGTTACTCGTGGTTAAAAAAGCCCCAAACACAAACAAAACCCGCACAACCTAAATTTGACTATGAAAGACCTAAGGTATGCCATTCCCATTAAAAACATGAAACCAGAATTAAAATCTCGCAGAATGGCTATAGCCATGGCCAAGATTTCCTGTGCTTCAAATGAGACCCCAGGAAAAAAAAGTCACCTACTTAAGGATACAAAAATTCAGATCTGCCACAAAGTAAGTGGCGCTAGCAGCAACTGGCATAATTTTAGTGGTCTCAGGATTTGTGCTCGTTGTAATTAATACTTCTGACACAGCTAGTGTCAGTACTTTATATTAAGCAGGATAACTTTGGAAATAACTTGAAAAATTGGGGTATGATGCTGTGAATGTAGATATTAACCTGAATACCCAGCTTAGCCTTAGAGGGAAACAGAGTTACAGCTGAGGTCATAGAGATGCACAAAGAACAAAACAACAGAATACATAAAATAATAATAAGACAACTTAGATTTGTGTGAATGGAATCGTAAAATAAAAAAAAAATTCAACACAAATAAATCCAACATACTGCCCATTCTCTAATCCACCTGCCATTATGTCCTAGCCCATGGATTCCCATAGGATCAGGTGTTATCCGAGTTTGTGAAATGAATTTGGAGATGTGTATTGTGAAAATGCAGCATGCCTCAGACAAAACCAGGGGCTTTTCCACACTCCCGGAGAACAGGAGCATCACTGCAGTCACCTCTGAGTCAGTCTCCCACACTTACCAACACAGTCCTTCTTATTCCAGTGCAGTTTCTTTCCGGATGAACAGACACATTCATAGCTCCCCATTGTATTAAGACACCCATAGTCGCAGCTACCATTGCTGATGCTGCATTCATCAATATCTGAAATGTAATTAAAGTTGAGAAGAGTATTAACCATAGGTACACACATATACCATGCATTAAGATACTATGTACATAAAGATAACCATTTCTACTATATCTTTTATATATTTAAGTCTATATAAACTTGTATAAATGCAGACAATACTCACATCAACCAATTTTAGTGCATATTGCATGTATTTGTCCTCAGAGACATGTATAGCTCCTACTCTCTCAAGAATTTATGCCCACGATACAATTTACTTGCCAGGACTAGTTACACTGAAATTCTTGGAAGTCCTCACAAGATATGAAACATGCTTGGAAGCTTCTGCAGCATCTGGATAATAATGTATATTGCATTATATGGAAAAATGTCAAAGTTTTAGTCTTTTTAATCTATCCAACCAGCATTTATATACTTGTGCCGACATGGCTGATCCCTCATCTCCTCTCCTCCCACCACCAGAAAGTATGTTTATCCTTCATGCTCAACAGGAGTTGTGCTGCCATGTACGCACCTCTGGATCATGTTCCGGCACATTTAGGACACTAGATGGCACAGGCTAAGATTGTCATATGGCACTAGTGAACCATCAGTTAGTTGCACATTTACTAGTATAGCCATAACCTAAAAGCCCTTGTTATGAACAACAGCCCCGTTATTTTAGGCATTGCACTAACCTCAACGACAAGTGGTTTCTGCCCTTTGAACGCAGCTCCCCGCCTGCTTGCTAGAAACGGTGGCGTTACTGTAATAGACTTACAAGGCACGCAGGTTGCGCCATTTGACATATGTTCAAACGAGCCAGAATGACACCAAATCAACATGAGATATACTGAACTGCTAATATTCTGGCTTAAATGACAAGCCTCAAAATGTAACTGTAGAAAGAAAACTGCCACTTAATGTGTTTCTAAGGAAGGTCTGGCCATAAAGGCTCACGGGCGGAGGAGCGTCTAACTGCCATTCCAACCCACGCCTGAGCCCGGGCCTGAGCTCCGGCTGCCGTGTGCTTGGCACTGTGTGAATCCCTGCGGTTTGCAGGAACACCGTCTGAGTTCAAGCCAGCTCTCCCCAGGCCCCACTTTTGGAGCCCAGTGACCCCTGTGAAGGCCGCGGGTGAGGTGCAGGTCGGAGGTGGGGCTGACGAGGGGTCGAGCGCACACTTAGGCCCCGCAGTGGCTCACAAATGCAGGCCCATATGTATTAGCCAAGTTTTCCTCTGCCATCCCAGGGCACTTGATGGGAACATGGGAGTATTTACCGGGGCAGATGCTGGAATCCAGAAAAGGCTTTCTTTTCCTGATGCAACATTTCAGCCTGTGTGGTTAAGCAAAAATCTAGAAAGCATGGAGTACATGCATAAAAGAAACTGGGAAAGACATCCTAATGATGACAGGCATGTTTCTAGACAACATTATGATTTTTGGGTCAGAGTCAGGACTTCTGGAGGTCCTGGGTCAGCAGTTCCAAAAACTGACAAGGGAGATTTTGTACGCAGTGGTCAGGCGTACGCTGAGTGGGATCTACTTGTGAAGCCATACCTTGAAACACACGTTTAGTCGACAGTGCTCCCGCCAGTGAGGTCTGGCCAAACTGTTCAAACCCGAGCTCTTGCTGTTGAGTACCTCAGCCCAGAACCAAGCTCCTGAAGAAGCAGCCAAGTTCCCAAAGGCATTCAACAGTCCTGCAAATTCTACCGACTTTCCTAAGCCAATATATACAGCAAGTAGGGCTTTACATAAACAGGTGGTGTAAGCACTAACGCTGTCCTTCTAAAGGATTCCCTCACGGCACACGGCTTTTATTACAAGAGATGCCGTAGAAAAGGATCCCAGAGAGAGCGACAAGGGTTGCCCTTCAGCATGGAAGGCCCAGAACAAGGACATCGCCACGTGGTTTATTAATTACTAGTAGATGGGAAGCAAGATGGAGAGAAAGCTTACTAAGAGGCAAGCTTGCACCAAATATTTTTGAAGGTTCTCATTATTTCTCTGTAGTTTTGACTTCTGCTCAGTGCCACGTGGAAGGCGGCCAGGATAAGTTCCACTGTAAACATCGCTTCTGCAGAGGCTGACTAAAACTAATGATAGGCCTGAGCAGCAAAGCTCAGGGCCCGGACAAGTCTGGATTCAGAGCTCTGATTTTGGATCGTCCCATTATGGAAAAAAGCCTGGATCTCGTTATGTTTTTGCCCGCAGTTCAGCACTGAGTGTTTCCAGTTAGAGTTTTTGTCCTACTCCAGTCTTATTTAAAAGACTGAGGCCAAACTGGGGCTGAAGATTATTGAAAGACTGAGGCTGAACCCCAAACTTTGAGGCTTTCCCTAAATTAATACATACATTAAGTCATTAACAGTGAAACTGAGCATCAGTCTCTCCACACCCCACATAACATAGGTCCTCAAAACTTTCAGACTCTGATTTTGCTTTCAGAACTGCCCTCAGGTGGAGTCTTTTTCCAAACTCTTTCCTTAGATAGACTCCTATTTCTCCTCCTGCCTGCCTCTACTATGCAGTGAATACATTTTTTACTTATGCTGCTGTATACAAGAGATGCTAACATACACCTTGTACACCTTTCTCCCAAAGAGAAGCCAGGCACAGATATCATTAGCAATGTCTCACATTAACCCTACAAAATCAGGTGAACTCAGCACTCGGACAGAAGTGAGGGGCTAGCATCTGTTTCTGCTGCATCAGTTTGCATGGCACAAACCAAATCACATGGGAATGGAAACAACATGAGCCTTTACCTGTATCCTTTTGGCTCAATCTGTAGCACAATTTACTTATGAATACAAAGAGGACAACTCTTGCATATAATATGTAGCTCAATGCCTGCTTTGCAAATTAAGAGCCGTTAGGGCCCAACGTTGCTCTCAGCAATTCCTCTAGCAGGTTCCCTGGGCTAAGTCTGACTCAGATCAGAACCTGGCCTGAACACATGGCTTTTGTGGATTTAAAGTCAGGGCTTTGTTTACGGTATGACGCAAGATTTACTTAGTTCATATCTTGAATAATTGAATAATTAAGTAATTAACTATTAACCATATTTTAACTAAAGAAATACACTTTGTTTTACATTTTAAAATAGCATTGAGAGTTTCTTTTGTGTCAGTATTTTCTAGTAAGTAATTTAGATTCGGGGCTTTACGGTTTCTTATAATTTTCTCTTTTTGCTTTTGTTTGTGTAATGCTGACCTGATAGGTTAAAAGCATAGTTCGTATTTAATACACTTAACAAACCCCTCAAAAAATCCCTTTGCTCTCCTTTGACCGTTTTTCTGAATACAATCAAAACCTACCCCACTTATTAAACATTCAGGCAGGAGACCACAGTGATACCTGGGGGGTTTAGCCAAGCCAGCGGCAGGCAGTCTTGTACTGTGATACCCCTGGCAAACACTGGACTTAATTTGTGTGCTCTAAAATTCTCCTGCTTTGATCAAATAGAAGTTGAACCTCTAATTTGGTCACTGTGGTAATACTGCCCTATGATGCACTTAAAAATCCCTCTCCTGGATAATGAAACATTACAGCACCAATTCTTTCCAGTTATGCCAAAAAGGCTGAAGAGCTGAAGCAGCTCCACTGAAGATGGGAAGAAGGTATCCTGCAGCCTTCCATTATGAGTTTTGCAGGCAGTTTATGTCACAGTCTGGTAAGGACAAATACTAACAGATCCAAAATTTGTAAACTTTGTAAAATTTACCTCCTTCTCCTATTCTCTTTGTTGCCCATCGTTTGAAGCATTCCATGTGTAAACACAATTGTGACTAACCTCACTCCTGTGGAAGTACCGATTGGTACCCTGCGCTTGTAAACTCTGTAAGGAAGCTTACCCTGTACCGCGCGATGAACCCCAGCCATGAGGCTGCTTTGTGACGGTTGTGGAAGAATGGCTGCATCCATTGCAGTGAATGCAAGCGTCACACCTGCAGGCTTCTCATCTGCACTGAGGCTGCTACCTACCACCATCAAACAATGCAAGGACATTGTTTTTTATTTACGTTCTCCTGGCAATGCTTCAGCAAATTTTAGTCACCCCCTGCTCATGCTATTTTAGCTTTAACTTTATTGGTTTATCATCTTCAGTTCTAAAATCTTCAGCTAAAAGAATGTGTGGCTCAATAAACAGTTCACAAAGCAAACAAACAGATAAGCAAAACTCAGTTTCCAAACCTCCACAGTGTGTCAGTCCATACAAGGTGTAGCCTTTATGGCAGAGACATTCAAAGCTTCCAGGGTAGTTGATGCAGGTGTGATCACAGGTCCTTTCAAAGGAACACTCATCAATATCTGAATTAATAGAAAAAGCATTAAGAAATTAGAATTCAGTTAAACTAGAATTTCACATTCAGTTGCAACATCTTGTTACTGATAAAGTATCATCTATCATCCCAGGTAAAATCTGAATAAAATTTCATTCTCATTCCTCTAGTGCTGTATAAAGAAAGGACTTGCAAGTACATGGAGAAAGGTAAGAAAAGATAATTTAAGAAAAAACATGAAGACTGTATTATACACATTCACCATTAGATGGCAACCTTTAACTTCTGATCATATTTATCCAGCAGGGCTGTGGGGGGTATTAAGGTTCTGGGGGGTTAGTGGCACAATGGGAAAAAGTTTTGGTTTGAATCAAGTCATTCCCTCTTTCATCAACCATTCCCTCGACATCTTGCCCACCAGGACAGGGAGTTGCTCACAGACTTCTGCTCTGCCTACCCAAGACTGTACAGACAGTTGCACAGCTACAAGAGGGGAAGCAAAATACTGCCTGAGAATAAGCCTGTACCATGAACGGACGGGCTGCACCTAACACACGGGAAATCTTAGACCGAAGACCACATTCTACCTTACTCGGGAAAATCTGACCTCTTCCCTTAAAAACGTCAGGCATCTCTAATTATCACTGTTCTCTAATGTGCATCCCTTATTTACATAGTCTCTTCCATCCAGCAGCCTATGAAGAAAGCAATTGTTGCTTCGAAGATAGTACAAAGGTTTTGCTGAGCAGGGTGATTAAAGGTTGATTTGACAGCAGTCATGATGGAACTGACTTGCTGAAAACTTGTTACATTAAAGGTACCTTAAATACCAATGTATGTAAAATTACAACACTTCTGAGGGAATTTTATCCTCAAATAATTAGTTTTTTTAAAAAATCCTCTTCAGTGACGAATTTTTATATTAAAAAGTCAGAGAAATTAATACAATGGCATTATTTAAGAGCGGTAATTTCAACAAATCTCATTCCGCCAATATTCCTAAGGTATACAGGAATGGATTAGTACTGCTCTAAGCACACTTTCTAGAATTGCTTATTAAGAACACAACCTGAGCAACACCATTACTATATATAACTCGGACTTTCATATTGTACGTGCTTAGAAACCTGTGGGTGCTTGAAAAAACTTGAAAATTCACCAATACTTAAGGTTATGCTACCCAATTCCTATAGCTAGGTATTACTTATATGCTTTTGCTGTTTAATAAAACATTCTAGGTCTCATCCAGCTATTATAAATGCAAATACTTCACTTCAAGAACTATAAAATTAAGATGTTGTGTACGCGTACATAAACTCAAAATCTGTGTGAGAGTTTATGCACAAATTTAGAATGTTGTAACCAGATATATTTTATATGATCCCCAATTTTAAGTGTTCCAAAACATTCATACAAAAGAGAATTCACATTGTGAAAAGCAACTGTTGAGGCAAATGCATAACATCAAATGAAACACACATGATGAACAAAAATCTATGCTATTCAGTTGTACGTGTGCATCACAATCACTTGTTATGATCAAGTAGCCCAAACCGGACAACTGAGATTTTCTCTCTTTTAAATCTATTTCATTTTAATGTGTTTTCTATGCATTTTAACATATCGTTATTTGAGTTCTGAAAGTAATTTCTTTTTAAGGTTTCCTTTATAGTCTTGGAAATATGCAGCTTTTGAATACACATAAATGGCAAACTGTTTCAGTTTTCTCTAAATAAATACATAAAGTAAAATCATTCGGGAATGAACACTGCAGTTATAGTTTTAAAGGATTTTTAATACATAAGAAGCCAAGTCATACATCATGGTTTCATTCATGTGTAACCTTGTTCGCTATATGGTATTACAGGAAATTTACAGAAGCAGTTCATTTTCTGGCCTCTGACTTACCTTGGAAAGCTCTTTTTCAAAAATAATTTCATATTTCTCAATAGCGATCTTATCCTGTACTATTATAGTCAATGGGGTTTATGCGTTGCTTTCACACATACGGCTTTGTGTTGTTACATATTATAGCTTAGGCCTTTTCAGGTTTTTCTTCACAAGAAGAAGGATGCACACCCCTCTTTGCCTGTGGAAACAACAGTCTGCCTAACAGCATGACCAGTCAGCTGCTCGCCAAGTTAGAGGCACTCACGATGGACAAATGCGTTTCTATTACACGACATATCAGCTGCTCATAAACTTATATTGCTTACACTGGCCGGCAGAGACGCTGAAACAAACACTTTTATTATAATACAAAGACCGCTATTAAAAGCTTTTTCGCCATTTAAACCCCTCATCCCACCTCCTGCTGCTGGTCTCATAAATTCAACCTCTGCTGAATTCAGCATCTTGCTCTGGCTGATCACTGAACGTGGAAGGCCTCCTCGCAGATTTTTCCTCGCTTAAAAACAAGCCCCCTGGCCCCCTCTCCTCCTTGCCTGCGGAGGGTAGGGCCTAGCCAAGCTTCCCACAGCGCCCTGTCTGCAGAATCACCAGTCCCCTGAGGAATTCAGCACTGGTCATAGAAAAGGGAAAAATATGCACCGCATGCTCTTCACTAAAAGAAACCGGTGGTGTGATACAGGATAGCGAAATACTCTTGCACTTTTTTTTTTTTTTTTTTTTTTAAAAAAAACCCAACTCTGAAATCTCTGTTCTGGTTGCTGTTACGCCCTGGCTCCCAGAATCTTTGAAGGTGGCCCTCACACCTTTGCGGTGCTCCACAAAACTTCTTCATGTTTACCCTCAAAGGATGTGCTTATTTGACACCACCTTCACATACAGGTATATCTCGTAAGAGACTGAGGAGCACTTGGTTTTTACCTTCACACCTCTGGGTTTCAAATCCTGCTTACCACACAACCGGGAACGAATGTAGGAATCGAAATCTTTCTCTCCTTTGCACAAACAACACTACACAATCTGGTAGCATTATCTACAGAAGAGAGGCCCAAAAAAACAAAAGCAGAGATGTGGCAGGTTACAGCTACAGAACTGAGAACAAATAATTTCTCTTTCAGTTTTGTGGTCGACACCCCCCCCCCAACACATGTACACACTCAAACACAGACACATTTTTGTATTGGGTTGCTGAGTTTCCCCCCTCCCACGCACCAAAATAAATACTGAGAAATTAACTTTCTGGGTCTGGGGAACTCTTGAAACAATTTAAAAGTTACCTAAATTAAGTTTTTGAACTGTTTCAACATGAAAAGCCAAAATGTTTTGCTTTCGAGGAACTGCAGTAGAAAACTTCAACTTGAGGTTGAAGTTACTATTCTATTTTTAGTTGAATTTGGCATAAATTCACAAATAGTCCGAGCTGTTTCTCAGAACATTCAGATTTGCTAATGCACTTATTTGACATCAGACACATTCTTTTTACTTTCACTTAGTCAAAAATTCCTATCACCTTCACCACTGTAATCAGCATATGCGATTGTGTAATTTCAGCATATTAAGAGATGTCTTCACAGCTTAACTGTTTGAAGCTTACAGGAACTAGGGGGCTAAATTAATCTTTGGAAGTACACGATTGGTTTCCTGCCAGAGGCAGGTTTTTTTAGGATTACTAGCGGTAGGCTATAAATTCTAAGGTGAGGAACTCCCCACTTCATAGCAGATGACTCAGTGGAAGTGCCAAGTTCAGGGGCTGGAGCAGATGACCTCCAGAGGTCCCTTCTAACCTCCACCACTGATTCACTTGCACGCTGGTTGTCTCCCTAAAGGCGCTCTCTTTACGGTGTCCTGTGCTGCTGAGAGCTCTCCTTCCAGTTGCTGTTTCCATGACATCAAGGCATCATCTCAGGCTCAATAAAGTCCAACAACTCTTCTACCAATCCACATTCTCGTCTCCGAAGCGAATGTTTGAACAGTGGAAGCACTCCTTTATTTCTGGCTAGAAGGGATTCAACTCGACGAGATTGTTCAATGGTTTAATAATAGAGCAGTATTTCCCTGTGTTTTTGAGGGAACCAATTGTTGTGAATGGCGGTCATGCTTGATAATATTTGTTTGGCTCTGTTCCTACTATTTCAAGTCAGCGTTTGGATTTTATTGTTGATTTTTCAATCATACTTAGCTTTTTTTTTTTTTAGTTCATGCTTCACACATTAAACAATCCCATAATGATCTTTATTTTTCTTGAATACAGTGTTTGTCAGTGTGTGTCAGATTGTCAGTATTGGAAAGCAAAGTCTTCCATCTATCTCCAGAAGGGAGCTACCACAGATCAGATTTCCTCTAAGTTTCCTCACACAGATACGTCTCAAAGGCGACCTGAGGGAGCAGGCAGAAAGCAGCTCATTCTCCATGCTCATTCAAGTCCCTGCCTTTCCACTGATGCTGCCAGTAGCCTCCCAATTACAGTAGCACCAATTTTTCTGGTGGTTTGTGTGATGTGGACACTGACTCATTTGTGGACATAGAGTGCAGGGCACCAAGAAGCCATCACACAGTAATGATTTTTTGCTAAGTCTGAAACTGAGCTGGATTCCTACCAGCAGCTCTGAAGTGAAAGGCTCCTTTCTGTACGCTCTTTCCAGTCCTCAAATGCAGTCCCCTGTATTTTTGATTGTCATTGCTTTCTTCCCGAAAATAAATTTCAGTCATTAAAAGAAACCAATGATCAGAAAATTAAAGTGTAACGCAGGACATTTCCTGCATAAGAAGGACATGGACCTGTTGGAACGAGTCCAGAGGAGGGCCATGAAGATGATCAGAGGGCTGGAGCACCTCTGCTATGAGGGCAGGCTGAGAGAGTTGGGGTTGTTCAGCCTGGAGAAGAGAAGGGAGACCTTACAGCAGCCTTCCAGTACCTGAAGGGGACCTACAGGAGAGATGGGGAGGGACTCTTTATCAGGGAGCGGAGCAATAGGACGAGGGTTAATGGTTCCAAACTGAAAGAGGGGTGGTTTAGATTGGATATTAGGAAGAAATTCTTTACTGTGAGGGTGGTGAGGCACTGGGACAGGTTGCCCAGGGAAGTTGTGGATGCCCCATCCCTGGAAGTGTTCAAGGCCAGGCTGGATGGGGCTTTGAGCAGCCTGGTCTAGTGGGAGGTGTCCCTACCCATGGCAGGGGGGTTGGAATAGATGGTCTTTAAGGTGCCTTCCAACCCGAACCATTCTATAATTCTATGATTTCCAAAAAGCATTAGCATTGCAAGCAAGCAGCTCAACACTAAACATTCACAGGGGAGGCTGGCAAACAGCACTTAGAGATGTTTTGAGGACTGCAAACTGATGTAGAAACTGCTATGACTCCCTGACAGAATGTACACATGCAAAATTCACTTGCACAGAGGTACACGTGTGATTTGTAGGTTGTGGTTATAGAACTCAACATTTCAATGCCCAGTTTGCCCAATCTCACATTAAAAATTTACTGCAAAAATAAAGATTCCCACTCTCCTTCTTCCTTAATATCATTTTTTTGTTAATATTAATAACAAGTGAAGAAATTGGTTAGAGAAAACTAATGGTCACCACAACAGCTTTTCTCTGAGACATACATTAAGCAACTAGGTTAATTTATGAAACTGGGAGCCTCCTTCCAAAACCAGGCCACGTATGATGCTTAAGTAAGAGTTTGGTCTTGCTGCCTGAAGTATTTTTCATGTGGTCTACAAATAAACACGGCAAGGGGAGATGGCTGTTGTTTGATGATGCTATTGTGTTACAGGGAACAAGACAGGAGGGGCTCAAACACAATCAATAGAAGCTATAACAGGGATTTAGGCCAGAGTGCAGACTGTAATGATTCTGGACACTGTGAGCAAAGAACCCAGCTTATATTTGATACGTCTGTGTTCAGTGAGGCAAGACATGAAGTATACACTAGATCACTGCACATATGCAAAATATATACATTAAATTTAACTGGATCATTTCAAATAGAAAAAAAAAAGAAAATAAGTACTTTTTGCTTAAGAATAGAAAGTAAAATAAAAAGAAAAGAAAATACCGATCTCTGCTATCAATGCCTTCATCAGCAGAAGTGACCCATGCCACGCTGAATGCTGGTAAATCACTTCAGCCAAAAGCAATGACAATATTACAGTAATACTTTGAGATGTTATCACAGTCATGACTCCACACACTCCCAGTCCTCCCAGTTAGCTTAAGTATACCTTCATTATGGCAGCAAAGATCTATATATATACCTCATAACTGCTGCCCAGGATGCTGTGAAAAACATACACAGCAAGAAATCTGTTGTTTTCAGATTCATACGTTAGTAGTTTGACCTCCCAGGCTGGAAGTGATAGCTCCAGTGTCCCACCACATCGTGCAGAGCAAAGCCACTGCTCAATACAGTGGGGTTACCTCCTAATGCAGACACACTCTCCTAATGCAAAAATCCATAACACATAGTTTGATTTTGTCTGTCTCACACACCCTTGGTTTATTTTTAACGCTCAAGCCAATCGTGGACTCAGTGTTGAGTACCCCACTCAACCGCTCATGCACATAAGCCAAACGCAAGGCTAGTCAGAACGTTTTGTGTTCACATTTCTCAGCTTCCAAGTCATCGGCTCCTCTGAGAAACAGAGCCTTTCCTTTTTCTCATTCATTAAGCACACATGCATAGAAACTCTAAAGAAGTGTTACATGATGTTTTTAAAATAAACACTAATGCTTTTTTATATGTATTTTGGCTGAAAGTTATTTTCTGTCTTCTCCCCCCCCAGCTTCAAGGTCTGCAGGGAACTGATACCACCCATGTAATGTTGTTCACCTTACAGCCCAGCCAGCGTGGTTTCCAACAATATTTGACAGACATTAGGGAAACCACATATCTTAATCTGAGTGGTTGCTGGACCATAGGGAGTCATGATTCAAGCTATGTTCTCCAACAAATGCCGGTTCAAATTCAGTATCGGGAAAGGTATTATTTTGCTACAGCAGCCATATGATGGGGTTTCCACCACATCTCATGTTTTCTGATCCACAGTGACTTACCCCTGTTCACAGTCAGTAAAAATGCATCCTCCATTTGAGAACGCAACTCTCACATACGTCCAGCACCGACCAGAAGGAATGGCTTACAGCTAACCTCCTTATGTTTCAAAGTCCACAATAATAAAACCAATGAAGAGGAAGCACGGAAAGATGGAGTAATATACAAACCTTCTACTTCATTACCTTCCCACTGAGTGCTTCTGGAGCAGACTAACACAAAGAAAAAAAAAGCCATAACCCCAAACCTTTAAAAGTAATTGAAAAACCACACCCATTTGCAATCAAGTCAACTTGCTGCTGAGATGTAATTGTTAATAACATACTAATGACCTGCAGAAAAACCAGATCTGGGATTAATTGCTGTGCTTTTAATGTGAATATTAAGTGCCTAAGTAGCACAGTCACATCTTGTACTTCAGAAATTTAAGTGGGAAACTGTCCATTATGACTAACGTTGACTTGGATCAGAGCATTTATTTATTTAAGAACTTTATTGCTCACAGTTAACTATGTGATTAGTGAAGACCAAATGCAACACACTAATCAGGGAATGAAAGACTTCTGAAGGAAATTGATTCTGCTCGCAAGGAAATGTGCTTTTTATTAGAGATGATTTGTTCTTAGAATGCAAAGTGGTAGTAAAACAAATAAATATATATAAACTGCAAAAGAAACCTGCAAAATATACTCGAGACAGAGGCAATAAATAATTAGAAACCTGTGACTTATTATGTAAGCGTCCCACAGAGGAAGTATTTCAAGGATTCAGCAGTACAAAATGAAATGACTATTACTCAGCTTCAGGCATAGGTACACAGTAGCAGTCACTGACAAATTCTGCAGAATCTTTGGTTCCTACCCACTGTAATACAGGTAAGCCCACTTTTCCATCCATTATTTAAACATGTTGCCATGGTCCAGTTCAGGAACAGAAATTTGCTTGTAGCAAATTAGAGACCAGACAAAGCATTTAATTGTACTCTTCGCTCGTACCAAACGGTATATCTCTGATCACGAGCAACAGATCTAAGCAGTAATGTCATAAGCAGGTCCGTGTCCTGGTTCACATGGGAACCACAGAAATCAACGAGGACCTGCAGTGGCAGCAGGGTCATGCAGATATGCCTCCAGTCACATTCCCACCAGAGGAATCTGGGCTGGAGTTAGCTCCTGCTCCGCAACCCACAGAAGTTACTTGCAGCCCTAGAGAGCAACACTTTCTAGCACCACGTGGCTTAACGTGGATTTCAGTAATTTTGACACATTCCTTCCTCTGGGTTCAACACACTGAAGTGGCTGCTTTCTTGCAAGCAATAGAGTCTCCGTGGACTTTAAGGCTAGCTCCAGAAGCGCTCCGCCAAACAGCCAAATGCCCTGGAAGATGCAACTAGGCCACAGTTGCTACTTGTTTAATTAAGCATGGTGTGCAATGCCTGGAGTGGGAATTCCACCCCTCCCAATCCATAGCTGTACTAAGGTAACTAGTGTTATCATCTACCTAGTTCTGCCTCATGGCCTCAGTATCCTTTTACGTCTGTATGTTTTTATTTAGTATATTGAGATCCTGGCAACAGCTTGTCTTCATCTTCCTTCCAGCCTATCTGTACCCATAGTAAATTTGATAACCCGGTATCTCTGTTCTTGAGGCTCTCAAACTGCTAAGCATCACTCTTCAGAGGTTGTGTCTTTGTACAGTACTAAATGCAGCATTAACTGCATCAGATATAGCTCTGATGCAAGTGCAGTTTAGGGAGCCACAGTTATCTCTGTTGTCTGTCATTATGGTCTGATGATTTTAAATACTCTTATTTGCTCTAAGGAACACCTGGACATCACTGATTTCTCCTTTCTCTGTGTGTTCTCACGCTTTTGCTACATGTTCGAAGTTGAATGATGTCTTCCAAGTCCTAGCAGTGTGGATAGAAACTGGGTATTTATTCTGACAGAATGAATATATTCAATGCCAGCAAGATGACCATACGCATTTAGTCTGACCTCCTGCACTTAAACAGCCTTGTTTGGTAACCTCCATGAGCATCTCTGTTCCAGGAAGGACCGTCTAGGTGTTTTCCTGGATTGATCTCTTAGTCTTCTCTATCAGTTTAATTTTTAGAGTTCGAATTGGTGTGATCCTTAATTGCTAAATTTGGCAAAGGCTGAATAATTTATCTTAAAAGAGTGTAATGCATACATGATCCTTCCAGGAATCAGCGGGTACTTCTTGATATATTTCTCATATTATTATGTTGGGTCTGAGGTTACACAAAAGAAAGCAGGATTCCAACTAAGTAGTTCCCTTGGGCTGGCTGGCTGCCTCTATTAATTCCTATCACCGAAGCAGCTCAGTTCAGAAGACTGCAGTCTTTCATTGTCCCCTTCAGTGGTTGGAGGAACTGCAGTAGTCAGATCCTTCTCTGATGCTGCGCACCAAGGGGACAACTCCCAACCCAGCAAACTCATCACCCTCATTAACATCAAAGCAACTGGTTTCCCACTGTTTACCTAGAAGTTACAGCAAAGGGAAGTGAAGACAGTACAATTGGGAGACTCTTTAAAAGCAAATGGCAACTGGTTTTCTTTATCTCTGCTATCAGACCTTATCAAAAGAGACAAGTTGCACTTTCTGGGAATCACTGTACTACCTCTGAGATTTGAAAACAGAAGGAAAGCAGGTAAAAAAACGAGACTTGGCAATAAAATTGTAGGCCTAAACTGTTTGCTCCCTCTCCAGAGTAAACAGAATCCTTTCTTTAGGAACTCTTCCAAGGGAGTTTTATGTGATCTCATGTACCAACAAATTAATTTTCCCTTCTCTTTTCAGTTTCTTTCCAAAATTCCCTACTTAATTTTCCTCCACACAGTTCACAAGCTCATTCTCTTCCGCAAGCTTCCCTCAGGGCTTCCTCAGAGTCTGCAGAAATGGGGCTGCAGAATGACATCTTAATGCAGTAAATATCTATTCCCTATTATGTTCCCCTTAACACATGTGCCAAGTCAACTGACCACCACGCATTCCTCTTTCTGTCAGCAGTGCAGAGCCAATTCTGCTCCCAGTGAGTATGCTTTTGCTCCGCCTCATGCATCAGCCATGGAACTATTTGCTTGATTTTGGATCACCAAAAGCTTTGTCTGAGGGGCTGGGAAGATTTATGGTTTTGGATGGATACTGCAGAATTTGTCAATTTTAGCCAGGCAAAAATTGGCAGCTAACTTTGGGGTCTTTGGGGGTATCTTTGACTACAGTTGGTGGGATTTGGGCCAAGGATTTTTACATGTCTATCATGAAATACATCATCATCACCATCACCATTATTATTACATTATGATTTCTCTGCTGTTGGGCAAAGAAAAAGGTTTCCAACATTTTTCCCTGCGGCATTATGAAGGACCCCACTGCCTTCTTTTTTTGTAAGCAGCACCAAACTAAAAAACAGAATAATGGCAGAGGATTACCTGATAAATTCCCTTTCTGACAGATAATAATTTCTTATAATATTTTAAACATGGTTGTGCAAAACTACTTGCTATGTCTCAGTACTGCAAGGAGAGCTGGAGAACGGCAGTGGCAGCTTTTGCCCATTGGACTGGCGAGGAGGAAAAGGTGCAGGGCCTCAGAAGTGCCATCCAAGCTTCCCCCTTCCTCCCTTTCTTCAGCTGAGCTGAACTGCTCACCAATTCTGAATTTGTTCAGCTGTCCCAGCAGAGAGAAGAATAAGAAAACCAATGCTGGGTCCTGAGGCTTTCTGAGCGGCAGGCAGCAGTACATTTCATATCTAATGAGGTAAGCTTGTTTCTTCTGTGTAGACACTTCACTTCATCGCTCACATCAGGAAACACTTCCAGAACTCTCCCTAGCCTCATGCTCCCTGATGCCTCTGATGGTGTTTCAACCAACCCTGCCATAGCTTCTTCTCCAGTTTGTGAAATCACTTGACAGATAACCTTAGTCAACTTGGTGTTCAATTTAATGACCAGCTGTGCTGGATGTGTGAACTTGTGGAGCTGGGGAGAGGCCACAGATCAGTGCTGCAGCTGAGGATGGATCATCTCCTGTGAGCCTGCACTCCAAGGCACCTATACATCTGGCCATGTGGCAGCCTCTGTACATCCTCTCTGTACAGACAGTCTCTAGACACCCTCAGATCGAGTATTCACGGACTCCAAGAGAAGAAACTTTAGGGATCCTCATCTGCTCTCAGATAGGGAAAGGGGGCAGAGGAGGCAAAAGAACCCTCAGCTAGGTGAGTCTCCTCAGAGGTTTTGCAGAGAGATGCGCCAATCACCAGACACAGCTCTGCTCTCTTTCAAGTAGAGAAGGTGAAAATGAAAGGAATTATTTTTGCAGGTAAGACAGTTTGCTGGGTCTCTTATGGAACATGAAAAACCAGTACTAATAACTAGACACAATGGTATAAAATTAGTAAGGTGTGTGTTCATCCCAAGGTCACAGACACAAAGGGAGCCAAGGGAGGTGTTCTATAAAGGCATTTGGAAAGGAAGATTTCAAATCATTACTGGTTTTTGCTATCGAGCGTGTCACACTTAGCCTCACCATAAGCTCGTGGCACTTGCTCTCATCTTACTTTTCCTGCTTACTGTTATCCTTGTGAATAAAAATTTTTAAAAGGATTTCTGAAGGATTTTTAGAAGATTTAAACATGGATTATAGGGATGTGAACCTGAGTAAAACACCACTATCTTCTAAATACAACTGAAGCTAATAGTATATAAAAATGCATAAGTACATTTAAGAGTATTGTTCATTTTTAGAACGTATTACTTTTACAATCAATAGAAAATGAGTTGAGCATTTTGTCCGATCACAGTTTTTTCCTAAGAGCTAGAAAATCTACCCACTGTTGGTTCAGGAAGGGCTGGAAATGCTTGGTGAAAGGCCATGTGCCAAAGAAAGTCTAACTACATTTGCAACCTTTGAGTGATGGCAAATCAGAGAAAAGTCAACATAGCTGTGATAAATGAGCCTGACTTAAAACTGTACCTCCGAATGCCTAGCCTGGAGAATGAAAGTGCAACTACAGTTGATGGTATTTGTGATAAGACAAATCTGTTATGAATGCTAGCACCAACAAAGTTGTAGCACTGTGGGCACCAGAATGCCCAGCTCTTGGGTGACAGCTCTTCTCAGTGCCCTGTACGAGCACTTTGGTGATCACTCTGTGCAACCACATCTTCACTGTTACAGGGAATTTGCATGCATGTGCTACCAAATGCATTGCTTGATGGATGTGGGGGACCACCATCCCCATCACGTCCCTA
Source organism: Larus michahellis (assembly GCF_964199755.1). Classification (NCBI taxonomy): domain Eukaryota; kingdom Metazoa; phylum Chordata; class Aves; order Charadriiformes; family Laridae; genus Larus; species Larus michahellis. Next base: position 90,147,275 of record NC_133896.1, on the reverse strand, counting down.
AGATTCACTTTATTTGCTTCATAGCCTTCCCACGTTACATACAGATTGTCTTTGACACAAGACTTTGAGACAAAATTATTTAATGTACAAAAAGATCCTGTAAATGTAAATGTAAAGATCCCCCTGAGCCAACTCCCTTGTATGGGTATTTCTACATGTGACAATTGGACACAATCACTTAGCAGCAACACAAGGGACCCCAAGCTTTGAGGGATGAATCTGCTCTGACACGAGGTGAAAGACAAAGAGACAAGAAAGGCAAAATGCTAAGTTTCTGTGTGATGAAGATCTGGAAATTGGAGACTGAGGTTGTGTCAATGCTTAGATTGTCTCTAGACTTCCCAGGCATTACCCTTGCTCTTGGGTCTGCACTTACCTGCCCTAGATCTTTCCCACTCCTCCCATCCTTCTCCATTACGTGAGGGCTTTGTTGTGCTCAGGTTCCTCTATTAATCTGAGGAACCCAGTAGGAGGCAATTGGCTTTGGCTCCTATTACGTTCATCCTCTTACCATTGTTTTGCTAGGACAATTTAGAATGCAATTGAAGTCAATACTTTCCCAAGACTTTTTAAGAAAACAAAGTACCTTCATCAAAACATTGCCAAGATTTTATAAGCAAACATGTATCCTTTTCCAAAATCAATCATTTTCCAAGGCAAATGCAAGTTGAGTTATCTACTGCTATTATGGCAATAAACTGTGCTACTACTTCAAGTGCTTGAGGTAGAAGCCATATATCAAGAGTAGTAGTGCATTAAAAGAAACTTCAGGCAGGTTTATTTGTTTTCCTACAAACATCAACATGTTTAGTAGTCTGCACTCTGCTAAAGCCACTATTTACACAGCAACTTTGTAAGAGCAACTTAACAGCCTGATGAGACAACATAAAAAAGGCTCTACCCGCTCTGTATCAAGGAAGGAATATTCCCTCTATCCTGCAATACATTTGATTTTTAGATGTATTTCTGAAAAGAGGAAACTGTTCTCTTTGCTATGGTGTTTGTCTCCATGACCTTTTAGTAGGAGCTGCTAGTGAGATTTCTTGAAGGAACAAGGGACTAGTCTGGGTGAAAATGTGCGTGGTGTTATTTGATGGTGCTGAAAGAGCAAGTACAACAACACAGTTTCAGTTTTCAACTGAAAACTCAAATGCAGCACTTCCCTTCACCTCCCGTGGACCTGACTGTGCATTCCCAGCTTACTTCAAGCTCTTGCTGAAGTCAGTGGCCACTGAACATACACAAGAATTGCTGTTCTCTGGCTCTGCTTCAAAGGCTTGCTTAAAAACTCTGCCCAGAAAGGCTGGCCTCCATGGAGTCGAGAAACAGCAGGTATTCCTCCAAAAACACTAACAGAAATATTTTGCAAATATTCATCAAAAAACCTCCACCCAGCAAAACCCCAGAAGATATTCCTCCATTCCACTGCCTCTTGATATTTGAGCTCAGATTTTTGTTTTCAGCTCACTTGTCCTAACTAAGGCCTCATCTTCAAGTTACCAAAACAAGCAGCAGCAGTTTATAACACGGCTACTGGAAGAAAATCACACCCCTTTGCTTCAATAGGTTAGGCTTTTGTTCTCATTCAAACAAAATAAACAAAACAGGGCACTTTTAAAAGGCCCAGAAGGGTAGATGCAAGCACAGGATAATCAAAATCTTCTGATCTGGGATAGGGTTGTCATTTTATTGCAATTCTGTACAGCACTTAGTGTAAAGGATATCTGACCTTAATCAATGTGATTAAATGACTGAGCGCAGTAACATGGCATTATCTCAACGTGCACCACGGCAATAGTGGAGATTATATATACATGCAGTCTTTCTCTGGTTCTCTTTAAAAACAATTCCTATTGAATTACAGCTTTCAGCACTATTTATCAACAGATTATTGTTTGTGGAAGAATGCTACCTTCCTGCTCAAACTATTCCAAGGCTGACTCATATCCTGGTAATTCATTAATACATAACATGATTCTAATCCAGTAAAATCATTTCTGCACTATACACATCATAAATCCTACAGCATCAACTGAAAAATATATCTCAAATTCTCTTTCTAAACACTAATGGAACGTTTTGCTTGGCTTCCCACACACATCATCAAGGGGAGGGGCCCAGACAGAGCTGTAAAAAGCAATTTGATAGCAGTATACTTTATAGAGTTTAACATAGGAATATAAGAGCTACCATACTGAATGAGACCTGAGGTCAAACTAATCTGGTATTTTACTTCCAACAGTAGCCCGTGTCAGAAGCTTCATGGGAAAATAGAGGTAGAATAAGCTGTCCCATCTGCCCTCCCCACATTAGGTCTCATCCCATTATAAATTGATTTAAAGCCTAGATTGCGAGGTTTAATATTCCTTCCAAGGAGCAGCAACCAAAGAAAATTTGCCTTTAACTTACAATAACACTGTGCGGCAGAGAGGAGAACTGGAGGTGGGGGGGATGTATTTGTTTTCATGTTTCAGCAGACTTAATTGCTACAACCAACATGGGAGATACTATCACTTGGCAAACAAACTTGTACTGGCTAGAGCTGTTTTTACTTCATGCCTGGGGCATTTATTGTTTCTGGGTATGATCTTGCAACCCTTTTTTTCTCACAGAGGCAGACTGTACCACTATTCACAACGTCACTGACACCAAGAGTAAGCACCCTGTGTAACAGAAAGGATTTGAGAAGTATTCCTTTTAATGACAGTGTAACATGTTGCTTCCCAGCAGAGTACTTTTTTAATCTGATGCTAGAAGCAATATGGTGCTTGTCATAAGCGAGATATTTTTGTAAGGCTCAGTGACACGAAATGACTTAGAGAAAATCTGCATAGGGAATGAAAATCATCAGTGACAGGGAAATATTCTTGAATTTTCTTTCTGTGAGCTAGTTTTGTTTTCCACAAGCAGCTCCCAGTATCTCCTCCAGTGCACCTCCAGTTCTCACCGGTTCTTGAGCTACATTGGCAGCTGAACCAGCACTGTTGCTTATCTACCAAGTGTCCACACAATTAAACATACCGGGCCAGACTCGGTTGGACTGGCTGAAAATCAAGTCAACGTATTTTATATCTTACAGCATGCCTATCTGATGTGGATGAGCGTATGAATGCATCAAGGCAAAATCACTCTCCCTTCATTTGTATCACGCAAATGAGTTGATAGGGGAATGGCTGGAGTCCCTTCATCGCTCGCTCTCCCATTAATCGCCCCCGCACTGGCACTGACTCACCCTGCTCAAGCGGTGCAAGATAATAAGGACCAGCAGGTTCCCTCAGTGTGACAGCTCTGTAACTGCTGCGTGCAGCGGCCTTCTCTCTGCTATAAGTGAGAGCAAAATGAAGGCCTGGGTATTTTCTCTGACTGTTCAAGACTTCAAACTTGCAGCAAACGCACATGCAAACTCAGGCAAAAGTCAGCAAGGGGACTTGTAAGCCTGCTTGCTCCTCACTCCGGACAGCAAACACACTCTCTGGGATCCCCGCGGCTACCTCCCTTGCAAGGACACAGCCCTAATGGCTTGCTAATGCTCTCCACTCACTACAGGTTGGTCCTGATCATGAGGGTAACAACCTCAGTGAGAAGTTTGTGGGTTCAGGTAAAAATGTACTTTAAATATGAAGAAAAAAACCCACACCAAGCAGCAAAAATTCTGCTCGTGTCCTCTTTATACCATGTCACCTGTATGTTATTGACACTTCAGAAAGAAGGGGAATGCTAAATAATGTTACTTTTATTGAACATTTCCTTCCTTTATGTATTTAATGGAGGCAGAAAAGGCAAGAGAGGGGTTAGACAAACAAAAAAACTTTCCAACATTTTTCACTGGAAAATTGGCCACACCATAATGTTGACGCATTGAATCTGAGGGGTCTGGGCCTCACCATTGTTTTTCAGACTAACTTATATGAAACATTAGTTATAGCACTGATACAGATTAGCTGACGGGTTTAATTGGTCTCTTTACTGCTGTATGGAGTTCTAGCACTGATACGGATTAGCTGAAGGGTTTAATCAGGCTCTTTACTGCTGTACGCTGCAGCTGTACTCATTTAACATTTCTCACAGCTCACTGCCTCTAGGACTGCACTAGGGTATACTCAGCTATAACTCAGAGCAAGAAGAGTTGGGGGAGCAGCAGTTAAGGTAAAAAGAGAGCTTGGCTTAGCTGGGAGAGTCGTGACATAGAATCCCCCTGTCCTGCTGTTCCAAGGAGTTTCCCCAGGATTTGAAAACTGGGACGCAGGACATGGGATTCTCCCTGTCCTCTATTTTCACAATGCAATGAGAAATAGAGAGGGACAGATGCTCCAGCCCTGCCCTCTTACCCATGCCTTTACTTAAGCAATCTAAGATGGGTAAGTGTGTCCTATATAAATCAATGCAAGGAGTGTATCCTCATCCTGAGACTTTCATCATGTTATGCTATTGGGACAAGGCCAGTTGCTTTACTGGGTTACCCGATAAAATGTGGGTAGCAGGTCACTGTCATGCAATCCAAGAGTGCAAACCTCTTTGGCTCCTTTTTTATTTTTTAATTTCGTCACTCTATGTCAAAGATGTCTGGTGATTCAGTGTTGCTGGTGTGGACGCACTGATTTATTTGGGATTAAACTGGTCCTGTACAGCCATATTTACCATCAATGGTTCCACAGAGAAGAGTATAGTGAGATCTTTGTAGCTAATCTTTGTGGGCTTCTTTAGGCCAAAAATAATTCCCACAAACACTTTCTATCTGTCCTTCCCTGTATGATTAATCCCTCATTTCATACCCATTTTCAAAATGGAGATACCATTGCTAGGAGATTCAAATCTTGCCTTTGGAAGGCTAATAGTGCATATTTTGTACAAATAAATGAAAAGGTGGATGTTATGAGAGGGGATTACGTATCCAGTTAATATGGCAATGTTTCAAGACCAGGCCTGTAGGATCTTTGTATCATAAGCTTTTACTGTATTTTTCAAGGTGCTATTTTTCTTTCTGTCATTCTGGAATGAAAGAAGGCTTCTCTTGACAATTATGCATTGGGAGCCCTATGTAAAGCATCCCTTCACCAACAGATCTATCATTGGGTCAGTGAGGTCTAATCACATTAAATTCTCTGGAATGAAGACCTATTTGGCATTAAAGAAAGGTCAGTCTCTCATTTAACAGTACTAGTTTAGGATTGCATGGATTACGGTTCTGTGGTGCAGTGGGTTAACACAGAAGGCCTGAGGCTGAGTTCAAATCTTATTTCATATCTTAAGTAAAAACCAGCTCTGGCTGGCAAAAGTTGGGAGGTACATCCTGTAACACATCAGAAAGCTATCACAAAACTTGCTAGACTCATCAAGTCTGCTTGGAGACAACCTGAGAAACAAAAAAACAGAGCTGGACAAGGTTTGAGGTGTTTTGCAGGTCAGTATTGCAATATACTGGCAGAGTTACTAAGAAAACTGCCTCAATACTGCTCACAGTATCCTCAAAACTGCCTCAGTATCTGCTCACAGCCATTACTTCCAGTTGCTCCACTCCATAAGCATCAGGTTTTTGAGGAACACTTGTCTGGAAGTGAAGCTGAGGAGAGAGGAAGAGGGGATACAGTGGGGCATATAAGAACCCCCTTTTTTTTCAGAAGAGAGAAAGAAAAGTCCAAATACACAATTATGACAGTGGTTACGCTCATGTCTTTGTCTTGTAATGAGATGAAAAAAACCACCTCAAATCAGCTATACTTGGGACTTCTATTGGATAGCTTTGTAGTGTTAAAAAACCCCAAACCTCTACCAAAATGTGCCCACAGAAAATCACCAGAGGGAAATTTCAATACATCATGAAGCTAAGGGGGCAAATTCTGTTTGGGATTTCCTGTTGTATAAACCTGCATCACTGAATTTGCTCTGGACAGACACCAGCACTCACAAAAGCAGACTATGAGGCCCTGTATTCCAGTGCCTAGTCACAAAAAAGTCAATCGCGTTCATTTAAAATCTGGTAGGAAGGTAGTAAAGAATAACCAAGAGTCAAACAGGCAACACATCAAAGCGAATAAAAAATGCTGTCACCTACTGTGCGTGAACACGTGGCCCTAAAGAAGCCCCCAAAATGCCAGATGGCCCATGCAGGTATTCCACATGCCCCAGAGGTACTTTTGCCTGGTGGACAACAATCTCCTTTTACAGTGGCTGAATGGTTTGTGAAAAGGCTACTTGGGCAGACTTCATTATGGCTGAACATCATGTCTGTGAGATCTATCAAACACCAAGCCCCACTTAAGCCTGCTTTGGAGGCTGTAAGTGGACTAGAACGGTGCAAATGCCTTGAACTGCCCCTTGCAAAAGTTTAAATTCCTCAGCGTAGAAGGATTTGGCTCTATTTTGGGCAGAGGTGGAGAGGGGCAGGGGGTGAGAGTGTAGATTTATCAGGCCAAAATATTACATATCGATCACTGTATGTTCCCAGTAAAAGCACTTTTTTCTGAATGTAACTCATCTTTCCAACTCTACTACCCCTTGGAGAGAGTTACGACAAATGCGTGCACCGTCTCTCCTTGTCCTGCTTTGCAAAAGGCAATTCCTACAGCAGGAAGGGAAAATTATTTATGATAGAATTTCACACATTTTTCTGGGTGTTTAATGAAGCTTGAACTTGAGTGGAGCAGAGAGACTGCTTATTGTTGAATTTTTTTCGAGATCACTGCACAACAAACAGAAACTGAATAAGCAATTAAGTTAACTGGCTTTAAAACTCATATTGGCTGAGGATTAAGGTAATTATGTCTGCGCTTACACACATTCATTGCAGCTTTAAACAGTCTTGCTTGCTGTTTTGTTGCTGATGCGGTTCTAAAAGTAATCTGAGTTGTTGTCCTACTGTTAATTACCACGAAGTTTACAAACGCAAGCTCTCCTCGCTATAAATATAGCTATGTTATTTGTATTACATGCTCAAAGGAGATGCGGGCCTCTTTTGCTAGGTTTATACAAACAGATCCAACCATTTCTTCCTGTATCAAAGAATTTACAATACTTTAGACTTAAGGGATCTGTTAAAATAACACACAATAGATGGGTTTGGTATTGTCATACAGTGATTTCACCATCAAAGGAGAAAAAAAATCTGGTTTTAAGTTTGCGTGAAAAGAGAGACTCTGGGAAAGCAGTATTAGTCTCCACAATATCACTGGCAGGGCAATGTGGATTCTTCACCTTCTGAGTTACAAATAAGTTTCCTTTTAAATGGTTGGAATGCAGGGGAGGGGAAAGGAAGGGAAACCCCCACATTCTCCTTGTCTAACAAGGAGCCACAGCGTGAGAACCACTCCCTAGCAGAAGTAATCTGTGATTGACAATGGTTTTCTTTGCAGCCAGGGCTAAAAATGGTTTAGCTGCAAAGAGACAAATGCAGAACATTTTAATGCCCTTTACAAACGCAAGGGCTGCTTACACAAGCATTCTACATGCAGGGTGGCTAGCTGGTGGCACCAAGCAAGCAGCAAGCTTCAGAGTTCCTGAAAACCAATGAACTTTCATATCAGGGTATGAGTACAAACACAGGAGAAAAAAATTTTCTTGTAATGGGCAGAATCACAGAGGGCAGACTCAAAAAAACTGGAGGTTTATTCTCCAGGCAGTCCCTGCAGTCATATGTGTGATCTTAGGCAAGCTGCCGTATTCGGCTTCAGCCTGCCTGCCTGAAAAACTGAGAGAAATACTTTCCTCTTCAGAGAGACGATGAATGTGTGTGTGAGGCACTTGGTACGATGGGGTGGGAGCTCTGCAAACAACCAGAACAAAGTCTGAGACTTTGATAGTTTCCCTGCAATCTTAAAGTCAGCTCTGAGCTCTACAATGAAAGGACATGGAGGAAATGAGATCAGGTGGGACCACCTCAGAATTTCACAGGGAATATGAAGGAACCTTTTTACTGGAACATGTAAAATTACCTCGTGCCGAAGTTACTGATCACATGAAGAAAGTTATGCAGCAACAGCTTACTTGTATTTTTCAACAGCGTGAAAAATGTTGCTAACTTGAACTGTGTCTCTGTGGCTTTGTTCTTCACTGATTCTTGCCTGTGAATCAGACACAGTCACAGCCTTATCCAGGGGTTTTGCCGGCCCTAAAGGGGCAAGCTTACCAGTTGTTTCCATGGGCATTTTGCCTAAGGTTAGCAGAATCTGTTCCTTGATGATCTCATTTGGAGATGAACTCCCTATACACCGGGGAGGCCACCTGAACTAAAGAGGACTCAGCTCCAAACAATGTAGACTTCTAAGGTCCTAAATTAGTATTTGGTAAACACGGTGATTTGTAACTGAAAGAAACCTCTATTTTAAAAATGAAAACCAGAGGAGAAAGGCAATGTTGACAGCAAGATTGTAAGTCATAGAAACTCTATTATGAATCAAAACAACAGATGTAACACGAACAACAGCATCTTTTATAAATACAAATTAGACTTTTCTACTTCATGCATTGGAAAGGCTAATATGCTCAAAATAAATTTCCCTGAATCTCTCAGTAATGTTTTCTATGGTCAGTGCTGACTGGCTGTTACCAAAAAAAACCTGTGGATGATTTATATTCCAGCAGAGTCACTAACCCCAAACCACATTTTTCTGTCAGACCTGACATTAATAACTATAACCACTTCCACTAATGAAATCCTTTTTGCAGCGGAAGAAGCAAAGTACAGGTGATTCATACATCAGTGATTTCTTGATCTATAGTCACTTTTCTTCTTTATTAGCAGGCCTACTGACTGCACGAGTCACTGATTACCACCTTAAGCACCAGACAGGAACCAAATTGTCACAGTGCTCCCTCCACAAAGCAGGCATCATACCATGTTTGCTGTCATCAGTCTCTGGGGCCCAAATACCTCAGACTTCCAACAGGAAATAACTTTGTCCTCACCATTTCACAGTTTGAAGAACCAGCGTTTCTGGGACCAGAGGAACTTCTACAGCCCAAAAATTCTCTGGGCTTGAGCTAAGCTACCTGTTACAGCAACAGATAAGCTAAAGTTCATTAATAGGTCGAAGTACCACGTAGAGGCAGACAGACTGCCTGTCCTTGCTCACTGACAACAGAAAAAGTGGGATGGCCAGATCATGCTTATATTTCCACGTCTGATCACATGAGGGAGCGGAGAACATCAGCTACTGTTTCATTCCTTGCATGGTATGTACTTACCAGCAACTCTCTCATTCAGTAGCCCAGGCACATGAAGAAACAAAACTCAGTCAAACAACTTTCACAGAGCTGCTTCTAGTTTCCCATTATCATCATAGATATCTGATTATAGGCAGCTTTCAAAGCCTGTTACTAAGACTTTGCATAATGAACAAATAAATTTTGCACCACCTCTTGCCTAACAAGAATGCAGGGCTTGAATTTTCTCTTGAGTTTTTCACTGGCGTAATTACAATTACTTCAGCAGTGAAACCCCTGACTGATACCACAGCGAGAGCATGTCACGACACATGAAATTCATGAACCAGAAAGTATTCCTAACTATGTCTAAATACATCATGAAGGGAACATGTATTTTTAACATTTTGTCCCTCTTTTTAGCAGGTACATCAAAACCTGACAACTTACCCTTGCCTGACATGATCCTACAATGTTATTTCTGCCCAGTCATGTGGCACTAACGGTGCCACTCTCAGCTTTTCCCATCCTGTCCCAGCTTGAAGCCAACCTTGCACTGACTCCTTTGTGTCTAATCACAGGTGGAGTCGGGGCAGAGCAGGCTTCTCAGATGATAGAAGTACCAATGAGATGCAATGGAAAATCTTTTGAATTTTCTGTATCTTCAGACTTTGATTTCTCTTTTGTTGATGAACAAAGAAGCTCTAAAATATGAATGCTGTTTTGGACTTCATAACTTTATGTGTTTAAAACCCATGCAAATAATTACGTAGTAATAAAAAGACAATTCCTGCACAAAATTTTAACTGAATATGTCCTCCTCCACCTTCTCTCTCTACTGATGCTTGCTCATCTTTCTAGCCTTTTCAAGAAGGCTTTTAAAGAGTAAAGTTACAGAGCTTGAATGCTTAAAGTGTCATTTCTCCAAAAGTACATGATCAGCACTTAAGTTGGAAACGGTTATGCACTTAATTAGTCATAGAATATATAACATCATATGACTTAGATACAAATCATGACACAGACAGCAAACAATATAAAACATACTTCATTTGAATTCTCACAAAACATCTCCATTATCCCTCCATAAACAGATTCTGTCAGGCAAAGGTGAGCTCACAAATTAGACTCTTTTTTCAGTTTAAATTTTGCAAATGCTCTATTCCAGTAAGTTACTCTAAATGACTCTGGTGTAAATAAGATAAGCCTTTGTCCCATTAAGATCATAGCAAATTAGAGGATTTGAATGTAAGGCTCTTTGCCTGAGTCTGTTCCACTGCACTGCATGGATTTTCACATTTCAGCAGGACACTGGCATTCCTACTACTAAAAACACTGAAAAAAATTTTTCCAAAAATCTTCTAACCCCACCAGAGGAAACGGAAATTTGGTAGGTCTTTTCTAACTTTATTTCCTATGACAGTATGATTAAATCCTGTAGTACAAATTACTTAATTTCATAAAAATTTCACTGAAAATAACATCCTCATTATACAAAGACTAAAATAAACGATGTATTACCTTGGCAGGTCCGTTCATCTGTGAGCAGTTTATAGCCTTTCTGGCAGCTGCACTCAAAGCTGCCAACTGTGTTTCGGCAGAAATGGTCGCAGCCACCATTGTTTACCAAGCACTCATCAATGTCTGCAAAGAAAGAACAGGCAAAACTTTAGTTCATGACAGCAGTTCAGTAGTTCAGGGCAGGAGTGTAGGAGTTTACTCAGATCCCCAAGGAGGCTGCTGTCCCTGTTAGGAATCAGGTTGGTCAGATGTATCCGTTCTCAAACCTTTGTCGCAAGGCTGACAAAAGAGCTACGGGCTGAGCTGTTCTGGAGACAGAGGTATTTCTCTCAGAACTGGAACTGTCAGATAACCCAAGCTGAGGCACTCAGATGTTGAAGAAAATTCGGGGAAGCTTCTTTGTAGATGTAGTGGTCTGCCTGACAGATGACTTCAGCCTGTGTTAAGATGTGAATCCCCTGCCTTAAGTAGGAACTATCAAAACCCAAGAACACATGAAAAATTGAAATAACAACAAATGCAAAGAAAAACATATTTGAATTCTGAAAAAATACTTCCATTATCCCTACATACACAAATGTAGGGATACTTTTGTTTGGAATGAGTATTAGATGCTAGTTTGTCCATTACGATCAATATCCATTTTTATGTGTCTGACTTTCTTGATATGGTATAATAGAAGAGCAACTGCAAGTGCATGTGAAATGTTGCTTCTGAAGGCAGAGCACCTATTGCCTTTATTTGAAAGTGATTTATATGTATGAAACATGGGATCAATGGCTCTTACTTTAAATAATGATTACAAAGTGCATTAATGAACTTGGTAAGACCTCTGTTCTGAATTTCAGACTGGTGATTCTACTTCCTCCACCTTATAACTTCTCCCGAAGGTGTTGAAGAACTGGAATGACCCGTCCCTTTTCCAACCCCTAAAAGCTTGTGTAATAAGTATATAATAGGTCACAGATCCTCATTTGAAATACAGGACACCTTTCTATCCTCCTCCACTTAAAAAACAGTGGATCCACATTTATTTGAAAAAGACAAAAAGTAATTTTTTTTTTTTTTCAGAAGAACAGTGCCAAAAATAGCTCTTTTTAGGGATGCATACCGCAAAGAAGTAATATGACATAGAGCCTTGGCTGCCCACTTCTGGAAGTGAAAACAACATCTTTCAGAAAAGTGAGTGGAGATTGATGCTTCCTATTGAAAAGCCTCTTACTGTAAGAGCTTTGAAACTTAAAGGTAACAGCTGGCAATTTAAAAAGCAAATCCTGCAAAATGCAAATTAGGTGCCAAAAGAGCTAATACGTGGAGATGGAAATCTATCAAAGACAGCACGATGCTGGTGAATGAAGGACGCATTTAAAAATTATTTGAATTTAGGATGACTTTTAGTGGATGTCATTCATTCATTTTTGAAAACATGATTACCAGCGTGGCAAAGTAGTATGGCTCTTACCACATTTCTGCATGTACAGTATAAATGGCAGCAAGAGGTGCAAGGAGGTAAATCTGGAAATTCTAATAGCTGAGAGGCAAATTCAGCCTTCTTTTCTAAACAGCACTTTGCTGCACTGACATTGACAGAAATATGCTCAGGAGGATGTACTACTCAAATAAGCAAGAACAATGTATATAGTTATAAAGGTTTGCTTACGAGCTGCATTTGTAGTAAAGAAAGCAAATTTGCTCTGAGACGCTCTGAACTATATACTACTGCTTATTACTTTTCACAGAATCACAGAATGTTTAGAGTTGGAAGGGACCTTAAAGATCATCTATTCCAACCCCCCTGCCATGGGCAGGGGCACCTCCCACTAGACCAGGCTGCTCAAAGCCCCATCCAGCCTGGCCTTGAACACTTCCAGGGATGGGGCATCCACAGCTTCCCTGGGCAACCTGTCCCAGTGCCTCACCACCCTCACAGTAAAGAATTTCTTCCTAATATCTAATCTAAATCTATCCTCTTCAGTTTGAAACTGTTACCCCGTGTCCTATCATTACACTCCCTGATAAAGAGTCCCTCCCCATCTCTCCTGTAGGCCCCCTTCAGGTACTGGAAGGCCACTATAAGGTCTCCCTGGAGCCTTCTCTTCTCCAGGCTGAACAACCCCAACTCTCTCAGCCTGCCCTCATAGCAGAGGTGCTCCAGCCCTCTGGTCATCTTCATGGCCCTCCTCTGGACTCGTTCCAACAGGTCCATGTCCTTCTTGTGCTGAGGACTCCAGAGCTGGATGCAGTACTCCAGGTGGGGTCTCACCAGAGCGGAGTAGAGGGGGAGAATCACCTCCCTCGACCTGCTGGCCATGCTTCTATTGATGCAGCCCAGGATGTGTTTGGCTCTCTGGGCTGCAAGTGCACATTGCCAGCTCATGTTGAGCTTCTCATCCACCAGCACCCCCAAGTCCTCCTCAGGGCTGCTCTCAAGCCATTCTCCGCCCAGCCTGTATTTATGCCTGGGATTGCTGTGACCCAGGTGCAGGACCTTGCACTTGGCCTGGTTGAATTTCATGAGGTTCACGCAGGCCCAACTCTCAAGCCTGTCAAGGTCCCTCTGGACGGCATCCCTTCCCTCCCGCGTGTTGACCATGCCACACAACTTGGTATCGCTGGCAAACTTGCTGAGGGTGCACTCAATCCCACTGTCCATGTCACCAACAAAGATGTTGAACAGCACTGGTCCCAGTACTGACCCCTGAGGAACGTCACTCGTCACCAGTTTCCATGTGGACATTGAGCCATTGACTGCAACCCTTTGAGTGCGGCCATCTAGCCAGTTCCTTATCCACTGAGTGGTCCATCCATCAAATCCATGCTTTTCCAATTCAGAGACCAGGATGTCGTGCGGGACAGTGTCTGGTTCTGCAGAGGAGTGGCTTTTGCATTCAGTACTACCAAAAGCACGAGGGTAAAATGGTAGGTAGCAGCTGTAGTGGTATTACAGCCCAAGCGCTTTGCACAAAGCCAGCTCAAATCTTTATGCCTCAGGCAACAAAGTACTCAAACTGATCTGAAACCAGGAGTCGTGTTTGTTGTCTCTGGTCCTCCAGTTTTGATGATTAGGCTAGCCAAGAACAGATAACCTCAGGCTCCCAACCTGGTAAATCTGGTGAAGAACACACTGAGGGTTGCTCTACGTAATACCATGAGACTGGAGGCAGCAACCCATTTGGTTTCAGCTGTGATCACCAGCACAGGTCAAGAACAGCAGTAAAAACACCATACTTCTTGGCCCAATTCCTGCAGGCTGGCATTCCCGTTTGTAGAACTGATTCCTCCCAGCTCCAGTATGTGCAACTGGGACTGTGTTGCAGGTCTTATGATGGATTACCACAATAGTCCTGTCCTTTGGCATAGCACAGGTGTACCTAACTATAGTTTAGCTCGCCCTGACAAAACTGTTGGATAAATGGAATTATGAATTAAAATTACTAATATACTATGCATCATAAACACACAGAATAGTCATCCATCATGAAGAAGATCTCTTTTACCCACGATAAGATAAGAACAACATGACCTTTGGGCTACTCTGCTGCCAGAGACTGCTTGAAGCAGAAATTACTTGCAGCCTGTCAAACACCATTCTGAAGCAAGGATTGATGTTTTAAACGATGGCCCCTGGATTTCACACGTTAAATTCCAAATTCCAGTCTCACTAACTTTCTTTTCAGAATCTCTGAAGGCCATAAGGGACAAAACAGAAACACATCTACCCCTCAGAGGGTAGATCTGAAGCTGTTAATAACTGTAATTCCACTGACAATACAGCATATCAGTTTTACACCAGCAATTCTTTGGAATAATTCTGAACCCGAATCTGGGTAAAACCTGGGAGAGTCCACAGGAAAAGAAAGTATTTATTCAATTCTTCTTGCTGGAAAACATGACATGGCCTTTTGAAACCAGGACCATCAAAACAGAATAGAGGTCAAAACTGTTAGCTCCAAAAACATTCTAAATAACACAAACAGTGCCAATGTCTCTGCTTTCACTGTATTTCTTTCCACAGCCATAGCGAGACTGACAAGGCATGTAAAAATTATTTCACTCTGTGGAGAGCAATGCATTGCTGCATTTCACTTGTAAGAGAGCAGTATCCAACCGTATCATGTCTAACTGGTTCACAGAAATTGCACCAAGTCTATATCCCCACTATTTTTCTTTCCATAGCTATAAATAATTTGTGTTATGAGCCATGTGAAAACAAATGATTCTACTGTGTGAGAAGGTGAGGCCCCATTTGTCTTTAAACTGACTGGTTCCCAACTTTGTCAAGTGCCTGTTTGAACTTCACAGAGGGTATGTACATCTCCCTGTCATGAAGGGAAAGAAAATACAGTGGAAACCCATCACGGTATCTCTACCAGCTTTGAAATTATTTAGTCAAATATCCCCATACTATTATAGGGACCGTCTGTAGGGGAGTTATAAACCTGGTGTCTTCAAATGTAGTTCTCAAGTGGCTCCTTTTCAACTGTCGATGCAGGTTACGTAAAAGAACAGCTCAAACTTTTCACAGAGCTTTGCTCCCCCGTATCCCCAGGAGTGTGAAAATATATAAAGGACTGTATTTCTCTGTGGGGGGGTTGTACGTAAAATGCCCTGTTGATCAGTGTTCAGACAACGTGCTGGTCATTTCAGACTAAGAGGTCTGATGGGCTTTCAGTGCAGTAGCAATAAAATCCCAAAGGATTTCTCTTAATGCAGTGAGTCAATATTGTTAAATGATACCTGGCTCATACAAGCTGCTGATCTGCTACAAATACCAACTGATGTGCCCAGCACAAATGGGACACATGCAGAAATGGAAAATACAGGCCAATGAAAAACCACAGAAGCATTAAAATTCACTAGTCAAAAATGTCAGGCGAAGATATGGCATTACAGGCAACTAGGCACTCAAGCCTTCCGTTAGACCTGAAAACGGTTCATTCCCCTCTGCCCATACAACTAGAACCAAACAAAAGCAAACATTTGCACAAAGGTAGCTAAAACTTTCTTTAAAGCTGTAATATTTTGGGGAAAAAAGCAATTGTAAATATTAGTCTGGAGATGGAGCTCGGCAACGCCATCACAAAAGCTGTGGGCCCATCTGAAGCCAGAAACAAACCCTGGGTTGTCTTGCTATTCACAACCAGTGGAGAAGTTCCACTCCAGCTCCTGTGACTCGCTGTCATCTCTACATTCATTGCTAAATGTAAGTCCAGGCTTGCAGCAAATCCCATCAGCAAAGGCCTGGCATCAAGTCAGACACTGCAGTGAAGTCAAGCGCAACTACTCTCTGGATCTGCTTATGTGACCCTAGAGCCTTGTGGCATTTGTTAATAAGTCACAGTTTTGGTACACAGATTCAAGAACTCTTTTAAAATGTCCATTCTTTGTAGTTATTTCGCAAAGCTCTCTATATTCTTTTGGACACTCAAAAGCTAATTTCAGAAGAATGGAAGGGGCAATAATTTTAGAAGAAGGAATAAATCAAATATTTCTGAAATAAATGATTATCCTAAGTTTTCTGAGGATCTCAAAATATGAGGGAATCAGCTTTGAACAGAGCTTTTCAGCTTTAAATAAAGGAACAGAAATTCAGATACTTTGTCATAAGTTGCATAGCCACAATCCGACTAGAGGGAATAGCCAGTCTGTTATTTTTTTTTTTCGTGTCCTTATGAAGATGAACGGGAATGACTGCACCTGTTCCACTTCTACCTTTCTAAAATCTGCTCAGCGTAATTCATATTTGGAAGGACCTGGTTCTGATCAGGGTGTGTGTGCACACACATGTGCACATGTGTGCATAGAAACTCAAAGATTTGCCTTGCTGCATACAAGTCAGAGAACAAATTAAAAAGTGGGGATTTCAGGCAATTTAGAATTAACGTTTCACATAAGCTGCTTACAGGCAAGTGAAAGGGTAATCAAAGTGCAATATTCACTTAGCTGTTGAACAATGACGGATATGGAGATTTCCAAAGCCTCATCACAGGCGGAAGTGAGGCTTCGCCTTTCAATGGCTGGACAAATATTTGAACTGATTGTGTCTGTCTAATCCTTTGCAGTTTTAAAATGCTACCTAGCTCCAGGAAAATAATATACCCTCAGATCAACCTAAAACAATTACAGAAACTTCACATCCTTCTTGTTTTTATTAATGACAGCATCTTAGCATTAATAATGCTATTACCAGCATGCAGTGCACATCAATATAGACATATTTTCTGCAAAGTGGGCTAGTCTGCTAGGTCTTCTTATTCCCTGTTTTCATAATTTTCCTTTGCATTTCTTCCCTTCTTTTTTCCCTCGTGCTTCTACAAATCACCACTGTCCCCTAAACCTTATAACTAGTGTTGCCTTGTTGACACAGGTATTAGTTCCCTGATGACACAGACCACAAAGTACTTTATAAAGCAGCCACAGAACTTTTTTAACCCCATGTCAGAGGTGGGGAAATAGAGGCACAGAAAAACAAACTCATCCACACTTGAATTCAAGCCCAGTGCACAACCCAACGGGCGACCCAGCTTAGACAGTGTGTCAATCAGCACAGGCTTGCACAAAACACATGTTGTTCTACATTACAAATATTACCAAAGCCACCAATACTCAGATTGCAATTATTTCAATGTTTGCCTGTCACTTTGCAATAAAACTTGAAATATATTAAGTAACTTGGGATCAACGTAAACATAATCTACCAGACTACACTTGCAATGCTCTAAATAATATTTTCCATAGTGTTTTAACTAATGCATGCCAGGGATACTTTATTAAGGTATAAAGATAATTTCATACCCTCAGACTCATTGGATTCAGTGCCACCGTGAGAAAATCTAAATCAAAGTAGAACGTAGGTTCTGCTCTTCCCTCCAGAAAACATCAAGCCAGCTGTTGTCTGGTAGTTAACAGGGAGTTAGAAGTCCTAGTTCCGGTTTTACAATGGATTTATGGGCAAGTTGTAACACCTCTCTACTTTACTCCATCTGTATAATGTGGTATTGCTAATTATCACTTGACGTTTTCAGGACCAATACTTTTAAATGGATTATTCTAATTGAACAAAGCATTTTGAGTCCAAGTCATTTACTGCCAAATTTTTTTAGTGAAATTACAGTTGGTTTTAATTTGTGGTCTGGGCTTCTGAATGGTCTGATTCAGCAGCCTGTTCCATGCTGGTAGCGTTTTGCCTTGGAAGATTTTGTGGATATGTGCAGAAGTGTACGGCAGTCTTGTCTTTAGGTAGTACGTGTGGTGTTCCACCACTCCACCCGTGACTGTGCTCTCCCAGTGTAGTTCATTGCCTCTAACATGTTTTGCGTGTTTCAGGGAGGAATAACTTTATTTATGCAGTTTTCTACTTGAGGATTTCAAAGGCCAGCAGCTTATCAGCTTCATTACATTAAACCTGCACAACACTTCTGCAGGAGAGATAAGTTTAATTAATTCTCCTTAACAAATGTGAAACTGAGGCAGATAGGGTAGTATGTGACTTCCCTGCATCAGATAGCTACAAAATGAAACAAGGCATATATTACAGCACCTCTAATTTGAGTTTTGCACTTCAGTGACATCCTCATTTTCCCTCCCACAGTGCTAATTAACTGTAATGTATGTTAATCATTACTGAACTGAAGTTACACTAAGTAGCAAATGAAGGTTCTCTGTTTAATTAGCTTTATGGTTAGGTTGTGGGGCAAGGCATTTTGCTAATTAACAGAATTAAAACTAGACTGGGCAGACAGGAATGAGTGTAATTAAATTTCAATCTCCCTCATCCTAAAAACAGGCTGCCCACAAAATAGAGAGCTTTGTGTAAATGCTCTTAGAGCACGAAAAGGTTGAGGCAGGTTTCAACACATTTCCCTCATGTCACTTTCTCCATTTTCACCTGTTATCTTTGCAATTTTACGAAGAAACCTGTCTTCCAACACAGATGGTAATCTGTCACATATGGATTTAGGTGTCAGCTATTCTCCTCCAGGACATATCCACTCTGACATTATCCACCAACCAATCAATAAAAGCGTCTGCCAGGCTGCCAAGAGATCAATCACCTTGTAAAACAAACATTAAGTCCTATTATTTTCTTATTACAGTTAATTAGATTTATAAAACACAAAAAGCTTCGAAAGTGAAAAACGCAGAAATGCTGTCAGAATAGTTTAGGCCCTGATTTCTCCTTTGTGAAAGGGAGGGGATTTACTAAATCTAATGTGAAAAGAGAGGATTTTCATGTAGAATTTTTGCTGAACACTGAATTCTTTTTTAAACTTAAAAACATGTTAGTGCAACGCTACAAACCCAAACAGTGCAAGCTGTCTTAGGCTGTGACACCAGAATGTGAAGTGGACTGGAGACATAAAGAAATACACTGATTGAGTCTTTTACTGTCTAGGCTGAACTAAACGCAAAAACTATCCCCCTCCCTGAAAGCCATCGGAATCCCAGAAAATAAAGTTAGTTTTCCTCCTACTGTAACATTTCAAGCTAAATGCTTTTTATGAAATACTGGGGAGGGAGAACTAGGTGTGCAGTTAAGACTCCCATTTGTACTTTGGGACAACAAATAATGTCTCACTGTTCTACAAAGCATGTGGAAAGTACAACACATCAGACTCCGGAAAACTCAGATGGTAACAATGACCATGTAAGAACATGCAGACCTGGAGACTGTGGTTTAAAATGGTGGTACAGAATTGTGCAAATACATTTGGCTGACTACTTATCTACCTTAATTATTCACACAGCCAATATGACCATAATAATTCTATGTTTAATGTTTCTACATTTCATGCAAGAGGAACTGAGACAGAAGAACTATACGGGTTGCTGCAGGTTACACACAATAGCAACAGTAAAGGAGTTAATTCAGTGTTTCTTAAGGTAGAAATCAGACAAAACTGGGGAACTGACATTCCTGGGCATTTTCTTTGCACTAGATCTCACTAAAACACAACACCTTGCTCCTACTGTATTCAGTTTTTTCTGTGTAATCTCAATGAAGAGCACAGGGGAAAGTGAGCAAGCTGTGTGCTATTGGACCGAGACAGAAGAATCCCTAGGCTTAGCATATTAACTCAATTTACCTTTAGTCATAGTTGTTTTCATTTCCTCCCTTGGAATTATTATCCGCTCAGGAAAGCTGTGTGCTTATTTCCAAGAATCTCAGTTTGCTTCTAAAAATTTTGTTTGCTTTAATTAAATAAAATTTGAAAACAAAATTGGTATTAAGGACAGTTGAAGACACCGATGCTCTCTCTAAAATCCCACTGAGACTACGCTAGCTTTCCTATGATAAAGGTACTCCTGCTGAAAAGGTCAGATGAATACGATTAGCCCATAATAATTCAAATGCCTCATAGCTGATAATGAATGAAAAAGATTTGGCTGGTGACCAAAAATTAACCCTCCAAAACTTTTTGAAGACATTACTTCAACCAACCAGGGATCTGTTCTGTACCAGGGAAGAGAAATACTTCACTGAGAGCAGGATCTAGCCATATAAAAAACAAGCTGTATTTTATGATGAAAAAAGCAATAATAAAAGAATGAAAAAATACTGTAAGTTTTGAATGTTGGTAGCTATGATTATGTGAGTAGTCAACTCCCAAATTACAGAAAGCACAGCACACTTTTACATAATAAAGTGTGGTTGCCGGTCCTCAGGGACCTTTATATTGTTGAATAAATGCAAGGTCTTTTCAACAACTGAAATGCTAAATATGACCCTCCCAAGCATTAATTTAAAGGATTTGGCATTTTCAAAGGGGAGGTTTGCAAAGACAAATAACAACTGCAAGTTTCCAGGGAACTGGGATATCGCCTAGTCATGAAAAACCCCTAACTTAGTACACATGAATTTATTTTGTGGGGATAGATGGAACCCTTGGGAGGGAACGAAACTGAATGAGTTACATGGCAGCTGACTCAAGTCTTCAATTTTTTAATGGAAGATAATCTGTTATATTAGATTTGTCTGTCATGAACAAGTCTACAGCAGACAAATGAATTGTATGTCTTCAACCTAAAAAAAAAAAAAAAGGCAATCCTCCCCCAAAATAGTGAAAGTTTCACACACATTCCAGACTAGATAAATTTGCAGCAACAGTTAGAAGGCAGATGTTATCCACACTTTTGCGTCTTGGATTCTGCTCTCCACCCTCTCTTCTTTTTTTTGGTCTTCCATTCCATTTTCTTCTTTCTGACAAATTTCACCTCTGTTGGTACCTAAAATTTGCATTTCCTCTCATTTTTTTATATTCTATGGGTTTATAAATTTCATTTTTCCTCACTGTGGCCTGGAACTCCAATTGTCTCTTAGAAAGTCTGGATCAAATTATGCCTATATATCTAAAATTTGCTGTTCTTATGCCCAGTTAACGTACCTACCCATCAGTCAGTGTCCAATTTCTCATTTTTCTGATCCCCTCGCTAGGGTTTTGACCACTTGCAGCCACCTACCACCAAGAGTTTTTCCTTTTCCTCCCCCAAATCCCACACATTTTCTGCTGGTGACCAGCATCTTTCTACCTCTCCAACATCTCCTCCACCACCCACGGCTTTACCACCAACTCTGCTGACCCTTCGCCTCTCTCCGTGCCTCCCTCTGCCCCTCAATCAGACTCTCTGTCATCTTAACCCATGCCAGATTTGCCTCTGGACTGCCAACAGTCAACTCCCTCTTTTCTTTAAAAAAGTGGGTAAAAAATTAGAATCCTAATTCTGAGTCACCTTCCAGTCTTATCAAGCCTTGAAAGAGTTGTTTCCAGGGCAGCAGCACTGGGCAAGATGACTATGGCCCCCTTGCTGGACATGACACAAACCTTTCTACTGAGCTGCTGCAGCTGTCTGCCAGATGCTGTCACTTTTCTCCTCACATTGGGTTGATCTTATTCGTTCTTTGTCTTGAGACTGGATAACATCGGTGTAATCACATAAAATGACTGTGGCCTCGGCAATAAGGCTATTGCAGACAGGCCTTAATGTTTGCTTCTTTAATACACATTTAGGCAGCTATTTTGAAAATGTTTTTGTACCCACCTGGCAGCTTGTGTTCTGGTCTAATTTCCTAGTGTTATCCATCTCTTCCAAAACAAACAGTTCTTTTGATAAACCGAACTTGACCATTGCTCTTCTATCAGTTACTCAGTATTCTCTCTCTCAATCCTGATCTTTGTGAGGGTTTTTTTTTTGGACACGGATGGTCTTGCATCTTAAGTCCTACCAAAACAAAAATAACCTCAAAACTGCCTCTGCTATTTAATATTCCCTTTTAGCTTTAGTCTTCTATTTGTCACTCCTATCAAATAAATTTAGAAAATTTCCTTTGCATCTTCTTCTTTCACCAACTACCGATCTGCCTGTTATCTCTGCAGCGCAGTCCAGGCATACAGTTGGTCCATGTGCCAAAGAATTCCCTCTAAAAGCATTTACTGGGTTGCACTATAACACAACCTTCTTGGTGCTTTCCCAAAGAGGTTACAAAGCGTGTGTTCTCAGAAACTCTTGCCAGTACTCAAGCACTGAACAGGACCACTGTTTTCATGACAAAAGGCCTAATTTTCTTCTCATTTAATGTTGGTTTTGTTACTTTTTTCTTTGGTTAGGCCACTGCATCTATTGTTTTAGAGTCCTAAATCACCCACTGGCTGCCTTTGGTTGTTTCTTTGGCACAAATGCCTCTGTTTTCTTAATCATAGGGGTTTTGTCAGAAGAAGAAGAGCATTAGGAAGGGGAAGAGTCAGGGAGATCATTTGCTGCTGCTGCTGCAACATTTACCCAGAAAATCTCTTGGTTTCCATAAATCACTTGAGCAGTTTGAGATTCTCACGGATCTGCCTTTACCAGGAAGCTATCTGCTTGCTTCCTGAAAATGGCACGTGATCTCATGACACTTTAAGTATGCAGGAGCACTGGAAAATGGTCAAAACTTGTTTGTCAGAAGGCATTTTAAAGAAAATTCCACTATTTTAATTGAACATTTAATTGCACATTTAATCTGTGCAGCACACACATATGAAAAATGACTATTTTTGTTCCTCCTAAAAGCACTAGCCTAGTTACTGGAGGATCTACATTTTCATTACCATCATTGTTCGCATCAGTCTCATGTTCATGAATTTCTTTAGCTGCTGACTTCTCATGCAAGGCAAAGACGTTCCTCTGTCCACTCTCCATTCTGTGTTACACAATTTATGCATGCGAAGAAACAAGAGGCTTTTGTATTTTTTTTTTTCTTGTTTTTAGGATAAAAACCAGACTTCAGACACAAGATTTGCATTTGCCTCGTGTTCATCATGGAGAGGGCAAAGGTATTTTTTGTTTTGATTCGTGGCTGTAGTGCCTTGTGATTATATCTGATCTCTTCTATTTTCTGATAGCTCTTTGCTTACATGTACAGAGAAGCAAACTCAAATGGTGTTTATATTTTAACATGCACTTATTTCTAGTTACAAACACTGGGAGGGTAAGTTGTTGTAGCTTGAAAGCACAGCCTTGTAAGGGGTCTGATGGAAGTAGAGTTGCCGTATAATCAATTATGAAAACTAGATCTTGATTTAACTATTGGGAAGTTTACTTTTGGTTTAAGTTGATGAGAAGCAGGGAGAAGACCATCAGGGAGAAAGAATGGCTCAAAATAAACCACTTCAGTAAACACTTAAGGGTTGTTAAAAGACAACACATACTTTAGTAACTAAACGTCTAAAATTCTATTCTCTATCTCCAGACAGCTTGTGGACTGGCTTTGACAAACAGGCTATGGCCCCTGCTGTTGATAAAAATCAAGGATGTCCGACTCCTCTGGAGTAGGACGTTTTTCTAAGGGAATGACACAGAAGGCAGAAGAAAACCAGACAGGGACTGAAATTTTGTCCTGCATTGACCTTCACATGTGAGTGGAGAACACAGGCCTCTTTGCACCACTGTATTAACATCCACTTTTTTCTTATATTTTGTTTCTATTGTTGAGATCAAGAAGAGTCACTTTATTCCTTCCTGATCAGACTCTGAAGGGAAGTGGAATGGGTAACCCAGTTCAGAGATATTTTCAAGGCAAGTAGAGTGGATACCCTACAGGCTGAGATTAGACTATTTGCGTGTGCTTATGAGCAGGTTATTGCAATAGGATATGAGTTCAGAGGGTGCCAGCTGTTCCATGTTATTTCCCAATGCACATATCTTTAAGCTTGTGCAAATAGGAGGTAGCTTAGCCATATGATGTAAGACCTCTAATACCATCAGGAATTACCAAGGCTGATGTGCTTATTTTTCCTTGGGGTCACCTATTCTTCTGACCATATTCTAAAAAATGTAGGACAATGTGGGATTCCTGAGAGAAGTAAAAGGGACATGGTCCAAAATGAAAGCTGATGCCCACTGAGAGCTGATGCGTAAACAAAGAGGACAGATATTCTAGTTAGGTATCCATGGCGGGGACAATATGGTGCTCGGGGATCAAAGGATGAGTCACAGAGGGTGCAGTCTATACAAAGGCCTGAAGATGACAACCTCTATTTTAAAAATGAAACAGCAATTTTCAATGCCTTTTTTCTCTGAGCTTCCTGACTTGAAATCCCATAAGGATGCAATTTTCTGAAATGTCTTGAGAAATTTTACCCTAAAAAGCCTGAAGTGTATCAGGCCAATCACCTAAAATCCTTGTATCACTTCCCACTCCCAGAATCATGGTTAAAATTTTCCGTCTACTTGGGTCAGCTTCTTCATAGAGGGTCTAAGCACTCAGTGTATCTCAATCTGTTTCCATTTGCAAAGTTTTCCATTTTTTTCCAGTGGAGATACCAAAATATTAAATTAAACCCTACTGAGAGTAATCCTGTCTTTCCCTTAGTTACTTTTGACAGACTTTAAGCAACATGCATACTATTGTTCTGGGATACCCCAGAGCAATCCAACCCAGATAGCTTTATTTATGTGCAGCAAGCAAAGAGAAGCTACTTATTAGCTTAAATGAAAAGCTGCTCTCACTAGTCGTCACTGTACCTTTGACTGAGAGTAAGGCTAAGGGACCATTTTCCATATGCTACTTTCTAAACCAAACTATGAACGTAAGGCAACATATAAGCAGAATGGTAACAAAATTTAATGTGCTGTACAACAAATTACTCTGCATCAAACAGCAATGCTATGAACCAGTATTAAGAGTACAGCCTCTCTATTAACTACATAAATTACCTTAAAGATATGGCACAGAAGTAAATGGCCATTTCAGGTGCTGCAATTATGATGGGAAATGTAATCAGAAGAGAAGGGAGTAAGACAAGCTTTCTGGTTTTGCCAGACATCCTCTTCATAAAAACCCACTGCTGCTTGTAATCTTGTGACTGACATTTATGCTGACATTTGCTAGTACTACAACACTCTGATTGCAGTGGAGGTGATGACTGCCTGCAACTTACTTAATTTCGGTTTATTCTTTCACACCCTTTGCATGTATGCTTTTTTCCTTTTTTGAGAGAGCGCACTGGAAAATGCTAATGGCTCATTATGGCTAATAGCTAATGGCTTATAATGCTTATGTACCTCAAAAACTATATCTGTTGAACATGGAGGAAGCTAAACTGACCTCTTCGCATGTGTTAAAAAAAAAATCTTCATGTTGCTAGAGAAAGGTGATCTGGAAAAAGTTCTTTTTATACAACCCAGGACCTGCTCTGGGTGCCAATACACCACCTACGGACACCAGTGCCGTGTAACGTAGAGCAAGCACCAATATCCCTTTCACTGTGCGGAGTATCCCACATACGACACTAAAGGGTACTGCTAATGGGAGATGCACAGAAAGCAGACTGCAGATCTCAAGTAGGAGGAGTCAGGCAGCTATGAACAGATTTGCCTCTATAAGCAACCTCTAGAAGTGTAAACTCTTGAGACATTTAAATTCCTTTTAATTTAAAATGCTGATGTTTGTGAATGAATTCAGCAAGGAACATAATTCCAGCTTTATAGCACAGTATCTTAGTGATTCTAATGCAATATGTTCCTTGAAGTTATGCAGACGCTAAGTATCTAAATTCTGCGGCTGTGCACCTTCAAATGGAAGTTGGGCACCTTCAAATGGAAATTATACACTTCAGCAGGGAACTCAGTTTACCTTTCAGCATGCTATTTTAGTGATGCCTTCTCTAATGCTTCTTATGCATTTATGAAAAAGTCACATATACCTGTGGTAAAATGATGGTTTCACTTAAACAGAAACCCAAGCGTTTTCTGTGCCAACCTAACCGAGGAAAACTTTGTGTTTGGGTGACTACTTTCAAGGAGATCGATTTACAGCTAAGAAAGAAAATTAGAACAGTGCCCAAACAAAAAAAATAAAAAAAGTTCATTCACATGATTTCATTTGTGCCTGTCTTGCATTTGCCTCTTAGGTGAGACAAACCTTAGTTCAGAAGACCTGCTCCAAACCTATAGACTTGATTCTAAAGGCACTGAGACACTTATATGATGTGAAAAGTGTGGTGGTTATGTGTCACTAAAGTTCCATCTGCCTTGGTGTAAACTTGTTGTGCATGTATTTCACAGTGGTTATCTTGCACAGGGATATATTTTACTGTCAAACTTTTCATGGCATGTAAAAAAAATGGCAAGTCGATCAGGGATAGATATTAACCAAACAAAACCTGAGTTCATCATAGGTAATTACTCCTACTGCAAAAACCTCCTCACTTCGGCAATCAGTGAAAAAAATACACCACTGAAACGTATCAGGTCAATCACAGTCAAACAAAGGTAGTATCACAACTGAAGCAAGCTAATAGTTGATGTACTAGATTAACAACTGCATCTTAATAATAATAAACAATAAAAATAACCTGCAACTCCTTCTGGTGTTCTTTTCTAAAAAAAGAGGAAACTTTTTCAGTTTCATATGAATTGATCAGGACTGACAAGATGCAATTCTAAAAGCTTTAGTCAATTTAATCCAATTTAGAGAAAAAACCTAAAACAAATTTTAAGTAATTTTGACTAATGGAATGATGGAGGAAATCATAACTGTTCACAGATATTCTCTAGCCAGGAAATGAAGCCAAATTGGCCAGCTAAACTGTTCATTGTGAGCTTTTCACTTAGTGTTAGTGTGTTCTGAATGAAAAGAGAGGAAAGCCTTCAACATCTGAGTCATATTCTCGTACCAAACTGATGTCAAGCATTAATTTTAAACATTTAATTTAATGAAACCTTTCAGTTCGTATTTAACAAAACATGACATATTTTGCTTCATTGAAACTCATTCTGTAAAAAGCTCTTTCCTCACAGAAACAATTCCATTTTCAAAATTTAATTCACTTTCAGGGTTTCACGTTTTGTAGGCAAAACCAATTTAAAATGCATTTTCCTGCTGTGATAGGCTACAATTAAGAAAGATAAAAAAGAGCAATCTATGTCAACCTAATAAAGCCAATGCAAAGATTCCCTTTTATTGCAATAAACTTTGATTCCATCCCTTGGCTGAAATTGTTCATTAGTCTCTATGCTCCTGCTCTTCTTTTCTAAATTCCTTAATGATAAGGAAGGTTACAGAATTGAGTTGCTGGACAAACCATTCAATGCTAAGGCACTTCTGATGCTCCCACTGCAGCACAGTCAAGTATTTAAGCATCTAAGTGCCACATTTCTTTGCTGCATCTGAATGCAAAAGGATGGGGGCCTGTTTCAAGGAAGTAGAGAGCACACCACATTGCTGGGTAACCATGACAATGAGACAGCAGGAAGAAGAAATGTTTGCCTAAACAGCATCCAGTCACATAACCCCAGCGTAACACTGCTCTAGTTAAACAATATGCCAGAGGGCTAAGAAGGGCTTACTTAGTGTTGCATAGTAAATAAAATGCCCCATCTCTAGGTGGAGATGTGCAGGGACCTTTCTGTCTCCTAAATACATGTCCATGAAATCACCTGGGCTTGGCAGAGATCTGTTCGTGCACATGAATTAATACTGCTGTATTTAGCCACAGCTGGTGGCAGATTATCAATTTAACGTCGTATTGCTACTAAAACCACTGACATTCTAGCCCAGCTGAGTATCTACTTCCTCAAAATCCCACTGTCAAGCTCACCTGTGAAAATCATGTAAAATAGAAAGTCAGCTCAACATAATAATACACATCTTGCTATTAAAAAATATCTATGGGGCGTTGCAAAGTTAGGTGGCACTTTATAGATGTTTATGGAAAAGCCATATTTGGGATGCGGCTTTTGTTCCATAACCCCCTTAGAAATCCAGTTATGCTTCTCTTCTCCTGCTTAGAAATTATATTTGCTCTGCCATTTGACTCTAGGAGTACAGCAAGTGCTGCACCCTGCACAGTTCCTCTATGTCTATGTGTACAGTGCTGGGAAGCTGCATTATTCTGGGGCACAAGAGTGCCCTGGGGGCACAGTTGCTTTGTTAAATCCCTGAGGCAGAGACGGAGCACTTCAGACACACAGTCCTACATTTTCACCATGCCAGAAGCCTGTGGCCCTTCCTCTTGCTCTAATTCACTTCTTAGAGAGCCCAGAAGGAATGCCCCAGTCTCCCTCAGATGTTTTTTGCAGTCATTCCTAGCCCTTCTCTACTGTAAGTCCTGGAAGAAGAATGACCCCTCGTTCAGCTTGTCTCCCATCCTTCTGTAGCTGCCCTTGGGCAGATGAGCCCTTTTTTGTTTGATCCAGTTTGGCAGCTGGATTTAAACAATCTTCAGAAACCTGTGCTAAGTCTTATCCAGTCTGACTTCACTCCTCTTAAACCCACAAGTTTTTTTGCAAATGAGTCTCCTGCATTATCAGCTACATAGATTGTATTTAATATAATTAAAATGCTAAACTGATGAATCTTCTCATTGAGGGCAGACTACAGCTGGATGCATGAAAAGGGTACTCAGCAGGAAGGATGCACAGAAACCAACAAGCAAGGGAGCCAGGGACCTCAGAACCCCTGATATGCACAATACAGTCGATATTAAAAACTGGGTAGGAGGCAATAAGCAGTAAGCATCCTGGGCCACTATGTCTTTTAATCCTCTGGCTCCTTTTCTGTCTCCATCAGTTGACTTCTGTGGGATGACTTGGTAGGCATTTATGGAAATGAACTATACCGTTTTGTCTTGTGTAGCATAATAATCGACAGCATCAAGTGAACTCGGCATCAAGCTGGGATCACCCAGTTACAGTGGTAGGAGAAATTAAATAGCATTAATTAGAGGGAGAATATGGAACTCTTTCTGCCTGGGATGCGTCTTGTCTCTTAGCTGACAAAAGCCTCCATGGTTTGGCTTATTAAGAGGCAAGTTTATAGGAACGCTGAAGAGAAAAAAGGAGCATTCTCCATTGTGTGCCAACCCCGCAGAGGGAAGACTTGAGTTTGACACTGACTTTTAAAGACCAGCAAAAGGTTAATGAATTTTCATCCCAGCCACCATTAATACATCTGAAGGTCTCACTAACTAGACCACAGACGGCACTTTTGCTTTTATTACACTACAAGATTGGGTAAGTAATATATGCAAGGGAGAAAAAATCAGAGTTAAAAATTTTTTTTCAGCTTCTAGAAACCAAAACAATCTTCTGCTACAGTAGTCTTCCTACTGGCTATGCAGCTACCTGTACATATTCCGTATTAAAACTTTCTCCACAACTATATTTTTTCCCTAATTTACTGACATCTGATATAAACCAGACTGCACTCCACCTTTACAGAAGGAGCTTGATTCTTTGAGGTACGATGAACTCATTTCCCACTGAGCCTGCGAAAGAGGTCGAGATGCAAAACAGCCAAAGGTAGGTCCCTTGTATTACTTGGAAATTGCTTCCCTGCACCCTCCATTCTCTGATACATTGGGAAAGGGCCACAAGAAATACTAGAGTTCCAGTTCTGACTCGGTTCTGTACTCTGTGATTTGAATCCATCCCATCTTTTATGATAGAACTATAGAATATGAAATATGATACTGCAAACAAAGTGCAGAACAATTAGTTACATTTCATAGGGCTTATTTGCCATCTTTTGGCAAATAAAGCATGTTTGCATATCCTCTTTCTTAAAAAAATGCCTTTCCTTTTGTATATATACTTGCCTTTTTTCTACACTACACAGTTAATGAAATTCCAAACTACTAATCAAAAACCTGTGAACTTTTTGGACAGTAAATTCTTTTTCCCATTAGATGTCTATACGATGCCTAAAACAGACTAGTCCTGATTTTTTGAACAGACCCATCTAGGGATTTTTGTTATTTAGAAAAGTAATACTTTTATTTATTTCATTAATTTAAAAATAAAAATGTTCTTTAATTTACCTGATTTCCTTATTAAAAATAAGGAAGAAAAGTGGCAATAGATTTCCATAAAACACCAGCACGGTAAAAGTGCACTATTGAGGAAATCACCTACAAGTGAGCTAGAATTACAGCTTAGTAAATTACACAATGTCCACCTCGGAGAACTCAAAAGTTCAGATGTTTCTTTGAGTCTTATTTAAGTCTCTTGAATCTAAGCAACTACGTAACTTCAAATAGTAGCTGCGCTATGTAAAATGTCTTAGCGAGGAAGATGCCAAAATGGACTGAAAAATCGTAGGCTTTCCAATAAAAACATTCTTTTTGGTCAACATTATTTGCTAAATTCAACCTAAACATATTAAACATTTTGCTCAACCCACAAGTGCATTTTTTGGTTAATATATTAATTATCCCTTCAATTTTTCTCAGTTTTTCTTACATGCCCTGTCTCTCTACTTTCCTCGCATAGATAATGGCATATCTTTCTCCCATATTTAGAAATATAACCTCTCTTAAAACACTGGTTCTATGAAAAACCTCACTTGGAGATGCTGTGACACTTGATGGAGTTGAAAACTCTGCCCGAGGAAGACGGGCTGTGACAGCGGCATGATCCCTGAAGATGCTTTAAAGTGCATCCAATAGATGATCCGTTGCTCCGACCACACAGGTGTAATGTTAGAGCTAGAGGGAACAACAGACTGTATATATGAGAAACTGTGGGCCAGTCAAATCAAGGAGGGTAAAGAGAAAAAAAAAATCCAAGGAGAAAACTTGAGCTGATCACTCTTTTCTTTTGTTTCCTGTAGAACTCAGAGGAAGGAATATGTGCATGCTGAATTTCCCCACCCCAGCCTTTTCCAGGCTTTACCTATAAGCAAGAGGAGCTGAGAAGGCATCAATGTCACTCCACCAAAATACTCACTTTTGCACTCAGAGGTAAATCTTAGAGCGCAGTCTTGACTGAGGGCTGCCTGTGAAAGCTATGGAAGAAGCTTCACCGGTCAGTTTAAGTGCAGGATCCTTTGTGCAGTTTTAAATGGGAAGTTACTTTAGCTTTAGGGAAGCAGAATCTAGCCCAGAAATCTCACTGTGCAATACATTAGATAATTATTATTAATTACAGTTAAATGCAAAGCATATATTTCACCATTTTATGATGAAGAGTATTTCCTAAAATGTCAATAAAGTTTAAAAAGAAACGGCTTGGTTCGTTTATTAAACCGTGTGAGTTAATTTCCAGTTGCTGCTTATTTTAAGAAAGTAAGAAAGAATCTGCAGCATCATAAAAATACAGTTTCTGTTTCTTATATTTTCTTCTCATAAAAAAGGGGGAAAGAAAAAAATGTGAAAGAGCTTAGAGCTAGGGTATTTGGTTTGAGGATCAGTTGAATATTTCAATTTTGTCTGTAGCACTAATTATAGACCTGATTATTATATAAATATTGTTTCATATTAGTTCTATGGCCAAACTTCTAAATTTAGAATTAATCTTTTTTTTTGATGATGTAGTTTCAATAATAAACATTATGATCAAGTCTAGGTGTAAGTTACAGTATTAAAATGCCTCCATTTTAAGCACTCGGTGGAATCACTGTTACTGCTCTGCTATGGCTTAGCTAGCCTGCCTGTAAAAATGAAGATTTATTTTTATGTGGCTTGAACTAAAACGACTGATTTTTGATGTGTGCTCACCCTTAACTATTAACATTGTGTGCAATGGCAGTTTAAATGTTTTATTTTCAAATAAACAGGCAAATGGACTGTTATTTCTATAAATACTAACAGGATCATGCCCAAGCGCTGGGATTTTTCAGCCTGGAGCAAGAGGAAACCACACGTTTTCTGTTTATTTTTGTGGGTTTTACTATTTTAAGTAACATCAAGCCTTGGACTAAAGATATTCTGACATTTCTGGTTACTTTGAAGGAAAAAAGTCGCAACAGTTTCTTAGCAAGTTAGGTTAACTTATGCTAAGTCACTGAGTGATAAAACAGTATTCTCTGTGACAACAATATAGGCAATGTCCTCCTGGACTTCCATCACCAAGTCTCTTGCAATGGAGCTCAAAAGAAACGTGTAGGAAGATGGTGGATGGAGGGCCTGCTCCTATGAACATGTATCCAAGTCGACTCATATGCATAGTGCGATTAAGTGTGATTCTGCAGGGGTATTTGAGAACTGTCCCTGTCTCCTTAACTGAGAACAGATGTTGACAGTGACATCAGATGCTCTTTTCTCTCTTCCCCTGACCTCAGCTTTAACACACTCATGAAGGACAAAATGCCAAGGTTCTTGTGCTGCCTTTGGAACAGTAAAACCTGAGCATCTGCTGTACGGTTTAGACCGGTGCACTGCTAAGTGTTGTTTTGGTTTTCCTTTGGAGCTGGCTGCTTATGTTTTGAAGGGGCAGAAATGGACAGTTGTCTGGGTTTTTTTTTTGCTTGAGCAATACCTCTGCGTCTTTTGCTTGGTTTCACTAAGTAATAACCAGTTGATTATCTGCAAGTAACAAAGTACTGCTTGAGAATTTTAACCGGCTTATTGAATAGACAAATTCAGACACCATTAGATGACCAAAGTTCTACAAAAATATCAGACTGTCATTTGAAACCGAAGGCTTTTTGCAGCCCAGAGTTATTCCTCTAAATCTCTGGTCAGTTTGAAACAGTTTGACCTCTGTATCTCATTTCTTTTCAGTAATAAATCCCCCTAATAAATAGAGAGAAAAATGATTGAAATAGGTAAATACAGAAAAATTAGGGAAGGAGAAAGCTAATGAACTCAGTTGCAATCACTATGCCAGTATTGCCTTAACTTAAAAGTATTGATTAAATAACTGAATATTTACATCTTGTACTGGAACCACTGAAGGCAAACGATGCATTGCAAAGCAAACAGAAGCTGACCTTTGCACGTTTTCCCATCGGGCTGCAGGGTAAATCCAACCGGGCAACTGCATCGTACCCCTGTCGCGGTATCCTTGCAAGTCCGATCACAGCCTCCATTATTGACAGCACATGTTTCTGCAGAATGAAAGAGAGAGAGAGAGAGAGAGAGAGGGAGAAAGGGAGTGTAATGAAATGTTCTGGGGGAGGGGAGAGGCACCGACTCTTTGGGGCAATATTACAACATTATGAAAGCAATCTAAGTTTAGGCAAGCCAACTGAAGCAAGCTCTCAAGGTCATCAGGGCCCACGTACTGGTTTTGACTAGTAAATCATTTCCACAAGTCACGATTTCTTGCTCCCCCCAAACTGGTGTTTTTATTCATTATATTTAGTTAGTGCTTTTGAACTGTCTTAGACAATAGGATGGGTTATTACATATGAAACAAGTTTAAAAAGAAAAAAAAGTGATTGCCTTTAAAAGCAGAACCAAACACTCAGTCTGTTTCGTATCAGTCAATGTCTAGCTCAAGCTTTTTAAGGTTCATTTTTTTAAATGATGTTGTAGGCATAATGAACTTTAAAAAGCAGTAGAAAGCAAAGCAGAGTGCTAGACTTGGAACCGAGAATTTCAAATCCTTAGTTAAGAAAGAGTTAATGGAAAATGAACTACATATATCACTTTGACAAGAATCTACATGCCCAATCTGTTCTTACTGAACTACAAGCAAAAGGCATCTGGGTTTTGTCCACTTAAAGCTTTTTGCAAATTGAAAGGAGTTTGGAGTGGGTGGGAGGGCATAATTGAGGTCACTGAACCCATTCCAAGCTGTGTCATTGAAATTTCCCAGTGCTTGTAGTATGCAGAAGGGTGGCTGGGCAAACACAGGCAAGGGAAAGCTGCAATACTTCTGAGCTTTTACAACAGTGGGCAATGACTATTAGGTACCACTACATTAAAAAAAAGTCTTCAACTTCATTACAGAAAAAGCAAAAACCCCTCCCTCATTGCCATTATTTTCTGTTACTCGTGTGTGCACATGCGCACACCATACACACATATACACACACATACCCACACACACATCCATAAAACAGATAAAAGGCAAGTGAAATGATTAACTTTGCTTTGATCCAGAGAATAGAGTGGATGTAAGGATGCCAATTTAGCACGTCAGTTTGAACTGTGCATTTATCTGAAAAGTATTTACTTCAGAGAGCAAGTCCTTTTAATAGTATCTTTTTCAGTTGCTCTGGCTTTGATTAAATTAAAATACCCCCCTGCCCCTCAAGACTGCCATTATTCTACTCGGCTCACCTCATTCTGGCTTTCCCTAAAGAGGCTTTGTCATTACTTACTCAGATTTACAGACTCCTATTGCTGAATATTCACAGTCTGTGTCACAATTGTACCCTGTGGACAAGGTCTGACAATAAGCTATAGGATATGCTAATCAGGAATTGCCTTAGAACAGTACATTGATCAAAAATTATTTACATAGGACAGAAAAGGCTTTATCTTTCAATTGACTAGTACTAAAAGATTTTTATTTTAAAGTAGCCTCAAGATGAACTTAGACTGGCCCTTCAGAGGGACTTCACTGCTTCAAAATAAGAGAAAAAAAGTGTAACTTTTTTTTTTTTTCTTTTTGCACTGGCACAGACCTCTACATCAGTTGTGGAATAAGCTGCTGGCACTTAAGAACAAACTGAGAGCAAGGGGTTGGGGCACACATGCATTAACAGCATGGGACAGAACTCTGCCGTCCATATATATTCAAACATACTCTACTAGATAGATTTTAAATTTTGTATGCCATGTGTGCTATGTAATAACATTGTGTAGAAGAAGCAATCAGTATACAAATGGATTTGCATATAACTGCCAGCAAGCACAGCTAACAAATGGATTAACATGTTTTCTAGAACAGCTTTCTGAAAATGGAACTGAGTCTGCAACTCCTTATTTTCGGGCGGAGATCTTGCTCACCTTAGGTACGACTTGCAGGACCTGAACCTAACTGTTTCAGTAATATAGTTCTGATTTTCATTTATTCCCCTGCGAAGGACTATTTTACACACTTAGAGACTGACACTGCAGCTTGAAGAAGCTTTCTGTAAATGACAATGCTGGCGTTTCCATTTGTATATGAATGTGCGTGTGTGTCCTCATAGGCCAACACATCAAATGATTTTATATTTCAGAGAAGGAAAAAAGTTTCAGGTCATTTAAAACTTTTTTATTTGGGTACAGTTACATGGTAGGATGATTTGCCAGGAGTAAAGAGTTAAGGTTGAAAAACAGGAAAAAGTGCTGAAGATGTACGTTTGGCATGGCACTGCAAAGAGCAGTAAATCTTATGTTAGCAGATTAATTTTGGCATATGAAGAGTCCTTTATTGCAGTTCATCAACACGAGATGAACATAAGCAGTAATATTTCTGCTTTCTGGATGACATCCAGTGAAAATGAATAGACACAATTTTTTTTTCCCATGGCATGGATGACTGGATCTATAGGGTAAGGGTCATTCAGTGAACAAGAGTTATTTCTATGTATAAATAGAGGGAATCAAGCCAGCTTTTCTTATTTTCACAGAGATTTAGTAAAACAAACCAAAAAGGATAAATACCCTTCAACTTTCCTGGTGACTCTAATACATGATGAACTTTAACAGAATGAAGATCCAAATGAGCAAGAGGACATCTGACAGTACCTCTAATGTTTTGGATAATCGGAGAGATGTACTGATGAAATTCCTTAAACTCAAGGTCATGAGAAAACATTGGTAAAAGAAAGTAAATGTGAATAGCAGAATGTGGGAAAGAGTACTATGAGCTA
The DNA here is from genome assembly GCF_964199755.1 of Larus michahellis. NCBI lineage: Eukaryota > Metazoa > Chordata > Aves > Charadriiformes > Laridae > Larus > Larus michahellis. The sequence continues at coordinate 90,111,607 of NC_133896.1, read as the reverse complement.
CTTCAAATAAAATAGCTGAGGCCTATATACAACATAAACTAAAGTGTGTCACCACCTGCGTTTCTCTTAGAAATGACTTCAAGTCATTCTTCACCTCACCACTATCAAACTTTACTATATATTTGAAATGCAAATACAAGTTTTAGGTCCCATATAGAGACCAGAAGCAAATTACTTATTTCAAAGCTATCACACTGGAGAAGCTATACTTATATGGAAGGTAAAGAACAGATATTCAAAATTTGGTTCAGATCTTCATGGTGACATTGATCCTGCAGATCATTTTCCAGCATTTTTTTCTCTGTGAAAGGCAACCTCAGCATATTTATTCCTTTTTTTTGTTTTGTTTCAGACTTTTTGGCATGTTTCTGATAGTTTTTGTTCTACGAGGCAGCAGGAAAAGAACTGGAAGACACAAATAAAGCAGTGTCACGTAACTGATATTTAGATTCCTTTTGAATTATGATAAAGCTCATCCTTTGAAACTATTAGACTTTACTGTGAATTTGAAGTGATGTTTGCAGCCCCACTTGCATCCTTATTGAATTCCCACCAGAAAATTCAGACAGAAACAGGGATGTAAAGAAACAGACATCTATTTACATAAGGCAGTCTGGGACAAGCTTACATTGTGTTTTTCCACTGTAAGCTCCTACTTCTGGAACAACCTTTCATGTACCTGCTCCCTGCATCTATAGAGAAGAAGTAACCAAAATTACCAACATGCTATATTTATGGTTTACTCAACTAGGACATTTATTGTTTTAACAACTGTCTGTTGCACTACGGGACACGCATAGCTTCTGGATATTAAAATATCCTATTGAAAGGCATAAACTTGAGCTCTTGGTCCTTCAATACCAGATTGGGAATGTTGACTAGTTTACCAGGTGGTTACGTGGGTATTCAGCCCTTTAATATGTCACTTCAGTGTCTGCAAGGGTTTAGCAGTGAAAGATTAGCTCTCCAGGTTCTAGTTCTGAAGTTTTTGAATTGAAGCAGAATCTCTGCCAGGTGGCAATAGAGACTAACAACTGTCTTTAAGAAGACTGACAGCAGACAGGATTTATTTGGCTTTCAATGCTATTAAATGCCTGAAACTTTGAACACATGTGTCATGGTTTGGGAACATTTCTGAAAACCTAAATTTCAGCTTTTTTTATGAAAGAGGTAAACACAACCATTCAAAATGTAAGCTTCTATTCAAACCTGGTTTTTGGAAGTGGCCAATTATTTCATAAAACCATTAAAAAATTGCCTTGGAGATATGTGTCTCCAAAATCTGTCTCCAATTTTTGTGACTTTGTTTTATCCCTATGATCAAAAGAGCATGACGTGATTTTAAGGGTATTGCTCAAAATCAGGCAAATCTTGGCATCTTTATTATTCACTTTGGCAGCCTGGGTCAATTTGAACTAAGATCCAAAACAATATTTTAGGAACTGCGATATGGTGCAAAGCAGACCAAACTTATACAGGTCTATGGGACTAGAAGAGATACATCTGAAGATCATACAGTAATGTATGTCTTAGCGAGGTCGCTCTCTATAATCTTTGATAAGTCATGAGGACAAGGTAGGGTTCCTGATGACTGGACAAGCTAAACACCAAGAAAGGCGAGAGAGGGGATCTGGGGAACTAGTGGCCAGCCAGCCTCACATCAGACCCCTGTAAGTTTATGGAGCAAATCATCCTGGAAGCCATTTGCAAGCACATGAAAGACAAGAAGATGACTGGGAATGGCCAGCACCAACTTAGTGAGGGCAAATCATGTTGGATTAATCCGACAGCCTTCTGCTATGACACGACTTACATTGTGGATAAGGGGAGAGCTGTGCATGTTTTTCACCTTAAGTTTAGCAAGTGCTTTGACATGGTCTTCCATAGTATCCTTGTGGGCACAGTGGTGAGACACAGACTGGGTAACTGGACAATACAGGGATTGGAAAATCATCTGGACAGCTGGACTCAAAGGACTAAATCAGTGGTACAAAGTCCAACTGGCAATCTGTCACTTGAGCTATCCCTCAGCCTCAGCTACTGATATTAGGGCCAATAATGCCTAATGTCTCTACTATCAACCTGGACAATGGGATAGATGGCATTTGCTGCAAATTTGTGGATGATACCAATTTCAGGGAGCGGTCAGTAAACTGGAGAGCTGGGCTGCTATGCAGAGGGGCCTTAACAGCTTGGAAATAATGGCCTGAAGGGGACATTATGAGCTTCAACAAAGGCAAACCCAAGTCCTGCACGTATGGGAATAATCCCATACAACAGAACAGGCTTAGATTTGACCAGCTAGAAAGCATTTTCAGAGAAAAACCCACGCTCCCTGGTGGACAAGTTGAATGAAAGTCAGCAGTGTTTCCTTATGGCAAAGAAGGCCAACAACATCCTGGCTTGTATTAGTAAGAGTACTAGCAGAAGATCAAAAGAAGTGACCCTACACCACTATTTGGTGATTTGAGTAACAACATCTGGAGTGCTGTGTCCAGTTCTTGGCACTCCACTGCAAGAAAGGCATGGACATACTAGAGCAAATTTAGTGGAGGTCTACTAAGATCATGTTTAGGGGGCTGGAGCACGTGATGAGGCTGAGAAGCTGAAAGTGGTTCAGCCTTTACAAGAGAATGCTCAGACGAGACTTTATTTCTGTCTACAGCTAATTAATGGGACAGTATAAACAAGATAGAACAAGACTTTTCTTAGAGGTGCACAGTGGAAGGACACGAGGCAACAAATAGAAGTCAGAATATGGGAAATTCCAGCTTGATACAAAGTAAACATTTTTCACCATGAGAGTTTTAAAACACAGAAACGGGTTCCCAGGGAGGCTGTGAAATGTATGCCCTTGGAGATATTCAAAACTCAACTGGACATGGCCCTGAGCAACCTGGTGTAGTTGTCCTTTCTTTGAGCAGGAAGTTGGATTACGTGAACTGCAGAGGTCCCTTCCAACTTACATGAGTCTATGATTCAATGAAACTGATTCACGTATCACAATACTGGAGGGGAAGAGGGAGAAGGTAAGTACCATAAACACAGCAAGCAGCACATCAAATTCAAGGTCACAGTTCATGTCTACTCAGTATCCTATTCAAGCTCAAGATCTCTTTGGAATCTGATACACTTGTATCGTTGATACACACCCGATGCATTTAGTACGGCCAATGATATCAAACTAGGAGGAGCTGTGGACTCCCTCAAGGATAGAGGCCTTACAGAGAGATTGTGATTGATAGACTGCAGAGCTGGGCAATCAACAATTGTATGAAATGGAACAAGGGCATGTGCCAGATTCTGCATCTGGGATGGGGTAATCCTGCTTATGCATATAAACTGAGGGACAGAGAACGGAAAGCAGCCCTGAAGAAAGAGATCTGGGGGTCTGGGTGGATGGCTAGTTGAATATGAGTCAACAGTGTGCCCTGGCAGCCAAAAGGGCCAGTTATGTCCTGGGATGCATCAAGCACAGCATCGCTAGCAGTTGAGGGCTGCACTGGTGCAGCCTCACCTTGAGTACTGTGTGCACTTTTGGGTGCCTCAATATAAGAAGGACATAAAACTATTTGAATGTGTCCAGAGAAGAGCGACCAAGATGGTGAAAAGTCATGAGGGCAAGACTTAGGAGGAGCAGCTGAGTCACTTGGCTTGTTCAGCTTCGAGAAGAGAAGGCTGAGGGGTGACCTCATGGCAGTCTACAACTTCCTCAAGGGGAGCCGCTGAGGGGGAGGTGCGGATCTCCTCTCTCTGGTGACCAGTGATAGGACATGAGGAAATGGCATGAAGCTGCATTAGGAGAAGTTCAGATTGGACATTAGAAAAAGATTCTTCACAAAGAGAGTGGTTGGTCACTGGAACAGGCTCCCTAGGGAAGTGGTCAGGGCATCAAGCCTGTCAGAGTTCAAAGGAGCATCTGGACAATGCTCTTAGTCATACGGATTAGTGTTAGGTAGTCCTGCAGGGAGCAGGGAGTTGGACTCAATGATCTTTATGGGTCCCTTCCAACTTGAGATATTGTATGATTCTATGATATTTCCAATAGGAAATGCTCATGTTCGGAAAGTTGGAGCATGGAAGTACAGAACTAAATTTCTTCCCTAGCTTCCCATAAGCTGCAATTACTTGCGCTGAAGCTCAAAAGAAATCTTGTGACATACTGGTCTCCTCATTTAAAATAGATGCAGTATTTCCTATACTCGTAAGTTCTTTTCAAATTCATTAGCACACATGCTCTATACATGAAAAATAGCATTGTTTTTATTGGTACCAATAGTACAGAAATTACTACAACAGTACTGAAATTAAAAGCAAGACTTGACACTCCCCACTCTTAATTTACTTTTTGCCCTGACGATATTTATTCCTCCGTAAATGTAACTTTTTACAGGGATAAGAAAATTTCATCTTTTCTATCTACTCTTAAATTACTTTAGATCAGCATAACATGCAACAGGATTAATATGAAAAAGCATTATATAACAGACAGGTTGGTGTTTTGTCTTAACTAAGGTCAGTCATTTTGGATTGACTTTCATTATGTTCCACTTAAAAAATGAATCCCATGACCTCTGGAATGTGTGCATATACCTGCACCTATATGCAAAACTCCAGTCTCAGTCAACCTGCTAAAACATTTGATACACTGTTCAGTGTGATAAAAATTTGCTTAAGATAGCTTAAATTTTCAAGTTATTCTCTTAAAAGTTAAAAAGATTAAAAAACCTGAAGATGCTGTACCTTGGTATAAGGAATGAAACGGACAAGTAACAAAGTGATCAATCGTGTTTCTAAGAAGACCTAAACCAAAATAAACTTCTTTGGGGTGTAGGCAAGAAATTAATTTCAGAAAGAGGCAAGCACTCTCTTTGCACTGTAAAGCTATAATCCTGCCCATCACACAAGAAGGCTGAGCGGTCTGGCAGTCACAAAGAGCCCGCAGGAAAAGACATCAAATGTAACTTGGGCTTGTATTATTACTGTCTAAAAGGAAGATGCCATTTTGCAGTCACTGTACCACTGTGCAGGCCACTGAGATACCAGTCAATGTAGTGTATTTCTACCATGTTGACCTGTGCTACTGTATCCGGAGCAAGATAAAAGACAGAGGAGTGCTATGTGGACCTCAGCATGAAGGAAGACAATCTTAATTTCATGTTATGCCCAGAATGTCTAAAAAGTATAGAAATATTGCGCTAGTGATCAATGTCACTTCCCTTTGTCTGATCAATATGCAGCTCTATCACAAAGGGCCTTTAAGTGACAATGCATAAAAGCAAAAGTCAGTCATCTAGCATCCAGGTGTTTTCTTTGGATATATGGAGAAGTGATTCTCTAATCTTTTCTGTTACCCAGCATAGCAGTCTGCAGTCAACAGGATCCAGAAAGCCCTATTTGTTTTCCAACTCTTGTTGATCATAACACAATGACTGGAAAGAGCAGAGACCAACTGTAAATGAAAGAGCTCTTTTCAATAATGTATGTATAAACATGCAAAGAAGCCTTAGCGGAAGATCAAAAGTGGCCAGCTATATGGAAAAAAAAGAGAAATCATATATAGCCTCAAGTGAAAATGGAGAGGGAACCCACTTAAGTCATCACCTCCATTCAAGGAAGTCTTGCAGTAGCTGCTGTGCTGATCATTCATCTCTAGGAGAAGCATGAGAGGGACAGTTAATGGCAACTTCTTCCACAGAACAATTTGTTCTTGGAAGAAATGAAATGAAAATATTCTTTATAGCTAATGATCACCATCTCTTCTGAATCAGAGAGGAAGGTTAGACTGACCTCCTGTCTTAAGGCCTTGTGCAGAGGAAAAGGATTTCCTGCAGCAAGAGGTAGGCAATAAAAGATTAGGTTTGGTCACATCTGTAGGTTTATGACAGCAAACTCCAAAGACAGTGAAATCTATACACTGCAAAATGTGCAGTGTGTGCCCTCTTTTCTCACTAATTAACAGTAATTAGTAATTAGTAACTGCTTTAAAGGTAATAGCTGTTGGAAACATGGAAAGGCAGGTTTGTGCTGATTCTCAAATTTAAAAGGCCACTGAGGTGTTTAATGCTGTCCAAAGACACAAATCTGGGCAATGTCTGACTTTAGGACAAAAGGGAGACGAAGAGATAGCAGTCCCCCAAAACAAAGAATGTTTTCTAAATTTCCTAAATTTCTGTAAACCATTTAAGTTGACAGGGTAAGCAGTAAGTACAGCTGAAAGCAAGACATGAAAGGGGAGAAATGCTTGTTTTCCCTACCTAGTTCCTATAATTGGCCAAGTGATAACACTGACTTTAACTGGCAAGTCAAAGCAAACTAGCAATTGAACTTCCTTTCATTTGGAATTCATTTGCAGTAGCCTAAAGCTCACCGGGGTCAGCAGAAAAAGGGTGGTTCGTCTTTGCTCACAAAATATGTAGCACATTAGAGAAGCTTATTTTGAGCCAACTTTTATGCCAGCCAAAGAACAATTAATGATGGAGGAGTCTGGAGCTCTGAATTTAGAGTATCTATCAGGTCCTATCAAGCAGGTCATAGCCCAAGCAAAGTTATCAGTACTTTAATACTCAGAGGGTAATCATATCTACTTCTACACTTGGTCTGAATTTTGCACAAGACCTGAACACAGTATCTTATGCTCAGAATAACTGTCTTAAATTCAGGGCTTAGACACATGAAACAAGTCAATCTTGATGTAACTGAAAGCTAAAGGTTGAAAGTAGAAAGGCAGCTTTACAGCACCCACTGTTTTATCCAGTGCGTCTGTGAGGTATATGGGTTACCTTAGACCTTTTTTTCCTAATGAGGTGCCTGTGAAGTAATATTGCCTGGCAACTGGAGTGGCAAAAGGGGTTAAACTACCAGCAATCTCTGTTCCTCAGCAGATGTGCTGTAACTAAAGCTGTTGTAAACTGCTATTGCATCTGAACCAAGAGGTAACCTGTTTACCTATCCTAAACACATAAAAATGAGTTGATTTGTCTGCATTTAATTCACAGTGAAACAAAAAGTGACTCTCCAGGCTATGCGTACAGGACAGGAAAACTTATATATTGGAACAAGTGAGGAAAGACTAAGGATATCTGTGAAAGCAAGCCAAATATCTGGCAATCGGTAAGTATGAATGCTGAAAAGCTGAAAAATGCCCTGTTAATGCTTATCACCTTGATAGCTATCACAAGAGTTGCTGTTCTCTCCTCATTTGCTTTATGCCCTGCACCGATTCCCAACAGATTTTACGGTACATTTCAGCAGAAGTGAAATGCAGAACTAGTCCTAGATAGTGCACACAGGATATCAGTGAGTGCTATCTTAAATTTAAACTGGATTTAAGTAAGATTTCAAAGGAAACTTCCAGGATTTGGGTAATTCTTTTAAGAAGGAAAAAAGTACATACTCATGATTGTTTTTATTTTGAGAAGGCCTAATCTTAAACCATTAATTGCCATCATCTGTAATGATTCTTTGCATCCCTGTGGCATTTTGAGCCCTCATAAAGACCAACACCAGGACTCCATCGTGCCAACTTCTATTAAGTCACAGTTATGAAACAGTGACGATGCTAAGGTATTAGAGCAGTTCCGTGGGAGAGCCAGATCCTGCTCAGCTGAGTGGTACTGGCTCCCTCACCTTCAAGAAAGCTGAACTCGTTCAGTTTAATACGAAAACTATCTGGAAACAAATTAGCCCATAGCTTGTATTTCCTCTCCTCTCACACTTGAAAATGCTCTTTGTTCAGTCTAGCTCAAAGGTAGCCTATGCTGACACCTCATCTGTTTCCTTCACGTTGGTATCGCAGCACAATCCCCACCAAACATAGCTCTTTCTGAATTCCACAAGGAGAAACTAAACACACAACTAAAATATCTGAATTTTCAGTTAAGTGAGAACTATGTTATTCTCATGCAAATTATGCTCTGTGGTGCTGAAAGGGTAGAGAAAGAGCATTCAGAAGAGTATAATGAAAGAAACAAATAGCTGTGAACAGATGAAGGAGAAACTGAAAGAGCTTCATATTCAGGGAATGAAAAAGGTGAGACAGAAAGGGTGACTTGCAGGATGTGGAATTCTTCACTCCGTTATGCTTGTCTCCTCATTTCCTTGCAATTTCATGATTGGTAGAATTTTATTTGCATCAAAATAGGATGAGAACTCTGCACTGCCACATACGGAATGTGTGAAGAAATGACTAGGTGAATCTTGCACTGAATCATGAATCCCACAGCTCTCCTTTCAGAAAGGTTTGATTCCACTTCAGGGAACACTACATATTTAGCGAATGTCACTTGATAGATTGGATCAGGTGTTTTATAAGCACTGGATAAGTCCACTCTGGTCCCTTAAAAATGGCACTATTGGTTGTGATTGTGGTGCTTTTTTCTAAATAGAGAAGCTGCTTTAAAGAAAAACTGAAAAACTCTGAACATTGCAAAGGAGCATTATCTCCTGACCTTGGACAAATCCTTTCATTTAAAATGGAAAAGCAAAACAATGGGAGGTATTGGTAGGAATTCTGGATAAGGTCAGAGTCTTTATCATCAGCAAAGAAATGAAGAAAAGGGATTTTTACAGGAAATAGCACACCATTCACAAACTCAATGAATAAAAGTGACGATAACTCAAGATGAAAGGATCTGCCCTTGGGAGAGAGAGAATGCATGAATGACCTCAGGGATTCCGTTCCCCAGTTTTCTATGATTTCATAAAGGAAAGTAGAACTGACAGAAAGAGTTAAAGTGAGGTCTTGGTTTCATACTAACTGAGTTAGAGATCCTCCTGGCAATACACCTCTTAGTAATATGTTTTAAATGCTTTATTGATTAAAGCATAAAAAGATTGTGATACATACAGAGCAGCACACTTGGCTTTCTGACAGTGAGCATTTCTAAGTCAGATAAAAATCACTCAGAGAAATAAAGACATATTTTAAGTAATTTGAAAGAATCCTAGGAGGCAGTACAACAAAGCTAGGAACTGAAGTACATACTGAAAAGGTGCTCTTAGCTTAAAGTGACCCTTGGTGGGCTGTAACTATGATAGAAGTTAATTGCTTTGGAAGAACACTTGGAAACAAATACTAGCTTGTCCATCTCCCTGCCCTTCAAGACAGAAAACCGGGAGTAGGGTCACCTAGAAACTCTCATTTTAAAAGAGAATCAAAAGTGAAGTCTGCAGAATCCATTTTTAATTCACATTAGAATAAAACAACCTTAGAATAAACAACCATTTAGAATAAACAACCATTTAGAATAAAACAAGACTTTTGGAAAATTTCTAATGGAAAACCAGAGTTCATAGCACTCTTTATTCCAATGACTTGGTAATTAGGGCACTACATGCCATGTTAGAAACCCAGGTCTCGTTTTCTATTCTTTTATGCTTATTGAAACTGAAGAATCCCAAGGCCTTACCAGGCTATCAATCATCACTACTGGCCCCAAGGGTAGACCACCTTCATGATGCAATAATGAGTTAGTCTGACTTTACAACACAACATTTCCCCTGAACATGGGTGGCAAATCACCATGAAAGTGTCTTCGGTATAATTTCCTCACATTTCAAATGAATGTTCTAACCAGACTGCCATGTACATTCTATCTCTCTATTTCTGAAGATCATTCCAGGCAAAAGCACTGTGGAAACCAGAGTCTTCCCACAAAACTTACTGGCAAGAAAAAAGAAAGGCTTTTGCCAGAAAAGTCTCATCAGATTAAAGGACTTCTTATGCAAAGAATGCACAGCTTCAGTAAGTTCTGCACCACAGAGTCCTGAAATCCAGAAAATGGTGTATTTCCATAGGAACTACACAACCATTGTGTCTTTTATACAGTAATTCAAGACCGAGGTTTGTCTTTGGAGAAGTTACGCACAGTGAACCACCAGAGGAGTGATCTTTGGATGACTGAAAGAATGACCAAAGAAGGTTTCCATATTGATATGATGTCATTTTACACACAGTTGGAGAAAATCACTTTAATTATGAGACTCTGGTAATTCTAGTTAACTTTGTAGATTCTGTTTTCTTGTAATCAAGAGAGAGCTGTATGTCTCTGCTGAAAAAAAAACAGTGATTCAGAGTAAGTCCTGAAATTCCTAACAAACAAAACACTGGAGGCAACAGCTTGGGTCAGGTAAGCACAATGAAATAGAAAGTCCACAAGAACAGTTACTCTATGATTTCAAAAACATAAGCCATAACACCCCCTTGCTCTTCTACCAAGTAGAACCAAGTCTTCAGTAGAAAAGATTACAACCCTCAAATTTGCAATGTGTCATAGGGAGAGGCAGAAATAAAAAGAAGACTGCATACTAGAGAAATTAGAAGAGTTTTTATCTGTTATTCACATGTATGTTTGCACAGGGCACAGATCCTTGCAAGTTAAGACCTGAGATTTTTTAGCCTTAAGATCACACAGTCCTGCACCACCAGTTCTTCTCAGCTCTGGAATCCCAAGAATTTCCAGGTGAACTAGGAGAAAGAAGGGGAGAAGGGTAGCTGACCATATGTGCATGAATGTGCATACGGACAATGCTTCTCAAGTAAGTGACCTTGCTTTCTCCTCCCATGATTATCAATATGAAGTCCACACACTGGGTGTGTGCCCTCTGTAGTCCCTATTTAATGCAAGCTACCTGAAGGAGGATCTTGATTCATCAGAAACAGGGAATGTAGAGGACAGCTCTGCAAAGACCTACATAATGCCTGGAAGCCTCTGTGAGGGGCAACTGCAGAACCAAGGATGGTGCTTCAGATGGCCTTTCTGCCTTGAACTCCTGGGGAGTATGTTCAGCTCACATCTAATGGTTCTACCTCTGCTCATTAACCATCAGGCCTGACACAATCTGTTACCTGCAGCGATAATCTGGGGTGGAAAAAGCTATAACTAAGTACCTTTCTACCACTGAGGCAATCAGATGAGGGGTGCTCCTAAAGGATCTACTCCCACACAAATAAAAGTCAAAGGATGCTTGATGTCCAGGGCGAATAAGGCAGGCTAAACCTTAGATGATTGTGCTTTAGGAAAATATACCATATGGCTGATTACTAAGCTCAGATGACTCAAGATATATAAAGTTTGGTACCACATTAGTTTCAAGTGGGTAAACCTAACGTAAGAAGAATCAGCTCCAAAGTTTAAATCTGTCTGACTATTTAATGTAACATGCTAAAATGTTTGCCTTTGCTGCAAATGTAGTAAGTCGTGACAATAAGCTCAAATTGTGGCGTTTTTTTTTTAAATATGATGTGAGCAGCTCATTAAAATCCATTGTAGGTACTGGGCTAAAAATCTTCGGAAATCAAAACAGCTTTGGCCAGGCCAGGATAAACACAGTTACCTTGGCTGATGTTTCTAGGTACCTTCTAGAGGCACACAACTGGATGAAAGAGCTGACCAGCATACAGAGAATGGCATGTCATGAAAGTGGCCAAAGCAGGACCTGCACTTGTCATCTACTAGTCTGAACTGGCTCTGGCTATCTGCTACGATGTTTGACATCCTTGGAGTTGAACTGACAGTGGAAGTACACTTTCCAAAGCAAGTGCATGTTAAGTCAAAAAAAGAGAGATGATTCTGTCCCATATAACATGCAGTGATGTTCTCTGTCATAAGCTAACCCATGGGAGAAATGCCCAAATTGCCATTTCCACAGCTCACATCTCTAGTGATTACTGCAGAGAGGTCTTAGTGGAGTGCACACTCGGCTCTCCAGGCATGTAGCTTGGCGCTCATTATAAACAGCTTGGAGGCTACGAAAAATGGAAGAGGAGCCATCTGCAGAAGCCAAATGATTCTTGCCACAACAGAGGAAAATACAGAACTAGTGAAAATACTACCTTAATCACTGGTTCTGTGTCATGACTATAGACAGACCAAAGCCCTGACTGTAAGCCACTCTTAGGAAAACAGGGATGGAATGTAATATATTACATACACATATAGGTACACATATAACATGTCCCAGCCTGGCAAAGCTGGTCCTTGTTGGTGTGATTTTCCAAATGACTTGAAGTGCTTCCTACACTACACTACAGAAACAATCTAGGCTGAGGTAAACTTTAGCAGTAACAAAGTCCAGGACAGTTCCAATGCACCCTACAGTTTATACAAGCACTTCAATTGACAGGAAAATAATTTGTAGGGATCTTGGGAGCCAGCTTCAAGGGAAGGGAAGAGAATTACATTCCTGTACCTGATGTGGGCTGCAAATAGCCTTACTGACGACACAAGAAGTCAGTGTCCAATGGCAAACCCTTACGCTGTCCTGACACACAATGAGTTGAACGTGTCCTGTGAAGCAATGAATTTCTGTGTAGAGTTTGGGTTTCTGAAGACACTTGTAGTGATGGCATTACTGCCATTTGCACCATTATCCTGGCCTTAAATATGCAAAGGAAATTACCGTGTTTCCTTAAGTTCAAGATGGGCTCAATGTCCTGTTGCTCTTTGCTATACTGAAAAGAACTTTGTAAAACTCTCTTCTTGCGACAAGAAGGAACAAACTTTATATCTTCTAGCGCCAGAGGAAGAACATTTTGTTGCCAAAGTGAGTTCTTACAGCAGTGATCTCTGGAAAGAATGGAAAAGGTGCATGGAAGGTGAGGGAGAGAAACATGGCCTTTGCAGTTGTTGTGAAGACACTTGGGTTCAAGCCCAAATGAACCTGATGCATTTGGCTACTAAAGAGCATAGGGAGGGACATGAAACACGATGAGAAATGGGTCAGGCTCACCTCTTCAAAAAGTGCTGATCAGAGGGTAAGATCTAAGAAACGCACTGGATAGAACATCATGGTTGTGTCGCTAAAGCACCTTAAAGGTTCATGCAGTCGAGTAAGGTCTGTGATGATAACAATGTAGCAAGTGACCACACTTTTAAAGACAATATAAAAAATATATAATAATTTTTTTTGATGCTAAGAGTTGATGTAAAGACTATCCAAAGAGCAAGGCATTACCTTTGAAAAGGAGATGATGACTTCTTGAGTCTGAAGTTCTTCTCAACTGAAGCACTTGAGACAGTGCTGCAGTTCTGGTTCCTCAAAGAGGAATTTTTCAGCTGCCTGTCACATCTTTGTAAGCAGTTGACTTATTTGTACTGAGGCAGCCCAGTGACATAACTGATGCTATAAAATCTATTTTTGTGTCCACAGTATCAAGCTCCATGTAAAAGAATTCCTCAGAATATCAACAGATACTGCTCTATAAAAACCCTGTAGCCTTTTCAAGCAAAAGACAGTGCCCAAGAAGAGAGTAATGCCAAGCCAGTGAGACTTGATAATTTATAATATAAATAACGATAAAGTGCTATACTACTGGATGACTCATCTTTGCAGTTGTAGACTGTGGGTCCACTGGACTTACGAATTTTATGCAGGGCTGCAATAGCAAAAAGAGATTTGGAAACTTGATACGTGAATACAAGCAGCTTCCACTGCTGAAGATGTGGCACTGGACAAAAGATTTTGCAGATATGTGTATTAGTAGGACTGAGTGGAAATTTGGTATTTCTAAAGTTGTATGCCCACACTAGAATGGTTTTCATCCAGGTAGACAGGGCATGATACATGTTACAAACTGATGCTGGATTTGGACTGAACAATATGTGAAATGCTTTAGCACACTCCTCTAATCAGGTAGGGCAGTCTCATGCTATGATGCTATGACAGGAAAAACAGTCCTGGCAAATACATTCTTGTAAAGGTAAAGGAAAGGTCTCTGTGACTGTTCCTAAGAAATACACTGAAAATATTTTCAGAAAAAAATGTGTTGTACCATACAAAACAGAGATTTGAAGATAATTTTAGGAGCTGAAGGCAGTGCTCAACTAATTGCAAGATAAACTATAGCAGATATTTAAGACCTGAAGACATTGGTTGTGCCCTGGTTTTAAATGCTTGGATCTGTGCACTTCTGCAGGATGAACGTGCACTTTCCTTCCTAATCTACAGAATGTACATGGCTCAACGTCCAGTTTATAACACGCACCACAGAACTCTGGCAGATGGCAGAACCTCACCAGAAGCCCACCTGGAGTTCAATTAAGGCTTTACTTCTTTCCACTCTGCAATGGCAACAGCCCAGGGGGAAGTGAAGAAAATGTAAATGAGCTGTATGAACAGCAATATGGCACAACATTCACTGATCCGAGAAAAGTAATTCAGTGTCATCTCTTGAATGAGAGTGCTCTTTACTCTGAATCCAAGTGTTTTTCTCTAAATAGGGGAGACAAAGGACAGCTGGAAGTCCTGGGGGTCCTTCTGAACCTTATGAAAAAAGTTGGATGAAAATTCCTAGTAATCATTGGATGGCTCTAAAGGAAAGCTTGTTGCAGATCATCAGAGAAGACCACTTTCTTGTCTGCCTCACAAGATCTAGATAAAATTGCACCTAACAGGAGGCAAGTAAGTGTATTTATCTACTTTCTCTATTTAAGATTTAGCCACATGTCACAGAATCGCACCATGACTAGGACACAGGCCCCTGTAAGAGTCAGTCTGAGCTACAGAGGTGGCCAGTCTTGCTGTAGCAAAATGACTGGCATAGACAGTCATGTCTGACAGCAGTCCTGTTCTCCTAAAGTAATCTCATGCAAGCTTATTCTTAGGCTTGGCTGATATTAAGGGTTATAAAGATCATAGTCATTTTAATAGCATGCAGCAAATGACAGGGGACTAGAAATTATCATCTTGGGGCTTGCAATTGAAAGCATCTTTCATCAGACTGCTAAAATTACATAAAGTCATCTGCTTTTCCTACTCTCCTGAGACTGCCTGCAGGAGGGTCAAAAATCACAGTCCATTTACAAAAGCTGGTAACAAAGTTTCCTGAGGAGCCTTCCAGTACTTTCTAAAACAATTGTTTAGAAAGCATCCGAAGACACATGGAATTTCATGGAAATGCTGCTACACTTCTGAAATGTAATAAGACTTCATTCAAAAAATAAATTGTGGATTTTCTGACCATCAGAAATCAGTAGAAATAAACAAGTAGAAAAGTCCCTAAGTAATAAGCTACCCACTCAGATCCCACTTACTAATTAAATTTCTTTTCAGCTCTAGTTAATGTTTTTCTAAGGAATCAGTTGTTCACACATGGCATGTCCATAAACGCTCAGCTTTTGGCTGATACCTGCTAATACAGGAGGTACTGAAGAGTTAAAAAATGTATTTTGCAAACTGTATTTCTAACTAAACCTATTTCTAGAGTCTATGTTCAGCTTGGAACTTGCAGACCTGGTGTTAACTAAGAAGCTTGTTGCTAATTGTAACTTTTAAGTCTATTTGCCTGGACTCTTGTGAGCAGTGTGAGCTTATTTTCAGGTTGGATGAATACTTTTATCAGAGGGTGAGGCAGCAACGCAGTGCACTATGTTGCTTAGTCCCTCTAAACCATATTGTATACACTGTTAGTGGCTGGGAAAACGCACCATTTACACGTAGAGGATTGGATTTTCCAGTGGTCTAGAGGCCCTTTGCACGTTTTTTGCCTGACTTCCTGTGAGACTATGGGTCTTACTGAAATTACAGCTAAAAGTGTTAATAGCACCTTTAGAAAGCAAGATGAGCTGCCTCATAGCTTTTGTTAGCTTAAATTAATTTAAACAGTGCATCATTAAACAATAGATTGATGTGGGTCGCTTGCTAGGTCTGCAAACTGATTGCAAATGAATGATCACAGATAATCTGAAAATAATACATCTAATGCCATTTCAGAGTTACAACACCGTGCCATTTCCTACACAGTACTAGTGTGCTGGCCTATGGTTAAGTGGACTGTTTGTGATGGGTGATGAGATACAAGTGATATGAAGACTTTATAAATACTGTCACCTACTGCAACTATTAGCCCAGCAATCAACTAAATATTCAAAGTGAGGCTTCTGGTCTCCTAGAGGTGGTCCTTCCAGATAGGTGTGGATGCTTACAGGGAGAGCTGAGATTGCCAAGGGCTAGCAGGACAAAGTCTGCAATGGACTCAATGGTTTTAAGAAACAGAATAGTGACCAGGAGGGAGGAGAGCAGAATCCTGTCCTGCCAAAATCTCTTCTGTGGGTGAAGAATCCTTGTCTTGTAAACAGTTCATTGGGTACATCTCACCAATGCTCACTATGTTAAAAACCTAGTGGAAATAACTATATGTGGTGAGTAGGGCATCAGAATGGAAAATACAGAGTAATAAATGACCTGAAAACCTCTAAACTGCTGGCATCATTCAGCAGTCTCTGTGCTCTTTGTCGTACGAGAAGAGTCTGGCAGGGGTCCAGTCACTCTACCCTTTCTGTTCCCAAAAGGTCATTCTCACCAATGGCCATAAATGTAACATGAAGAAGACAAGCACAAGGGTGCGCAACGGGTTAACTGAGAGCAGAAGCTAAAGAATTATCTTCATTGTTCAATGAACTTCCTCATCCCTTCCACTCTCAGGCTCCAACAACACAGAGAAACAAGCCATGCTTCAGTCTTGAAAGAAGAACATACGGAAGCTCATAGTCACTAGGGAAAGATCTTTCAGTGGTTACTAACATGGCTGCACAAAGGAAATAAATGAATTTCCAGTCATAATATTTACATTTCAATCAAAAGTACTGCAAATTTTAAGTAGGCAAATACAGTTGTTCATTTAACACCACATATGTAATAGAATATTGTTTTATATCATCATCACCATCCACTTTTAAGTCAATAGGGAGGCCTGCAACAGGAGATTTTTCAGGAACCCTACAGCAACACATACACACAAACACGCACAAATCAAATGTAAGAAGTAGCTTGCGTAAGGTAAGTAAGGTTAATGGCAAAAGCTTCTTTCTATGCAGAAGAAATTGAACATTAAAGCTGCAGCATTAGGAAAAAAAGTTTAAAAACAAGAAATGAAGTCGTACAACAGACGAGAACTTAACAAAATTGGTGACCTTTCCACACAGATGAAGTCAGGTTAAAAAAAACCAAATCAAACCAAAACCAAAGGGACCAAATGAGACCAAAAGAGAACCTCCCCCCCCACACACATACAGACAAAAGTGAGAGCACAACAAAGGAAGTGGAAGAAAAGTGTTACCCATAAGTAGCCGCCGTTTCACCCGCTTGTCCACATCAGCTACTGACGTGGCATTGTACTCAGAACTCTCAATTGCAGCCTCATCCTTCTCTAAAACACAAGTAAGGGACAAACATGGAGCAGTTGGTTAATCACAAGCCCAATTTTCCGCTGCCTAAGACAGTTTCTTGGCATGGCACAGCCAAAGCCAAGAAGCAAGGCATGAAAGCACTAAATCCCCGTTAGAGAGTTAATTCCCTTTGAGACCCCAGGAACAAATTAAAGGGTGTTTTGGGAAAGGAAGGAGAAAGAGGGGGAGGAGGAAGAATGGTCAACTATGAAGTAATTAACCACATACAGGAAGCTGGATTCCTACTGGAGAACAAGACAGCTGACATGAGTGCCCCAGAGAGGTGTTAAGGATGAAAATTAAAATTCAGGGATGCTAGTTAAACAAACTACGAAAGACAAACTGTAAAGTGATTCAGGCTAATGGTGGCACCAGGATCTGAAGGTGGCAGGCAGAAGACTGAGACAGATAGAGAGAGCTAGAAGAGTCCGGTGATGGATGGGCACGGATGCACCATAGTCTCGTACACATTGACACATCGTGAGGAGAAACCAAACAACAGCATGCAAATTAAACAAAAACAACAACAAAAATAAACAAACAACAAACCAAACAAACACAAAAAAAGATCAATTTGGGCAGTGCTGGTTGCCTGCTTGTCTATGAAACACTACTAGCTAAACATTCAATGCTAGGAAAGATGTTGCAAGAACAGGGTTTAGTAATTTTATAAGCATGCAGTAAGCAAGATGATGTCGGCAGAGGTCATTTTACAAGGTAGTCTCTGATAACCTACATGTAAGAGTGCCATACAGCATAATGAGGACTTCAGTTTGGTTATGCTTCATTAGAAATACACAGAAACAGTCACAAGTGTGGGAAGAGATGATCAGTAAGTGAAATAAAAAGAAAGATTTCTGATACAGGAGAGCAATGGAGAAGCAGCAGCTGGGTAAATAAAATGATTTATACAGAGGGAAATGCTTATTAGGAAAACAAAAACGAAAATGCAAGTGGGGACTTTCACATGCAGCAAACAAAAAAATAAAATAAAAGGATAAGTCAAGCAAACGAAGACAAAATATGTTAGACAAAGGGTCAACAAGTATTTAACTGGCAATGCAGAAGTTTGCATTCTTGCAGTGATGCCTGGAATATATACACCACTGAAGACAGCAAACACTGGAATCACTGAAGTGAGGAGGAGGAGGAGGCTGGCAGGTTTTGTTTGTGGCAACACTACATGGTTGAGTGGTAACAAGAAGTTGTTTTGTTTTGTTTTTAACAAGTTCTAGATGGGATCAGGCTGCAATAGAGGCTTTTGTTTGAGTTTTTTTTTTTTTATTTTGCTCTGTAAATAATTAATGAACGTCAGTTATCAGACAAGACAGGCAATCAGGAACCATCACCAGAAAGCAGGAATAAAAATATAAAAATAAATAAAAAAATTTCAAAGTATTCTAAGAGAAAGAACTACTTAGAGGGAAGAAAATCAGCACAGGCAGTAATATGTGACTTACATCACAAGACCAAGGAATGTAACATGGAATTGTATGTATTAAATTACAAAAATGGAAAAAAAAGTAAAAAACAGGTGCAGTGTACACAGCTTTTAAAATCATTTTTACATGCTGGACAAAATAAAACATCAATCCAAGGATACTAGTGAACGCTAATAAATAGAAGATCAATTATCCATTCAGTAAAACCTGCTCTCAAGGTCCTCGCTCTTGCAAATTCTCTGCACGTGGAACTACCACAGGCTTCAGGGAGGTTGCTTAAACAGAGGGACTGTATGATGGAGCCCTCTGCGTTACTCAAAAGTACTAGCTGAGAGATCCCGTAAGCCGAGACATGGCTTGTGCATACAGCAAGGCAGAGTCAAGCGCTGAACCTTGTTCAGCTCTACCTCTGCCAGCATAACCCTCACCCTACCACACAATTTGTGCAATCAATCAGACCCATCAGGAGCGAGCGAGGCTCTGGGCAGCCACCGAGTTTTATGCCATGGATCTGACTAAGGGATCACTGAAGATAACTGACAGATTTCCACGGGTTTCAAGTGCTCTGTCTTGCAGTATTGATAAAGGAGAGAAAAGGTGATAAATATGTGTCCATTCTTTTTTAATCTCAGGAAATTACTAGGAATTTGTAAGAATTTGAAATTAAACAGACAAAAAAAAGGCAACGTGACCACGATGCTAATGAAAACCATTATCAATTTTAGGTTCTGATCTGTCAGTAAGAATTTCCAGATTTTAACTTGTAGTACGCAAAAATATCCTTTTTTTCTTAAAAAAAAAAAAGCAGAGTGCAAAGAAATGGTGGTAAGCAAATAATATATTCTATAATCATAAATGTCTGCATAGCATCTCCCAAGATGCTCCATCTCTTGAACGGCTTTTTCCTACTGAAAATCTGAGTGAAAACTTATTCACTATAAGTGCTGTACTTTTTAGAAGCATAAAACATACAACAGGGAAGAAAGCACATCAGGATAATTAATTTTCCCCAATAACAGCTTAGAAAAGAGGATAATTTTCCTCACTTTGCTTACGCAAGGAAGTCTTGACTCATGAAAGTGAACAGAAGAGCTGAACTTCCATTCCTAATTATGAATGTTCTACACCTTTTTACTTCAAAAATTATTAGAGTTATGAAAAGACATAAAAGTTGCAAAGGAGTAACAAAGGGATACTTCATTAACAAACATTTTGACAAAATATGCACAAATGCTTCTCTCTCTGTATAGCATGAACGTAGCTACTATGGCCAGGAACTGCTTGTTACAGACTTCTCTCAGCAATGGTGCTAAACGCCTGTGAGATACAAACACACACGCGCACACACACACACACGTGCACATATATATTCTATGACGAATATGAAATAAAATGCACTGCATAGAAGTACTTACCAATGCAGGTTCGGCCATCTGAATGTAGGGCATACTTCTGATGACAACCACACACAGGACCAGTATCTGTGTCATCACAGGTGTGTTGGCAGCCTCCATTCCCATAGTTACAGGTTACTAGTTAAGCCCCAAATGAATGTGTATATATGTATATATAAATAAAATGACAATGAAACCAATTAGTCTTGAGGGCCTTGCAGAATACAGAAGAGCAGTAACAAATGAAGACATAAGGCAACATCATATTTGTAATTGCAATTATTTGCATTTCTTATTCTTTCTGACCCCACTTATCTTAGCCACGTTCCTGTCTCACACCCTATTCTTAATGCATGCAGTGAAGAAACAAAGACAAAGATAAAAAGTAGCACTTTTCACCCAGTCTGTTTGTATTCATAATTTTACTATGACTGGTTAGCTTCCTGAAAGTTTCGTATCTGTGATGTATACGGCATGAAGAAATGAGCAGTCTACTAATACAGACATATATTTCCAAGTCTACAGACAGCATTTCCCTTTTCTTTCCCCTTCACTTTCTAAGTGGAGGAAGCAGAGACCAAACAGCAAGAATAGAACCACATAACTCTTGACATCTATTATTTCAAGCACTGGTCCTCCTAGAGTAGAAGGAGGTGTAAAAATAAAACAGGAAACATGTTTTGGGTTTTTTTTTCCCTTTTCTTCTCTGAAACAAGAAATACATGGTTGTTATGGCCATGCAGTGCACTGGCTTCAACTAGGAAAGAAACACTGGAGATGTCACTTTCACTTCCAAGCATACAGTGCAAAATGGCTTTTAGCAATTAAAATGTCCTCCAGTGAAAAAATACCAAACATACATTACAGCAAACATTTTTTGTGACAGGTAGAGTTTTGAAGTTTACATGAATTAACAGATCAGATTCGATTTCCTTTGACACATGCTGGATTTAATTTCTGGATTTAATTAAGACAACCCAGTTTTTAAATATTAAGCTGGCTAGCACCATTAACAATGCCTCTCATTTGCCTCTCTTCCATTTAATCCTTTGCAGTTGCATAGCTTGATGCTGAATAACACAATTCTGATCTGACTGAATTCTGAATTCAATCTACTGTCTTTATATACAGGTAATTTGGAGCAGGTTCTTTATTGGTATATACATACTGGCAGGTACAGGAGAAATCCAATATACCATTATTCAGTGATATCATACTCATAATTCCAGAGGACTTCAATGTTTTGAAATCTTACAGTAATTTAAATAATGACTCCTATTAATCAGAAGGAACTTCCTCAGATTGGTCCTAGCAGAATTTTCCTTCTAGATTAGATAGTTTATAGACGAGCCAGGGTAGCAAATTGCGATGTACAGTAAACCAAGATAATAGTTAACAGGATTTTAAAATCATATATCTAAATCTAATCTGAGGTTCTATCTAATCCAATAGGGCTAAACTCATATAATTTCCCACTGACCTCAGTGACGCTGCTTTAATGCTAGCTTCTTAAAATGGAGTAGACTGGAATTTTCAGTCACAGTAACTAGAACTGAAATATCCCACCTCTGGTGTGAGTGTCCCAGTGCTGTAATAGTCATGCCACTCTCAATAATCACTGAAGTATTTCACTTAAAATAGAACAGTTCTAAGAAAAGCAACTGAGGGAGACTGCCACAGCATACCCAACAGAATTCCCATTAAAACTTTTGCCAGCGTCGGAACTGCAAGTTTATACCTGCAGTCTCTGAAGTCTGGCAAAGATCACAACAGGAATTGTCCGTTTCCCAAGTGTGTACAGACCAGAGGCCACGACAGGTGCAAGCATCCTTGGTCCTTCACGTGGTACAATTTGAATAAAATCCTTGTGTTCAGAGATAGTCTCGTCACCTAGTGGTAAGAACAATCCCTGAGAAGAGGGCCTGCCTAGATTCCCAGCTCTCTTCCTGGGAATATCACTGTTCTATCAAAATGTAAAGAATGCTAATGAGAAAGATGGAGAGCAACACGGTCCACATTCCCTTATTGGAGATTGACAGTTTGGGCACTAGGTTGGAAAATGGGAATTGTGGGTTCAGTCCCACCAGACAGAGGAGGGAACTGAACTCACATACCCCAAGTCATGAGAATCCTAAACTTGTAAGGAAATACATTTAAAAAGCCCCCTAAGCAACAACTAGCATCAGGTATTCTTTCTCCTTCTCTAGTTTTATAATTCAACTATGAAGTTCTTTTTGTGAAAAAATACATGAAGCAAACTATTCTGCTTTGCATCAAACGGAAGCAACATTTTACTTCCTTCAATATGCAATAATATTTTAGCTTTTATTTTTTATGTAAACCAAAAAAATTAAAATTTTATGCCAATTCTCCACTCTTAAACCTCCCACCTTGTTGATGCAGCCATGCTGAAAAATCCTTTCCTTGCTCAACACTATGCCTGTCCTCATTCACCTCTCTTCTTTTTACCCATTCTTTGATTTGCAGTTTTTTTGGGTTAGTCTTTTTCATGTGTCTCTCTCTCTACGCCACATTATGTGTGCAAGGACAACTTCTTGGTTAATCTGGAGGAAGACGAAATACTGGTTTGGATCTTAGCTGAGAGCTAGTGGAACAGAGAGAAATTGTTTGAATGGGCTGGCTACAGCCTGGCTGCAAGCGTGAGTTCTCTTGTGGCCAGCTGTGCCTGGGATGTGATCAAGCAGGGGCAGTAAGCGGTGTAGAAGGCAGCTGCTCGCAATCGGCACAGTATTGGGCGCACAGTAGCAGAGCTAATCCAGGATAAAGTAATTTCTGCCTACCTATCCTCCCCGCTTTCTTGACCCCGTATGCCTCTTGGACCGCACGGAGGTTCATTCAATGTTTCTAACCCTGTTGGACTGCTGTGCCATCACAAACTAACTTAAAGGTGTTGTTTATGTCAGATGTTTAAATACATTTCTAGCCAACAGTGTTTTTATTGAGGATTTTAAAGTGCAACCAGCAACAAAGTGTATATTTGAAACAACTTGACTGCAGTGGTTATTTTTGGCATTCCTTGCTGAAAGTCTCTGCTGGCAGAGATGAAAATATCTTAACACGGTTTCTCTGATCCGTGTAATATGAGGGACTTTTCCTTACTATATTTGTCTATGAAAATTCGCAATAAACTAATGGGTTTTATAGTAAATGCTGCAGAATCACACACTTCTTTTATAGTTTCCCTGAATAGTAAAGTTACTGGTTCTTGTTCTACCCAGTCAAGGAACACAGAAGTAGGTCAATACCTTTTCCTGTCTCTTACAAATATTAGTAAATCACGTTTTTGAAGGATTTGAATTTCTGTCTAGACCACTATTTATTTATTTATTTATTCGTTCATTCATTTATTATTTATTTTAAGCAACTTGAGCCACAATTCTGGAGCTTGACAGCTCTGCAGGTGAAATTGGTACAAAAACCAGTTGTAAAATATGTCATTTCAATTTCCTTCCAGCCTTAATTCTGTGGCAGTGACATACTGAGAAGTTTCTCTCGCTTAGAGGAAGAAAACCAAAATTTTTTAAAAGCAAAAGGACATCCAGATCTACTCCATTTTTGTCAGAAAGCATTAAAGCAAAATTAATGAGAAATCTCAAAGTTTCAGTTTGGCTGAGCTGAGCTGAGCTAAGCATTCCTGAGACACAGTTTTGCATGTGGGACAGGGCTCACGTCCATAGAAATATATGGACTGGTCTTCAAATGACATTTTGATGATGAAAGATAAGAAAAAACTGTCAGGAAGAGGAATGGCATCTTAAAGAACAAAAGGCATTTTAGTGTATTTATTCCACTAAATAATGATATTGATGTTCCACGCTAAAACCCTCAGAAGACAGAAAATACCAGAATTCAACCTCACTCTACAGGCTAAATCCTGCTTTCGGTGCTTCTCTGAACTCTCATAGAATCCTTTTTCTGAACTTTTCCATATGACATGCCCACAACAAGGAGTATTTGAAAACATATGGCCAAATATTAAATCCAGCATTAGTACTCACTAACCGAAAAAATCCTCTAAGATAACGATGTTCTGAATCTTGACTGCATGTGGACTGAAATACATATTACGGCCTAGACGCCACGGAATTTGCAACAAGATAGATCTTTTGGTTTTGTAGTATTGCTTTCTGCAACAGTTCAAACCAGCACATTGTAACTCCACATAAATCAAAAATTGCATTGTTTTTTAACTAAATTGGCCCTTAAATGTACAATTTATATAAACAGATCTTTCTATATGCATGCAAAATTGCTTGCATTATTTATTCTAGAGTGGTCTTACATTTTTGACATTCTGGAGATCTTTGTACTGACAGCAAATAGCTTCATGAGAACATTGTCAGCAGAAGGTGAAAAGCTGCCACTTGGCTTAGGTGGGATGGCATTGTGCTGTAAACATACCAGGCGTGATTTTTAGAATTACTTAGCACTAGCCCTCCTGCTCACTTAGATCATTATTATCGGAGGGGGCAGATAGAAATAGCTGTAGTTAAGGTTATCCAGCATTTTTCATTAAAAGATTCAGCTTTCACTTGTTTATAACTGTCAGAATTATTTCTTTTAGGTTGCAACTTGCAGGCATGCGTATCTGCTTTAGGTTTCCTCTTGCTTTTTCAAGTTCCAGCTAAACCGATCCAGCTAATAACGAGATTAAGAAAAAATGTCTTGGTTTGTTCATGCTTGGAGAAAAAACCCTTCAGTCTATCAAAAATTTCTCATGCAATCAAGCTCAGGAGCAGGATCTTAAAAACTACCAGAGATACAGATATAGAAAGGGGAGGTAATTTCCTATGTTTTTCCACTGTAATCTGGAAGCAAATTCACTATTCCTAAATCTCTTCTTTCTGCTGCCAGCAAGAATCTAAGAAAGTCACTGACAAAGCGTATTCTTCTTCTAATGGCTTGTGTACACAGAAGACGGTAGTTTACTGCTGCTATGGATCTAAAGAATGCAGCTCTTCTGAGGAATTATGTATGGATCTGTATGATTCTGCTTGGCATATTTCTAGATAACCTCTTGAGGTCCCTTCCAGCATCAATGCTTCTGTGTTTTCCTAGCGTAGTGGGCAAGGTGTTTTTTCTTTTGTAACTGAGAAATTGCATGTTTAAAATTTACACTAAGAAACCATTAAGGTTGCAATATTAAGCACTCAAAAACTAGAAATACCAGACTTCTGGTACACAGACTTATTGTATCATAATAACCATCCTCAATGACAAATGCTGAAAACACTCCCGTCTTTATCAGTGCACAGTGGAGTTGGGGAAAGTCAGCTCTGTGGAAATAGCTGGAGAATCTTGTCTCAGTTGCTGCAGAATGAGTAGTAAATCAGAAAGGGACTGTCAAGAAAGGATGGTCTTGTTCAGACAGTGAATAGAGCCCTAAAAAACTCTAATCTGCCTCTGCCACGGAATTCCTACTTAGGGCTTGGCAAGTCACTTGAATCACATCTATTACAAGTTAATAATACTATATTCCTTTCTCCATGGCATTTGCAACTACAGCTGGAGCCACTGGGAGCTTGGCTTTGATCATACTAAAGCGCTATAAATGCTGAGCTGGGTTCTGGGTGTTTCTTGTTAATCACCTATCACTACTAAATGACTTTGACATTAACATCTTTATATTCACTTCCCATTTGTAAAATAGGCAAACCAATACTTTTTAACTTGACAAGAATGTTCTAAAAATACATTATCAGTGCCTACAAAGAACTTGGATATTACAGTAATGAGTATCATGGGAAAATCCATGAGGAAATTAAAAATTTTATGTTCACAACAGGGTTTAAATAGTGTGCCACTGGAAAGGCATGACATTGAATTATGGAGAGGAAGCTATTGAACAAAAGCCTGTTTAATGGGCACTGACCATCATATACACTGAATGAAACAAGACACCAATAGTGGCTGCCTTATTAATATGTGGTGCTATGATCAGATGATATGTAATCATGTGATTAGGATGCAATGACAATCTTGTAATGCATGCAAAAAAAGCGGATAGCTCCCCCCCATTTTTTATGCTTTCTAACTTATCTTAACATTATTTTCTCCTCTGAGGAAGACATCTCATTACTAGTGGACTTGGGCGAATACATCTGAAAATGTCTCCTAGTATGCTGATTCAATTGCAAACTGGCTGATAAAAATTCACTTTGCGAGGTACTGGTTCTCTGCCACTTGTTCACATAAAAAACCAGAGAAGCAAGCTCTGAAAAACCCTGAAAGGAACAGTCTCCTGGAGGGACCATGACAAATCAGAATAATTGAGAGGGATATAGTTATATACTAGGGGTATATGAGACCCTACCAGTCCCTGGTGTACAGGGCTACAGACCCAGTCTGGTCTGACAAGGAGCAAGTGTTTCTTTTTCAGCTCTTCAACATAGCTGTACTCAGTACTTGCAAAGCTGCAGCTCAAGATTTAAGCCAATTTCACTGAAATGATTAGCTGTGAAAGGGTTTTTTTAAAAATGAAGATTTGGTTTCAGAATTAGACCTTTATAAATAGCCTGGTGTAATCTCACAATTATTGTCCCAGGCTATCTGGCTACAGCTTTATACTTCTTTGCATTTGGAAGGGCTAGAAGTGCAGTTATTTTTAATAAGACTCTGGAACATATTTTGCAGAATGTGTTGTGGGTTTAGGGGTCGGTGTACTCTGCAACCTCCACGGTCTTGAAAAACTCAGCATCCCTACTTAGAGGTCTGTCAGCAAAAGTTCATTATACTTCCAACTACAATTTGCAAACCATAGGGCACAGAATAAATCAAAGTTTTTTCCTCTATTAAACCTTGAGGCATTTAGAAATATTGCTCTAGAAAAGGCTCTGAACCTCTTATCACCATCTCACTTTGAAAAAGGATAATGTAATTCCTAAGGAATGTACAAATTTGTGGAAACAAATAATAAACAACATGATGTGGCTCCGATGTAGCTCCGATGTAGCTGGTGCTGCACCGTAATTAACAGCACGCAATGTTCACTTCTCATAAACATTGAGAATGAAAATTACCATAAAGGCAATTTCTGTCCATGCTTTTGCCTTTGGCCCTGTGTAGCCTCCTTATATTGAGGAGCAATCAGGCTGTACAATATCCTGTGGCATTTCTTGATGATATTCAAAGGTGACTTTGTACTTGGGAGCTAGTATCATCTAAGCATGTTTGTACAGTGCAGATCTCAGGAAGAAAAAAAGCTAAAATGGGAGAAAGGCTATCACAAAAATACCGGCCCCGTGCCTAGCACAAAACATATTTCATGTTGTTTTATTGCACTTCCTTTTTTTTGTCTCTCACAAAGCTACCAAGTAAGAAAGCAAGCTATTGGAGTCAGATCTAACACTCACTGAAGCCATGAGAAAGACTCCCATGCAATTCGGAAGCTTTCAGCTGATGGTGCTGAGCTACAGAGGGTCAATTATTTTGACCTGTACAGAACAATTTCCAATTTTGTGGGCTACTGAATATCTGTATCTTTTGCATCCCAGCTTCGAGAAGACATTACTTGGCGTTTTTCTTTGAAGAACAGGATACATGATACAGCTACATGTTTTCCAAGTAATAACAAGAAAAGTAGACTGTGTACAGTGGAATCAGGACTAGAGCAAACATTTCTATCCTTTAAAAAAGAGGAATTAACACTCTTAATTTGATAGCTCTAGTGAGTTTATCATTAAATCCATTAGTAGATTTATCAATGCATGTATCATTGTGGGCCTTCAAAATACTGCAAGCCAGAATCCTCTATGCTTTATTTGTTTTGCTTTACAAGGAAAGCCCAGATTAAATTGAGCCCTCGCTTTTCTGCATTCATAGGAAAGTAGAAAAGTTGTTACCATTTTGCTAACAGAATCGCTGACAACATTCTGTTATTCAATCCCTATTACCCATCCCCAAGTACACCTTCTACAGCAAAAACCACATTATTAAAATTACAAATCACCTTTGGCCAAAACAAAGTTGATTTCTTGGCTTCTGGAAAATAACAACAACGAAGAAAATAAGACATTTTGGGGCATTTGAAATTTAATCTTCATCTACCTACATTTGCAGTCCTTCTGGTTTTTGGCAAGTTCAAAGCCAGGCCTACATTCACAGGCAACCCCACCTTTGGGCGTCTCCCGGCAGATGTGTGCACACCCATGATCTTTGTTCATACAGTTCATACCCTCTGTAAAGAAAAGAAAGAAAAATGGAAAATATTAGTACTGAAATAAAATCACAAATAATTATACACATCCAGTCCCCCCATAATTTTAATTGTAATTTTTATTTTGCACGTGGGCTGTGTTCCACAAGGCAAAAGAACACAGCTAAAAAGAGGTATACAATTAACAAAACAGTGTAATAAAGGACAAACATCCTCTGGGGCAAATATAACAAGTACTACCGTGGAATATAGGATGTCTCTGCTGCACGTAGAAACCCAGGATTTGTGATTTCCCTATTCCATATCCATATTCTAATCTTTCATGAAAATATCATGGACTTAAAGGATACTCCAGGAAGTTGTCTGTCCCACAGGTGATTATCAGAGTTGAATAACTGCGCTCACTGTTATTTTTCCCTTGTATAAATTTAATGGTTGCTACTGTCTGGTGCATTTTTATTTACCTGTTAACGTGCTTTATATTTTCTAACACACAAAATCTACCAAAGATTATATCTGAGCATTTTTGCTTAGATCTGTTTCTTCGATATTTGTTATACATCTCAATTATCTGTGTCATCTACCATAAGCGCAGCCCACCTGCAACAAACTTACTACCACTTTTCTCTTTGACTATATTAAACAAAACATACCAGCTGTTCAACAAATGTCCGAGCGCCATGGGTGGACTCCTGTTCAGGTTTATGCCAAGGAGCGGTATCAACCAGCTTTCTCTTAATCATCACAGGGCCAATTTTAGCTTTCTAAACCATGTAAGTGATTTAGATACTGAATGCGCCGTATGCTCTTAGAGGCTTTCATTACCGTGTTAATTTAAATCCCACATATTCACAGAAATCTTGAACTCAGTCCTTATGGGTCAGCATCTAGCATTCCTTGTGTGAAGGAAGGCTAGCTACATTTGCATTACAAAGCCTTCCCAGACTTCCCCTTGGATATCTGACCTGGAAAGGAGAGACAAATTCTCTCAGAGTACACTGACAGAATTCACAGCGTAACTCAGCTTACAACCATGAAAACAGCATGTATTCCCCAAAACACCGGTGCATGCAACATCAGTGTAGACTCAGCAGCTCATCTGTCACTTTTTAACATGGCTATTCCTACCTATTCTAGGCTAATTTCTCGAAACGACTCCAGTGTAAAATGTTCAACTAAAAACCCACAGTAACAATGTACTGTAAATAAATGATTTTTCAGGGCTGTTGCAAAGTTTTTGCTTCCAAAAGTGGAAACAATCACTGCCCTCCCTTTTTTATTCTTACAGAAATTACAAGAATGTACCTGCTACCTCTGGCATCTACACACACTGCCTTTAGGGTGAGGCTGGTCTCACACTGTCGAATACTTCAAGTGTCAAGGCTTTATGATGAATTTGAGCAAAAGCTTTTCTGCATACAAAAGAGTTTTTAATTGAACACAAATTACCGTATGAGACAGCTACTAAGAAACTTTGTGTACAAAATTCTGAGGAGGAAACACTACAGAAAGTCAGTCAGAGGTTCCCTCAGGTTGACAGAAGCTAACAGCTTCAGAAGCTATTTGCACTGTTTGACTTTACCTCAGAAAGGTTTATATTAGCAGAGCAATGAAAAACACACATCACCAGTCCGAGTGGGTATTTTTGTTCATCTCTCCTACAAAAAATATCAGGATCTTAAATCTCACCGCCTAGAAAACCAACGTTATAGACAACAGATGTATTTCTTCCAAATTCCCCTTTGTGTTAGCCTTGATGAGTCTAAAAACTTGCCAAAGCACAAAAAAAAAATATTCTCTGTAAATTGCAGCCTGGATAACAGATGCTACTAGAAGATATAATACATACGATACTATACTATACTATACCATACCATACCATCCTATACATCTAAGAGAGGTATGAATGTTTTGTTTGTCTGAACAGATATAAGAAACCTGGGAACGACCTTATTGAAGCTTTTGAGGCATTTTATAATCTCTTTCTCCCCACTTCTCCCAACAAAGGATTTCAGACACAATGTGTTTGACAAACTGCATTCCTGCACACTACGCTATGTTCAGAAAAGGATCTGGGAAAGATAACACATGCCTGATTGAGTCACACGGCTGAGGCAATGAGAAGAGAGGAATTAGATAGATGAAAGAAGATATTTAATGGCCCAGAAGTGTAATGAAGCAAGTGATTTTCAGTGTTTACTTACAGATACTGAATATCTGCCATTGTTAAAATCACTTGGGAAGACAGAAATTGTGCACTGCTAAAAACATTGGGAGAAATCGACGATCAGAATTATTACATTTTGAAACAAAAGTGAAAGAGAAAGCATAATTTTATGCTGGTATTTGTGTGTAAGACAACAATATTTCAGCTACTGTATTAATCATTTCAGTTGTTGTATTCATCAGACAGTTGAAGCTGCAGAAAAACTAGTTCAGTTCCATGGTTAGCTGGAGGAGAACACCATATAAATCTCCTAAGCCTGAAAACGATTATTTCAGAAAGTGTAAGTTTTTTTGGTGACATAAGAGACCATTATTATTCAGTCAAGAGCAGGAACACATCCACATTGAAACTTCCCATTTATATTTTAGTATTTTTCAAAATCCCTAAGAATTAAATTACAAAAAAATCCTAAACAAAACTTAAGTTTAGGCCTGAAAAAATATTTAAGTAAAATGTCAGCAAATAGATGCTTTGGTTTGTTTAAAAATGTAATCTAAAACAAATTTGTGTTAATTTGCAAATAGTTTTCATCATTCCAAATTTTATTTTTTCAGCAAATGCAGTATTTGGCCAGACATCTTCTATATCAATCAACATACACAGATGATTTATGAATCATTGTTGATACATAAGATGTACTTTTTTTGCAAGCTGATTCTTCAGACAATACTGAACAACCTTTTACGATATAACATATAAATCACACTAAAATACACAAAAATATGCTAAATGCCTTCCTAATACTAGTTTAATTGCTACAAAAATTCACATAAATGGGAGAGAAAAATACTCCTAAAATAACTTTGTTCAGTATTCCCTTTTGCAGGATGTGGTCCAAACTCTAAAACGAACTAGAAATACATAAAACACCTCACACATATTTTCTTATACTGGAGCTGGATGGAGTGCACTGCTGGTAGCAAAATCACTGGTCTGCTGACTGCACACCACCCTGCTATCAGAGAAGTAGTAAAACGTCTGACTTATCATCTTCCCTCCCTATCACCTCCTGAGAAACAAAGTCTTGCCTTATTTTAGTTAATGTTTAGCAGCCACCTAATGCGCACATACTTTTTACGTAAGGAGACAAGAGTGTGAATAACAGCATGGGAAAAATTCCCCTGATGTGAAAGGGGGATGTTTCTTAAGCATTTCAGTGCTGGCCTTGGCGTTCAGCCCCCCATGCCCAGGACAAAGGGAGACCCAAAGGGGAGGCGGGCAGTGGGCTTCCAGACCTGCTGGCACTGCCATGCGCAGGCAGCCAGGAGGCTCCTCTCCCCAGTGATGGGCAGGGCACAGCTCCTGCAAAAATGCTGTGTTCCCTCCGGGGGTTTTTCACCGTAAGCCCCAGCTCAGCAGAGGGGCCCCAGCACCAAGAGGAGCGCCCTGTGCTTCACCTGTTGCTCCTTCCTAGAGCCAACTAATGTAATGCAGAACCAGGGAAGAGAGGGGAAACATCTACGGAATTATTCTAGGCCGTTTCCAAGACAGTACATGCCCACAGCAGTGCTACATCAGTATGTTGCACAGCCTCGGCAAAATGTCAGGCAATGGATCTTCCACCTGAGCCTTAACCAGAAAGTATTTGCAGAACAACATCTTCTACTACAGAGCCTTGTGGCCCCCCTTTCTCCCGTTGTGTGAGCAACTGCATCACTCCGGTTTTGAAGCCACCTAATGTGCACATTAGGTGCTTCTCTTGTTTCTTTGCAGGGATCTGTGTGTCCCAGCTTCTAGAACTGATGTGACTGTGGGTCAAGGGAAAAACTAAACGTTGATAAAAGAGAAGTCTGTACACCAAAAAATCCTTACTTTATTGTCATGACACCAAAATGTCCAACATTGAAAGGTTCTAGGTTTTTCACGTTAACTGTTAATAAAAGCAGTATCTCAATTACATATGCTGCTACTCCAGCTAGTCTCTAAAGCCTAGCGCAAAAATGGGTGCATGTTGTCTTTGGAAGTGCTGGCAGACAGTGAAATAAACTTTTCAAACACAGACATACTCTCAGCAAATTCACCTTACAAAGACAGCAAAACAGAATCCAGTGAAAAGTATATTATAAACAGGAAGAGAAATGCCACTTAAGAAAGGAAAACACTAATCTAATTAAACTAAATCCTCTCTCAGCGTTTTAGATATGACTTGAGAAACTCTCTCCTGTTGCATTCCTGAATTTTTTCTGACTTCCAGTTACAAAAGATTGTTCATTGGAGAGTGGCGGACATTGCTAGATGACCCACAATTCACATTCATTTTTATTGCTGGCCTAGGAGAGATTTGGGCGTCAGTCTACTACATTAATCCAGTCTGCCATCTAGTTATCACAAATCTCTTAATAGTGCTGCTCTGGAAAATGTTCGGTCTGATACAATGACCTCTCCATTGTATTATGCTCTAAAAATGTTTTCAGCTCACTGGCTCTGAAAGTGCTTAAATCAGGCTGACTGTGACAACTAATGTACTGATCAGCCATTATTTTCATTAACATTGCCTGTTCTCATCTTAATTAAGACTTCTAGCAATTATTTTACTCTGTGGTAAAGATAAATAAAGGTAAATATATGCTTACATTATCCTCTATGTTGTCAGTATTTCACTTACTCTGTATTTATATTGTTGCTATTTTTTATAACTTCCAAATAAACACGCTGATTCCAAACACAATCTGCAAAAGACTAGCTTAAATTGCACCAAGGATATAGTAATAACTTCTAAGATATAGTAATAACTTCTAGAATATTGTCAGAGTATATGTGTTTGAATGTGGTAAGAAAATACAAGGAAATCTTGATCTTAACCCATATATACATACTAACATGGACGGCAGCATACGCATCACTTATACTCAATCCCCAAAACTACATAATTGGATTCTCCTTTTTGTCAATAAGTTAATTTTAGCACTACGTACACAGTGAAATCTCTTATGACAGTTTCACACTTATTTAATTACAAAAATGAATCTTATAAAAAACACTGTAGGCTTGATTTAAGAAATTCATACAACACACGTAATTTGTATCATTCTGTTCTAGTAACTTCTAGAAGAGCTAAAAGACATTAAATATAAGTTATATGCAAGTCATTGAATTGCTGGACTCTGATAAGCCACAGTGTTTAATTGTTTATGAACTGTTTTACACACTTTTTATGAACATACCCTGTATGTAAAGTAAAGCATAAATCTTTGTAACATAAAAACCAAGCAATTGTTGTGGTTAGTTTCTCTCCATCAATCTTAGTTATAGGGGATAATTACTTTTACTTGGGTAAGGCATCCATGTGGTGCTACGAAACTGCTACCAGTGGTATTCAGGACTTTCAGGACTTTTCTCTTTTAGAGAACTGCTAATTTAAGGAACAGTAGAGTTCAACTGTATCAGAATCAGTTGATACAGTTCAACTGTATCAGTATGTATCATATAGCAAAATACAATAATACCAAATATGTTGTAATTATAATAATTATATAGTAAGAAGCAGAACGTAGCATGTAAATCTCTTTAGATGGCCTGTTTGTCACTTACGGTCATTCTCTCAATGCCTGATGCTAGAAAGAGGGAAATATATCTTCGGCAGCAGAGAGAGGAAAGAATACAAGAGGAAACAAGCATTCTCATTTTAGTTGTTCACTAAACTACTAACATAGTGGGATTTTTTTGTTGTTGTTTATTTTCTTTTTAAAAATTCATGTGAGAAATTACAGCGCTACAATAAAACACACTGGTCAATGACCAAGCAATTTAGAAGACTGACAGAAACAACTCCTCTCCCAGAGTTTTTGTTTTACTGTTAGGAATGGAGGCCAAACAAAACACACTAAGTGTTAGTGTGTAAGTGTAACACACTATGATGTTAGTGAAAGTGAAAGATGGCTGTTTCAAGCCAAATGTTACATTATGGATGCAAATTTTGGTCATATAAATGCAGTTAGATGGCTGACTATCCAGCAAAAGCACACTGTTAACTTTTTGGCTGGCTTGTGGAAAGCAGCTCCCTACCTCCACCTGCAAATGTCCCTACTTTGGCCTTCTAACTCCAGCATCTTGTATGCTTCAGAAGAGTGATGAATATCCACATTTGGCTAAGCAATCCAATTACAGTCAACAAATGCATATGGTCAGATCTTGGCTCCACTGAAGCCGAAGGATTGTTTTCCAACGGCCTGGATCTGACCTTCACCTTTATACTGCACAGTTGCATCAGATCTTCTGGACAATTCTGTCTCACTAATAAGGTCCTGATTCTGGGACGTGAGGAATGTCTGGCTGAGCTCACCTCAAAAAAAGTATGTCCTCACATGAGAATAAAAAACCCTGACCAAGATTTGCTCTCTTCAGCAAGAAAAACAGAGGATAAAACTAACTGATTGAGGCAGCTACCCTTCCTCAGCCGATCACATCGTAGGTACAAAGCACCCAGCTGGGAATAGACCACTAGAGCTAAGTGAGAAACCTTGCATTGAGTATGACGGAAATGTAATAAGCTATGTCATGGTCTAATGTTTTTCATATTCTTAACTGAACGAACACAGACTTTCTTTCCATCTTCGTTCCTGAAATAAGTTGCTGGGTTCTGCATAAAGCTTTAGGAAAATACAGTTGTTTCAGTGGCTACAACTCACCCCAACAGAGGTTGAAAAGAAAACAAATAAAGCAGGCAAACTGACCCAAGGAAACGGAATTCTACACTATTAAGTAGGTTGGCTGGAGAAATGCTGGACATCATTCAAGAAAACAGCTGCTGGTATATTACAAAATAAACAAATTCAAGTTTGTTTAGCAATTACATGTGTTTTCAGTTTGGATATAAAACGTGCTTTAAAAAGACAGCATCTTCAGCAGGCAGGCTTGCAGTCTGATATCTGACAAGATGTTCCTGCTCTGAGTGGCAGCCAGAAAACCGCATGTGTCATCCATCCCTGAAGAGGGGTTTTGTCTTAAGATTCAGAAATAGGCATGTGTCAGAAATATAACTTCATTCTGTCAGCAGTAAAAGCAAAGCTTTGAAATTCTGTAAAGGTACTGTAATTTCAGAAAAGAGGATAGAAAGATTAAGTGAATGATGGGAGTGAACAGACCAAGTTTAATTTAGCAGAAAAACCATGCAGGTAGGGAAAGGAAATAGATTCAAAAATTTCCAGAGAACATCAGCGATTCCTGTGAAGCCAAGAACAGAGAATACGAATGACTGGCTGAAATCCAGTCCAGGTTGATTGTGACCAGCTTATGATTGTGTGATGGCTTTTTGGTTGATCACATGAAAGAAGTTTGGCAATCTCAGTGTAGTTCCCACATTGCAGAGCTAGCAGTAGAAGTTGGTGCTCACTGAAACCCCTTCCAATAGTCTCTGTGGGGATATGGAGTACAGTTACCTTCTCACACATAGATATGGTTTATATCAAAGAAAATTCAGCAAGATAGCCCAGGGAAAGCGTGTTACTGCTGCTCCGGCAGAATCAAGGCTCACAGTCTCTGCTAGTATCTACTTGGCACCTGACATTACCACTGATTTCACACAAAGAGAAATACATGGCAGGGGAAAAGAAAGATAAGGACAAGAAAGGAAAGTAAGACAAAACCCAGTCAACTCTACTATGATCTGCTTCTAAGTTTGCTTCATCTTGAAATCTTAAACAGTAAAGCAAAGCAAAAGAAAAGGTTGGTTTTCAGGCAGTCACTGCCACACAAAGTGCCTTGGCAGATGGAGTTGACCTTGAGGGCAGACAAGGTTATGCAGGAGGCATAGCTGAGGAATGAGCTTTCTCTGAGACTTCACCACTGCTGTCATAATTCTAATATACTAATAAACCTTGAGTAGTTCTGATATCCTGGCCCCCAGAGAAGTGGTGCTACAGCAGAGCTAGCAAATGACAACATCAAGGCATGCTCAAATATCCTCACATGGAGGAGTTCAGTAAGTACAAAGAAGTCCCAAGTTGTCTCAAAAATGAGAAACTCCCAGGTCATTTTTTAGAATACTAGGCCTTTGGGCCTCATAGGACACTAGAGGTATGAAAACCTGGCTCACTCCTAAAAGGTTCTCTTGAGGGATAAAAAGTACCTATTTATAACATGGGAAGATTGTAGGGCATTAGACCAGATAATGTCAAGAAAATGTTTTTTCCATCCTGGCTCACAGGAAAACTGAGTGTTTAAACAAAATTTCTCCACCTCTACCAAGTGAAACTTCTCATAAAGATGTTGCAAAGTTTTTAGTCCTTCAATATAAAGACTTAAAATAATCTCAGAAAGCAGACACTTTCCACAAATATAAATAAATCATTGTATTGAACATACATCTTTTCAGTAGCGTTTCATGAGAAGGTTTTGAACCGTGTCTAACCAAATTTTAAATCATTATAGTATTATTTGCATAAAGATAAGGCAAGAGATGGGATGATGGGATGAAAAAAAAGAATCCTAAAATCGTGTATTTTTTTCCTTCTGAAATCTGAACAGCTGACATGAGACAGCCTTGGTTTCCAGAAATAAGTATTTCTAATAAAATATTTTAAAAATAAGTATTTCTAGGGCACTTTTTCAGACACGTAGCATATATTCAAATAGATAGAATAACAGTAAACATTTCAACAACACTTTGTTTTGCAGGAACTCCTTCACATCCCAAACTCTTCCCAGGAAAATTTTACAACTTCTTGCAACATCATATAATTAAACATAAAATAAATATGTGCTTGATCAGTACCTTTAAAGCAAGAAGAGATATTTATCAGGTTTACTTTCTGACTCCATTATTTAAGAAAGCTGTGTAGTAAGTAAACCTTACAAAGAAGCAGGATGAAACAGATTCTTTTTTTGTTTTCCTACCAAGCTTTAACTATGACACTTCATTCCCCATGGAACCAACCAATGATGAAGGGCCCTGGATGTGGGTAATTTCAAATTCCAAGTGGAAGAATGACATCAGCAATACCTATTCTGCATTGGGAATATTCTCACACCTCAAATTCTTTTTCAGGGACGCAACAGTCTCCCGTGGCCTCGACTTATAGGCACTATCTTTCTAAGGCATAATACACCCCAAATGAGACAACGCTGTCTGAAGAAATCTGATACTAATTTTGCTATTCTACTAAGATTATTCTGTTACCATGAACACAACACATAAAGATATTTCTAGATGTTGATGTCTGGAAAAATTTTCATACATGCAATAGATTTTTTTTCTTATTTTCTTTTTTACATAAACAGAAAATACATTGTAGGACCAATTAGCAAAATGATACATTATATTATATATAACTGTATATATTATATACTATTATAGATATATGTATAGTTATCTATGTACAAATTTATATATATAATGAATATTTGTAATTATATATAATGCTGTATGTCTGTCTGCTTTACAGCAGACACTGTCCACTGCTCTACACGTAAATACGGAACATGGATCAAATTATTATCTTACATCAGGCCTACCATTTTTGTAGGGCTAAATATGACCAAGGTTCAAGGCTCATTCTGCGATTTTGTTCCTTACAAAATAAAACACTGACCATGATGTTAAGGAATTTTAGACTTGCCCCTGTGCAGAAATGACCATGTAGCACAAAGGTGGTCATGTTTCTCAAAGACAAGGGATAAAGCAATAGAGTTTCAGGCCTCCTGTTCAGTTTTTTTGGGGTCGCTCCAGCTCTAAAGAGCTGAATGTGAAGCAACATCCATATGCAGCTGTGCTCTTTTCCCCAGAGCTTCACATTTCCATCAACATTTTGACAGTAGAAAAATCCAATGGTCTAAATTATTGTCTAACAACAAAACAGCTGATTTCCACCAGCTGTGGTGACTTTCAGAAAAATCACATACAACCTGGAACCAAAATTTTAACAGTATTTTTGGAGCCATTGAGTCAACCAGTTTCTCTCAAAAATGAGACTGTGGGTGTAATTAAGTAGTATGTTTGTACACAACACAAGTTCTTTTTAGGTGCAAAACTTTCTTGTGCTCAAACTTCAAGGTTTGTACAGCCCACTTCCATGCACCACTGGTGTGCAAGAAATAGTTTGTCCCTTGACGAAGTCAAACTGGAAGGTGTACTCTAGTGTGCCAGAAACAGCACGACAGAGTACAGAATGGATTTAAAATTTGTTCCCAATTTCAAAACATTCCCTTCTTTTTTTTTTGTAAAACCGCATATATATTTCACTGATGAGTATCAGAGAAATAAAGTAATCCAACTCAGAACTGCAGTGGAGTCAAGAAAGAATAAAATGATACTATAACTTAGAAAATGCTATCACTTCTACAGTGTTATTCTAGCTAGACTGTTGATACCTGAGGACAATGGAAGACTGAATATGAAAGGCAAAATATATGTTTGCAAACTGCCTTGTGAGTGGGCAATTTGATTGCCTATCAAAATGTTTTAAGATGTGTGTAGTGGCTGGGGTAAAAGCTAAGTTATCTGAAGTATTGTCATATCTAAATAACTACTTTAGCAAGCTCAGAGTGTTTGGCTCCTCCATTCTCCTCTGTCTCTTGATTGATTATTTAGTGGGTCTGGTGCTAGACCTCATAAATTTCAAAATTCTTTCAAGTTTTTCTGTTTTTCTGATCAAAGAAATGTTTATGTATCCTTCCCATACTGCGTCTCTCTAAACCATTGGCTTTTTCAAAGTGGGTTTTTTTTAACACCATAATGTGATGTACACAGAGAGGTAAATGATGTCAGAATCCTTTCTGCCCCAAACCAGTCTGTAAATCTTCAGAAAAGCAAAGTTCATGGGTGCATTTAAAAGGGGCACAATCTGTTTGTGCTTAAAAGAAAGTCCCCCTTTTTTTGTGTGTGCAGAATAACAATGCCAGAATGTGTTATTCCAAAGAACTGTTGCCATGGTGATGCCATCAATAACATCATTTTCTGCATCCTTGTCCTTTAAACACATAAGGAACGCAACAAGCATTGGTAAATGTGAAAAAAGAACAATTACCTTTTCTCTCTCAACAGCAGAGGAAGCCTTTTTTTCACCTCATCAATAGAAAATTATGTAGAAAGGAATAATAAAGACTGTTACAAGAAGCACCAAGAAG
This sequence comes from Larus michahellis, assembly GCF_964199755.1. Classification (NCBI taxonomy): domain Eukaryota; kingdom Metazoa; phylum Chordata; class Aves; order Charadriiformes; family Laridae; genus Larus; species Larus michahellis. The sequence goes on along the minus strand of NC_133896.1, from coordinate 90,072,137 downwards.
CCTATTAGTGACAAAGGCTTTTTTTTTTTTCTTTCCATGAATAATTACCGCTCTTCAAGAAGAAATCAGCCCAGGCTAAGGACCCTTTGCAAGCTTTAGATGGTAAAACAAACATTTGACTATACAAGGATTTCCCTTTCATGTACCTTTCCAAGGAAAAACAACTAAAATCCAGACTGAAATGGGGCAGAGAAAACGCAAAGAAACATCTGCTGCAATTAAATTTAAAGAACACTGCACATTCACCTAAAAGACTCATATCAAACGCAACTAGATTAGTGACAGAATCAATTCAAATTTCAAACCAGCGGGTTAAAGTTGTCTGTGGTGGGAAAGTTTGGCTCTGTAAGTAGTATAATAACAGGAAGCTATTCTGATTTTGTACGAATGGGGGAAAACAGGATTTCTACACTAGATGTGTTACAAAACAGTTGTAAAACACTGTTAAGTTTAAAACCCCACAGGCCAAAGCAAAACAGTAGATACACTTACTACACAAAGTCAGTTCATAAATAACGGAACCTTAACCAAAGCAAGATTTGACTGCAGGGACTTTTAAGAGTCATGTAACATAAAATCTGAGGGCCCTTCTGAAACATTACGCTTTTGTCCTGACTCTGATGGGCGATGTGCAAATGGGAGCTCTGAATGTGCTGCTTGGTGTTTTCTACACAAAGTGAAGGTCAACCTGTTGTGCAATGGCTTGTTTATAACTTTTGATCCTTTCCTCACACACCAACACTAGGGTCAGAGGCTGAGGATGATGATGGGAAAATCTCCTGCTTCCTTCTCTCTAGGTAGTAAAAGGAACACAAGTAAGAGAGAAGTGTGGAGGAAAGGAAGAAAGGAGTGACAAATTTTGAAGGCAGCTGAAGCGTGCAAGCTGGAGACGAGAACAGGAGTTGGTAAGCTCAGACACATATGTCCTACAGAGTCAGACCAAAGGGCTGTTTGGATTAATGACAGCAAAGACACGTAGCAGGAAACTTCAAGCAGGTTTAAAGCAGTAAAATGAAAATTTATTAAGATGATGCAGTTCCAAACTCTTTAGATGAACAAGAATAGTCTATGCGTAAAAGTTAACAGCTTAACCACACGGCCGCATTTACAATGGCAAGTCTGAGCTAGTTAGGAAAGGGAATTCAAGATGTTTGAATTCTTTTCCTGAACACATTATTGTCTTGCTTTGTCCTTTGATTTGTCACTGCTTCTGTCTCTCCATCTCTAAAGTGAGAGATAACGTTTGCTCATTTTGGATAGCTCCTTCAGCTCTCCACTTGTTACTGTGGAAATTCTAAAGGAATTGTAAGCCAGCAAAGATAACAACATATGGAGATGGCGGGAACCAATTATTTTCCTTTCTGTTTTAGAGCCTCTGCAATGTTTCAAAGTACTCCGCTATTCAGTTCCACCTAAATGCTAACACTGACTGGGTTCTGCTTCATGGGGAAAAAGCTTCCACATTCTGTCTGGATTTCAACACATCTAAGAATTGTTTAGAAAGCTCTTGTTGAAAGGCTTTAATAGGGCAGCTAATGGGCTAACTCAGCTTATGAGGGGCTATTCACCAAATTCCCCAGAAAACAAAAATTAGTGAAATCTGTTTCTCAGTATCCAAACATTACCCTTTATCTCTGAAGCCAAAGGAATAAAAGACAAATTCTTGGAAGGAAATGTTATGATTTTTTTCCCTTCTGGTTTGCCTGACACTTGGAAAGAAAAAGTCTACTTTTGTAATTTCCTAGCTGGACTTCAGAGGCTGAAAGCTGAAAGGCAATTCCCACTTTACCGGTCCCTCAGATCAACACTCCTGCATGGTTGTCAACAAAACAAACCAATGGTTTTGATGAATTGGTGAGTGTCTCTTGAACTCCTCCGAGATACTTTAAAGGCCATTGGAAGTTTATATGCTTAATTTATGGAGTAAGTATTAAAAATGTACATGTGTTTTGTTAAGCAACAGTTTCTTAACTCTGTTGGACTCTGTGACTGGAAGGGCATTTAGAAATTTTAATTGTTTATAGGTTACCTCAGAATGCGTGCAATACATAAGGGTCACTTCAATGTGAACACATTCTAGCACAGATCTTTGAGAAAAGCTTCTTTAATTTTTATTCTGAAGAGAGAAAAAAATCTCCTGACATGAGACATTTTAAAAAGATATGCCACTGCTTAAAATATTATTATCTTTCATCAGTCATTTAAAAAAATAAATAAATTCCTTACAATAATCAGGCATCGGCTAAATCATTCTCTTTTCTGTCCCCTGAATCCTCAGATGGAATTTCCTCCACTTGATCATGTAAAATTGTACCACTTATCAATGGAAAAGCAGAAGGAATGAAGTCAAAATCTAAACTCCTCTTTGCTAACATATTCTGAATACTATTGGTGCTTCTCAAAAGAGAATGATCTTTCCATTTTAGGGATGCCTGCAGAATGGACACCTAAAGATGAACCCAGAAGTGTGCCTTTGTGGCTATTAGAATAAATAAAACTTCCACTGTGGCAAAAGGCAGACCATCACAAAAAAGCAAACTACATCATGCCATATCCGAATTAAACTTGTTTTCATGGCTTCTGCAAGAATCCATCCACCTCTACATCACCACCATTTCTACTTGAATGGGTGTATTTTCCCTACACTTAAGTCACAAAAGTACCTTTAAAATGTTTTCAAAGATAGCACTGAAAAGCTTTAGTGACATATTTCTGGCCACAACCCACACAACAAAATCTAGCATGTTTTACAGCTGCTCTTTTTTCACCACGTAGGTAACAGGGTAGATTTTTTGTGACACATCTTTGTTAAGGAACTTGCCAGATCCTTGTCTGAGAGAAAAATGAAAGCTGTGGGTGCACAGGCATTGCTCAGATGAAGAAAGCAGATGAGAGATGGGTCCTGGGGAAGAGGCAGAATGAGGAGATGAAGGAGGCTAGACAGGAACGAAGGGTCACTCAGTCATTGCCACTGAGTCAGAGGATTTGGACAGAGGCCCATAGAGAACATAAGTAATAATGCTGGCACACAGCATATAAGCAATCAGGAGAGAAGGTGTCTTGGGTCATAGTCCCATGCTGGAGAAGGAAAGGTAAGTCCCATAAAGAGAAGAAAGGCAAAGCTGTTTTTGACGAAGTCCTGGAAGTGATCTAGTGTGGATATGGAATAGAGAAGGCAGTGTGCTGAACAGACCAGTAAATTAAATTCCTTAGACCTAGAATAACAGGAAAAAAAACCACAGAAAAAGTGGGATAATAGACCAACGAATGGAAAAGACAGCAGATAGAGGGAGTCAATGAATACAGCCTTAAGGCTTATCAGAAAAAGGTGTGCCACTCAGTTTTACCCCATGTTCCTCAATGACATTATATGACAATTGCTTGCATTCCACTGAAGTTCTTGGCTTGAGAAAATGTATGTTTTCCAGCATCTCTAATAGAGTTTGTGGGAAGGTTTGATTTAATCTACTACAATCTTTCTCACCACAGCTCTGTATAACCAGGCTGCTTGTGGGGTGACATCACACCAAAGAAACATTATGAGCATTCCTCTCTGCCATTGGCATAAGGACCATCATTATCAATATCCAGCAAAGCGTAACAGTGGAAACTCTGTACATTCAGAAGCAAAGTACTGGGCAAACAATCTGTGATACAAACAGGAGTTTCAGGATCCAGGTGCTATATTAGATGAGCTTAGCATTCTTGAGCGCTTATGAAGTTAAGTTCTTTCTGTGTTTAACAATAAGTTTCTTATTAAAAAAAAAAAGCTATAACCACCTGTGTTATTACCATAATTTAGAATAATTTGTGGACCTGGAAAGCTGCCACAGCGTGTGAGTTGTATGCCATTCTAATAGATGTTGTATATTGTTTTTGGGTATCACTGATGCGCTTTTTTCTACACTCATTGAAACAATAAAGGAGACAAAGACCATGTGCTTAGGCCTGACTTCAAATTTAAAAATCTAGTTTGATGGTAATCCACATCCTTAAAAATTACAGGGTATCATAATCTGAATTAAACCCAACATATGCACAACAAAATCCAGCTACCTCACTTGGCCAGCCAAGGAAGAGAACACAATGCTACTTTAGGATGTGTGTCTTTACTGGACTGGAAATGCTACCCTCCTTTTTTCTGTAGAACTTGTTCTGCCAAAAGGAATGAAGAAGATAGGCCAAGTGGTGGGTGCCAGAAAGCAAAACTGGGACAGCACCCCTCAAAAGCCCCTCAGAGATGCTACAGGAAGCCTTTCTCCTTTCCCTATGCCTGCAATTCTTCTGTGAAGCTGCTTTTATGACCTCGCCTTCACAACTCAGGCACACAAATTTATAGGTCTGGCACATATGCTAACTAGGATTTGTACTACCCCAGTCTAATAACTGTGAGCTTCCCAGCACTATGAAGCCATTTTACATTATTTATAACATTGCCGCTCCACACTGATGCCACTGAGTTTCCATCTTCAACTTCATGGCATGAGCAAAAGGACAGAGATTTTCTTTCCATCTACTGTTGTGAAACCCTATTGGCAGCCACTCTACTTTTTTTCTCCATTATGGTAATTGCCAGATTTCATAAGTACTGAGAGGGTTGCTATGTTACTTCTGACCCTGACTCTTGTCTTCCGGGTCTTCTCTCTTGCATGCAAGTTTTATTAATGTCAACAGCATAAGAAATAATACGGAATCAGACTAACGTTAGGTAAAAACCGCATAATCTCATAAATAAATAGTACTTTGTAAGAGGCTTTGCACTAATGTGTTTTTCTAAGATGACATTTGTACTTATGGTCCTAAAAAATAGGGTTTTTTAATGAAACATTGAGTAATCGAAGATTGATAATTTAGAAGAGTCATTGCTCTCTACATGGAATTTATGATGTTGCAAGAGCTTTCAGAACCAAAAGCTATAGTACAATGCAATAACCACTGGCAATCTTTTTACTCAGCACAGAACCACCACCATTTTTCCTTATTAAAGGATTAGCTAGGAAGGGATCTCCATTAGAACAGAAAAGAAAACTGTCATGAACTTGATTGCACTAAGGGTCCTAAGCTGCTAATGTCTGGAAAAAAATCAAACTGATTGGAAAGTTATTTTCTGGTCATTGATCACGAACCATCCTAGAAGTCTCTTTGGAAAGTGTAGGAAATGCCTGTTCTAAATGAAACCACTTGTTTGAACAGAAAATTATACAGGTTCCTTCTTCTAAGATGATGCAAACTAAACATACTGTCTCCTTTCTGAATGTTTACTGCAGCTATTGCTTCTACGAGAATTATACAATAGATTAATTTATTGCCACACTGTATAAATTAACATTATTGCTGTCACTGAAAATTATGCGACAGGCATTGTGATAATCTGTCATGGCTTATTTAGTGCAAATTGTGAAAACTTATTTTTTAATGATGAGCTCTGCATAGGTACATTTTTAAGAGAAAAAAGTTGTGGGCAGGTCTGTTATCAATTGAAAGTATTATATTTAGTTTCATATTGACAACTTCTTTGGTTCTATAAGAACTTTTTGGAGTTTAAAACTGAAGACGTGAAGTAACTTCTCACCCTCTCAGCTAAGGTCAAAGGCCTCAAGTGTTAAACTTCATTTTCTAGGAGTAAGGATAAATTAATGTGCATACCTATGCCACGCAGTGACATGAAGAATCAGTACTATAGCAACAGTGTCAAAGAGAAAACCCAAACCAGGAAACACACCTAATCTAGCCAGAGTTCTCTAGCATTATTGAGATTGCTTCTTGATAATCGTGCCTGTTTTCAATATCTTTAAAAGTTTTCCAAAGATAATAAAGAAGTTTGAAGAAAATTTAATAGCATTGTTCTCATAGTAAGGCCAGTTAAGTCAGCGATTTTAAATGCTACTTCTCACAGCAAAAATACCGCTTCCCAGAAATCTCTAAACCATCTGCATCTTACATGAACAAACAATAAACCCACATTTGAGACTGCTTAGATTATAGTAGTAACTGAAGTAACTGAAGTAACTGATTATAGTAGTAACTGAAGTAACTGAAGAAACTAAGGGATGTGAAAGTGGGAAGTCTGTATTTTTACAATCCATCTCAAATACTTTCTGCCTAAATTAAGAATCCAGTATCTGTATTCTCCCTGTATGGTTCAGGGAGAGAAATAAACTCCCCTAGAAGTCAGAATCTCTCTTGGACATGTAACATTAAATGCACAGAGACAATGTGACTATACCTCGATTACCACAACCTCTTAGAATGCTTGTTGGTGAACTACAACTTTTCCAACATAATGTCAGGTGAATGTTTTTTGAAAGATGATTAAATACATTCACTATGCTGGACAACAGCCAGCTATCATGTCATTTTATGTCTCATACACAAAAACTGCTTCAGCATCGCAGCCATCTTTGGTTCTGACTCTATGGACAGATGACCGACAAAATAGAAACAGTATAACCATTTTGGATAAAATAAAGCAAGACACTTCTATAGGCTGTCATGGGTGAGAAGGAAGGCAGTCTGTCTTCTGGTTAGATTCATACAGTCTGTGGCAAAAAGCCCGAATGACCCATCAACTCTTCATAGAATCACACGATCTGTTGGGTTGGAAGGGACCTTTAAAGGTCATCTAGTTCAACCTCCCTGCAGTAAGCAGGGACACCTTCAACTAGATCAGGTTGCTCAGAGCCTCATCACGCCTGGCCTTGAATGTCTCCAGGGATGGGGCCTCCACCACCTCTCTGGGCAACCTGTTCCAGTGTCTCACCACCCTCACTGTAAAGAACTTCTTCCTAATGTCTAATCTAAACCCACCCTGCTCTAGTTTAAAGCCATTGCCCCTCGACCTATCGCTACATGCCCTTGCACACAGTTCCTCCCCAGCTTTCTCATAGGCCCCCTTCAGGTACTGGAAGGTCACTATAAGGTCTCCCTGGAGCCTTTTCTTCTCGAGGCTGAACAACCCCAACTCTCTCAGCCTTTCCTCATAGGAAAGATGCCCCAGCCCTCTGATCATTTTTGTGGCCCTTCTCTGGACGTACTCCAACAGATCCATGTCTTCTAATACTGCAAACAGAAAAAAAGACTTGGACATCATGAACAAACTGTCAGAAAATATTACTGAACATATGTCATATGACTAAGAGACTAGAAAAAGACAGCAAGTGGATCTGTGTGCATGTGTCTGGCTAAGACAACAGTCTAGCACATGACAATCAATGAAAACATTATTTGTTTCAAAGGAATACAGTTTTTTAAAAAAAATACTGTCCAGCATGTAGATTACTGTGTTCAATTCAGTTAACCTATGATATTCTTGTCCTGTGCAACGTGTAACACTGAAGAAACCTGCTGGTTCTAAGAAGGTCTGAAATGCAGTAAAGGGAATAAACACGTCAAGACTACTTCTGATGAAAACGAAAAATTTCTAAGTGCAATATACTGGTGCAGCAGAACAAAATGCTGATTGGCAAAAGACTTAGCACCTAGACCTACAAATTACAAAATACAGTGGAAAAGCTGACAAATCTATTTCACTCAGAATGTGCAAAAACTACATCTAGGGAATCCATCAGTATTTCCTCCCAAACTTTAAAGTACTTTCATCCTACTATTCTCTGCCTTCCCTGCCACCAGTATCATTGGTGACCATTTATGCCATGGTTGTGCCTCGCCTTTATATGTTCATGTCAGTCTATGCAAGTACCAAGAAATATAAGTATCAATTATCTCTTAAAGGTGTTGCCTTTCATTTTGGAGGTACGTAGAACCTTTCTTCAGCTGTTAGCCATAGCACTTTCTTATAACAAGCAGGCTCTCTGTCTGAGCTGCCATGTGCAAACTTAATAATGAAAGCGGGTAGTGTAGTACTGAGGGTGTCAGGTTTGCTGGCTCAACTGGCTATGTTGTCCATAGGGACTGCAGTCCATAAGCATAAGATACTAGAGAAAACAAAGTGATTAAAACTACCTGAATGTTGAAGGAAGTGGAGGACAGGGAAGATGGATGGCATGGAAGGTTTTTGACCCTTCCCTCAGGACCCTCCTGTGTGAGAAGAGGGCTGAGCCCTTCCTTAGGGCAGCTGCAATAAGGATGCAATGGGAAACATGAGTTGAACACTCAACAAATAGAAGAATTCTGGGAGAAAAACCATGACAAAAACTAATGGTAAAACTTTACACTAAGAGAATGAGTACAGAGTCCTGATGTATATTTGACTTATGTGGTAACTACAGCAGTAAATATCATAGGTAAGGCTTCACAATAATTACATGGCCTTGCTGCTCACGTGATAATTACTCTCAATTGGATCCTTGAGTATTTACCCTGTATCTGCTCTGTGGTTTAGAAGATGTGATAGTTATATAATTTGATGGTATTTTTCAGGGCTAAACCCTACTATTACATGGCGCGGTACTTACCACAAATCATCACCAGTATGGTCTACACAAATGTTTGTTCTGAGCAATAAAATTCCATATATTTGGAGACCTGGAGTTTGCAGTTAGAATGCAAGATACTTGCATTGGAGAACTGAGAATGCAAGATGCCCAAAGCATGTCTGAATTTTAAAATAAATGTCCATGAATGATGCCTTCCCTTTTTCGCCATGCTTTCAATGAATTTCACACAGATAATCTGCTGGCAAAAGCATTTGCGGAAACAGCAAATTTTAAGCTGGAATTACACATTATTTATTAAAAGATGTATTTTGAGTGTATGTGAGTAAGAATTCAGACCTAAGCTCTGTTTTTCAGAAATGCATTTGCCTATTCATGGAAAAGTTATTTCTTGCATGCTCTACACTTTTAATCAGGAATACATTTTAAATATAAAGAAATTGTGAACAGCTGCCAATAAGAAAAGCTGCAGATGAAGAAGGAGATTAAGTTGTGCCCTCAAAGGCTGCTCTACTGGACTGAGTGCAGGAATACAACTCGGGAAGCCTGATCTCTTGCAATGCTTGAAGGAAATTCACTTAAACTCCCGTGCCTCTGTTTCCCTCGTCAGTCCCTTCTGCCTATTTAGATGGAAAGATCTTTGCTTTAGATCTGCACTTGCTCACTGCCTGAATGAATGGGTCTAGCAACACAGATCCAGGAACAGACCCACCACTGCTAGTCATCATGGCAATATAAATCACGAAGGTATGACTTCTAACGGAACATGTAAATGTGGACAGAATTTAATCAAATAGCCTATTCTTTATGAATGAAGGCTCTGAGCTGTAACAACTGGAGAGACTGAGCCTCCTCTTGTGTGCTACCACAGAACTCGAGGTCCGATAAAGTAATTCTGCTGATCATTGCTACTACTGGGTCACTGCTGGGCCACTGAATCCAACCAAGATCAACTTCCTTACAGTACCCATCATTTATAACCAGGAAAAGAATCCCTGCCAATGAGTTTAGTAAAGATGATCAAAACCACAAAGAATAACAGCATATTTCGGTTAAAAATAATGTAAGATTTTCTTTTAACTATTTAAAAAGATCTGCCTGCCAGAAATGAAAAACAATTGTTTTCAGCAACAAAATTAAAGTGTAGAGAAAAAAGGCCATGGAAACAGTCCTACTTTGCAGGCTTAACTTGAAATACTGGAACATTACACAATTGTTCACAAAACGTTAGTAAGCACAAATCATGCTAAAATTTTGTAAGCAGCCAGTTCTAGGTCTCAAAGTCCAAACAGTTTTTCTGCTAATTATTTGGTACAATTTCGGGGGGGGGTGAGAGAAGCCCTTCCAAACATCGGCCCATCCAAGCCTATGTGCATTTGCTTTCAGGACATGGCAGTGATTCTTTTAGCCTGCAGACAGTATTTTGAAGCAAAAATCTTGTAAATTTGAAGGCTGTTTATTCTTTCTTTATGCTTACCATGGACATACCAGAGTGAGTCCAGTGAAGACCTATGAATATGATTAAGGGCTTCGTGCATTTGACATATGAGAAGAAGGTAAGCCAGCTAGGATCATTTAGCCTCAAGAACAGAAGGCTCAGGGGGATCTTACAAATCAATATAAACACCTGATGGGGGTAAGTAGAGAAGATGGAGCCTGACTCTTCACAGTGGTGCCCACTGACAGGACAGGAGACAATGGGCACAAACTGAAATACAGGAAATTCCACTAAAAGATAAGAAATACAATTTTTACATGGTATGGTGGGGATGACTGAACACTGGCACAGGTTGCCCAGAGAGGATGTGGTGTCTTCACCCTTGGAGATATTCAGAAACTGACTGGACACAGCCCTGAACAACCTACTCCAGCTGATCCTGAGCAAAGGGGTTGGACTAGATGATGTCCAGAGCTGCCTTCCAACCTCAACTATTCTGTAATTCTGTGAAAATTAAGAGATTCTATTGCTATGCAGAGCTCATGGAACTTGCGTTATGCTTTACTGACATGTGCAAGTCTCAGTGAAACAGATATTCAAATAATAAAATAAGATTATTTGATTGTAGATCTTTAAAAAAAGATTTCTGAAAGTGGACCTGACATGAACACATTTAATATAATATTGATCAAGTGAAAAAAACACTGTGCATAAAGCTGCACTATAGACTGAATATACCTATATATCTCTATGCATTCTTATGTAAGATGTACAATGTATTTTCTTCTTTCTAAATAAGCCCTTGTCACAGTATGACACGCTTGTAACATCCCAATATTTCATTTAAGACCGGAAAGGCTGGAAAAGGAGACTACCATTCCTTAGATAACCACCTTATCAACCTTCACTCCCCTGGCCACTACACCCAATGTTTCCCTCCGTGCATCTAGTCAAACATGGAACAATTGTGCTCAGTTCATATTTACTTTTGAACATTCTTGTTTCTATTCCAGACCTGAAGATTTTACATGCTTAAAGCTGGCCAGGTTTTTCACACCTATCAAGTCAGTCTGAAAAAATACTGTCTCTTATGACAATCTCTACCTTCCTTATGCCATTAGACGATCCCAGTTATGACTGCCTCAGTGTTCTAACAAGACATCTGCAACAGACTGTGAAGTCCTCCATAGTTTGGGTAAATCCTCAGCTTTAAGATAATGTCAAAATCTGTTGAAATTTCATTATAACCAAGTTTTCACTGTTGACGGTATTTTAAATCCTCCCTGTATTTTGCTTGGAAAAAGGATGGGGAGAGTTTTGACATCTGACTCCAGTCAGCTCCTGTTTCTGCGAGCCAGGGCATGGCCCTTAGATGCCTGGAAATCTGCCAAAGCAGCTGTCATCAGGGGAGAGCTCAAGTGCCCCTTGCCTATGGTTAAGCTCTGCTTGTAGGGTGATGAAAGTCAGAGTTAAAGAGATCCCCAGGTGTGAAAAGAAAAGATATTTGCAACTGATCATCCTAACTTAAGTATTTGATCGACACTTCCCTACTCCTGATCTTGCACTGGATTCACGACAAGGAAATATGAAGAGCTATTATCCAAAACCAAAATGCTGTTTTGAGGGAGAGGGGTTCTTTTCTATGTCTTATCTGCTTGTGGGATATTCACTTCCAATTTTTTTCTTTAGTCTGTTCCAAATACTAGGTCAAATCTATGTGCATTTGATACGAAACTTCCGGCAAGTGGCACTTCCGGCACTGTGGTAGGAGTTTTATCCAAAGTCATCTCTATTGTTTATGTGGTGGAAGAATATAAAAAAAGGACGCTATTTCTCGGTGCATATGTGGCTAGGTATTTAGCCATGTACAGAACTGGCTCACTGGGAAACTTTTCCTTTATGACCCCATAAATCTTTTTCATTAAAATCAGAGTTATTTATGCCTAGGACTACCTGTGCTTGCACCAGACCTGGTGGGCCAGAAGAAAACTCTGCCAAGACCACAGACTAACCCAGCTCTCCAGGGATTCCTAGTTTGCCATAAGGAGTGACTTAAGAAAGCAGTTTTTTGAAGTTGGGTTATGAGTCCCTGTGGGCCTCTTGCTTATTTTATAAAGGAAAAATTCATGCTACCTCTTTACCATATAACCCAACACCCATAGACAAGAGGAAATGCTTTGAGAAATTTACAGAAACTTATCTTTGAAAACTGCAGAATCTTGTACACCTTGCTCATGCTGCTGCACATCTGATAAAGAAAAAGACAACTCCCTAAGATTTTGTCCTGAAGAGTATCATTCTAGGAATGAAATACAATAGTAGACATTGAAAATACAACATTCATAAAATCCTGAGCAAATATTTGTGCTAATGAAGGTTAAGGAGTTGGCGGTCCTGAAAACTGTAGTCCTCTATTTATCGACAGCCTAATTTCAATGCAGGCAGCTGGAGTGGAAGCTTCCCTACACTGGCCTGCCAATGCTTTCAACCTTGACCTAAAGAGACCCTCTCTAGAAGCAAGAAATAATTCATTCTTTATGCTTGTTTGGCCCTGGATTTATTTCAAGCAAAGGCTGCCAATTCCACTGAATCTGTACACAGTGGTTTTATAATATGGTCTACAGTCAACTGGGATCTGAACTGAGACCACCTAAGTCATTCCATTAAAACAACACACTGTAGTAGAAATAGAGTGTTGGGAGCAAAAGGGCAGAGCTGTTATCCACTTCAGCTTATTTTTGTGATTGGAAGGTGGTTGCAAAGGAAGGGAAAGCAAGCTGAGTCACACTTAATAGCCTTGAAAATTGCATAATAAAAATTAGGAGGAAAGGTCAGAGAGCACTAGAAAATAGTTTGGACCTTGATATACTTGCACCACCTATTCTTTTAAACTCAAATATTCCCTATTCCTTTTATGAAATGAAGTGTGTTCTTGAGGTCAGATTTCACTTGCTGTAGGCGTGCTGAGTCTGATGTAGCATCCATTAGTAATAAATAGAAATATTTCCATTGATTGAGATGGTGACTTATCATATCCTTTTTTATTTAGGCCAGCTTTCAGAAATGGATACATCAGTATTTCAGGATCTAACGTTTGTTTTCTGTTAAGGAGCATGATTTTCAGAAAATACTAATCACTCTCCTCCTGAAAATTAGCCCATTTAATGCCAGGCTGTAGCCAAGTAGACTTACATAAGCACACCTGTCACTTTGGAAAAGCAGAAATTCGAATGGCTTCAATCTGAAGCCCCATCCTGCTTTTTTTTGAAGTTGTTGGCAAAACTGTTCAGTAAGAGATTGTGTCAAAAGGGCTGCATTAGACAAACACTATTTGCGTCAGTCTCCAGTATAGCTTTTAGTTTATTCTTCCTTAGGTGTGCATAGAAACAGAAATACTCCACTGCTCAGAAGGGTGAAAAGTTTACTTGCATTATGCCCATGCTTTCTGCTTTAGGAACACACCTGCTACTCCAAAATGTCAGCTGAGAACATAGTTCTGTTTTATGAGAATCATTCCTCCTGTAATTAGAAGTTAATTTCACTGCTGACATTTGTGAAGCACAGACTCATTTCATGATATGACTAGAAGGGGACAGAATTAGGCAGTACAAAAAAAATGAGTTATTTGCAAAAAATGGTTTATCTATATGATTTGTGACAACACCTATTGCTTTTGGAATCATGCTCATCATAACCTATTACACCTAACTAAATCATATAGCAGGAATTTGTAAAGCAAGCAAGGTAACAACACCCTCCAGTAGAATAGTGTGTATAGAAAAATTCTTGGAAACTAAACAAAACCCTCAGTGGTTATGCGTTTAATCCTACTAAATTCAATATAAAGATGCACTGATATCAGTAGTGTTGTATTAATCCCATAACCGCTTTATTTGCTCAGAAATATACAGTTCAGATGGGATTCTTAAAAAAAAAAAAAAAAAAAAGAAGAAGAAGAAGAAAAGGACAAATTTTAATATTACCTAGAACACAAGCTACTGCTACAGTCAGGACATGGCTCCATCCATTTTCCTTTGATTTTATTTCACAGAAAGACAATTCTAACTTTGACCAAAGAATCATATTGATATCACATTTAATTATCTTTATGGAGTAAAAGTAAGTACGCTTCTAAAAGTTTGCAAGATTGGACCCAAACTAATGACTTAGTAAAAGGATAACTGGAATTTATTTATGTAATTCAAACAAAGGAGTGAACAACACCCCAACATTTTTAACAACATATTTACATCCCTTTTCCCTGTTACTCAGACATCCTGACACAGTTAACAAGTTCTGCTACTTGTATTTTCCACCTCATATCAGTACAGAGCCGGAGCTTTGATACTTAGTCTAATTGCTTCCTCTTGCCTCACCCGACACCTGTAACCACTTAATGTCTCAGGAAAGCAACAGAACTGTAGAGTACACTGGAGAAAATGGTGTACTTACGTTGAAAGACTATAGTATCAGATAGGGAATTGTCAGGCAGCATAGTATGAAGCAGTTGGAAGGAAGAATTACCAGCTGCAAAGACAGTAGAAAGGACCAAAGCGGTATGCCTGCCTGGTTAGCCATAATTGGGCAGAAACCATCACTGTATCTTTTAAGAAAGGGAGAAAAAGTGACCTTTTGGTACTACCTAGTGCAACAAAAATAAACCTTCTTAATAAAAGCCACCCACACAAAACATAACTTTATGTCGATTAGTCTATTAGAAGAGAGGGAAATACAGTTACAGATTTTTTTCAGCTACACTCAATATTTACTTTGAAACATATTTGACTTTTTTTGCTAAACAAGTCCTGGCTTTTAACTATTTGGAAATCTCTCTAATGCATCGTATTTTGTGCATGTTTCTTTTACTACTTTTTCAAACACAGAATACTGTGTAATCTTCAAGCAAGCAAACTCCCACTGTTTCTCAGGGCTCTCTTGACAGATGTCAGCATGAATCTACATTGTTTTGGATTCACCCCTAACAAAGGTGGAATCAAAATTAGGAAGGAAATCCACGTTTACTCATTATAATAAATCTGGGATGGCTTATACATGCTGGAAAGTTTAAACTACAGATTTCACCTCCTGAGGAAAAAAAGAAATTCAACTACTGAAAGAAAACCCCAACAAAAGAAGTACCCATTGAGCCTTGTCTTTCCTTACTTACATGGACCCTCTACTCCAAATCCACAGCTAGTAGCAACACCTTACTGCATCCTGATAACCAGTAAATCACTGGTTAGGTATGGGTGGCAAATGGTGTTACAAGCAAATAAAATAACCAGCTCTATCTCACTGTAGGCTATATTTCCAGGTTGAGGATCACCTAAGCTGCTGATCAGTTCAGGTCAGACCAAGCTAACTGCAAAATCATCTAATATTGTATGCTCACAAGGTCGTATTCCATCAGAAGCAACCTGGCCACTTTTCCATGCTGGGCTGTTATAAGATTGACTGTACCTGAGCCGACTTCTGCAGAGGTACTCGGAAGTCTTGGTACTGAACTTGTGATTGCTCTGGAAGGGTTTATGGGCTCGTGCACAACACGGCGTGAAGGCACAGAGCAGCCCAAGCAGCTCTCCTGAGTCTGCAGGATCTGGTGAAGCAAATTCCTCGGGCCGCAGCACAAGTGTTGAAGGGGAGGTGCATCTCTGCGGGGCTCTGCAGCTGCTGCTGGGCTTCAGGTTGGTTTGCCTGTTCCAGCCAAGGACTGCCCATGCCAAGGCTGGACCAGATGTATGCAGCAACTTTAGAGTGAAGGGCTACTGTACAGGTCAACAATACAATGAATG
Organism: Larus michahellis; assembly: GCF_964199755.1. Classification (NCBI taxonomy): domain Eukaryota; kingdom Metazoa; phylum Chordata; class Aves; order Charadriiformes; family Laridae; genus Larus; species Larus michahellis. The sequence goes on along the minus strand of NC_133896.1, from coordinate 90,056,514 downwards.
AAAGTGAGAGAGCGCATACAAACCAACAGTTCTCTTTCTCTCACACCCTGGGAACAAGAGGCCACCAGATGGAGGGAGCAGGAGCCCGGATGAGACAAACAGGAGGTGGCAGTTCTGCAGACAAGAGGCAGTAGGCCTGCAGGGCTCCTTGCAAAGTGCCTATATGGATTCAAGGGTAGACAAAAAAAGTACGTGTAGGAGAGATCCACTAATGGCTACAAAGTAGACAAACCACACCAGGCTTAGGAAATCCCCCTGAGCTGGAAACAGTGCAAGGAAGGATTAGATGCGCCTGCCCTGCTTTTTCACTTCCCTAGATAACTTCTGGCTATTACTGGAGACAGGATACCAGGCAAGACGGATGCATACCCTGCACAAGTACCACTGTTACTATTTAAGAAGAGTCCCTCTAGCATGTTCCCTGTGGCCTACACACTCTGTTTTCTTTCCATTATTAACAGATTACTCCATTCCACACTTTTCCTGGATAATGAAGAAATTATTTTACTCATAAGGCAGATGAGACATTTCTTAAGCACTCTCCTTTTTAGCCTTTCTGCTGCTAATTCCACAGAAATAAACTGGCAAGTAAGCACCAACTCACACATGTGCATATTTGACTCCCCTTTACTTTTACCCAACAGCTTTCTGACTGAAAACAAGACCACTTTTCTAGATCATTAAGGGTGGACTAGACTCATAATACAGAATGAAAAGTATATTGGAAAACACTGGGAAATATAAATATTTTTTAAAAAGGTTAGTTGCAAGGGTTTTAAATAACTTTAAACAAGTTTTTACCATATAAAATAAAATTTGGGGTGCTATGGAGTTTTATTTCAGATTTTAAAAGGAAAATTTCTTTTCCATTTACTTATTGTGGGTTTAATTGCCACTGAGACAAATGTTACATGCATGCTATACATTTTACACACCTATGCATTCTGCTTATATCCATTATACCAGTGGAATAAATCCTGCTCCTCGCTGCATGTAATACCAGTGTTCTTGGTGGCCTTGTGGAGGTGCCGCCTTCTCTCCACTGAGAGCCTCAGCTCCTAAACTCAGGTGCTCTGAATCACTTCTTGGTTAGAGTTCGTCGTCATTCCGATCACTGACTTGAGCCTGAATGCTGAAGCTTTGGAGAACCTCTTTCCTTCATACCCTTTTGTGTATCAAGTCTAAAACACTCCTATTTTTGTTTCATTCAGGTTCAGCAGATATTTTTTGCAGTTTTCTTGGCAAAATGAAGCATCAACAGTTTCATCTAAAGACAAAATAATTTTTTAACCTGCAACTATTTCAAGTATCTTACCCCTTTTTTCCTTAAAATCTAAATGAAATGTACGTGTATTTAATGTCAAAATATTGTTTCTCTGTCTGAATAATTTTTCGGATTTCTCTGTGAATTTTCTCATCGTTCCAGATTACATAAACATGATTTTTCAACTAATGAACAGTTTGTCTATGAAATCTTGCCCGACTGTGGTAGTGAAGGCTAGAAATCTAGTGGGCTAGAAATCAGGAGGCAGCATTCTCTCCCTAGGGAGCCCAGCTGAATACCGTGCTTCCCTGCCTGTAAAGTAGGGATACACATCTTTTGTCTATCTGAATGGCAAGGGAGAGTCTCAGCCTCTCAGTCTCTCTCTCTCTCCCTCTCTGTATAGAGTGTGGAGCAGTTAACACAATAGATCCTGACCTAAAAGCTACTGTAATACAAATTAATACTAGTTTTCCACAAGCACTTCAGTAATGCTGCCTAAATATATTTTTTGGCCATAGTACCATCCACAAAACAAATACATTGCATTAGAGATTTTCACCACTTGTACTGCAATTACCACAGTGAAGTAAGTCTTTTAAGAATCTTAGTGGTATAAAAAGAAAATAGCATCGTCTTGTTCAATGCCAGCTCCTCTGCTGAAATATTCATCACCTAAGTGATAGTTATGTACTTTTTCAAAGTGTAAAATGCACAAGATTTGCCACTGGCAGACTATTTTCTTACTATGTTTAAACCTGTGTAGAGCAGCCACAATTATTAAGCGTGAATGGCCAACAATTACGATAAGTTTTAAGAGTATATTTTTTTATTCAAGTTATGTATATAACTTTTAAAAAAGAAAATTAAGAAAATCTCAGAACTGAAAAATGCAAGCCTAGACATCTGAACTCTTCAAGTAGTCATTACTTTAAAATAAAATGCAGCTATAGTTACCAAATTAATGAACTGATAGTTATTTTTATTACTTGTTACTATTGGTACATTTTGTTATTATTATTTAACGGATATTTGTTATTATTGTTGTTTACAAGGAAACGATACTTGTGCAACTGTGCTATCTGTCCATCTGTAAGTCTTTACGCTTAGTCACTTTTGAATCCACTGGGCAATCCCAGGTGACTTAGCTAGAGGGTAGAGGTATCAAAGATAATTACATTCCTATAAGCTCTGTGAAAATTGGCAACCAAGCAGAGAAGAGAGAACCAGACTGGTATTGCCAGCCAGGAAACGCTGCAACATTAGCGCAAGACCTACCCACTTTACCTGGCATACTACCCGCTCAGTCAGCATGCAGGAAAAAAATAGGACTCGGTGACAAAAGCTCAGCTGAGCACACACGGCTTCCATCTTCATAGGAGGTCGGAGACACAGGAGAGGCATGGTAGGGGTCAAGGTCACAAAGGAGACAGAAGTAGCAGGGGTTATTGTGGTAGCGTGTGGGCATGGGTAGGGAGAAACTGCCTCAATGACCATGAGACAACAGGTCCTAAACCACAGTTATATTCTGACTCTTGCATCATTCTTCTTGATAACGGAACCATAACAAAGTTTCTTTATGGACATAACCTGAGCAGTTCTACACAAGAAATCCGCAGAAATAAAATCAGCAGAGTGCTTCGCTAGATAAGCTCCTGGATCAAGCAAAAAGTTGTCACCTTCTGAAAAAAAGAGGAGTTGATGAGCAGAACTTGGTGTGTGTGTGTGGTATTAGATAAAAGGATTAATTTCAAATAAAGCATTCCATTACATCCTCCTTGGTCATTCTGTATCCATAAAGGAGGTAGAATTTATCTTATCAAAATGACCAGTCTTTTGGTATTTGTCTTTCCTGTAAAGCCTGTTAATCGCTCTGCTGCTTCCAATGATGCAGCAGTTAAGGGTTCAAGTGTCATCATGGATATCCCACACAAACCCAGATAAAGTGAAGATGATTAAATTCACAAGCAATTTTCCCTTGAAAAAGCACTGGCCTAATATGCTGCTGTTTGGGCTCCTGCCAAGAAATCCTGTTCATTTCAGGCCAATGCTCTAGAGATTCATACGGCTGAAACCTTGTGGCTTCAAGATACAGCCTCAAGTGTTGCCTGAAACCTAATGAGATACAAATGAGACTGCACCGCTCTGCAAAATTGCCTTAGCTCCACTCTGCTCAGGCACTTTGCCCTGACTCCCACTATCTGCACTGCCTTGGTTCTAGGGATTCTCCAAGGAATGCTGTAGAACTCTGTAGTTTTGCCTGGATATGTAGGAGTGAGACAGAGCTCATGATTTGGTAAGAAGATGAAGAATACTTCTTAGACTGGGTAGGTTTGACTGCTGTTACAATAGCTATTCGAAGCTCTGCCACTGTTTGTTTATTGGTACACTCTCTTCATATTCTGACCATGAGATTTAGGGACAAGAGGAATTCTTACGGTAGGTCAGTTCAACAGTGATCATTCTGGATCTGCTGGCTTTTATAGCTGTGCACAGAACACTAGGGTTATCTGGGAATTTCATTTAAGTTCCCCATAACTTCAAGGATCTAGGGACCTGCAAAATGGCCTGGATTTCTCCTTACTGTGGTAAATTACAGCTGTGCCTTTTGGGGTCCTACTGTAAATTTTGAGTTTGTTTTGCTGACAAGCGTTTTGTGGGTCATGGTATTTAGTTGCATCTAGAATAGATGTTCTTTGAACCCTTTTGAACTATGTATCTCTTGGAACTGACTTCAGTTGATGGCCTTGGTGGTCTTTTCTAGACATATATTAGAATCAATCATAGAATCATTTAGGTTGCAAAAGATCCTTGGGATCATCGAGTCCAACCATCAGCTCCACTCTACAAAGTTCTCCCTTACACCATATCCTTTAACACCACATCTAAACGAGTCTTAAACACATTCAGGGATGGTGACTCCACCGCCTCCCTGGGCGGCCTATTCCAGTGTCTGACCACTCTTTCTGTGAAGAATTCTTTCCTAATGTCCAGTCTAAACCTACCCTGCTGCAGCTTGAACCCATTCCCTCTCGCTCTATCGCTAATTACCTGTGAGAAGAGACCAGCACCAACCTCTCTACAATGTCCTTTCAAGTAGTTGTAGAGAGTGAAGAGGTCTCCCCTCAGCCTCCTCTTCCTCAAACTAAACAGTCCCAGCTCCTTCAGTCGCTCCTCATAAGATTTATTCTCCAGGACCTTCACCAGCTTCATTGCCCTCCTCTGCACTTGCCCCAGCACCTCGCTATCTCTTTCCTATTGAGGCGCTATATTCCTGTTATTTGTTGACTGAAGTTTCTCAGACACCAATTCAATGAGGTGCCATGCTACAGAAGTCCCTGGAATTAAAAAAAAATTCTAAAAGCTTTGTAAGAATAACGGATCATTGTGCACATTAAAAAACTGTAAATGGCAACCACAACCATAGCTAAACACAAATAACCAAATTATTTATTAAGCAAATGGATTTCTTTTTGTAAGTATATTTTTCCTTTAAAATTTTCTAATCAGTCAATCAATGCAGAAATTACTTAAGATTGCATTTGTGCTATAAAAAAACCCAAAGCCTTGATCTGAATAAAATTTTGCGTCTATGGGATTTTTATTTTATTTCAAAATATGTTGAACTGAGACCTATTAAAACACTAATTGTTTCAAGGCACAATGTTTGATGTTTGCAAAGCATATTAGACAGATACTTACATGCTTTATATTAAAAAGGCAATGATTGGCTCCACAAAGAACCACACAAATACCTTTTTAATTGAAATCTTTCCATCTCCTCTACTTTCAAGTCCCCAAAGGTACCAAGCTATGAATTTCAATGAGGGCTTTGCAAAACAGTATTTAATTAGTGCTTTTCTTTCAGCCTTTCTCCCATCACTCACCTAACCATTCTTGTTTCTACAGTGACATGTAACAGCAATTTAATATCATACAAAAGTAGCAACATTCTCTAACAGATAACAAGAGTCTGAAACATACCAGTTCAACCTAATTTTGGTATGGCTGTTTTTCAAACCCATATGGAATAGTGTCTGTTTTTATTAAGGTAGCAGACCTTTATTCATTCAAAAAAAAAAAAAAAAAAAGAGTAACTCTGTACCTGAAGGAACCAAAGGCTTAAACACAGAGCTACAAAGCATAATCTGAAAATTAATCCCTTGTAGAAACGCATTGCTGAGTAGTCCCTTGTAACGGCAGCAGTCTGTTCTATTGCTATTGCATTTCAGCTGTCAATCTAAAAGTATCACCACGAAAAAGCATGACCAATGCTGAACCACGGCAATGTTGCAGTTGGACACAGGACAGTATTTGACCAGCTTGCAGACACTTTGCAATCTCTTTTGGTTGAAGGTTAATTGGTCAGTTCTGTCCCTATCTGAAGAAGCCTCTTGCATTACTTGCCAAGTAAAGCCTAACACAGCGAAGTTCACAATTAGCATGCTCTATACCTTCCGGCTAAAAAGGAGACTGGTCCCTAAGCCTGGCTTCAGTAGCTCATGATGTTATCCTCTTTCAGTGGGACCACTGCAAGGTGATACACTCAGGCTCAAAACCTTTAGCGCTTAGGAAATGCTAGTGCTACACTACAAAAAACTGCAGTGCATTACCTAGAGTAGGCACATCAGACATCCCCTCCATTTTCTACACTGTCTTGCCACCAAAGTGTCATCAAATTTTTGTTTCTTAAGTGATTTCTACACCCAGTTTCTCATCATCTTCAAAGGAATTTAAAAATCCCTACTGTTAATGCCTGAGCTAAAAAACTCACTTCTTCATCGAGGTGTAATTCTCCCTGAGAAAGGTAAAGTTGGTTTATGACAGAGACACATCATTTCTGGAGGTAAATGGAAGAAGGGGAAATGAATTATAAGACCCTGTACAGGCTTCTTGTGGAAATAAAGAGAATAAAAACAAGCAATATGTGGTGGAAATAACCGCTATCGATGATGCAGATTAATATTGCAGTGTTTTTATATGAAGATGATTAGGATACAGTGGAATATATGGAATGGAATAGCATCACAGCTGACTAATGCTGCTTGATCTACACCCTGGAAACATAAGTTCAACTCTTGAAGTAAACTATAAAAAGAGAGCATTCAGGTGAATGTTCCCATACGAAGTCTTCAAACTAATTTCAGCATGACTGAAAATGTCTTGCTCGGACAAGTGGTCAGAAATGGATTAAAAGGGATGCAACCAGTAAATGAGAATGAAGAATTTTGAGAGAGGCGATGAAGGATCATTATTCACATTACACCCACCTTTTCATAATATTTCTCCTTCTTTCAATTACCTTCTTAACATTACACTAAATACATTCAGAAACCAGAAGATTAAAGCAACAAAATATTTTTCAACATCTGATGGCAGGCAGAATTGCGAAAAGATATGGTAGTATGCAGAGATAACAATAAGACCCGTGAGGAAAGCTGAACATCAATTGTTCATTACAGTACACCTTGCTGTCCTCACTCTTGGCTACAACTTGTGAGTCAGTATCAAGACACCAATTTTGGTAAAAAGAGAGCAGAGAAGAAAATGAAACTAGCAGTAAAAGCCACAAGGCACCACAGGAGGGTGCTACACACAGTCACTGTATTCACTTAGCAGGAACAGTTGAAGGCAGCATGACTATGCTTTCCATACAGTTTCAAAGCAGAAATAAGTCCTTTTCCCTCAAGAGCATCACAGAGTGAATCCATTTACTTGTAATCAGAGACTCAAAAGAAAAGGGCAACAGTAGCGTTAGCCTGAGATCTGTGTTGGTCGTAATGATACTGTCAACTGAGGCCTGTTGCTGACATTATAAAGAGTGAGAATTGGCTTAGCAAATGACTGATTCAATGCAGAGAGTTTAATGACTGTATAAATATTTTACTGTGCGTACACCATGTTAGAGAATAACTCCTCTCTACCTCAAAACATCAGCAGTTATTCTTTACATGCTTAATATCAACGCATCTTCAGAAGACTCCAGGATTCTTAGAATGAAATTGCTGTGTGAAACAATGAATCAGCACGTAATAATTTTATGAATCAGCATGTAAGAATACACTATCTATGAGAACAGATATGTGCTCAGATATGTTTTCTTTCACACTTCCCTCTTATTTTTCAGGGGATAAACAAACCCACAGCACTGCACTGTATACAATACAACAGTTACCACTAACTACTTTTTACTGAGGCTGTTTACAGCAGTTTAAAAGAATAATTTTGAACTTATCCCCCTCCCCTCTCAACAATTTGGCTGTATTGCTATATAGAAACTGATGAACGTAGCACGGGCAGAAAGGACCCCAAGAGATTTCTCTTAACTTTCCAGGGTATAAGTAACTCCCTTCTATATCCCAGTGAAGGTAAGAGAGCTCACCACAGTAATCTGATGCATCTTGCATGTCCCTGGAAATAAAAAAATTGCATATACTTTCTTCAAAGTATCTTCCCTCACAATGGAGGGTCTGTTGTCCAACTGCCCAAATAAGTGTGACGTATCCTTCCCAGAACCTGACTCTTCTTTGCCCCAGCTCAGTGGGGCTTCTGTTCAGAGTCCTTGGGTGTTGAAAAAAGGGTATGCTAACCCACAGAGGCAGCTGAACTACTTGCTTCCTCTTACATAGGGAAAGGAAAGATAATGCAAAGGAAAATTCCAGACAAGGATCTGTAATTCGTCCTCTTCCCCCCTATTCCTTTAACATCACTCATCCTGTTTTCTTCTGTTATTCTCTGACCCCAGTGTAGCTACATATTCCCGAGGCATCCTCCCTCTGGTGTTGGTTTTCTTGCTAACTCCCTTATCATAGAATCATAACATATCTCAAGTTGGAAGGAACCCATAAGGACCATTGAGTCCAACTCCTGAATTAATGTAATGTTGGCCAACAGAGACTGCATTGCCAACTTTCTTCCATCATAATATCCCTTGCAAGTTATCACTCCATTTTTCCTCTCTCTACCTACATATAGGGTAGCTACCACTTGCAACTTTGCTTTCTCTATAAATCCCTCTTTCCTTATTTCTCTCTATGACAGAGCTTGCACTCTTCGAGGAATGAGTCCATCTGCTATTCACTCTTTGATCCTGGTTGCTTACTAGCGTATCCATTCTATATAACATCAGGTGGCTTTTGCCTCCACCTGTCTCTATACCCTCTTACTTAATGAGTTCCAGTTCTTCAGAGAAACGGTGAAGGGAAAACGATCCTTAGCTCCTCCTCCTGTTCACTTGATTCTAATGTTCCACACTTCTGGGAGTATTACAGTTTGCTTCCAGTAAAACTCTACATACATCCCCATACTTTCTATGTCTTCAACCATCTCTGTCGAGAAGTAATGGCATTTCCTAGGGTCACATCCATAAAGCATCCTGCGATACTTCAGGATGAAAGGTGCTCTATTAAAAAATAGGCAACTACCTCAGAAGCAGCACTGTGGGAAAACATAGGTACTGAAGGTCGTCTAGTTCACACAGGACTTAAAAGTTAATGCAACCAAGCACTGGAGACAGCACGATGATGCAGGACAGAAAAAGGCCCAGCAGGACAGAAAACAGTATCAACATGCAAGATAAGATGCACTGCTTCCTTGCAAGGTGGTGGAACTCTGGTGCTATTGACTCTATTGGAGCATGACCCTGCATTGAGAAAGCCAACAAATATTTAACAAAAGTGGAAACCAGGACCCAACACAGCTGTGACACAAATGGGCTGGTGACTGACAGCACATGCCACACAGTGCCAGTGGAAGAGTTGAGATACTCAGCTCACCTGGTCAATTTGCTACTAAAGAAGAAGTATCAGTATAGAAGATCACAAATAATTTCGCAAAATGAGAACTCAGCTGCTGCCTAATAAGTTGTGTACAAACATGTGTTTTCCCAATTCAAATGCTGCTGTCGAAATTTAATTACAAAGGAGAAATTTGCCAAAGAGATGCACAACTACTCTCCCATAGTCCAAGCTGGAAGCACAGAATTAGGCAATTACTTTCACAGAAGCTTCTGTCAGCCTGCATTGAATACCTGTTGCCACTATCACTCTAATTATTTGGCAGCTAAATTCTCTTTCTAACACTGTCTGCGACATACCATGAGGTAAATACATTCATACATTGCCACTTTCACAGAAGAGAAGAAAGTATGGCAACAATGGCCACCACATCCACTTTTTCTTTAGGGAATGGAATTTGTATGGGAAGAAAAGGGAAAGACAATTCATCCCTCAGAAGGCGATGCAGAAATACTAACTACTGAGAAGACATTTTTACATACAATTTTATAAATAAAGAAAACAGGCTGCTGGTCACCCTATATCCTATACAAATACTGGAAATGCAAACTGTCTGGAAAGAAGAAATAGAATGCTATACCCTGGTATGTGCACTAATTCATTAACTGCTCTGTGGCTCCAATCCAGCAAAACACTTAAGCACATGAATAGTCCCAACAACAAAGGCCTGAAAGCCTGCCCATACATTAAAGTAAAATGCAATGTAGGCACAAGCCTCTCCCTTGCTTTCAGAAAAACCTACAAAACACAGAGAACAAAATCAATGCTGCCTCCCTTGGGTATAGCAGGCAAGGAGTGGGGTCACAGCAGCCACACTCAAGGACAGCTTAGGAAAATGTATTTACAAAACGCATATGTATTTGTATATACAAATTTTAAATACACATACATTGGTGGTATTACATATTGTTTTCTAAGCATTGTAAGAGTCCAGCATATCTGCAATATGAAAGGGCCGTTTAGCTATGAAAAAAACTTCAAAACTTTTTACGGGTTTTCTTTTATGGGAAGATAGTTTGCCATTCTGTGGAAATAGGAATATGTTGCTCTGTTTTCCCTGAATTTTCCTCAGAGAAGGAATGCGAATAAAATGTCAGCCTGAGACACACAGCAATCCTAGCTTACACAAATCAAATGGCAGGGTTCAAGCAAGCGTGATGATAACATTTGGTGGGGGCACGAGGGAGAGAGATGAGTGATTCACTGTCTGGAAGGCGACATTGCAGGGTCTAGGTCAGGGGAAAAGTGAGAGGTGCTGGGGAAAGATGGGTGTGGAATGGAGATGATGAATATTTTGCCATTTGATAAAAGTTACCTGCTATCAAGATCTGCTCAGAAGGTGCCACTAAGGCATTCAGAAAACACTTTCCAGTGACCTCAGGCAAAAAAATCCTTTGTTACCTGAGCAAGAATATTACCAAGAGGACCATTTTAAAACACAGTTATAATTTCTCCTTTTACTATCATTAGTATTTACATTCACCAAAATAATTCTCTTGCTTCTCTGTTCAAATGCTACAACCAGCACAAACACAGACACACAGTGGGCATGTAGGCAAACACATTTTCCACACAGCAGCAAATTTCGTCCCATTCTTGTCACAAACAGTTAATTTTTTTCTGGGGCACTCAGCATCGGATTTCATGTGGAGGCACCTGAAATAGCAGTCCTATGTTATTAGCCATCTAAGACCAAATGCTATCACCAACACAATGAGTGGAAGCCTAATCTGCAAGTTGTACTTCAGAAATGAATGCAATGTTTATAGGGCAATAGTGGTGTGAAAGTGGAAGAACCTGCTTCTCTCAGAAGTCTATATGCTCTGCTGGCACATTCAGGGTGAGAAACATCCAGTGTGTACACAAACCACTCTGTTGCTCTCATATCATTGCTCTTTTTATGTGCATTGAGGGTTATTTGTCATCACAGAATAGTTCCTTCATCTTAAAACTAGCAGGCTCTCTTCTGTGACATAGTGACTACCTCAGCACCTGTTTATTGCTCTGCTACAGCGCATACTGACTTCTTACTACAATAACAATCATTAGCAGTGTTTGGGATTAGTAGACGATGTAATTGCCCTGCAAGCATATTCTTCAGTACCGAATAGCCTATAATCTATTTACCACTTACTGGTTTCTTTCTGGCACTTTTTACTCTCTCTAAATTCTGCATAGGTCCTAGAGACGCTTCCCTCCTATAGATTAGTGAGATGGTTTGCTAGGGTCTTGCACAGAAAGTGAAAAGCTTATGACGGTAGTACAGTTATTCACAACTTTATTTACCTGTGCAATGGCGTGGCCCCAAGAAATAATAATAATTTGCATCACCTCTGATTCAATCTCTGTTGTTGGCAGATATTCACAGTCTCATGATGCTGGTTCAAATCCTACGGAAACTGCTGGGAGTTTGTGGACTTCTAAACCAGTTTGATCGGACTTGCACCTCATCTCCACTTCAGAGAGAACACTACAGCTGTGACTGGAGCAGTCTTTAGTCTCTACAGATTTCATGGTCTAACAAAGCTATATTATTTCATCCTAGTCGCCATGTATACACCTAACTGGTGTTCCATTTTTAAAAAACAGCAAGGAGGTGAAAGGATAGGATGGATGAAGATACACTGGCAGAGCTGCACATGGAAATAAGCATGACATCTGCCAGCAGCATATCCAGTTTGTGCCATCCCTGGCTTTAACGATCTAAGAAAAGAAAGGTGAAGAAAATCCTTTGGAAGCTATGAGCTGTTTGCAAATGGTCAACAAGACCTTGAGAAAGTAAGCAGAGTGCAGTCAATATTGTTGTGCAAGGGTGAACACAGAAAAATAGAATTATTCTAGATGAGCAGCTCTATTTGATTTCTATACTTTGACAAAAAGCATCAGCTAAACACTGAATATGGATTTTAATTTGGGCATATTTGTTAGTGGTGAAAGTAAGCAGAAAAAAAATGGCAGTGTTTTTCCTGATACCAGGTCATATTGGAAAGTAAGGAAATCCTGTTTCTGCCTGTAAATAGATTGTGGAAGTCCAAGGAGAGAACACATATGGAACAGGAAAAACGGGATGTCATTCAACTCAGCCACACTTCTGACCACAATGTTGCTTTTGAGACAGCTCAACTTAGTTTAGCTTAGCACAGAAGTATCTCCATGAAGTGAGTCATAATAAACACTAAGAGAAAATTAGGCCTTTACAGGTGTTTTTAGAGGAAATAAAGAAACAAAATAACCCCATAAAATACTTACCCAAATGACACATAAATAAACTTTGAGCGCTTGGAGATATATTTATATTCTGGGTTTGGGCACTTGATAGCTAATAGCAAGAAGTGAATTTGATGGACACTTGGAAGTAGAGCCATTTACTGCAGGTCTAGAAAGTCTCAGAGTTGGGTTAAAAAGCATATCCACAGTCTGGACAACAGGAAAATTCCTTTACCCACCTAATGTCCCTCTTGCATGAAACTAATGAGAACAACATAAAAAACATAAGAGGGCTTTCCTGCTCCCACCAAGGCTCCACTTTTAAAGGATATAACTAGTCAAAATTACCACTGGTGTTCTTCGATTTTATTGTTTCTCTGGCATTTTACTCTACCATGGAGCTGTTTCATGGAGCGTTTCAGTGAGCTCCTGACAGGTAATCCTCCAGATTAATTCTGAGTTCATTTGGGTGATAAGTGGTCAGCTTCTCTGAGAGATAGCACAGGAATGACAGCTCACTATCTCTTTCTGTGAATTCTCAGAAGATTGAACAGCGCAAGGTATTTTCAACTAATGTCAGCTGAAGACAAATGGTAACTAACTTAGCCAAATGCTAAAAAGTCATGTTGAGATCTACACAGAAAGCCTTTCCAAAAGAAATCTCCAGGTAAATATACTACTCAGGATTCAAGAGAGAGACACAGATTAGGCTGGAAAGTATTGCTCATTAAATCCTGGTTTAAAACAGCTTATTACAGGCTTTTTTTAATGATATGTTCTTCAGACTCCACTTACAGCAGAGTAATTAAATGTCCATTAAGGAAGCACTTAGGCCAAATGATAGCTTTTCCTGGGAAGCTTAGAGGGAGTTCTGAAAGCATTTTGTCTGGAGAGGCTAAGAGCAGAAACACAGTACTGGAGAAGAGCATGCAGACATGCAGCTGTCTGTAAGGGCAGGGCAGGCCAGGCCAGTCTCACTGCAAGCACAGCTTGAATGCTGCTCTTTGGCAGAGCTGGCAGGACCCTTTTTTTGTTTTGTTTGGCCTTTTCCTGGAAAGCTTCCCCAACACCGAAATATTTCACCTGTGAATGGAAAGAGGCAATACAGAAATGCTACCAGGAACACACTCCTTCATCTGGCAAATCAGGCTTCAGGTTTGAGCTGTTTCTTGTACAAAGTGCCTAGTCTCTTCTCTCGATAAGGGGGTTTCACGCACATTCATGCTACAGTGCAGTACAATAGCTGCTTACAGAGGCAGACAAGGCTGCCTAACCACCACTACCACATAGTGCCAATGACAATACCTCCAGGTCTAAAGGTTCAGAGGTTTTATGGTTGGTTTTTTCTATGCATTTTTTATATATACATAATTTTGATTATTCCAGGAAAAGCAGCTACTTCAGGGAACAAAACTTGGTTTATTGGAAAAATCCACGTCTTTCAAAAATAACGTTGATAATGTTTTGTTGACCTGTTCAGGTAGTTGTAGTCCACCTTACTTTTCAGAACCTACACATTCCCAGTGTCAATGTGGCTGCCTTCCCAGTACAACGGCGCAGTCCAGAGAGTCATCAGGCATCCTGAATGTCAGTAAGAAGTCAAGCTGCCACCACTATCTGAAATTGTTCAGTTTACAACAGTGAGCCAATAGAGAACAAACAGAACAAAAACTGTAGGGAGGAAAGGCGGGAGAGGACAGGATTTGCAAAATGCACTGTTATCCACCCAGCTCCCTGTGCTACACTTTGATCTCTAAACATGTACTATAATTCATCAATCACTGATGTTAAAGTGCACCAGGGATAAAAGAGGGGAATTAAACAACAGGCCAAAAGAATGGGGCTCAGGGTATCTGTGTTCTGCTCCTCGTAGGAGTATACCTAAAAACAGATACTCAGTTTTACAAAACATATTTCGTGAAATCAATACAGTATCAATTAAACTACATGTTCTGTCAAATGATTCCTTCACAGCTTTTCTGGAAAGCTCTTGGGATTTCTACAGCCTTCCTAGGCAAATTATTTAACTCTTCTGCCTCCCTTATCTGTAACCTACAGCACATGGTATATTAGCTCCTATTTCAGAGGGGGTTTAGAGTCCTGAGGTAGTTTTTGTAGACTCCTGTGACATCCTCTAGTGAATTACTGATTAGAAGAGCAAATAACTAGGAGTTCACTTCTGAAGCAGGCAGAACAAGAAATGCATGGGCTAAGAACCATTCACATCACTGCTTCCCCATGTTGGCATTTGCAGCATTCCAAACAATGTCAGTTTAAATAACCAATTCTCGTTACATTAAATACTGAAATGCCAACATCGATCATGCATATTTATATCAAAAATTAATGTTTGAGTAAGAAGGCTCTTAGTTTTGGCCTGTCTAGTACTTTTCAGTTTGATATGGATTGAAGATAGCAGCTATTATATTATCTTCAGCCCATGTTAACTGTAGGGAGAAAACCTGCCAACTCTGGTAAATCACCAATGTAACACAATGCTTGCAGCACACCATACTGGATACTATTGGCTTACATTGAGTGTGCAGTGATTTAGTCAGCTATAAACACAGAGAAGAACTTTTAAAAGAGGTGCTCCATACGAAAGAGGGATGGAAGTGCTGTTGCTTTTACTCAAAGGTGAATCCTTACCTTGGAACAAGAGAAGAAAGATTATTTGCAGCTTCTCAGCACTGGTAAGTCAGGCCCAGCCTTTTGAAAGTGCTCAAACATTCTACGCATCATGCACAAAAAGCAGGTAAACAGATTTACTGCACAAGCTCAATGCTCTTATCAATGGTGAACATAGTTCAGAGAGTAACTCCAACAGCACATGATGCTTGTCTCTGCTTCTGCATTTCTTGACTCCTGGGAAAAGCAAAGGAGTTGAACCCTTGCAAGGGTATCATCCTGATCACTTGCGCATGACTGCAGTTGGCTTTTGCAATCTCAGCACTTGACCCATTCCACTGAGAAAAGTAATAGTTTTCAAAGACATCGCTGCAGTTTGACTATACTATGACTATACTGCAGCTTATACATGAAAGGAGTTAACTAAATGGAAAGAAACCTATGAGGGAGAAGATACTGAAAAGAAATGGCATTAGTGAGCCAGGGCGTTAAGGAGACAGAGAAGTATAGATCTTGCCTTGTGCTGTTTCACACCCTTCTTTTCTTCTCCAATCTATTCTCCTCCACTTCACCTCACTCCCCACTGGCCGGCTGTCTCTCTCCCTCCTCTTACGTTCTGTTTACCTGACATACCCTTGGCTCACTCCCTTCTTCCTTTGTGCCCCCTCTTAAAAACATCTTATGGCGCTACTACAATGTTTCTGCCATGAAAGCATTCACAGTGACTATGTGTTTTGTGCTGTCCTCTGCCCTACGTTTGCCTTGTTTACTTAGGCTGTAAATTCTCCCAGTCTGTATGAGGTGTCGCGCAATCTGGCCCCATTCTTGACTGGTGCTCAACTACAAAATAATCAAAATACCATTAAGAACAGTAACAAACACAACAATTTTATGACCCAGATACTTCTAAGATATAAAGCTTAACAGAGCATGCAAGTATTCTTAAGCTTGAAAAATACAGGAGGCTATACAAAGCATCTTCCTTCTTATTTCCATTAACTCCTAAATTATTTCAGAATAGCTCAGGGCAACCTCAAACTTAATTACATGGAATTGAATAATTAATAGAACTCATTAAATGCATAGTATGCATACCATATACAGGAGGGTAACAGTATATATGAACAGGTATTTGGCATTCATATCTTGAATTCCTACTGGTTTATAACTAAAAACACATTGCGGTATCAGGCTCTAGAGAGTTCCTGCTGGATCGCATCTCTGAGATTCGTCATGAATAGCAGAAAAGAGGAACAGTGCCTGTAACATGGTCTGTCGCTGATTTCCCTGCATAGCGAAAAACAGGAGGCATACGTGGAGAGACCCATAGTGACTACAGTAGGTATGAAAGATGCTGAGCATCTTTACAGAGTATTCAGAGCAGGCCCTGAATTCATCATTGTATCCCTGATGGCATGAGAGAGACACATCATACAGCGTATGGTTTACTCAAAACAGAGTCCATTTGTTGTGTGCATGTGTGAATGCAAGCTTTTTTCCAGTACACTCTTGCTTAATATTCTTCCCAGATCTTTCTCACCTGATGTTTCAGTCAACTGGATGTTAGAGGCCTTTAAAAAACATGTCAGTTCTTTTATTTAGTATAATCCTGCTATATCCAGAGCAGCCAGTATGAACAGAACATTGGTTCACTTCCAATGCTATTGAATGATTGAGTGTGAAAGCCCCCTTTGCATATTTTCTCTCTTTAATTTTTTTTTTAAACGTACTACTTTCCAGTGTGTTTTCCCATTCGTGCGTATAGATTTCCCATCTTGTCAGCACTGACAGTCAGTCAGTCGCTGAGCTACAGACTGTTCGCTGCACTTTCTGTCACACAGGTGTGGAGAGATTTTTGATCTGACTTACAAATTCCCTGCTCCCCCTGGCAAGCTGGCTGGCTGTCATGCTGCTGCAGGGTGTTTCAAACAGCTGCTCTTTCCAAGACACACTTCTTTGCATCTCCAGCTTCATTATTTCTTACACACTTCCTTTCCCCCTTTAGTTTCATCCTTTCCATACCGAAAGGCATTGGCAATGGAGCCATGGAGACACAACTACTGTACCAT
Organism: Larus michahellis; assembly: GCF_964199755.1. Lineage (NCBI taxonomy): Eukaryota > Metazoa > Chordata > Aves > Charadriiformes > Laridae > Larus > Larus michahellis. The sequence goes on along the minus strand of NC_133896.1, from coordinate 90,039,553 downwards.
TAAACTATTTCAGATTATGGCTCATTGAGAAATTATCTGCATGTCCTAGTTTACCATTTAGTCATGTACAACCGTGCATCTACTTTTACTGATGTTGAAGCACTATATGCAAGTTACACATGTGACCCAGATTACTTACCAGTTGATGTTTCCTAGTACATATAGGAAACATCTTTATTTTTTTTTATTTTCTTTTTAAAATATTTATGTCTGTTCTGATCAGTGCACTGAAATCTGGGACCTGTTACAAGGCCAGCTTCTGCACAACACACTTAGAATTCAATCCCAGATTTTGGCAAAGTCTGGCAATCTGCTATTGCTCCTGAGTGTTGGGAGATTTCTCCTTTGACTTTCAATGAACTCACCACCCTTGCATCCTGCTAACCGGTTGGTCTACTAGTGCATTCAATCTCAGCTGAAGCAAAGCAGCGGAGGTTATTGATTATTCAACAAAATTTGGATTTCTTTCTGAATTAAATCTAATTTGAAGTCCCAGAAAATTTTGAAGCACGATATTTTTCCTTCAGAAGACAAAAAGCTCTAAAACCTAAGCTGAGCTCTAAAACTAAGGTAGAATATATAGTGACTTCATCATATTTTGTTAAGTATTATACGGGTCTGAATTAGTCCCTAGGAACTCAATAAGGGCTTACAACCAACTCTACTTGGCTGTATTCATCTCTGCAACTTTGTTTATGTCGAAACTCTACCTTGATTTCATATCCTATATTGTTTCCTCACATCCTGGTTTCCATCTGGACTGCTCTGAAGACGAGGACTGCAGCTGTTTTAATGGAGTGAATCGATCCTGCGGTTCAGCCACAGTCACAAGAACTTTAGACAATAGTGTAATATTTACACCTCGGTTTTCTTACCTATAAAAGGAAGATTGCAGCCTCAGGTTTCAGATGCATTTAAAATTTTTGTAAACCAAAAGTGACATGGCTTTGCCTCCAATTCTATGTCATCCTAAGCAGTCACCATTTAAGCTGACATTTATTGAAGGCCTTGATGTGAAAAGTTAAGGGGAAAAAAAACACAACGAAAAACTACTGACAATTTTGATACTTAAAACTCTTCTTTTGCACTTTTATTTGGATAGATTTAGTTTTATTTGGATAGTACCTAAAGGGCATCTACAAAGAGGATGGAGACCCTCTTTTCACAAGGAGCCACACAGAGAAGACAAAGGGCAATGGGTACAAGTTGCACCAGGAGAGGTTTTATCTTGTCATAAGAAAAAATTTCTTTACAGTGAGAGCAATCATTCACTGGAACAACCTCCCCAGGGACATGGTAGAGTCCCCAGTGCCGGCAGTTTTCAAGATGCAACTGGACAGGGCACTCGATATTCTCATCTAGGCTCCCTTTCCCACAGAAGGTTGGATCAGATGATCTGTCAAGGTCCCTTCCAACCCGGCTGTTCTATATCACATCTAGTCCTAAACTTTCACCTAATATTGTTTTTATGATTACATAATTACTGCTTCCCCTCACAGTTCAACTTAAGTCAGATTACACTTAAACTAGATTTACACCAGTGTAACTTTACTAGTCCTAATCATGATAAATCACCGATAGATGAGAGGAGGGAGATCAGGCCTAACAAAGATTGTTTTTCACTTGCACCAAGTGTTTTCACCTGTTGCATCTTCCCTTGAGACAAATTGCAAACTCCTTCCATTCAAGAGGAATGGAGAAAGCAAATGTGAGATGCCCTTCACAAGGCTGCTGGAGCAAATATGAATCCCTGAAACTAAAGAACAGCAATTTTTGTGGGTTATACACAATTTTAAGAGGTTACACACTTCTAACAGGACAGAATGAGATTTAAAATGGTTTATTAAGCCTTTTTTCCTGGATACATTCTGTGTACTATATTCTGTGAAAGGTAATCAGTTGAACTATTTATTCAAAATGTACCATGGGAATGTATAAACAAACAAGTTTCTATTACACTGAGGTCATACTGTGTGCAGTTTTAGGAAAAAGCTTCCAAGATCACAGTATATTTGTCCGGATACAACTTATGCTCCCTGAAAGGTTTTCTTATTATGTTATCTAAAAGCACATGAACTGATTTCCTTAAAATTTACCTCACATATATTCCTTTACAATCATATTAGGATTCCAATTTAAAAAGACAAGTAGGACTGTTCTGCTCCAGTGAACGGGATGCCTATATTCAGGGTAGCTATGGCAAAGTATATTCAAGTAATGGAGCAATTTAGCTGGTTACATCATCATGAAAGAGCTGTCGTAGTTGAGATGAGAAACGTACTTCATAAAATCTGGAACGGTGCTGGCAACACTTAATTATTTAAAGTCACCCTTCCACATTCATCTAAATATGAACAGATTATTGTGCTTTTTGTAGAAAAAGCACCTCTGTCCTCTAAAGTGCTTTGCAGAAATTCCAAGTCACATTAGCCTTCTTGCCCAGAGTCCCACAAGGCATCAGCACCAGAGATGGGAACGAACTCCAGAATCCCAACCTGCAACCTTTCCTGCCCTGACTGGGGATCATGCTTCTCCCAGGGAGTCCTAACACATTATTCTACAGCTATAAAATCACACTGAACTAAGAAATCAGGTAAGGAATACAAATAAATCATGGAAAGTAGGAAAAAAAAAATTGAACAAAAGTGGTTTTATAATCCTCAGAACAAGAAGAAACTTGGTAGTTTGATGTCAGCTGACTGAAGGCCTGCTCTGCTACTAATGCAGAATTAACAAGGGCTTACACATATAATCAAATTTAACAAGTTACTATGTATCAGCACAAGCATGGTAAGCCATTTCATAAGCCCACTTAGCCCATGACAAATGCAAGACAACTTGGCTTAGCACCTTTCCCTTTCCTCTGGGACTAAACTGTTAAACTTATAGTGCAGAAAGGGACAATCTGGTTTTTGAGACTCTGTTTGTACCACAGTAATTTGCTAAGTTGTGGTAGCTTGACTTTATGTCAAACTCCCTAACTCTGCTAAGAACATAAGGCTAATGGGATAAGGGGAAGCGAAAAAGCATTTCCTTACCAAATGGCTTTTTAACAGGCTTGAAAATGATAGTGACAACCGTGTAAAAAGCTTTTCCACCACTTGACCAGACCATCATAATTTCCAGCCTTCTGTAGCCTGGTAAGTCTCCACCTCTTCTTGTCTCCACTTACAATTACCACTCCTAATTGCACCTGCCTTTTTAGTTTACTTGGCATTAGCTGTATAAAAACATTGGCAGTGAACTATTAGCAGATATAAGACCATTAATATAACTATGCTTTAGTTAGACATTTAGGGGATGGAATCTAAAATGACGGAAGTCTTCCCAGGCACAGAACTCCTGAAGTCTCTGGCTTGTAAGCAAACAACCTTTGTGCTTTAGGAGATTTGCCCTCTGGAGGTGGGACAGCAATGGCTTTCTATAACACTTCAGCTGAGAATTTTGATTGGTGAGGTAGTTTGTAGACAGGGCTCCTGACCACAATACCCTTTATAGTTGTAATGCAAATGGGATATACCGCACCCTTCATTATCATCACTCCGAACTTCAGCAGAGACACAGGCATATAGCTAAGCCCTACCTATTTTGATGCTTTTTAAGCCCAATTTAGATTTTTAACCAACTTTGCTATCACTAGGACTTCAAGGATGTGCCCAGAGGCTTTGCTGAATTAGGGTTTTTGGCTTATCATCAAATTAAGGGAAAACCTGCTGTAACCCACTCACCTGACCCAGTCACAGCTGTAGTGTATGATACTAATCTACACATTTATTAAACACATGCTCCCTCTGGAGCTGGAGATGATACAGTAACAGCTGTTTTATTCCGGTTTCTTTTTAAGTCATGAGGAAACAAACACAAACGTGTCTCTGATATAATTCACAATGTTCACACCTACTATTGCAATTAAGAGGTACTAAGATAAACAACTGTTAAGTTCTCTGCATCTTTTACCATCCATTCTCCCTCCCTATTGTTGCCATCATTATTGTGAGTAAACTAGTACTGAAATCTGACTCAGCAAAGGGAAATTTTTATGCAAAAATAAATGAGGTGAGTTGTATTGGGCATAGTATCCTCCCAAAAGATGCTGAGACTAAACATGCAAAATCAGTACACCTATAATGGCCTGGCCAGGTCAGCCTGGCCTCCCATTGGTATAAAATTAATATTTCTGTGTGGATCATTAATCCTTTTTGTCCACGGGAAATAACAAGAACACTTCTAGATGGCAAGCAAACATGTCATTTGTGACACAAGGATTATATTAAAAGCTCCTACCATGAACTACAGTGTGGCTTTTAACCACAGCTTGTGGGAAAGAGCATGGTGGTACAATACGCCCCCAAAACACTGGGACAGGCACAGCGCATCTCTGGAAGCTGAGGAAATTCACACAGCAGCCGCGAATTTTAAGGAGAGTGCCTCATACCAGAAGACAACTTTCCCCTGGCTGGTTAGTGCAGAAAGGGACATATTTCTTCCTCTACTCAACTCCCAAAAGAATATCCAATGCCCTTTTTCAACTCTGAAACTACCACATCACTTGAATGTGCTGACGAGCTCAAAGCAGGTGATCAGCACCAGCCTTGCTGATGGCCGAGGCAGGTGAGCTGGGCCTGCAGACAGGGCAATGCTTAGGCTTGGTACTGCTCCCTCCATTCTGAACTCATCCCAACTCCAAGTACATTGTAAGCACCTTGCAATGCTTCTCCCCTTTCCCCAGTGCATTTGAAAACAGGAGGAAAAAGGTGGCAGCAACTTGCATAAAAATCCTTGTGGTTGATTATTTTAGACTAGCTGAGTCCTTGAAGAGACTTTAGGTAATGTCAAGGACACAGAGATTGTGTGACTGCACACGCATTTTTCAGAGACAGAAAAGTAATCCCACTGCAATTAATGGATCTTATTATGCTCAAAGTCAACAAGCTTGCTAAAGGGCTTTGGCAAGCCAGCGCCTTTGTGTTTGGGTTGCAATGCTGGCTGTGTGGTGTGCCTTTGTCCACTTCAGCCTTGTTTACCAACAGAGGTATAGACACAATCTAGCCCTGGGCACAATTCTGGACAAATATGTTGATGCATATTTTTGCGTTCCAACAGTTTCTGGAGTGGCACTTACAAGTAAGACAGATAAGTTAGTAAGTTAGTAAACACAGATATTAAAAAAAACATTTACTTTCTCACCATGCATGTTCACTATTTGCAGTTCAGTCACCTCTGACAATTGAAAGAGATCATTTCATCTCATTTCCTTCCTCCAGCATACCCACCCAATATATTTCTGTGGGGCATCATGGCACTACAGTGTAACGTTTGCTATTATTGTAAATTGGCACTTTATTTTTGAAAAGCTACAAACCGTTTGTTCATAAAAAACTTCACAATCACCATCAGTCTATTTGGTAGGTTGCTCAGTTGTTTTAGATCTTAAATAATTTGAAGATGTTGTTTCGAATTAAACATCCATGTCTCTGACATTTTCTTTGTAAACAAGTTAAGACAAATATATTATTCCCATGCAAATTTATTACGTGCATGCAGCAGTCACCCTTCAGATCCAGTCCCCCAGTCCTTCCGTCAAACCAGGAACCCTCTTTGCCATAAAAATTTACCCTTTTCCCTCAGTAAATCTATTCCTCAGAAGAAACTTTTGCCTTGAGAGTCTCATTTTTCATTCATTTCATTAGTTTCCATCTCAGATAACTAAATTCTCTTTTATTACAGCTGGGAATTTTTATAATGTGCAAATTGAAATAATGATTGCATCGCAGTACTCTGCAAGTCTGCAAGTGGTTTTCATTAAGCCTCCAGCTACTATTCTGTTGGATATCTTTGTGTCAGGGTTACTTTATGCTGGACAGAAATTCGAACAATTTACGTAGAAAAGAATGACTAAAAACCTATTAGATAACAACCTTTAAAATGCACTGGTTGATGGACCTTAATTGTATGTCGTCATAATCAAAATACCTCAGGCACTTAAAACTTAATAATCATGATAAAAAGTGGACTTGTGAATCTATTCCAGAGGTTCACATTTCTGAAAATCAAAATTACTACTTGTCTTTACATTTCTGTATAAGCATACACACAGTGCCCAAAATACATTTACATTTCTGAGATGCTACACTACAACACTTTGCCTTCTTGTCAACAGAGTAACTAAACTCATACTCTATGCTCAGTAGGATTTTCTGGTTAATTTTAGTGACTTAAAATAGTTCAGAACCATTTGTGTGGCTTGTTGAAATTTACAGCGTCCTTACATTGTTAATCACCAGACTCATCTTGCTACTTAGTCATTCTGTGTTGCCTATTGGTAAATGAGTTTGCTAGCATATATTCCCATTGCTGCCAGGGTCACCAGAAGTCTGAATGAACACACAAAGAGTCCACTTAATTGCAAAGATTTATAGCTATGCTGTTTTCTTTTCTCCCTTTCAACTCAAACTTGTCTTCCATGTCTGACATGTATAGAAAAGGGAGAGCTGCTTATTCTAGTCAAAATCAGCGGCAGACAAGGATCACAGTTTCGCAGGGATTCCTTATTTCTACTGCTAGTGCATAGGCAACAGAGAAGCAGTTTTCTAATCCACCCTGGACAGGGTACTGAACCAAAGAAAAATGCTGTGTCAATACAGTATCAGCCATCAACAGTCTGCAATGAAGCAATGAGTTACATGCCTGGCAAAAAACCACAACCCGTACAACTTCCAGAAGCAACAAGCTGTTCATTTTGATTTAAGATACCATGCTCTCTAAGGTAGAAGACAGGTGAACTATTATACAATAAATAAATGAGAAATTTTTAAGTCTTGGAAACTCAGAAGCAGAAAGCTGCCATTTGGAAATCTGCCTCTGCCTGCCCAAAGAGCCTGCTATTTGAACCATGTATAATTTCTACGTTAAACTAAAGCCTTTCCCCCTGTCTTATTTATGGCTCTGCTACAAGTTTGGGTAGCAGAGGAATCAATCAATTTCAACCAACCAGTGAAATGATTTTGGGAGCTCTGGGGATAAAAAAATTGCCCCAAACAGCTTCTGCATTTCTGATTGAACACAGTTATTCTAAAGAGCGCAGTTTACACGCTGAAAACTTACCAATGGAGCGATGAATGCAGGTATGCTGGTTATCACTCAGAAAAAAACCCTCTTTGCACTGACATTCATAGCTTCCCATAGTATTTACACAAATCTGCTGGCACCCTCCGTTGTTATCCTGACACTCATCAACATCTAGAAGAGAGAAGGAAAAAGAAATGCAAGGTAATGTACAGATTCAGAACATACATCTAGAAGAATAAGGATTCCACAAAAAGGCACAGTGCAAATTAAGCGAATGAAAACTACCCAAACCCCACCAGAATTAATCCAAATTAATCCATCTAATTCTTTTTCCTGCATCCCAGGTTTAAAGTTAACATAAAAAACCAGTGGGGAGGGGAGTCCAGCTAAGTCTCCATGCATTCTGGGCTGCAAATTGATTTCCAATGCACAATGAATGTTAACGTCCTAAAAAGGCTGTGACCCCATCTGCCAAGTGTGGTGTTGCACTCTGTCATTCCCACTCCACTTGGAAAGACATACTTCAGGCCTACAGTAATTTCTAGCAGGGGTAGCAGGCAAACACAAAGGGCATTACTGGGTGAAAAGAGTCTTTATAGAGTTCTGGTCTTGAACAGAACAGCATGTTTCAATTACTGGAGTCATAACCCCCTACTTTGTCAGTTTGTTTAATGTTGTTTAATGAAAAGAAGGCTTCTTAAATCTAAATGTTCCATGTCTGTATTGTCATTTTAATAGGCAAATATATAAAACCACAAAGGCAGCATTAGCTACTGGCTGTTTTGAGGGTCCCTGCCTACCCCCATCACCTCTCTGGCATAAAAGTTTTTATGCTGTTGTGTTTAACAGAGACATACGCTTCAGCATTGGGAAACTACCGCCACTAAAAGATATCTGACCCACATTCAACCTTGCAAGTCTCCTGTTTTGCTCATAAAAAGTATATCATATCCATATTCTGTTTTTTCTTTGGATAAAAGCAACTTGCTACCTGAAAAATACATGTTTTCCATTTTTACCGAGACTCCGCAACCAGTTAGTTATTTCACAGTATTTGCCAACATGTCAGCAAATGAGTTGGTGTGTGTTTTGCTTTCATTTTATTTTTGGAGGGGAGGAAAAAACACAACAAAGCTAAATGAACCACAACATTCAAACCTTCAGAAGAGCTGGCACAGTAATTCGACTTTTTAATTAATTAATTCCTTTAGACTGGCCACAATACACTAAGGTAAAACCAGGCTGCTTGTGCCAGTACTCTTGCAGGCAAGGCCAGGAAGCTCTGAAACGCTGGAGAAATTCAGACGGTAACTAATGCAGGAACGCCGGCTAGTTCCAGCAGCTTGCTCGGCTAAGCCTGCTATTGCTGTTCGTGCTAGTCTGCTGCCTGTGCTTCATATGACAGAAATTGTAGCTCTTTCGAGAAAAAAAGCTCTAGGGTAATTACAGCAGTACCCAGGGACACCAGGCCATCTCCTCATGTCTTGAACTACAATGCAAGTGTGTAGACAGTCCTTCTCCTTTTTTTATTTACCAGGAAATGTTAAGCACTATTGCCTCGAATTTTCTGTATTAAAATCCTCCTCACCCTCAGTTCTTACTCTCTTTTAGATTTAAACCTTTGCATAACTCCATCAAAGCAGGTTGGGAGGGCATAGGAAAAGAAGTGAAGACTTTCCTTGCATACTGCAGTATAAGAAGAAAAGATAAACAAGACAACTTTGTGAGACCCTTCCTCTGTGAGTCAGCAGGCCTTGCTGCCCTGTTAGTGCCAAATCAAACTTGTTCCTTAAAAACAGCACACTGGAATCTAGATCCTCCTCTCTGGAATACCAGTTGAATACTTACTGGAGGAAAAAGTCTCAGTTGGTATATGTACAAACCCCTAAATTTTGCTACAAAGTACACAGCCTTCCCAGTGTTCTGTTTATAGTATCACAAAGCAACTTGAACAATTGTCTTCCAGCTCTGATGAATAATCCGAAACAAATGCAATGATTTATAAACATTTTTTTCTGCTCCTGAGAGCAAATGCTAGTGATTTACCACTTCCGTAAAGAGACAGCTTGATTTACCATCAAGTCCCAAATCCATATGCTGGAATAAAAGTTATTACAATTTAAATCTTTAAAAAGTTTTACTATGAGGAATTTATTTTAGTTGTTTTCAATCACTTGCCCTAAAATTATTTTAATATGCATTTATGAAGAGAACGAGTTCAAGAGAGGGAGCAGCTGGGATCTAGGGCTACTGTATCTCTATGTCCGTACTATGTGCCTTCCAATAAATCTTGGCCTGGTGGTGTAGGATTAACATTCTCTCTTCTCAGACCTCAATCCTACTAGGGTCAGGCTTTTTGGAGGACTTTGTATTACCGCAGTCTTAAAAAGGCAGTATTGCTTATTATCCACCATACCAAGCAATCTGTTGGACACGTCTGCCTGGAAAATATTTACTGAATTATTCACTTGGTAAACTTTCTTTCCAATAAAGTCACTTTATGATCAGCCTATTACTAACCCAGTTTAGAGAACAGGGTAAAAAAGTCTTCTGAAGTTAGGAGACAGAACTCCATTGACTCCAATGAGCTCAAGCTTTGGTAGATCTGGCACAATAATTCCTTCATGTATCTAAATTTATTAAAAACTCACAAATGAAATAGCTGTCAAAGAGGCTTCTTCTTTCTTTCATCATTTGTGCAACCCTCATTCAATGCAGCTCAAGTTACCGAGCTGAACGTGTAAACATCGGTAATGCAGCATATGTGAGATTGCATTTTGGACCAGATTTTCTAGAGATTAAGTTCCACATAAACACCAAAATAAGCATCCAGGTTTTCAACAAAGCTCTTCTGGCTCCAGTCTTGGAGGCTCTACAGGTCAAACTGGGCTGTTGACTGCTCTGAAAAACTGAGGGTGCATCCTCAGGAGCTTTAATTGTTGCCACTCTGACAGTTTACACCTGCTGGAGACCTGCACCCCAGGGCCTAACTCTAGATACAGGAAAAATGTCATTTATAATGTAAAATCGCTTCACTCAAACATCTAGTCTAAACCCTGACTAAACGCATTTTAAAAACTTTTAAATTTATTGAGCACAAATACAAAGCTTGCTTTCTTTATTACTCTACTTTTTATAAAAAAGAATTTTTATAAAACCTTGCTGGATCAAGGTTTCAGCAAACCTACACAATTCAAACTCACAAAAATGATGGAAAAAGGTTCTCACCTGAGCTGAGCTCAGATGGTTATCCCACATGGGCGCTCCAGCTCTCATCCTCAAAAAGAGAAGAACTAGGAGCAAGTGCATATATGTCCGTAAGCCATTCTCTGTAACACTCATCACAAAGAACTGTTCTGTGATCGCACCTACCAAATACAATCCCTGATGGAGGCATCTAGAAATAACTCATTTTCCACAGCCCTTAACTACTCCTTACCAGCACAAATAAATAGCTAAGATAACAATCAGCAAAAGAGCTAGAATTGTTTATACAGAGTTTAGAGCAGAGTGACAAACCTAAGTTTCCAGGATGGGACTTCAAATTGGCCAGTCACCATCAAGGACAACAAGGAATAAGGGAAGAGCCAGCTCAGGAGAGGCTGGGAAACGAGAAGTATCTTTCAGAAGAGGAGGAGAGATAATGGATGCATATATACATACATACATGTATAGATATATCTATATATTACCAGCATTATGCAAATTAATGCATATCTTAATTTGCATAAGACCTCTAGCTTTTTGGCTCACCGCCTTCACATAATCAAACTTGTGCTCTGTAACTTGGTAAGATGAGATCCTCTACAGAGTGGTAGCGTGGAACAGTATCAAAGGGTAGGAAACATTACAGTTGATAAAGATGGATGTTTTATTTATTAAATAAACAAATGCTTTCGGTTTCTCATTTAATTTATCTGATGAACTTTTCAAACTAGCTCCACTGGTATTGCACCCTGATCTGGCTCAGAGCTTCCCGCAGTATTTGGCCTAAAGAAGCTATTCTGATCAAGCGTTCTGTTTGGACACCATTGAGGGAGAAAGGTCTGCTACGGGTACCTGAAACCAAAACCACAAGCAGGAAGATACAAAAGTAGAAACCCCACACAGAGTCAATGTCAAGAACGGTATGTCCACTGTCCATTTCCTCCCCTGATCTCCTCTTCCTTCCTTCTGACATTTCCCTTTCATGTCAGCATTTTCATAAGCACTTAAGCCCCTTAGAAATCTGAGTCTCATCCTCAAAGTCTCTAAAGCATTTGGGAGCCACGCTACAATTCACTTACTATAGCATGAGGATTCTTTGGAGACTTCTAAAAAGAGGACTTTGACTCATGATCCAGCGAGCTGATCCTGCTAGTTTTTCTCTAAGCTACTTTATGAAACTTTTGGAAGGCTTATCCAAGATGTCTATTTTATCAGTGCAGAACATCATGATAGAGAGGAACTACTGCTAGCAATACTGCAGACTTTCCTCAAATGTTACCAACAAAGCACCACTGAGGATATCCCGTACTTGTAAGACAAATGATTAACAACGACAAACTCAGAAAATATGATCGCCTGATTCTGAAATTTTAAAATCATTATATTCTCAATATTTCTAGTCAGAAAGCTGGCTGAAAGTCTCATTAAAAAAAAATCACATTCTTGGATTTACTATAGTCATAGTTATTCTTATAACACAAGAACATCTATCCCAGCATCCTCTCTTTGACACTGTAGTTGATACTCAGAAGACAGCAGAGTTAGGACAGAACCGCTGCTGGCATGTTCTTCCAACTTTCAGCAATCATATACCTATTAACCTTCCTAAATCACTATCTAGACCATTGTCACTGCTGTATCTTTCCCGTATGAATTTGTCTAATCTCTTCTGAACCCGACATGATGGGGCAATTACTTCTTCAATTTAATTGAGTTACATCCTCTGGTTTTGTTTTTTTTTTCAAACATGCTGCTTCACAGTCTGAATGAATGCCCCCTAATCCCATTATTTTGAGAAACAGTAAAAATTCATTCCCTACTTGCATCTTCTGTGTCTTTCTCGATCTTACAGATCCCCCTCAGCCTCATACTGTCTACCTCATCTATTTTGAGCCCTGAAGCACAGCAATACACACATATGATAATTACAGACACAATTCAAATGACGTCACTGTGTCATGTTTAAAACAAAAAGCGCTCAGTTCTAGAAGTTAACCTAACTTTAATGACAGCAACATGTGGCACATATTCTTCTCACTTCTCTATTCTATTCCCTCCAAGTACCATGATGCTCTATTGGAGTGGGTGTCTTGGAAGATCTGATTTCAAGATAGCTGTGGAAGTCCAAAGAGTAAATCTGGCATGTAGGAGTGAAGCAAGTGGTATCAGATTAGAGGTTGTAGGCAGGTGTTCCTGCTGGAATGGTCATACAAGTAGTGACATGCTGTCAAGGTAGGGAGGGTCATACATTGCATCAGCTGAGGGGGCCATGGAAACAGGAATCATTGCTAATTGAAATAACTACTAAATCATCTTTTTTAGACCAACTTTTCATGAGCATACAAAGGGAAATATTAGAAGAAAGAGACACCACTACCTACGTACACAGCATTCATATCTCCAGGATATCTGAAATCAGACTTCATCAAGAATTTAAATCTGGGCCCAAATTTTCTAGTATTTGCACATAAGGCTAGAATTCCGCTTTTTGTCAGCTTCTTTCAGAAATTGAAAAATGTGAACAAAAGGAAAAAGAACACCACACCCTTGAATTCACCACTTCCTTCACTACCACAGTTGCAGAAATCTTCACTACAGCCCTTGCAGAGAGGAGATCCACTTGCAAAAAACCAGACCCTACAGTAGTGAATGTTTACTGGAGTAGACATTAAAAAACCAAAAAGTGTGAAAAATTACCTTTCCCTGAAAAATAAAGCACCTTTTACGGAAGAGAAATCTGAAGTACTGATCACAAGGATGCTCTTGGGTGATGCAAACTGTAATAATTCTGAAATGATCAATGAACTGATCCCTAGAACCATTCTTTTCTTACATACAAGGACACACCACCTAAAATGATGCCCACTTGTCCTGAAGAATCACATTTCTTAATGGGCTACAATCACTTATCACCTCAATACCCACTGACCAGGCTGCTTGCTTGTCTGCACCGTTACAGATGTGCTCAACTTGAAAAGAAATGCTTAAAATCTTTTTTCTACAGCTATTTTGTGACACACAGTGGAATTCCTTACATTTCGCACTACAGAAACACAGTGTAAGTTCAGCTGCAACAGACTTCTTTGCTATGTAGAGCCTATGAAATATTCACTTAATGCAAGAGCTTAACTCTGCTGCATGTGATGCCTGCCCATTTACTGAGCTGAAGTAAACAGCCCCACAGACATTGCATGGATGTTGCATCGAGTTCAAGTCTCTTGACGTCACTTGTTTATTCCTTTCTTAAACAACTGGGCACCACTGTCTGTCCTTTTAAGACACCAAAATCCTTTTCGCAGCTTTTAGCATTTCCAAAATAAACATCCAAGCCCCTCAATGTGACATCTTAGTTGTAGCTTCTATCCTCTCACTTGGTAATCGTGTCTATTTTTCAGACAGACACATGCACGTGGTGGCCTCCTGACAACAGTGCCTAAACACGACAAAGTTCCCAATCAATTATTTTTTAATAAGTTATCCATTCTTCTGATACAGGGTTTTAAAACAATTTTGTATTAATTTGATCCTGCCTGTTTTCATTTACAGTGCCGCTGTCTAGGCAATGCCAGCAGCCTCCAGCTTGGCATGAGGCTCTTACTGTGAGGCTCAGGCAGCCCTGGCCCCATTAGCAACAAGCCTGCAGTTCCCACTGATGTCTAGTTGCACGTAGGGCACTCCGAGTTGCAATGCTCAATTAACAATCCTCCATAAAGCAGGAGGAGGGAAGTTAATTACAGATGCAAAGAAGCAGCAGAACTGATCAAGTGAAAGAAAAATTTGTGACAAGTTGAGTAAATCATCCAGTCTATTATCATAATGTCCCTTATTTTGTCTTACCCCTGGGCTTTCTCTGGAGCATCATTAACTGCCGCAGGCTCAACTGAAGCAGTATTCTATATTCTTCTTCCAAGATAACTACTGCTTATACCGGCTTTCTTCTACATCTACTTATAGACCCTGCCAGGATCAGAAAAACCTGGTTTGGGTTAACTTGAAATGGCTTTTTGTTTGTTTTTGATTTTTTTCTTATAAAAATGAAAAAGATTTCGCTGTAGGTCAAACAAAGCATATAACATGACAAATGAAACAATATTTTCATTTCAAGTTGGTAATATTTTCCAGGTCTATACAACGGGAAGCATTTTATTACTGAGCTCTGGTAAAAAAAGCTGAGGAAATGGCTAGATTCATGATTTTCTTTGTTATCTATCACTAACACAGTTAGGGGGCTCTCTAGATTCAGATGAGGGATTTTAAACTGAGCGTTGCAGCATTCAGTAGGCTCTGAAGTCATTCTCACTCTCGATAATACTTGATGTCCATGAAAAGTGGAAGAAACAAGAGAAATTGAAGTGTAACCTTCAATGCACTGAAAAGAGAACTATATCAGGAGTTGAGAAACACTGGCTTAGTCCGGCACATATCTATGCATTAAACTTCTGGGGAACAGGAAAATGCTGAAAATGTTTTGGAAGTGCCAAAATTGCTCCTGTAAGTCATACCAAAACAATTAAATTTTCCTGAAAGTATCTCCATTGGTAAAAAGTGTTTTGTAAATGCAAGCTGAGTTTCTGAATAGTTTCAGTAGGTACATTTTCAGTGAGTTAATGTTTCACTTGGCTCCAAAAGTCTGGACAAATGGGCATTTACACCATCAGAAAACCAGTTCAACATTTCCACTCCCCTGAACATGAGTAACACAAAAAGCAGTATTTAGAACAAATATTTTCTCTGATTTCTCTTGACAGAAGTACCTGAAAAATATTCAAGATCTTACAGTAAACATTTGTGTTTGTTTTTTTTTTTAACATAGAATGGCAATACTAGCTTACCACTCAACCTAGTTGTGCTGTGTTACACAGTACAAGGTGGACTGGTTTGTTGGTTTGTTTTGACTACCCGGTTTTAAGAAAACAGCCTTAGAAAGCAGCTGGACACCGGTGCACCAGCTAAGCAGCAGCCCCATTAGCACATGTAAACTGCAGTAAATTGTGTTGGCGCTATGCAACTCAACAGATGAACACCATCAGCCACACGCATCTCTCATAAAGAGAGATCAGCACTGCCTTGATCAGCAAGAGTGCTGGGAATTATCAATGAAAAGCAACAGTGGTCAAAAAACCTGACTTCAGGAATGTCGTAACTATGTAAAGAAGGGATGACTTTAATAAGTTTGGAGCCAAAACAAACAAACAAGGAACCCAAAACAAATCAAAACAACCAACCACTTCATCCCCATCTTGCCCATGAAATTCACCAGAGCTGTATATTCTTTTCACCAGCACCTGGGAACACATAGATAGATTTCTATAGCTGCTATACAACAGTGTGCATTTTTTCTTAAATCAAAATACTTTAGAGTCATTGTCTTTTATTATCAGCGCCCAACACATGAATTTAATGCAACTACTCACTTTGCAGTTGCATCAGATAGTTTAAATACATGTAAGAGAGAAAACCTTGTGTTTCATGCACAAGTTAATCTGTAAATGACAAGCATCATGCAGAGCTTTCTGTGGGCAATTTATTCCACTAAAAGATGTCTTAACTTTTACTCTAAGATATCTGAAGTTCGTTGTACAGAATCTTAAGTCAGATGGAAAAGTATTTACATGTTAAGGCAAAGGGACTGACCATCCCCTGACAAATTCTCCAACTTGAAGTCCCTGAAGTCCCACTCAGACATGTAGCCTGTGTGAAATTACAAAGCAGACACTTGTTGGAACCTTTTTATTTGGAGCTCAGATTCCTAGAGTTCTCCTTTGGGTTCTGATTTCAAATTCAAACACTTAAAGCAAAACTCAGTCCATACCCAGGATATTCATGTTATTTCAGAGCACAAGGATGAGTTTTCACATTCTTTCAATGTGCAGTCATTAACAGGCTGAGCCTGTGGTCCCTTCAGAGACTAATCAGTACTGAATTTATAGTTAAAACAAGTTCTTCCAGTTATTTTTGAAGTGAGTAAAATCAAGTCTCTTAGACTTCCCTAAGATCTACATACAGGGAGTTTCAGAGGTTTTTTTAAGTACTGAATAAAACTCAGTGGCATATAGACGGCCTGTAGGAGATTCTTCCCCCCTTGTGCAGGATGCTGTACAAGGTAACATCCCAGGGATTTGGAGGCCTTACTCGAGAGAGAGGGTAAGTGATAAAGAAACATACAGATGGTTTTGGTATGCTTTAAGATTGTTATTAGTGCACTCCTTTAAGGTATTAATATCTAGCATGCTTGTGTTTGCGTTAGTACTGTTCGGAATCACTTGTAGGTTGCAATAGTGTATTCTGAGTTGCTTTTTAAATTGCAATAGTGCACTCTCCCCTGTATCCATAAAACCTACAATAGTGGCATATTGGACCTGTGAGTGAAGTCCAAATAAATTGTTAATTTGAACCTTACACTGAAGTCTCTTTCTCTCCACTACAGATATACATACAAGGAGTTTCAGAGGTTTTTGTAAGTACTGAACAACTCTCAGGCGCACCCAGACAGTCTCAGGCCTATTAAAGAAAGTGCTGCTGTCACACAGGCAGCAGATATTGTGACTCATATCTGGTGTGTGTGTAGAAGATTTGATGCACTGGGACCGGGGTGCTTAGCGTTTTGTATAACCAAACCCTAAATGATTCGTTAAGTCACACAACAGAAGTCTGGCTCCCTGTCCTGTGAATGCAGCTCCACACCTGTCACTATAAATCACTACCGGCATCTAGAACCCATTCTTTGCTGTCATATTAGTAATTTTTATTGTGTCTCTGACTAATTTCAGAAAAAGTTTCTTAGTTATGCCTTCAAAATAAACAACAGAGATAATTAAATAAATCAAGTTTCTCAACTTTTTCAAAGGAAATCATTCAAGCTCCCCAGTTAAGTCTAAATATACATACTCACGATATTGAATTGCAAAAACTATTTTTCAGAAGGTAACACTGAAATATTGCTATTCTTTATCTGCTATTATGTATCTGAAAAATATGACGCTGGTACTTTAACATAACAGTATAGGTTATCAGTAGTGGAAAACTTTTCAGCCTGTATTGGTCATGATAGAAATACACTAGGAATACTTGCATAAAATCACTTTAGGGATTTTTTTGTTGATTCAAATACAGAAAAAATAGATCACCTCACTTTCAAGTTGCTTGTATACTTATAAACACATTGCGTTGGAGAAACTCTGTAGGAGAAAAAAAATCTTTATAGAAAAACGTAGTTCTTTCCCACTCAAGCTTATTTTGTTGAAAAGAATTCTAAAAAAATTAACCTATGAGTTTTCTCTGTTTAGTATGTTGTCTGATACAATAGTTGATACAAGAAAAAAAATTAGCATGAAAAACTGTACAGTGTATCCTACAATTAAAAATATACAGTTTTTTCCCCATGAAGAACTATACAATTTTACATTCACAATTTTCAAAGAAAAGCCAACTTTGTAGGTCTTGCAACAGAGATCTCATCCTCTCTGCACAGCTATTCTTATGAGAGGAATAAAACCCAGGAAAGTACTCTCACTAACATATGACCTACAGGCCCCCAGAACTATGGATGCCCGACTCTTCCTGAGGAGTGTCTGTAACACTGCCATCTAAATTAATTCAGCAAATACATCTTTCCATTCTTTTAAACTCTTCAATTCCACTTCCATTCTGTTTTAACTATGGTATAACCACTCTGCTGAAGAGGCTGTACTATAGCCTCTCATTGCTGAGCAATTTTCTCTTCAGTTAAAATTTTCTTTTGTTAAGATGGAGTAGAAAAGCTTTTCCCCGACTCTCATTTCTGCTCCTGTCCTACAGCACAATACCATATGTCCACTCCAGGCTTATTTATTTAACAAAGTACATTTCAATTGTTTCCAAACATTTCTTTCCATATCTCATAAGACCTCTTAATCATAAATTTTTCTTTAATCCTAAATCTTCCAAATTCTCTAAACAATCGTTCTTGTAAAGTATGTCCAGTGACTTTTTAATGAATGTTTTAATTAATGAGTAATTATTAGTATTATTATTATTTAGATGTTAGCTACACAAAGTCATATTAAAATATGCTACCATCAACTAGTCCATGTTCCTTCCTGCCCCTCTTTTATACAAAACTACATCTTGTGCTCCGACACAATTCCAGTAAGGAACGTGTACACGGGATATTTTGAGATACTTGAGAAGGATCTGGACTGAAGTCTGCAGAAGGTAATGGAAGCAGTAAAAATAATCCTCTGTCTTGGTCTTGTAGTTTGATTCAAACTTTTAAGTTTTCAAGTTGTACACTGAAGTCCAAAGGATAACTTCAAGATGCAGAAATTCACGGAAAGTATTAGACAGCAAAAGCAGGGCACTACAGAAAGCCGAGACCCTGGAATCTACCCAACAAGGAAATTCACTACCAACCTTTCATCTGGTACTCATCCATACTGGAAAAGAGTTTTGCTTCATTTTCTAATACAGTAAGCAATGACTGCCAAGAACTGCTTGCATTCTAAGCATAGTATAATGACAGTGACTCTATTTGAAATCAGAGACCAGCTCACCAAAGTGGAGCTGCTCTCCACTTTGTCTCATGACTTCTTGTAATCCACATGAATTCAGTGTTTTAGCTGGATCTATGCAATTTCTAGGTTTGACAAAGACACCACTCCATGAAGGAAGGCTTGAATGTCATACAAGGACTGGTAAACACACCCATTAAAGGCTGAAATCCTGCACCCTCAGGTGAATACATATTCTCCCTTGCTTTAAGTAAGTGCTAAATACAATGTGGCTCCCAAAGCTTTGGTTAATTTTAAGATATTTTATAGTTTTTCTCTTAAGGTGTACATCGACATAGGCCACACTGGCTTAGAAATTTGCTATTATGAGAAAGTTAAGATGAATTAACAAAACATACAAAACTAATACAAACAAGATAAAGCAGTAAGGATGCAGAATAAATAACACATAACAAAACTCTGGCTTTGCTGAACTAAGACACAGCCGTCTACAGCCATATCAGACCAAGTAAGAGTGGGATTTAACTGATTTAACTTATACATATTAACTTCACACTCTAAGCTGATTATTCTTTACTTTCATGAGTGTTCCATGTAGAGAAATCTTTACTGTGATTGATTACCTCCTCCAGGGAGTAAGTATTTAAAAAAAACTCTCAGACAACAAGAAGACTTGCTGAAACAAGAGACTGAGATTGATGCTGCTGGCACATAGCTCCCAGTTTCTTAATTTATTATGACAGTCTGAGAATCTAACTTCATAGTTGACAGCGACCAAGATTTATTCTACACTTTTGATTATTCCCCCATACCTAACAAAAAACCTTGGGCCTATGCTGATTTATACTCTCACTTATTTTGGTACTTCTCAGATCACATTGGCTTAAGAAAGCAAACACGGCAAATTAACATGTAACGAAAGTTATATCTCATTTGAACTCAGAAGATTAATGTGGCAGGACCAAACATTAGAGTACTTTTGAAAAAAGAAACTTTCAGATACAGAAATAGAAAGAGCCAGATAAGAAATGCAGTATGTTCAGATCCTAGCTTCAGAGAGGGCTGGATGTTGGAGGCCTTTCCATCAATCGCAATGAGAATTCCATATTTTTATTGGATTTCCAGAGTGAACATGGATGTATTTTCAAAACCAGTCTCCAATTTGGGCTCCAAACTTCTGATAGCATTAACTCTATTTTCAAAGGTGTTGATTAACTAAAGTAAATGGGACTGCATCCATGAAAAAATAGGGAGCAGTTCATCTGAGCTACAGCAAATATATACTTTAGGATGAGGGCGGTCATGCACACAAAATACCTATTTCTCTCTAGTGACTCCAAGGTGAGTACAGATAAATGGCTTATATGCAGACATTTACACTCCAGCTATACCATTTAAAGTATGAGATTCTTAACTTGAGGGCTTCATAAGCTTTATAGAAATGTAGGGCTTGACTTCTTGGTTGTTAAATGATTTTCAAATTTGTATGCAAACACGACGGTAACGATTCTCATCCATCCATCATGGAACCTGCCATGAAGAGAGGAGGCTGCGACGGCTCAGAGTCTGGAAATTTCTACAGTTACCAGGTACCACAAAACTGAATCCAAGGTTTAGAAGAGGAAGATCATCAGAACTGACATATTATAATCCCATCTCAAAAGAGAGATTTATCTTATTTCTACAATTGTCTGCTACCACTTGCACCTTGAAGACTCTCACAAGATGCAGGCAACCACTTAACAGAAGTAAACACACATATATGGAAGTTGTATGTAAACTTCTAATACAGAATTGTCTATAGAACATTTACTTATCATTCCAGCTATTCATATTTGCTCAGCACCTAGGCACCAGTTAGTGGAAGGCATTGCAGAATAGTAGTACATGTTATAAAATCTGATGCATGCCACTGTACCACAAAGACTGGATACTTTAAATTGCTGTGATGAATCCCAGCATTTATAATTCATCAAATGTGCAGACCAAGCAAGACTGATAAAAGATCTGAAAATAGTAATACGGTCAAAATTAGTTTGCTGAAGAAACACATCAGAAAGTAACTTTCTTTGTCATTTAGGCTTGCATCTGAAAAACAAAGAACTTTAAAAAATGCACTCAAGTTTTTCTTCCTGAAAAAATGCATTTGTCACTAAAATTCAGTTACTTGTGCCATTTGCAGCATGGATTTTTGCATATGCACCCACTGCAGCTTGTCTGAGGGAGGTTAATACCTCTGGGCCCCCTGTAATCCCAAGGTTCTTACTATTCTCCAAGGACCCAATCACTGCCAGTCATCGTTTGTAGAAATACAGAACACATCAAGGTTTAAAACATACAGATATATCTATTGTTAAAACTTGCATTTCAACACTTTTCATCATGTATGTAAATATACATTATATAGGGCCCCATTTTGTGCCTGGGCCCCTCACATTTAGAACAGATCCCCGCTACTCAACCACTGACCCCTGGATTTGGGAGTCTGGCCTCCCTCTCTCAAGACATAAAACAACTGCCAAGTCCCGAAGTTCTGCTCAAGCAAAACTCTCACTGGAATCACTGGAAATGAGTAAGAACCTCAAGATTTAGATTAATAACTTTCTCTACAAAAATACCATAACTTTACATGTGTTTTAATAAAAATGAAGAGTTATGAAAAGAAGGCTATTGGGTTTATTCAACCCTCCTCCATCTGCCAAGGAGTTTAAGATTAGAAACCACGAAAATCTTGGAGAGAGTTTATGACTGATAATATTATTAGAGGCCCTGCTGATGTGCTAGAGAAGGACAAAACTGTCGGCTCACCTAGCAGTCTCCTGGAATTAGGAAAGAAGGGCAAGGAAAACTGGAAGATAGCCAAGAAAATGGACCATTTTTCAGCTTCTCTTTAAAATATTTGTTTTTCTGAAACTAAAAACAACTCTCCAAAAGCTGCTTAGTTTTATATTAAAAATGTTCACATTAAAAAAAAAAAATCTATTTGAACTGTTGGGAAACATAAAGAAAAATAAACATCGTTAATAGAAGCATTCATTTGGAGTTCAAGTAAGCAACACATTGTGCACAGCTGTCTGGAGAAGAAGAAAAATAAAGCTAAATTAAAAGGAAGACACTGGTCTCTTTAATCATACCAGTGATTATGCAATCCTAAATGAGTTATGTACCCCTTCTTGACATTTTACATCTGGGAGCTTTAGAAATGATTTCTCATATACTTGCAGCTCTCCTCCTACTTCATGTTCATAGGCAGATTCTGCCACAATCCCCCATCCCAGTGTATACGTTCAGACAAGCAGAAGGGTAGGAATAGGTAGATTTTGGATTCTAACTTTTTGGGTTTGCTTTGAAAGATAAACATAGAGCACTGCAACATTCACTGAAAGAGGATAAACGATATGATCTTACATACATACACATGTGTACATAATAATGTTCTTTTTGTCACCTGAGTCAGATTGTAGATTACTACTAGCCGGCCAGGAATTAAGCCTACATGCCAGGGTTAAAACCTCTCCTCTTAAAATTAGCCAACGGATTTTAATGGAGCACTGCAAGACAGGAACTTGGGTTTAGATCCTAACCTCAGAGCTTAGAAGAAAAGAAATTGTGTGATTCCAAAGATGAATCTAAGTGGTATACTGGATTTGGGATCCCAAGGCCGATTTTATAACAAGCAGATGTTACTTTGAGGCCTGTGACCATCTGCTCCTGGTTTGTCAGAAGTTTCTCCTTTAGCTGTAGGCTCCCAAATGCCTTGCTGCAGTTGTTGCCCTGCTCCACCTACCAAAGCTAGCAGACTAGCACCACTCCTGGAGCAGATTCAGTTGCTCCAGGGAAAGTGACAACTCTCCTTTCCCACAGGGGCTCCCACATGACTTAGTCACTTTGGCAAGTAATGCAAAATAGTATCTGAGAATAGACAAATAAAATAGTAATGTCAATTTTTCAGGCTGGAAAATCAGGCCTTCTGCCCAAAGCACACCTTTAAGATTGTGGACATAACCAGGACTTTGCTATTCGAGTCTTTGCTACTGAATTCACAGCTGAGACTGTGCTTGTGCTTTTGTCTACCGCACTGAACACTCAGCTCTTGCAGAGAGCTTTATGGAATCTATAATGCACACTAGTAATTGCATTTCTGGCTTGATTTATAATCAGAAGTTCACTCTGCTTCCCAAGACTCTTCTCTATCAGGCACAGGATTAACTGGTGAAGAACCATAAACTATACTGCATCATCAAAACCTACTTCTATAGTTATTTTCAGGAGGTCTGACATACAAGAGAATTAACAGACATATCATATCCTAGATGTCCAAATCTAGTAATTGGTATTTTTCTGTAAGAGAAACCAAAGTTACACAGAATATTTGAACTAAAGAGTATGTAAGCAGGGATTCAGAAGGGTAGCGATTCTATCCTTGCCTATGCTGCATACACCCTGTGTGAACACTGAGAAGTAACTTAATCTGTTTGCCCTAGTTCTTCATGTATAAAACAATGAAAATTATACTTCTTTTCATTACAGGACTTTCTGAGGACAAATCTATTAGTATTTACAAGGTGTTCACATATGTTCCTATATCACAGCAATGAATACCACAGAAAAACCTATAAATAAAATAAATACATCTCTGAATACATTATGATAAATTTTTTGTCCATGCTCCTTTGTATCTTTTTTGATGGTTTCTGAGAAGAGTTTACAACCCCCTTGAGCACACTTACTAATTAGAGAAATTATAAAGAGCAGAGGTCTTCATGGAACCTATGCTAATCTTTAGAGGAAAGAAGAGTTGAGTGCAACCTGAAAGCAAGAAGTGTTTTTGCAAAATCGCAATGCTTACTTCCTTTTAAAAAGGGACTATCACAAATCAGAGCTAAGGAAAACATAAATAAAAAAAGCCTACACAAAACAGAGAGAGATGAGTAGCACTTCATAGCAATTCATATTTATATCTGAATAGATAAGCAAAAGAAAATCACTCCAAGCAATTCCATTCTTTAACATGAAATATTTTTCACACCCTGATTTGGTTTGACAAAGACAAAACAATGAGTTATGTCGATTTTTTAGGAAGAATTCCTTAACTATGCGTACACAAAAGTCTGCCTATAGGAAAAAAGGATAGAAGAGCAGAATGTGGAGGAGGTATTACATGGTTTTCTCAAGTAAGAACCAATGACAGTCAGCTTTTGTTGCTACATATTTTTCTTGCACGCTCTTTATTCCCCGTTATTTCACATTCTGATCAGAGATAGGTAAATTCCAGAAGGCTTGGAGTATCAGATGATATGTGAGCCCATTGGCAAGGAAATTGTGCAAAGCAAGGCTCTCTGCTTTCTGATCCAAATAGTTATGCCACTGTCTTCTACTTTCTATTTGCAGATGCTGAATAAATTCGTAAGATTTAGTCAGAAATACCAGTAAGAACTGCTTTCAGCAAGATTTCTAGCAAGCTGTTCCTGGACAAATCCCAAGGCTTTAGTAATCCATGATAAGCTTCAGAACTGTCTTCTTTGGTGATGCTTCAGACCAACACAACACATAATACTCTCCCAGGAAGCCTACATTTTTACACAGTAGGAGAGAGACTAATGTAAGACAATGGTACTACACATGAGAGTACTTCAGGAGTAAGGAAGAATAATTCAGCGCTCTTTCTGAATTTCCCAAGTGGAGTAACCAAATACTATTGCACTACCTCACTCGCTTCTGCGGGGATACAAAAACAAAACAGTAAAAATCTAATTCTTTGCAACAGCCTTTTTTTGATTTGATGACTATTGTGTCTTCTTTTTAATCTTCTCTTCCTTAGAAGAAAACTACCTTTTCTTCCATTCTTCTGGCATTAGCCATGTTAGACCACATGATCCTTATAGGTCCCTTCCAACTCAAGATATTCTACGATTTTTCAGATCACTCATTCTCAGTGCTCTCTTTTGGCTTCATCCAGGTGCTATGCCCTAAACTGAACAGCTCTCCACCAGCTGAAGCCTTACTGCTGATGAAGAAACAGAGGCTTTCTTTTCATGTGACAATTCTTATCCCAGTAGCTTGAAAGTAAACTAAAAAACCCCCAGGAAACTCCCTTTTACCTTCTGGGTACATTCTGGAGTCACCATAGTGGCAGCTATGCCAAGCTCCCCGGAAATTCTCACTGAAAAGGAAGACAAATTCTCAAGCCTTCTCTATGGCATCCCCATACATCACATATGTTACTTTGTACAATACCCAGGCTTGCAACACCAGGCTCAACCTACCGCCTCTGCTATCTGCTATCTGTCTTACTGAAAGCCTCCAAGAGGACACCAAGACAGAGTACAAATATGCCCAACTGCCAAAGCGGCCTCCAATCAATAATGCACTTACACATATGCAAAAGTCCAGTCTTCTTATTTGATATTAAACCAATAAGGTAAGAAAACTAGGCAAAGGAGGAACACCTTTAAGTGTCATGCTGAATCAGAGCAGGGAGTATATTTTGAATAACCAGATTTAAAGGCATAAGTTTTCTCCATTGATATTTTGCGTAACAGATTCACAGATTTTACCAAATATCTGAGAATAGACTTTGATTCGCTACAAATGAGATGGGTAAAGTGTTTGGGACTAATAGGAAGGATGATCAGTTATGCCGTAATCTCTCCTAAGGGCAAGAGAACGAAAACTGATAGCACGCCTCAACATGTGAAAGAAACAAAGAAGGAAAAATCAATTTATCGGTAAGATTATGGAGAAAAAATAATCAAACAGGAAAGAACATCTGGACGAGTGAACTAATACTTACAAAAAAATCAGACTGGTATTTCATATATGAGAGGGGAAACCATATTTCATGACAAGTTTCAAATGAAGGATAAATAAAACCTATTGCATGAGACCAAATATTAGTCTTGCATCCACTGAGCAGAATTTAGAGCAATTTTGAGAAAGAACTACTGCTATTTCAAGTGATTACAGTGCTAAAATAATTTTTTTTTAGCCAGACAAGGATCTCATCATAGTTTGAATTCCCTGTGGTGTCATTTCATGTTATATTTGAGAAATTCCTCAATAAAAATGTCAAATAGAAGGCGAGTCAAGTTCCCCTGAGGACAGTTTTGGACACTTTCCAGTACAAATTTTAGCCATGAATTCTTAAACAAACACCTCCTCCCAACAAATAAATAAATAAGAAATTTCACTTGATTAGAAAGAGAGAGAGAAATGTTGAAACAAGAACTCAGGAAAAAATACCTAACCTGTTGAGTACATCTGATGTAATTAGCTGTGAATACTCCAAGTTTGGTATTTATAAAGAAGATTGCAATCATCTTGCTATACTGACATTACTAGAAAGACATTCAGTGATGGTTTAAAAAGTAATGTACACCCTGACAAGAAGAGATGGCTTTAAATTTTGCACAGACTTCAGTCAAGCAAGAGATGCAGAAATCCTGGTATAACGGTCTTGTCCATTGCAACCTAGAGGTTCCTAGATGGCCTACAGGACTACCAGTGAACTATCACAGGGTTCCATCCCTAAATCTTCTATCTAAAATCACTAGACAAAGATTTATGTTGATGCGTGCATGATAAAATGCAGCCCAAGTCAGGGAGAGAGCAATTCAGCTGTCTACAGATTGGAGTCAGCTGCCATTTTAGATTCCTTATATTATCCCATCTAGCCTCCATCTCACACTCCTGACCTACTCCTGTAGATCTCACATTGCATCTACCAGCTCCAGGCTGACTGGCATGAGGCTCCTATGTTTAGGCAGTTGAATTGACCTCTACGAATTCTTGCTGCCTGGCTCACGACGCGCCGACAAAATGGACCCCAACAGTAATGCCTGGAAGGCCAAAGGATGGGGAAGAAGTAGGAATAGTGTGATCAGATGCTGGGTCACTCCTAGGAAATCTTCTACCCAAGCACATACACATCCATGGTGCTGTATGAGAAGACGGTTCAGGCAGGGTTTTTGAAATCAACCTACTGTGAGTTTTATCAGCTCATCTACAAATTCTGTGGAAATGACATAATTCTATACAAGATCCACTACAGCCCTACTTGATGTGTATAGACACTTAATTTCAGCATGCTGATCAAACATTACATGCCTTTTTTAAGAGGAACATAAACTTGATAAAATAGAATATATTACACAGTACCTAACCAGCAATCTCCATTTTGACAGTTCTGTAAAGTCCTAAGGGGAAGGGGCAGAAATCAGTAAAAGAATGTATTGAAAGGTGAAAAACATTGTAACTAATCTTATGAAGAAGTCTTTGTATTCTTATAAACCATAAAAAATAAGTGGTTTCTCAAAAAGCAAGAACAGGCGGAAACCACTGGACTCATCAAAACTTTAATTCCTTTCAATGCCTGATTTCTTCATGGGAAAAAAAAAATATCTCCAAAATAAGTTAACCAGGTTTTACATTCTGGGAAAATTTTCCCCAAAGTTATAATCCTAATTTAAACATGTGCAAATACAAGGTTTGGTTTTGATATGAGACCTCACTGCATCCTCTTAAAAACAGCCAACTGCATTTACACATTTCCAGTACCATAGTGAAGGGAAATACAACTACTCCAGAAGGGAAAAGAGTAGGATGTTCCCCTTTTCAAAACTCACACTGTGCTAATGGGCAAAACCAGGCCACCCCAGCACTCAGTACTAACTACTAATGCCAGCAGCCAGCTAGGGACCAAATGATGACAGAAAAATGAAGTTATCTCTTTTTCTAGTGACAGTGTCTCAAACTGGAGTTCATGCACGACAGGCAGTTGTAGCAGGATTTGCATGGCCGCTGTCAGGATTAAAAACTTTGGTCTGAGACCTTACAACTAGACACTTTTGCCTTCAGTGAATTCACCCAAATTTTAAAAAAAGGAGAAAGAGGAATGTGCCTTGATTCCCTTTTCAGTGCCTCCAAGTAAAAGCAGTTATTTTACTGAGAAATATCAAAGACAATTCATTAGTTGCAAATATTCAATCTGCATTTGAGGAACAGAAACTTCCCCAGTCTGCACTATTAAAATTAAAAAGGCAATTGTGACCTCTTTTAGCGTCCTACAGTTGCAGACTGGGTGAAAGGGAACCCTTTGCTATTGTTCCCATCCACCTTTTCACTGAACCTCTTTTAGAAACAACACGGTTCCTAACATTTCTGGGGTAATGCAGAAAGTCAGCTCAGAGTAGACCACAAATACAGGCAGACACCAATTCTAAAAAATCTGAAAGATCTCTTGGCAACCTTTTGATCAATACTGTCAACCGTAGTCACCTGTTAAGCACAATGGTTTATATTATTGCAGGCATTTTTTTTTCCCAAAAAAATCAAGTGGCTGAATAGAAATTAATGAAAAGAAAATTAGAAATTTGGCTATCTCTGTAGATCCAGCCTGTATGTTTGATGACCAGAGAGCAAAAACACAGGCAGCAGAGGTCCAAAAAAATACCACAGATCTCCTGAAAGGTTCATTCTTTATCAGGTAGTTCTTTATCAGGTCATTCTTTTTGCTGTTAATAATTGCTAACCTAATTTTCCCCACTACTACCGGAATCACTTGGAAACAAAGTTGAAAATAGCAAGCTGTTTGAAACAACATACATGCACAGTTATTCGAATTCCAAATAGTTGAACTATTTGATTATGTTTGTGTCCTGTTTTATTAAGAGATATTTATGAACATTGTTATAAATAGAATTTTTCTTTCCTTTTTAAATGAATGGCTGGCTGCTCTTTGTATAAGGAACACATCTTGCACAATTAATCATTTGACCACCTCAGGTTGAGGCAAATAAATCTATTTAGTCCGCTCTATAACAAATGAAATTTGGAAGTTCAGGTCAAAAGTCTGTCAATGGTCACGATACATAATCCATCTGAACAAACACTACTCAGTTTGAAAATTAACCCAGTAGAAAATACATCTACTGAAAGGCTAACCAAATCCTTGCTCAGAAATTCTAGTTGTTCCATAGCTTCAGTGAGTGAAGACTGGTGTTACTGGACTTCATTATTTCTGGTTCAATATCTGACTGCCTGACATTTATTGCAAAGAATCTCAGTTTTACCAAAGTAAAGGTGCTGTGTGACCCAGAAAAAATACCTATTTTCCACACTGTTTTATAAACATCACCTTGAATTGAATTTGGGACTGCACCAAACACTGGTCATTGCATTTATATTGGAAATATTGAGGAAGATAGTCCCTAGGCACTAGGATTTAGCTAAAATGACTACCAATAAAGCAGGTTATAGGAAATTGGATATAGCAGTCAAAGGTTATTGACTGGTAATAATTTCCAGGTAATTGATGTGAAGAAATTTCAAAACAAAACATGTATTTTTCAGCTTTTAGGATAACCAAAATGTATTTAAACCAGAGCAATGGACATGTATCAAAAAAAAAACAGATTCCAAAATCCTCAGACTGCTGAAGCAATTAAGTTCCTGCTCTGAACATGGCTTTGTACAGTTGGTGGACTGTGTCCCGCCCCTTTGTAAACAGCTATTACTGATAACTGTTTCTTCTGCCCTGTTTTATTGTCCAAGTATTCCTTCATCACACTTGCACTTCTAACATTCTGTAATTTATGTTCATACAGCATATCCTAGAACTATGTTACCCTTAAAGGGAAAAAAGGGGAGGGTGAGCTTTAAAGATATGCCTGAAATTACAAAAGTTGGAAGAAACAGACAAAATATATTTAAGTAGATGGGACAGATTACTTTTCTTAAAAAAAGAAGCCCAAACACCCAACATAGGCTTTGGAGGTCAGGGGGTTTTTTTAGCAATGTTAAAGATCAGCAAATTGATTTGAGTATGTTAGGATTAAGAGTGACAACTTTAAGGGTCTGGTCTAAACCACACTGAAGTCAACACACAGATCTGAACTTATTCAGTGTGATCTGGATCAAGTCTTTACTGAAAACATACCAGATGACAAAATGCAGCAAGCAGATCAGGCTTTCTTACCACATTCATGAAATGAAACTGTCTTGCCAGCATTCACTACTTACCGAGGCAGTTGTGGCCATCATGGGCTAACATGAAGCCATCATAGCATGTACACCTGTAGTTGCCTGGAATGTTGATACACTCATGGACGCAACCCCCATTGTAGAAGTCATTTTCACACTCATCAATATCTAAAACACAAGAGGAGGAAAAAGAAGCTTTTGTAAAAAGAGAATATTAAGAATACAAAAAAATCTCTCCAACTGAGCGTGGTCTTTGAATATACGCATGTTCCTAATCTTTCTATATACTTATGTTGCATATTTCATACAACAGATGTTCTCAGGGAATTACTGACTGAATATATCAGGGTCATATATGACTGAAAAGCAGCAAGACAATGTATAGAACACTCTTTCCCAAAATAATTGTAGCATCATCACAGTAAACAATGATATGTTGTCAAAAATTAAAAAGAAACACCTGATTTTGGTAAATTTTTTATATTTAAAATGTAGGTTTTGCTTTTTGTATTTAAAATAACCAAGCAGACAATGAGTTAAACCTTTGACTTTGTAGTAACAAACAACCATCTGAAACATGCTATTAATATGGCATAAGACAAAAGTATGCCTTGTTTAACAAAAAATTGTCTTCTCAGAACAAGGAAGATCTGCTATATTCCTGACAATACATAAGGCTGTAGTTATGTACAACAAACCTTGAAAAACACCATTTCTGAAATAGCTGTCACAGTCCACTGAGCTCTATGAAGTTACTATTGATAACTTGGTACAGCTTTGTCTGTCTCTTCCTCTTCCCCCACAAAATAAGCCCTATTATCATTTTCTGTATTAATTCACATACGGCAAAACCAACAACACCAAAAAGCCCGATACTTTATTCTGAGAAGGTATGCTAGAATTATTTTTAATTATTTTTCGTATAATGGCCTGTATCTGAAAGAGTACCATGAATGATAAGAGAGATGCATTCTGCTTCAACTACAATTAATCCCATTTTGATGTTCCCTCCCTCATACAAAAATCACTTCTTCATTCATTCTAGAAAGTGCAAACTTTCTTCTTCTTACAGATTGTATCTTGGCTTATACGTGGAATGGCAGCATCACAGTCACTGCTACGAATCATTCAGTGGTGTACATCAACCAACTAAAAATACACAAATCATCATAGACAGCCTCATAGTTTGATAACTATCAGCTCTATGTCTGTGGTGTGCTAGCCCAAAAATGCCAGCTACTGTCCCCAAGTTACACAGTCCGTGATAAACAGATGAAGTATTCTTTTTACAAACTCACCTATTATTACATCAGAGCTATCCTGGGTGTAAATTTCAAATGTGCCTTCCATTGCAGAGGCATTTAAAATATTTCTGGTTTAGGTTCATGTTCACATATGCTTTTTTTTCTTTCTTTCCCTTAACTTTTAAAAGTACCCCAGGAACAGCTTTGCTACTTGGTATCATACACATACACAATTCCAAGACAGCATGGTAGTTTGGGAAAACCAGATTCTTCTGAAAAGCCAGCTAGCTCAGACTCGGTCACTCAAAGCTTTCAGCATTTCTCACCCTTGGATTGAGTCTGGCTAGGTCTGACTTTCCTTGCGCCACCCTCTGAGAAGTTTGATCTGTCAGAGCAAGGACAGGCTCCTGTCAAGTTTTTTGGCAAGCCTTCCCCCTCAGGTCTGCCCGCCCCAGAAACCCACCCTAACCTCGAACAGGCCAGGTCTCCATCCACTTCCTTGCAACAGCTCTGAAGACCCCCTTCTACAATCTCCTCAGCAGCTTGAAACAGGAACTACGAATACGGCTTTACCTGCAAAACCAGGTAGCTTTTCTGTAACTCAGCATTCAGCACTACAAAAATGCTGGATATAAGAAGCTCGAGAAAGGATCCTCCTAACAAAAATACACCCTGCTGCTTAACGGTACACTGCTAGTCTTTCAGCCACCGCTCTGTTTCAGAAAGTTCCTGTCCCTTACTAATGATTGCCATCCATTAGCTGTGCAAGTGCAAAGTCAGCACAACCATGGGTGTGCTCTACCTTCTGGGGTCTAGCAGGACAACGAAAAGATACATCTGTAATTTTTTTCAGAAAACAATAACCAGCAAGTCAAATACTGCGTATTGGGCTCATTAAGAACACACCTGCAGCATGGTAGTGCAAGGTCCCTGAAAAGCCACCCTCCTTTATTTACAGCCCAGTGTGCTCGGGTGCACATCGCCAAAGTGTTCCACTGAGGTTTCCACTTAGCAGGTATTAGCAGCTTCCATAACGTTTCGTGAGTATTTCCAGAAACTTTTTATCATTATCAGGCTACGGGGACAAAATTAGAGCTCTACAGGAATGCCATCATTTAACAGCCCAAGTCAATAATCAAAAAGCACATAACATGATTCTGATATCAGGCATGCCAGGCGTTCCTTCAGGACACTCAGGAAAAATGGTATATTCATTTTAAGATTTGTTCTTAACTTTTATCCAGCACTGTGTTTCTTCAGAAGAGGGAATTCAGAAGAAAGCGTTGTCAGTTGTTGTGTTACTCAGCATCAGACTGCCAAGGGCTGAACAATTCATTCCCTTTTTTCAAGCAGTTAATCAAATAGGGCTATTTTGGTAAATAAGTGATGGGAGAGCCTTCAAAAGGGACAAAAATCAAAGAAGTGTGAAGCCTTTTGAATGCCTATCCTTTATATAATACTTATTTCCAAAAAGCTGTACTGTGATTAGCAGCACAAGGTGCTGATGTAGTGATCCAAATACTTAAGTTCCAGGAAGGGTAATCCAATAGATACATAAACCAGAAAAAAAAAACAAAAGGAACAGATTCTCTGAATCTGAGTTCCAGTTACATTAAATTTTGCAAAAAGATTGGAAGATTATTTCTCCCTTTTCTACCCCAAAGCTGTACATAACAAGTACATAACAAACATTCTACCTATTTTTAAGAACCATGTTGTGAGTTTGCTATTTAAGAGACTTCACCTGGCAGGCTGACTGGAATTTCTATTTCCAGTATTGCTACTTAAAACACCAAGGGGATGAGACTGGTGAATTTAACACTTTATTTTTTAAAACAAAAACAAACAAACAAACAAACCCCACCAAAAGCATGCACAAAGCCTGCAAAGTTCAAACGTTGAACCTTCTTCAAGCCCCGCCTGCATGAAGAGAAAAGCAGACAACGTGCCTGCAAACAATGTGAACACCACCCAACCGTCTCTTCTTACATACCTGGAGGAGGACTTTAAAGAATGCCTCAGTGAAAGTGCTGAACAATAATAATTTACGGGCAGAGTATTACATCTGACATGGCAGGATATGGCTTCCTTAGTAAGCTTAATATAGCGATAAAAGCAATAGGAGTACATGCAAACACATAAAACCTGCAGGCTTGCTCTTAATTTTATCTATTGTAAAACTCAAAATTTGCAGGGGCCAGCTATGTTTATTTCCTTTTTGTTAGGTCATATCCTATTCTTTTTTTTTCCTGTAATCATAGAATTGGGTGTTAATCAAACTCTTGGCTCCAAACACATCTAACTCAGAAAGTTAATTCTTCACACTAATTTTGCAGCTTCACCTATCCTTAAGTAATCCAACTATCCTTAGTATTTGATCATTTAATATTGTCTTTCAGCATAAAGGAATGAAACAAATGAAATGAGAGAAACAGAGAAATGTTGCTATCTGACCATGAAATTGTTGCGCTGGATGCAGGTGCATATATTATTGAATTAGCAAGGCTTACTGCAATCTAGCTCTCAATGGGAAACCTAAAGTTTTATCTACACTGGCAAAATATTTATGAAATTTTCACTCCAGTACATTCTGGCTGTGCAGACAGGCAACTCTTGGGGCATCTAGTCAAGAAAAACCCTTAAAAAAGGACTGCAATTTCCTCTCTAAGTGGAATTAATTTCATATGGTATTACAATGGCAGCAATTACAGGATCCCTGGAAAAAAAATTAAATGCACCAAAATTATTAAGAAGGCGTAGGGCCATTTATAATAAAGACATATTCTGCCAAGAACCTATTTGGGCTTACTGTGTTCAAATGGTACAGCAACTCCCAACGCCAGAGCTGGATGTATGCAACCACATCCTCAGTGTTGGTGAGCTAGTTTTGACCATCTCTTTCTGAAACTGGTTTGGAAAATCTCCAAAATCCACTGCTTGTTTCAAAAGTTTTAAAGGAAAAAATTAACAGGACAAGAAAAGGGATAAAAAGAAGCTGGCTTACTTGGGTGTA
Source organism: Larus michahellis (assembly GCF_964199755.1). Classification (NCBI taxonomy): domain Eukaryota; kingdom Metazoa; phylum Chordata; class Aves; order Charadriiformes; family Laridae; genus Larus; species Larus michahellis. Next base: position 90,005,552 of record NC_133896.1, on the reverse strand, counting down.
CTAGTAACTGTACTGGTTCAGCTATTTCCTAAGGTGAAAGAAGCTTGGAAACTACACCATAATTCCTTCTGGAAAGCAGAGGTGAATCTTTTTGTTACAGCCTGGAAATAACTCTCTTTCAGCAACCCCAGGGAACACAGCCCTGCCATGCTCTGCTGTCGTCCTCTTCAATGAGCAGTGGTGTTACTTAAGAGTACATACTGTATGAGACTGCAATGATTAAGCATCCAACAACTTTTAAAAAAAACTTAGACATGTGACCGAGGAAATCCTTGCACTTGTTACCACAAGGAAATGCTGTAATTTACAATCACTGTATTCCAGTTATTGGAAAAGAATATGACGTTGTCTTCTTTAACTGACGTCATTCTTTTTAGTCCGAGGGGACCTGTATCTACCTTATACAGACTGGGGTTGATTCTTCTTTCATTACTACTGATGAAATACTGACACTATCCAGGAAATTTGTTTCATTTGTGTATTCTGCAACAAAGGGATGGCACCCTCAAAAGTCTCACAAGACCACCCTGCAGAGAAGCAGCTCTTCCAGGAGCACATACAACTTGACTAAGGAATACTCAAAATAAACCAATAATGGATCTCTTTGGCTTCCAGTATCACAGTATTTCAGCTTTCTGTTTCAGCAAGGAACAGAAGACACATCAGCATGCAATAACTAATGTCCAAAAGACAAACCAAACTGTAAAACAGAGGAAAATACTAGTTCCCATTTTGTATAAACATTTTCAGCAGTGTCATGAAATTTGCTGCATGCTAACCATCTTTTCCACTAATAATCTTTGCTAGAAGGTGACACAGACTTTATACCAGGAAAGTACAAAATCTACCTCCAGCAAAATCCATTCCCACTCTTCATTATACCAGTTGCCATTCATTAAGTTCCTGAATGTCCAAAAATTATTACTACACATATACCCAAATTTATTTGTCAGCACAGCTACATGGCAAAGTATCAAGATCATGATGGCAAAGTTACTAAAATCAGAGCAAATGTCTGCATGGAGTTGATGAATTTTGGATCAGTGTCACAGCTAAACTGTCACAGAAGCCTTGCGACTATTAACTTGCAAAAGGAAGAACGGCCAAGGCCTGAAAGTCAATGAGCCAAACTCAGCTTTTAGTGTTGAATTCTACTATTTCTATAGAAACTAGCATTGAATTCCACAATATTCTATTTCTGTAGAAAATGGGAAAGTGTGCATTTGCACAACCTTTATCTTGGCATCTGTCAAGGCCACAGATCCCAACACTCAAAATGCAACAGATGATGTTCAAAATAGGCATAGAAATGGGTAAAATATGTGTTTGTTTAAAAGTATTTCTTGCCTACTAATGTAAGGGAAAGATATGGAATTGATTTAGTAAACACAAATTTCTATTGACTTTGAAAGGAATAATTTATGTGCTTGGACATTTTAAAATAAATAGCCAAAAGAAGCTGCCTGCCTACATCAATTTCTTCTAATTTAGAGAACCACAAACAAAACTTAGCACACAGGTATATTATGCAGATGTGGAATATTTCCTAAAGGAGCTAAAATAGCTAGGAAAATAAATATTAAATTCTTTTGAGTGTATCTTAGAATCACAGAATCATAGAATCTTCATGGTTGGAAAGGACCTTTGAGATCATCGAGTCCAACCAAACAACCTACAATCTCTGCCACTAGAGCATGCCCTGAAGTGCCACATCTAGACGTTTCTTAAACACCTCTAGGGATGGTGACTCAACCACCTCCCTGGGCAGGCTGCTCCAGTGCCTGACCACTCTTTCAGTAAAGTAATTCTTCCTAATATCTAATCTAAACCTCCCCTGCCGCAGCTTCAGACCATTTCCTCTGGTCCCTTCATTCTTCACCTGGGAGAAGAGGCCAACCCCCACCTCTCTCCAACCTCCTTTCAGGTAGTTGTAGAGGGCAATGAGGTCTCCCCTCAGCCTCCTCTTCTCCAAACTAAACATGCCCAGCTCCCTCAGCCTCTCCTCATATGGCTTGGTCTCCAGACCCCTCACCAGCTTGGTAGCTCTCCTCTGGACCCGCTCCAGCACTTCAATGTCCCTCTTGTACAGAGGGGCCCAGAACTGAACACAGTACTCGAGGTGAGGCCTCACCAGTGCCGAGTACAGAGGCACGATCGCTTCCCTACCACTGCTGGCCACACTACTCCTGATACAAGCCAGAATGCTGTTGGCCACCTTAGCCACACTGCTGGCTCACGTTAAGGTGGCCATCCACCTGCACCCCCAGGTCCTTTTCTGCCGGGCAGCTTTCCAGCCACTCTTCCCCAAGCCTGTAGCGTTGCTTGGGATTGTTGTGACTGCAGTGCAGGACCCGGCACTTGGCCTTATTAAGCCTCATACAGTTGGCCTTGGCCCATCGATCCAGCCTGTGCAGGTCCCTCTGTAGAGCCTTCCTACCCTCAAGCAGATCAACACTCCCACCTAGACGGATAAATACACACATTTCATAGAATCACATGAAATGTGTGGATTTATCCATCAAAATACACTTACAAATTATTTATTCAGTATCTGAAGAGAAAAATATTTTGGTGTTCATCTTCATCTATTTATCTAGCTGCTTCAAACAAAATACTGCCAAAGAGGCATTATGGAGACAGTAAATAACATTGTCCTTACAAACTTGCCAGCAATGGAACTGTGTTTTCACCTTCCTTCTCCATGAGAGGTTGCTGCTAGCCCCCTACAAAGGACCAAGCATAGCACTTGCAGAATTCTCTACTATTAGTTGTATGCTGTTAAAAAATGTCCTACTACAGTTCTGCAATTGCAGCCTGTTGCTTGCTTATTCAGAACTGGTATGCAGCAAAGGATATTGCAATATGCTGGAACACTTATTTCCATGTGTTAATATTTTGCACTTTAATGGCTTCTCTCTTAAAAGCTTTCAAATTTTTTTACTGAGTTTTGGTCACTGGTTCCTCCTGGGACTAATGCAGCATCCTCATTTCCACAGAAAAATACAGGAGAAATGCCCCACCCTAGGTTCCAAACCCTACACAATTAAAAATAGAGCTACAGTACAAACAGCACTGTCTTCATCACTGCAGTTTTATGCAACCTTAATCTTGGATGCTTGGGAAAGAAGTGACCGTGTAATACCAAGGTGAAATGCCCTGAGGTGAAACCCCAGTCCTGCAAAAGTCAAAAGGTGTTTTTGCCACTGGCTTCATGAAGCCAGGAAGACTTCCCTGGGACTCACAGTAAAGAGATACACAAGATGGGATCATCACTTAAATTTCTTGTCCCTGCTTCCAATTCACAACAAGCAGCAGTGTAGCATCATCACTGTTACTTTACTTTTAAGGAAACAGGCAGAAATGAAGTAACATGCACACTGACAAGAATACAAAAAAGTTCAAGTCCTGGATCATAATCAGATCAGCATCTTATTCTTTTTAATGACTGGATTTGGGGACTGTAAAAGCCATTAAAATAAATAAAACCTACATGGGAATATTTATATATACACACTGTGTCTTTGGGAGATTCTACATTTAGTATGCTTTCAGCAGTTACACACAGGCACTGGGTAACCTGGATGTAAGGTATTTGTATTTCTTATATCAAGTTGCACCCTACTGAAGAAGGGAACCAGCTCCAGATCTCAAGGCCAGAAAACAAGCTCATGCACAGGTTAAAGACGGTTTTGGTTAAGTGCAGGCCAAATTTGTGAGAAGTTCAGCTCTCTGGAAAGCATTCAACCTGAGCAAGAATACTAAAATTATTAGATTCTCAAGAGGAGTTTAGCATCAGCACATTTCCACATGTTCAAAGTTATTTGAAGTCCGCTCAGGTCTACTCTTAAAATTTGCAAGAGGTGACATAGCTAGATGCATGAAGAATCAGCTGGGAAAATGTCAGCAATTCCACTCAACCTGACCTGCTGAAATACCAGTTCCCTCTGTGAATTTTGTGATAGCAAAATTTGGTATCTACTCCAAGTCCAAATTTTAAGAAGAAAATACTGACACATCAAGATTCATTCACTTTTCTTCTATTCCAAACAAAACCTTGACCTTCATCTCATAGTGAAGTCCATTTCTGAAAACACCTTCCCATGAAAAGCTCCGTAAGTCACTTTTTCTATAAAAGAAATCAAATTTAAATCTATCATTTGTTACATCTGGTTCTTCCCGAGATAACATTTATGAGTCAAAAAATAAAGTAACATCTTTATTCTTTAGATGCTGTGACCTTGGAAATGTTACGATCTAATGAATCAGAGGAACACACAGTGCAGTTTTTATGGCTTTCAAGTTGTCATGATATTTTCAAGATGCTTGTGCCCAAGAAAACTGTAAAATTTGATAGCCATTAGAACTACTCTTGAGAGGCAAGGTCAAGGGTGAGCAAGTTGGGAACAGGCTAAAATCAGAAAAAGCAGCCTGATGTTTCTCAGTGGAGAAAGGAAAAAGAACAGGTACAATAGGTTGTTTATCACGATGTTTTTTCAGTGTTAATCCCTCAAGAGCCTTTCCACTATTGGTACTGCCCCTCCAATGTTTTTCCTATTAGTGCATCCACAAAGAAAAAAAATACTCAATTTTACAACTTCTTTCAAAAATGTCACAAACCCCTATTTCCCAGTACTAAAACAGCAATAAAATGAAAATGCCATGCCAACTTAGTGGAGATGATTTGGATGCAATCTGTGGTATTGTTGGGGTGTTTTTCTGGAAGCCATTTCATAGTTTCCAGAAAATATCAAGTACTCTGTAGCAGTTTTATTTGTTTCCTTTTCTTCTATGATGGCTGAGCACAAAGTTCATCATGCTTGTTAAAGTTCATCATGCTATCTTGTTAAAGTACTTGTCCGAAAAAAGGCGGGGGGGGTGGGGTGGGGGTGGGGGTGGGGAGGGAGTACAAATACAAACCAAACTATGTAGAGATATGTCCAGCTGGTTGAACAGCATATATTTTTAAAGTATCAACAGCTTGATACTTAGAACTATCTTGCCTAAAAACATTTAGGATGCACTTGGAGGGCAGATGAGACATCAGCCCATTTATTACTGGCTGTAGGATGGGACATTTTTACTTTCTATTTGTTTAATATGTTTTTCTCTGACCACAATTATCTCCTAATTTTAGAGAAAGCACAGAGACACCTATTGCAGATCCTTATTTTGTCTTGTTTCTGAATTTGTTCCCTATTATTACACTGATCACAGCAAGCCTAAATCAAATTGTCAAGTGGCACAGAGTAAGGATGGCCTTAAAAGAACCACCTTCACTGCACGGGAAAAATCAGCAAGCCTTCAGACACACAAGTCCTTCTCTAAGGAGGCAATGGAGTACATGAACTTCTGAGTTTATCAGCTGTAGAAAAAGTAGGTGCGTTTAGCACTTGTTATTTTTCAAGTTTTAGTTAATGATCTTCACATATTTTCTATCATACAAAGGGAGAATTAAAGAGTCACATTTAAAGACTCTAGAGGCTAGAGAGTGTCAAGCACCCCATGCTGTAAGCAGAATTCAGTTGATTCAGCTCACATATTGTTAAATGAAACAAGGCAATAGATTGTGAAAATCCAAACTTTTTTACATTTTTTTTACATTTTACATTTTTTGTGCATGACTATCACGTTCTTCGTTCATTGATACAAAATATGGTCTCTGAAGACTCCCTTCCTTATATTTTTCTTAAATTCCCCTTCCCTTCCTCTTTCCTGTCTCTGTTCTCTTTCCTGCACATCTCCCTCCTTGCTTAAACTCCTAGTTCAGAGAGTTAGAAGAACATTTCTGATGGTTGGACATTGATATGCCAACCAAACTGACAACAAACAAAAGAAAAAGAATCTGCCCCTTTATTCATTCTTTCAGGATGCCTGTGGTTCGAGGCAGGTATTAGTGTTTCAGTGTACATGTACTTTGCCAATGGGAAGTTATCACTGAAGTACAAGGGCATAAAAATTACTTTAAAAAAAATTAAAAGGAACACAGAAACGGAAAGTTGAGATTCTGCATGCACTTGGTGCAGTTTTCCAGCCACCTAAATACTCTTTATGGTGTCATATATAACAGTCCAGGAGCAGGAATGGACATGGAACACTCTTCATTTAGGACCTTATAGAGTTCTTGACTGTTTAACTGACAAGACTTCCTACTACATTAACATTAGGTTTATATAACATTTGTTACCTAGAGTACCTTTTGGGGGTCTAAAACATTTGGACAGCTACAGTCATTTATGGAAAAAAATAATTAAGCAGAGTTCTTTCCCTGGGAAAAATATATTTTCTATTCCTATATCTGAGTTATTATCCCTGTGTGCCATTCTCCATCTCAACTAGGACAATGGAAACTTACCTGGGATCATTCCAGCTCCATTCATAGTTAATACAGTATTTTTCTAGATAAAACCAAAATTATTGCTATCCCGCATTACGCATCTTGAGCCCTTGATTAGAGTTTGTTGCGGTTTGACATTTTTCTTAATTGATATTTAAACAGATTGGCTACAAGTTCTTTGAACTGCAAGTGAGATACCCAAATAAAGATGGATACCTGCAGAGCACATAACAGTTTTAGAGTCTGTCTTTATTTAGTAGCTGCCATGCCCGACAAGCTCAAGCAGAGAGATTTCCTGTTCACAAGCTGTTATGAATGTGAAACATGACATTTGACAGCATTTTTCCCACCACTTCTAAATCACAGCCATTTCCACCACAATTCCCTCTTTTAATATAATGGGAAATGTTTGATTCCACATCTAACCTTGCAAGTTCTTGGACATCTAATGGGAGAATATTTTTGTGCACCTTAGTGCCACAACTGGTGTGCATGAATCCTAATGATTATTGTTTCAGTAAGTCATGGCAGGAGGTTATTCCTAGATCTTTAAATTGAAATATGCATCTAAAGACTTTGAGGGAGAGGTTTAAAACAGTGAAACTAGCTGATTGATACAGACATCATTCACCATTTTTTTTCCAACCCCTGTAGACATCTCTCTCATTCTCAGATTCCATACCTCCAATCTTCTTTTGCATTTCATTTTTAAATTTCTGTCCATTGACAAAAGGAAACAATCCCAAGCTCCAATTCTGAAATAAATTTCCATATTACCTGTCAGTGGATGAACATTAACTTATTTTCTATGGCACTTCATGCAGAAGAACAGAAGATGGCTATTCCTTCTTGCTCATTTCAGAACAAGTCAGTGGCAGATCACATACTGTAAAATGGAAGATTTCTTGATATCATACAGCACGTGCTTCTTTAGTCCCTGGCAGATTGACACTACTTTGGTTTCAGGCTGGGACAACTAAGGCCACAAGCAGTATGAGAAGCTATATAGCAGTGGTTTTCAACATTCTTGGATATGAGGAATGTTGTGTTTTCCAGCAGAGGTGCAAATCCTGGTATAGGAAATTTACATCTTAAGACAGCCAGCTTACCTTTTCAAACTATTTGTTCCATGTGTGCTTTAGCAGTAGCCCTTGGGCTACTGCAGACTCCTGGCTGAGAACTGCTCTGCTCTGCTAGTTAACAACTTGGGAAATATAATTTATATCATGTAGGATTTGTAAAACATAGGGCTTCCTGTCATCCTGTATTACTTGTTCAGACTCCCTACTTTGTATGGGACACATATCAGACATTCATTTTATCAGCCTACAAAAACTCCCATGAGAGTACCATACAACTAATTTATCTATGAGCAGAGGAACTCTGTATTATGTGCACTGTTGTGCACTGCCATCAGAGAACCACGGCACATACTCAAATGACCTGTTCAGGGCTGCCTTTCATTTCAACATTTACTGAAGTCTTGTGGCTACTTCTAAACATGATACACACGGGATCCATGGATTTGTGTCCCCTGACAATGCTGGACCTAATAGTTATGAAAGCAGACAAATCAACTCTGCCTATTATTTTGTCACCTGTTCCCCAAATGCAGACAAATTCATACAGTTCCGCAATAGCATCCTTTATGAAGTGAAGGCCTCCCAGCATTTTGATTTGCAGAGAACAGCAGAGAGCAGCCTGTAAGGACATGATAGAAGTCACTTATATATTTATCATACTATAGGTGAAAATTCAGTAAATTCCCAGTACTCTCTGGCAAGGCTGTTCTGGAATAAATTTATTATTTCTTAAGTTTATTAATAGACAGTATATATACATGGATTCTTACACCCACATTATCTTCGGACTTAAATAAATTTTCTTCACTTGTGTTATTTTATATTTGTAAAGATCATCTCTATTCAAGGTCAGGTTGGACAGAGCTCTGAGCAAACTGATCTAGTTGAAGATGTCCCTGCTCATTGCAGGGATTTGGACTACACGACCTTTAAAGGTCCCTTCCAACCCAAACTATTCTGTGATTCTATGACTGCCACGCTAAGTCCGTCACAAGTATGATGACTGTAACTCCTCACCTATTAAACTGCAGCTGACTGAAGGATAACTTGGACGATCAAAGCATAGATCAATCCTTCTTTGTTTCAGAATCATTATGTTTGTTTTTGCCATACATAGTTTTTCCAACTACAGATGTGTTTATCTGGACTAGGAAGGTCCACACGATGGTTCTATAACACACACAGAATCTACTGAAAAATAAGGGTATGGATCATTCATTAAAGCTGAACTAAATAAAAGTCCCTCACGCCTTGTGGTATTTAGGACTCCAGAGTAACGTTGGCAAGAGTAATATATTAATATCAATATCAATCATTTTACAGTCCACTTTTTTTTATCCAGGAGATGGTACTGGGGATTTCATATTTTTCTTCTCTTTTCTATGGTGTTGTGCACTGTATATAATTTATATTTTCAGGAGAGTGGTAAGTATTCATTTTTCTTTGAGTCCCTTGCAGGGCTCAGGGATCTTTTGGAAACAAATTGAGTAAAACTAGTTGAGACAACCCTACATTTAAGAGAAATGTCTCCTTTATGAGCTTGATACATTTGCTTCAAAGAGATCTGAGAAGACTAAATTGAATAGAAATTAGATCAAAGAGTTACAATAAATCTTTTAAAATCTGAGATAGGCTTACAAAATGCTCTAATTCATTTTTGTCCAGCGCTCTTCAGTTTTGTGCACTGTACAGATGGTAAAAAAAGTTACTAGGCTACAGATTTTGTTATGCGAGAGTTGAAGGTGATCAAGTCATATTATGTTTCCATAATGACAAGTTCAACTTGACACAGAATTATGTTTCAGAATCTCAACTTTCAGTCAGTTAAACCTTATTAAACCTGTTATAATAAAATAACACCCTAAATGTGAGTGCATGCAAAGCACTGTCTGAAACAGTTCACAGCTCTAAGAGCTATCTCAATCAGAAGTCAGTGGATTTGGGAACCATACAATCATGAAATGTGAAATTATTTTCAAGATGCCAACACATTTAGCAATTTTGCTGCAGAACTCTGAATTCTGGCACAGGCTCTCGGCTTCTTAACAACAATTCTGTCTCCACAAGGTACTTGCCATGTAATTTTGTTTGGGTGTAGAGACTGAACATTTTCCATTTTTTGAAAGCATGGCCCTGGCCAGTAGCAACAAGAAGCCCTAGATGCTGTTGTAGTAGATCAATGCAAAAGGGTTTTATTGTCAAACAAATATTACATTAATGTAGTTTTTGGATTCAAGCTTTTTATTCCTGAAACAGAGAACCCTGCCCTACTGATACATCTTGACAATTCTAAAATTTTATTTACAAAGGGAGTTCATTAGTTGTGATGTAGGCTTTCCTTATTCTTTTAAAAAGCCACACAGAAATTGGTCTTGTGTGCCAGAGCTCTATTTATCACCAGAAACAAATAGTAATAGAGACAATCTGAAAACCAGCAGTAAGAAGGCTTTGGGTTTTGACCTTTGGAAGTGTAACAATTGCCCAGCAGAGACAAAGACGTACAGATACTGAACACCAGCATTGAACCCATCAGCTTTTCCATCATTACTCTTTACAGACTCTTCAAAACGTTGCCTGGACTCTTTGGCCAGTAGAAAAGTAAGCAAAAGAAGGGACTCTCTGAACAGGAACTACTGAAGTCACACACTCCCCTTTGCCTGGCACGCAGGGGTGAGGGTTAGATGAGGCCAGGGCAGGCTGTACAAACACCTATTTCATAGTGAGGAAAATCCAGAAACAGCAGTAAGGATGAAATTTAAAATTCAAACATGAAAAACATCATTGCTGACCTGTGAATCATCAAATATTTTCAATTGCAAGCTGTGCTCACATCTGATATTTGGACAAGAAAGAGAGATAAACCAAACAGATGCAATCAACTAGCTTTGCCAAGAAATTAGACATTTCTGCTCCAGTGTTCAAATATCCTGTACTAGAAAGCACACACAGCTTCCAGCACCGTTAATGCTATTCAGTGAAAAAAGAACGAAACTGGAGATATGGAAACAGTAACATGGGCATTTGCTGAAAACTGAAGAGAGCTCATAGTCATAGCCTGGAAATTTTCCTTTTGTAATTTTATGTAATGATATTTGTTTGTTATGTTGGGGAGGTTGTTAGGTAGAAAGAACAAAAGAATGCCTACAACTTCTGTGCAGTATTCAAGTAATAATATGCATTTGATAGAACGCACCATAGAAAGACAGGCAGTCTAATTGTACTGCCCTCCTCCCCAGTAGTACAGGGATAAAAGTGGGTAAGTTTATGTAAATATGTGTTTAGTCCTGTAGAGTTATTCCAAATACTCTAATTTAGATGATTTATCATGAGATGCCTTTTACAGCAATGCTATTTTATTATGCACAGATAAGCAAAATGCAGTAATCTCTTGACTAAAGACTAATCCAATAAACAGGTTTTGTTGTTTTTTGATTTTTTTTTGTTTTTTTTCCTTTTAAATTGGACAGTACATCCAATATAAAACTAAAAACTGGAGAAGTCACTTTTTGAAATGTTCTTGACAAATTCCCCATGCTTCTCCTTCCCATCTTTCTAGAACAATCCTTCTTTTAAGGCTATATCTGGTGTACATTCTTAGTGTTTCTGAGATTTATAAACAGAAGTCCAGGGGAGAACACACTACAACATCCTTGGCTATCCATTGAAAACAAGGCACCAAGCCCTGGCTAGTTAGCTCACCCATGATTAATTCAGGACTTCACACTTAGTAAAAGGCTCAAAATGAAATAATAGGGTTATGGGCGCTTATCCATGGCACCTGGTTTAACCATGTAACCATCTAACGGCAGATCAAGCTTTTCAGTGTACCTATTCATTTTTCACAACTGACTTGAGACTCTCCTTAATGAAGTCACATTTTCAGAAAAGTGGAAAAGCCAGTCATTTTGAAGATGTTATTAGTTGCCAACTGAAAAATTAATATTTGGTTTTGTAGGATTTGGCCATATAGAGAAACATGATGTGACACTCATGGTAAACAATAGTAGACAGGAGGCCGAAAAAAGGTGCATATGAATACCTGTTCCTATACAATTCTTTTCCAGTATACTGAGCACGGCTAATCACCTATCTACCAGCTGTGAGTTTTGCAGAAAACTTGTAGAAGCAAATATAATCATTTTCCTTTTCTATTCTGAAGATGCCATTAAACACAGTGATTTGAATGAAACTTCTGGCTTGAGAAGTCTCTAAATCTCTAGCTGTGTTCTTCCATACCCAGTTCTTTATAATCTACCCTAAGCATCCACTACTGGCTGCTGCCAGAGACTGCACATCAAGCTAGACAGATCTTTAGTCAGACTTGGTCTGGCCAGCTTACACACTTTGGATGTGAAAAGATAAATACACTTAGGTATGTGGCATGGGTAGGGACCACTGTTCTTTGAACTTGCTGTAAAAAGCCACGATTTTACCTTCCTGTAATGGGCATAATTTAACAATCTTTGTATACTCCATCAGCACCATACAACAAACTGGACAATAAGGAGAAATTCTAAAAAACGCTTAAGGGGTATTCCAAAGACCTGATAACTAAGCAAACAAGACTGACATTCAAGAAGGTCTGTCCATCTCCATAACTGGCACAAGTGACTTTTCTTAGGAGTTATTTCTAAGTCCACATCATAAAGGTCTAGCAGGCTTAGCGTAAAAGACTCTTAATGATAAGTTTAGCTTATGCAAGCAGATAACTCAGCTACTGGAATTAAAAGCAATGCAATTTAAACAAAGGTATGATCACACAGTCTAGCAGTGCTTTCTGAGTAGGATGTGCCACGAAAAATCTTCAGGCTGAGTTCTAAGAAAATACAATTAAAACAATCACCTTTTTCCTAAAATAAGCTGTCGGGGTTTGTTGTTGTTTGTTTTGTTTTGTTTTTTTTTTTAAACTATATGCCTGTGCTGGAGACGTGAGGATCTATTTTAAATTAAAGAATAAAAAATGTAAACCTGGAACTGGAAGGATGAATTTCATAATGATCAAATGATAATATTGCAGCTTAAAAATCCCCTGTCCTGGTTCAATTTCAAAGCACAATTAAGTACAGAACATTTCCCATTAATTTCAATGGACTCTGAATCTCACAGCTGCAGGCTCTTTGGCCCAGATACACCTCATCCAACTTTACACGCCTACATTGTAGATGTCCACATCTGTGTTAGAAAGAGACTGTTATTTCAGGATGTGATTTATCTGACCTATTTTTGTCTCCATTAATGCAAGGTGAACTGCATTAAGGAAATTCCTATTTCTCTCCATCAACTACAAAGGGAAAGCAAAGCAAACCCCTTAAGTGTACTGATCTGTACTGCCAAGATCCATATTTGGACAGATGAAATCCACCCTTTATCCTCTTCAGATACCCCTGAAATGAATAGAAACTTTACCAGTATACCAAATGCTCAATAGATAGAGACACGGCCTCCCTCCCAATATAACAGACTTTATTTTTACTGGAAGATAGGTCTCAGGAAAGAGTGCAATGTGAAGCCCATAATCAACTGTCTGAGCACAATTTAAACGTTACGCTAAATGAATTATAGGATGTATTATTAACGGTTGTAATTATATGTCTAGTACACCAATTAATTGAAGTGACTGACAAGTGTTCACTTAAGGACAGAGAAATGCAGGAAGCTAATATTTGTATTAATTCACATGTTAGTTTTGTAACTTGTGACCCCAGAAAACTTTTAAAACAAAGGGCAGCAACACGTTTTCAAATTACCTCAGGAAAAGTGAAGTAATCCCACCCCCCACCAGTCAAACAATTTTACAGCCAGCAGAAGGCACAAAACCACATGGAGGAGATATTTTTAATTAAGTGCAATATAAGGAGAATAATGGTTACCCATATTCAGTCTAAACAATTATTATCAAAAGGGCCTTAGCATTTTAAAATAAGCCATTTAAGAAAGGCTTACTGTTTTAACCATAGGCTGTTTCCGATTATAAAGTAGAGCTTTTAATTAAGATTAGTAAGGCCTAATTCAAGCTATAATTTGGTTCCTTCAGTCAGCAAATGTCTATTAAAACTGAGCAATTAAGGTGAAATGGGTTGAAGCATTTAAAGCACTCTCCCCTGCTTCAAATACTATAATAGAAAAGGCCATGTCAGTGACTAATTCAGACCAGAAGACATATATTTCCCTTAAGTTTTATACTTCCTTGTTGATCATGAAGTTTATTAAAGAAGAATCCATTGGTAAACTAGATTTTCAGTGGAACATAACATTGTTATATGTTTGTATGTTACAGTTTACCATCCATAATTTAAAAAACAAAATACAAAATATGAATTCTGTAATTTTATAAATACAGTATATAGTTTGCTCCTATTTTGGCTTTTCTTACTTATTTTCATATAGTTTAGTAATAAAAATATGTAGTAAACTTCCCAGTAGCATATTTCCCCCTTTTGACAGTTGTGTTCATACTTGGCATAATGGCCTTAAGCACATATGTTGTGTGTCTGTACTTCTGACAAGTAAAGGTAAAAGTATGATTTGTATGACTTATATAAACCACATTCCCACCTCACCTTCCACTTCCCATTTTCACAGCGTCTTCAAAGACTGAAATTCTTCATGCTGGGTCTCATCTTTAAGATCAAGTTATTTTAGCAAGTTCAAGCAAAATCAGCTGAGCAAGCTTGAGACCTGTATTTCTGAAAGCATGACACACACCCACACGTACCCCTGCCCAGCCCTCACCCATCAGAGCCCTCTGAAACACTCATACACAAATGGCAAACCTCTCATACATTTTCTGGACCCTTCAGGACTCCCAACAAGCACACAAATCTTGCCAACATAAATCACATAACGTGATCAAGACACCAGGTTGTCCTCTTTATTAAACACAAGACCTACAGAATATGCTGTGTGCAAACAGGATCATTCAGGAGGCTTCACAATTACAAACACTAAGGCGTTCCTCAATGAATTGCAACATTAACAGAAATATACTAGTCCTTCCAGAAAGCATCCCTTTCAGGCCTCCATCCCTTCAGGCCAGCCTCCTGGTAACTCAGGCAATTATATCATGTAATCCTACTCAGGATATTGTCTTCCCATTGCAGAGTAGGCTACAATAACTGCCTGTTACCTTACGTACAGATCATCAAAATACTTGTCTTAAAAACACCTAAAATTACCACCAGTGCCTAATCATAACATCAATATTAATGGCAATGACTAAAAGCCTTTCAGGATAAGCAGTACAGGAATGTATTCTAGTAACTGTTGTACTCAGATACAGGCTAACATGCAAATTTACAAGATGGAATACCTCAGGATGCTTAAATATATTATAACGATATACTATAATAAAGGTTTTCTGAGGTAATGTGGGCACATACAGGTATTCATGTATGCATATGCACTCACTTTGTGCAACAAAGTCCAGTGAAAGCACTCAGAAATGTGCATTGGAAACTTTTGTATTAAGTGAAAGTACAGTACATCAATAAGCTATTCTAGAAAATGGACGCAATTGCTGCTGCTATCCTGATTAGATTTGTGTGTATTCCCAATTCAGAACAAACGCTAAAGCTTTTGGGTTTTGCCTCATAAGACCACATGTGATGCAGTCAACTGATTTATTTTTCTATAATGCAGGTCTCACACTTCCTGCAAGAAAAAAACATTTAAAAAGATTTCAAAACAGAAACAGTGAAAGGATGTAAAGTGTCAGAAGCATAAAGAAGATAAATAATTATTATAGATGTTTAGAAGTGACTGTTAACATAAAAATTAAGTAACACCTTCGATTTTATACATGTCACAAAAAGAGTTGTTTCCTAGTCAACTAGAACAGTTAATCATAATATAAACAACAGTTTGAGGGAGTTGTTTTCATTGTTAATGCTTTTGAGAGAACTGTAATAGAAAAGTTCTTCCATTCTGAAGCCATAATCTCCTTAGATGTTAAACTGTATACAGAATAAGCAGCTTCCGTCTTCTCATAGTGAAACAGTCTATACTTAATGAAACAGACCAGACCCAACTAAACCATTTTAGTCTTCAGGTTTTTATTTCAGGAAAACAGGCTGAGGTTGTCTGTTCCTGCCTTATACTCGTTCCCTGGCTCACTCTTACAAGTCAAAACAGTCACAGGGCAGAGTAATTCTGGCAGCCCTCCTTCCCTCATTTCTTCCTTGCACTCTGAATACGTCTACACACTCCAGTCTGAACAGAGGTAAATTCGCTTTTCTAGGAATTCAAGCCAAGCAAAAGCCACAGGGTTCCACTTGTGTCTGCCCTCTAGTAGCCAAATAGTTCACAGTTAGCCTCCCTCGTGAAGAAGTCCCATGGCTTTGGGTCAGTCTGCAACGCTGGCCAAGCGAGACTCTTTCCCCAGTGTGCCCACACAGACAAAGCCACTATGAGAGCCCTTGGGAAAATCCCATCACAAGTCAGAAGCAGAAGCAATCAATTCAGAGCACCTGCCTTTCCTGTGTGTCGTATACCGAGACCAGTATCAAGGATCAGATGAACTGCACCACTGTGCAAGCAGTAATTGGGCTGGTTTAAGAGAAAAGCAGCGCATGGGGGGAAGGGATATGGAAAGAGGAACTTTGATTATATTCCTCTTTATACAGGTTGGAATACACCAGAAAAACTGAAAATTCTAAATAAAGTTAGACTTTGGTGCTCTGTAGTTAGATAACAATATGGACATGTCTCCAAGTCACAGTTTTGATGCAATCCCTTTCCAAGAAAGTTTAGCAAACAAAAAAGTGCAAAAAGAATAAAGGCACAACTCAATTCAGTAAAGACACTAACATCTCTAGAGACATGAAGTCAGGTATCAAATTCCTCTCACATACGTGCTGCCAAAAGATTTAGATATGCATTACCTACGCTTCCCATTCAGCAAAGTAAATACCCACTTACTTCGACCACTTTTTCACTGTAACAGGGAGACAACTTGCTTGAAAGTTTTGAATGTAGCCTCTGCTTCCAGATAATAAGGACAAATGCACTTCAGTGCAATCTCCCTCTGACAATAGCAAGAACTAGAATGTGCAGCAGTTACATCCTGTAGTATTTTCAGCAACAATATGTCCAACGAATAACAGCTCCTGCAGAGGTTCCCATTCTCTGGTTTCTGAAGCACATTTTGCAGCAATACCCTCCCTCCACCAGTAACATTAATAACAACCAAATCAGTATTATGCATCACTTTTTTTTTCCCCGAGTTAAATTTTTGATGTTCTGTGAGCACAATGCCTTATTAAACATAAGGACTGACAATGGTTCATGCAGACTAAGGCATGGGAACAATGGTATGCGGAGTTTAGCAATCTTAAACTGAGAGAGTAAATGAAAATTGGCTTTTTTAATCTCTGAGATAACAGCTCATCTGCTTAACAAATTGATTATAGGGATCAGAACGATCTAACGGTCATTTCATCTATTTAATATTTCTGATTCTGTCTTTGGTGGCTGTACTGTAAAACATCATCAATAGTTGTGAAAGTATTTTCTTTAATTTGATACGTTATCTATGGGGCCTACAGCACCAAACAAACTGCTCATGTGTTACGCTAAGTTCAGGTCTAAAGCACCTGCAAGATGAAGGTCTTACAGCAGCTTATTAAATGATCCAGATTTTTTTTTTTCTATTCCTTGGTCACTGAAAGAAAAACTGTGATCTTCTACAGCTCCAGAGATGGAGCACTGCGAAGCAGAGTGAGACAATATCTTCAATTTAGTAAAGCACTTAAACAGAATTACTTTAAAGGGTAACAGCTTCTTAAGATTAAGCACATGCTCAAGTACTCTGATGACTCAAGGCATTTGAACAAAACAACTCTTCAAACTGTAATGTAAGTGTATTCCTTTTGCTGAGCACCTTAAAATGTGTAGAAAAGTCCTGAAATTTCAAGAGGGGCTGTCAGACCCCATCTTCATTTTCTTATAATTCGGCCAAACATTTATGTAAGGGCTAGATTTTTTCATGCAAGGAATCTGCTTTAAAGTAGGTCTTTCTTTCAGCTAAAATTTAAAACAAATACATACATACTAAAGCAAACAAAGAAAAATACCCAGAAAGTTGGCTTTTTTCTAAAGCAATTATATGGAAAATTCACTGCTTTACTATGTTTAAAAAAATCTCCCCCAATTATTCAAACAGATTTAATGCTCTCAGATTTTGTTTCCTGTAAGGAGGTGGGGAGTTACCTTTCAGCAGATTTCTTAGGACAGAAAAAGCTGGCCAAATTGCAGCTGAAAATTCACTGAACAAAAATCAGACATTTAAAAAATCCCTAAAAAAAAAAAATCCCAATCAAATAAATTCACCAGGTCAGCAAGCATCTGCTGAAATTTAGGTAGCTACAGTTTCCAAAATGTCCTTCTTGGCTGGTGTTTTTTCAGCCTTAGGCTGTAGTTTCACAACACAATGGCTCCATCCTCTTCCACAGGTACAGAGACTGTATACACCACCCACAATTCCCGTTACCTCAACAGTGTCCTAACAGCATCAGAGTGGATGCTACCTGGCTCAAATGCACAGAAGACAAACGCCACATTACTGGAGTTTATGTGGGCAAGGGTTAGGGAAGTAGCAAAAGGTCACATTCCCCAACTCCTCTGGCATCATCCAACCAGAGACTCCCCGACCACGTCACGCATCAGCTTACGTTCAGCCTCAGAACAAAGAACGTGTATTTTGGTAGTGCGATGGACACACAGGAAGACAGTCCCATAATCAAATGGGAGCTGAAAAATGATGGCAAACAGCCACGCAAAGATGTCTTTCCAGCCAGACACCTGAGCAAGGAGCCATGGGTCTGCAGCGGTGGGAAGAGCAGGGAATGTGCTGATGCACAGGTGAACTCTGAGCTGGTGGGGGGGGCCAGGAAAGAGGTGCAGAAAAAGGAAGAAAAAGTGAAAACAGGGCTGGTAGGAACAGTTCTGACTTGAAAACAGACCTCAGGGGAAAGGATCAATAAGGGGTCTTGCAGCTACCAGCTTTCCGGTCACAGAGGTCTTGCTGTGGGACACTGGCTCTTAGAATAATACTGCTATAACCACAATAAGCCACTGAGAGAGAGGACAAGGGAAGGAAAACTGAATAAAATAAAAAAGTAGCAGGTGAAAATATACTAGGAGAGGACAAAAGAAAGAGAAGTAGGATTTGCAGTAGGGAAATTACAAGGTTAAGAGACAGATGAGTAACAGAATACACAAGACAACATAAGGAAGACTGCAAGGAAAGGGGACTGCACCAGAAGTAAAGGTGACAGGTGGGAAAACAAGGAAAACCGTGCAGTGTCTGGCAGATGTATAAAGAATGAAGACAAAAGGACAGACTCTTACTTATTGAGCTTAGTACATTCTATTTATGCTTTTTCATTTTATTATAATTTTCCTGGCAGATAATTTACACTGTGTATTTGGGGGAAAGGAGAAGTTCCTTCTAAATACCAAGTTTACATCACCACAGGAGGCCACCCTGGGTTCTGCAGCTTAGGAACTGTTGAGACTGATGAAATTTTATATATATTTATAAGCTCCCAGAGCACTCGTGGACCATCCAGCAGACAGGGAGCTTATCAACTATTTAGAGAAGTGTCCTTGGAAAAAAACATATTTTTTCCAAATTGAGAATTACATGTAATACTGCTGAAGAATGAGGCCATATTTCTAGCTGCACGGTATTTGTTTATGCAAAATATAGCGATACTTGTATCCAAGAAGAACTTCGGGGTGAGGGGGAAGAAGTTGGAGCAAATGTTCTTTTTCTAAGTAAAAATGGAAGATTTCCAAACTGGACCACCGGGGGAGCTGTTCACTGAAGCAGCATTATGGGCTGCCAGAAAGCAGCTCTGAGAAGGTAGGACAGGGTAAGGAGGAAAAGGGAGAGAAGGAAACAATAGGGTGTGTGACACACGGGGACTGATGACACTGCGAGCAGTTAAATGTGTCATGTCATCCCAACTGAGGGTTATTGTGGTTTTATTGGATAAAGTGCTGAACAAAGTCAGAAAAATAAAGCAATCTGAAATTAATTAATTAATTAATGCAAGGCTCAATCCTGGCTAAAACAAAAGCCTTATTCAAGGAACAGACGAAGCGTGAAGGAGAAAAGAAAAAGTTATCTTAAGCCGATAATTCACTTAAGCTGTAATAAAATTATGGTTTACGACAGAATGTTCTCAGGAGTTTTTTCTTGCTTGCTACTTCTTCTCCATCCCCTAAGAAACTCCATTCCCTGAAGTAATTCAGAAAACTGGCAAGCTGGGAATCATGTATCAAATGTAAGCTGCTTTCAGTGAAATCAGCACAACGGCTCACACAGTGTAAAGCTATAATTCCCATGAATAAAACTGGGAAGGAAAATTTCACCCTTAAATAAAAATCACCACAAAACTGGGAGGTGGCAGAGTATCTCTTCCTCTGTGCTCAGAGGAAGCCAACAGGACAAAACCAGCATCACAGATTTATAGCAACAGATCCCATCCAGAACACAGCCATTGTGGAAGGGTGACATGAAGTTCAAACACACGACATTAATGCCATCTGTTAAGGTATTGTAACTGTAAAACTAGAAAGCACAGCAGCTTCAGTACCTAATATTCACTACAGACATCAAGACTACTGGACAGCCAATTCAAAAGTAATTAGATCAGTGTCAAAGCCTCAAGCACTAAACTGAGATCAAGTCACAAAATGGTTACACAGAAAATAACAAAATTAGAATGATAGGAACAAAGGATGAAAGAGTATTTAGGAAAAATGTTCATATTCCATCCTCCTGCAGCTTTTCAGAACAGGCAGACAAAGGGTATACATATTTGTGGTGCTTTTGGGGGGGGGGGGGGGGGGGGGGAGTGGCATAACTCAACACACCAGCACAGGACTATTCAGAAAATCCTTTGTTCCTCTGACAGATACGTAGTGGGATATTATTAGTAGATACTATTAGTGGATTTGACCAAACCAACTTCCCAGAGCACCTTCTTGCAAGCAACAACAGTAAGACTATGGATATAGTGATAATATTCAGCCTGAAATGAGTCAATATTTGCAAGATCCCAGAGGATGACCCTTCCTTGAGGGAATGAATTCACCTTCTATTGCAATTAGAAGAATCATCAATCAGGAAGAAGTCACTTAAGCTCCCTTGTTCAGTGGCATCACTGTTATTCAGCGGAGAGACAGAGTGCACAAGCCTGAACCCACTAGAGTTGCGCACGCACCACGATGCCCAAGTTTCGGAAGCCAAAGGACACCCAACACTCTCACACAACATCACTGATAAAGATGCTCCACTTAAGAAAGAATTGCTGAGAGTGGATTAACAGGACACCGTGGAGCTTTTAAAGAAATGGGATCACTGTTCCATTTAAAAGACATCCAGAAGCCCTTTACTTACTTATCACTTATCACTGCAGACCAGAGGAGGCTTCAGTGCGAGATACTGGACCAGGAGCTGGGAAATGAGAACTCTGAAATGTCCTATGCTGTTTCCAGGTTGATTGATTCAGAGCAGCTTTGTCACAATATTTGGCTTCATTTTTGAAGTGCATGAGAATAACACAGCAGATATTTGAATGACTAAAGTAAAACTAAAATCCAATGAGTGAGACCAGCTTCTTCAGAAAAAGAAAGATAGAACAGGTGAAAAAGATTAAAATTGTAAGAAGAATATTAAGTCAAGCCTGGAGAAACAATCATTATTCAAATGAGAGTGATAAGGAGATAAATTTTCTAGATGTTTTTCCAACTGCTAAGATTTGTTTACAATCCTTTAAAAAAGATCTAACAAACAGGTATAAGAAGAATCTTGGCCTCGTACCCACAATATTACTGAAGATGATAACGAGTAGTTTATCTATACTGTTTCTGATTCATTGTAAATGCAATGAGCTATCATTTTAAATTTCAGTGTATTGCTGCAAAAACCACGAGTAGTTTAAATTTTGACTTAGGGACATTATTGCACCTGCAGCATGAGGACATAATTGCATGGGATAGACCCAAGAGTCTCAAACATTTGTCAAAGTAAGAAATTCACTATCCTATTGTTTCCACAAAATCAGAAATCCTAGTTCAGAAAAGGGTTTTCAGTTAACAATTTAGAGATTATCTGAATGGTACTCTGTGCTTTTCTGTCTGTAGCAGGAGATTGTGTCAGAGACAAAGCCAGATGTCACAGAACATCAATGGAAATAACAAAATCTAGGTATATCAATGCAAGTATTTTTCCAGATACCATATTGACTACTTCCATCCACTGTACGCAGACAAATGTTAGGAACTATTGCAGAAATCACGATGAGCAGCACATCAGACCCAGATTAGGAGGTGCCTTGCTAGATTGTTGGGCTGTACATTTTCCAGAAGCTCCCTTCAGCTAAGCAGTCCTTAGATGAGCACTGGGGTTCAGAAAGGACGATCAGTCTGTGTTTCCAAATGGACATATGCAGAATATAACCTACTGTGGGGCTGAGTATACCTGTGATTGAGGCAGGAATGGTTCATATTATTTTGAGATCGTATCAAGCTTAAACCCAGTGAGGTGCTATCACTGGGGTAATCAAGAATAACAGCCCTCTTTGCAGATTACCATGACCACCTGCCTGTTTACCTGGAATGATTACTCGCATCAGGAAAAGGACTGCAAGTACATCAGCATATGACAACCTTACATCACCAGAACTGTACAGGCCAACTCAACTAGCAGTCAAGCAGAACTGCTGCTGATATAGCGCCGTTTTCGAACAGAGACAGAAAATCACCCTCTCAGGGCACACGCTGTCAAGATATTTTGCCATGGTACATGTATGTTGCCCTCAGCAAGAAGTTCATCGACAACATTATGATGCTTCACAGCAGGAATAAAAGAATCATAAAAAAAGTACAGGTGAAAGTTGTGAGCATTTATCTTCTGTACAAAGAGTTCAAGTAACATGACAACAACTGTATGAGACCAATTATTAAAAGAACTGAAGAACGGTTATGCAAATACTATGAAAGACACCAGAAAAAAAGCACAAAGAGGGAAATCTTACTCAATATGGGAAAGCTCAGAGCAGAGTTTTGCAACCCAGAAGCAACAGATCCCAGTGAACATGTCTTAAGGAAACAATCACATCCACCCAAACACATCTTCTACGTACTGTAGAGAAAGAGTCCTACACATAACATATCATCCAAAAGAAACAGACGCTACAGCTAGAGCAACTCACTGAAATCACAGTCACACTGGGGATAAACAGTAGTCTGAGAGAAAAAAAAATGTTTAAAATAGAGAAGAAAGTTAACATACTAACTGGATATAAAATGGGCAGAGATAAACATCAACCAAAAATTATACAGAGTATTTTAACCATTAATGGTGTGAGGGTTTGGAATAGCCTGAGAAGCAGCATGGGCAAAAAAAAATTAAATAGGTTTGAGAGGCAAACCCCTTCATAAACCGTGCAGTGACAGAGAACCCTAAAACAGCAAACACAACATTGGCATCAGGGACAAAGGAGGCCCTGTCAAGGCCTAAGGAACCTTAGGACTTAGAATCCTTTTGAACCCTCTGGAATTTCCATTGCTTTGACACAACTTTCCAGCTAACAATTTTATTGAGATACTAACCTGTGGGGAGACCAAAAGTCAATGTAGAGAACGTAAGGACAAAGACCTAGGGAGCATAAAAGAGTGTGCTTGCAGCTGAGTGCAGGCCACTGCATTTGAGATACTGACTAAAAGCACAACAGGGAAGATTTCCTAGGTAACAGTAGGTCTGCCAGGGGAACTGAATCAGTTATCAATGAATAGAAATGGGCACTTGAAAGCAGTATTTTTTTAGAGATTACCTGGGTTGGACACATTATTCTGTCCTATGAAAACGCCAGCTGGAGAATTTGTGGTCAGAGGATATTGATATACTATGGGACATGGGGAAATATCATCATGGTAATGCTGACCATATGGCTTGACATATAGCTGGTTGGGAAAAAAAAAAACTGAAATCTACAGAGGGAAGCAGGAGCCAGGACACAGGAAGAAGGAGCAACTCTTCTGTCTGGAGAAACAACTGTGCTCTGTGGAAAGAAACAGGTCAGCTAGATCAAGCAAGAAGGCTACCCAGAAAAAAAGAAGAAAAAAGGTAGGGTAGATCTGCAAACTGATAAATAATCCTCAATCCTCAAAAACTCTGGAGAAACACAATCCAAAAGACATTTTGGGAGAAAAGCAAAGTTCAGAAACAAATTCCCTGTTAAAGGAATTTAACAAACTGTCAAGAAAATGTTTCATTTCAGTATAATTTCTGCTAGAGCTCTCCACAGGTCCTCAAAGGAATGTTTCTGTCTTACGTATTTCTCCCCACCCTTTAGGTCAGAGCAGCAAAATATGCACAAAATCCTGCACAAGGGCCTGGGCTCCGCATTTATTGCATTAGGCTAAAGATCCCATTTTTTTAAACTATTTTTTTAAATAAAAAACTATAAATAAATATGCAAGAGTACACAAATACCTATTCACATACTGGACATATTTGTACAAATATGTGCTCCATTGCTTTTATAAAACTTAATCATCCAAATCATGTTAGCTCCCATACTCTACCCCTTTCTCTAAAAATGGATTTTAAGTGAATGAAAGCAATATTTGACTGACATTTAAAGTAAATTAACATGCATACCTTTCTAAATTAATTGTAATGCCTCAATATAACATAAACTGTCAGCTTACTATAATTTATTAGAATAAATGTGATCATATATTATAATTTCTTTAAGATCACTGCACTATATAAATTGTGATTCTGCTTGTTTAGTAAAATATAGCTGTATATGAGAGCCTGCACTATGATGGAGATAGTTATGCTATAACGAATGTCCTTTAGATGTGAAGCAATATAGATGGATTTCTACAAAATTGAAGAGGCACATTATCTGTACAAAAGACATCCTTTTCTCATAGGTAACTATTTCAGTGATCAAAAAGCTTATTTAGAAAAGCTAGTTGTAAAGACTCAGAATTGTTTAATGACTCAGCTTTGGTTTTAGCACAACAAAAACCATTTGGTGTATTTCATCTTTGTTATTACAAGCACAGTCACTTTTACCTTAAAAGAAAAATTTTAATGGCTGATTACTGGTGTTGCCTTGTGACAGAATATTAAATATCAATCAATACTGTTAGACTGTTCATTTCTGTAGGTTTTGAATACTTGACCTCAGGATGCAAAATAAACCCACTCTCTGTGAACAGCAGACCTGAGACAGAACTTACGTCTGCCACTGACTTGTATGACCATTCCTTCACCTCTATAGTTTTGAGATTACTCACTCATAAAAAAGACATGATATCTGCCTGCCACTGAAGGTATGTAACTTCAGTAACAAAGTTTCAAAGTACTTTGGGATCAAATTAAGAGGTACTACATAAGTAATCTAAAATAAGCTCCAGAAAGGAAGCATCAAAAAATATTTCAAGCTTTCCACTTATCCCAAATTTTGGTATTAATTACAAATTTAAGATACAGAGCTGATGCAACATCTTTAGAACTGTTAGTGTAACATTGTAAAAAAAAAAAAAAGTCATATATCACGTATAGTAATACCTGGTTTAGGCACCTGACATTCATTTACCTGACTAACGCTGAACAATTAACATTCATGCAGAATGTGTTGCAGTCAGCCCCAGACTGCTTTACTTATCAAGCTTGGCAGACACTAAATCCATTAGATATGAGTTTGACATCAGCCACAGAAATTCCATGATTCTATACATCATTCCACAGAGACATCTGATTTTTTACTACTTACTGAGCTCTCTTTTTTACTGAGACAAGGTAAGTCAGGCAAAGAGAAATATGTATATTAAATAAGCACGAGTATCAGCCAGGTCTACCATTAAGCAGAGCTCAACAGCTAAAATATGAGCAGTTAAAGCTTAGTAAACGTTTGATGTGGAAAACCAATACAACAAGGAGGACCAACTCTGAGAATGCCCCACAGCTGTGGCCTTGCATTTTCTCTGCACAGAGCTCTTTCCCTGGAAGGAATGAATAGAGGAAGAAGTGGTGAAGGATTATTCTATTTGCAAGAAAGAAAATCTGGCTTCCAAATGAACAGCAACTCAGAGACGCTAGAGCACCAAGAGGTGGACAGCAGGAATTTGTCTCTGTCAATTTAAGTCCAAGACAGAAAAATATGACAACCACAAAAATGCTTTATGAGGGCACTTGAACAAACACTTTGGAAGTCCATGGAGAATAATATGTGGTTTCAAATTTTTGTAGACTTCAGCAAAGTCATTTCTAGGTCTTTAATCTTTTTAATGGACTGGTCATATACCTTTTGAAAAAGTTTCAGTCTGCCATAGAGAGGGACTTGGAAGGAGAATTTTTATAGCTGCTAAGCATCTACAAGTAGGAAAAAACCCCCAATTATCCTGCATCTCTTATTTGTACAGCATTCTGCTGTGATTACAATATTCGTTCTTTTCACCAGGGAACACTCTCTCTGCTGAGGTTCAATAGACATGATGGAGTTCATAAAATCTAAAATATGAGTGTACGCAGTGTCTAATAAAAACATGCTAGGTCTTTTTCAATTGCAAGGACTGATGTAAGGACATACAGAAGTAAAACAACTTTTTAAAGTCTGTGTAAGTACAATAATCTGAAATAGTTCCTTTTAAAACAGTGTTCCACAAACTAAAAATACATGCTCATGGTAAATGCATAGTATCAAAGAGAGGCAAGCTCCAGTGTCTTGTCTGAGCTGATACAGAAAAACACCCACTGTAACTAGCCCGGGGAGGATGCGTGAGAAGGATGATGGTAAATGACTGTTAGCCAGGCGGAAGGTGCAAGCTTCCCTGGGCCTCAGAGGGACCCGAGGACAGGGACCAGGACAGCCCGCACCGCCGCACCGGGCCAGGCCGGGGGGACCGCAAGGCCGGGCGGGGGCCGAGGGAGGCGGCCCAGGCTCCCCGTAGCCCCGCGGGCTGCCCGGCTGCGGGAGAAGGCATGAGGCCTCCCCGGGCGCCGGCAGCCGGGAGGGACGGCCACCCCCAGGCACGGCGGCCCCGGCTCCTCCCGGCGGCCCGCCGTCCCCGCCCGCTCTCTGCCGGGAGACAGACACAGACGGGTCCCCGGCCCGGCCGCGCCCCCCGGGGCGGGCCCACGTGCTCGGCGCGGCGCTTCGAGCCCTCGTCGGTGCTGACCCGGCAGCAGCCTCGGTGGGGCACGGCCCCCCGCTTTTTTTTTTTTACTTTTATTTTTTAATTTTGTTTTTATTTTTAGAAGCAGGCTGGCGGACACGATGTTTGTGATGCCGGACAATTAGCAAAAGCAGCAGGGGGATGCTTGCCAATAAACACCGAGATTTGAGGTTAAGCAGCTGTAAATCTGCATTAATCGTTTCAGGAATTCAGCTATTTACAAAAGCTTTTAAAGAGCAAACAAATAAGAGAAGGGAGGGGAGGAGAGACAGGAGAGGAGCCGAGCTGTCCTTACCTTCACATTGTTTCCCTTCGCCTTTATAGCCTGGCTTACAGATGCATTTGTAGGATTTCGGCGTGTTTTGGCAAATTGCATCGATGTGACAGTCATCCGTAGCTTCTGCGCACTCGTCAACATCTGGAAGCACAGAACAAACCCCAAGGGGACAGATAAGAAGGGAGACCTGAGACACAGAAAACCCTTGAAGAAGCTGTTTGCTTGCCTGCCTTCCCACTGTCATCCTGGAAATGGGAACATCTAAAGTTAAATAACTAGAACAAACCAACGTGTTATTCTCCTTAAGTCATTTATAAGCAGTGCTCCACCAAGCTAGAGGGACTCGGTCCCACGTTTCTGCATTAGGAAATCATTAGACATACTAGTAATTAGCGCCGGCTTATATAGGTCTGGTACTGGAGATCCACATCTTAGTAAAACAAGAGAGTGTTTAAATGATCTGTAAGATGAGGGGGGGAAAAGCCCATTTGCATGTTCTAGCAAAGAGATCTTCTTAATTTAGAAAGATAGACCCTAGTGTAAATAAACTATGCTGGCGGGGGAATGAGAAAAAGAAATATTTGAACAGCAAAACCACATTAATCCTTTTTATTAAGAGGCAAAAAATAATAAATAAATGGAAG
Source organism: Larus michahellis (assembly GCF_964199755.1). Taxonomy (NCBI): domain Eukaryota; kingdom Metazoa; phylum Chordata; class Aves; order Charadriiformes; family Laridae; genus Larus; species Larus michahellis. Next base: position 89,978,012 of record NC_133896.1, on the reverse strand, counting down.
ACCATATGAAACGCGGTAAGCTAGCACGGAGCAAAGCAACCTGCAATAACATCATCTACATGGACTAAAACTCACTTCGAAGGAAAAAGTCCCAGCAGTCTTCCCGGCCCCTGCCCGGGCGGGTGCCTCACTGGTGAGCCGGACCCTGAAAGGGGGGACCCAGACCTCTTTTCTTGTTTTCAGCCTAGGAAGCCTTTACAAACATTTCAGTGACGGGCATCCGTTTTCTCCCCCCGGATTTAAAGAGGATGGGGGAGGGAGGAGGATGAGAGAGAGTCGAGATTTGGTAGTCGTGGGAATGTTAATGAAGTGAACATAGAAGAAAAAAAAAAAGCTCCGACCTATTCAGGGATGGGGTGTGCTGCTAACACGGGAATATCTAAAGCCCTGCCTAACCTGCCTTGCCCCCTCCGCGCTCCCCACAGACGGTCCCCGGCCACCCCCCCACTCGCAGCGCCCTGTGCGAGAGGCTGCGGGGGGGCGGTATCACCACCGGAGACCGGCGCTGCCTCGGGGAGACCGGCCGCGCCAGGCCGGGCCGCTGTCAGCCGCCGCCGCCGCGGTGTCAATACCGCACCTTGCAGGGATTTCCTCACCATTTCACGCCACAGCCACATCTGGGACTGCCGCGGGGGGGCGGGGAGGGGGGCAAGCAGGGAGCGCACTGCCTGGGGGGGGCGGGTTAGCAGCCGGGTAACAACCGGCAGTGCTGCCCGGAGCACAAACACCCCCCCCGCCTTGATTTTTAGGAAGTATTTAGGAGAGAGGGTTGTTGGGGAGGGAGGGAGGAAGGGGGGCCATCCAGCGAGAGACATGTGCGGTTGGTTTCATGCCAATTAGATTAACAGATCCTCAAAAAAGGTGCACTAAAGTGAAAACAGTTTTATTGTTAGCCTGAAATCCTAACGCTAATTGTTTCAGAAGTGCTCACTCAGCCATCCCCACTGATAACACACGGATCCTTCAAAGTCACCGGGAGCAGGAGGGGGCTATTTAGAGAGGGGAAAATAATCAGATATCCCGGCATGGCGCAGAGAACTTCTCCGAGAGGTGCGGACCAAGACGGCCCCGCGGGGCAACTCAGGGATCCCAGCAGGAGAATTGCCTGAACTCGGTATTGTGGTCTTTTTTTTTTTTTTTTCAAAGAAAGAGGGGAACGCTTTCCCCTTCCCAAACGCAGAGCGCTGTATTTTCTGGAGAAGCGCGGGGCTGCTGTGGTCTGTTTCCTTCTTTCTTGTCCATTCATTTATTTTAACCGCTGAGAAGGTTCAGATCTAGCTATGATTTACGTGAATTTGCTTAAGGGGTCCGAGGGTGCTGCCCAGATCAGACAGAGATCCAGTCAAGCACAGAAAGAAAAGAAGATTGGATGTTGGGTTTGTTGGTTTTTTGCTTTTTTTTTGTTTTTAAATGCTTTGGTTCATATTTTTGACTCATTAAACCGGCACCCATCTCCCATCAAGATCAGCAAAAGTGACGGCTGGACTCTTTATAGTGCCGTCAAAAATTCAAACTGCATTGAGCCAAGGGGGACATTTCACAGCAACCAGAGGATGCCTGGGAGTCAGGCGTGAATGCCAATGAGTCAAATGAAAGGGCAAAACCAAATATGAGCCCCTTGCTCTGCTCCACATCTCACATTGCATTTCTTGGACTTTAAGAACTTCTACACTGACTTCGTTCACATTGTTGCATTTAAACTCTTGTATCTGAAGAAAAGAGATTTTTTTCCGTCCCCCCTCCCCTCCCCCCTTCACCTTAAAGGATTTCTAGCACAACTTCAGAGACTGCATACACATCTTTAAGAAATTACTTTGGGCTTACAACATTACTAGGCAGATGGGGTTGGGTTGTTTTTTTTTTTTTAAACACCGGAGCAAAGACTTAATATCATTACTGCTATTAAACAGATACAAGCGCGGCTGTTAAGAAACAGCAGGTCTTTGGGTTAACGCGCAGACACGCAAAAACCTATGAAGATATAACAGCCAACGCTTCCCCTGCGGAGTCTCTAGGGTTTAGCACAGATTTATCTCGTAGGCACTTAATGAAAGTAACTTTTTCTTCCCAGTCTCTCCCTCCAGACGTCCCTTGGCTCCGGCAGTGTCAAACACGCGAGAAAACACCTCCCCACCACAACTTCCAACACCCCCGGCAGTACTATCAGCAAGAAGTGACCTCCCCCTCAACACCTTACACCAGGGAGAGGAGAGCGGACAAACACGGTTTCCCCCCGGGGCCACGGCTCCGCGCCGCCCGAGCCTGGGGAAGGCGGCACGGTGGCGGAGCCCCCCTCTTACCTGCGCCCCCGCTGCCTCCCGCCAACCTGCCGGCCCAGGCGAGAGCGAAAAGCAAACAGCAGCGCCGCGAAAAGCAAACAGTGCCCATGATAATGATGCGATCCCCGGCCCCCGGTGCCTGTCTGCGATAAGGGACGCGCTCGGGGCCGGCCGCGCGGAGCCGCCGGCGCTGACGCCCTGACAGCGCCCCGCTGATTCGCCGGGGCTCCCGCGGCGGGGGCGGTGCCGGCCGCCGGGGCGGGCTAGGGCGGGCCGGGCCGCCCCCCCCACCGCCCCGCAGGCCTGCCCCACCGCTCCCGCCCCAACCACCGCCCCCGGGGCTGCCCCCGAGCCCCGCCGCCGCCGGGGGCGAGGGGCGGTCGGCGAGACAGAGGAGCCCTTCCCCGCCCCGAGAAGCGTCTTGTTAGTCAGGCGCGCGGTGCTTCTCGGCGACGTGCCCGCGCCCCTGCTAGCCACCGCTCACGGCTCCCAACAGGTAGGGGAGAGCCGTTGGGGGCCGCTACCGGGCTTCGTCTTCGGGCGTCACCGGCTGCGCCAGCCGCCAGCTTTGTTCCCCTCAGGGGCCGGGGCGCGCGGGCGGACCGTTAGAGCCACCCCACCCCTCCTCGGGAGGGCGCCCCCCAGCGGCGGGGGGCGGCTCCGCGGGTCGCAAACCCTCGCAGGGAGCCGGGAGGAAATGGCTCCTCCCGAGCTGCCGGCTTTGAAGGCGGGCGAAACCGGCCGCCCATCTCCTTGACAACGGCTGAGAGGGATTTCCCCCCTACACCCCTTCCCGGGCTCAGCCTAAAAGAAAACTTTTTTTTTTTTTTTTGGTGTGTGCCCCCTCACTCCCCCCCTCCCCGCCCGCCTTATTCTTAGCCTCGCCTCACTCCTGGCGCTGCCGTTCCCGCTCGCCTCGGGCCGTTGACCAGCCGCTGGATTTCTCCAGCGTTTTGCCCCTCTCCAGCCGGCCACCCCGGCCGGCCTTCTCCCGGCCTCGCCCCTCCCAGCCCCGCTGCACTCGAGGCAACCCCGGCTCCCCAGGTGACCCCTGCAGCCACGGCCTGCCCCGGCCCAGACGCCTTCCCCAAAATCATCATGGAGGATGTAACCTGCCCCTGCTGCAGCCGTGTTTTTGTGAGTGTCGTTGTCACCACCACCCCTGAAGGAGAAAAATCCTTCGGTTTTAAACCCAAAGATGTTAAATTTAACCCCTCAGAGGGAAATTGTGTGACACTGAGGTCTTCCAGACAGATTGCTTTTAAATAACCGCAACAACTTGCAGACATCCCTTGTTAGGACTCTACACCCCTATTCGCTTTACACCTTTCATAGACACCCCACCCCGCTGAAATGCTTTGCTACTTTAGGTTCTCCTAACTCCCCCGCAAGGCTCTCCCTTGTTTGCAATATCCACTTGTCATCTGGATAATAAATGCACCCCGCCATAGCCTTAGATGCCTCTTTTTGTCAAGTTCCTTCCAAATGTATGCAAGTTTCAGTACAATACACTTGCCCAGAAAGTCTCTTTAAGCCTGACAAGATGGGAAGGAAACGTAAGAAAAGTTGCTCAGCCCAGCTGCTTGGTTAGTAAAAATACATGCCACTATCTTTTTCCTTCATAAAACTAAATGAGGAGCGCACAGCGCAAAAACTGATTGCTTTCTGAATGTTTACACCTCTGCTTTGGGCATTCCCGTCCTTAATCCTTTAGGGGTGGGGCAGGGGTATTATTATTTTAATTCCAGCCCCTTATTTTTGTGTGACTACGCCGAGGTGCGGTTGTGAATTCCATGCCCGAGTCTTCCCATAGATACACTAAGCGTTTCTTCCATGTAGGTCCCCAGAGGGATTACCTGGTACCTTAGAGCTCCACCTAGTGAGTTTTATGGCGTGCTGTAGCAGAGAGACCATCATCTCAATAATTATATCTGCTGGTAGGGTGATCTTTACCTTGTTAACATCACAGGCCACTCTTTCTAGAAAGGCTCTTATTTTCAAAGACTTTGCAAATATGAGTTTTGTCCTAAGTGAAAAATGAGGCTTCTTACTAACTTTTAAAAAAATATTTCGCAATTGGCCCTGTCATTCTATTTCATGAAATCGTGCTACAAGTTTATTTTCCATCAAGGAATCCACTAGAAATGTCTAAAAATTAACTACCTCAACTTTTAAAAAGTCGTACTGTAATAAAAAGGTTTGCTAAACCAACAAAACACTCCAATTGCCTTGGTGACTTGCTCTCTAGCACGTATTAGAAGTATCACGTTATTTATATTTGTTAAGGTGCTCTTAGAGAAATCACTATGCTTGTGCCTTTTATCTTCCCTGATTCTATACATTTATAATCTGTACAGTACTGATACTACCTGCGTAGCACTCAGGAAAGGGAATCACCTTGATCCAAACACCACACTATCTATATATGTCCTTGTATACTCCAAGAAAGCTAAAGATCCTCCATAGGTACCCATCTTTTAGCAAGCTTGCCTTTTTTTTTTTTTTTTTTTTAAACTGAGATCCTGACTGACAGAACATATGAGGAAATACAATGGTGCAGTGTTTATCGAAAGAAGGTCTGACCTAAGAGTCAGGATCATCACACACAATAAGGAATACGATCTACAGTGCCAGGCTGAATATTTCCAGAAGGGTCTTTTCAGCAGTTTTCCTTCTGAAGGGCAACATCTTCAAAAAGGGATCCTTGTGAACTTTCACCTTTTCACTTGTAATTATGCTTCTGTGCTTGTTTATCATCATCTAATATCATCCCTATGCCAACTGCACAGATGCTTCCATGAAAAATTAAATATTAGAAGTAATGACGAAGCAGCTTCTCCCAATGTGGAAGCCAAGAGCCAGATTCATGACCACAAATCTGCTCTGTGTCACTGGAGTAAGATATCCGAATTGAAGGTGGAGGGGACCTAGCCTGGGAGCCACTGCTGCTGTTTAAGCTCTGTCTACCAATGTACGTGAGCTCTACCTGAAAACCTTTGGGCAGCCTGCAAGGACAGCTTGCATGGGCTTCTCATGTTCTTCCATACCAGTATCTTTAAAGCTTTTGGGGAATATTCCAATAAAATAATTGAGGCCAACACTGCCTCAGGAGGCAATGCAAGCTATAGACAGGGCTAGGAATCAGAGCAGTCACCAAACAGGCTGTGCAAGCTTGAGTAAATTGTTGTAACTTTTTGTTTCTCTTTCTTCCCTCTGTCCATCTTGCCCATTTACAAGGCAAGCCCGCTATAGTGGGGCTTGTCTATCACTGTATTAATAAAGCACCTTATAAAATAGCATACTAAACTTATTTTGTCTGTCTCCCCAGTTAAGGCTTTCACAAGGCCGTTAGACATATAAACCCTGTTTGGGGTTAACTTGAGTTCTTCTCTTGCCTTGGAGTGTTGTATGAAGGACTGAGTGAAACCTGGCTTCCTCGGACAGGGGACAAGGCGGCCATGTGCCAGAATTTGTGCAGGCAGCACATATACTTTGAACCCTGGACTGTGTCTCTCCAAACGTTATTTAAATCTTTTCTATTAGGAGAAAAGGAACAATGTAAAACCAGCTCCTCAAAGAAATATGGACTATTTTGCATTACTAGATGTACTTAAGGGAAGCTTTTGAAACTAGTGGCAATGGACACGTATAGCACCACATGCGCACTGCTATGTTACTTCTTTGCAGGAAAATACAGCACGTAAATTTCCTAGAAGTTAAGTAGTAGCATGCAGCTGAAGTAGTTCAATGATTTGTCCTTGTACTTGTGAGAAAAGAAAAAAAAAAATCCATCATAGTCCATAATGAAAGTGGAAAGAAGTGTCTTTCTTTCAAGAAAGCAAAATTCAGTGTCTGAGAGGAGGAGAATTTTTTTTCTTTTTTACCCTTTAAGGGGATGGGGAATTACGTAGTAGTTGCTTTAACAGTTAAAAGGACATATTTATTGCAGAACTTTGGTGAGATTACAATAAATTTTATCTCACTCTCTCATCAGTAAGACAGTGGTTGAAAGCTTGTGGAAGTAGTGGCCAAAAAATGTGTAAGTCCATGCCAAACTTTGAAGAGATAATCAGCTCATGCTTGAGAGCAGCTACTCTCCTATTTCTACTGTGATCTTATCTTCCTTCAAAACATGTCACCTGCTTCATCCAACTGACCCTCCCCTTTCCTTGCCATGGTGCCAAAAGAGATTAAAACTCATACAAAACCATTTTCTTAAACCTGTAAATCTTTTAACATGGTGGCTCATGATATGTCTTATTGAGCATTGCATATCTACAAACTCATAAGCTGCTTTCCCCATAACCGCCTTATGAACAGTTTGCCATTCAGAAAAATGCTTCAGTAGCTGGAGGAGGGGGGAACATTACTAGAAAGAGTAACTGAGTTGTTGGTTTTTTTCTTCCTGCTTGGATTGTAAACACTGAGAGGGAAAGATGATGATATTACTGGAGAACTAGAACATAGCACCGTCACCACAAAGAGTAAAGTAGAATAGATCCTCCATTACTGGTACTCACTCCATCCTGGTAAAAGGCATATTTGCCAAGATGAAGGCTGCATCTCAAACAGGTGAATGAAGACTTGATCCGTAAAGGGTTGGGTAAAACTTCATGACCCGCATTATCCAGGAGACTGGTTACAGCAGTCCCCCTTAAAATGAATACAGGACACCTATAAAAGCTGCAAGAGAAATTGCACAAAACAAGGTTGTATCTACTACCTGTTATGAGATTACACTACAGCAGGTGGAAGAAGAGGACAAGGACCTGCGGAAACATGCAGCTGAAAAGGATATGTTTCTTAAAGTTCCGTCTGTTTGTTCACAAGGAGTTTATTTGGTTTTAGGAAGTGAAGGCATAAGAGAACCAGAAGGGAAATATCAAGCCAAAAAAACCCCAACAAAACACAAAAAAAGGAAGACTAGGGAAACAGTAGCTGAGCATTCAGTTGTCTGTGCCAGCAGATGTTATAGAGAAAGAGAATGGATGGTGAGAAGACCCTCCCACTTAAAAATCATACCAGCTGACGGAAGCTAAGCCATAGTGCATTTACCTGAACTTCACAGAAAGATGTAGGAGGTGCTAAAATGTCAGCATCGAATCCTATCCTGACTACAAAGGGGATGAAGTGAGCAGGATCCCATTACTCTTTGTCTATCCGCTAACTTTAGACCAGAGTAGGACCAGAATTTTAACTCAACGACTCCTCCACACAAGCCTTCAAAATAGCGACTTTATGCTAGTACAAGTTCTGGCTATCATCTGGTACAGATTGCTTACCATTGTATCCCTATCATTGGCAGCTGAGTTACTCTCAAAATGAATTTCACTGATAATTGTGATTGCAAAAAAATATGTTGTATTGCTGCTGTCTTAACATGCTGTCTTGTTGAACACCCAGGTTTGCACAGTCTAAAACGATCAAGCAACTCAGAGAAAAGTACTGTCTTGGGTATTTCAGGCCTATGCCAGTCATTTCCAATCTTAAATCCTGGATAGTCATTAACTGCTCTGACTGCACAGGACAGCGACAAGAATTACAGTAACCCAACAGACAAGCAAGGTTTTGGGTTGTTTCAGGGAGACATTTTACAATCAGTCTTTTTAAAGTGAACTTGTCCTTCAAAAATGGCTACAGCTGGCTCTGATTTCTTCTTTAAAGCCCTGATTAGGGCACTCAAGCAGAAGCACTTTCTGTTGTTCCCTTTCTCACTGTTATCCATGATCTGCAGTCAGTTACCTGTGTGCTTTCCCTGTCTAAACAAGGCCCTGAACATGCAAGGAACACTGCAGCACGTACATATTCATCAGCAGGACTACTCTTGCATATAGACTTCTGCAAAGACTGTCTCAGCAGGCTCACAATCGTATATTGCAAGATAAAGAGAAGGGGCCATGGTCTCTACTCACAGTCCTGTTATCCTTCAGCTTAGCTCAAAACCAGATGTGGGGAGTAACATGGCTCTAATCCACACAGGCAGTCCTCTCTGCTCTGCAGAACATACCACGACAACAGTTCTGAGGAAAAAAGCTGGTTCCACTTCACAAAAGACTTGTGAAATTTTATTTTGTTCCCATTCAGAGCCCTGCCTATCCCCCCTCCCTAAAAAAAACAAACCCCCAAAATAAAACACAAACGAACAATGCACTCCCAGAAGCGCCAAGACTTCACAGAGGCTGCAAATTTCAACTGCAGCCTGGCAGAGCAGCTGCAGAGGTGGGTGAGTTGGCAGGACATCTTGCCAAGTCATGGTAGGATCCTGTAAAACCCCTGCATCAGTTCTTTTGTACCTTTCTTGAACTCAAAATGTTTCAGCTTAAACATTAACAGCAGCAACAAGACTCTAGAAGAATTCCAACAGAAGTTCTTTAATCAAAATTATTCCTGACTACACAATTCCACAGACAATTTAAGGCTGTTTCTCAGGACACCTTCATGCAGATGGGAAAGAAAAACATCTGTAATGCAGCCTGCTCCTCCAATTTTCCTCCCTCCCATCCACTCATCCTGCTACTGAGGGACAGAGTGAAATCTGTGTACCAATTTGAAATTCTGCATTCTTCAGGCAGGCCCACACTACCAACGCTACTCTCACGACTTTTCCTTTAATTTGCCATGTTATGAAAAAGGCCCAATGCAGTTGAAAATTAGGTAATTTTGTGCTGCAGCATCTCTTCAATTTACTGCAGGGAGAAAAACTCTTCCATCAAAAACATCTCGAGGAGCAAGGACCAGGTCAGGGCATCAGTCCCTTTACCAACCCAAGTCCTAGCCAGCTATGTAGTGGGGAGCTATATAGTGGTGGAGATTTGCACACAGATTTCCTAAAACAAATATGCTTATTTTAGTGCAAGCGTATTATATATGTATTTATCCTCTTGTTTAGCTGCAATGTTTACTGCATGTGATGCACAATATAAGACCCCATTACCACATAAACTTAATCTTAAGCAAGAAGTAAGCTGCTAAAGAGGTCCTGTAGATCAAGCCCCAACCTCACCCAGTAAGTCTGGTCTATTACCAATGATAACTTTTATCTTAGACAAAACCTGTGTTGACCAAGTAGAGTTTTACTCCAAAGTAGGTGCCTCTATTGAAATATAAACACATGTAATTCTTTGTACTCTAATTAAATGCATTTTAATTCAGTTATTCTGTTCATCCAATACAGATGAACTGAGACTGGCTTTGATCAAGGATCTCCCCTGCTTTGACTGTAGCCTAGGCCTCTTCAGCTGTGACAAACGAATGTAAAATACTCCAGCTGTCACCTGGAAAGACGAGTGAGTATCAGGTAGATGGCAGCAGAAAGTTAGGCTTATAGTCTTGTAGCATGAGGACTGTGGTGTTCCCCTGATGAGAAATGACTAGCAGAGCAGCACCACAAGACACCCAAAGGTTCAAAATGAGAACAAGCAAGGTCCTGTCTCCTATAGTAAGCAACTCTGTTGCCATCTCTAGCTGTGTTCAAATTACCTAAGGATTGCGACAGATAAATTTCAACCACTTCCTAATAAACAGAATAGCGCTTCTGAACAGAGAAGTGTTCAAAGCAGGGAGAAGATGATTTTCCTCAGTGTCTTTTAAGAGAGAAGAAAGAGAGACACCATCTTATCTCACAATAAAATCTTTAAAATACTTGGATGAAGATTCTTTAATGACTAGAGTATTGTTTAAGAATACTGAGCAGGTTCTTTTATGGAAGGATAAGATGTGTTCCCCACATTTTTAGATATTCAAACACTTAAAATGTTGACGCTGAGCACTATTGTGAGCATTACCCCGGGAAGATGAGCATATTTTAGTCCAAAAGACTATCCAAGTAAATGAAAATAAAAGTTAGACCTAAAAATACAGTTGATTACTTAGGGTTTTAATAGGCATAATACAAGTAAAACTCAGTTCCCATAGAACTACGCAGCAACAGGCAAACAGCACGTTTTGAGTAGACTCACGCTGTGCTTCTCAACACATCAGACAAACCTGATGGAACAAAACAAGCACGATCATGGTGGTTTAAGAGAAAATTCCAACAGAGAAGGTATCACAGAAAATACCCAAGCTCAAATCTTTGCCTCAGACTTTTCTACATCAACCAATTCCTCCCCCTTCTTAAAAAAAAATAAAATACTATAGACCCATGGGTGTTGATATTTGCAGTTCTTCTAAACTGAGTTTGCAGACAGTTTATCAAAACAAAAGGTCAGAAAATCTTCATTCCTTCTACCACATTTTCCCTAAATCCCAGGATTATATTTCGGAGTCCTGTTCTGACTGCAGGTGCAGTGCCAGTTGCTGTCAGGGAGCCCATGGCTCACAAGCCATGCTCATATAGATGCCAGCCCCTTTTCCCAGTACTGCTGTGAAGGACTCAGCAGTGATCCTTTTCCAGCATAGAAAGCAAGCATTCCTCCCCGAACCCCTCATTCTGAAAGCTTGCTGCTTCTTTATGGTAGAATGCTTATTTCACACTTAGATATTTTCCCAATAATCATCTCTAAAGAAACCAGGAATCAGGGTAGCATACTAGCCTACTTCATCCTTAAAAGCACAACCTGCTCAGTTACACACTTGCAGAGGCTTTTAAAATACATCATCCTATCCAAATATACAGTGACAATTCCAGAACCATTTGGAAAAGCCAATTATCATTTTCTGCTAAATGAGTTCTTCTCCCTAAGGGCTCTCCAGAGGAGGCAACACTTTCGTCTGCTAAACTACCTACGAGATAGCTGAAGCTCAGACTAACTCAATTCCTGACAGGCAGCTGCAGTTTCAGGTGGTGTGAAATGGCAAATAAAAAAGATTATCAAATAGAATTAAATGCAGCATCCTCAGGAGGCCTTGATATAGAAAGGGTAAAATTCCGCTCACCTTAATCCCGTGTGTTACGCTGTTCAGCTGAATGGGCATAGCTGTATGAATAGACAGCAGGATTTGGTCTCATATGCTTACTGTTTCTCTTTTCAAATTATATGAAATGCACGGTATAGACCCATTAATAATGTTGCAGTTTGTTAGTATTATTATGTCTTTAGAGATGGACTGGATTAACACAGGTATAGTAAATTACAGTGAAAGTAGTTTACAGAAGAGAACAGGACGGTAAGACTGTTCACAAAGGTGTGCTCAGAAAGCTCATGACATCAGGAAAAATGCATACTATGACTAAGTGAAAATACAGGACCCAGAAGCTACTGACTGCTTGAGAGCTCCCAGATACATTCTCATCGTACTTCAACTGATCAGGCTTTAGTTACACACCCAAAATAATTTGCAATTAATTTCAATCAAATACCTACAGTAGGATTATAGAAAAGCAAAGTCAATTCTTGTCCTACCGATTTCCAAGTGAATGTAAAGAATCCTTGGACACCAAAAAGGCCAGATTAGGTGTATGTAGATATCTACGTGGGTTAAGACCAAGACTGCAGATAGCACATATAAGATCTTGTTGATGTTCAGAACCTGTTTCAAACACAGCATCTCAAATTTCTCTATACCTAGAAACAGACAACTTAATCTACATGTTAGTGTTTACTGACCTGATACTGAACATGCTGATATTTACCTTCTACAGCTTTCCCCTGGAGGTTTTGTCTTCAGCTAGCACATGATTAAACATTCAAGCAGGGTCTCAAGTCTCATCCGCTTTCTACCTCTGCATGTCCAACTCAACAACCCAGAGTAATGTAGAGCCTTCTACTGGCTTTATTCTGCCTTCAGTTACGCACTCAAGTTTGTGCCAAGGGTGTGCAAACCCTGCCAGATCTAAACAGCAAGGTCAACAACTCTGCAGAGTGCAAAACAGTAGTGTCAGTCCTGTGGGAAGCTTGTACTGTGTGTCCCAGTTCAAACTGAACACCATGGAGATGTACTAGAGCCCACAACTGCATCTGTAGTGGAAGGATACTACGAGCATCTGGGTGACAATTGCAAGCGCTGCCAGCTGTGCCAGCCAGAGTCATCTGTACATCACCTCGTGCTCCTATTGCTTGCTGGCCTGGGAGTGCATACATCATTTTGGGAAGGAAGCACAATAGGAACTTTCTCTCTATGTACCAAAGTTACATAAACATTACTCCACACAAGGAACTGACAGGATATAGAATGACTCCTATGCCAAGCTATAGAAACTCCAACAGGTTTCCAATTTGCAATTTCAAAAATTATTTATGATGAGGCCAGTATTGTACAACTCTCTTCTGCACAAAGACATCCATAAATATTCATGAATTCGGTCTCATAACACAGAAAAGGGGAGTATTATTCTCCCCTAGAAAAGATAAGGGAAAGAACATACAGTGAGGTTAAATGACTTTCTCAGGTTCACAGGGGAAGTTTGGAAGCCCAGAAATGGAGTCAGAGTTGAGACTTTCAAAGGTATTTCAGGTGTTTCCATTATACAACACAAAGCGGCTAAACGCAGTGACTGTGAATTCAGTGCATATTTGAAATCGGGCCGCTCGACAGGGTCCACAATTAGACAACCATTGCTACTAATGACCTTGGCAAAATTTAGTCCATATTCTTGACACTTGCTCCACAGTCTTTGGTACTGCAAAGCACAGTGTGCTGTCCTACCAAGATACAGTGGAAGCTAATTAAAGACTGTAACTTACCCTTAGCCACCCAAAAACTAAAGCTCCATGTCCATTAAGCACTGTTTTGTTTTCTAATCTCTTCAATGGAGCTTAAATACGTTATTTTTGGACTAGAAATTTGGGATAAGTCCTGGGTTTTGTAGAACAGTTATACTCCAAGAAATCCTTTCACTCAAAAATAGATGATTACAACAGTTTCTATAAATATAAATTGTTTTACAGACAAAGACAGACATTACAGTTTGTTCTAGTTTTCACTGAAATTAAGCCAGCAAATCTCTCATGCCAGTACTATAACAATAATCATGCTGATAGTGTTATTTCAGTTTACCAAAGCCAAAATCCAATATGCTACAAATTAGATCAAGCACCAAATAAAATTAAGCAAAAGATAAGCAATGCTAAAGGAAATGAATACTAATAAAAAATGAAATGTTTACATTTCTTTGCTGGGTTCAGATACAAACTCAACATATACAAGCAATCTGATGTTGAACTATAACTTTATGTTCCCCCTGTCGTCTGCCCCCCCCCCTTTTTTTTAATTTAAAAGCAGATATTGCAGACAAAGATATTATGTGAGAGCACATTTCAGTTGTAACGATACTGGGTTTAGGACAGGGGAAGGAAAACAGGGCTCAGACCAATTAAAAGCTTTAGAGAAGAAAGGCGAATCAATTAAAAATGCCAGAGGGCAGACATTGCTTAGGAAGAGCAGAGACTTTGACAAATTTGAAATAGCTGTCTTCTATAAGGTCCATAATGGCAAATGAAAATAAGTTGCATTCATACCCACAAATATTCATGGGAGAATAAAGCATCTGATACATCATGGATAATATAGATCTATGCTTTCATGGACTGAATAAACAAGCCACATGACAGAGTTAGTGTTTGGTGGGTACTGTGAACATGAAAAGCAATGTATAAAATGTGAGGTGTTATTCTTCAGACACCCAAGGCAACCAGCCTGCAAACTCAGCTGCTGAATTATTACTTATTGATCTGGCATTGCATTATTTTTTACACTACAAAACCCGTTAGTTACTCAATAGAACACAGGCACTGAAAAGAAAACATTCATTAAAAGATTTGTAATTTGGGACTTCAAAAAATTATGTTCCAATTTTGGCAACTTACTAGGAATAAGAACCAAAACTGCCATTGCTGAATGTATCCTTTGACTGTAACTATAATTTAAAAGCATTGTCCGATGTAATTTCTTGTTTTTTCACACAGTGATTCCAGGCCAATTATTTATCCCCCTCCCCCCCCCCCCCCCCCCCAAGAATAGTGTTTTGAAGTCAGCCAATGAAACATGTTTTATTTAAGGACTATATTCCTAGAGCAATGGATTCTTTGGAGACCTAAAGGTTGCAGAGCACTTCATTAGTTCCACATAATGAAAGAATGGTGCAATTGAAGGAGGTCTCTAAGGGAGAATGGTGTGAAAATTAGAGACCCGTCTGCTCACTTGCAAAAAAGAAAAAAAAAAAAAGAAAGAGAAAAAGAAAAAAGAAGAAAAAAAATTGAGAAAAGGAAAGAAGGAAAAAGGGGGGGAAAAAGGAGAAAAATGAGAACAGGAAAAAAAAAAAGTGGATTTTCTAAATAAAGCACACCGTCTCCATTCAGCCCATGGAGAAAGGGTGCCTACTCAATCCTCTTACCGTTGACAATATAATAAAACCAGAGGAACTTTTTTGAAGTAGATCTGCACATTCCACATTTGGATTGAGGGGCAATGGACTGTTTAAATTGCTATTTACATTTCCAGCTGTTTTACCAGTGATTTGCCCAACTTAATAGCTCTTTAAGCTTTTAAACAAGAAAATAGCTATTCTCACGATTCAAAGAAGAAACCATGGTTATTTCAGACTGCCTCTATTGTAAAAGGCTTAGACCCCTCTGTCTTTATAGATGCCCTTCCCTTTATAGTACTTCCCTTTTCCATCTCCTCCTACTTTCTAAATCTTCTTCCATTTTTTAGTTCACTTTTTACATTATATACTTTTAGCAACATAATGCACCTTTGCTGATACTGGTGATTCAAAGAAAATGTTTGCAGGCAGCCACCAAGGTTCCCAAGAGAGGCTTAAGTTAGCAAGAAAAGTAGATTTGCATGTATAATCTTCTGCTAGTTATTGGGGAGTTAGCTAATGTTAAACAAATGCTCTACAACTATTGAAAAACGTATATTTATTTATCCACTTTCCTCTGGGGATGTATTAAAAATACCTAGAAGTGTGTACAGGCAAAACATAAACTGTATTTACTGCTTATTTTTCAGGCAAAGTGGAAGAGGAGGGCAAAGGGGCAGTCCACAGATGAGAATGAGACTAAGATGAAAGGTTAAAAAAGGGGGGTGGGGGGTGGTTGTTATTTCATAGTGGCTCTACAAACCACTACAATTATTTTGTTATAATTTGAACCCATTAGCTTGTTTAACCTGGTGCTAATAAACTGTAAAATCATGAAGAAGAAATTCAAAAACAAACCCCACCCCCTCCTGCTTTTCCCCTGATCAAAGCTTCAACGTTTTCCTTTTATTAACTCTAAACGTCCCCTGTGTTTACAGATGCCTGCAACACTAGTCAGACAGTGGGGCAAACAATCAAATCCAAACCTTGCAGAAAGTGGTAGCAGCAACTCTGATTAAATTTTTTGAAAAACAGTTCATTAAAGAAAATTATAGTAACATTTGGAAAAACATAAGTTATTTTCTCTTTAGATTGTACCCTAACTTAAATATTTGAAGAGAAAGGTATTACAACTGGTGTAATGCTAAACATCTGTGATTTTGTTTTAAAAGTAACACTTCATATTTAGCAGTCAATATAACCTAAACTAAAATTCCCATTTTTTGTAAGGCTTGTAAAAGGTAGTTTATGATCCCCAAACTAGCATATTGGCTGCTGATGAGCAAATGTTTGTCCTGGTGTCATGCACTGGCACGTCACTGACAACATAACAGTTTCACTAGGCAAGACAGGACCAAGAATCAATGTGTATTTGAATTACTGTGGTTCTAAGTTCGCTCGTAACTGGAATATCTGTTCTGTTTAAAAAGGAAGGGAAAAAATCTGCACCCCAGAGTCACCAAAAGGTGAAAAAGCAGGTTTAAGGGTAAGTTAGGTACTGCAAAGAAAATAAAAAAAAAAAAGATTATCAATCTGCACAAAAATCAGAGTCCAGTAGGGGTGAGAAAAATCTGGAAAAACATCCAAAAATTCTAAGTACAATTAGACTTTATGAACTTTGTTAGTGAAAAGAAATTCCATTGACTTCTAGTACTCTGCAGGAGGGTTGAAAACAAGCAGTGTCTGGCAGATTTTTTTTCTGAAAAACTGTTTACTTAGATTTTGATAATTCTGAGGCATCTCTACTATTAATGCCAAAAAGAAAACAAAAAATACATGGGTGTGGGGGCAGAGGGGGGGCAGGAGGAAAACTTTATAAACTTCTAACATGACAAATCCAGCCCTGCTTAGGACTACTGGTGAAAAACCAGCACTCTGCCTAAATATATAGTATAAGAACACATGAATATACTGAAAGAATGGCTTGAAAGGAAGTTCCTTAGAGCAGGCATTCATCTTGTGGCACTCAGTTTTAAGAAACTCGATGCTTTCCCACTCTTCACAAGACAAATTTTAGGTTATACATGAAATAACTCCAGTTTCTACCATGTTTCTGTTACCATTGTGTAGCAGTAAGAAAGGAAGACTGCAAATCAGATCTTGTTCTGTGCCAAAGAGTTGCTCTATGAATTTAGATACACTACGTATATTCCCCTAGCCTTGGTTTCAACAACTAAAAATAGCATTACGACCCATCTTCATGGAAGTTCCTAACAAAGCAAGAGGAGAAAAGCTACTGTGTACAAAGTGAAAAGAATCAGCTTATGGTCCAAAGTCTATTAATAGTCAAACCTGTGCAGCGAAGTAGCCACAGGAAGTCACACTTTGAATAAAGAAAATGTTTGAAAGTAAAACTTTCCAGCACTGGGCAAGATTAACAGCAGATGCGCTCCTGTGAGCAGCTCCACTAAAAACAATTGTTTACAATAATGAAAATGGGTACAATCACAGCTGCAGGATCAGGACCCATTCCTGAGCTGCAGGAGCCCTGTATTAGAGAATGCATTTGTATTAAATCACTGAGACTACTTTGTCACAAAGATAGAAGCTTTACTACCAAAGGAAGCACAGTAAATGGCCAGTGACTCAACCCAAGTGCTCTGCAGCATATGAACAGTTGCACATTTTATGCAGCATTCAGCTGCCACAGCCACCAGGTCTCAGTAATGCCTCCCAGCAAATCTCATTAGGCTTCTTCCTGCTCCATTAAAATTACTGGAGGTTAGGAATGAAGGTTGCCTGAGGATCCACTGCTATAGATCCTCAGGTATAGGTCTTTATACTTACCTACTAGCTCACACAGGTAATATTCAACACAGAGATTATTATTTCTCTAAGAATCTACATGTTGTAAACATGTTGTAAACATGGATTAACACACAGTTTAGATGCCTGAAAGGCACAGCAACTCTGAAAGCAAGCACAAGACTAGCTGGTTACCTTCACCTCTGATCTTCTCTTCCCATTTCAATTTGCTTTCGTCATTCCAAAAAAAAAAATAAAGCGCTCCCAAGGCTAACCAAGACCCGGTCAGCTCTACTTCCTTCTCCCAGCAAGGCTGCTTTGTGACCTCTTGCAGGCAGCCTGCCCAACCATTTTCAGCTGGGTGTTAATACATAGGGTGTGGTTTGAGCCACTCACCTCCCCGGGCTCCTGCAGACTCTTCCTGGTGTGCCTGGGCTTGCACACCTGCAGCCCCTCTATCAGAGCGCTTGAAGGTGACTAGGGTGGGAGGGTGGTGGCAGCTATGCCTACATGTGCTATACAAACGCAGCAGCAGAGGTGAAGGCTCTAAAGAAACTACTGATTAGCTCATGTAATCTTGGAACTTCTGGGTATTGTCTTCTCCAAATGATGTTATGAGCACAGAAAGGGATTAACAACTCCAGAAATGGTGTTGCAAGCAGAAAAGTCTAGGAACAAAGGAGTTACTCTAATCTTTATCACTGGTTGTTACATTTCCAAAGCCTCTCAGGCACCTGGGAGATTGTTTGGAGATGACGGATTGTTTGGTGAGATACACCCAGCTAGCCATGCTCTCATGCTGCAGGAGATGCTCTGAGCAAATGAGCAAACCACTTCCCCTGGGTACTGGAGAGTAGACTCTCAGTGTAACGCTGAGCCACTGCAAGGTTCACCAGGGAGGAGTCGGTCTGTAGGCATGGCCAATTTCCAGTGCTTCAGAGGAATTAAGCAAACACTAGCCCAGAGTACATCTGGCTAATTGTATAGCGGGAGAAAAAAAATCTTTCTTGACCCCAGTGGTTACCCAGCTAAACCCCTGAAGCACAGGCTTTTATTACAACCATTATCTTTATGCAAATGATGATCATGCTGAGGACTTACTCTGCCTGTTACATATGAAGGAAAGAGCTGAATGAATGATACATTCTGGACAGATTCCTTGGCCAGAAGGGACCATTCATGCCAAAGCCAGTTTGAAAGAATATCTTTTAGAAAGATATCCAAACTGCCTCTTAAAGACTCCAAGTGATGTCAATCATGCTGCCCCCGCCCCCTTCATCTATTGTTGTAATGTTCCGTTACCCTCACTACAAGGACTCTATCTGAAATCAACATAAAATTTATCTAGCATGAGCTCTTCCCCATCATACCAGTTTCTGCAAGCTAGAAAAGCAGTGATAAACTGCTTGGTTGCATTGCTCTGTTAACATCATGCCTACTGATAGCAGTTTTATAAAGAACACTGCCAGCCCTGAACTGCTCTGTTTCAGGCTTCGGTGGGATTCATAAGGTGTCAGAGAAATTCTCTCTCAGATGCCAAAAGTTCTGCCAGGCAACTAGGCAAAAACATTTTTATTTTTTTTCTTGAATGGAAAAAACAGACAGACATACCAGAAACAAAGAAGAAAAATGAAAATGACTCCAGTTTACAAGCTATGGTACAGAGCACGGCTGCAAGGCAAACTCTTTTATCCTTACTTGTGCCTCTGTCCATTCCAGTAATATATACTGGCCACACACAAAAAGGCTGCTTGATCTCAACCTACCAAAACGGACCCTAGGAGAAAGCACAAGCAGGGAGAGAAAAAACAATTAGTGCAACACTAAGTGTGATCTGAGATGTTTCAGATCAGCAGGATCTGAATCGGCAGATCAGAAATGGCAGGATGTTTCATGCAGCTATTGCTACAAACTCAGTGTGATGTCTCAGAGCTCTGAGCACTAGAGAGGCACAAACCATTAATCTAATTGTAATGGATAAAACATGGGTTCTTGCCAGCTGGAGATATTGCAACCAAGCGTAGCAGAGGCCATCTTAGTCTATGTCTTCTTGTTCCAGAAATGTCCAAGAAACAGAGAAGAGCGGACACACACATCATCTGGCATTATGGAAAAACAGCTCCTCAGCAGCTCGGGGATGTGCTCAATCAATAGTTGGAAAATACTATTTGGTTAAACATTGAGTAGTAGCAGGTGCACCTACCATGCAGCTATTAAAATGCCTGTTCCCGCAATCAATTCCTTACACAGATACTCCTTGGCCTACAGACATACCAGTTTTCAAAAGCCCTGTCTCTTAAGGGTTCGCTTGTCTGGCTCTTTTGCCACCACCACACCAGTCACACAAGCACACCTGTTCATGTAGCTGCCTTAGGTTAATCACCGTGTTTCCTGCAGAACGCGCTTCATTTTTGATGGGTGACAGATGCATGAATGCAGCTTCCTGGCTGCATCTGGTGTCCTGTCCTTTACTGGCTTCAGATTGAACAGGTAGAATCTTTGCTATTCGCACAGTCACCCCACACCTGCTGCCCTGCTAGGTGCACTTCCTTTCAGCTGTAAATAAAAGCCCCACCGCTAACAAAGAATTGACTGAAAACTGTTTCTATGCCTGGTTCCTTGCTGGTGTCTGACTTGTGTTGAAGTCAATCTAAGTACAGTACATACAAGCTGAAAAATATTTTAGTCCCTAAGGTCATAAGTGCAGAAAAATATATTTGTGTTCCTTGACATTAGCCCACCCAACATTACTGCTGAAAGTCCTATGCCGAGAGTCCAAAATATAAGCATGTGTAGAAATTGCCTCCCCTAATTCTTTTTAGGAGGCTCCGAGATAGGAAGCATTAGCTGAATAAAGATGCCAGGCAAAGTGAAGACCTCAGACTCTTATTGTGGATCACACCGAATAGTATAATTCTGTGTGGTTTTGCTGAGTTTCTTTTTTACTGCACGAACTTCAGTCACTGAAGATACGCAATGTGTGTCTTCATGAATTAGCCTAAGTAGTCTTCAAATGCTGTATGCCTTAATAAGGCTCATGCCTGCATGTGAAAGTCTTTCACAATTTGATTCCCAGACCGTAAGTTCTGACCATTTGTAAATATGTAAAAATGCTCAAAAAATATGTAAACATGTAAAAATGCTCAAGATTAGATCCCTGGCACGCTGTGTTATGTGAATGCAAATATAGCCAGGACTCTGGTCCTCTGCAAGGACAAATCCTAAATTTGCTGCATTCAAAGAACCTCAGTCTCGGAAGCCAAACTTACATAAACAAACTGTTCCACTAGCTGTGCAGAGGGAAAGCAGCACGATAAGCTGTGAGGTGTAGGTGCAGCCCTGGGAGGCTGAGAACCGGAAGGGATGTCAGAGCTTGCACAGCACATCTGTGTAGATGTTGCCTGCATCCTGATACATGTCTGCTGTGGTTCTTCACAGCAATTGGCAGGAAACTTTGCTTTTTGCCACCATCTCTCTTAGCAGAGTCACTACAGCACATTTCCAAGGCAGAACACCTTCTCTGGAGCCTGGTATTAACTTTTTGGCAGACAGTCCTTCATGCTGTGTGTGAGCACTTCTGTTCTGAGGATGGTTATATATATGTGGCATATATGGCACTGAGACTAAATTTCTCATCACTACTTTGCCTTCTGGTGGGAAGTTAACATATGCTATTGCTCAGCAAAAGACAACATTACATTGTAGTTCCCTTATTTAAAACAATAACAACTGTCTCCTGCGTAGAAAACTAATAGGCCCTGTCCCCAGATGGCGTAAATTAGCATGGCACCACTAATGTCTGATTTATAACAACTGAAGAGCCAGCCTTTCCAATATACCACATGATTAAACATGCACTTTACTAGCCTGGAAATGTCTTGAGGGCCATGTAATTGTGCGGTAATGAACTAAACTTTTAATTAAGCTCTCATTTTGAATTAGAATCAATAAGTCAATAAATAGCCTTCACTTGATTTAGATGATAAACATACACAGCTGAGGCTGCACTCTATGTCCTCCCTAGTTTTCGGGCTCTCCTTTCTCCTCCATATGTCAGAATCTAATGAAAGAGCTCTGAAGTATGGTCCTAATATATTATTGTCACACATGGTGATAATACTGGTAGAGTTAGGAGACTGCCAGGTTTCTATTATAAATCCTGTTCCCAAGGTTTTATAGCATGTGTGTTTCAAACTGCAGTCAGCAAAGTTGTTTTTACAAGGAGCTGTCAGCCCCAGTGTGAATTTTTGTCAAAATAAAATTAAAAATGGATTTGATTGATTCAACCTGTCAATTTTTCAGGATTTCTGAAGCTATTTTTGCTAACCTCTGGCATAATATGCCTTAGGTTTGAAAAATGCAGTTTCATAGCAAGCTCTTAGAAAAGACTAATTGCTGATTTTTCTTGGAAGGAGAGAAAGGGCAAATAGGTTTGTATGGTGGTAATGACTCTTATATTTTAAGACTAGACAAGACCTTTCTGACCATCTAGTCTGACCCTTTGAATAGCTAGGTCACAGAATTTCACCCAGTAATTAACACATCTGTCCCAGTAACTTCCAGGTTGAATTATAGCAGATCCTTAGAAAGCTATTACCTCTCATTGGAGGGAATGTCACAGGCAAACTATATAATCCAGTACTTGGAATGACAGAGCAGAAGTTATCACTTCAGACTTCTTCTCTTCACTCTGATTCTGACTCACTGTGTGGTCCTATGAAAGTAACTTAATTTTTCTGATTTCTCCATTTTTCCATCTTCTGCAATGAGGAAAATAATATTTAAAAGCCTCAGAGAGGGGGTGGTGAGATGTAATAAATTATTTGAGGAATGCTTTGAACTAGTCGGATAAAAGATGCTATTCTGTAAAAGTAAAGAAAGCCACTACCATGTATTGAAATTTGAAAGCTGATTACTTTTCAGAATGTGTTCTTTTTCTGCATTTGTGTCATGTTAACAGCTACTGCGTAACAAATCTGGTTAGGTGAAGAACTGAATCTCACAGTCCTTTGTTTCAAATATTTTAGAAAGAAATAGTGTAGAAGTTGGTTTGGATGTTTTCACTCAACTTGCGATATTTTTCTTTAATACAAAGGGTGGTTTTCATTATGACCAGATTTTGTCTTAGTTTCCACTGGATAAAGCACCTTTCAGTGGGGCTGTCTTAGGGTCACAAAAGCTGTCCCTTTTTTGGCTGTCCAAATATCTGGTAGAAAATTGGGTTCTGGAGAGCAATTGCTACCTCTCCGAAACTAATAGGGCAGTTTACACTCTGGACTCTTACGGTGTCTGGACACTTAAAAGAGAGAGAGTTTCATCTTCAAGACCATGATAATAATGCTTGGCACTGGCATGAAGAATAATTCAGACCATTATGCCTTAAAAAATATCCAGCATCATTCAACAGAAATATCCATGACCTTTTTCAGAGTGACTCTTACAATTACGTTTCAATAAAAAACCTTATGATTAAGTGGTTATATCTACCCTGCTAAACACATCTGCTTCAAAAAGTGATCCTTAGCACTTAGGCTAGTGACCTTTGGCACTTGGGCTAGTGACATGAACACACATGGGGTATCCTCCTGGTCCAAATTGCCATCTCTGTGTCCCTAAGAGATGATTATTATTATTTTATTGCAGCTTTCTAATTCAAAGTCTCCAAAAAGCAAGGGAGAAGTAGGACGGCAAGGAGGGTAAGGTCCACAGTCTACGGTACTACTCAGGGAGGTGCTCAGCCAAGTAAAATCAGTTAGTTGGCCCACTGAAGGACCATCACAATGAAAACCTCAGAGATATGTGCTGGGGACATCAGCACTGCACATCTCAGCTCCTGGTCCTGCACTATTCACCAGGATGTTTTCTGTGCAAGAGACCATAGCTGGGGCATAATGACTCCAGAAGCAGTACCTCAGTGGAGAACATGGAAGAGAGATGAGGAATACACTGAAGCAATCACTGCTACATACAGTGACTTTCTTGCAAGACAGAAAGCCTAGGGGGAATTCTCCTAAAATAATGATACAATGTAGACTTACAGAAGTGGCAAGTTTGGACCAATGGAGCTATGTATCTGGTCTCAACTGGTTTTCTAAGGTCTACAAGGCCAGGTGCTTCAGAAATAAAATTTCTATGGTAAGAAGATGAGTTCTTTGCCTTTGATTTTTTTCCCAGCTCATTTGGATTAGAAGTTCAACACCAGCTTAGAGTTCTCAAAGCCTTTGTAGGACTCGAGAAATTTGTGCGATGGTTTGGGAGGTCTCAGGCTTTGAATCCTGGTCCCGGAGAAGAACGCTAGACTAAAATTTAAGTCTAGGAACATGCCCTAAGCTCCCAAAAGTAGTGACCAGTCTCTGTCCTATCTGGGTGGGATGAGCTAACACTACAGAGAAACAGTGGACTAGAACGTAGAAGTCGCTGTGACAGCCTGATACAGCTCTACGAAAGTCAGACTTCACCAGAAGAAACTCTGATCCTTCATCATTGGTGACAGCGAACATGGCTTCATTAAGGGTAAATTGTGCCTGACAAATTTGTTGGCCTTCTACGATGGCATTACAGCATTAGTGGGCAAGGGAAGAGCAACTGACATCAGCTACCTGGACTTGCGCAAAGCATTTGATGCTGCCCCACATGACATTCTTGTCTCTAAATTGGAGACACATGGGTTTGATCTAGGGACTACTCAGTGGATAAATGGATAATAACTGGCTGGACCCTTGCACTCAAAGAGTCATGGTCAACAGCTTGATGTCCAAGTGTCAATCAGTGATGAGTGGCGTTCCTCAGGGGTCAGTACTGGGACTGGTACTGTTTGACATCTTTGTTGGTGTTATTGGCAGTGGGATTGCGTGCGCCCTCAGCAAGTTTGCTGATGACAGCAGGCCGTGCGGTGCAGTCAACATGCTGGAGGGAACGGATGCCATCCAGAGGGACCTGGACAGGCTTGAGGTGGGCCCATGCAAACCTCATGAAGTTCAACGAGGCCAAGTGCAAGGTCCTGCACATGGGTCAGGGAAATCCCAAGTAAAAATACAGGCTGGGTGGAGAATGGATTGAGAACAGCCCTGAGGAGAAGGACTTGGGGGTGTTGGCTGATAAGAAGCTTAACATAAGCTGTCAGTGTACGCTCACAGCCCAGAAAGCCAACTGCATCCTGGACTGCGTCAAAAGAAGTACGGCCAGCAGGTCGAGGGAGGTGATTCTGGCACTTTACTCTGCTCTTGTGAGACCCCATCTGGAGTTCTGCAATCAGCTCTGGAGCACTCAATACAGGAAAGACATGGAGCTGTTGGAGTGAGTCCAGAGCAGGGCCACAAAGACGATCAGGAGGCTAGAGCACCCATGCTATGAGGGCAGGCTGAGAGAGTTGGGGTTGTTCCGCCTGGAGAAGAGAAGGCTCCGGGGAGACCTTATAGCAGCCTTCCAAGTGTCTGAAGGGGGCCTACAGGAGAGATGGGGAGGGACTCTTTATCAGGAAGCGTAGCAATAGGATGAGGAGTTAACAGTTTTAAACTGAAAGAGAGTAGATTTAGATTGGATATTAGGAAGAAATTCTTCACTATGAGGGTGGTGAGGCACTGGGACAGGTTTCCCAGAGAAGTGGTGGATGCCCCATCCCTGGAGGTGTTCAAGGCCAGGCTGGATGGGGCTTTTGAACAACCTGGTCTAGTGGGAGGTGTCCCTGCCCATGGCAGGGGGGTTGGAACTAGATGATCTTCAAGGTCCCTTCCAACTCTAATCATTCTATGATTCTATCTACAAACACAGAAAAGAAAGAAAATAAAAGCCATTTATATTTTTACTTCAACTGGAAATTCTTTAGTAAATACAAGTTAGCTTTCTACATTGCATTCACTAGTTCTGCCTGACTCCATACAACAGCTTAGGGGGTGGAGGGGCAGGGTCAAAGCCATTAGTAACAATTCTCAGAGTTTAAATAAACACAAGTAGCATTAAAGGGCTACTATGATCATATTAAAAAGAACGTCTTCATGAAGAAGATGTTGATGCATCCCCATTCTGTCTGTAACATGCTACAGAAATCCTCTGGGCAGCAGGAGCTGGATGAAAAATGTAATTTTTCATACAACTGAAGATGAGGTTTTCAGCAAAATGAAAATTTTTGTGGGAGTGATGTTTGCTGTGGTAATTTCCTTTTTTTAACTGAAAAACCCAAACCTGAAATCTTCTAAGACAATGCCTAAAAAGGGGGCAGGGGGGCATTCAATGGTATTCAGTCATTTGCTGGATACTGACATTCTCCATAGGAGAAAAAAAACAGCCAGACACTCAACATCCAGGCTGAGTGTATGTTTGCTTCCTCCCCCACCTTGCTCTCTGTCTAACTGCTGTCTAGGGCAGAGTCACAGCTTCATCCATAGTTTATAAGGTGCTTTTGTAAAATCCTTTGTCTGCAAAAATATCTAGAGGACAATAGATTCTCTTCTTATTTGGAAAGAGAAAAGATCTGCCACCAAAAAATGCAGAAAATTGAATAATCAAAGAGAATGGAATTAAACATCAGAGATAGCATAAGACCTGCTAGATAGGCATTTGCCACAAATCCCCTGATACCTTGTACTTTGTCACAGCACTTGCATATTCTTTACTTCACTGTAATGTTTGCTCTGCATATTGAAATTATATCTGCCTGGTTAGAATAAACAGATGCAAGCTTCTCTGCGCAGGTTCTGACCTGGCTGGAGAGGCATATCCCTGGTTTAGAAGCTGGGTTGGCATGTTTTTTTATTCTGAGACATTTACGTTGCCTCATAGCAAAATCTTTGGGGTGGTGATTATTTCACACGTGTTTATATGAAACTCAGCAGGACTGGTTTTGGTTGGCCTTGCTAGCTTCAACTACGCAAAAATAACAGATAATATGTTTTTGTTCATACACAGTTTCAATGTCTTGTAGCAGTTTAAATATGATTGTTATTAGCAGGGACCAAAAAAGAGTCGGGAAAGGGCTTCTAAAGAACGTACATTAGCAACTGAAGCTTCTTGAGCTGGGGCAAGTTTAGATTCAGGACAATGTTAAACACCCTAACATACGATGACTTCAGCAACCACTTCAGTACAATATACCAAATTCATTCCTGATTTATAGTATTACAGTGGGGTTGTACCAAGAGGTGAATTTAACATGCTGACAGGGTGCAGTGAGAAACGCATAGACGTACAAGTAAGCATCGTGACAGCACTTAAAATTTCATTTCTCAGAATGTTTTCCTGTCCCTTTGGGCATCAATGGCGACCAGAAATACATTGGAATAGAGCTGGTCAGCAAAGGCTACAAGTACAAAAATACAGAGGAAGAAGAACCAAAAGCCATTCCATTAAGTGAACAACACTGTTTTGTCACAACTATGTTCAAACACCTGCAATCCAGATTAGTTCTAAGTGTAAAAAAATTACCAGAATCGCCTTTCTCTCTGAGGCGAAGCTCACCTTTGCCACAGATAATTTAAGAGTATAAATTGCCACAAAATACTTATTCATTGCTGGCTCACTATTGAGCCAACATCATTTCCCCTTAGTCTCTAGAGTTGAACAGTTTGTGAACAGGGTGATACAGACTGTGGTGTTGGGATAGAACACTAAAAAAAAAAAAGAATGAGAACAACGAAAGGGTTGGACTCTTTTCCTGATCTACCTCCTGGCTCCACAGCTGTATGATATATGCCTCAGATACATGCCTCATACTTCAGAGTATGCCAAGAACAAGCCCTTATAGAAGTTCTGATACTAAGGATGACAGTGGCTTTCCTGGAGCCCCCTCTTTCACTGTAAG
The DNA here is from genome assembly GCF_964199755.1 of Larus michahellis. NCBI lineage: Eukaryota > Metazoa > Chordata > Aves > Charadriiformes > Laridae > Larus > Larus michahellis. The sequence continues at coordinate 89,950,948 of NC_133896.1, read as the reverse complement.
GTAGACACAGGATTCCTGTAAACACCAACTTAAGCAGCTTTAGCTTCCACCACCAGAAGCTGAGGTTAGAATCACTAGCTCCTGTGCAGGCAGAACCGTGATATTAATCACACGACATTTGTCTAAGCAGGGAAGCACACTACTAACAGGTCACAGCTTGGCCACCACTGATGCAGAACAGAAAACTGAGTTTTACTCTCTTCTGGGCTACAAATATGGGGTTTATTGTTGCTATCCTCATTCCATTAGCCTTCATACTGAAACTAGCATGGAAAGATAAGACCATTCCATGTATTATACACAAACATGAATGTTACTGTGCAAGGAGATTCACATCACAGTAAGATTCTTTGCTGTAATGTGTCACATTAACCAACACGCAGAAACCATATCCAAACAAACTGCTGGCTACCTGCTATTCTGATGGGACTTTTTTTTTTTAAATGTATTTAGGCTTGTGGGTAGGTGTCCCACACACCTTTGCACTAATGCTAGTTCCCTTACAATGTGGAATAGCTCCTTTTTCTCATTTTCCAATGTGCAGCAGTAGATGATCAGGAGTAAGTGGAAATCTTCAGGGTAGACGTATGAGACTAGGTACACAGAAATATAGGAAGGTTACTGCACAGGGTCATGGTTTCAGCTGGGATGGAGTTAACTTCTTTACTAGCAGCTGGTATAGTACTATGTTTTGGATTTGGGATGAGAAATGGTGTCAGTAACACACTGGTGGTTTCAGTTGTTGCCAAGCTTTCAAGGCCTTTTCTGCCCCTCACACCGCCCTGCCAGTGGTGTCTGGGAGCGCACAAAAAGCTAGGAGGAGAAACAGCCGGGACAGCTGACCCCAACTGACCAAAAGGATATTCCATACCACGTGACATCATGCTCAGTATAGGAAGCTGGAGGAAGAGCCGGGGACATTCCGAGTTATGGCATTTGTCTTACCAAGTAACCTCTACACATGATGGAGCCCTGCTTTCTTGGAGATGGCTGAACACCTGCCTGCTGATAGGAAGTGGCGAATGAATTCCTTATGTTGCTTTGCTTGAATGTGCAGCTTTTGCTTTACTTATTAAGCTGTCTTTATCTCAACCCATGAGTTCTCTTACTTTTACTCTGCTGATTCCCTCCTGCTTCCCAGCTGGGGTGAGTGAGCAAGTGGCTGCATGGTTCTAGCTGCTGGCTCGGGTTAAACCACAGCACACAGCCAACAAAACATGGTAGCAGACAAAATTAACTTGATACTTATCAGTATTTATTCCACTGTGACAGTGCTACTAATCTCAACAGAATTAAAAGCTTCAGAGCATTTTGTCAATGATGTATGTCACAGATCTCTCTATACCGATACAGTCAGCTTTCCACCAAGCATAAACCACCCATGTAGACAAGCCCACCGTGAACACGTCGGGTGTTTACAGCAGTTGGCCTGTCATGCAGATTAAGTCTGAGCTGGAACAGCCAATTGTTTTGATCTCCTGGCAGTGTGCAGGGCAGATGGAATATTAATCTTCTGAAATATCATACCACGCAATTTATAATAATCAGGGGACTGACGAGAAAAATCCAGACTGATATTATGGAAAATGGGCCATTTAATAATCTCTTTTCAGCAGACTTAGAGAAATGGGTAAGAGATTCCAGACATATTTGAAGACTTTGAAGGCACCAAGGAAATAATCCATTTAATTCAATAAAAGTCCAGTCTGAAATTGCCTCATTTGCAGCTTGCTCGACATTTGCTGAAATTTTTGGTGCCAGTACAATAAAATTGCTCTCTCGGTATAATTAAAGCACTCAGTAACATATTATTGAGTGAGGCATTCAGGGTCTGACTAAACTTTTTTGTCTCAAAACCACGGACATAAAATATTGTAACATAAATGGGACATGAGAACTGAGTAGTGACATTTGAATGCAGAGACTGGTCAGGACTCCTCTATACCTTTTCAGAGGCTCTACCATTGCAGGCTGGGTTCTCCTTGCATTATAGGATGGGACTCCTGCTGCGCTCTGCACGATTTCAAAATCACACTTTAAAAAACTTCAATTCACAGTCTTTTTTTTTTTTCAGATGGACCACTATTGAACACTGTGACACCTCTGTCCAAAATGGAAGCTTGTTAGCTACATTATAAGTCACATCACCACAGAAGCAGATGTCCTGTGGTTGCATGTCACTTTGCGCACATGTTGTGGCTCCCTATGCAGTGGCTGGCTGCAGGGCTGAACTATAACACAATACTAAAACATCAAACTAATATTTATGACCTTATTTGTCTTCCTAGACCAATGGGTGTAATGCAACCTCATGTTTCCACTGATGGAATCCATCCTCTGACTGGACATCAAAGGGCAATGACATAGGTCCTATTCAACAGCCACTACCTGTTAAAATCTCACTAACAGCAAGAAAGGAATCACAGTCCACAGCCAATAAAGGTCAAGAGCTTGGCATCTAACACAAGCACAAAGACAAATGGAATACTCTCACCTGTTCAAGGCAATAGAGAAAAATATCTTGTCAACACAGGCTGCCAGTGCGCTGCAGCTTGTCCATGAACTGACATCCTCATACAGCTAGCTGGTATTGTACAAAACAGTGACTGCACAGAATCATTTGCCTGTTTTTGCATAATGCAGTGCTTTCACGTTCATTTCCCAGGCCATTTGTTTGCAAATTGGCCTCTTCACCAGTGAAATTGAAGGACAAATCAGTATTAGTAAAGAAAGTACAGAACCTGCTAAGGGTAACATCAGGGCTATTTGGCATTCCAGATAAAAAGAATACATTGAATAAAACTTAAAGAATAATTGATTGAAGAACAAAGACGATAAGGAGTGATGCAGGTCATTTTATCTGCCTAGAAGTGAAGTGGTCCTGATAGGGGATGGATTTGCTTTTACTCAGAAACACTGCCCAATTCTTGAAATGCCAACACAAAAAAAAGTAATCAGGAAGTACAAATGTGGTCTAATGTCAAACAAAAGATGTAATTTCAAGTCATGAAACAACAGATTTCAGTGGAATGGCACATCCTTCATTTGGTCTGCAGATTGCGCCACACAGCTACAAACAAAGCAGTGCCTAAAACTTTGTGGGTGGCGATACAAAGGAGGCATAGAGACCCTCTGGATATATTACAACATTATGGTACAACTCTATTTATTAAGTCAATCTTTCATTCTCTGCTTTAAAATGTCTACAGTTATTTTCCCTCTTCCATTCTCCTCCACTTCAGTTGTACAAATGGATTATTTGAACAAGTCTAACCCAGGCCACCATGGCAGCACTGAGGCTGAACCTCAGCTCTTTCCTTCGGAGGTGAAGCAGGACGCTGCATGGCTGCAGGACTTGTCCCCTCCCTACCAAGGGGCTGCAGGGCTCCTGGGAAGCACCCTCAACAGATGAGGGTTACCCACCCATATATTTCACTCCTGCTGGCTTCTAGCTCCTTTCATGCAAAGAAAATAGAGGGTTTACTGGTTGCCTTACTAAGGTCTCATGGTTTCTGTCCATGGGACTGCTTCTGTCAATGGAAGGAGGCTGGCAAAGAGCTCCAACGCTACTGCCTTGTTAACAGCAAGCCACCTGAGCAGAGGACCACCCTACAGGAGCAACTCTCCCCCATTATAGGGATGACAGTGATAAGAGGCTGAACTGTACAGGCAATTCAAACTGTTTGCCCTACAGTAATTCCAGCCCCTTAGACATACTCTTCCGTACACAAGAGTACTGACACTTTTTTCTGTTTGTCTGTCTTTTTCCTTCTTGCATACTCCCAGGTGCTACTGGTAATTTCAATTCATATCTTAAAGAATTCCACAGAGGCATCATTCACTACCTTTCAGGATACAGTGATTAAAGTCACCAACAATGAGATTTTTATCTCTCTTTGAATGTTTTTGCTGTCATGCATAGCACATAAGGTTTGTGCAGAGCTTTTTGTCATAATTCTCACAGGAAAATGAAACAATTTAAAAGCAGAGTAACAGAATGATGGTGATTGCAGTTTGTTGGTGACCTGCTGTGGGGTGAGTTATCGCTCAGGAATCAGAGCTCCAAAGACCATTCTATACTTTTCTGTGCTTCACTAGCACTGGCACAGCATTGCTTCCTGCTCCAACACTGATGCAGAGGTGATAATTATTTGCAAGACTGCTGTCTAGCTATCCAGACAAGATGTGCTGGTTAAAAAGGTACATCTCAAACATCATCCTTGTCTTAGAAAGCAACTAAAGAAATCATCAAAATGCATATTACCATCTGGATCAAGTCAGGATTATTTTGGGTTTGTATCACTTGCCAGAGAACTGCTGGGTTATAAACACAATTGAACATAAACAGGCTATCATAAGGACAGGCAAGGAAAAAAGCAAACACTTTAGACAGATGTACTCCTATAGTCCTCATCTTTATGCTGCCAATACAAATAAAAAGGATTAAAGCAGAGATGGTTGTAATTGGCAATCCCAGATATTTGAGATCAACAGAGTAATAAAGAATGTATAATGCAACTTTGTGTTAATTGCTTTACTTGGTTGTGGCCAGAACTCACAACCTTCTCTAAGTACAATAATTCTCTTGTTAGTTGCATAGGGCCAGGACACCCTGGGTTGATCTGTACATAACATTGAGGTATCTGATAGAATTACAGAATAATACTCAAAAACCTACCTGGTGGTTTCCCATTCTGACAACATTTGACAGCTCTGTGTCAGCCTCAGGAGACCCTTAAGTCCATTTGAAGTAAGGCACAGTACATTGCAGGGGATTATTTGGGTCTCAGCTGTAGTGTCTTCCTGGTTTCAGAAAGGATACAATAACACCATGTGAGTTGAGGATATGACACTTTCAGGATGACCAAGGCAATCGCATTTTGCATCTGTGTCTCTTTAGTTCTTAAGCAAACGATAGAAAAAAGTGATGCTGTGTTTGGAACAAGTGATGTGCAACGCTCCAAAAGGCAAAGGCCAAAATTAATAAGTACTTGACCAGACTGCCGATTTTTGCTGAACTTAAGGCCGTGCATTCACTGTCATATCTTTCCCTTCCACTCACCCAAAAAGGGATGTTGCTATACCAAATTAGCAGGAGAGACACTGACAGAGCAGAACAGAGGGTAGAGAGTTAAAAAAAAAATTAGTAATCCCTTATACTCCAGTAAGATAATCTCATCGTGATATTTAATTAGGACTGGTGATCTCATTGAAACACTGGGAAGTCTTAAGGCAGTCTCAAGTGGGTAACAGTAGAAATTGAGACAGAGCCTTCAGATAAGGACTGCACAAATATTTTGAATTTTCACTTCAACCAGCTGCTTCTTAAGACTATTGGTAGAGGTACTAGTGCATGCAAACTTAGTCCTGCAGCCAGAAGCTGGTTTACTGTCCTAGTGATGCTGCAGTCAGAAGATATTTCAGTTCTTCACTGTGTTGCCTCATTGAGGCTGCATGAAATTAAGATATTTTTTTCCACAGCTACTTGAAAACCACCATTCTCATGAATAATGTGGTGCACTTTGTATTAATTTGACACAGTTTAAGTTACAGCTATTAAAATGCAAGGAAATCGCCGTGAACAGTTAATTAAGAGGTGTGTCTCAGCTGAATACAAATTTAGGATTGGTCTTAATCTCTGAAAGTTACCACCAGTATCAAACTTAAAAAAAAAATAAAATGCAGGCCAGCAGAAAGCAGCAGAGCACAGCAGTAAATCTGCAAAGCCATTAGTCTTCTAGACGGCTGTTACAAATACAGCAGAAGCTGATGGATCTACATAATCGCAAATGTAAAAAGTCGTACCTTTCATTCAGAGGAGTGCTTTACAACCGTTAATTAAACCTCATGACACTGCAGGGAGTTAGTAAAATGCTAATGCCAGTTTTGCAGATGTATAAATTAGCCCATTTATCACTTAATATTTGAATGTACTTGATCACATCCAGGGGAAACTGAACTGGAACCTTTGTAGCTATTGATTTTCCTATGCTAGAAGATATGATATCTCCAGAGACTTAGAGAAGGAATGTTCCATTTAAAAAATGAAATGACTTAGAATAGTAAGGACTGTTTAATCTTTTACCTTTCCCCAACAAAATTGAAAATAAATATTCTCCCTCTACTGTGCCTAACACTTCAGGAAAAAAAAAGGTTTAGGAAGGTATGAAATAAGTTACTGTTTCTCTATTTTATTTGCCTACTAAGCATTTTAAAGAGTCCTTTTCCTGTACAGATAATTAGAGATAACTGTGGTTAAATTAACAACTTACTTTCAAGTCAACCCACTCCTAGATGCAAGGAAGTAGCACTAGTGCACAATAACATATGACTATGATTTCCAAGGAAGAGGGAAAGGCAGATAAGAAGTGTGTTCCTGGTGTTGCGCAGCCTCAGCGCCACACTTGGTATAGGGCAACTCAAGATGCCCGGCCTCTGAAGTCTTGAATGAATAGCGAAAGGACTGGTGCTATCTCTAGCATATGGCACTTTTCAGAAGTGTTAAGGAAGGCCTGATCTTGTAATTAGTGGGCAGGAAAGCAGCTGAAGCTGAGTGGTCCTAAGGCTCTCAGCTCTCTGCCCACTTCCCATCTGTTTCAAAATCAGGACCCAGCAGAGAATACATTGCAGAATAATCATGTAACTGATCACACAAAATTACATGGTGCCTCCTCATTGAGTTGTATCCTATTTTGGTTGCAAAAACCTTCGGGGGGGAAAGCAGATACTGAACAGGTAACTGAAAGGGACAATGAAAAGAGCTGGCAGAGCTGAGGGAGCCTGAATATAATTGCTACCAACATTACAGCTGTACACTTACTAAGCCAGAGGTAATCAGATCTTGTGTTCCGGGCAGAAAGCTGAGTCCTGCACCACCTAAAGTGATGCTTACCTCAGTTCTCTTCAGCATTAGTTAGTCATGCTTTGGCTAGGTAAACTTATCCAACTTCCTTTGAAGCATCATGTCCTGACAGCTGCTCGGAACAAGATATCTGACCTGATAGGTATAGCAAATCCTGAATTCCTGGAAAGGCCTCCTTTGAGCCTACTCTTTGGTATTTCCTTTCCTATGGAAATGGGCAGAACTGTCAACCTCCTTGGAAACTGCAATTAATCCACAGTGAGTAGCTCATTGCCATAACAAAGATGCAGACGAAATTGTTTTTTCTTCTCAGCATGTCTGCTACTCAAACATTCTAGTCAAGCCACACACAGTAGGTTCAGCTTTGAGCTTGAAGCCAGAAAGTGCTCCAAAGCTGTGCTCTTGTCCGTGATGCCTACTATAAAGTGCTGCACTAAATAAATATCTGACGTGTGTCCGGGACTTATTCACTGGAAGGATCCCAAAGTGTTTTGCATACTATATATAGGAATCACTTCATCTGCCACCAAAGTGTGGTTACATCTGAAGTGAAACAGAGAGCAGAGAACAGAAACACTGCAGCAATGATGGGAAAAATAGATCATCTAATTTTAAAGGCAGATGAATTGTCATTTCTTAAGCCTGAATCAGAGGCTTTGAATCCCTCTTATTTAACAGAATATGTCACAAAAATCTTCAGTGATGTCCTATTGTCAGGTTCTTGGCTCCCCGCTACTGCTGAAACGCAGTGGTCCTGTGTAGCAGCTCTGACGTGCATTTGTCCTTTAATCATGATACCATTATTTTAAATATAATTGGAACACCAGGAGGACTTGGCATGATGACACCAACCCCAAACACTGGAGATAAGGCAGCAGAGAAAGAAAGACTGATAATAAATTACCTGACAACAGACATTCCTGTAGTTCCAGTGCTTCACAGTCACTAATGCATTCATCCTCACAGCAATCCTGTAAAGTAAAGATAATCAGTTACAGAGAGGAGGAACCAAGGCTCAGGAAGACTCACATCCTCCATACCCAGCAGCTGTTTGCCAAGTTAGACCAGTCTCATAGCCTCATCAAAGCCTCTAGGCAGAGGCTGAAGATTGGCCCCTCTCTCCCTGGGGACTGGACAAGCCTCACCAGGGTTTGGGGCCTGAATCGCTCAGGCCTAAAGCACACTCAGGGTCATGGAATAGGACTGATAAAGTGCAGTTTGGTGGCTTTGCTTCTGGCTGTTGCTGCAGGAATTAAGTGTGTTCTAGGACTAGCTTCCTAACTGCTGCTAGGCTGTGCCCAATCTTTGAGTTCCTGTTTATCATCAACCACAGAGCTGGAGCTCTCCTTTGGCTCTTCCCTAATACCACATGCTCCATCTCACCCTGGGGCATCTAACCCCTCTCTTCAGCTCAGCATCACAGCTTGCATTGGGAATGAAGCACCTCCAAAACAGCAAGAAAATTCTAGTGTTGGTGAAGGAAGACAGTGGCTCACCACAGCTTTACACCGTCAATAGCTTTGAACTGTTATCATTCATCTTCTACCTATATCCATGTTTCAAAGGGACTACACAGCTTACAACTCTGGTAATCGGTTCTGGAACTTTTCACCCTGAGGTTACAAGTTCACTGTCTCCCTCAGTTAAGACTGAAAGCCACCCTTTGGTGCTTTCACTGACGTAAGCCTCTTGGTTACAGGACAGTTCTCTCTACCTGTTTCACCAGAAGAGGTTTTGGGTTTTTTTTTAATAGAACAGCATTGTTTGGGTACAGCAAGAGTGGAGCTACTACCCAGGGGAAGAATAGGGAACAACACAAGGTGGGCAGTGATCTCACCAACCAGGCACAGTCCCCCAGCACCAGACACAGACAAGCAGAGCAGGATGCTGACAGCAACAGGTCCTCCCCAGTGAGCATCAAGCATGGTAACAAGACAGGTCCAAGGTCAGGCTAGTAAATCCAAACACCACAGGAACAGCACTGCAGACAGGCAGCCCAGAAGCACAGCTCAGTCCCAGCCTAAATAGGCAGAGGATGTGGTGGGGGCTCCAGGTGAGGCCAGTCAGGGCCACTAAGGCCCATGGTATTACCCTGGAGTGACCACACCTATTGGTGTTCTCAGGGCCCTGACGAGCGTTTTGGCTGAATGCTTCCCAAAGAAGTGTGTTTTTATAAAAAAATCTGAAAGCTTTTCTCATGGATCAATTTTGGAAATGTAGTGTTGAAAAGCATATAAAGAAAATCTCTGCATGTGATAAAAATGCACTATAATTTTTAAGGCTTTTACTTTCAATAGAATTTTATGAGGGACAGAAAAATATAAAATATTCCTCCTTGTCTTTCCCAAGTAGACAGGAGTTGCACAAAGCAAATCTAGCACTGTGTTGGATAGAAATGACCGCGAAGAGAGTAAGGTCTTTCCTTCCTATCTCCAGAAGACTAGATGTTAAGTCAGTGAACCTGTGAGAATAGTCTAAAGCCCCCTGTCTTACCAGGAATGTAGGATTTGCCACACTGTATCAATTAATTGACTCCTCAAATGAGAGGAGTATTTTTGCAAATGCATGGTGCTGCAAAGGAGCTAAGAAAGCTTACTTGGAATTTCTCCTGTGAAGTGAATGTTGGGGCACACCGATACCTATATTTCAGAACAGTATGAAAGAAATATGCTGCTCCTAGCAATGAGATGCCTCTTCTGTAGATAAAGCTAACAGTTATAAATGATGAATTCGCTTGCATTTAAAACAAAAAAACAATGAAAGTGAAAAATCTGTCTTTTGTCTGAAAGATACATTTAAATTTAGTCACTTCTGACTGAAGCAAATATATAGTTTAAATCTTCACGGCTTGTCCATTCTGCTTTATTTAAAGCATTTCTGACTGTTTCCTAGCAAGCTACTCTAAGAATAGAGGCAGTCCAGAAAAGTTACATGTAGTTGAATTTAGTGAAGATGTGGGTTTTCACATGTCCTTCAGTATTTGCAATTTTTTTTTCAAGACTCAGCTTTCGGGGTCATGTGAGCATGCAAAAAATCTCAACTGCCATTTAGGAAAAGGGAAAAAGCAATAAGAAGTAAGTTTTCAGCCCCTGTGGCTGCAAAGAACCATTTTGAAAATATAGATCGTAAATTCTCACAAGTCAGAAGACAAACAAAAAGAACCTTATGTTTATTATTTTAAAAAATTAATGATTTTTAAGCCAATCACATAATTTAGGGGGTGGGGTGGGTGTCTGCTCCATGATATTTGAATGCCTGGTTTGGAAATGCTGGCCTTTATAGTATTATTATTTCCTACCTATTTTATATTTATAGTATTGAGGCCTAAAATTCCAAGTTTCAGCAGAGTAGAATGCTTTTTTCTCCTGAGGTGATAAACCCCTGAAAATAATGGAAATACTGACAGAACTTTAACTATACCATCTCAAATGAGACACCATGAATTTTAGTTTCTAATTAAATGCATATTTCTTTCAAAATCGGCTCTTATATAACTTGTAAATCATTTCAGTGGCAGCTCAGAGGGAAATAAGGGGAATGTTGATCTTGGCAAGCTTTATCTTGGCAAGCAAAGAAGAATTTTCATCTGAACTTAAAATTCTTAAAACCTTTTATCCAAACAATATATATACTGGGTAAAAGAGTTCTTTAAAAGAAAAAAAAAAAGCATCAGACCGTTTAAGCTTGCAAACAAATTGACAGGTATTCTGCTGCCTCCCTGTGGAGACTGGGATGCCTTATCTAGAATTTCTTTTGAAACCAGAATCAAGTGCAAGAGCATTTTTAGTTCAAGCCAGTTTGCAAGAGTATTTCTAATTACCTGTCTGATTAATAAGTACAAACAATGCACTGGAGTAATACAGATGAATGCTGATGGATGTCAAAGTACTCACTGGTCAGCCCACGGGAGGAAATGCCATTAAGGTATGCCCTGGTGCGGGTGGCGGCATAGTCCCCGAGCTCTGTATCTGTTGCTGGACTAGGGGCCAGGGCTGTACTTTGAGTGATGAAGGAACTGCTGTGGCATCCTGCTACACATTCCCACTACTCCTAAACTAAGCTTAAGAAGAAAAAAAAAAAAGTTTTCTACTGGTATAGTCCCAAACCTGCTCTCTAGAGAGTCAGTGCAGGTAGAGAAGCAGTAAACTGGCAGCAATGCTGAGTTAGATGGGCTCAAACTGCAATGAAAACTTAACTTCCACGTCGGGTCTCCCTCATCCCTGTGGGGCACAGCAATGTGCATTTCTATTCGATGACACTCCTGAGAAAAAAATAAAAGGAGACAAATAACTGACCCTTCATTGAAGTAGGAAGACAACACTAATTTTACAGAAGACAGTAGCACAGCCAAGAGGTTCTGGAAAAGACTTTTGTAGGGAGTGAAGTGTGGTGTTGCCCTGGAGTGACCAGGCACTGAGCAACCGTGAAAGGAGAAGATGGGGCACCAGCTGCACTTCTTGGCTAGCACTAGAAGAGATATGAGCTACTGTTAACTCAGCAAGCACTGCCTTCCAGAATAAGGTCATGTCAGCAGGTCAGCAGGGCAGATCTTTGTTGTTCCTCGTCTCGTATTTCTACTTCCCAAATTTCTTCAGTAACTGGCACTCTCGCTGCAGTGTGACTGAGGTGCAGTGGAGCCTTCCCTGGCATTTCTATTGGTGAAGAAAGAAGAGACTGTTATTGGATTCCACTTCATCTGAGCTACCTGAGCAAGCCAAACCATCCCCTGGAGATGCACTGCTCCTTACTTAAGAATTGAATTACCATCGGGGGGGGTCTTCCTCTACTGATTATAAAGGAATCTCAGGGGAGCTTCTTGATTTATATGCCTGGAATTATAGGGGATTAATAGCAACGGGATAAGCAAGGACCGGGGCACAGCCTACCAACTCACTAAATATACCCAGGACAACATACGTCTGACTCTATTAGCTTCTCTGTGGCACTTTCCCAGGAATCATGGTAAGGCAAGGCCACAGGAGTGCAGGTCCAATGGGGACTTATGCTGTTTGTCCTCTGCAAAGCGGATAGTCTGCTCTCCAGGCCCAGCCCAGCACAGACTATGAGATCATTGCCTCACACTCAAATCTTCCAACAGATCTCGATGAAGCCACCAAAACTGCAGAAGGCCATAATGTATGTTTTGCCAACAGTTAATGAAATATCATTAAGAACAGGTATTGCCAGCAATAATTCCTCATAGAAATTTTCTGACACATCTTCCTTATGTGGCTTTAAACATATGAGGGCATGCCTAGTCCATAGAGTAAAATGCAGAGCAGGACATCACCCAGCTTGGAAACTGCTTAAAGAGATATCAGAGCAATCCACCTGCAGAAGTAGCTTAATCTTCAAATATTCACAATCTGTTGTTTTATTTGCATTAAATGTTGCAGCAGGCTGAAAAATTATCGACTCCTAAAAATATAAGATTGTCTTTTTGGCACAAAGAGCCTCAATCTGTACCTAACTCTTTGACCATGCTGATTTGCAAACATTAATTCCTGTTTTGCTTCTCCCTTTCCCTGATCTTTTTTTATTTCTGTGAAGGTGGCACATTCTCACAGGGAGCACTTGATCTCTTGATTCTCACTTGATCTCTCTAGGATGGCCACATGTCCAGGGCTGACCTGGACAGTCCTGGAACAGAGGCTTTACCTAGTGACCGCAGCCCCACTGAGGTCCTAATTACAGAAAGAGCAAGAAGGACACAGGATCTCACTTGATTTACACCCTACATCCTGATGATGTGAATTTACTCATCCAGACCAGCTGTCAGTCGAGCAAGAGACAGCAGCACCAGCAATGGCTCCATTTTCCACTTCATGTAACTATGGAAGACTGTTGGCAGGAATTTTTTTTCCTGCCAAATTTCTCACTGTTTTTTTTTTTTTTTTTGCTTCTGTTGAAACCCTGAAAGAAAATTTCAGTTTGCAGATTTTGACTACAAAAGTGAAACAACTTCCACAAAACAGCAGACACTTCAGGGACAGGGAAAGTTATTTGAAAACCTAAGAAAAACACTACTATAATTCCTAGTGCCACTTTTAAAAGAAAGTACTTTTAATGTTATTTGCTACCTTACATCTGTCTTTCTCACAGGAAGAAATATTTTGAAAAAAAAAAAAGGATTTTTTGAGGGGATTTATTCCAGTTCTGCTTTCTAAACCCCTTCTTCTTAAAGAAAAGGGCACAGAACTCGAAATAGAGTGTGTGGGAAGAAATGTTCTGTCACCATTTTTCTTCTTCCACGGAATAAAAAGGAAAACGTAACAAAGTAAGTAAAGACCAGAAATCTCTCTCATTTACTTTCTTCTCACCCATTCTCCATAAAAAAAAATATTTGGAACACACAAGCCTTCTCTCACATTTCAAGTAAAACAAGGAAAGCAAATCCCTTTTCCACGGGAAAAGATAAATTATGAAGAAACATGGTCTTTGGTGCTTTCTGTTGTTTACGCACTTTTTCACCTGTGGGTAAGGAAAAAGAATGGTAAAGTTTCAAAAAGCAGGAATTAAGCCTCCTTTGCCAAATAAAAGAATATGACTGTTTTTAAGGAGTCAAATGTTCCTGTTTTTTCAAACCCCTCAAAAGCCTAAAAAAAATTTCCCTAGAATATTTACTTTTTAATGCATCACTTCTGAGGCTGCATTAGTGATTAATGAATGACCTAAAAGAAGATGCCATCTAATGACTGATCTATAGATTGAGTGAGCAATCTATGTATGTTTTTATCTGTCTACCTACCTACTTACCACATATCTGAGTATTGCCTGGATACAGATCATGGCTGTCAGATCAGACTCTGTACTTAGCATTTTCACCCAAATATTAAAAATAATGGGCATAAGGATTGAGAGCTTGGTAGAGTAGGTAGCGTGGTAGAGTACTACGACTGTGTGTGGTGTGGTCTTTAGCAGAAATATTTGAGTGCATGTTTAAGGCTTCCAGGACCGAGGCTCTGAGCAGTGCCATCCTCCCCTCCATTCTCCCAAGTCTGATATAGTCACCTGAAGAGTTCAAACAGGCAGAGGATGCCTCTTCTTTTATTTGGAAGGAGGGCATCAAACTATGGGTCTTCTTTTCGCAAGGCCTCATTCCCACACAGGACAGTCTGTTGCATCCCAGTTGTAACAGCTGAGCACAGGGCGCATAGTTGAGGCAAACAACTGGCCACGCATCGATGGGCAACTGTCAGAGGCAAGCAGTTTTTCCAGTTAGCCTGAAAGGAAAAGGAAGAAATATGTTTGGGCTGCAGCCTGTGTGTAGTAGAGTTCATTTTATCCCCTTTCCTGCATCTTAGGAGGGGAAGAAAATGTCTCAGTTTCTTTCTTCGCCTACATGTATGATCTACCTGGGGAACTTCTCGGCTCCACCAGATTTTGGCCAACTAGTGCTCAGGCAATCAGGTGCTTCGAAGCAGTTTACAGTGAGCAGAGGATGAGAACAAGCGTCTCACATAGAAAATTTCCAAGAAAGCACCTCACAAGGGACACTCACCCTGTGGCAGCTCAGCAACATGCCTCCCTGCAGGGCTGTGAAGCTCTCAAGCAAAGCCGTGAGGAGATCATAGAATCGTAGAATGGTTAGAGTTGGAAGGGCCCTTAAAGATCATCCAGTTCCAACTCTCCTCTGCCATGGCAGGGACACCTCCCACTAGACCAGGTTCCTCAAAGCCCCATCCAGCCTGGCCTTGAACACTTCCAGGGCATCCACAACTTCCCTGGGCAACCTGTTCCAGTGCCTCACCACCCTCACAGTAAAGAATTTCTTCCTAATATCTAATCTAAATCCCCCCTCTTTCAGTTTAAAACTGTTATCCCTCGTCCTATGGCTACACTCCCTGACCAAGGCTCCCTCCCCATCTCTCCTGTAGGCCCCCTTCAGGTACTGGAAGGCCGCTATAAGGTCTTCCCGGAGCCTTCTCTTCTGCGGGCTGAACAACCCCAGCTCTCTCAGCCTGCTCTCACAGAAGAGGTGCTCCAGTTCTCTGTATTTACAGCAGAGCTGTGAGAAACGCGGCAGTCGTGGCCAACTCACAGGGCTCACACTGGGGCCTGCGTGAACCCAAACTCACATCCAGCCCACCCAGGGAAAAAGTGGGCATGAGGAGCCAACGGGCCCTGAAACTAAAGCAAACGTGCACAGCGATGCAAACCCCATCGGGCTCTACCCTAAGTAAAAACGCCGTTTTCCACCCGCGCCGGTGCCCCGCGGCCCCCCGAGGGAGCGCATGCCCGCGGGCCGCGGCCTGGCCCCTAGACCCGGGGATCGCCGCCACGGCACGGCCGCCGCCGGGGTCACCCTTCCTGTTCACGTTTGGTCTCAAAGAGCCCAGAGGCAGCTGCCTGGCTGACCTTCCCCGCTGCCCGCCGACAGAACACGCGAAAGCGCCTTCGTGAGAAGCGCGGGGGCCGACGGGGGAGGGTGCGGGCGGCCTGGCGGGGCCGGCGCCTGTGGGGGGCGCGCGGGTCCCGCGGCGGGCCACCAGGGGGCGCCGCCGCCCGCCACTCGCCTCAGCCTCGCGATGAGGCCGGGCCGGGGAGGCCGCGGGGTAAGGAGCCGCAGCGTTAGCTCGAGTTTTGGGGTGAGGTTGTGGGGTTTTGGTTTTTTTTTGGTTTGGTTCCCCACTCCCCCCCCCCCCCGTAAATCCTTGCTGCGAGGCGGGAGGGGGCCTCCTCCGCCCCCGCACCCCGTAGGGCGAGCTGCCCGTTGAGGTCTTCCCGCCGGGAGAGGAGAGGAGGAGCGAGCCCCGTGTCTCGCTGCAGCGCCGTCTGCTGTCACAAGAGTTGGGAGTTTGTATTTGCCAGGTTTTGACTTTTTTTCCCCTTCTCTGTTACGGGTCAGAGTAAACCCAGGTATTTTCAGTACCTCACAGGAAATGCCTTCCAGTGCCCCTCTCCCGACTAAGTATCTTGAAGAGCCTATTTAAAAAAAAAAAAACAAAAAAAACCAAAAAACCACCCACAAACAAACCAGTTTGGAGGGGAAATGTGTTAATTAAACACACTTTATTTACATATTCTTCTTATTTTTACCTTGGTCCTGGGTATTAGGAAGAATGCATGATGCATGAACGCTCACTGAGTCATCACCGTGGTACAGGAGATGAACTTCTCTTTTCCTTCAAAAATAATTAAAAGCAGCTATTTCTGAATTCCGATTGAAACAGCTTTTTGTTTGTATTTTAATGAAATAAAAAAACAACTGACATTTTGACACTTCGGTCTAATAAAGATAGGATTCCTGTGAGTACTGCTAGCTTGCTTTGGAATAATAAAAGAATAATACATAGAAAAATGGAAAGGCTGATAAACGAAGCCTGCGAAGCAGATCCTTGATTTTTTTTTTTCCCAAAGTGAAAGAGATAATTTCACTCATTAAGTATTGATTTATATGAAATTGATTTGAATTTAATGAACAAAATTAGATTTTTTTTAAGAAGTTCTTAAATGGCAAATTTCTGGCCAGTTCTGTCAGTTTTGCTATGTCTGTGATAGTCTGCAAATTTCTCAGTTTCAGGGAATGTTCCTTTATTTCTTAACATTTTTGAAAGTCTGTTTCTCTCTACCTAAATAAGAATGTATTACGTACGGTTATGCTGAAGAGAGTGGTGGATACAGGCTTCCATGCTTTCCCTGCTTTAGCTCTATACGTTTCCATCCATAGGTTTACACATCTACACATATAGATGTGTTCGGAGCAGTTTAGACTACGTGGAGTTTTGTTGAGACTGGTGGATTAAAAAGTCAGGGTTCCCACTTCACCTCTCTGCTGGAATAAGCCTATGCTTCCATCTCCAGGTGGTGAAACATGTCTGTACCCATGCTTGCTCTCACCATCTCTGCTTTTAATGACCTCAAGACACTCTACAGAGAGTAATCACTAAATTCTACATAAAACTGTTTGGAATTTTTGTTCCAAACCTTTCCTGAAATGAAAAAATTATGTTTCAGAGAGAAAAATGTTGCCAGGAAAATCGTTCAACACACTGATTTTTCAGCACAATCCTAAAGAATTCTCCAAGAGGTTAAAACCACGGAGTTGAATGAGTTTCTTATCTTCCCTTATTCCTTTTAAATAAACACACACCTAAAACAAAAGAGTATCTGCCTAAAGGAAGATATTACAGAAAAAAAGCCTGTTTTTTAACTTGCCTTTGATTTTCAAACCATTAGAATTTCTATACTCAAACTATTCTCTGCAATCACAAAAGCTGAAAACCAGCCTTTTTTTTGGGGGGGGTGGTGGTGGTGGTGTATAATCATGATTCCAGCAAGTGAGCGCTGTGGAAAATGCTACCTGTAGTGATGAATTGCAAGAGACAGCAGCCCTTGTGAAGGGATGCTCAGATGGTGGGGAACAGCAGGAAAAGCTGTGGCAGTAGTGTGTGTGCTTCACTGCCAATGGCTGTAGAGGCAAAACTCAAGGAGGAGGCGATGGGCACAGGCCGGTGGCCACAGACCGAATCCCCGTACAGGGTGCCCTGGGTTGGCAGCGGGACAAAGCCCACACAAGGGTACGATGGTCAATTTTGTTCATCACCAGCTATTTCGCACAGAGCACTATACTGAAGGAGGCGGCCCTAACGCCTTTTGCTTCTTGGCTACCTTTTGCTAAACTACCCTCAAACTTTGCAGGTATTTGTAAGTAATGTTGTTTTCAAGTGGGGCTGGGGACCTCTGTTCGGAAGAAATTAATACATTGTTTAATTTGGAAAGCATACTAAATACCTTTTTTAGTTTATTACACTTCACTCCCCAGTGAAAGCAGCACTGTCATTACAAGTAAGACTGCTTTGATATTTACCTGAGCTCAAAGAATGCCATTTCTCAATCTTACTAAAGAAGACAAGTAATAATTAGGAGGGGGAACGCTGTCTGAGGAATAAAGGATAATAACAAAGGCAGCATTGCATCTGTTGTTAAAATACTGAAATAAAATAAGACTAGGCTTGTGCCATCCCATTTTCTTTTACAAATGGTATGGATTTAAGGCTCATTAATCTCTTGCATGTCCTTATCACCGGCTTCTTTAAATGAATGTTCTTGCCAGGTCAGGTTTGGGAGATGAAAGGAATACATTTATTTTTAAGTGCCTGTCACAACAAAGTTAAAATAACATGGGTACCTTTGTGTGCGCCTTATAGTGAATCATGTATCACACTCATCCACTGCCTCTGCTGAAATCCGTGGACAGAAAAAATGCTACTTTTACTGGGGTCATGGGCTGTTGGGAATGTAATTCCAGAGGAAGGCAGCATGTTTCAAGAGAATAAGGAACAGAGGAGGCAGCAGACCAGAACTCAAGCACTGGCTTTGTTATGTTCCGGGTACAAGGTAAACACAGAGTTACTCCTCTGTGACTCTGTTCACTCCTCATCATTTGCCATAACTATTTTATCATAAATTCTTTGGATGCAAAGACTGTTCCTCCCCATGAGGACACAGAGTGCCTAGGATGGCAGTTTTAATATCAGCCTAGGCTCCTATGCTGTACTCTAATGCAAATAATAAATGAAAAGCTTATTGTGCCTTCACATGGAAGACAGTGCCTCAAACACAATCATGATAAATGCAAAACAATCCTTCTCATTTTACCCAGGTCTCTTTTTGTTCTGCCAAAACCACAAAGCAAGCAGGAAAGAAAAAGAAGGTAAAAATAGCACATTTAGTCTTGCATTCCTGGTAGGGCTTTGATGACAGCCACACACAGTGGATTATATATACTTCACTTCCCAGCTAATAACATGAACCATTCATTCCTTTCCAACAGACTATACATTCAAAAAATATTTCATGTATGTTTAATATACTGATTATTTCCTCCATCATGTTACTAAAGGCAAATTAAATGTACCTAATAATCCCTTCCAGTTCTATAGTCCCTTTCATCCAAAGGTCCCAAAGCATACCACAGTTGTTAATTGGCCATGAAAAACACCCTGCCATGGAGCTGTGTGAATAAATGATTTTGGTAGCTGAATCCAATATACTTTTTGGTTTCAGTATGACCCACAGTAACGCTTTTGGCTTCAGGGAAAGGGAAAACATTCCTTTTCAAGTGAAAGGAAACGTTCTGTTTGACCTGAAGTGTTTTATTTCTGAAAAATAAAAATTTCAAAAGAAGTGGCCAGATTCATAAGGAAAGTTGTACAAATAAAATGGAGGCTATTATTTGCCCTTGCACAGTTTAGTAGCTAGGACAGTTTTGGAGAAAAAGGAAAAATAAGACTCATCTTCAAATCCCCTTTTCTATTTCAGAAAATTATCTTTAGTTAGGGCTTTTCCAGGAAACTGGCAAATCCATTAACTTCCCAAGAGCCAGACATCAGAGGTATAAACTCAGGTTTGCCCCACAAGCACTTTAGGTACAAGACAGAAACTTTAAGGGCGCATCTGAACATTGTTTAGAAGTCCTTTGTGTTGCAACCCAAATCACTTGACTTCTCTCCTATTTAGATATATTTTTGCCTGTTCCAGTAGTTTGTTTATTCCCCTTTTTCCTCGTCCCCCTAGAAAATGTTTCTGCAGGAGAAAAAAGTATACTCTGGTTTTATTCTTCATTGAGTTATTTTTCAGTCAAAGTAAATCAAGGCATAAGAAGATTGCATGACTTGAAACTAGTCACTAAACTCAGTGCGAGTTTTAACGTTAACATCAGTGAAAATTGGATGGCATCCAGAATCGCTTATTGGCAGACCCAAGACTAGACCCAGGAGCCCTCCCTTGCAGCCTTCTGCTGTGACCTCGCTACAGCGCAGATGCCTCAGAACAGTTGCAGGATTAACCTGTCTAGGTTTTGTTATACTTTCATTTGGATAGCGATAAGTACTATTCACTTTGTAGATGTTCATTTATGTGGTTTAACATTGTGGGAAGTAATGAAACAAAATTAAGGACAGTAATTAGGAAAAATGTAAACAAATAACAAATTAAGGAAGCTGGAAATTGTTGCCTAATATACTTACAGAACGTAATATGAATTTTGGATACAAAGCCCCCAATTTTGTAAAATCTTCTGACTAATCATCCCTTTAGTGGATTTAATTTTAGTATGTACCATGTATGCAGCATGTTTAATGACATTCTCTCTCAGATGCTATTGCTTTGTGATTTAGGTGTCTTGAAGATTCACTTATCTTCGAATTCTAGTTGCTCCAGATCCATAATCACAGTCCTTCTATTAATCTGGGCGTGGTGCAAATGCTGAGAGAATCGGACCCTGCCCCATGGAGCTTACATGGACACTGTAACTCTATCCTCTTGTTTTCTTCTTTAAACCTGAATTTTAAATACTTCTCTATTACTGTCCATATTTAGACAAAGCTAGTTCTGTAATTCATTACATTCACAGTAAAATCCAAACAACATGAAGGTTACAATGTGTGCACAGACCTCTGTTATATTTTACAATGTCCAACTACGAGTCATGCTTTCTTAGTCTAATTACATTTTAGCTAAAGCCCTAACACAATCGCACATTGGAAAGATGCTTCTTTGCCACTGTCATTTCATCCACTTTACAGAAATCACTCAAATCTTTTTACCTGCTACAGCTTTGGAAAGTTGCAGTGCACTGAATTCTTGCCTTTGAAAGGATTTGCATCAGTGAAACTAAGTGGAGATTCTTCCAACTTCCAGACCTATTTCAACAGCTACCAGTTGTACTGCCCTGCATCCATTATGCTTTGTGGTTTGAATAATGGCCAAATTTCCACATCTCAAATGAGTCTTTTTTTTTTTTTTTACAAAAAAAATTTCTTTTTGTTTAGTCTTGCTTTTATAAAGTGCCCAACATTATTGCCAAATTGATTCAAACTGTGTGAGCCCTGGAGGACCTTAATAGAGTGCCCAAGTTCTGTGTTTAGACATGTTATTAAAGCACCCCTATTTGCAAATTGGCCTGCCAGTGTATCAATGACTATGTGTTGAGTGCTTGCCACTGTACAAAATGCAGACACAGATGTGACCTCTGCCACCGGAGCTCTTTGTTCTTTCAACAAAAACAATAAAACTGAGAAAAGAAGTATCCAACTTCTCCCTCTATACATACTGGTACAGAACTATTTTTTCCAATTGCCTTGTGCTAAATTACAAAATCCTCAAATCTACAAACCAGTAGAACTTCTTGAAAGCAGTTTACATACATAATTTTACATGTTTAAAGGACAGATACACTAGTTTCTTTGCAGACCTATTTTGGCAGGTGATGGTCTGAACAACAGAAAAGAAGGGGAAACACGCGATGCCACCTAAGTTTACAGCCATGTAAACTTAATCAAGGCAGTCCTTATTGAAGAATGTGTTATGCCTAATAAAAGGTGTAGTAGGTGAGGCAACATTATCAGGAATGACAGTGTGAGAAGATAAACAACAAGGTCTGCAACAATAAAACAGCTTGAGATTAATACCATGCCTACAAATATTAGAAGCTTCTTTCTAGGGTTTTAACTTGTGCAATCATGTTCTCGGTGTGCACATGCACATCTGTACCTCCAAGAGTACCTCTGCAAGTCATTAACAGCTTTTAACCAAATTTGTCAGACAGCAAGGGTTCCAAACTGAGTAACTGAATTCTTACAACAGTAGTGAATTCAAGTGACCAGAACCCCTACAATTGGCTGTGCTGAGAAGAGCGTTATTTAGATTAAGGTATTTTTAGACATCAAGTACCCATGTGTGGGCAATGACCATACAAACATCTCAACCATGAAAAAAGTTTCAGTCAGAGATTGCTCTTCCTTAGGCACCGCAGTGAATGACGAGATGTGCATCTTGATAAAGCACCAGAGTAGTCTTTATTTCTACTTGCTCATCAAGGTCCATTGAGTGTACGAATCTGCTAATACAGCGCACAAGTTGAGTATCTAGAAGCTGCCACCACCAGCAAGGTTCAAGGGGATGATAAAAATGTTATGGTGGCCAAGTTTATTTTGTTGTTCTGACTCTTTTTTTTTGCTGCTTCAGCTCCATTCCCCTCTCAGCAGGTGAATTGTGCAGATTTACATTCACCGTGCCAGAGATGCTGACCTCCCTAATTAATTCAAATTCACAGTGATGTCAAGGGTATAGAGGTAATTTGGCCCAGTGGATCAAACGCAGAGTGAAAAACATGCTATTCCCACAGAAATTAATGGAATTTGTTTTCACTTAAAGCAGGGCTGACTGTGGTTCAATGACACAGAATTTCACAGATTTGCATTGATTTGCTAATAAGAAATTTAAGGAATGGATTGTTTCCTTTGAACATTTAATACCATTAATGGCAAAGTTCAGAAGAATGGAGAGGTTACTGCAGTGCAACTGAGGGGGGGAACCAAGGATAAGTGAGGCTGCAGGGCACAACATCCAGCACAATGTTCTAGGCATATGGGTTTGGTCAAAGGAAAGATAGCAGGCAAGAAGATGGTCCATACCAGTTTGTAAAAGTAGGGTGTTTGCTGGGTTCAAGCTGATGGATATGTCAGCAGGCAGGTACCAAGTCCTGAAAGGTAACAGTAATGAGTTTCTGCTTGGTGTGAAAAGCCAATACAGTGATAAAGGTGGGGAGGGCAAGAAGGGACTGGACAATGAGACAAGAGTGCAAGGACTGTGGCTTCTAATGGCTTAGTTTGGGTAAGTGAGGTTACTGTTATAAAGCCAAAGGAGAGCAGATTGTAGTATCTATGACGAGAGATACAGCATGGCAATGACCACTATTTTAGCAAGAGAAGAAACCAATGTCATGTTTTGAAGAAATATTTGGCAGAGTCAGGATGAGAAGGAATGAGGCGTCAGACCATGCTTCTCAAGTTGTGAACCCCTTGGACTAGTTTGGCTCCAGTTTGCTTGTTATCCTATCTCTGCATATAATATCACCTTTTGTGTGATTAGCAAAAGCAGCTACATCACCTCTGCTTGAAGGGGAGAAAGTCAAGCATATGGCACCCCTCTCAGAAACAGGAAGGTGATTAAAGAATCATTAATCGTCTAGAAATACTAGCAGGCCTACCTTTGCTAGGGGGGGAAGAGGGCTATTATGAGATTTTAGTTGCATGGGATGACTGCTTTGCTGAAATGCATGTATTGGGTTTTGACCAACAGCCATTTAAAGAGTAGAAAAGACAAAGCTACTTAAAACGTATACAGAAAGTAAGCGAGTGAAAAAGATGAGACCAGAGGAATTATCTACTTTGAGAAGAAAGGGAAATTTGTGCAGAGAAAAATGAAAGGGCAAAAGTTAAAAAAGGTAAAGAGCGTATATTTAAATTAGATATTCAGGGTGAGATTTCAAATAAACGACTGCTGATCTCAAACAGATTGCAGGAAAATGTCAGGGAACATAGACGCAGGAATATACACAGTTACAATCTCAGTTGTATGTATGTACAGGGAATGGGTATATAGGAAAAGTAACAGGGACAGGGAAAACACCAAAGATGGCAGGCAGCCACCAATTGGAGAAGAGGACATGAAAAGAATAGCCACTTAAGTTCAGTAGTATGAAGGCCACCTCAGTCAGAAGCAACTCTTAGAGAGCTGGGGTCTCTCAGAGATTGCAATAAGACGTGGAATCTACACAAAGCAGCCCAACTTCCACTGGGAATTGAGTATGCGCAGTGCTAGAGAGGGATGTCGTATTGCACAGCTTATACCAGACAGTGACAAAAAAAGCAAGACAGTCAGAAGGAGCAGGCTGGAGAACTGAGACCCTTGGGAGCATAGAGGAGATTTAATTTGTCCAGGGTTAAAGATAAGGAAAATGCAAAGGGTTGAGTCTTCATTTATTCTATCAATTCTGAGGGGGGAGACAAAAATAAATTAACATAAAGGCAGAGAAAGATGAGAAATTCTCCCTGTATATCAAGAATAGAGACAGAAAAAGTAAAAAAGTGGAGCTGAGAAGATTAATGCATGAAGCAGAAAGGGGACAGATATTTCAGAGTCAGCAAGAAAAGATATCTTGGGGCCTCATTCTGAGAGATAGTTTTTGTAGGAAAGATGGACCAATATCTGGCGTGAGACCAGTTTAAGCAAAGTAACGAGAGTCAAACTTTTCAGTGTAACTTCAACACCACAGGTAGGATTACACCCCTGTCTCTTCTTTGTTGAGGCCACTCTTTTAAGAAACAGTATTCTCACACCTGCCTGAATGTTGGAACTCTGAAAAATGGATGTGTGGTATTTTCTATTAGAAGAAATACAATTTTCAAGAGTGCAAAAGTGAGTGTAGTTAGCATTCTCTCTTGTAATACTATATAAATAAGGTTAGCTTACCCGCCTACACATAGCACATTTAACGTGTTGAAGACAAATTGACTCAATAAATTCTCTTGTCATAGAAAATAGTGAGAACAACATGTTGATGACATTGAAACAGTAAAAGATTGTATTCGAAATGTTCCAACATCTTTGACACATTATTTCTGAGGTTCTAACATCACTGTCATGAGATTCTTGTTTTCCAAGCTTAATAATATCATCTTTCATGCTTTTTCTTGGCACCATGAACAAAAACGTTCCTACCGTGGACTTTCCTCTGTGCTTGTCCCAATTCCTTAACTTCAGTGCCCAGATTCCACTTCTCCCTGTGTCAGTACTTTATTTTTCCCCCTACGGCCCATTTGCAAATGATGACATGACAGACTGGATCCATATGCTGAAGAGAGGAGAGAAACTATTTTCTAAACCATCATAACTATTCTAGCACGTAAAGCATGTGTGTTATTAACCCCTCTTACCTGCCTTACAACTTTGGGCATTGCAGGTTGTTCCAGTTAAGAGGAGAAACTGGTTGGTGAAGGAGTCAGCTGTTTCTCTGATGCTGTCCTGTTTGGCTGAACAGAAGAGGACTCAAATAGCAGGAGACTGTCTCTGCTCACAATGCCAGTCATCTGACACAGTTCAGCCCCCAAACCTCTCATTTGGCTTTTTGTTAGGACCATACAGCCCATACTTATTCTTTTTGAGTACTTAGCTTTCTCTTGTCTATTTTTCATGCACACATACTGCATTCCCTTCAAAGGGATTCCAACTAAAGACTCTGTGGCCACATGCTGTAAATTCCTGAACAGCTTTTTCTGTCTTTGGTTCTGGACAATGAGCTTTGGATTGAAATCTCCATCACTTCTGCTGCAGTGTTTCATGAGGGAGCTTTACAGCTTCTTATCACTTACTAGAAGTATAAGGCAGCAATTAGGATCAGATTCAAGGCAGTTCATAGCCACATCTCAGTTAACCTCACTTACTCATCACTGCAGCTCAGGACAGAAGGTTGATGCCTATGAATCACCCCCAAAAGGAAATAAAAATAAAAGAGTCTTTATAGAAGATTCATTACAAAATATATAATTTTAAGCAGCTGTATCCTATCTTTCTATTAGGAGGTTTTCATGTGCTACTCCAAACCTGTCTTTGGAGTTTTCCATTCCCCACATAGATTTCTTTCAGGTTACTTGGAGGGACCCCTTACAACAGGCTCCTGAACAGTGGCTGTTGTATGAGTGGAAATTGCTGGCTGAGGCACCCCACGCATTGTGTCCTAATGGTGGGGGGTGGAGGGTCATTACTGAAACAGCTTTTGCAATTTCAAGATTGACAGGTATTCTAGCCACTTTTCAGATGAGAAAGGGAGGGGAATAATCTTAACCCTGAAAATGCTCTCAGTTGGACATGACAATTTATTTCCAAGACTGAACCCCAAATTATCTTCAATATCACTGCTTGTATTTGCATCAGTTCTATGTAGGGTCCTATCCAAGGTTTACCCAGCTTAAGGTTTCCAATGAGATCTGGCTCAAAAGCAAGATTCGCAGTTCAATAGAAATTTGAGGGGGCTTTTCGGATTTGATTTCAGTCCAAATCAAATCTAAGTGAGATATTTCCAGGAATTCTTCTGAACTGGAAGTTCCCCAAACTATTCAGCTGCTCAGTGATTATCACAGCTAAAATGAGCATTGACTTCACAAAGCAGCGATAGGGACTCAAACTCCCAGTTCCAAGTAGTTCCATCTGTGATTTGCTCTGTGGGGAGGACACGATAGTTTCCAAAGTTTGCCAGAAACTCAGGAACTGTCTTAGATCCAGTGAAACTGAACAGGGCTTGAGATGTTTCTACCAAAACATCTCCGTTTCAGGAGTGGCACCGTTGCTATTGAAAAAAGTGTCATCTGTGGCACACCCTGCAGCCCTGATCTCTCCAGTTGTGAAACTCCAAGCTTCCTTTGAATCTCTCAGTGAAAATGGGTATGTAAGGGGCTGGTCTTGTCCCAGCACAGACCCATAGCCAAAAGCAGGGAAGTACTCCTGGCTCATACACTAGAAGCATCAATATTAGATAGTTCCATTTATCAGAGGTTGTCTTTAAATATATTCCAGCAAGCATAGGACACTTCAGTTTCTCCTTTTGGAATTAAAAATTTTCTGAATTACCTAAATAATTGTTACTCTACAAGAACTCCAGGTAGCTCCAGCCCTGAACCAAGAGTGAGGAGCACTAGCCTACACTTCTGCAAGTTTAAAAGCGATACTAGATGCTAATTCCTGCCTCTTGTTGATGATAAAGCCAGCTGAACTGCCAGCATCCACTCTGAATTCCTCTACTATCTATCTCATCAGAAGTTGGTGCACTGAAATGGAAGTTATTTAACAGATTTCCTATAGTTTCACAAATATACAGAAACACTTTTTATTCAAAATGTCTTCCCTGACCTGTGTATGATCCACCACAAAAATTCAAAATCTAATTCATCTTCTGTGCTACAGCCTGCTCTATGTTGTGTCTATAAAGGAGCAGGCAGGGCAGGGCTATTCCCTAAAGGAAGGTGAGCCAAGGACAACGCTGGTGCCTCACTAGCCAGGGCCCATCCCACATGACTCAAGGCATGTAGTGGGACAAACCAAGAGATCATGGCCAGGTCCAACGAAGAATCCAGATCTTAAGGCAATACCGTGGTGATGAGGCAGGTCTCAGGTTAAACTAGAAAGTCAGTCCATAGGTCAGGGTTAAGATCAGGTCCAGTGGTCACCAGACAGGTCCACAGCAACAACCTGCAGTCCCAGGTGAAGCCAGGAAGTCAGCCCACAGGTAGAGATCCAGATCAAGAGGCAGCACAGCCCAGCCCCATCAGTTCTCTAGCAAAGCTCAGGGAGAGATTGAAAGACCAGGGTTGAGCTTAAATAGAGCTCCTGGGCCCATGAGTGTGTGTGGAGGCCCCAGGTGAGGCTGGTCAGGGTCATTAAGACTTAGTGCACTCAGGGCCTGGACAATGCCTTCCCAAGTAATCTTTGTGCCATTTTGTGAACTAGTTCAAAAACCTCAAGTAAATAATAACTACTAGTCCTTATTCAAAAATATCAGAAAGATCCGCTCAGCAAAATACTGCCAGACACTTTCCCTGTCTTTTAACTGTCCCTACCCACTTTTTCTACAACTCTTTTGTAACTCATGGAAAGGAAATCGTACCACTTTGCAACGCCTCAAATATCCAGCAGTTTTTAAATGATGACATTACACTACATCCTTCTTTTTCAATGGATCTAGGGCCAGCTAATAAGTCTTACAATCTATGCTTTCTTTCCACCTTTTATGCAGAACTTGATCTTAAACCCTGAGCCATTCCACTGTGAGCAGAGTTTCACTGAGGTATGCTAAGGGAGAGACTATATTCCAGGATAGATGATGCCAATAGCACAATACTCCAGTATCGGGTTCTCTCTGTGGGAATCACTTTGTTTCTTGGGAATCCCTGTAGCTATTGTTCCACTGGATTTGCACTTCTGCAAGATACAGGAAGGGAGGAAACAATCGCCTCTTCCCAAACATGCCTATTCCCCTGAACAATCAATTCTTTGCTCCTTGCTTGTTTAGACTGGTATTTGCAATCAATCCCACATCAATAGCAGTCAGCGTTAAGCCTGACCCCATGCTTTTGGGTTACTACAAAACCATAGCACCACAGTTATTCCAGTCTGCTGTTGGAGTCAGTTGCCCCTCTGGTTTTGAATCTGAAGAACCACTGCTGGTCTGTTCCCATCACAAGCTTCTTTCCATACAAGTAGTTGTGAACATGTTCTATAGTTTTAATCACTGGCAGAGCATACGATAATTTTTCCCAGGAGAGTTTAGCCATTGACTCATAATAAACTGTCATCCTCTCAAGTCATTTACATTCCTGTATCAATACCCAGTCCATAAACACTAGCATCTGTGTCTAATTGAAAATGAGGTTTGAGGCCCTGGTCAGTTAACAGAGAAAAAGTCAGAAGAACCTTTTCATCTCTGAATACTAAATCACACACTGACTGCTGAAATAACATTATTTTCTTACCCTTTTTATGCAAATATTATGTAATATTGTGAAACACTCAAATAAACCTCCTCTGGTAGGATTAATGTCCCACAAAACTGCACATCTGGGAGTCTCTGGGGAGCTGGCTGGTGTTCAAAGATCTTAAGAGTAGAATTTCCCTCCTCACTGTTCTGTGTGCCAGACCTAAATTCATTCTTTTAAACACAATTCCTATTGCTTTGGGTACAGTTTCAGACCAGCAGCCTTGAGCTTATCTGAGACTGTTTGTAAATATATGTAATTTTGTTCAAAGATACTAGCATGTGCCCAGGGTATTATCTGGGTGTAGTGAACAGGCCAGGAGAAACTCTGGACCAAAGCCTCCTCTGGTGGTCCCTCAAATGTAGCTGCCCACTATGAAAATCAAAGTCCATCAAATTGAAATGCTACAAAACTTGCTTGCAATAAAAGTCTTATTTTCTCATCTTTAGGGCCAATTTCTATTGCCAATCTTTGCTTAATATTCAGTCTGAAAAAGCAGATTAAATTGTTATAGGGTCTGGGGAATCATCTATTCATGGTCACTCAGAGAAAGCCTTTTAAAGTGTTCAAGGTAGTTTCTACACAGGAATCAAGTCTGATATAATTCTTTTTTTCTAACAAGAAATGTGCTTGACGCACAAGAACAGCTGACAGCTCAGTTATGCTCTTGTGTTATGTTTTCTCTATGTCTTTTGTGGCCTCTTCTTTCTTTGCTTGAAGGCAAAACCAGATGAGGTGAGTGTTTGAAGTGCTGGTTCTCCCTCTGGTGGCCTGGAGCTGGCTTGGAACACTGCAGCCTCAGCCTTTGCTGAATCAAGGAGAAAATGACGACACTTAACCAAAAGGTCTTTTGGCCCATTTTGCAACTGCCTGTTTGACGCAACAATACTATAACAGAACAAATCTAACAGAAAACTTCAACTCCATCTCTTTAGTCTTTCTCCTAGACACTATTCATTTACTCCAGCGGGTTTCCATTTTTACGTTTTACACACATCCCTTTTTTCCTTTTTGCTGTACATTACATGTTAGCCACATTATCAAACATATAAAAATTCACCCCTGCTCCAAATCTACTAAAAATGTAGCATGTAAGATTCTGCTGTAAACTTTGTCTAAAAGCTGGTTTCGGCCAGACGTTTCTTCCTCTGAAGACTACCAGAATACTAAACTGCATTTAGTGTTGCAGGACAGTTTGTTCACACTGGTAGATTACTTACTCCACACTAACAGATCTTCAGTGGATTTGGCACAGGCTGGACTTATAAGGTACCACCTGTCAAGTAACAGTCACTATTAGTTACCAAAATTGCACAAGCAGACAGGCTCATTTAGAGTCTGCTTAGCCAGGCTGGCCTAAGAATTGTCATGTTTGAAGCTGCATCTACTTTAGTCAGTAACCAAGCTCTCACTCTTGTTGCTCAAGTATATGCTGGGGATGCTCCTGCCTCTTCCATGCTTTCCCTATGGAGTATGGTGCCCCTTGTTTTTGTCTGCATTTAGTCAAACTATTTCTTCACATTACTGTAAATTTACTTTGTCTTATAAGCCAACTGTATTATTTTTATTCATAGCTGAAAAATGAGACAGGCTATCATGCCGGCATTTATGCTAGCCTCAGAGCTGTGCTTACAGAGCTCATGGCAGTCAGTTCTCAGCTTCCTTATGAGTGCTTGCTTCCCGACCTAGATCATTGCTGCAAGGAATGACAGGTTTATGGGTAAATTCTATGGCCTTTCTGAGGGCCAGCAGCTTCCTTGCTTGCCTTGGTCCAGAGAAACATGTATTAAAAAAATGTACCTACAGACAATTTACCTACCCTCAAAAAGTTCAGTGGTATCTGTGCATTCTATAGACCTCTGCAGTTCTCTGCAAGTGAGGTGAGGAGTCTGGTTTCTCCCTCTCTTGGCTCTTCCTCTCCCTCTTCCTAACTCTTGGCTCTCCTCTAACCCCTACAGACTTTAAACCAAAGGCCCGGAACTTCTTCAAAGGTCAGGATAATGTCATCTCTTTCTGGTGGGCAAAGCATACAATTCCATTCAAACTGTATGTTATGAACCGCATCCTTTCTGTTCCTTACCCAGCTGTCCCCTACCAGGCAGATAACAGATCATTTGAAGGAGAAGCTAATTATTCCCTTTATGCTTAAACCAAAGATGCAACAGAAGAGGAAACACTTGAGGCCTTTCACCAGGCTGCAAAAGAGTGGTTACTCAGATGCTGGCCATATCATCTTGCTGAAGGTTAAACAGTGCGGTCGCTGTAGTGCTAGGAAAAGGAAGGAAGACTCTTTACTCCTGTTTTTCTCTAAATGGTAGATACACACTTCCCTTACCTCTGAATTTCCTTGTCATGGTGGGTTTATTTGACTGTATTGTGTGCTTCTGTGATTTAATTGTTATGTTATTAGGGCGAGTAAAATAAAGCTGCAGCTTTTCTTTTGCTGTATTAGTGCAGTTTAATTACATTTGGGAAAGGCGAAAAGGAGAGTGGGAGCTTGCCAACATTAATGCTGTCTGTCATTCACAGCCCATTGATGACAAGGAGTTGAAAGCTTGGCAGTTACTCTGGTAATCAGCAACCTGGCTGATGACGAATGGAAAAGATTATGTGAAATTTCCTGAAAGGGGGAAAAAAAGAGTTCTCCAAAGAAATAAAATACAAAACAAGAACAAAGGGCAAAAAAACCCAAACCCCAACTTCTAAATCCAACACAAAATCCTTTTTATAACGTTTACATGAAAGACACTACATGAAACACTTATAATAAATGAAAAATTTCCACTAGTAAACTGCGTTTATATGTCTATAAAAGGGAATCTGTGTTCCTAAAATAGGAGCACAAATATGTCCACTTGATTGTTGAAATGGACTTTTTCCCCTGAGCTGAAGGATAGGTATCACCGGTTAAAAAAAAAAAAGAATATCTTTCATCGCTATAGATGATATCTCAGTTATATTTTTTTTAATTTATAGCACTAAAAAAGAAGCTAATCTTTAGAGCTGTTACAAATATGCAACTCCAGATCTTTCAAAATACAAATACTTTCTGTTTTCTTTTTTACTCACTCCACTAAATTTTCTCTTTTTAATACAGGAGAATGCAGACATTTCATCTTACTATTAGTAACAAAAGCGACTGCTATTCAGGCTTTAGTTATCTGTAGTACTCCAGCCTGCAACACAGTAGTAATCTTCAAGAAAAACTGCAGTTAAATGAAACTGGGAACTACTTCAGTGTCTAAGGAGAAATTCTACAGTGGTTATGTGGTTTTGCTGTGACCTGTACAATGGATGATTTGTGACATTTCTCATTTGTCTTAATTAAAAGCTGCGTATAATTCTGAAGCCGTTTTTGGCATCTTTGGGATGAAACAATGCTGGCTTGTAGGAGGTTTTGTCCTGTCATTTTTCTGTTAGCTGCTGGATATACCTACTCAGTTTCACAATTCACGTAATTTTGCTTTGGGATTCCAGACTTCAGCCTTTCATTTTGCTTGTGATGGGCAAATTAAAAGAAAGGCCTTATGGTATTCTATAGTATTAGGAAACCATAGCTTTAAGAATAAGAAAAACTGTTACAATTGGACAATGTACAATTGTTTGCTCGGTATGCAAGCAATTGTGAGACTTTTGTCTCTTCTATTTTGTCAAACACAGCATAATACAAAAAGGAAACATACGGCTTCTAATCATGATGTTAAGCAACTCAGGCAATTTAAAGTTTACCAGCAGGTAATGCTGTCTATGCAGGACTGCGAATAAGGAATTTCTCTTTCACACTGTTGAACAGATACATCACTATGTGGCTTCAGGCTTTTTCCCCACAGGCAGAGTACCGCAGTTCCATATTTTATGAGGAGCTGGAGCGAACACCTCACCGCAGTTGAAAGAAGATGACTGAGGTTTACTGGAAAACTACATAAGACTGATTTGATCAATGTATTTAGTGTTAAGAACTAGCTATGTATTTATTAGATTAAAAATATAATGCATGTTAGAGACCTCCTCCCCACTAAAGAAATGACAATGGGATGTTAGTCATGCATCAGATCCAGTTTTAATTTTCTGTGGAAAAGATGTAAAATTTAGGGTAAAAACTCTGTAACACATTTTTTGTGGTAGCAGAGAAGCTCCACGGCCCAAGTAACAGCATGCTGTACAATGAAGAGGTAAGGCTACTTTATAGACAAGGCTTCTTCTGTACGTCATTCTCTCTATGTGGTAATTGTGCCCAGGCACAACATGATGTTTTGCTGTATTTTTCCAGGTTTTATGGACATACAGCAATGCATCAAAGCTCACGTGCACTAACTCTGATTTCCATGCTATATATGCAGGTGTCCCGGCTAAGACCACACTGAAAGTATAGATCAGCTGTTCCTTGCACAGGTGCATTAAATCCAATCCTTCAGGAAGGCATCATAGGTGCATAAGTCAGACAAGTTTAGGAAGTATGGACTTTAGTGCATGTGCACAGACTACCTCTGCAGTGCATGTGCAGGAACTCTGACATGTCAAAGAAGCACAGAGGATGGGAACTGGATAATGTAAGGGAGGATGGATTGCAGATTTCAGAGCTATAGGCTGTCACTCAGCAGTGGTCTACTGCTCCTTGTCTACAGTAACGCTGTGCTGACAGAAGTCTGCACAAACTCTTATCTGTAAAAATTAAACTGCTCGAGAATCATAAAAAATCCTAAAGTAGACTAGATCTGTTCACTTAATGGTTGGTTTTGAAGTACAGATTTAAATTAAACTACACATAAATAGTTGTCAGCCACCAAAAAGCCAAATTAAGAACAAAAATTCAGCAGAAATAAAGTTATGCACTGTTATACAGGATTATATTTATTATCCATTTCTGCCTTCCCCAGTGATCTCCCGAACTTCATTTGCCCAACT
Organism: Larus michahellis; assembly: GCF_964199755.1. NCBI lineage: Eukaryota > Metazoa > Chordata > Aves > Charadriiformes > Laridae > Larus > Larus michahellis. The sequence continues at coordinate 89,917,867 of NC_133896.1, read as the reverse complement.
ACCTTTCACTTTAGACAAGTGGATCATTTCCTCCCCATATCACTTGAAATGAATTTATGTCTGTTGCTATGTAAGTGAAGGTTCACACAGAACACTTTCTGTCACCAAAACTAGTAATTCAAAAAATAAGATACAAGCTCTTTCACCTTAATGTAACAATATCTTTGTACAACCAAGGATAACTACTAAGGGCTTCCTTGCTTCGTTATCCCATGAATTTGATCAAAATGCAATTACAAGTACTGTCCTAACTGGACAACATTATTCCATACTATTTCCCCCCCAAACTCATTATTTTAAAAAAATCAAATAACATTTTGTTGATATTTTATCTGCATCTCTTCAATTTTACTTGACACTGTGGCTAACTTAGGTTTTCTACTTGCTGTCATGTACCGAAGTGAGTCAATCAAAAAGGAAGTTTGCTGCTGAAGTTTTGAAGGTGATGCCACTTGAACTGACTGAAGTCACCGGCTAAGCAGATGGAACAGGATGTAACTCATGCAGGAAAGCAACTTTTGAGAGCTGCAGTTTCTTCTGCAGACAGGGGGAAAATCTTCTTTGTTTCAATCCATTCAAGTAGTTCAGTTAAGAACTATTTAACTCGAAGCTGAAAAATCAACATAAGAGTAGAAACAGTAAGATTGCCTATTCTCCTCCGTCAATCTACAACTAAACCTACGTATGAGAGGATAAGATCTGCTTTCTCTAAGATTGTGAAGAAGATGGCTACTAGAAGCTTCCAATTTAATTCCCATTCTACAGGTCATCATTTCAGTTGTTTCATAAAATATTTTAAAATGCAAATATGCTTTTGAAATGCATAAAGCATATTTAAGGTAGTCTTAATGAACAATTTAAAATGACCTCATGTAAATTTTAATTGAATGTCAGTTTTCATACAAACAGAACTTGACACAAATAATAAATAAATAACTAAAAATGTAAAGTACCATTCACTATTTTGTAACAATAAAGGGTGAGAAATTAATATTCTGAATGAAAGATTTTAAAGCTAAAATAGATTAATTCAATGTGTATGGATACAATGACATCTTTTATTTGCGAAATAGTGAGATTTGGTAATAGTGGTCAGTTGCAAATTTACATTTACATGTTCACCAAAAAAGGCAAATAATTTTTTTTTAAGAAAGACAACTAAAATTTAAAAAGTAAAAAGAAGATCTAAATGACCAAGATCATTTTTTTCCTGGTTGTTCTTGAAAACAATAGTTAAAATGAAGGATTTACATCCAGCCATCTTTACCTTACCTGGAAGACTTAATCAACAATTTTTAATATTAAGGACAAAAATAAATAAGAACAACGCTTAGCACATTTGCTTCTTTTTTTTGGTAGGAATTTATTACTCATATTTCCCACGGGGAAACTACGCAGCCTCAAGATTTCCAAAAAAAGGTGCCTGTAATTACTTTTCTAAGCTTGTACTCATGCATCTGAATAAGTGAATTGATTGTGAGTATGTTCTGCAGCTTCTAATAGGTCCTAACCATTAGGCTGATCAAAATTTTTTCAAGCACATTTGTATTGTTGTAGAAATGCTGAGATGTCAAGATGCAAACTTTCAAGATAAATACATGTTTTGCCAGTAAGACAAACTGTGCGGGAGGGTTCTCAGGTCCAGTTTTCGTGTTTCTGACATTCAGCCCAGGCTCATCTCCATTTGCACGGAGAACAGCTCGGTGGGTAGCTGAGGTATTCCCTCCCCTCCCTGCACGGAGACCTGTGTTCAAGTTTGGCCTCCGCTTCGGTAAGACACTGGCTATGGGGCTAGGCTGAAATGCATTCCTTTATTTCCTCCAGAAAATTTCCTAGCGCCATCTATTCCATTCCGACATAGAACAAACATCCAAATCGCAATTTTCTTTTATGGAATGGCTATTTTCCAGCTCAGGATTTTTAAGAAGACTGTTTGATCAGTGATAAAGTCACCATGTGCCCTAAAAGCAGATGTAACTCCACTAATTGTTGCTAGATATCCAGCATGCTTCCTTGCCTGGTAGGCAATATGGGAACAAGCGTGCAGGAATTAAATTTATTCTTGGAAGGATTTTGAAACATTTCATTTTAGAATCGCTTGACAATTGTGCAGTAAAGCCCCTTCACATGTAATTCGCCTCTCCTTGATTTACGCATTTAACTCTCCTGCTCTCTACTCATAATATCATAGGAGTGTAATATTATATATTTATGATTCTATCATGGCCTGATTTTGAAGCGAAGGGAAGCCGTGCATGCTCAGTGCCTCCAAGAAACACAACCGGACGCTGGTGGGGAAGGGGCCTTCCCTCATGACACCCCGAACTTCCCCACTGCCCTACCAGTGCCTCACATCTGACCCGACCTCGCCAGGCCACCATCACCCCCGAGTCCTCCTCGCCCACCGCCACCACCTGCGCTCGCTGAAGCGACAGCCAGCGGCTCCCCCGGCCCCAAGGCGCTGGCCGCAGAAGAACATTTCAGCGGCCGCGACGGCGACGCGGGCTCCGGCCGTGGGGACAGCTGGCCCTGACCCCAACGGGCCGCCTAACGGTCGCCAACCCGCCTAACGGTCGCCCAACCCGCCTTAACGGCCGGCGCGGCGCGGCCTGGCTGCAGGCGGGCACCCCCGGGAGCCCCGCACCCAAACTTCCCCCTGATCGCTGAGGGGAGAAGGGGGCGACCGGGCACGGGAAGTCGGGACCCCCCCACCTCCGCCCCCCGGCAGGCCGGCGCGGAGTTCCTGCCTTTTCCCCTCGCAACACACACACACGCTCCCCCGGGTGCTGCCTCAACTCTGCCCCGGACGGGCAGCCCCGCCGGCGGGCTCTACCGAGCCCCTCAGCCGGAGGGCCGGGGGGCGCAGCCTCCCCCTCTAGCCGGAGGCGGCCTCCGCGCCGCCCCCCGCTGACCCCCCACCCGAGGCGGGAGGGCGCCAACCCGCGCCTCCGCCGCAGCGCGGGCCGGCAGCGCGTCCCGGCCCCTGCCGGGGGCCATGGAGCACCGGCGGGGCCCCGTACCCGGCCGAACCGCTCCGGCCGCGGCTCGGCCGCAGTCCCGGCAGCTCACCGCTCCGGCGGCGCCGGGGCATGGTCGGCCGGCGGGGCTCCCCGGCCGGGCGGGGAGGAGGGGAGGGCCGGCAGTGGGGGATTCCTGGCCCCCCAAAGGAGGTGGGGGAGGCGGGGGAGGGGAGGCGGGGGGGGGGGAGGGGAGGCTGGGCTCCCGGAGAAGGAGACGATCGCTCGCACAAAATCCTGCGTCTTCAAAGCAGCCCCGGCGGGCAGGGTAAGTATTTTGGGGGAGCCCCCTGCCCCCGCCGCCCCCCTGCCCCAGTGCAGGGACGCGGAGCGGCGGAGGGATGCGTGCGGCCGCCCCGGGCGGGGTCTCCCCGCCGGCTCGGGGCGGGGAGGGGGGGGAATTGTGCGCAGGGCCCGTTCCCTGCCTGGTGCGGGATCGGTTGGAAGCGGTGAGCTTCCCCGGCTGGGGACCGGGGAGACGGGGGAGGAGGGGGATGGGTCTGCTTGTCTTGCCGTGCGAGGGTCTGAAACCCCCCCAGCCCCCCTCCCCCCCACCTACCCACCCCCCAAGCGCGTCAGGGCTTTGCCTCTCCCAACCAAGCTTCCCTGTGGCTCCTCTTCGCTCCTTAAAAAAAAAAATAATATATATATATATATATGCCCCAAAGCTAGAGAGAGTGAGAGTGAGGAGGTGGGGGGTGGTTGGGGGGGAAGGGCTTCTCCGAGGAGCGGGAGAGAGGCGGAGGGAAGAAGCCGCCGAGATCCCGGCAGCTCCCCTCGCTCTGCCGCCGCGCTGCTCTGCCGGCGCTCGCCTGCCGCCGGGCGTGAGGAAGGGGGTGTGCGGAGGTAAGGGCTGTCACCGCGCTCCCGGGGTAAAGAAGGGCTGCCGCTGCCCTGCCCGCCTCGCCAAGGTCGGGGGTGGGGGGGGGAAAGCAGCCCCCCTGGCCCCCACGCGTGTCCGGTCGCCTCCCCGCCAGCCAGCCGGCAAGTTACTTTGTTCGCAGAGGTCCCGCGGAGGAGGTTGGGCTGCCGCGGGCGAGCGGGCGGCAGCGGCGGACACCCCCGGGCGGCCGGCACCGCTCTTATCCCCCCCAACCCGTGTTCAGGTGTCACCAGCCGCCGCCGGAGACTTCCCGGGAGGGAAGCCCCCCCCTCGAGGAAAATCCGTGTGCGCCTTCCCCGATAGGCTTTCTTCCCCTTGGGTATCCGGAGTGGTGGAAGTGGAGGAACTTTCCTTTGTCGTAGCAGAGGATTTAGTGACCGCCAAAGTTTTGTTCTGGGAGGAAACCGTTCGATAAGTTTTTCAGGATTCGTCCTAAATTTCGTCTAATTTACTACGCTGTTCTTTGGTATCCGGCACGCTCAAAGCAGTGGGGCAGTGAAAAAAAAAAAAAAGATTTGGGACGTTTAGGTAGGGATTTCATTGCTTTTAATACATTGCTTTTTTAAGAACTGCATTTTATATTTTGCACATTTAGATGGGTAGTGTGGAATACGTTTGTAAATGCATATGCTTGCTTGTGGATAACATAGAGGATAAAGATGGGTAACATGTAGAAACTAGACAGATTTTAAACATTCCATTCTCTTTGGCGGAAGATCAATAGTTGAAGATTTCTGCTTACACAATCTATACCTTGACAATATCATAATTAAGAGAGATGCTGATAATGTATGGTATTGATAGTCATTTCAACTTCAGTTAACACTTAATGAATTTAATAGGTAATTTAGAGTAATATAAAGGAGTTTTGGATATTCTGCATAAACTAATAACTAGGCAAGATTATTAAACTTTGTGATTGGCTCCTGATAAAGTGGACTCTCAGTTTTTCAGAATAATATCAGTAGATATTTAAATACAAGACTACATTTTAAATGTGCATGTCAGAAATTTGACTACCAAAAAAGAGTATATATCTTGAGAAGACCAATTAAAGAATCATTATATGATGGTAATCTGCGTTGCACCCATTTGTAATAAACGGTATCATGATTCCAGGCACTGTAAATTTTCTGATCTAAGCAAATACAGAAAATTACTTTCTATTTTCTATATGGATTTTTTTGAAATTCTTAAATGTAATGGCCATCACATGATACATACATGCATTGATTGATGTCAATTATGGGCCATGAAATTTTAATGGTATGTTTAAACAATTTTAGCTTGGCACTTCTGGTTTATTTCATTGTCTCAAGCTATCTGAGACAGAAGAATCTTAAAATTTTTTGCTTGTACATTATTCCCTCTGTCTCTTTTTTCCTTGCTCTCTCATTCAGTCTAATTTAAAGCAGAGTAGCCGCTGAGAATACCTGTACATGTTCGTGTGAAGAAAAATGCCCATTTTAAAGATATACAAATCTTCTTGGTAGATGAGAGCAAACCCCTCATGCCCTCTACGAAAACATATTGAGCTCATATTAATAAGATATTTGTTTTGGTATTAGTTTGTGATGCCAAACAACAAACATGAGAGAATGCAAAGATGAAGCTGGCACTCTGATCTTTGTTTAAACAGGTCATGGTTTTTATTTAATGCTGTGTGCTCATTACAGGAACTGTCAGCAGGAATGTAAAGCGGAATTCTGATTTGGCGTACATAGCCAATTCTGACATTGATGTTTCAGATTCTTGAGTTAATGGTTCATAGAATGTAGTGTTGTTTGTGATGCTGTTTATTTATTTGAATTTATTATATGGAATTAGGGAAAAAATGTCCGGATAATGCCCTTTCAGGAACCAGATATGATCAAATACGTTGCCTCAGATGAAGTCCTCCTCACCTGAAGAGTTACACAGGAATGCGCTTTTCTATATAGTAGAACATGTAGAGGTGTAAAAAAGGTTACTATTTTTTAAGTCAGCTGGAGTTCTGCCACTGAATTACAAGGAAGGAGACTCAAATGCCCTGTAACCAAGTACTATTTAGTCGGTTATCCAGGTGGTTTCTTTTTTCAGGCATATGGAAACAATATCAAATAGTAAATAAAAATTTACATTTACAATTGAGAATTTTAATACTTTTGTCGATGAAAACAGTTTTCATCTCAAATGACTAATAAACACAGTAAAAATAAATCAGTGCAGTCCACTTGATTCTTACTGAACCTTCCTTCGAAGAATTTAGAGAGGAAGGGAAGAGCCTTTTCACACATTTCTATTACATCAAGACATATTAAAGTATTACAATGTACACTCTGACCTCTCAGAATAAGACTAAGTGTAGTGCTGGAAACTTTAATTTGGATGTTCTGGATCATATGCCAGTTTGGATTCTGTGGTCATTGTCCATAGGTAAATTGGGTCTGTGTGAGAGTATCTGCGAGCAAGGTGGTCTCTAATTGTTACTTCTAACTTAAATACATGTTTCTGTTTAAACTCTGTATATTCCAGGTTATGTTTCAAAATATAAGCAAGGTAGTAATTTAAGAGGGTCCTTTAAGGTCACTGGACTGTTATCTTTTGACTTTCTATTAGAAAGTAATTTTTTTTCAGGCTGGTGTTATTACAAATAAAATAATGTGAATGTAATGCTTGGGCAAGGTTGCAGAATGACAGTCCAGTATAAGATCTATTGCAAAAAGGAGCAGAGCTGTTATGGTAATGGCTATTCACCTGCTTCTGCAGTGGCCACCTCTGGAGGGTAAAACAGTTCATTCTTTGTGACTGCTCACTGCTTGACCTCATTGTTGAAACTGTCAACAAGTGTGACAGTTTTGCTGTGATTTGATACGACAGTGGAAATTGTATTAGAATTAACAAATAACCATCACGGCATATATGTAGTAACTTGCAGTCATAACTGATTTGGGATTCATTACACTAACCTAGATACAAAATGCTAAGTGTTTTCCATTCAGTCACTATTAAAAATGTTATTATTTACTATGGGAGTAAGATTGGGTTCACAATGTCATTTAAATATGCTGTATTGTGTGTGACTATGGAGAGCCGTATTAGTGTAATAAGGGCTTGTCTTCTTTTTTACACAGATTTGGAGGTGTAATAGTTATGTATAATATATTTCAATTGCAAGTATTTGCCTTTGCTTGTTATATATTTTTAATTTATATGATTCTGCTAAAACCAAGATTACTATATTTAGCATATATCACTTTTTTGAAAGCTGTTTTTTAGGCGGCATGCCCTCTCAACCTTTTAAAGTCAGTTCCTTTGCCATATTAGCCAGTCCAGCTTCCCTTGTGGCAGGTGGGGGTCTTGCCATTCAACCAAAGACTGAAGCCAGCAGAGCAGCTGTAAAAGCAGCATACGAAGGAGACTGATGGTTGCTGATATTTTTGACTGTTTTTTCTCTGCCTTTTGCTAATTGGCTGTTTTGCTCAAGCTCCCTCTTTGCCAAGCTCTTGCAGTCGCATCACTTAGCTTAACGTGCTGTATAGCTCAAACATCCTGCATGCCACTTTATTTTTTATCACCTTTTTCCTCCTCTCACTGCCTCTGTCATACCCCATCTTCTCTCTGCTTTTGTCTTCTGTGGCACTAATCCCACTTATTTTTTCCTTCTCCATAAAAGAAAACGGAAGGAACATAGTGCTCTGCCATTGCACTGATCATTTCGGTGCGTTGCTGTATTATTTTTCTCCCTTATACTTTGTTGAGTTTCTGGAGACTGTAAGCTGTTTGGGGCAGAGATTCTCTGTTACTGCATGGTAGTACAGTGCCTAGCAGAGTTTGCTGTTGGTTTTCACTTGGTCTGTGGACATTCAGCTAATAATAAATAGTAATTCTAGGATTATTTCAGCTTTGTTGGACAGCCTTTCCTCTGGTTCTTTGTTAGTAAACAAAAAATTTCTTACTCAGAGCTTATCTTCACTGTATTGCTGTTCTGAGGTATATCTCAGTTTTGCCCCTCAAAGCCACTTTGTCCCTAGCGTGAGTAGTTTTTGGTAAAGTTCAAGATACCTTGCCTGTTGCAGCAGGGGTGGGATGGATTAAAACTCAGCTACTACCAGTAGTTAATAATCTAGTACCTCAAACAAGAACCAAAACAAAAAAAAATGTCAACTTCAACATGTTTTCAACACATCTCGTTGGAAACTTCAGATTTGTCAACACCAAAAAAAAATATCCCGATTTCACCATGTTGATTAGGTAAGAGAGAAGGGAAAAGAAACCTCCAAAATGTATAGTGGGTTCCTTTCACTACTTTGATACTTTTCTCCTCGGTATTTTTTCATTTTGATTTCCCTTTGCTTTTCCCCCCTGAACTGTTTGGCATTGTTTTAGCATCTTGTGCATCACATGAAAATTTGTAGTTGGTCCAAATAAAATTTTCAAAATAGTTCTTCAAGCAGCCAGCGAATCAGCTGATGTACAGTGTGTGCAGCTCGGAGTCACAGTTCAGAGGCAGCCAGCCCAGTCGCTCACCAACTATTCCTGTCACTTGGCACAGCCTGTGCCGTGTCTTGCAGTGTGATAGCTTCCACCTGAGCTAGCCTACCTGCCATGGAGTGCCGTGAGTGCACTCTCTGAGCTCTTCTCCTAAATCCTGCTTTTTTTATGAGTAGCCTCTTCAGCTTCAGGGAGAGTGGTGATTTGAAGCATCCCTGTGTGAGAAAGGCGCTGTAGGACTGGATGCTTTGCTAATCAGTAGGATCCATTTTAGGTCTGAAGAATAATATCCAGAGGTCTTTGACCTGAAATGCTGCCCCTCAGGACCAAGTGTCTGGGACTTTTCCCGTACTGTGTCTCTTTTTCTTTGAAGGGAAAGGTTTAGTTGCCTTTGTCTCCGTTTCCTGTGGGCCAGGTAGGGGGGCTTTTTGCAGACATGACTTTATGGGTAGGAGGAGTGAGTGGGCCAAACAACTGTTGAGTGTTTTTATCTTACATCAGTCCTGGGGAGGATACCTGGAAAAATAAACAGAACAAACCCAGTGACATTAGTCAGATGACATGAAGGATTTCAGTGGGATGGATGCAACTAAGTGAGTGAAAAGTGGAAGCAAAAAAATTAATAGGACAATTTTCAAACTTTTGTGTCTAAGACAAAAAAATGTAGCTGTTAAGGATTTGCTTGATTAAGTTTATAATTAAACTTCAGGCCTTAATAGAAAAAGATATACTGATCTCAGAAGTAGTATCACTATAAATATATTTACATGTAAGCTGGTTCTGCATTCCATCTTATATATATTTGTGTGCTGATACTTAGGCATTTCATTCATCTTGAACTACAGGAATAGACTGGCCACTTTTATTTTCCATTCTTGTTTATTGACATAGAGATCAGCAACCTCTCAAGAGGTGTTAGTGTTAGATTTCTTTCTGAAATCATATGAGAATATTGGCAACAGAAACTCATCTGCAACCAAGAGGTGCTGTTGCACCAAAAGGGAAGAAAGACCCTGTGAACCGTCTTACCAGTATTAATTTGCCTGTATATGAAGCAGCAGCTCCTGTCTCCTGCTAAACTCTGAGCAGGGGAGTTGCTGCCTCTGCTGCTGGGTGTTCCAGGGGTGCTGTGTGCCATTCACCTCTGCCCTGAGCCACCCTGGCATCTCTGCTGTACTTTGCCGACCCATAGACTTAACACTTCTGGTGCCCAACACTGACTTTGAATGCTTATGTGAAGACTACTTGAACTGTCTACTAAAATAATCCTCTGCTCAGTGTTAGGCTTTGACATATTCTGATGTAATTTTGGTATCGGAGCGAACACGCTAAACCAGATGAGATGTATTCTGCCCTCAGATATGCATGAATGATCAAATCGGTCAAATTCTGCGATTTATACACAATTTCCATTGAAATCGGTTTGAATAAGTGTGTGTCGCAGGCGAGTGGGACTTGACCTAGTGGGGTTTGTACAGGTGAAGGCTAAGAAATGAGCGTGAGGCCACTTGTCACAAAAGGGTGAAGAAAAAGAACATTCTTGAGTTAAAAATTAAGCCAAACTGTTTCTTAAGTAAATAATATTTCAGTACTTACATAGTCTTCTTCTCAGTAAATAATATTTTAAGAGATTCAAGAGCTTAATCAGATGACATGCCCAAATTGCAGACTGAAATGTAGAATCAAATCCCCACAGCCCTAATTTACTCCTTTTGTAATGTCCATTTTGGATCATTTTCCCACATAACCTGTATTTTTAGCTATTTTCCCTTAGAATGAGTAGTATTATCATTTTGTGACTTGTAATTTGTCTTTTATGAACATATACTCATGATTTTCAGTAATGTAGATTTTGAAATACTGCCAGAGATGAAGGCAAAATTTTAGAGTGAGGAATCAGTTTTGTGGCTTTTAGGTATTTATTTAAAATTTCCTTCCCTAGAGGTAATTACTTAAATAGATTAGCTACCTCTGCAGGTATTTTGGGTTAAATATAGGTAATATCGAGCCAAAACAGTATATTTTTCAGGGAAAAAATGTGGTTTTACTTGAGAAAAATCTCTCCATTTAAATGTTTTATCCAAATATGATAATGTTTTATACATTCAGGCAAGATCATATGTAGGATTACAATAATGCATTTAGCCCTGACAAATGTTCAGTCTATTTCTAAGTCTTAGAGTATTGCACTGTTTAAGTCTAAAATATATTGGATATATTGTAAAGTGGAAGTTTAAGGTGAAAACAAAGCAATATTATTAGGTTGTGTGTATTTTTAAAACTGAGTAAATGAACAGTTATTTTGATTCAGAAAATGATACTGCTGAAGAGCCAAAATAAAATTAAATCTTCATAAATAGGATATTCAGTTACTGTAGTTTTGGGAACCTAGGTAGAAAAACGAGAAAAAGTAATATAAAAACATACAATCATAATTCAAAATAAGACTAGCTAAGAGGTTTCCAAGTGGTAACTGCTTTAAATAAATACAGAATTAGATTTCATCGGCAGATGTGCAAGTTTTGTATTTTCTGAACTCATTTGTCTGTCTCTTTTTCTGGACGCCAGGTCGGAACTTTGGCATGTAGTAGGTACAGTATATTTTTGAGGGAGCTCTGCAGAAGTGGATGTTAGGGCATAGTTCCAGAAGACAAATAATTTATCTCATTTCCTACTTCCTGTGTCTATATAATTTTTTTTATGACAGTTAAAGCTAACAAGTATGTTAGTTTTTTTGTAAATAAAGTATTGAGAGAAACATATATAATATTTGGGTTTGAGAGCAATGGAAGAAAGCCAATTTGAAGAAAAAAATTAATTTCAATGAAGAATTTTGTCATACTATGGCAGGTCATTAGATTCAGCAAAGGAGAACAATGATGTGTGTTTTAGCATGGTGAGAAATATCTTGGGGGGTTTTGTTGTTTTTTTTTCCAATGCAGGTTAAGTTAATTTTAATTACAGAGAAATAAAAGGTCTTACTTAAGTTGCTGAATTTTTTCACGTTACGAAACACATTTCTCGGTGCCTTGTAGATCTGCAGTTAACAAATATGTGATATATATGACAAGGGACTGAGTATTCATTGGTAGTGAAATATGAGATTCTAAACAGAAGAGGATAGATCTTGCATTTCTTCTCATTGAAGCCAGTAGGATTTTGAGGCATACAAGTAACTCAGGATTATGCCCCCTGGTTTGGGTTATATGGGTGGGAATAGCTCTGACTTCCGGGGAAAAAGTACAGTCACAGAACTGAGTATTATTTGGCTGATAACAGTTAGCAAATTGAGATTTGCTGGCACAGAAAACCATCTCAGACGTGTTTTAAAAAGACCACCCAAAGAGTCCCCTTAATAAATTAGGGGGATGGTACAACTTCTTTCAGCAGAAGCCACTGAAGAGAGCAGAGACTGAAAAATGAGATGCTCAAGATCTCTTTCAATTAAAGATACACCATAGGCAAGGGGTTTTGAAAATACCATAGTGGAGCATATGTGCTCTAGTCACCAGATGAGGATTGTGAAATCCATGGTAAGGAGGCACTTGTAAAGGTTTTATACCAATTTTTGACCTTAAGACAACTTTACAAACTTGCACTGTAATATAACTACATGCTGTGCCCCGAGGAGCAGATGGAGCAGTGTATGTTGCCATCTCATGGTACTCACAGAGTGGATCGGTGAGCGTGTTCTGTTTTGTTTTGGGTTTTTTTTGGAGATAAATCTGCATTACAAAACCGTCTCCTGTTTGTACACTTACTTGCTGCTTAAACCCGGGGATTTCTTAGCCTGTGTGGATATGAAGTTAGAGCCGCCCTTCGGCGGTGGTCTCGGCGGTGGTGGCCTGAGGCAGAGAGGCGGCCAGGGCTGGGTGCCAGCCCTCTGCGCGCTCGGCCAGCGCTGGGCACGGAGGGGCTGCAGGCGTGAAGGCTGTCACCGTGGCACGTTTCACCACCGCTAAACTGGCATTTAGAAAAATTAACGATGTGCTCAAATGCCGTACTGCTTCTGTAGCTGAAGCAGGGTGAGGTTTCCCGGCAGGATTTCTAGGTCACTACGTTCCTTGTGAAGAACTCTGGGAGGTTTGTGAGGGCGGTAAACACCTGAAATGGCATGATAGGTTATGGGATTGTAATTCAGTTATCCTTGAGGAGTCTGTTATTTTTTTATCGCTGTTGTGTAGTTCTCATTGACACAGATTGCAGGTAGATAAAGCCTTTGCTTTGGGAAAAAGGGGTGCATGAGGGCATATTTCACTTCAATACATTGCAGTTTTATTTGTTTATTTTTCCAATGCAAAGGGAGATGTTTCTGTGTATGACAAATCGTATTCATTTAGAAAGCCTAATGATTCCATCAGTAGAAATGTGCATGATCGACCTAAATCTACAAGTATCTTGATGACATTTGGTTATGCTGCCTTCACTTTAAGGTCCTCATTTGTCAAGTGAGTCCAGACCAGTCTGGTAAGGGGAGACTTGATGGTTTTGGTTTGCCAGGACTTGCATTCTGTTTCAGAAAATGAAGAGGAGGAAGAGGAGAGTGTATCCCTTTGGAAAAGCTTTCATCTGCAGAGTGATTTGCTTGGCTCATCCTTTCCCACAGAATAATGCCTTTTTAGGATTATTTCAGTATTCATTTCCTGATGGCAGAACTGAACAAAGATAGCAGACTAATTCCATTGATTGGCTTCTATCTGTAGTATCTGAAATGGGTATTTTAGACAGCAAAAAACCTTTAGGATTTTCAGTCTATTTCTCATAGTAAGCGACTGTTTTACTGATTCCAGTGTGTTCGCTTATTGCTGGTCAGTCTATAACAAGATTTGGGGGGGGGGATGCGTTAAAACAAAAATAGTAATTTGTGGTAATGAAGTCAGACACTAGTGGTTATAGGAATGTTACTACGACAATTGGGACCATTGCTGCAGAATACTCTGTAGCCCTTTTTTTGGGTTTAAATAAAGGGTCTACTTCCCTGGGTAAAGGGTGACCTGACAGTGCACGAAGAGCACTGTAGTGCAGTATAGGGGAAGACCTGAACCCTTGATGAAGTTCTTGAAAGGTTTTCCGGTTAACAGTATCCGAGGTTTGCACAAGAAGCAACTGTGTCACTATGTGGTTTATCACAAACTCTCGTGTGCTTCTTTAGGGTATTTTACTGCTGTTGTCTTACTGGCTTTCCCTGAAAAAATACGGCTTTGAAGTTTTATAGCTGCATGAAATGCCTTTTTTTTTTCTTTTTTAAACTACATTTCTTTTCTTCATTGCTTCCCCAAATCCCAGCTTGTCAGTGTCTCTGAACAAAACTAACACATTTTCTGTAGCTACCTCTTTGCCATTGATCTTAGTACTGCTGAAAGTCCCAGCGTCCTCTTATTTGTTCATATTATCTCACTGTTATTAGTGCAAAATCTGGCAACTGCCTCTCTTCAACTCTTGCTGGAGTATGCTATCGCCGTGTTGTGTTTCTTGACCTCCACATTTTTTGTAACCTAGTGAAGTTCATTGCTTAACAGGTAACTCCTTCACAGTTTTCTCTCTTGATTTATAACTTCTTTTTTACTATCATCATCGTCATTGTCAGTATTTCTTCTTGGTTTCTAATTACTATTTCAGTGATATGTGCTTGAGCCGTGTTGGTTTTGAGTCTAGATTCATATTTTTTATTGATGGAATAATTTTCAGGAGGTCTCAGTGTTTTTAAGCTAGAGACAAAGGGTAGATGATGGAGGGAACAGCGGGGATGATGGAGTGAGATATGGTGAGAGCAAACATGAGGGTGAACTGAAGGATGAACATAAAGCAGAATCTGTGAGTGAAAAAGTGAGATTAAAATAAAAAGTTGGCTTGAAAATGGAAAAAAGAGAAATAGGATGCATAAACAGTCTGGAAAGTTCATGTAAAAGAGGGAAATTATTATGCCAGCTCTACAAAAAGGCTGTGAGACGAAAATACCAGAAAATTCAGGCTGAAAAAGTAAAAAAAAAATTAATACAAAGATTTATTTGAGGATCTCATCGAAGTAGTTAAATATACATCTGGGTCCAGGCACCTGCCTAGTCCAGTAATTCCTGAGGGAAGATGTTGCAGTCCACATAGTTTATGGCCTGATGCAGAGCCTTCTGGAGACGGTGGAGCAGTATCCGTTGTACACAGTGGGCTTTGGGTCAGAGCTCTGTGAACATTTGAACACAGGCTGGAGAAAGCAGCAGAAAAATAATGTATGGAGAACATTCCTGCCATCAGTAAGAAGATGGCTTAGCTGATTTAATAGCTTTTTCTCAGTCTGTGATTCTAACAGCCAGGTTTGTGATATTTATTTTAGTATTCATGTTCTTGCAGTCCTTTTTACATTTCTCTGTTTTTCCCTGGCAGACATCCCGCAGCTCCATAAGTCTGGGGGAAGAGGATGGTTAGCATGTTGTTGCTGTGGGGATTTGAGTCTTAATGCTCTGTGTTGTTAATGCTGGGCATATAATTTTAAAACTTGCATGCTATGGAAGCAGATAATTATTTCCCTGCTGCATTTTGTACTCTGGTTTGGGGAAGGAAGAAATTTTAGAATATTAAAAGAAAGAAAGTTACAATTTGGGGGACTATTGAAAATGGAAACAGAAAGAGGGGAGTAATGGGTGTCAGTCTGGTTATCAGTCAAGCTGGAAAGAGACAGCTTGTTCTGTCGAACACCAAGAATGTTAGTAGTAAGCCAACCACTTATGCAGGAAGAAAGCCCTAGACTGAAAGGTAAGGTTCAAAGACATCTGTGTGTGTTTCTGAAATGAGATTGAATTAAGCTTGCTATTGAATTATGCTTACTGATTATGTCTGTTACATAGCTGATTTTTGTTTAGCACAGGCTATTCGTACGAATGCCAGTTATTTTATTTTTATTGCAGGATCTGGCTTTCTTTTCTGGTCTTGGGTGCTTTTTATGTGTCCAGAGTTGATGCTGGGTGACTGTTGTTTGGCAGAAGGCTTAGCAGTGCTGTCACATCTCTTTTTTTTTTTTTTTTTTTTTGTCCTTTTCTTTTTCCTTACCTCAAGTGAAATATGTTGTCTTCCCATTTTTTACATGTTTATATGGTGAACTTCTTGCTGAATGTCTGTGGTTCGCATCATCTCAAGCTGGCCTAATGGCGTGATTCATACTCTCCCATGTGCAAGGATTGATTCCTTTCTTAAAAGAACTCTTCAGGACTAATGGGCGTATCAGGGGTGTGCTGGCTGTGGTTTGTTTCTGTTTGCAAACGAATTTGTTCTTTTGAGTTGCTTTGTGTTGGTAAGTGATTTTTTCCACTTACCCAGAAAGCGAAAGCAGAGCTTAAGAGTGGATATTGGGGTACCCGCAATACATCTGTTGTTTCTGCATCATATTTGATGTGTAACTTGAGAGAAGTCATAAAAGACAGGACCCAAAGAGGAGGCTGGCAGAAGGCATTTTCTCAGCTGCTGTGAGTTCCTGGGAACTTACTAAGGCCAAAGGGAGATTCTAGGTCCCCAAGGCAGTGCCTTAACTTCTTAGTAACTGCAGTTCAGTTGTGTGTAAAGTGGGCATAATCACTGAATTATAAAATAAAGGCTGTGTTTTTCAGGTAGTTTGAAATCCTTATGTAGATCTGTGGAATTACAAGTTATTAATCTTACTGGAGAATATTTCTAGAGGTCACTGGTTCTAATAGTTTCTTTCAAACAGAAGTAGGTTCACTTAGAACAGTTTGCCCCTTGTAAAATCTCTGACCTTGCCTATTCAAACTTCTTTACAAATGCATCATTTAATACAGGAGGCTCCTCAGGGAGGGTTCTTCACATCTGCCATCATAATTTCTTATTTCCTAAATGCAGCAATTTGTACTTGATTATTCTTACAAGGATCGTGCCTGCCGTCCCTCCCCCTGCTCTGGCACATTCCTTTGTGCTGCTGCTTGTTCTGTAGCTTGAACGCGGCATCTGAGAGTGTTTTCAATCCCAAATTTTCTTTGTTGTTATTCTGCCATTTCCTTACCACTCAATTCTAGGGGAGGGCATGAAGGAATCTGCTGTTTTATTCTCAGACTGTTTTCCTGCAGGTTGTTAGTGACAGCAAGTTGTCATCATTTTACAGCCATTCAGCAAGTAACAAAACTGAGCTGAATCTTTCATTTCAGTTTCCTAAGGACAAGATTTCCCAAAACAAAAATACACCGCAGCTTCTTGGAGCACTTAACATCTGTAGTAGTTAAGCAAGGGACTGAAGCCCAGATTTTTAAAGATGCTTAGGTGCTTGACTGCCGCTAGAACTGAATTGGACCAAAGTACCTGTAAATAGCTTTAAAAATTTGAGTGATTATGAAGACCACCTTCATCCATCACGCTTGGCAGCGGTCCCTTCAGAGTGGAAGTAAGGCACATCAGCAAGGTCACACAAAATACTTGCAGTCTTGCTTTCCAGAAGCTGCACATACTAAGTGAATTGCTGCATTCTAGCATGGCTTTTCATGAAATACATCTTCTGAAGCAGACTACTTATATTCCCTAGAAGAAGAGAGCCCTCGCTTTGATGAAAGTAAATATTTAAGACAGACAACTTTTAAAAAGGATGCAGAATTATACTGTAAAAATACCCACCTTTATAGCTTGTAATCCATTTTTTATTAAACTGGGAAATAAAAGTAAAATTCACATTTAAATTACTTTCTTCTGTTTCTAGGGGATACTCTGCATTCCAGTTGGTTTCACTTTGCTGTTCCTCTACCCATTGTCAGTGCTGCTGTTCTAGGCTTGCATAACCTTCAGGGAAAAATTTATTCCCAAACATAAAACCTGTATGGATTTTACTTTTTTTAATATTTAGTAACATTTAACTGTGTGTTAGCCTTTGAATCACTTTCTTTTTTCCAGTGAATCCAGAATGTTGGGCTAGCGCTCACTGCGAAGAGAACGTGTTTGAAGAGGGGTGTTCGTGTCAGGAGTTCCTTCGGTGATACTATAAAACCAGGAGCAAGTGCACAGAACGCTATTTGCTCTGTTCCTTAGGATGTAAAGAGCAGCCACTTTCAATGCTTCCCCATAATAAATGGCACAGACTTTCTGAAGAATTGGTTAAATTGATTCTTGTTTAATTAACTCACATTTTAGTCATACACACCTGTATGTATTCAATTTCAGGTTTGGTGGGGTTTTTTTGAAAGAGGATGGGGAATAAACATTTAGCAATGCAAGAAAAAAAGAAAGTAAGTGATTGTGTTGAAGAAACGTTATTATTTGACACACCATTCTGAAGAATGACTGCCTTGTCTTTTAGATTTGTATTAAATTTCTGAAATACTTGAGAAAGTTGCCCCTGTGTTCTGTAGTAAGTTTACTTCCACTCCCTGCTTCCCACCCCCAGCGAAAGTACGTTCATCAAATTGCTGAGTTGGAAAGGTTTGTCATGAGTTCTTTGGGCTGTGTGTCTTCGTCCCTCCATATCCCCCCTTCATGTTCATCTCATATTAAATAAAGCAAATTCCAAACAGATTAACTGTCAAACAGTTACGCTCCATCTCTTCAATCTGCTTTTAGGTTTTTCGGAGGGGAGCGTGCTGATTAGGTAAGGAGATGTCATGGTCTTCTTCCGTCGATGTAGGAAGATAGCAGATATGATCGCCTGAAAAAGCCGAACTACACAGTGCAAGCATGGCTTTTGCCCAGTCGCACATTATGGCAGCTAGAAGGCATCAGCACAGTAGACTCATAATTGAAGTGGATGAGTACAGCTCCAACCCCACACAGGCTTTCACGTTCTACAACATTAACCAGGGACGTTTTCAGCCCCCACATGTGCAAATGTAAGTATTATAGTTCTGTTATTGCTCTAGCACAGCCTTCTGAATTGTTATTGCCTTGTCGATGTGGTATTTGATGGACCAGTCAAAAAGGATTCAAAGAGCACTGTTTTGCTGCCTTTCTAATAATAATTACTGTAATGATACAAAATCAGTCTATTTGGAAAGTATAAGTACTTTGTTAAAGGATGAGAGAAAGATCACTCCACTAGCATAACTTTAATACGTAATACTTATGTATTAAAAAGAGAAATAAATAACAAACAGTGGTGATAAAATAAGAGATGCTACAAGGATGATACTTTCTGCAATCTAAATAATGTTTGTTTGCATTTTGCACTTGCTTATTGATGTAAATAGCTATTGAAAATACCAAGCCTTTATCTGTACGACACATATTATTTGGTTACTTATATTACGGCTACATACAAGGGAAAAATCACTTAAATAAATAAAATAGTGTGGGCACCCATCCGACAACTTACTTCCATACCGATGTGCCGAAGATGCCGAGTGCTTAAAGAGTAATTAAAATAATGTGTTTGTTTCTGACTTCTCATATAATGACAACATCAGTAAAATTAACTGCTCTAAATGATTTACTTGTAACATAAAGTGGAGAATTATAATTACAAAATGAAAACTGCCATAAAGTTTAAAGCCAGAAGGAAGAGCAAGACAGTAAAGCTATTACAAATAAATTAAGTATAAAATTCTACTGTAAAGTATTTTTATAGGGAATAAAAATGTCTGCACCATTTTATTGTTTTTATTAAAGAGAGAAGCAGCCTTATCTTTAGATCAGAAGGCTGGTTTTCATTTTTTTAATGGAAACTTTTTCCCTTTAGGAAGATTGAATAAATAATCACCTTATTCACATTTTTGGTATTCAATGTGATTTGGTAATTTACAAACAGCCTATTTACAATAGGCCGTGATTTCTGCAGTTAAAAAACTAAGCAATTATGACTGGTTGAATGCTATGTGTCCATTCAGTGAATGCTTATGTACATTCTTTGGCAAAAATGAGATACTGTATTAAAAGTATCTGAATATACCAGGCTGGTGATCGAACACTCAGTTTTTGCGGGGCAGTGTATTAGCTTATGGTCTGTGTTGGGTGTTTTTAGGTACTATCGAAGTGCAAACAGTAAAATGAGTTGAGTGTTAGCCCTGGGAAACATCTTTTGTTTATAGAGCTGGCAAATGGTAGCAAAAGTACAAACAAACAAATGTGTGTTCAGAAATACTTTTACAAATGAAAATGCCAAACGCAGGTTGCTTTATTTGTCAAGGCTTAGCCATTCTTTGTGAATATTCAGACAGTTCTGGGCACTCATGAATTTGTTCACTGGTCTTAAAAGCTGAATGTTTTTAGTGGGCTGAAAATAAGTTATTTGTTAGTATCCACTTGGTACTCAACAATATGCTGTTTAAACTTCTAACCAGTAACAAATCATATTACTGGGGGGCTTAGACAATCAACTGCATGATAGAAGTTCAGCACCTAAGCAGGTAGTTGAAAATAATCTATCCTTAGAAAACGGTTCTTCAGAAGAGTTTAGCAATCTCTCGTGAATGATTAATACTACTGAAGAAGGTCGCGCAAATAGAAAAACAGGCTAAATTGAAACATTTGCCACAACCTGACCTATTCTTTCTCTTGGTACCGAAATTGAAAATAATGTTTCTGAATACTAGCAGGATTGCTTTTGGTCTCTACCAATGAATAGAAAAATAACAAAGAAGGAAAAACTAGACATAAAAAGTGTAATAAAAGCACCTTTTATTCACATCATTGTTATGGGTGAAATCTTAGCCCTGCTTTAGTCCATGCAAGTTTTGTCATTGACTTCAAGGAGGTGAGGGCTTTGCCTTGTTTTTGTGTATAGTTCAAAGTACCTAGAGTAGTGATGTCGCAGGCAATCATAAGCAGATTTCACATAGACCTGTTAACATTGAACTTGTAGTAAACTACTTTAACCACAGAGGTTTTTTAGTGCTCCTTTTCTTCTGAATTCAATTTGGCAGCTCTTCCTTAGTACTCCATGCAGTTTTATATTTCTTGTTTCGCTTTTTAGCACCCACAACATGCTGACAGCCCTTCCTAGCCCCATCTTAGCCTGGCATTCCTGTGCTTGTGAGATGACTGGGTAGCCACTGACAAGAAGGGTGGTAAATTCTGATAGTGTTTTCAAGTCCATCAGTCATTTCTGGGAAGTTCCTGTCCTGCCACGGAAATCTAGCGTATAAACAAAACTCTGGCAGTGGTTTTGCTCTGAAATTTTTTAACTTTGCTTTTCAGTTTCTCCACAAGTTTTCGTACTGCTTTCAAAAAAACAAATTCATTTGCACAAAAATAATCAACAGATCTTTACTCCTCTGCTCACGCTGCAAGCAGTGCATTGAGTGTTGGTGTGACAGCTGCTGTGGGAATGTGTTACACAAGAATATGGGGATTGAGCCTTCAGAAATTATTTCCAGTAATACAAGTTTTATGCATTTGTGAAACTTGACATATGTTTTTACCTATATCCAGCCTCAGTGTGTGCATATCACTGCAATGTGAAAATCTGCATCTCATTTATTTGAGGTTTTTTGTATTGATGCCTTTTTCCTGTGAAAATTCTCTGGCCCATTGCACAGGATTTAAAAGTTATACATACCTCAGCAACCAGGAAAATGCTGTCCACATCTTCCCTGTCCCCATCCAAACTGTAAGAAAAAGCATGTGTATTGTGTGCTGCATGGGTTGTCATGGTAAGTCTGTTGTTTTTTTCCACTCAGCTTCAGAGGAGTAACATGTGAAATGCATGCTACTCCCCAACACCCAACTTACTGCCGAGCTTTAAAAGATTTCTGAAGGAGAAGAAGCACCTGCTTTAAAGGCTATCCTTCCATGAAAAGTCAAAAAGTTCTATTTTAGACCAGTCCATATCCTTATATTGTGCCAGGGTAGTATGTGTAATTTAAAGATGGCTTACTAATACAACCTGTAACTCACTTTGGGAAGTGCTGGGCAGGGAGAGCAATAATCAGAAATATGTTTGCTTTTTCGCTTGAATGGCTGCAACGATAGCCAGGGTCAGCTCCCCCTCATTTTTATCCAGCCATCCCAGTTCATTTTGAGAAGGAACTCCATGAACTGAATGCATTACACTTCACACAGCTCGCACCTTATGACAAGCCTCGCTCACTAGTCTGAAAGCCACCATGCACCATCCGTATTCCTTTGCACCCCTGCTACCTCCACTCACCACCCACGGAGCTCGCTCTGTGGCAGCTCTCTTCCCTCCAAAATAGGCATTTTTAACATGCCATGGCACTCATGCAGCGGCACCATTTGAGGTTGTAGCCTCCCATGCCTAACTCCCTCTGCATCTAACTCTTTATTTTGTCAGCTGCCCTTCTACATGTGCCTGTGGTCCTCCTGCAACACGCACACTCCCTCAGCCCTACACACAGTGTTTGCAGCTGCTCTCGCTCAGGGTCCAAATGTTCCACTCTTTGTCAGCCAAGTTTTACAATTTCCAGTATGTGTGTGCTTACATATCCCACTAGCATGTACATACTGCTGGGTATTCATTACATATGATTTGATCACAGCTGATTTTACTCTTTGCCTCATGTTTGGTCACTTTCTGCTCAAAACCTGGAAATTCAGAAAGATGCCTACAAGGTACTTGTACTAAAACACTATTTCTCCAGTACTGCTGTAAAAACCCCAACATTTCTTCTTCCTAAAAAAGTATAGGAAGGACGGATATAAAATAATTTGCTCATACTCTGGTTTCATAGTTATATTGTGTGTTTTAGAAAATGCTAAGAACTTTTTCTGTATTTATCAAGATTTGAACTTTTTAGATTTATTCCTCACTCTCTCTCACTAATCTTGTGTAGTTGTTAAAAACACCTCAGTTTACCCGCCTATAAATTTCATAGAATTCTTCTTTGACTTAGGGAAAAGATTGTGTGATTAAAGATTATTATCATATATCTTTCAAGCAATAAAATGCCTTCTGAAAATTTACCCAGTAAACAGGGGTAGTATTATTAATAGCAAAGATCTCTAACTTTTTTCCTGAGTTTATATGAAAGTTAAGCTCCTGAATTGAAGCACAGCCAGCAAGACTTAGGAATATGTATTACATACTGCAACAGTGAACAAAACTAATTTTATTTGTCCTTTCAAAATAGATGTTGTAAAAGTAAAATAATTCGTAACAATTCTATATATCTCTCTGGTTTCTAGTGACATAAATATAACTCTTGCATCTCTGGCTCTTTGATTTTATTCCAGCAGAATTCCCTAACTGGAATAGCAGACAGTGTATGGCTGAATATAGGTACATTTGCTTCTATATATTCTAACAAAATATGGATTGAGGGTAAAAAGATTGAGTTGAAAATAAGTATTCCTCATATAGCAGAGAGGTGTTCTCTGCTTTCGTCTTCTAAATCATAAGTAAGTCTCACCAAACTGGGTCAGATCTTTTCGTTTCCTCAGTTTTGAATATCGAGATTGGGTTCTGAACAATGCAGCCTCACCCCTCGCAGCATCTGATTTCATTTAGTATAATTAAGCCCAGAAAGTTGCCACATTTGTCCTGACAATAGTCAGGCTTGAACGTACATTTACAGCTGTTGTCAGGAGAGTTCTTATCTTGCTTTGCGCATTAACACACTGAAACATATCTCCAAAATGTGTTAATTAAATTTGCTGGAATTATATAACTTACAGAAAAAAAGTTATAATTAGAAAAAATGCATTTAAATGTATTTATGTATCTAAAATAAATCTTTCCCCTGTGTACCGTATAATCATATTTAAACAATGAAACGGGATAGTACTGTTCCTTTGAAACTGGCAATGCCTTTGATTTATTTGTAAGTATTTGTTTCAGAGTTACTGCGATAGTTCAATCTCTTTTGCTTAATCTCTTTAAATTAATCCATCTACCCAACAAATACGAAAATGTTGTGATGTGAACATCAAAAATTTTTACACCTCCCATTAGTGTTAGTTTTGTTTTAATAAATCCCTTCCATCAGACAGATCTAGAAGTCTGTGTAATCTTTTGTAAGGGTAAAAAATAGTATTAGAATTGCAAAACAGATACTAAGAAGTACATAAGTACTTTATAACCTTGTTATGATGCATTTCCTGCAGGGTTGATCCGGTGCCCCATGATGCTCCCAAACCTCCAGGATATACACGATTTGTCTGTATTTCTGATACTCACTCAAGAACTGATCCTATCCAAATGCCATATGGAGATGTGTTAATACATGCTGGTGATTTTACTGAGCTGGGACTTCCTAGTGAAGTAAAAAAATTCAACGAGTGGCTAGGTAGGTATTGAATTCTGTGTGGATTTGAAAGTAAATTTGTTTACTGATTGTATCTGCCCCTTCTGCCCCCCGGTAAAAACCATCATGCACTCAGAAATGATGAATATTAATTTGACTTTTAAATTGGAATGGCAATGAGCGGGAATCAGATTTTTTTTTTTTCTATTTTTTTTTTTAAACAAATATTTTTGCATTTTTCCAACTGAGCAAGTAAGATTTGTGAGACTATTCATCTGTTCTGCCTTCACACTCTCAAGTGTACATTAAGCAACTTCTTGGTGTTAGCAACAATTTAAGTCAGTAGGCCTTTAATGATTTACATAAAACCTCTTACATACATTGTTATGGCTTTGCTTCCCCGCAAAAAAAGTTGTTGTGACTGAAAACATTTGTCTGTTTAACCCCGGAGGCTCATAGTTTTTTTATCTGAGGCTCAGCTGCACCACAGTGATGAATTCCAAACAAAGCAAAACGTGTGCCTGTGGTTGCTGTCTTGGATCTAGCAGACCAGATGTAGATGCCTTCTGTAGGCAACTGTTGGCATTGGTAACTGAAATTCTGTTCCACTGGGCAAGAGAGTGGTGATTTACATGTGCTTCTGCAATGGTTTGTATATGCTAAAAAAAAATGACAGTGAAAATTGGAAAGCGTACACTGTATCCAGACAAAAGCCCTGATCGGTATTGTTCATGCAGCAGTGTGGATACCTTAGTTTAGAATAAAAATGGATTCTGGATTCTGATACTTCATTGTCAAAAAAAAAAAAGGTGAGAGGAAACGGAGGAGTTGGAGACAAAACGGACACAGTTTAAGGGTAATGGTTCTCAGCTTTTAGGTTGTTTT
Organism: Larus michahellis; assembly: GCF_964199755.1. NCBI lineage: Eukaryota > Metazoa > Chordata > Aves > Charadriiformes > Laridae > Larus > Larus michahellis. The sequence continues at coordinate 89,893,493 of NC_133896.1, read as the reverse complement.
TCTTTCCTGTAGTTGATATTTTTGCATTGTTCCTGTCTTTTTTGCTACATGTGACAGCATTCCACACTGGGAAGACACAAAGCAGACAGATGCATGTAGGCAGAAATGGAATATAAAAAAAAGCCAGGACTTCACGATTTAAACAAATATTTACTAGCAAATAATTATCAGCAAGGCTGATAAATATTTATTTGAGCTTGAGAACCCAATAATATGTCCCACATGGAACAATTGCATTGTTCTATGAGTATTAAGGTAGGGACAGCATGTGGAAGTCAAATACTCTGCTATAGTGCCCTCACCTCTGTCTCTGTACCCAAATGGAACCGGTTCATTGTAAAACAGAAAGCAAATTTTAATCCTACTTTGCAGGTCTCTACCATGTATTATAACAATGTACTGAAAATAGCATATAAAGATTATGCAAACCATATGGTTATCCCTTCTAAATAATACCCATTTTATTTATCTGCTATTGAGGGAAGAAAAGTGCTTTGGGATATTGCTAGCGAGCAAGCATGGGGGCTACGCGCATTGCTTGCCTGCACAGTTTTTGTCTCCTTAGTTCTCCATCTGCCTCCCTGCTGGCCACAGCTATAGAGTGTTCTGAAGAAGTCCTTAAGCTGAAATCCTCTCAGTATGGTAGGGAGATTTCACAAGGCATTTCTGTGATGGTCTTTTCATCATTTTTATTCCAAAAGAAGGCTTAATTTTGTGACTTTTCAGGCATCTGTCCAATTTCATGGTAGCGTGCGGTTTGGGGAAAGGTGATCTTTGTGATATGAGTTACATTTTTGCAAGAGCATCTTTGAGAGATGCAAATTTAGCAAGTTAAAGATTTGTTTTAGTTTCTTGGCAACTTGAAAAAATCTGAAATTTAACTTAAATTTTTAATTCATTCTGGAAAATCCAATAGAAAAATAATTTGGAGTCTCTACATAGGTTTCATTCCACTAGCATTTAAAGTTTTGTTCCAAATTCAAAATGTTAAAAACTTTTTTTTTTAAATCACAGTCAATGAGATTTCAAAATGGAAAGTTTATTTTTTTTTGAAAGTTTTTTTTTTTTAAATGAACAATTTATCATCTCTTGAATACATTAAGTGTTTGCAAAATATATAGTAAATGGTAGAATGCTTATAAGTGTTCTCTTTGAGAAGAAGAAATTTCAAAAGTTTTTGCTGGTTATCCACTAGTCTCCAACAGTTTTGGCTTTTCTAGATAGCTGCTTCCAGTACCTGACATGATTTTGCAACTCCCACAGCCTACTCAACCTTCTCCTTCTTCCTTAACTTTTTACTGGTTTCTTGAGAAAGTAATTGACAGACTCTGGCACAGACTTTTACCTCCACTGTCATTCTTACCTGCTGTCACCAAATTTCCCATTCTTTTATCCCATAGCACAGGGCTCATCTTCCCACTTATTTTGTTCTGTGTCAAATCTGTGTCTTCTGCCATTATTAGACTATAACTTTGTTTATGCCTTGGAATAAACACTAGAATATTTGTTTGTTACTCCTTCCCTTGATCTCAGCTTCCTCTTAGGCACTGGATACGTGTCCTACTTCTGCTTTTGCACCGTGTATTTATGTGTAGCATTGATTCCTACCTTTTGGCTTTCTGTTCTATCATACCCTCTCGGGTCTGTGCCACTGTGGTCTGTTGGCCTATTTTGTCTTTTCAAGAGGCCCTTCAGCAAGTTTAGTTTTTATCTTCTGTTCTGCATTAAATTTCTGTGCCTGTCTGATGCAAAGTATATTTTACATTAACATCATTAACTTCCATGGACCTTATGGTTATATCGAGCACATGTTCAAGTGTTGTGCTAATAGAGGCACGTTGGCTTGCTGAGTCATACCCTAAAATATGTTCTCTCTTTTTTAGGCTAACTGTATGTGGGTACACAGGAAGGCCTGTACCAGCTCAGATAATACATCTCTCTAGCCCAGTATTGTCTTTGACTGTGGCTATCAGCCAAGGTGCTCTGCTTTGTCTGCCCCTTAGTCATCTAGTTTTATACTTTTATCCCCTGACTCCTAAAGCCCTTCACTTAATTTCATTTCACTTTGTTCTTTTTGGTAATGAGTTGTTTACTTTCACTTTTCTTTTTCTCAAGCCCCCCTCCCCACTTCCCGGGGAGGGATTTGAGGTTTTACTTGGGCTAGGTTGATGCCTAGCTCTACGGAGGAGATGATATGATAACTCTATGTGCATATTTTCTCAGCTTTCTCTGGTAGGCAGTCCACAGACTTCTTGAATCAAAATACTTTGTATTTAATATACAGATTTTTCCACTCTGAGCTTTTTTATTGCCTTTTGGATCTATCAAATTTTGAGTGCCAACACAGTCTTGCATCACGGTTCCACAATGTGGTATGGATTGTGTGAAGAACTTTGCTTATTTTGAACCTGTCATCTACTAGTTTCATTCGGTATTTCCTAATACTGGCAGAGGAAAGTGAAAAATTTCATTCTACATTCTGCTTAAGAATTTATAGGCTCTGCCCATATCTGCCCTTAAGATATTTTTCAGGCTGAAGACTGTTTAGAAGTCCTTAAATGCCTTTGATCATCTATGTCACTCTTTGTACCTCTTTGTTCTATATCCTTTTAAAAATTGTGAGACGAGAGCTACACATGATCTGAGTACACCACAGTTTTATCCCCTGGCATAATGAAATCTCCTAGTTTGTTCTCTTTTCCTTTCTAGTGTTGTGGATTGTTCTGTTTTTATTTTTGACTGTGACTGAAAAATGAGATGGCATTTTCATAAAATTACGTATTATAACTCTACGAACTCTTTCCTGAATGGTAATATCTAGTTCAGAACCCATCAGTGTGTATCTTTTTTTTCCAGCACTTGAATTATTCTGCATAAATTTATATTCAGTTTCATCTGTCCTCTTATTGCCCAGTCATGCAGTATCGCAATGTACTTTTGCAAGTCAGATTTCTATTTTGCTACCCTTACTCAGGGTAGCTTAGAAAAAGAAGGGAAAAAGGGATGAAGAGTCAGTTTACAATGCCTGCCAGGGGTGCCAACCTGGTGATTTTCCTCCCTTCTTGTCACGAATTGACCTTTCTCCTGTTTTTGTATTTAATCTTTTCCTTTTTTTACCTAGTTTCTTCTCTGACTGTATTTTTCTTACAAATTTGAAAATACAATTCTGGGTAATTCAAAAAACTTAAGTACAGAATATGTATTATGGTAGGGCCAAACGGAAGGCCGTGAGGCCAGTGAAACTTTCTAAGGACATTATAAGGATGCATGGTATGACAGCTTTGAACATATGGTAATTTTCCAGCATGTCCAGGAGATTTTAAGACATCACTTTAAACAGCCGTAAATAATTTGTGGGAATTGTTTCTAAATATATGGACCTGTTGGAGCGGGTCCAGGGGAGGGCCACGGAAATGATCAGAGGGCTGGAGCACCTCTCCTGTGAAGACGGGCTGAGAGACTTGGGGTTGTTCAGCCTGGAGAAGAGAAGGCTCCAGGCAGACCTTATTGCAGGCTTTTAATATATAAAGGGGGCTTATAAGAAAGATGAAGAAAGACTTTTTACCAGGGCCTCTAATGACGGGACAAGGGACATCAGTTTTAAACTGAAAGAGGGTAGATTTCCATTGGATGTAAGGAAATAGTTTTTTACAATGAGGGTAGTGAGACACTGGAACAGCTTGCCCAGTGAAGTTGCGGATGTCCCATCATTGAAAATGTTCAAAGTCAGGTTGGGTAGAGCTTTGATCAGTCTGATCTAGTGAAAAATGTTGCTGCCCACGGCAGGGAGGTTGGACTAGATGATCTTTAAAGGTCCCTTCCAATACAAACCATTCTATGATTCTATGTAATCAAGGCTAGATAAGGTAGATTATATCATAAGATATATCAAGCTCACTATGCACTGTAGTTATTCTTGTCCTCGGCTTCTTCATTATTTTTGTTTTTGTTATTTATTCCCTACCTGCATATAAATCAAATGTTTTGTAGGACAAATACAAAGACACATGTCCTGCTTTAATGCATTCATCAAATAATGACTCCAAAACCATCTCTGTTTTTTATCTCCCATATTGTTGGCAGTGGAAATTGCCTGCTTGGCTCAGTTGCTCTTGTAATTTCCTTTGCTCAAGTCTGTAACATCATTTCCAAATTGTGTATGCTCCAGGACCCACTGTTACTTTGAGCTTGTGGGTTACTTTCCTGGAAATTTAACTAAATAGCTGATCTGTGATAGAAGTTGCAACACATACTTCCATACTCTCTCTGAGAATTATCTTCTGTGCATGGATTGGAAAGATTACTTAAACTAACACATTTTATAATACCCATTGTTTCAGTGTGTTTGCTTGAGATTTTCCAATGTCAAAGACAGTCTTCCTATTTGAAATTCAAGTTCAAGCTAAAGTTGAAATAAAAAAAATAGAAGATGGCTTTGCATTGTAGTGGAAAACAATAATTAGCTCTTCAGAACATTTTCCTGAAAATGTTAATCTTACCTGCATATCATACACACACACAAAATTGGATTAAATGATTTGCCATGCACTTCAGGAATTGACCTGTGCAGATTCATCTCAAAAGATAACATTTTTATTTCAGTCTAAAAATATTTTAGAGTGAAGATGCCTTTCCAGATATTGTAATTAGCACTACTAGAATCACCTGTTTCTAGTATTAGATTGTAGAACAAAATCAGCTAATTTTGGTGAATAAACATCATCCCTACTTTTAGTTGTTAATGAAAAATAAAAGATCTTCAGAAAAGCCTGAAACACTAGGCTTAGCTTTACTTTTGCTTTACTGTTCAATCTTGCAAAAATGAGGGTAGTTACTTTTCTTCCTCTCTTAACAGGTATTTTATTTTTTTACGTTCAATAATACTCACATTTAAACCAGATTAAAATTGTGCTGAAGAAGAAAGAAAATCAGCTTCAGAGCAGCAAAAGAAATTAGAATTTATAAATTGTAGTCATGCCATTTTGACCATCGGTAATTACACTATTTTTATGTTAATGTAGAAACCCCTTGAAAGAAGTATTTAAGCACTAATTATCTATTTACAAAAGAATGGCTTTGGAAATGCAGTGAAAAACATTGAGCTGTGTAGGGATTTAGAACAGATGTCATTTTTAAAAGACTGGGCATACTAAAAAAAGTGTTGGTTTTTATTGCATTTCTTAAATGCGTGATGGCTCAGATCTGTTTGTACATCTAAGGCTCAGACCGTACAGCACACAACAGTGCACTGCAACACACTCTTCCAGTATTTCTCCAGTTCTAGGGAATTAGTGTCTCCTGAAGGCTTCTGAACGATAAACTGGCTGCTGAGAGTCTCAAGGAATTTCTAAGCTACATCCCTGTATTGGGAAGATGGCCCAGAACAACTGTTTTCCAGGTATGCTTCCCATGCTAGTGGTGAGAAGCTGTGGAAGCTATAGGAGTGGTAGGTGCAAAAGGATTTTTCCTTCATTCCCTCCTTCCAAACACATGCATGCTTTTGGGGGATTTCTTGCACTTTGTACTAATACTGAGGTTGCTTTTTTCCACTGATGGAGTGGAAAGTAGCCAGACATCAAGATTCTGAGTCTCTGGGATGACTCACCTAAAAATATCCTGTGATTTTCATAAATATTGAGATCCCTGACCCCCCAAATAAGCAAAAATATCCTGTCTTGTTCCAGACTAGCTGACAAGCATAGCTTTAGGAAGGTGGTGCAGCCCAGAAGTGCAGCGAGCAACCAGGGAACTGAAAAATCTGGAATATGATTCTGTGAACTGTCATTGCCTCTGGTGGAGATATTTGAAAAAGCCTTAGGAAGACAGGCAACCAAATTCTAGTTAGTCCTCTTCAGATTTGACAGCCTCTTTATCGTTCCCCCTTGTAAAATTGTGAAAATGATACTTAATCCACCTACCACTTGAATGTGTTGGAGGATTAATTATTCTCAGTACAGCACTTTGAAGACCTATTGCAAAGCACTATACACAAACATTAAACGTTGTTATTAGTGGTGTGCACCTTGTACGGTGACATGACACACAGCTCTTTGTAGTTGTCCCTTCCAGAAGGTGACAGCTGGGAGGTACTGAAAGCATCTTTGTGGGATCTGAAGATCTGAATAGGAATCTGTGTCAGTGTGCAGAGAGATCCATGCAGGAAGTCTGAAGTATTTTCTGTTACTTTTTAACACAGTTCTCTATGGCCTTTGCTTTCATTGTCCCCAGATACAGGTTGTAAACCAAAACTAGAATATTCTAAAGGGCAGAAAAGCTGTTGTAGAAATTTATCTCCTCAGAAAGGTATATTATTTAAGACTGTAACTATTCCAGGAAGTAAAAAAGAAAAAATATTTATGAAAATGGACCCTGTGGCTTACGTAGTTAGGGATTCTCAAACCATTAATTGCCATAATCTAAGGGGATATATCAAAGGAAGGTTCAATCTAGGCAAACCGTGCAGTCGTACAATTTTCTAGGCGTCTGTTACTGACCATGAGTGGACAGAAGGTACAGGGCTACATAATCTTTTAGTTTGACTCACTACATCTACTCAAATGGCCTAGTTTGCAGCATGCATTGGGTTGGTTCTGCATAATTACAGGGTAATTAAATAAACCAGGGTAAAAGGAAGCCACTTTTCCTTTAGAAGTAATTTGGGCCAATTATTATACATGTGTGTGGGTGTGTATAAAACACAGTATATCAAAGAGCCTAAGTTGGACTATTATCAGATATTTTTTAGTGTGATTTGCCTTTATCTGTTTATTTTAAGAAATCATGTTTTGCAAATGTGAGCAGTATTGTATGTGTTTGCTGATTTAGTGTTTGATACAATTACTGGCTTTTACAATGCAAGAATGTCTAGAGCTAGCAGGTTACAGATGACTTAGGAGGGAGTGTTCATTTACAATGTTATTCCAGATTACACACCATACAAAAAGTATGTTAATGTGAATTTCCCAGACATCAGCCCCAGTGTTTAAACACAGAACTGTCAAAGAGATGCTAAAAAAGCAATCTGAGACAGTTATGCAGTCTTTTTACTATATCACTCACTGCTGTATTCTAAAAGGTTGAAATGAGAGGGAAAAAGCATTAAGTGGGCACTTACATGATTGCCACTGCTTTTAATGAATACTAAAAATTCTGCTCAGTACAATACCAGGAGAGAAGCAAAGCATGTCTGCTTGTACAAGTTTGCATTTATCTTGGTGAAGTTACATGTTGATAACAATTGTAAGCTGCAGAGGAGGTCACTGGTTGATAAAGATGCCTAACCTCTTAGTACAAGAGGAGCCTGGAGTATAAACATCATGCATTTGCTTTTGAATTATTTGCGGTGTTGATCTAATTTACAGAGGAGAAGACTTGCTGATAGAACGGGATGAACCTTTAAGCACACAGAATTCTACTTTGAGCAAACTCGGATCCAGAGAAATAGCAAACAAAGACACATTGTTCAATGCTTTGCATTACGCATTTGTAGTTCAAGTAATGGTTCCCCAGCATTTCAAGTTATTTTGTAAAAATTATGTTCACCATAAAAAGGACCTACCGTAGTTTAGAAGTTAAGAATTGCTGTAATAATTTTGTAATTGGTGCATAAACATGCAAAAAATTAGATGTTCAGTTGATTTTCTTAATTAGTAATCTACAGTAATGAAAGGAATAAACAAAGCTGTTACTAGCTAAACAATATATATACTCTTATACACATTATATTACCAGAACTACTATCAGATTCTTATACAAAGCAAACAAAGGCTAAGAAACTTGCCACAGGCTTGCCACAACTGGCAAAAACTACATGTATCTAGTTAAGAAGTTACTAAGATGATAATACCATCTGGCTATATATAAACTAAATATGATATCCCAGGCTTTTTGATAGTAAAATAATCTCAAAGAATAATAAATTACATTGATTTAGGAGATTTAGGGCAGAATTTTTTGTGTGATGAGTTGTTCTGGGAGCAGAACCACTGCTGCCTGACTTCTTGCATTTTGTCTTATAAACCTTCCATGGGTTCTTAGGTGTCTCATAGGAAAAGTGTCTCATTCCTTTGGAGCCTCTCCTTCAGACTGGGCATTAGTCTTTTTAGATGCTTTCAGGAAACTTAAGGAAACATTATTATCTTTGAGGCATTTACTCCTCTGCTGAATGTAGTAAATGACTGCTGAATCTGTTGGGCATTTTCGGAGGGATGTTGAGACACAAGCATACAGAAGTATAAAGCATTGTATTTCTACAAGTTTTGTCTCCATGAGAAAAAGATACCCTTTGCTAAAACTGCTAAATTAAGTGCAAGATAATGTGTCTCCAGGATTTTCTGCATACAGGGGGAGATTATAAAAAGGAAAGGAGAGGGGAAAATGAGGCAGGAAAGATCAACGATGTAGCAGAGAAGAAGGAAAAAGAAGGAAAAAATCTTTCATCTGATGTTAAGATAGAGGCTGAAAGAATGGATGGTGGCTTGGAGCCCCATTCCAAATTGGCAGAAGGCAAAAGTTGGATGTGGCCTGAAAGAGAAAGCCCTGAAGCCCATGACAGAATTGGAGCCAGTGTGTTTCTGACAGAATTTTGATGTGTAAACATTTCTGTTGATTTCAAATCCAAATAGGATGAAGGGGCTAGAGGTTGCTTATGGAGGAAAATAATTTTAATTTCTTGCAAGTTAGACATTACGGGAGGGAAAAAACCCACTTATTTTAGAAAAAAATGTGAAATTTTGCTTACAAATGAAATTTTTATTCACCCCAAAATATTTTAAACTGACATTTTGCTTCATTTTGTTTCCTTGGTAATGTCAGAATCACTACATGAATTTCCAAATATATCCCGTTCCATCCAAGTGGTATTTTAATAATTTTAATACAGAAAACTGTTTAGGTAAAATTTTTCCAAACGATTCTAATTGTAGTTTGTCTCCAGTTTATAGTGATATTTTAGCAGAAGCTTCTCAGGTGCCAAGAACAGGGGGGTCCCTGGTCTTTGGGCAAAACACTTGTCTTGTTTTGGCTAGTCAAAGTAAGAGATCAGAAAAAAATGTAGCTTTCCCCCAAATTCATAACTTTCCCCTTTTTTGTGTGTTTGAAAATACATCTTTGATTCCCATAGCATATGTTCTTGCGTGTGTTTCTTGGCACTCCTGAAGGGCAGATCTATTTCTCACATGCTTGCTGCCTTAATTTTACTGGGGAATGAATTTTGTCCTGGGTGTGTGTGCAGAATTCCTGTGACAGCCATAAATTTTCTTTAATATCTTTGTATACATAGAGATTCTGTATTAATACCAAGTTTGCTACCTGCCCACCAGCAAAGCCATATGCTAGCATCAAATGTTAATTGGCTATCAGTTGGGTATTTAGTCCTACTCATCTGCTAAATGGATAGTACAAGAAACTTATACCAAAGTTAATGGAACATGACCTCTAGTCCTGTTAAATTGCTTGCCTACCATAGATTTGTTCCATTAGAATCACAACACGAAATGAGTTTTTAATTTCTTTCAGTATTGCAGGCACTTAAAATTCTTGTTTGTTTCCCAGTGTAAACTTAGAGAAACCTAGGACCACACGGGATGAAGGGGACTTCTGGAGGTCATTGAATCCAACCTCCTCTTCAAAGCATGTCTGGTTAGAGGAGGCTGCTCGGAACCTTGCCAGTTGAATTCTGAGTATCTCCAAGAATGGAGATTTTACAGCTGCTTTGTGCACCTGTTCCACTTTTTGACCATCCTTATGGTAAAATTCTTTCCTTATACCATGTTCCCCCTTTTGTCTGTTGCCTCTTGTCATCTGTGAACACTTCTGAGAAGAACCTAGCTCTGCCCCCTCTCTTTATCCTGAGATCAGGTAGTTGCAGACAGTAGTAAGGTGTTCCCTTCATCTTCTCTGGGCTGAAGAGACTCAGATCTCAGTCTCCCCCTGTATGCCACATTCCCCAGCCATGTTGTCATCCCTCTGCTGTACTTGCTTCAGGTCATCGGTATTTTTCTTTTACTGAGGAACCCAGAACTGGACACCACACTCCAGATGTGGTCTCACAAGTGTTAGATAGAGGAGAGAAATCACTCCCCTTCTTCGGCTGGTTTCGCTGTTACTAATAACAGGCCAGAATGTGGTTGGCTGTCTTTGCTACAAAGACAAACTGCTAAGTCTTGTTGAACGAAGTTACTCCATCCTAGGTGCAGGAGTTTGCATTTGCTTTTGATTAAGTTTATGAGGTTCCTGTCAGCCCATTTTTCCAGCCCTTGGAGGTTCCTCCGAATAGCAGACATGCCCTCCCTAGTGCGTTGGCAGATCCCCACCGCTAATTTGCTGTTGTCTGCAAATTTGCTGAAGGTGCACTCCATCAGATCATCCAGGCTGTTAGTAAATACAGGAAGCAGTATTGGCCCCAACATCACTGGTTGGGGGGTACTTCTGACCGACTGCCGGGTGGGCTTTGTACCACTGATTCTAGCCCTTTGAGCCCAGTATTCCAAGTGATATTCGACCCACCTTATCATCCATTGTTACCTCACCAGTTTGGCTGTAAGAATGCTATGGGAGATGCTGTCAAAGGCTAAAATCAAGGCAAACAACATCCAGCACTCTCCCTTATTCATAGAGCCAGTCATCTCCTCATAGAAAGTAATTGCGTTAGTCAGGTATGATTTACCCATGTTAAATCAACGATGGCTGTTCCAAATTACTTTCCTGACATTCATGTGCTTGGAAAATTACTTTTGGGGGAGATGTCTTCCAGAATTTTCCCAGGCCTGATGTAAGGCTTGATGGCCTGTAGTTCCCCAGATTCCCCTTCTTGCCTTTCTTGAGGACGGGTGGGACATTTGCCTTTTTCCAGCCATTGGGAACTTCTCCTGTCCTTTTCAAAGGTGATAGACAGGTGATAGGCCTGTGTCCATCCATTGCAGCACTCCAGTCAGGTGAGCTATCCCACCATGTATCCATAATCTCAGAGATGTCACAGCTCTCCACTGTGCATGGAATTCTCCGTCCTCCTGGTTGTACCCCATGCTGTGCCTGAGAGGACCCCCAGTGAGGCTGCTTTTACATGGATAATGCAAGAGCCTTCATCATCCTGTTGTCCCCCAGCTGCTTCCTCACTGCCTCCATGCCTTCACTTCTCTTCACAGCATGACAACCCTTCCCCAACACACCTAATTTAAAACTCTTCCCACTGTATTAGTGAACCTGTTGGCAAGGACTTTTTGCCTCAGTATGTCAGGGGAATGCCATCCCTGCGTAGCAGTCTTTGTTCTTCAAAAAAGGTCCTGTGGTCATAGAAGCTGGAGCCCTGCTTGCAGCACCAGCCATGCAGTGTTGTGTTGACTGTGGGATGTATCCACTCCCACCTGAGCAGTGAGCCCCCTCACTGGGAGGATTGAGGAGTTACCACCAGGGCCACATCCCCTGTTATCCCCATCACTTTTATCTCAAGGCTGTCAGTCACCCTTGATACGCTCAAGGTCGCTCTAGTGGTGCCATTGGTGCTCAGACAGATGAGCAGTCAGGGAACTTAATGTTTAGCAGATGGCCGTTTTGGAAAAGAAGAAGAAAAAAAAGGAAAACTCTTTAGCAAGTGAAAATGTTAGTCAGTGCCTTTGGTAAGGCTTGTCTTCATGGAGTTTGTAAACAGAAGACAAAAGGAACCTACTGCAATGGGTAGTCACCTACTGCGAAAGTGTAGCCACTGCTGTCTTTGGTAGGAATCTTTCTTGGCAAAATGCAGTTGTTAAAAGAAGCCGTGAAAACCTGCATGAGTGGGAATTCAGCATTCTCAAGTCAGTTTGTTTACCAAGGGACAGGAAATGTGCTTAGTGTTTCTTCTACCCCGCTTGTCATTGGCACTCACTAGCAGGTGTGGGAATAAACTGGTCATCCTAGAAGTGTTTGAATTATCTCTGATCAAGAGCTGGTGGCACAAAAAATAATAGTTGGAAAAGTGGTTGTTCTAAAGCTATGGACAGAAGTAGAAACACAGCTACTGGGCTATGTGCTCTTGAGGAGGCCTTGGTCCTAGCCAAGGACCGAGCCAAGGCCACAAATTGTGCAGTGGTCTGTGCCTAGGGATGGAAAACCATGTAGTTGTGTTGGAAGGACATAATAAAAAATACAGAACAGTTTAAATAATAACTTATAAAAAGCAGAACTAAGAAGTTGTAGGTCAGAAGTAGGAAAGAGTTGCTGCTTTAAGGTAGTTTTCAGGTAAATACTGATCAGATATTGCTAAAGTTTAGTGGATCTTAATGCTCTAAAAGGCAGTTGAAACATTCAATATTTCTTAGGACTTTGCTGACACACCATGTTGGACTGTGGTCCTGCTGCAGTATGGTGGTGTTGGTCCTTCTGAGGTCAGTGGTAGGAGGACCATGCTTTAGCACAGAGAGATGTTTATCATTCTGTGTTGATTTCTGCATGTGGACTAGAGTGAGCATTGGTAAGTATGGATCACAGTGGAAGCAGGGAAGATGGGAAATGTGTACTCAATATTGTGGTCTGATAGCTGAGGGTCTTCATCTAGAGCCACTCAACTGGCATCTTATACCTGTAGTTCATGACAGTGGTGCCCAGCTAAGAACAAGGTTTCAAAGATTTATACCTAAGGTTGATTTTGTACTTCAAGAATACTTGGAGTAAAAAGTGTAACACGTTCTAAAGTCTTCTAAGGAACAAAGTTTAAACAAAATATTGTTAAATTTATGTGCAAGCAGAAAAAATACCTGTTAGACAAAAAAAAAAAAAAGATTTAAAGGATAAAGAGGGCTTGTGGAGACAAAGAGAGGTTTAGCAAGTTGCTGCCTGGTGTGGAATGAAAGGAAAAAAACTGAGCTGCAAACTCATCAAAACCACAGTTGTTAATTGAAAAGCTGACAGACCTGTAACTACAGCAGCGCTTCTGGCCGCCACTATAATAAATGTAACTGTACATTTAGAGTAATTTGCTAATTTGCCTAAGTAACACCCACAGACAGCAACATGACATAAATACATTAGTGGAAGCAACAACTATAACCAGCTCGTACAGGTTCTTGGCTGCTAGATGGATGGATCAGATGAGCTGGAAAAGATTTACAAAACAGAATAGAAATGGAATTGTTAACAATATTGCGGCATACAGGATTTCTTTATTTTTCTGTTTTCCAAGAATGCTTTAAGCCCTGTAGGTGCCCATACGTGTTGTAGCATGTAAGTAATGTTTTTAACTTGTGCGTGTATGTGTGCACACACCTGGAAAACTTGCAGAGATGGAATACACATCTGTAAAATGCTAAGTGTTTCAGAAGGCAAAAATGACAAAATTTGCATTTCAAGTAGTCTTTCAGGTAAATAATTGAATCTCCAACATTGAACTTGTAATTATAAATATCTGAAAAGAGTTTCTGTTAATAAATATTCTAAAGGCACATGTATATTGGGGTCCACAGGAAAGACTGGCACTTGTACAATCAATTTCCTAATACAGGTGTTACAAGTGTCTGAAAATTATACTTCAGAGTTACCCATATCTTTTTATTTGACAAATAATGAGTTCAGCCATGTGGCATCTCCTCTGGGCTAGCGCTGTTCTCTGTCTTCTGTTTCCGTAACTCTGAATCGTGCTGTTGCATTTTATTCTTAAGTCCTACTGATGCCAACTTTTGCCACTGCGTATTGGCTGGTGTTTTACATTCTCTAAATACCCTACTTGTAGGTTAGGCTTGGGGTCATCACTAAAGCTTTCTATGTTATCAACAATACATTTCTAAAATAAAAAATGACAAGACTGCCACTATGCAAGGTGGGTCTCATTTTCAATAAAATATGTCTTTCTGGTCCTAGTCTCCTGTTCTGTCTCCATCCTGATGCAAATTAACAGTGCAGAAGCAAAGCTAATGAATGCAGCTTTACACAGTTTCTGTCTTTGTTTCCTCTAAGATATACTTAGGAGGTTTCTGTTGAGCTTTTCGAGACAGGTGATGCCTGCTCTCAAGGGCAGGATCCAGTTGATAACCAAATGTGGAGTCAGGTGGAAAGCTTCTGTTTCAGTGCTGCTCTCAGGAAGAACCCACATGTGTGGGCATATATATTCTTGCCTTCAGCAGGAGATTGTTGTAAGGTTTTTCACTAAATACGGGTTGTAAAATATTCTTGAATATGAGTCATTTTAAATTATAGTCCATGGATCTAAGGAAGTCACTGAGAAAATGGAGCCACGAAAAATACGGGATAGAGGCAAACTGCGAGACTTGTCTGTGGGATGTGGAATTTTGACAGCTAAACCCGGTCCCTGTCTTGCTTGAAGGCTTGATCTTAATGTTAGGGCAAAGAGGGCAGCAGACCCCTCTGGCTGATCCAAGTTCTGAGTCTGTAAGACCCTCCTCCGTAGCAGCTAATAAAGACCGCGGCTCTGGGAGAAGAGAGCTGACATTATTTTATCAAGTGTTGCGGCCGATCTTCTTTGAACCCTAATTTCTGTCAAAGAGTTATCATCGCTGTCACAGTAAGTGATACTTTCAGCACAAATGGCAATTAACTAGAAGTAAATAGTAGAGCAGAAGTCTGCAGACTGGTTTTTAAGGTTGATGAGTTGAAAGTAGTTTCAACACATTAATGCTAAGCATGCTAAATCATAGTGCTCCCTGAAAAAGACAGTAATGTCATTTACCTGAAATCACCAGGAATAACAGTAAGACGTAGTAGGGATGTGCTCGATTGTTTCAAATATGTGAGCATACTATAGGAATCAATAATAGTTTGTGAGTCTGTCTGTTTTCTTTTATCAGATTTTCCATAAAACAAGTAATTTGTTTGTTTTTCACTGTTTTAGGTAGCCTGCCCTATGAATACAAGATTGTGATAGCAGGAAATCATGAATTGACCTTTGACCAGGAATTCATGGCTGACTTAATCAAGCAGGACTTTTACTATTTCCCCTCTGTTTCTAAGCTGAAGCCAGAGAGCTATGAAAATGTACAGTCTCTCCTAACAAACTGCATCTATCTTCAAGACTCTGAAGTGACGGTGAGGGGGTTCAGAATATATGGCTCCCCTTGGTAAGCAGGTTTTTAAGCATACATAAAAAAAATATTGTTGATTGCTATCACATCAGCCATTTTGTATGCATCAGCTATATTTGGATTGCTGTGTTAGGAAGAAAAGTAATACTCAGTTTGATAAAGTTTTTATATTTTCTTGTAATGAATCATTCCTGTGACAAAATAATGTACTTGTACTGTGGGTATTGTTAACCAAATAATGATGGGAAAAAGAGTGTGTTTTTTAAACTCTCAGCCAGGAGCAGTTCTCTAACATAGTCCATGTAGGGGGGTTTTGTGCCATAAAATACGTTTTCTATACTTAGTGAGTTTATATAATTACAGGTTAATTTTATTGCAAGGGTACATTCTTTTGACAATTTCCATCCTACAGATAATATTTAAGGTTCATTAGTGTATACAGTAGTCATTTAACACAGCAAGCTGCTTTTAGTATTTGTTTAGGCTTTTTTTTTTTAATATCGCTCAGAATATTATCTTTTTTTATACAGTAATAGCTTTCCTCAAGGTATAGTTGAGCTTCTAAACTAAATTGAACAAATCAGTGGCAACCTAGTATTTAATGGATTTTGCTCTACTGCATAGAGTGAACACTTAGAACTCCTTGACAGTATCGGAGACAGATGGGCTTTGACTTTCTGACCTCCACCTTGGACCTTGTATGTGCTGTTTCTGCGTCTCTCACTTATATTACTACTATGTTATTTCTGCTAACAGGACTGTAAATCGGGTCTTTTTTGAGCATTTGGTATACATTTGAAGTAAGCAAAAATTTATTTTAAAAGACAGGTTTTTAAGGGAATCTGTTATTCTTCTTTTTAAAATCACATCAGGCTGGAATGTAGCAAACAAGTTGTCAAACCTGATGCATGTACCCCAATGTGAATTTTCAGTGTGAATAAACTGTGAAATCTCTGGGATTTTTTTTTTAATGAAAATTGGCATTTTCCCATTTGGTTACTTGAGATGGGTGTTAATTTTCTCTGAGCTTATTATTCTACATTTGTCTACATTAAATAGCTTCTCTCTTAAATGCGCCCTTCTCTCTCTCCCTCTTAGATCTCCAGATCTTTCTGGGTTTTTTTCAACCTACCCACCTGCTGTGTTGTAGTTCATCTTCCTCTTGTGTCTACTGTGTATTCAATCAATGTACAATTTACTTCATTTTCCAAATTATTAGGGAAGATATTAGATGGTATCAGTCCCAATATTAACTTCTGAGAAATGCCACTTGGCATCCCTTCCCATTTTGATGTTCAACTGTAAATACTGTAATTATGCTCTGTTTACAATATGTCTGGCAACTTCATATCTTCATTGCAATATTCGTAACCAGGCACCATATTTCCAGTGTCAGTAATAATTTTCCAAGCAGTAAAGTACCAAAAGTCTCATTAAAGTCTAGAAAAATTAAATTAAAGCAAAACACTATCTATAAAGTAGCATTAAGTAGAGGCTAAAGGAAACCATTTGAACTTTCTGTGTATGATTAGATCTGTAAAAATCTGTTGAGAAAACTTTTGTCCACCCACTAACCCATAAATAATGTTTCTATAAAGTCAGATCTGCCGCATTCCCTTTGTGTGCTAATCCTGTCATTTTGCACAAGTTATCTAAGCTATCTGGCATGACCTATTCTTCATGAAAAAACATTGCTTTCCATCTTTTATGCATCTTCAGGTTATATCTAAACTTCCATGTTACATGTTTCAGTGTTGCTAACTCATCTCCCACCCCGTTATGGTCCTGGAAGATGAGTGTTGTAAGGTCGTTTGAAGATCTTTGCTTACTCCATATGGGAGAAAGTCTTGATGAAAGTCTTCCAACCAAACTTGGTTTTTTTGCTTTTTATTATGCAACGCTGAATGAAGTTTCCATGCTACTTGATGTCATGTCCAGTGGAAACAGCAGCAACAACAGTAGCAATAATAAGTCATTCTTCATTAGTCTATCAGAACAGCAGATGCAGAAGTAACAAAGAAGTGACATCAGCCAGCCCACCAGCCAGAAAATTTAGGAAGAGAAGCAGCTATTCTGTGTGGGTTAAACTAGCTGCCTGCTAGATTGAAGGCTGTAGTACAAGTCTGTGCCTACTGATCACTGCTGTTCTTTCGCATTCCTTTTTGTTTCTGTACTTCATCCACCCTGAAAAGAGAGGTTTGTTATAGCCTCTCTGGGAAATCACTCTCTCTTTCTTTCTACATCATAGTAATGTAATCTCTAAAAAACTACAGAACTTTGGTGAACTTTCCATGGCGAATCTTTTTTTGCCCTTGCATCGTGGAACCAGTCATTTAGAAAATGCTTGGGAACCTAGTCAAGACTTGAAATTTTGGAGTTCTTCAAGATCTCAGAACTCAATAAGAAAGCTAAATTTCATGCTCTTGCTTTTTTAGTATCCTAAAATAATTTCCTTTTCCAGCCTTGAAAATATATATCTAACTTTTTGAAGGGGTTTGTTTAGTTGGAGAACTCCCAATTACAGTTTATTTTTGTTGTCCATACATGACCGTTTAATGATAAGGTGAACTATCTAGAAACCAAAAGACTGGGGCCCCAGATCCTGCCTTTCCATTTCTGGTTGCAGCCCTGACCTTCTGTCTTACTGCACCCTTTATAAAAATGAGTACAAGCTAGAGATATCCCTCCTTTATAAAACAGGTTAATAAATAGTTGCAAAGTACTTCAAGAATGCTGGAGTAAGGTCTGAGTGAATGCTAACCTGCATTAACTTACTGTGTTTACCTGTAGCCATCTGTATTTTTACATATGACCTGTACACAATTAGACGGTACTACTGCTTAAGATGTTTTACTTGCAAAATAAACCACGAGAGCTTGATTGGTTTGCGTAACATGCCAGTCTCTAAGGCCATTTAAATATGTACCATTTGTGTGTGGTTAAATATTTTCAATAGCACTTGCGTAGTTTGACCTCTATTATTATCTAAAACTCAGTGGTTATATTTAATTGCATAGAAGAAATGGGAGACTGTTTTGCCAGAAACCCATGCTCTAACTCTCCTGGGCTCCAAGGGCAAGATTTCAAGTGCCAGATTGAGCCTCTACTCACTAACAAAAATTTAACTGCCTCAAATGTTAATTATGCTAGTATTATCATCAAGCAGGGAGCAGCCATTTTGAAATGCGAGCTGCAAAGCACAAAAGCTGCTATTTAGGAATTAGTATTTACACCACCAGTATCTTGGACCACGGATTTTTAGTACAGATTTTGAGGGAGAGAAGTATAAAATACTGGATGCTTCATGAGAAACTTCGAACACCAAGATGTTAAAGATGTCCAGAGCAATCTTGAATTTTAAGGGTGGCTATGTTTGGCCTAGGGGGCTGATGCTTTTGACAGTCCACCATACGGTATCGGTTGTCAGATCTGAATGAGCAGGGCATCAGAGGGCAGTGTGCTTCCTTCTAGTGTAGCCCAGATGCTGGGAACTGTTGGGTTTTTTTCCAACATAAAGCCTGGACACCATGAGTTTTTTTCATAAAAAGCCAGGCATAGGAAGATGCTCTCTGGTTTCATCCCAGCAAAGCCCAGGGTGTGGCCAGAACATATTCACGGACCTGGAAGCAGTCTTGTGTAGACAATAGCCATAGTTGCTATGAATGTAAAGCGTTTATTGTAAATTGGAAGGCTTCTGGTCGGAAAGTATTTTTAAACACCCTAATTTATTCTGGACTGCTATGAAAAAAGTCAAAGTGGCAGGTAGAATAACCCAAATAATCCTATATAATAATGCTATATAATGTACTTTTGACTGCTAAGCCTTCCCAAAGATTAAGCCATCTTCCAGAGGGTGTAATTTGTTCTTCAGTAACATACAAAATCATAACATAGAAGTAAAAATACAGCAAGCAGGAACACCAGAGACGTGGCAGAGAATCCGTCCTTAGGTGTTTTCAAGATTTGGCAAGACAGTCATGGCTGACCAGATTGAGTGGTGGTGAGTGGTAGGGAGTGGTAGGTTGGACTGAAGATCTCCAAAGGTCCCTTTTGAGCAATGTTTCTGTGATTCTGTCAGTCCCACTATGAAGCTAGAGCTAGGTGTCAGTGTTGATACCTGAAATGAATAGGTATCAACGAAGTCCTTACAGTAGGGAGCTTTGCTGTTAATATCAAATTTCCTACAAGCAGTAGATGGTCCTGACAGGTGGTTTGGAAGTCAGGAGGCCGAGATAATAGTGGAAATTTGAATTTGGATTTGAAGCAGAAGGTCTTTTCTGTGTCATCAGACGTCATTCATTGAATCATATTAATAAATGATTAGTGAGTATTTCAGTTATAGGTTTCAAGCCTTCTATTATAGTTCATTATCCCCACAATGTGTTATTATTTTGCAGGTAAGAGTTTTAGTGTTAACTACAGCTGGGTTGAAGATAGGCTATGCAATCCACTTGTGCCTCTGCACTGCTGAAGATTTTAATTGCACAATTACATGCTGTATTTGCACAAAAAACCCCTGATGCATTCAGTGCACAAGATCGGCTGTGCTTGCTGAATGACTCAACTATATATTATTCCTTTTATAGTCATTCAGAATTGCCATGTAAAAATGAATGCCTGTAAAGGTGCACGTACATTTTTGTATCAGTGTGAGAACACCTCTCTGAGGTTCATTCTTGAATGTATGATCCTGCGTGTTGTTACGTCTGCTTCTCTGCTGCACAAGGTTCCAATAATGGACTCTGCCCTACTGCATGTTTTGTCCATTGAGTTTTTTACAACTCAGTGAGCGAGGAACTTGGTGCTCTGTTCTCCTGTTGCATGCAGTAACTACAGAAGACATGCAATAACTACATTAAGACCTGAAGACTAATGAATAGACCCCTGATCAATGATCAGAAGCTGTTTGTTCTGGGAAAGATTATACCGGCTGTTCTCCCAAAGTCTAATATTGCACCCCTGCCTCAAATTTGTAGAAAAGATGTTCATCTGCAGAAGAATAGGTATTCTGTGTGTACGCTCTGATCTTGTGGAAAATGGCCGAAATTCCAGTGACATTTTTTAGTAAAAGGTGGATTATTGTGATTTGACGGCAGGGTAAGAGTACACGTTTTACTTGACAGAGGAAGAGAAATGCAAGTGGCAGAAGGAAAACATCTTCCTAGCCACTGAATTTCTGTAATGCTTCTAAGCTGCTGTACACAACTACAGGAGAAATGTTGGTCCTTTTGCTTTCAAACAGGCATACAAGGTGGCAGGAGAGCATTTTATCTCTTGCAGTGCTTTTTTTCATTTTCCACAATGTGGGAAAGGAAGGGATAATCAAAGCCCTCTTGCCAAACATATGACAATTCCATTATTCTAAATGACATATTGGCCTGGATAGCTTAAAGAAGCCCTTTAGGATGAGATTGCCTCCAGACTCATTATCCAGAGAGTGGATTTTTGCTTGACTTTGATTATCTAGAGGGATCTATTCCTGTGAAACAGAACTTCATTTTTCTTTTTTGCAGAATTAGTTTTTTCTAGTGTCTATGTATTCTCATTTCCTCCTTCATTCTTTTGTTATAGGCCATCTGGAACTTCAGAAACTCTCATTTCCCAGTCAGGCAAAATGGGAGTGCAAAGATTAATATCAGCCTAGAAAGACATTTGTGCCATTTGTCGTGAAGTGACAGATGCCCGGGCTGGACTCCTGGGTTTTTGTAGCTTCTCTCCGATGGAACATTGATTAGATGTGACCCTTGCATGTTTACACATGGGCCAACATCTCTCGTACAATATTGTTGTTCAGATAATGGGAACTGAGTGAAGAAAGTTAGGGGTGTGTATGTGGGGAGTGGGCTTTTTTGGTTCAACTATTGTTTTTACTAAGCTTAGCATTCTGGGGCATTCAGTGAGCTCTGGCTATGTCAGAGAAGATGGCCGAATTCCTTCCGGCGTAAAAGACATCAACCTGTAGGTTGCATTAGTGAATATCAGTCACCAGCTCAGCCCAAAGCAACCTTGACAGGGGGCTAATGCTCCAAATCACCATCCCACTTTGGTGTGAGGCCTGGAAATTGGTTCCAACCTGTTGGCCCTTTTCGTGGTACACTGCAGCTGCCTGTACTATTCCAGCATGCAGACCAGTGTCTTTACTCCAGCTGTATAGTCCAATGTGACGGTAGTGCGTAGCTATAGGCGTGTAACTCTCATCTGATTTGCTGTTTTCTTGTCTGGTTTGTTTTTTCATCACAAAGTAGGTGATTTTGTTATGCTCCTTATTGTTTTCTCTCTTCTTTGTGTGTGTATGTATGCGTGTGCGTGCACATGTGCACTTTGGATAGAAAGACTGGTAACTTCCATGTGGAATTGGGGTAGTTTCAAAGAGCGTGCAAAAGGCAAAATGAGACAGACTTATTGTTGTTCCACACGGACTCCAAGTCACCCATACCCTAGGTCTCCATTTTAGCGCCTTCCTCCTCCATCTTTTCAAGAACAGCTATAATAGTCTCTTTCATTCCCCACCAAACTCAGTTTCCATCAGTAAAATAATGTAGCAAAGATTTATAGATTAATTTCATAAGAGGGACACGCTTTCATTTTCCCAGTGATGAATCATCTAATGTTTACTTTCCCAGACCTTGTACAAATCTTTACAGTCATTGAGGTGAACATCAATTAAAACGAAACTGTATTAAAATAAAATATTGACTTCATTTAACATAATATACCTCCCAAGTTGGGAGTGTGGCTTCCAGATAGAGCAGCAGCAGCAGCAGCGCAAGATGTTATATTGCAGGTTTCGTTCCCTGTAAAATTCACAGACAATAGTAACTTCTGCCTCTGAGTGACCGCTCTGATTCTTAGTTCTCAGGCCCCCTTTCAAATCTGTAAAAAAACTGTTCAGTACCTTGCACATGACTAAAATATATAGGGACTGAAAAATTTGTGTTACTGGACAAAACCATACTAGAAGTTTTTCTAAGTAATGTAGCTGATCCTCCTATGTTCTCATCTTTCTGCACCCTCACTTGGTCAAAAGATAAAAATACAAATAACTAAAGTGCAATTGCTTCTGTACTGTTTTCTAAGCAATAAAATACAACTCTATAATTCTTGCAAACATCAGATTAAGTAGATTTTTGAGCAAGTGGTTTGTTTTCATGTCTAGCTCTGTCAGCGCTACAGTTTTGTATGGATGGATTTGGAAATGCTGGATGTGGACATAGTACAGAGTGCTAGGTTTTAGTTGCTTGGAAATATGTTTTAAAAATGGTAGATGTTCCCTGATTTTAAAAATTGGGAACTATTTGGAGCTTTTTAAAATTGGTGACTTTGAGACAGACAATTGATATAAGTGAGTAATTTAGGTAGACTGACATGGTTCTTGAACAAAATGAAAATCATGAGTGGGAATAATAGACTCCACTCATTATTTAAAACTGAGGCATCTCAAGCTTCAGAAATTCTGGGGAGAAGGTTGGCATCTAAGCCTGCCTGTTGTGGCTGCATTACTATGATCAGAATGTTGAAGAAGTTTTAGTTCGGGCGCTCAGTAAAAGGTAGGTGAGCTGTGACAGATGCATGAGAAATAGCGATGTGTTTAGAAGAGAGAAAGCAAAATTCATCATCCTTTTGAAATACATTAATTAACAGTCTAAGGCACATACATACAGGTTTAATTGTATTTTAATAGAATGCTGCAGTGATATTTTTATTTCCTCTTCCATACTTACCAGAACCATTTTCCATTTTGGAAAGTGCTACTTCTAAAAACCCTTAAAACCACGATACACTGTAGTTTAGTTTGCAGCATATGGAAGATCATAAATGGTTTTTCCTGCAAAATTATTTTGATCTATTAAATTCAGCTATTCAGGGAAAGTGGTGAGGAGAAATGTAAGATATTGAACTCCTGAAGTGTGAAAGGATTTCCAGTGGCAGAAGGTGAGACTTAAGAGTGCATTCTGGCTGTTTCAACATCAGAAACAGATCACTGGATTGTTTCTCTCCTCATTTTTTCCTTTTTTTTTTTTTACTAATGGCACTTTGCTAAAATTGGTGCACTTCATGTGATAAACATGTCTTGGAAAGCGTTTTTTTTACATGATTTGGAAATACAGGAAATGTAAGTGTCATTCAGTTGACAGTAGGTATACAGGTGCCGTTGCTCATGTGAGCAATCATACTGAATTCAGGAGAGGTCTTTTTAATGAACATTGCAGTACAAATTAAGTGACTGAAATGAATTAGCAAGAATCATTAACATTGCTGAGAAAAATGTGTATGGAACAAAATAAAAATTTCTGAAACTCTGAGAATTTTTTATACCATATTAAAGGAACACAGCTATTATTAACTAATTAAACTGCAATAGGTATGTGAGCAAATGAAAATGTAAACTGAACTACATCTGTAGCCTCTAAATATCATCAAAGTCAGACCAATGTGGTAAATTGTAGTTGTTATGTGCTTTATTTTTCAGTTTCCCACAAGATTTTTTTTAAAGTCACAGCAGTTTAGAGTATCCATTTTCTCTTTTCTTGTTAACGAATGTTCCAGAAAATGTTTGCTCTCAAATAAAATTTCTTCCCAACGTTGCCCAGGGCTGAGGAGCCTGGAACAGTTCAATCCTAGAATAGTCACAATAGAGAAAAACCAGTAAGTCAAACACCTTTGCATGCTGCTTAGTTGTACACGTTTGTGTATTAGGGGTGTGGATCAATTCTCTAACACGTTTCACAGTGACCTCTTGCAGAGTGAGCTCTGCAGTCACTGAGCTTCAGTCACTGAAGCCAAAGATGCTTTGCGTCCACTTTGCAGTTGTGTTCTTCCACTGTGTCTGGTACAAGCGTGCAGGACGTTACGCTGCCCTTGTGTGCATGTGTGCTGAATACAGACCAGTAATTACAGGGATTTCACATAACATTTTTTGGCAAGTCCTGTTTCTTGTAATGTCCGAACACATTGTGTGGCTTTATATTTCTGTATGTGAGTGGGGATTTGAATTTACTTGTTTTGTTGCGATGTTTCTAGCTTTAGTTAAATTTGAGAGCAGGCAAAGAATATATTGCTTTAGTTTAATTAGCTTGGTAGAAAAAAAGTCCTTTCTTGGGCAGTAATTATTAGTTGTGTATTATTAAAAGGAAGTAGTTCACATTCAGTTACTTAGCAGAAATAATTGAATCTTCTGATCCAGTAAACTAGCTCACTTTGGATTCAGCTGGTTTTTAATTTAAGACCTATAGAAGAGGAGACCTGTAATCTCACTACAGGGAATTGGCTTCACTTTCCTGCAGTTCATAAACCACAAGAGTGAAATTGCAATCCCCCACAGCAGTTTTCTCTTTATTTTTCACATTTGCTTGAAAGTTTAATTTTATGAGACAGCGCTGGTTTTAAAGTTTAAAGTGCTTTTTTTGTTGTTTTGGTGCTTTTTTTCCCTGTTTTTTCTTGAACAAAAGGACTACCAGCTCTATCTGTAGTCTGGGCTGTAGTCTCAGACAGCAGCAATTTCAGGATGTTTCAAAGATGTAAACACAGTTGGGTACTGCGATGAGCCCTTTGGCGATATTCCAAGAAAAACACAAATAGCTAACTAGTTTGGAGCGGATCTACATGGAGCTGATTCTCAGCTGGAGTAAATTGGCAGGGCTCCACCGGCTTTTGAGCTGTTTACACCTGGTGAGAATCAGCTTCCCTGCTTCACGGTAGCTTGCATCTATGCATTTTCCCTTGTTTTTTACACAGTAGATGTGTTACTACATCAAGAAGTAGATGGTGACTTTACGTTGTGCTCTATGCGAAGAACTGTAAATAGAGCCACCATCACAAGAACTAATTGTAACACAGTTATCTGAGTTCTCTTTCTTTTCCCTGGACAGATTTTAAGGGAAAAAGTAATTTACCACTTGTTGTGAAGCTGTTTAACATCAGAACACTTCCTTTGGATTTGTTGTTCATGAATTAATTTTATTTCATAAATTAGCATTGCTTAATATGAGGATTTTCTTCCCCAGTAAGAAATCGGAATAAATTGGAACCAATATTAAAACAGGGGGCTGCACCTGTGCTTCACAGATCTTTCTGATTACATATTTAACATCAGAAAAGTATATGGGTTTTTTAAGATTTTTAAGATTATCGCAGAATTCCTAGCTACTTGAATGAGCATCCAGGTGTTAAAAGTTGTACCTTTTTGGTGTAGAAAGTTATGTTGCAGCAGTTGGTTTCCACCACTGTACTGTGGGGTGAATTTAGGACTGCAGGAAAACATGAATGTGGAATTTAGGATTGCTTGGGTGTTGTTCACTTCAGGTAGAAACACGGCATATGAAGGATCAGTATGTGCTTTATTGAACAAGAAGTAAGTTCATCTGTTGCTAGATTGAAAATGTTAAAAATAATACACTTTCTGCTTATATGCACACGTGCTGTATTAATTTATTAGTTTTGGAAGCATTTTCATGCTTGTTTAACTCAAAATGGCTTTGAATTTTCTAAGAAAAAAAAGGTAAAAACACAAAAAAAAGAAAAAAAAAAGAACTGGCAGACAGTTAGTCCATATGGCCTAATTACTCCTGATATTTTGAGAAAAGAATGTAAACCTGGTGATTTACTAAACTGAGAAGTGGCTACTGTGAGGGCCATTTTTATCAATTCTCAGTGCACCTATTACACATCCTACTTATTCTAGTCGTGTTTCATCTAGGAGAGTCCCTCCAGGACCTGCATCATAAAAAACCCCACAAGTATAGCATCTCTATTTGAAGGCATATTCCATCTCCTCTGTTAGCGAACTTCAGCAAAGTCTTAGAGGGCTACAGTAAACACTAACTAGCTGGATGTGTGGAAGAACATTCTTTTTCTTTAGCTGTCTGGTCATTTGATAGTGAGAAACTGTAAAGATGCCATGCATAGATGGGCCTCAAATGACTTTTCCTTACTGATTGGCCCATTCCTGGCAGGTTTTACATTTAAAATTAGATGGTGACTGTAATGCGGACAGAGGGGCTGTTAACTCCTCTTTTCTCTTAACCCTTTTTCTTTCTGTCGCTATCAGCTATCTGAAGTACCGCCTGCGTAACCTGGCTGTACCTATATTTTTACATACTGAGAACGAGAGAGACTGAGGGAAGAGACTCGGAGACATCAGGAGTTCGGCACCTTAGCCCTGTATTAAACCCATAAGACTGTACTGAAAGTCTGTACATTTCTACATCTGTACCCTCAGCACTGAGTCTCTTGGTTAATTATTCCAAATTAGCTTTTAAGTTTGTTTGTTGGGTTTATTTTATTATTTTTTAAAAATATCAGATGGGATATTATCATTTGGCTTCCAGCAGAATTAAATAAACTATTTGCATTTGGTGCTGGTGTGTTTTAAATTCAGGCTTTCATTAACTTTTCTCCTTACCTGTTATCTTCTGTTTTCTTGTTATGAAGATAAAGTAGATTTCATTTTATTTTCCATTGTTTTATAACAGATTAATGTGTAGAAATGATCAGTTCCTATTAGTCACAGCTCATCCTTTCTTCTTTCCAGTCAGAGATGTATGAAATCCTTTACTAAATAAAAGATGAATGATTTCTTGTGTAACTCGAATTGCAAAAGAAATAATTACTGACGAAGGGCCATATTCTGGTTTTTACCCTCCTTTCCTTTTGTGAAAACAATAATTTGATTCAGAGTTCCAAGAATGACAACCTTGGATGCAAAGCAAGCAAGGCAAAAAAGCAAGAACACAGCAAACTTCCCCATGCAAGAAATGTTGTCTGTTGTGGCCGTCAGACTGGTAGAAGGTCAGTTCAATTTGCTGCTCACTACAGCCTCCCAAATAATGCTGTGCAAGCCTTTTAGTGTCTTAGCGCCTACATTCCCCTTCCTTCTGCTTTCTCCATTCCACCTGCTGAGCTGTACTTCGTGGCCATGTGTTCCAGGGGATAATCTTAGATGAGATTAACCATTATTTGCATTTATTAATTTTAAGTATAAGGCCTTAGCTTTCATTAAAAAATCCCTGGTTCCAGTATTATGAATGAGTGAACCTAAGTTTCTTTTTTGCATAATTTAATTCCTTCTGTACACTGCTTTCGTACCTCTTCTCTAAAATCGCGCTACCCTTGTCTCTCTCACATTGAAGCTAGTCATAATACTTCTCCTTATACTCCTCAAAACTTCTTTCTGTAAATCTCAGTTATGCTGTTAAAATGCTCAAATGCCAAGATGTTGAATGGTATTTCAAAGCCTATAAACAAAGAGTGCCCTGCCAGTCCTTTTGGGCACTAATGGCTTAATAGCTAGTTTCCTGCCTGCTTTGGACGGTCCTCTTGAATGCGAGGAAGAAAAGACAGAAAGATGAGTGTTATTTCACAACTACTTTAGATGTAGAAACAGCTAATACCCCACAAAAAAAAAAATTGAACTTCTATGAATCCTTACTTGTGGATAAAATTGAGTAAAAAGCAGTAGAAATGCTCAGTAAACTGTTTAGTTAGTTGCTGTGGATAGGCTAAAAAGGCAATTAAAGAGATTGGGTAAATTCAGCTATCACAGTGGTGGGGAACATAAAAATATGAACACCTGAAGGATGTGAACACCAGGCAGACAAGGAAGGTATACAGTGTATATAGTACTGTATACCTGTGTTCACAGGACTGTAGCTAGTTATAATAATAAGATTAAATCTAGTCCAGAAAAAATCAGACTTAAATGTCCAAAAGTGAGATTTCTTGGGCTGGGAATCAGGATGTGTTGGAATTTTACCTGTGATTGCCACCACTGAATCTAACTGCTTTTTGGTGCTCCATGACCGGTCACATATGCCAGTATGACTTTCAGCAAGCATAGTCCAATCTTCTAAATATTCAATATATGTGACCCTACAATTGTCAGGAAGGGGAGCAGAAATGAGAAGACTGTTTCGGTCCATTCTTTTCCTACTGAGGTTCTTCACAGTCACCAGCCAATATCTGTTCATTTTCCTATCGGAGAAAAATGTCAATTGTTGTGGAGGAAAGACAGGAGCAAGTTATATGTGTTTGTGAACCTTTGAAATTTATTTTGTAAGCAAAGGAATTCTAGTGAGAGAATTTGCCTTTCAGCTGCAAAAAAGATTTCTGTAGGAAACTTAATAGAAATCAGGAGGTACAGTGATCTGTGCATTGTGTTTTAGTTCTGTATTTTTTGCTACTAAGATGTTTGCAAGATGTTGCCCACCAATCCCTTTGAGAGGCTAATGGCTATTCAGTCAGTTACCGTCCATAGCTCTCTGCGGGTACTGGACTACGCAGGGGAGTTTTCCCTTGAAGTCAGAGAGTAATTGCGTGCCTACTGGTGGCAGGGTTTGCCTTATTCAGCGGGACAACCCAGGTGCAGCTGATGCAGTAAATCTTGCAATCCTGAAGTTCTCGTGGTAGCTGACACCCTGTAAGCACTATGGGCAGTGCTGTGGTGGGAATATTTCTTTGCCTGCCTGCTGGCTGCCTGCCGTGTTCATCTGTAGCCGATGACCAAGTGCTGGGGGGGTTCCCCTTGAGCTGGTAAGTGTACAGAGAGGAAGGAATCCATTCTTTAACTTAA
Source organism: Larus michahellis (assembly GCF_964199755.1). Taxonomy (NCBI): domain Eukaryota; kingdom Metazoa; phylum Chordata; class Aves; order Charadriiformes; family Laridae; genus Larus; species Larus michahellis. The sequence goes on along the minus strand of NC_133896.1, from coordinate 89,864,918 downwards.
AACGTTTAAATTGAATCAAGGTAATGGAGAATCAGATTTCACTCTCTCATTGCTTGTAACAGAAAAATCCATGCGCGTTGATAGTTTTCCCCAGTCAAGTGTCCTTTTTTGTGTCCCCTTTTTGTACGTCTGCTGAGCAGATTGAGACGGGTACCAGTGGTCTGAAAACTGAAAACCTTCAATTTTCACGTAAATTACAGGTCAAATCTGTGTAGTGCGTCACGGCCCTTTACAGTAAATCACATGTAAAACTAAGTTATGCCCCATTTAAATGACAAAAGAATTCTTGGACTACATGGTAGCTCTTTCCAGTACTAGCTGAATAGAAGAAGAAAAACTAATAAATAATTAAGGCGGTAATATGTTTGACCACTTTTTTTTTGTATGACTTTTTTCTGTTATTATCATATCAGAAATGCACCTTTCAAAGACAACTAAAGCACTAATGATAGCTAAGAAGGTCATTCCTAGGAGGTTAAACTGGTTTAATTAGAATTTATGAGAAGGTTACTATAAGAGTGCAGAAAGATGTTAAGGGGTTAACCTATAAGAGATTACATTGTAGTCAGTGTTCTGTTAAAGTTTGAATTAATTTTTCCCATGGGTTTTTCACATTCTAATTTTCAACTAAATGAGACATCTGTTTCAGAAAAGGAAAATTTGCTATGGTTGTCATAGCAACTATCATTCTGTAAGAAAATTATTCCAATGGTTACTTTAGAACAGAAAGATAGAAATTCAGTACATAAAGCAACATCCGATTGCTAGCACAAATTCTGATAATTCAGCCCTTTTTGTATGGTAGATTATTTGACCTGCAAAACTTGTTCATATGTTTTTAACATAAGGTTAATTGTGCTGTAAACAAATTCACTTCCAATATATTTTCCCCCTAGAGTCTTATATGTAGACAATCATTATTCTTATCATAATAATAATAATACCATTGAATTTCAGTAGTGTGTGGAGACACTGAAACTGTTCACTTTAAGAAGATAAGACCTAAATCAAAGTACATTTCTACACACGAGCGCTTCTCTTCAGAGGTGAAATACATTCATGATGTATGTCTTTAATTGCCAAATACATTTTGCTGGGGGTATTTTGAAAACAGCAGACTTTTCTCTTATAGAACATACATGGCAGTATTTTCTTTGTAAAATGTAAAACATTATTGAAAAGTATTTTATAAAAAATTACACTTTCCCTGAGCAAGCAGTAACTGGGGATCCAGAAATCTGATGCTTGATATGAAGACTTTAACTTTGCTTTCAGGTTTCATCATAAATGGAAATGTTAGACAGAGTTGTGTTTGCATGATATCCAGGTCACAGACTTGTTACTCGGTATTAGAAAAGGTTTTTTTTTCCCCTGCTCGGAAACTTTGATGGCTGTTTTGCAATAAATTTTCAGAACAAGGGACTTGGAGATTTGTAAAATCCCCATGTGCGTACAAAGATGGTTTTGCTTTGGGGGTGGGGGCACTGAAGTGTATGATTTGTCTTTCTTCTCTCAGCTGTAAAGCACACCAACATCCTCCCCTGAATCCTTTCTTGGACTTCAGGTATATATTTTTTTTTTTTGCCAGAAATATTCCAGACATTTCTTTCCATCTCGGGATTGTCACAAAAGACAGCATAATGGCAAATCACACAAGTTGTAACATCTCCCCTTCACAAAAGAACAGCTCCAGCATGCATAACTTACCAGCCCCGCGCTCGGGTGGCTGCGAGCTGCAGTCACCACAAAGGAGGGAGGGAGGGAGGGACGGGGGAAAGTGCTTCTTGTCTTAATAAGCAGATCATGCCTATTCATAAGGGGAAACTGGCTTTTTAAGAAGTGGCCGTGTACAGGCTAGCCCTGGTAGAGGCAGGCAGCGGCTCTCGCAGCTGCATATGCCATTCGTGGTCATTTGGATTTCAGCAGGATTAAGCTGACTTCTGGCGAGACCTGTGACAGTCACGTTTATTTCTCTTTATACATGCTTCATTGTGTCCTTAAAACAATTATTCCATAGGTTTTTGTCCTTTTCTTCTTGGGCAAATATTGATCTTTCCCCTTGGTTTCTTTCTTCGGGCGCAGAGTGGCCACGGCCCCTTCTGCTGGGTCTGGCAAACACCTGCGGGGTGGGACGGCACCTCGCCTCGCTTCCCACCGAGGACCTGGGGACAATCCTGTCCTTGCCCAGCAGCACCAGGGGTGGCCTGTATTCACTGGATTGGTCAGTGGCTTTAAAGGTGTGATTTACTATGCCTACACTTCGTTTCCCTCGTGTTTGCCCTTGCCAGTAGTTTCTGTCGATGAGATCTTGCTCCTGAAAAACTTGCTCTGGGCCTAAAGACAGTTTGCCAAACAGTTGAATATTTTCATCTTGGTGGAGAAAGACACTTGTAAGGTGTGGAACGCGGTCCCAAGGCAAGGATGGAATGAAAGTTTAGAAAAGGCCTAACCTCTGTGTATTTCTATAAAGCCTTCCACTTCTGTAGCAGGTGAGCACTTCATAGACTTCAGTTTGTTTATTTTCAGGACATTCCTTCCCATTCTGTCAATGGTGAGCTGAACGTAAAGGCAGGCTGATCAAACTCCACAGACTGTGGTTTGGTTCTGCGTAACAGTGTTATACAGGAGCATCGCTGGTAACTTACCACAAAACAAAACCAGTAACTAGACCATGAGTTACCACACCAGCAGTAGGAAGGTGAGAAGACATGTACCTTTGAGCCAGGTGCTGCTCTTCCTATGAAGAAAGGCTCCCAGGACATGAACATGCAACCAGAAAAGCATTTTGTATCCCTGATATAGGGGTAACGTCTTTATCTCAGCCAGCTGCCCTGGTCTGAGCAACCCACTTCATTGCTACTGCTATTAGCATCTCTTCTTCACACACCTTCCTCACCTCCCTCATCACAGCTTCTGGAGGCTGGGATGTATTTCTGGTCCCAGTGGCAGATGTACAAAGTTTCACCTTTTTTTTTTTTTCCTGGGACACCTGTTTATCCAGACCCTGGTTATCCAGGGTGCTGTGTGATGAAGAGCTAGGAAATGAGCTCTTAGACATGGACACAGAAAGCTTTTCAGTCATCTCTCCAGAAAGGTTGAGGCTTTTTTCGTCTGTGGAAGAAAGGCAGGAAACAATCTGCAAAGCTCCCTTCTTCCTTTCCTTGTAGCAGAATTTTCTTTTCTTCCCTCGGGTAAGCCACATCCCTTTATATTTTAGCAAGCTCTATTTTTTAAGCTGTTTTCAATAGACATGTGCTTTACAGCATTCCAAAAGGAAAAGTGGGAAATATATCATCATGAAGTTTGCAGACGTGTTAATTTTTGAAATGTTAGTCAAGCATCAGTAATGGAAGAGGATGAGTAGTAGCTTTATGGGCATTTTCTTTTGTCTTTGCCATACATGATGTAAAGTGGAATTCAGAGAATTTGTTTGAAAGAATTCTTTCTGTCTTTTAATGCGGTGAGGGAGTGTAAAGCTTTCCTCAACAAAGTAACATCTCAAAGGGAACCGTGGTTGATGTGTATGTATTTATAAATGCTAAGGCTGCAATTATCATAAACCTTATTAAATCATGGCAGTCTATTTGCTGTTCTCCAAATGTGGATATGGCCAGAACACGTCAGTCAAAAAATTATAAAAAAATTCCAACCTAAAACTAACCCATCAATTTTATGACCTAGAATTAGAGCGTAGTCAGCAAGACATAATTTACCACTGTGATATAATTGCTGTGAAATACAGTTTTTTAATCAATGGGACAGCAAGATATGGATAAATTGTGTTCTGACTGGCAGTGTTACAGTCCCACTGCTCCATGATGAGCTGCTCCATAAATATGTTTTAAAAAATGTAAATGCCCATCTGATAAGAAATCCTGAATATGGAAAGTCTTACTTAAAAGCAAGTCAACACACCAGAGGACAGAAGAAAATCATATGTAAGAAAAGAAGCAGTGTTCTTGTTCTGATGGGGTGCTTCCAATTAGGGAAACAAAACAGCATAGATGATGTCTCCAACTTTGGAGCGGGATCTGTCGTTGTGCCAGGGTCTGTCCTTGCCCAGATGGTCATAGGCTAAGGGCCAAACGTGACGGGAGCCAATGTGAAACATATATCCGTACCAAGGTATCTGAGACAGGTGTTCTTCTAGATGTGGTGGGAGTCCAGCATGCTAATCCATATATGGGGATCTTGATATCCAGGTCTTGTAAAAGTTACTTTTCACCTAGTCAGGGGAATACTGTGAATATATTACTGTATGCTGCCTACTGAAAGTGGTAAGGACTGCACTGATTTGCCACACAAGTTAAATAACACTGGTTGTATGGAAAGAAGGTTTTACTGTGCACAAAAAGAAGAAAATGAATGCTATTTGTACCTCCAAATTCCATGCTAGTAGAGAGTCAATCTCCGTATTTTAATTAGATAACCAGTACATGGAAGTAGCATTGAAGACATTCTCCTCCTCTCTTGGCAGGCAACCTTGGTTTTATGGCTGGGGCTTTAATCTTCCGCGAGGCCAAGCACTATTAGAGAAATGGAACCTTATTCCAGATGGAATAGATATTCTTATAACACATGGACCACCTCTCGGTAAGAAAATACTAGTGTTCTTAGCTGTGTATGTCAGATGATTATACAGTAACTGATGGCTCTCCTTCGACAGAGAGTGCAATGCTGACTTAGAAAAGTCAAAAGTAACATCTGTACTGATTTCAGCAGCACCAGGACTTCAGCTCAGTTTTATGTTTCATGATTACCTGTGCTCAATGGTAGGAAATTAAATAATGGCTTAAAAAATAAAGCCTTAACACATAGAGCCTTGATTAGCTTTATAAATAAGCCAAGTCTAGTTTTCCTGTGCATCTATCCACTCAGCCACTGGTGAAATTACTAGATTTAAAGCATGGAGCCTGCTTGAAAAGAAATGCAGGATTGGGATCTTATTTTTTTAGCACTGTCTTTCTCCCTCACTTGCAGCAGCATTCCCCCACCAACAAGTACCCAGTCTGTATTTTTCCTCATCCTACTGACTTGGTGCATCTTCTGCCTCACAAACCCAAATGTTGCCATTCTTTGCCTGTTCTTTGGACAGAGCAAGTGAGTTGCCTATCTTTAATACAATCTGGCAACACTAACACATCAGCAAGAAATAGTTTTGCATTTGTGTTTTGCAAATATTAATATAGGTGATATAAAGGCCATGAGAAATTTCTTGTATTCATAGATAACAGTGAAATTATCTGTGTTACAGAAATAATATAATCACAGAAAATTGTCCAGATTCAGTCAAGACTTAAAGCTTTTAACATGTTTTTCAATGTATTTTACATATAGGAAGCTATATTTAATGTAACTATGTGTTTAACTCTCACTGGTTTAATAAATGGACATGAAAGTGAAGCATGTCTTTAAGTGTTCTGCTGAGTCTTACTGCGGAAGAGTGCTTTGTGTGAAATAGAGGCAGTTGGTTTCTTTTAACCTTTAGATTCCCCAATTTCCTGAAGCTAAGGCCCTCTTGTCTTCCACCCTTTCTTCTCTTTCAGAGCTTGGAGGAGGAAGTATCTAAAGGGTTTGTGTTTTGTTGTTTTCTTTCGAAAGACATGTTTGCATTCCACTGGCCACTAATCCTGGGGGAAAGGGCTTCTTTGTGAGCACGGTTTCTCACAGTAAAGGCGTGTGTTTTGTTACTTCACCTAAGTGGAGTCTCATGCCATGCCGTGTAAAAGTAGATGGCAGAAATTAATTGTTTTAGACCTTGAGATACCAACTACAAATGGTTGATAATTGGGGATAATTGCTGTTAGGATCCAAGGCACGACACTGGGTCTTTGATACAGTTTTAGTTATAAGTCATATTTAAAACTCTTTGAGAAGCTTTTTCAGCACTTTTAAAGCTGTTTTTAAAACCAGCTGATCAGCTGTAAAGAAATCCAACCTTCGGCTGATCCAAAGAATATCCCTGTAGCTAGCACTTGAAACCCAGTGTTGGAAGGTGGCGAGAGGGGCTTGCACCACCTGGTTTCAGCCACCTTGCTAATTTATCTACCAGGCCTCTCCAGGCAGATCCTCTGCCATCAGCAGAGGGAGGGGAACCTCTAGTGAGTACTGCAGAGCTGGCACTCAACGGGCATGCTTTAATAATAAATTTAATAGTAAATTTAATAATTGAAAAGTAATTTAATAATTGTAGTAATTCTGAGGAAGAGCTGCTCATCTCCACTGACATTACATGGGGTAACGTGAATTCCCCTCATCCCCATGTCTCAGTGTTTGTTCTCTTTTTTTTTTTTAATTTTTGAGCTCCTACCATCCTCCAGGGATTTTCTTTTAAAAAAGTTGCAGTTTCTTTGTCTTTTTCTCATTGATGCATTAATAGATGGCTCAGGCACAGAACCTTCTGCCTGAGGGCATCAGCTGTTGGTCTCCCTGACACCCCCCATGGCAACAAATACATGACGCTTCAAAAGAAATGAGCACTCTGCCTAACTTACAGAGCCTCCTTATTGTGTAGCTCTGTCCACAGACATTTTGGGAGACAGGATCCTTCTTGACCCTCCCAGGCAATTATTTTAACCAGAAAGCTAATTACTGTTGCTCTGATCTTGGACAGCATCACTAGAGCTGTTCCTAATGATCGTAAATAGCAATCAGTGCTCTTGCAAATTCCTCTTTTTTTCTCCAGCAAGGCCGCCTAAATTCTGTCCATCATCCTTTTTCTGTGCTGCTTTCTCCTTCCCTCGCTTCGAAAGAGTGCACAGTAATTAATACTACATTATTAGATATATTTAAAATTGCCTGCATGATTTAGATGCAGAAGCACCATTAAGAGTTAATGGACTTTGTGTTTCTAAGTCAGTTAGGCACGTAACAAAAATCTGAGGATTTTTTTTTTCTGTTTTAGAGTAGTGCTTTGGGATGAAACCAGGTCAGGGATATGCAGGAGGTTCACACAGGATGAGGAAAAAAAAAAGGTTAAAACAGCTATTATTGACCATTTCATTAGTAACCTGTTTATTATTAATAAAGATATGCCATATATTTAATAGCCTATGTATAATACAACTTTTAAGTCTTCTCCCTGATTCCTAAAGGTCTGCATTCATGATTCCTTTATTTCTCTTCAAAAAGTTCGCTGTTCTTTTCTTTGTTTTTAATTTAATTTCACCTTTAAGTCTTCATTTATAGCTGTCTGCTTGATGTCTATGACAAAGATTTATACATTCCTGACAGCTGCAGGAACCTGTTTCAAGTAACCAAACATTAAAAAAACCCTAAGATGAACTCTAATTGTTAGCTAGGTGTAATCAATTATTCTTAGTTTGTGTAGTCAGGTGTACATAATAAGCTGCAAACATATGGGAAAGCTTCAGAAGGGTGATAATGCATGTAAACAAAAACATGTTCAACATAAATAATGCTTAATTTAATGGAGAAGTTAATTTTATGGATTTTTGTTTGTGAAGTTTTTGAAGTGGAAATACTTTTGGCTTTATGTTCACCACAGACATTTTGACAATTAACTGTTTCAAATCACTGAAGTAACAAAGCCTATGGTTTTAGCACATTTGCTCAGAAAAAAAGCATGACTGGATTCCAGAGAAGTTGCTGGCTGCACTTTGACATCTTAAATACTTACTATTTCCCACAGTAAATTTTGACCTGCGTTAGCTACCAAGAGTGACTCGTAAAATCAGTTACCAGACCTGAGCATTGCTCTGCTCTTCTTTGTAATTCAACGGGGCTTTCTTTTTGTACACCCTCCTGACAGGAGCCGAGCAGCATCTTCAGAGGCATCTGAATGACTTAGGAGTCTATGGCCACTATCAGAACTTCCTCTTTTTGGCACTTAGGATGTCATGTTCCCAACTAATTTCTGAAAATTGGACCTAGCTCTCTGAGTAACTGTGATCCAAGGGCAAATTTTTTACTGTTTTCATAAAACCCCACAGTGTACTGAGCCCAGTTTTCAAGCACTGGCATCCAAAAAAGGTATTTCTCAGTGTGTGAACCTACCCTGAAGCTCTAGCAAATCTGAGAGCTTTTCCAAGAGCTCAAATACCACAGTTCTGGTCTTTCAAGCCAGTTGGTTAGCTGCTATTTAGCTATGCTTGAGTGGACCTCAAAAGTAAACATATGAAAACTAGGTCCAGACTCTATACGTCTCTGGCTGACTACTGTTTTCTCAAAGGCACAATATATTCATGCTGTTGCAGCAATCTAAGTCAGAGATGCAAAGCTATGACAGGCACACAAGGAAAGTACCAGAACAACTAAAGAAAAACAGAATGATTATATCTTTTAGGTTTCCAAATTTGAGCCTGATGAAAATGGCGGAACAATAGAAGGAAAGCAAGATTGGTTATTGCAAACCCTCTAATACAACAACATCCTTCTTATACTACTACTTTGAAGGAAACATGAGACTTCAGTTGGCAGTAAGCATCCCCCTGCAGTATGTTTTTAGACATATAAGCAAGTTGGTGTACATTTTTGTCTGTGTTGATAAAAAAAGCATTTTTATATATTTCTCTTCGTGCAAGTAAATGTAGCGCTTAAAAACATCTACTGCAGAAGGGCTGAGTTTCTCTTCCTATCTGAGGTCCATAGATTTAGGCTAGTGGAGCTTGTTGTGTCATGAAGCGCTTAAATCAGTTTTACTTGAGGATGTTGGTTTTAGGCATGATTTGGGTTCCTCACCTGAGTTCCACTACTGTAAGATTCAATGTGATCGCAATATAGTCTTATTAGCAACACAGATTGCGTTACATCAGTTAAAGTATTCAATTTTGAAAACTAGATCCCAGGACTAGATTTAAATAGCTAAATGTTGATTTAGATTCTTTAGACATGCTGCTCTTTATACCTTACTCTCTTAAAGGAAGAACAACAGATAAGGCATTGAGTTTTCCCTTTAACAACAGTGCAAAAATACTTTAATTGCAGAGGTGTTTTTTCTTTGAAAAACAACTGGCAAGAGTTATCATAGACCTTTTTCTTTGGGTGAGCTTTTATGGTTTTCCTCCATTATTTTGCCTTCCTTCCTCTTCTACTTACCAAGGCACACACTGTTTTTTCCATGTCAGTTCTTCCATGGCTGCTTATGAAACGCCACAAGACATGAAATCTCAGAAGTACTGCATAGCAGTACAGCTTTGCAGATAACCTGTCTTCTTTAAAGCTTTCCTTTCTTTTCCAAAGGTTTTCTAGACTGGGTTCCTAAGAAAATGCAACGGGTAGGATGTGTTGAGCTGCTGAACACAGTCCAGAGACGAATACAGCCAAGGCTTCATGTTTTTGGACATATCCATGAAGGTCAGAACACATTTCTTTCTATATATATATTTAAAAACCACAAACACAGAAGTTGTCTGGTTTAACTAGCGTTTTCAAACTTCAGTGTCTGAACTGAAGCACTTCTGGAATTCAGATACTTATTTGGCTGCATATGTAGAGATGAAATTGGCTGATACCCACATTTCAGTATTTGTACTGCAGCTTCTCTTTCAGTTTCTACATCTATAAAACAGCGTGATGCCTCCTTCACAGGCAGGATTACTGTGCATTTTAAAAGAAGAACCTGAGTCCAGTAGTTACAGAAAGTGACTAAATATTAGGATTGATGGATTGTATTTTCCTCTGCTGAATCTTTGTGACTTAAGATAATTCGTATAAGCTCTCTGTGTCTCAGTTTCTGTGTTTGTGAAATGGGTGAGAATGCTTTGGGGTTGCTTCTAAGGCTTAATCTTCAAGATTGAACAATAAAGGTTGTCTCTCCCCATCAGTGCATATATGAAGTTAAGAGGGATGTCACCACTGACTTTTGTGGAAGTTCAAGATATTTGTTCATGTATTTATTTGCTTTGGCAGGGAAAACATTTTGTACCCAGACAAAACAAAGCGATTCTCTTGCTATTTGATTTTTTAATGGAAAAATATTAGTTCCCTTCACATAAGTCACTAAGTGGTGAAAAATGTGCTCCACTGAAGTCAGTGACAATAGAATTTCATCTCCAGGCAAAGGGAAAGGTAGATGCTGGCTGCTATAGAGAAGTCTGTCCTGTTCACATACCATGGCAGCAAGGCTTCAAGCAGTGCCCCTACCAAAAGAAACCCCTGGGCTGTGGAGAAGTGTTCCATTGGCATGTAAGCATGTACTATCAGCTGCTTAGCTCTTGGCAATGTTAACTTACTGGCAGGAAAAGGTGCTCCACAACTGCCAATTTTCTGCTTCCGGGACTGCTACAGCCTTTGAAGGATACCTGTGGGTCTTACCAGAGTAGAAATGAACAAACCGAAAAACTGGAGTAACTGGCATTCAGATACTTCTGTTTTTGTGAAGAACCATTATCCTTCCCAAGAAGTCCTGCTCTGACTTGCTACTGGGCGCTTTGGCCCTGCTAGGTTAGGAGTGACACTGGTGAGAGGTGAGCTGGTGTAAAATTAATGGAGAAGACATTCAGATCATTATTTTACGGCTCAGGGATTAAGTCCGTTCTTGTCATGTGTCTCATCTGCATTGACCTGTTAATGCCTAGTTAATGTCCAAGGTGCTGCTACATCACAGAGTAAACAGACAACACATCGGCAGTATTTTTCCTAACCCTTTGCTATGATAGCAGTCTTTGAGATTCCGTACAAGAGAGCTAGTGAATACAGTTCAAACTCATAGTCTTTTCAGAAATTGTAAGCCAAGTGGGTTGCAGGGGATATAAGCAAACACTTAGCAAGCCATGAAGCTTCAGGCAGGTAAACAAAATCACATCTGCTAAGACCAAGCCCAGCTTTGGCTCCCAAGAGAAAAGAATGGCACCTCCACAGAATGGTAAATCTTGCGAATTAATACAGTTGGCACAGTAGGTATCAGAACACAGAAACAAGGTACTCTTCTTGTTAACTATCATAATTTAGAGAAAACAAATGGTGAGCCGCATAGCCTGTTTTGCAGTGGGATGCTAAATCTCTACAGAGGAGAATTCCCATTGCAGACAGCCTGTGCAAACGAAGCTGCTCTTTGTGGAGGGAACGCATGATTTGAACAGATGAGTTCTTCCCCTGACTGAGCATAGCTACATCTGCAGCAGTCATTTACTGAACATCCGGGAGGAAGAGACGCTTAGAAGAGATGTTTCTTCCCTATTCCCCCTCTGCACTGCTGTCTCTGCCAAAAAATACTTCTACACATGGGCTTGCTGCTGATCGACCCATGGAAGTGACAAGGAGCATGGCAGGGACTCCGGCTAAAATCCCTGTTTGCCCATTACAACCAGTACTTGGCTGAGGTCGTGGCTGAGGAAACCGTTGGCAGTAGGGTAGGAGTGAAAACTGTAGCATTAGGAATCTTCCAGCAAAAGGAACTTATTAGCAAGCCGATTCTGTTCTCTCCAAACGTGTAGCTGAGGAGACAGAAAGTCCCAGCAGCAATGCTGACTGTCCTCCGTGCAGTTTGTGTTTTACACAGAACAATTGTTCTGTGGCAAACAGCAAATGATTTAAAGAAATGTCTGTGACAGGAACCTGACAAGAGTTTTCTTCCCTCCCTAGTCCCTAATTAGAGTGTGGATTTTCCATGGGGAGTCCAGGAGGCCCTGCATTATTCAGGGTATTTTAACGAACAAAAAAGAAAGGAATTTGGCTACTGTTTCTTTGTCTGTAAATTCTGCAACTAACAATGCTTCTATAAGATGTGAAATTGCACTCGGAGAAACTATAGGATCCCAGGTACCTAGGATTTGAACGGCCGGAACTCGGTGTATGTAGCAATGAATATGTTTCACTATTAACTTCATTAATGGCAAGATGGAATCTTAGTACAAATGCTTTCTACCAGGTGATTTCCCCCAAATCATATATTTCTTCTTGTGAATGCATTTCTTCGTATTGATCTGAATACTTCAATGCAAGTTTCCAACATTAAGCTTTTAGTTTTAGTGTAATCAAGCTCATGTTTTTTCCTAGTCATTCGTGAAAAGATTTTTGATAATGGAGAGTGTGTCTACTTTTTCATAACACCAGGGCAGTTAAAGGGCTTCTTTACTTTCTGAAACAGCATTTCACTGCATTTCTACCGGCATTAGAGCTGGAAGTTTGATTTTCTGCAGATTTAGCTCTGGAATTATTTGGCTTTGGTATCTAGTCAATCATGAGATGTAGTTAAAGTTTTTTTGCCACTGGTGAGACATACAGAAGGGTGGTTTCCTCCGTGGAAATGTTATGGTGTCTCAGGGTGTGAATTCACCTTGTCTGTCAGAGAATGCATTAATGAAGCTGTGTTTTCACTGCCTGGGCAGGCATTTTAGTGTCTTTCCATCAAATTTGGTTGAAATTGGTCAAGTTCAAACACGTGGGAAGAAGAGGTTCCTACTAGACAAATCCCGCCCAGGTGCACATGCACGCATACTCCCCTTAGTCAAGCAATGCTTTTTCTTCTTTGGTTCCTTAAAAGATGTTCAAGACAGGACAGAAAAAAAGGTGGAAAGGTGAAAATTGCCCAAAGTTTGCTGATGATGGCAGACCTAAATGACCAGAAGTATGTTTTTTTCAGTGCTGTAATTGTCAAAGCTCTGTCTTCTTACCCTTTCCAAAACTGAGAAGGTTTTAAGAAAAAAGCTTTGCAGAGAAAAGCATCTGTCTTTCTCAGGAGGTTTGGCTAGCTGGCTGCCAGAGATTGTAGCCACTAGCTAGCAAGGGTCCATTTTGCTTTTCTTACACAATTTAAAAGGTGGCAAAAAGTTCTGCTGTAGGACAAAGATGGTGTTAATTCAGGAGACCTTTATGTTTTGCGTGAAGAGAATTTTTAAATTCCTTCTGAGTAACAAATGTGGTGCTTACTATTGTGTGATAAAGGTGAATAATTAAAAAGAAAAGATAATAATGACTAATGAGAGTAACCAGAGTTTTTCTTTCTTTGTAGGTTATGGTGTCATGGCTGACGGAACTACTACCTACGTGAATGCATCTGTGTGCACTGTGAACTACCAGCCACTTAATCCACCTATAGTTATTGACTTACCTACTCCAAGGAACACATGATTATAATGAGGATTTAAAGTTGTGCTCAACACATTAGCAACTTTGTATTGCTGGCTGAGAATCCCAATAGGGAACCGTTCAACAAAAAAGCAAAAACCTTCTTTTTTCCCTGCTAGCTCTTCACGGATAAATTTTGAGTGACAAAAGCGGATGAGGAACAAAGACATTTTGGTGCCAGAAACAGATTAAAGACTTTAACATTTCACCATTAAAATATTTGTGAACACAGAAAAGTGAATGCATTCCACATATATATATACATATACATATATATATATCTCAAGTAGGGATTTTTGTATATACCGTACATTATATCAGACTTATTAAAAGAGCAATGTCTTTCAAAGGAGTGTTTCTTTAAGAAAGTTTGCAGTTTAAACTTAAGTGTTTAGACTAGGATTTCCTCATTTCAGATGTTTCCCAGTGAGCTATTGGTAAAAGAAAAATGATGGTAAAGATGTTCTCCCTTAATTAACATGGCAAATATAAAAGATGGCGCACGAATGACCAGTCACAGGAGGAAAGCTATTACTTCAAGTCCTCCAGGTCTAAGTCTTTGCATCTATTAAAAAACCAATGCAATAGAGGCCCTAATTCACTGTACTGAAATGAAGTTTTACTACATCTGGCATTACAGATGGTAAGGGAAATGGTGCATATTGCCGGCATGCTGTAAACAGCTCAACATTCAAGAAGGGAGACTGCGTTAAGTGCAGTATAAACTCAGGAATTTGTAACCTGGACTCGCCTGTGAAAAAAAAGGATGACATTTCCCTTAAAAAAAAAAAAAAAAGAAGAAAAAAATATAACTCTGTTTTCATGTGGTAAGGCGATACGCGATTGTATGTTAAAAGCAAAAAAAAAAAACCCACAAAAATGACGTAGTGGTATTTGAAATAAACCACTGTTCAGTAGTGGTATTTTAAATAAAACCCACTGGGACTATTTGTTTAAAACCTGTTAATGGGACATGCAGCCAGTGATGAGATTACTGGTTTGAATTTGGCCCCAGTCCGAAGTGATTAAATGTCATTGTGATCCTTTTGTCCTATGGATGTCAAGGGGAAGGGGTCACCTCAAGGAGTTTGGGCATTCACTTTTGGGTAGTGATGTGGTAGCGTAAGTGCGATGAGTGATGAGTACACGCCAATGGGCACAGAACAGGGTCACCTCACAAAACCTGTCATTGCTGTCTGCCCCTGCGTGGACACTGCTGAGAGAGGCCCAAGACAAAGTCATCAACCGAGCTGAAATCCATCTGTCGTCTTGCATGTGATGCCAGGCAAAGCAGGGGACGTGTGAGGAGCTGGTTGGGATGGCCAACACTAGCACTGCCCGTGAGGCTTTCCTGCAGGTTAACAGAGGTGTTGAAGCTGATGGGATTTCAGTCCCGTCCTAGGCAGAAGCTTGCGAATTGATTACAAACCCACCAACAAAAAAGAAAAAAAAAGTGTTTCAAACATGCCCTACAAGAAATGGGTTTCTTCCTTGAACTAGCAGACTTCTCCATGCTCAAAGAGGAGCCTTTTTGCCTTGATGGAGATAATTTAACTGCTGTATTCTGAACGTGGACATCCTGAATTTGGGGCTGATGGCATCTAGACATTAATCTTGTTCACATGCGTTGGGCAGCTCATCACACTACAAGTACAGGGTTGTTTGCAGGTCTGTGCATAGCCCACATCTTCACACGTGCATCGGATAATTATGGATGTTACTCTTTGCCTGATACATGGATGTAAATGTGGGCTTCAGGTAGCAGCTAAATGTACATTATATGCATACACAATTTAAAATATCTGTGTTGCAAGGCCAGGTTATGTCAGCTTCAGCTCTAAGCGAGGTGGGCAGAAGTATTGCATGCCGCTGGCTTCCCATGGGCAGCAGCTCTTCCAGCAGCTGCTGCTGGGAGCAGTGACACTCCAGCCCAGTAACTAACTCGTGCTGTGGACCCACCAGAAACCACCGGAAAACATGACAAGTCACGGGTTGGTCATTTCTTGTGAGCTGTCGGGTGACTTGGGGTCTAAACTGATTTGCTGCTTTTTTTCTGAAACGAAACTCAAAACGATGGGTGGCCACTGCCACTGGTTTTTGGGTGAATAGTTCACAAGCGCATGAGCAGTCTGCCGTGAATTCAGATGGGGCCACTTTTGTCAAAACTATTTATTGGCGTAGAAATTGCAGGATCAGCTCCTAAATCAGCAAGGACTGAAATTCATAGTTGAATATGAACTCCCGCCATCATTGGGAAGATGAGCAATAGCATGTAGTTAGAATAAAAGTGTCTTAGCTAGTCACAATTCAAGCGGTTTGAAACAAATGTGGCAGGAAATTGGCTGTATGTTAAAGAAGTCTGAAATGTTTACATTCGCTCGCGGCACTTAAGAGACAAAAATGTTAAAGTGGGGGGAAGAGGTCCTTTTATTAGCCTCAACAAAATTTCTATGTCGACCATAAACTATTCTCTTAAAAATAATTTTTCCTAAGGTATCTTCAAAATACTGTGTATTTTTATGTGGGAAGGATACGAAAGCAGCTGTTACTTCAAAATATGATTTAAAGTACTTGAGGTATGAAAGCTTAAAGGTTATTTAATCATTTTGGCATAACTTGATTGTTGTTGTAATTTTTGGTCAAGCATGTTAGACAAATAAAGTCTTAAAACGAAACAAAACAAAACAACAAAAAATAAGGCCTCTTTATATCCATCTTGTGCATTCAGCTCCATGTGGGAAAGGCTGCCTGTCTTCTCCAGGTGTAGGAGCCAGCCTGGGGGACATTAAAGTTGTTATCGTGAGGGGCTGTGGATCAGCTCGGTGTGGGGCAGCTGGCAGAGGGGCTGGGGGTGATGGTCAGAAGGTGCCCTGCTCCGCCTGCCAGCTTCAGGCCACCACGTCTCCCGCAGAAGACAGCGAGTTGGGGCTGCAGAGGGGTAAACAGCACCCGCTTCCTTTAACCGATGTATTTTGGTGGGGGAATGCACCAGACGAGCCTGTCAGGCGGGGAAAAGCAAACCTGAGGGAGTGCTGCAACGGAGCTGTGAAGCAGTCGGGAACTGGGATGCTGTCCTTTGGGAACGGGTGGCAGTCAGGGGAAGGATGGTTCATGCTCTGGGTTGAGTGTAAGGACATGAACCTCACAGAGAGGGAGAGGGAGGTGAGCTATTATTTTAATTTTGTGGGCACTGTCAAGGCTTGGGCTTCTTGCCTCAAGCCTGGTCTACCTCAGATTATGAAGGCCATGAAAAGAAAGGTTTCCACAAACGTAGTTTTGCGATTTAAATTCAGGGATGCTCTCTCAAGTCATTTCCCACCCCACCTCCCCACCGCTGACCTTCACTGATATCTAAGTAGCATCGCTCCCGAAGGTGTGCTGATGTGTATCACTAGTACGTGCGTTCCCATCACCAGGCAGAACTGTTACCAAGATTAATTTCAGTTCATTTCGATGACGAATAAGGGAGTTAGCACTGCGTGTCACTGAAAAGAAAAAAAAAAAAAAAAGATTATTTTTACCTCCCTCAGTCACATATGGCTGAGGATGTGATAAGTTCCTTGGCTACCAGGAATGAGCAAGCTGGGACTTGGCACCCACCTGAGCAGCTGCCTTTTCCCAGGCGTCCCCTACCCACCGCAGCTGCACCCCAGCCTGGGCAACCGGCTTTAGGCTTTCAGATCTGGTAGCCCCTGAAGACGGAGACTCCAAAACCACGATGGTCTTCAAGGAGGTTGCTGGTGGCAGCAGCAAGCCAGGCTGGCCCTGGTGAGGTGGCTGTGGGGAGGGAAGGTGAAAACCCCGGTCTCTGGGTGACGTGTGTGGACAGGGCGGGTGGGAAGGTGCTCTGGCCTTGCTGCAGGAGGGGGCCAGGGGGGATAAGGAGAAGTAGCTCGTCTTCCCCGGTCACGGATTGCTGCCAATAGCCAACATAAATGCTTCAGAGGAAAGAGGAACAAGACATTCTTTAGAAGGCAATTTTCGGACTAATCTGCCCATGGGCATCTTTGTCCCCCTCCCATTTATTCTTGTTTGGATGAGAATTTCTCTCTTAAAAACCCATATTATTGCTCACTGCTAATGTAACTCACACATAGCGAATATAGCTGCACATGTTCTTTTCTTTCAGGTACATTCCTGAATGTACCTTGCAAGTCTCTCTGCATCTGCGATTTTAGCGATATTTTGGAACAGTGAGCTCCCCAGGTGATTGTGCACAGTGCATTAGAACAACAGTTTTTCGCTTATCCTTGTATGTGAGCTGCCATTTGGGTTTATTGACTGTCCCTTTGTTCTCTTTTTATGTGAAAAGTGTAAATAGGAGTACTTATATGTACGTTCTTTGTGCCATTCATTATTTTGTATACTTCCATTATGTTTCTTTTTACTCACTTCATCTAGAAATTCAAATAATTTCAATTCTAGCTAGACTCTATTTCTAACCCTCTTACTTTCCCATCTAGGAAACGCTCCCCTCCTCTCTTTTTGATGTGTCCTTTGGGAGTTGGTGAGAGGCAGCCATGCCAGAAGAGGACCTCCTCTTCCTTCCTTTCCGAGCATTTGGACACGGTTCCCTGCTGCTTTCTCTCATGATCTTTCTCCACTTCCCTTCTTCATTTCTTTAGGATTTTTTTGGATAATAATATATATTTGCAGCCCGCAGTGGAGGGCTGTGATGAGCTGCCCTAGCTGGGGTATCTCTTCAAGAGGTGACAGCCGATCCGGACTTACCCAGTTTTCACTTGCCATCACTCCCTTCCTCCCAGGGAGCCCTATCCAAGCTGTCTCCATGGGGGGGAACCTTTTCCCTGGCTCTGGCCCCATTCTCCTGGCTTCGGTGGTGCCTTTTGCAATCCTCGTCCCGCCCGGGTCCCACTTTGCTGTCAGGGGCACCTCGTCTGCCGTGTGTGGTGAGCAGCCCCGGGGCTGGGGGTGCTGCTGGGTGGGGTACGGGGCCCTGTGACATTTGCCCACTCCTCATCCTGCTTTTGGGGTTTTTGTTTCTTGGCTAGTGCCTAACCCATGACCCTTCTTTGCCTCTCACAAATAGCTCTTTCACAAAGGTCTTTATCAAAACCTTTGCAAGTGTCCACACCAATTATATCCCAGATACCTCTTCTTGCCTGGACTTTGATGTATCAAAAGCTTTCAAATAGATTAAAGGAACAGGCTTTTCTTTTCCACAAATCGGTCAGCTTTGTTTCCTATCCCCCCCCCCGCAACCCTGGCCCAGTGAAGTGTATTGCCCCTCTTGAGCACGATGGGCTAAAACTGAGCAGAGTAATTAACCTGGCTACCTGCCACCAGGCCAGCGCACCACATGCCCTCGCACTCGTGCCGTTTGCCCCAATTCAGTGCAATCCACGCCCGGTTAGTGGACAAATCGCTTCCCGCCACTGGAGAAGATGCCGTTCCCTCGCTCAGAGCAAACCCAGTAGCGGGGCTGCTTCTTCCCTGGTTTTGCCCCGGGGAGCATCGCTGCCCGGCGAGGTTGTGCTGCCGGCTCACAGCGAGCCTCGGGGAGGGGGGAGGACAGCTGCAGGAAACGACGGCCCAGACAGCTTTGCTGTTTCGCTTACTCTCATTGCATTTATTATTTTTTTAGTGCTTTCTGGATGGGATGAGCAGCTTGGGGAGGGCCAGATGGGAAAATGCTGGATGCTATAAACACGCTGCAATGGCTTATGGTGACGTTAAACTGCAAAATCAGGGTAAGGAAAATGCTCTGCCCCACCAGCTGAGCTACCCAATACCCAGGAAGGGTGGAGGAGAGGCCAAGGTGACAGTGAAGCATCCTCCCACCAGTCCAGCCCCAACTCCCCCTCCCCACCACAATTTGAGCCAGGCTGCAGGTCGCGGTTGGATGCCAGGGCTGGCCCCACTCCCTGATTAGTGAAAATTGGGAATAGCAGAGGTTGTTGGGGTTGATGGTTTGAACCTTTCCACAGAGGCCACCGGAGCAGTGAGAAGGGGTCACAGAGGATCCTGAGGTACCGTCCCCCAGCAAGGGCTCCCTTGTTTGTGGGGTAATGACTGGGGACATCGCAGCGTGCGCCCTGGTGGGGACCCTTCCTGAGGGTGCGTGGGGCCGAAGCCGATGGCGTGGGGTTGGTGACTCCATCCACACCTCTGCGTGGCACGGGGACAGGCGGCCCCCAGTGCCGTGTGCTGTGGATGTCGGGGAGAGGCTTGCCCATGTCCCTTCGCGTTTTCCATTTCAGACCGGCGGTGCTGACCCTCCACCGAGACACGAGGGACACAAAGAAGCGGTGGTGGCATCCCCAGCTGCTCGGCGCTGCCCCTTGCCTGGCCATCACTGCGCTGACGGAGGGCTTTGTGCAGACCGAAACACTCTCCTCTGCGCCCCGCAAGCACCCGCCCCGGCAGGCGGCTGCTGCTGCTGCAGTGGGAAATTTCATAGCCCCCCCTGAAAACTTTACCCCCCCACCATAATGGCCTGGGCCAAATTTTCTAGAAATAATGAAGTTACGCAGGATAAGGCAATTTAAGTGGAGTGGGCAATTAAACCCCTATTTATACTTCTTCTACTGTTTTACAAGGCTGTTGCACGGCGCAGCCATTCTGATTGCATCTGTTACCTGATATTTTAAAACGCACGGAGAGCTGCTTCACGCAGACGTGTGCTGGCTGCCGATTACCTTTCTTTTGTCACTGACTCCTCTGCTTCCCACTGCCGGCCCTGTCTGTCCCCGCCACATCGTGCCACTTGTGGTGGGGCTCCCCGAGCAGCCCCTTGCCATGGGCACCCCTTTCCTGGATACCTCTGTGGTCTCCCCAGGGACCTCCTTACCCAATCCTGGTCTTGCTTTTCAGCCCCCAGACAAACCCTGCCACCTTCCCCAAGGTCCTTCTCCAAGGACCTGCAACAACACAGGAGTGGTGTAGGACAAGGGGGCACGTCCTTCTGCTTGGGGTGCGCCTGGGGACACCTCCCACCATCACCCTGTCTCTCTCCAGGTGAGTGGGTACCCCATACAGGGTGGGTTCGCTCTGCAGGGAGGGAAAACCCCAGCTCCTTCAGGAACAAATGCCAATGCCAGCCAGAGCAAAGGCAGCTCCTGGACAGGGTGGCCAAGACAAAGCACAGCAGAGCAGGGCAAGACTCCAGAGACATGTGCCCAGCAGGGTCCCCCAGCCTCCCAGCATCGGGGACCCATCTGTTTGTGAAACAGTGCAGACACTGGCACCTCAATAACCTTGTGGCCTGCCCGCAGTGTGCTGATTGGGATTTCCACCCCTCATTCACACACCAGGTGATACAGCACCTCTGCCCTCATTTGCAGTCCTCTGTAGCCACGTACACAGGAAAGGAAAGCCTCAAAAGCCAACTGTATCCTGGGCTGTATCAAAAGAGGTGTGGCCAGCAGGTCGAGGGAGGTGATTCTACCCCTTTACTGAAGCCTCGTGAGACCCCACCTGGAGTTCTGCGTCCAGCTCTGGAGCCCCCAGCATAGGAAGGACATGGACCTGTTGGAGCGAGTCCAGAGCAGGGCCATGAAGATGATGAGTGGGCTGGAGCACCTCTGCTGTGAAGACAGGCTGAGAGAGTTGGGGTTGTTCAGCCTGGAGAAGAGAAGGCTCCAGGGAGACCTTATAGTGGCCTTCCAGTACCTGAAGGGGGCCTACAGGAGAGGTGGAGAGGGACTCTTTATCAGGGAGTATAATGATAGGATGAGGGATAACGGTTTCAAACTGAAAGAGGGGAGATTTGGATTAGATATTAGGAAGAAACTCTTTACTGTGAGGGTAGTGAGGCACTGGAACAGGTTGCCCAGAGAAGCTGTGGATGCCCCATCCCTGGAAGTGTTCAAGGCCAGGCTGGATGGGGCTTTGAGCAACTTGGTCTAGTGGGAGGTGTCCCTGCCCATGGCAGGGGGGTTGGAACTGGGTGATTGTTAAGGTCCCTTCCAACCCAAACCATTCTATGATTCTATGAAAAGCTGCTGTGAAGCCACCAAGGCATCACGAGAAGTAACTGCTTTGAACCTGCTGCCCCGTTGTTTCAGCCTCTGCCTTTTGAGTACCCATCACTCTGGAGCAGCGGTTTACCCACACACCTTCAAAAGCACCTTCTTCCCCTGCCTGTTATGCTTGCAACAGAATGTGTACATAATTATGTTTATTGCTTGTTCAGAAAGAAATAATAGCTCTGAAGTGTTACCTATTGGGTTTGTTTCTGCGGATGCCTGTAACAATAATTAATCATACGTATTAACATGCGGTCAAGAGACTTGTCAAAACTGGAGCTCTTGAGCGGTAAACAGAGCTCGTGCAATTAGCAGTCCCTGCTCTGAAAAATGCTTGGATTGATTCATTGTTCCTCCCAACACCTAAGAAAGTCAGGGAAGTAATAAATCACGAAAATATAGACAAGGCACTCAGCAAATTATGATGAAGACACTTCATCAGCTGCCTTTAGCTCTGCGTCAGTGTGTTGCACTAGCGTCGACACCGGCTGAGCTGGTTGGATGACCGCTGTAACCAGTGACTGCTCACTAACACTGACTGAAGTGGTAAACCTGTAAATACTGTGCTCTCTTCTAAGTTAAAAGTAGAGGATTTCTTAATCGCTTTTAATCCACCTGCTACCAAACACATGCTGTCCCTTCAAATAAAGGTATAGGAACTTCTAGTGCACAGACTTTAACCTGAAGAGTAAGTAGGACTTTCACTGCCAAGCCCACAAGGTTGGGTAGATGGAGCGGCAAAGGGTGCAGCTGCATTTGCTGGTCAGGAAAGGGTCCTTCCACCCCTCCATGAGCTCAGGATGCCGCAGCGCGAGACACCCGGCTCTCCCGGATCCTGGGCACGCTTTGTTGAAGCAGCTCCTTTTAACTTGCAAAAAAATCAACATTTGCTAAAGGAATAAAAGAAAAAAGGACAACAGCGGCAGAAGAGGAACGGTTTCTTCAAACTTTGAAGCTGGTGTTATCTATTAGAAACAACAAAAGGAATTCAAAGCTGGGAGATGGAAAGCAACAAAATGTATGAAAGCAAATGACTTGAATGGGGCTCTCAGAAGTGACGGTGACGTTTCCTGCTCCCTATTGGCTTCATTTCAGTTTCTGAGTGAAAAAGGAGAGCGTCCTTTAAAGAACAGTGTTGTCTTGGTAGTCACCGCACTGGTGTTATTAACAGCAGTTGTGTTCAGCAGTTGTGGTGTTGGTCTAAAAATCATCAGGAACTCACAGCCCACATGTAAAGCTGAAAATGGAAGGTGGTATGTGTGATTTTTTATTTTTTAATAAAGAAAAAAAATAGTCCTGGTTTTATTCTTTGGAAGTTCCTTATAGATGTAAAAGGCAGTTACTTCTCTTGACTTCTTGGTGGCTTCACAGCAGCTTTTCCTTTCCTCCAGACGGCTACAGAGGACTGCGAGGCTGTTCCCGCAGGAAGACGGTGCTGATACCACTGCGATGCAAAGCTGAGCTGAATCTGTGCAAGACTGTCAGAAGCCCAAGGTCCGTTCAAGCGGGAAACCAGCTTACTCTGTGAGGAGCAAAATGACCCATGTCTGGTTTCTGAGTTGCTCAGGTCGGAGCACCTCTGTCCATGCCCAGCCCAACATCCCGCTCCAAGCATGTCCAGCCGAGTGGGTTGCTCAGGGCTCCTCCAGCTGAGTTTTGAGTATCTCCAAAAATGGAGTTCATCGCCCCTCTGGGCATCTGTGCCGGTGTTTGACCACCTCATACTGTAAAATGCTCCTCCTTGTAGAAGGGAAAGCTCGTGTCTTGTGTTCCCAAGGGAAGCCACCTGCACTGCTCCCTGTCCCCAGTGCCCCTCAGCCCACGTGGCTACGCAGTGACATCCTACATGGTGGCTGGCTCAGAGCTGGCATGTGGGCTCCAGACAGCCGGCATGTCCATCTGTCTGCCCCGGCCACTCCAAAACTTAATGTACGCAGGGAGCCACAGCAAAACCCTGGAGTCTGTTGTTTTTCTTTCTTCTGCTCTGATGTCTTCAGCGCAACAACTTGATTTTCTTCTGTTATTTTGGGAGAGCAGAAAGAAAACCTACTCTGAAGAAATGTGTGCTGGAAAATGTCTTGGTCCTATTGAAGTCAACAGAAGTATGAGCACTGACCTCAGCAAAACAAGCATCTAAATAAGTTTAAGCCAAGAGTGTCCTCATATGACTGCACCTAAGGCTTATGCAATTTTTCAGGATGTTTTCAAGAGTAGACATGTTTATCTCTGCCCTGTGCCCTTTTCTAGCTGAGCTGGAGTCGAGGGAGACACCCTCTGTGCTGGACCTTCACTTCCCCTGGCCACACAAGAGCAGCCTCCTTCCCAGGGGAAACACTCTAGTCATGTTCTAAGGGAAGATTGAGCTCATTACGTCTGAATTTACAACCCGCTTGCACTTCATTTTTGTGACTGTTTTCCAAGGGACGTTTCAGCTTTTCAAGGGAGGTTCTTCCTTGAAGAAGTTCCACATCTTCAAAGTGGGACGACTCCTCAGCGGGGCACAGGTATGTGGTCCTGCATCAACCAGAGTTTTAGCCCTGTAAGAGTTAGATGCTCAGCGTGCTGGGCTATGTCTTCGTTATTTGCAAACCGTGGCGGTTTGGTTCAGGTTTAGCTGGGATATGAGACTTCAAATGCAGGAACTTGAGCTATAGCAAGCAAAAAGGTTCATTCTTTGGGGAAGGATTTTGCTTTAGAAGTTGTTCAATTGATGATTGCCTTTGATAAGTAAATACACAGGTGCACAGCCTTTAGTATTTCCACAAGAAATTTCTAAGAAGTTTTGTGTACTGGGACAGTGAAATGCAGGGAGGATCCCGTCGCTGGGTACTGGGAGGATGCAGAAAAAGACAAAACCAGGGAGGCAGACCAACTTCTGTTGCACAGAGAATAGGTAGGAAGAAATATTCTCTGAGGGACAGGCTGGCAGCAGGGTGATGAACCGGCACAAGGATCCACAGCCCAAAGGACGACACTTCATGAAACCAGAAGACACCGCTGCACTGAGTCATGATGGAGCTTAGTAAACATTATGATCCAAAAGGAGCTGAGGGAGAGGGATTTCTGAGGTATCCTGTTGGAAGCAAATGAAGGAAATCAGAAGGTGCATGGACCTGACAGTGAAAAAGCTGCTTAACTAGGAGGTGTAAGTTAAAGAATTTGGGTTTTTAGGACAGCAGAAAAACTGCACAGTTTGGAAGAGCTCCTGTTCTGCAGAAGACCAGGCTGCCTGGAGCTGCAAGGAGGGGTTTCAACTAACAGAAGTGTGTGAAAAGAAGGGACCACCAAACCCTCAGACTGTACAAAATCTTTGTGTTGGCAACGCATAATGGAGACAAAGACTATGCTGTGTAGAAATTCATAAATTGATTATGTATCAAGATTAAAAGCCCAGGTAATAAATGGAAGGAATAGAAATTGCTTGTTTAGAAACATGCATTTAAACTAGCTGATATTAATGAAACCTAATAGGATGACACATGACAGGAATGTTGATTAAGTTGTTTATAATCTCTTTAGAAAAGATCAACTCGGCAAAAGGGAAATAAAGCTGGCTTACAGTATAATGTGGTGATGCTGGCAACTACGAAGTCAGTCAACTGGAATATTTATTCATCCACCGGACCTAAGAAGTAAAGCTTGTGGTGTCCCTCCAGGTGATAAGCACTTGACACCATTAAATTCAATTGAGCTTTCTGAGTCATGCCTGTAGAGGATGACTACTTCTTAAACATGTATTGATAATGTTTGCAACGTACCCCACACTCGTCGTTGTGAGACGGTTCGTTCTGAATGGTGTAAAGTGGAGATTTCAGTCTGGTAGAATTTCTAAAACCCCCAGATGGCAATTTGCTGACAAAAAGGCTACTTCCAGCAGGAACCACATCTACGTCACGTCTCATCTTGAGGGACGAGGAGAACTGGTTCGTAGAACAAGGATGCTGAAGCACCTTGAGGTATCAGCAGCCATGACTTTGATCACATCCACTGTGTGAACGTGAAATAAGGAGCTAGAACAAGTCAGCTAAACGCTTTCTCTTTCAAAAGGGCAATTTCACAAAGCCAAATACTAGCACATCAGTTAGGAAAAAAACATTTAAGCAGGAAAATATAGATGGTATTCGCAAACGGTTTAATCAAGTTTGCCAAAGAACAGTCCCAGAATCCAGAAAGACTCAAACTAATTTCAAAAAATCCCCCATGCTGTTTTGGAGGGTAAATAAAAGCAGACTGGGAAAAAAGAGTAACTGATGTATACCAAACTGATGAAGGGAGAAATTTGTGTTAAAAAGGGACAAGGAAAGCAAACGTGCAGAGGGAGTATCAATGGCTTGAAACAGTAACGATAAGAATACAAAGGCAAACGGGAATGGGAGATTCATCAAGAGTATTAGTAAAACGGTAGAATTTTTAAATAAATATCTTTGCTGTGTGAAGGCAAAATGCCCAGGCGCTAGATGGACATTACACACTGCCGTTGACCAAGTACTTTTAAGCCTAGCAGTCCTTAAACTGTGCGTTAAACAGCAATTACCAAATTTTTTGAATCAGGAACTTTGTTTCTGAGAAGTTGTCTGAGGAGCTTTTTAAAAATCTAATAATGAATTTTCAGACACGTTAGGACATGAGGGAAGCCTCAGCAGTCCAGAGAAAGCTGAAATTGTGCCAATATTTTAAAAAGGGAAAGAGGATGGCCAAAGTGAGAGAGCGTTAGCCTGACTTTGATCCCCGGAAAAAGGCAGTGATGGGATTGATTGTGCAAGACTTGAGTAATAAAGAATTAAAAGAGGCTAATAAAATTAAATGCTAATCAAGGTGGGTTTAAGTAAAATGGATCTTCTCAAACTAATTTGATATCTTTTTATGAGATTACAAGTTTGGATGACAAATGAAATAGTGTTAAGGTAATAGACTTCTGTAAGGCACATGACTTGGCACCCTCACCATGTATTTTGAGGAGGAAACTGGAATGATATAATTTCAACATGGCACACGTTAAATGAATTAAAAACCACCTAACCGATGTAATTAAATGAGGAATCATCTTTAAGAGGCTATATGTTTTGTAGGGTCCTCCAGGTAGTGGTTCCTGTCCCGACATGATTTAACTGCTAGATCTTGACCGTGAAACCTGCCTCCCCCTCCCAAAAAAAGGTGTTACTGAGACTTTTTATAGATGAACCAAGTGTTGGACTTCAGGAAATACTGAATAGGACAGTTCACAGGTACACCTCTGATCTAGATTTTTTTTAGAAAATGAGGTACAGCAAATTGCTTTGCATTTCAGTATGGCCACGGATGAAGTCGTATCCCTAAACACAAGGACATGGGCCAGAGTGACTTTGCCTCAGAGAGAGGAGTTCTAAAAAAAACAGGACTTGGATATGGGTTTGGCTGGGAGAATGCACCTGGTGTGCCCAGCCAGTGCTGCGGCCAGAAGAGCAAATGCAGCAGCTGAGTGGGCAAAGCTATCAGAAGGAGGATACATGTCCTCTGCATTTGGCATCCCTGCGGCTGAGATTTGAAAACGTCCCAGTTCGGACATCTCCGACTCTAGCATGATTTCGAGAAGTTGGAATCCACAGCAGGAGGACCCGTGAAAATGGGAAAAGGGCTGGAAAATTTGGCCTAAGAGGTGAAAATCTGGGGAACTCCCCCTGTCTTGCTGAAAAAAGAAGTGGCTCAGGATGATTTCACCGTGACCTTTGTGTAGCTGCACGCTGCACAAGCCGGAAGCTGCTTAGAGGCAAATTCATATCTGCAATAACATAATCTTTAAAATACATATATATGTATTCATATGTATGTATATGGTGTTTTCCTTACAAAGAGAGCAATTAGCCGCTAAAACAACCTTCGAATGATTGCGCTGATTCTTTGCAACTGGCAGTTTTAAAATCAAGATCTGATGTGTGCCTTCAGACAAAAATTAATTACGGGAGTTCCATTCACTAAACAAACAAACAAACAAACAAACGCACACCCATGTGAAGCCTTTCAGCTTCACTTATTGGGCATTGGGTCAGGCCCTGCCTTAATTACGGGGAATTCTGCAAAATGACCAGTGTCCGGGGTGCTTCTGCCCCCGTTGCCTCGCTGGGACTGTGCAAACCACTGGAACTAAGAAAAACGCTCCTTTACCCAGACATGTCATTTCACACCCTGGCAGGCAATTAAAATGCAAATTAAAAATGTTAATTAGAACTGTTTCAACATCTATTCTAATGCACAAGATGGGAATTCTGTACAGTGTACGGAGAAGGATGCATTGTTCCTCGGGCAAAACCCTCCCGCCACTCTTGGTCTGGAGCGAGCAGAAATAGCTGCTACCTTTTTGAAAACCTGATTGCAGCAGAAAGAAAAGACAATAAAGTGCAGAGTTCTGATCCTGATCTCAAGTGCTGGGGTAAATCCACCACTCTCAGGGGAGTCACGGTACGTTGTTGACTTAATGAGATCAGAATCAAGCCCTGTAAAAGTACTTACACTGAAAGAAGGTGTGAAAAGGTACCCACCCCACAAAGAAACTTCTGTGTTATACTATTTTCACTATTTCCCCCACCTTTTTAAAAAAAAAAATCACAGCCAATTGATATGTAGGGATAAAGACAGACAGGAGCTAACATAAGGCTCAAACGCATTGGATCAGAGCCTGGGGATAACCCTGTTTCAAGGGAGGTGCGGGAGGGAAGGAGGAGGCTGTGCCGCAGCGCTCAGCCCTCGTAGCTGAGCCTGCACAGCATCAAAACCAGGTTTTTATAACAGCAGCGGCTGTGTAAATGCACGCCGACAGGTCTCCTTTCCACATTAAATATTCAGTTGCTCCACTACGGTTCATCCCAATACACCCTGATGTTTAAGACAACTTTCTTCCCTTTCCTACTTAAAATCTACCTACATCAAAGATGAAATGTGGATGCTCCCGGAGCTGTGATGAGGTTGTTTTTACAGCTATTTGAGCAGCATGTTATACCCGCTTATTTGAAGATGATGATATTTGTATTGTTGCTAAGAATTCATGCCAAGCATAATTTTGGGGCGTCGTGAAGATATCGTATTTGCATATTTTAAGTATTGATATAATACAAAATTCTTTTTATGAGTCTTTTCACAGCATAATAATGCTCTTTCCATTGCATGACAGCCTTTAGCATAGAAAAATTCAAAAACAGAAGAAAATTATTTTTTAGAAAATGGATTTTTTTCTAATCTGGTTTTCATTTTCCCATGTT
Organism: Larus michahellis; assembly: GCF_964199755.1. Lineage (NCBI taxonomy): Eukaryota > Metazoa > Chordata > Aves > Charadriiformes > Laridae > Larus > Larus michahellis. The sequence goes on along the minus strand of NC_133896.1, from coordinate 89,836,669 downwards.
TGGAGCATCCCTTACTGCTCATGACCTGCTGCATATCACCCAGATAAAAACAGTAATTGTGCAGAGATATAGGCACTTCACACAGTAATGCCTTAATCAAACAAATGAAATGACTGCATTCTGAAGAAGTTTGGTTTTTTTGGTTTGTTTTTTTTTTCTGAGGCATGTGCTATTTCTAGCCTTGCAGGCTTTATGCCAGTTGCTGGTGTATAAGATGGCCCATATAAATCTCTTCCTTCTTTCCTTTCTCTTCTGTTCTTTTGCCTAGCCCCAGTCCCCCCTCTGCCCTCCCCTACTTCTTCATCCTTTGAGCACAGAGAGGCTCTATTTCTGCTCTCGCAGGCTCCACGCCAAGCCCCAGGATAGAAATAGCTTGGTACAGAGTCTACAAACCTCTTCTTCCTTCCCTCCTCTTGACTGTTTCCCATCTTTCATTCCCCTTGTCCTGCTTCCTCGTGCTTCTAGCAAACAGCTTTTGTGCCTCAGCCTTTCTGCCCTGCTCCAAAAGGACTCTGGAGCTGGAGCTGCCCATTCCCCCCAAACCAGCCCCCACTTCTTGACAACAGCAGCAGGCTGGCCCCAGGGCAGGAGATTTGCAGAGGCCAAGTAGCTCAGGTGGACTTGAGGACGTGCTAATGAGCAGCACATGTCGCTGGTGGAGCATCCGTATTTACAGGGGCTTCGAAGCAAGAAAAGCCTGAGAGGAAAGATGGAGGAGGAAGAAAATCAAGGGGTAGATACTGGCTCTTCTTCTATAGCCTGATTATATATGAAATTTGCTTTCTGTGCATTGAGGGATAGTTATATTGTATTTTAATTGCTTGGAAGCCCTATTATGGTGCTTGGCTGGTGTGAGCTTTCTTGTGTTGCAGGGTGGTGTGTGCTTGTGCTGGTGGTGACCTCGTGCTCCTGGACAGCCTGTGGCTCTGAGGGGGCTTCTCCCCACACTGGTGGCCAGTGCTGAGTGGCCTCCACTACTGATCAACTCTTTGTGGTGTTTTTTTTCTGTAAAAGGGTTTTCTGAAGAGTCGGAGTATGTAATTTGGCAGCAGTGAGCTAGAGATACCTGTTCTCCAGCCCCTGTTAGAGGCGCCATGGGGTGACTAGCTGTTTTGTTGAGGGACGTAGTGATGAGCAAAACTCAGTTGTGCAGGTGGGGAAATAAGAGGGGTATGGTGTGGGTGGGTGACCTGGCAGTGATGGGAGGCTCCTGTGCAGCAGCAGGTTTGTTAGTGACTTCAGTCTCCTTCAGTTAGCTTATTCTTCTCTATAGTGAAGGCAACAAAACTTATAACGATGTTAAAGTGCTGTTGAAGGACCCGTTTTCCTTTAGCCTTAGCAAACTGTTTGTTTCCAGCTCAGAAGAAGTCGCCAGGCAGTCACAGGGACTGCTGGTTTTGGGAACAGAGCAGCAAGGAAATGCTGGGGCTGGGTGGAGGGCTCTGGCAATGCTCTGGAAAGGAGCAGGTTGTTGTCCACAGCTGAGTGGAGCCTGGGGATTCTCGTCTGCTATTCCCCAGCCTTTGCTGGAGAGGCTGCCGAAGGCGGACACCTCCCCTGATTATGGGGTGTGCTTCCTGCCCCGCAGGATGCCTGACAGCGTTAAGCCTTATTAGCCCAGTCAGATGATGCTTGATGGCCACCCATCGCAAAGCCAAGTTGGAGGGCTGGCCTGTAGCCAGGAGGCCGTGCCCTAGCTCCAGTGCGTGAGGGCAAACACCTCCCGTCCCAATGCCTGTGGTGGGACCCTCGGAGAGGGAGGTGAGAGACCTTGCTTAAGGGTGTTTCTCTGACGAGCCCAGAAGAGGCGCGACTGGAGGGAACAGCCAGCAATGGCTCCCTGCAGCTTGATGGCTGGCGAGGGGCAGGAAGGAGGCTGTCACCTCCTGCTGTGTTTCGGTGGCAGCAGATGACGCCTCGTAGGGAGCACTGGCAGGGACCCGAGCTGCCAAAATCCCTCTGAGGCATCTGTGCTCCTTGCCTCCCGCCCAAAGTGGGGGCCCATGTGCCCGCGCCGCTGCCCTCAGGGGCGACAGAGCAAACGGCGATCCTGCCGGAGCAGACACGGGAAGGCCATCTTCAGCTTGGAGATGAAATTGCTGAGACTTGCATTGTTGTTGTTTTCATTTTTGTAACTGCCTCAGCTTTGCCGCAGCGTTTACATACAGCAGCGGGGGGCCATTACCCTGGGATAATGCTCTATCCCGCTGACGTTATCCGCCTGCAGTGGAAACGCATGGGGATCTCTGCCAGCCCCTCCTGGCTGGGTGGCTGACCCCTGGCTAGGGGGAACGGCTGTGAAAATACAAAGCCTTCTTCTATCACAAAGTTTATCCATCCAGCAGTTTGCAATTTTAATATGAAAAATTACCTTGCTTATTTCAAAACGGTGGCAGTTGAAATTCAGTTTGGGATTTTTGTTTTTTTTTTTTTTTGAGGTTGGATAAACAGTTGGAGAGTGCCGTCCCTGCCTTTAAGAACTCACTAAAAAAAACAGCAGGATTTGATTTGTTTGTACAGCGAAAAGATTGTTCTTTAATCCCTTTGGAGTTGTTGGATTTCATACTCCTGCAAGTCGAACTAATGAAAAATCCTCGGGCAGGAGGCATCAGAAAACCCAGAGACGTCCATCCCCTGGTCCCACCGCCTCTCCTGAAGACAGTGGTGGAGCAAAGGACACAACTCCTGCATCCCTTCATGAAACATGGTAGCCGCACTCTGTGCCAGAAAGCAGCACAGCAATGGAAGTCTCATTGTATTTGATATAAAGTTGGACCCAATTATAAAAGCGGAGGTATAGGAGATTTTGGAGGGGGGGTGGGGAACCAACCCACAACAAAAACCCAAACAACACTACCCAATAATCACTTAAGTAGTTTGTGGGGTTTTTTCCTCCTGGGTTAGATCAGTACAGTGAAATCCACTGTTTTAAAAATAGTTAATGTAATATTTGTGCTGTAATAATAGGTATTCCAAAGAGCAATTAATTCTTTAATTAATATGAATTATTATTTTGGTACATAAACGGTGTGAAATAATAACAGAAATTCAATCAGGCGTGTTGCACCTGACCAGGGAGGAGGAAAGAAGTTGCCATCAAGGAACAGAGCGGTTTGAGACTTCACAGCAGTTACCAGGGTAAAATTAAACAAAACCAGGCTAATTTGATCTTAAGTGGGGCCAAGCTGGGTGTTCCTTGGGCTCAGCTCAGTTACCTATTGCAGTATGAGGTGTCCCGTGACACTGGGGGCATCCCCGTGGGGCTGTAGTGTTAAGACAGGACCTGCTGGGGCAGACAGGTGGGAATAGCCTACACACGCCTGTGTTTGGGCAACTGAACCAGGACCAGCCCTTTTCAGTCACTTGCTGGTATATGCATGCGTGTTCTTAAAACCCACTGTTTTCTATTAATGGAAGTAGGAAATTTTGTATTGATTTAGTGTGGGAGAACATCCTTAAATAACGGTAGTTCCAGTCTCTGTTAATCAAGTAGCTAAGCAGCAATTTCAGGGACTTACAGATAGCCATCAGTTTTGGAAAAAAAAGTCTAGCAAGTATTTTTTATGTTGCTATTTCAAATATATCCAATTCCAAATGTATGTATTTTACAGCAGAGTACAAATTACACAAATCTTAGAAACTGAAAGAAAACAATGCAGAGCATCCAACCTGAAACCTCCCCAATGCTTTTTACTCAAACTCTACAAAATATCTCCTGAAAAGCCTCAAATGTGATGAAACATTTTCTCAGAAAAAAGCATGCATTAAAGGACTGGGAATCTTTCAGATTCATCTTAATCATTCACATGTTCACTAGAAATAATAAGGAAAACAAGATTATGTTCCTCTACCCTTTCCCATTCCAAAGACTTTCCTTGTTATATATATGTGTGTGTGTGTGTATAGATATATATGTATGTGTGTTTTTACACACATAACTTGCTCTCTTTTTTTTTTTTGTTTTATTAATTTTTGTTGACTTACCTTTATATATTACTTGGGAGAAAGAAAGGTACCAAATAAGTTCAGGTGATGGGGACAGGGCTCTTTGGTGTACCAAAGAATACTAATTCGGGAATCAGACAGTGAAATATTTATCTAACAGTTCTTTGGAGCAGGTAAGTGTTTAATTGTTGATATAATCCCAGGAAGCAAGATCTGATGATTATATTTTCCTTTAATTATCAGTAGAGTTCAACAGTCAAACAATTATCTTTTAATTTCCTCACCAAGATGTAGGTAGCTCACAAGATAGTCAAACAGAGCTTTTCTAGAATGGGGAAATCTAACCAGAGGGTTTACTTGCAGTTTATTGTGTATATATGTGTGTGTGTGTGTATCTATATATATATAGTAGCCTTAAACAAATGCACCTCACAGCTAACACTGGGAGTGTTTCTCTGCAGTTAAGAAGCCGGTGCTTATTGGTAAAGTAGCTTCTTTTCTAAACTGTGCTGAAGGATGTAGAACAGCTTTAAGAGAGAAAGGTGTGGTGTCCACACACAGTTGGCATCTGCTCAGATTTCGATGGCCAGTCCGTACTAACACATCTTTGACAGTACAAATAGGGCACTGCAAGTAGAGGAAAAAGATGCACCGAGAAATGGGATGATTTTTTTGAATAATGAAGGATAACATGAAAACTAATACACTTGGAAAATGATAATTGAGGAAATTGAATAGTATGCCTCGTAAACCTTTTTACTGAAATTAAGAGTATGTCATTAATAAGATGTGTAAAATTAAAAAAAGAATTTCCTTAAATGAATTGCTTTTGGAGATGTCTTAGGAAGCATTATTTTGACAATGTTAATTGTTGTCTTTTTCTTTTTTGATAAATGGATTATGCAAAATTAATTCCTTCACTATGTAGATTTAATCCACAACACAGGACTGCTGTCAGAATTTTAAAGTATTTTGAGTTTTCTAATAAATGGATACAAAAAAGCCATACTCAATTAATTTATTAGTTTGAAATTTGAAATTATAAATCAGTCACTGTCTTTATCTACGGTTTCCTGCATTTGACCAAATCCTACTGTATGAATGCCCAGAGAAAATCATTATAGGATATTTTTGAAGACAAATTCTTATCATAATATTCCAAAATGTTGAATAACTCCTCTTCAGTTATGTTGATGCCATACTCATGAAGAACCTACAAAAGACAGAGACAACTTTAAAACTTATTCCAGAGCTTTGAGTGAGCAAGAAGTAAAAACACTAGTTTATCTTGCTGAAATTTCTTTACAAAATGACTTGACGATTCAGCTCCACTCTGTCCTGGGTTTCTCAGAATATTAGAAAATCAAGCCCTCCTTTATTATCTCTTTGTCTTCCCACACCAATACTGGCTTGCTGGGATGAGTATCTGAAAACCTGCATAGGCAGGGATTTTGTCCACTAGCCCAACTAGCAGCTGCCCGAGGGAGCATCGGGAAATAGGTAGCACCCCTGGGCACAGAAGGTAATTTACAGAAAGCCCACATTTAAAAGGATTTTGTTACTATCTGTAGATGAGACGAAGAGGTGGAATTTCTTCCTTTCTGTCCTCCTTGGATGATCTGCAGCCTTTGCGTCTGGAGAAACAGAAGGAATAATCTAGTCGCTCAAATTGTGCAAACCCCGGTGTATATAGTAATGCCCACGATGCACTCAGTGCTTTTAATTTTCATGGGACAAATGCTCAGCCTGTAAGCATGCCTTCCTAACACTTCAGTGAGAACCCAACTTGAACAGGACGCGTCTGGTTCACCTGATGCTAAAAGCCAGGTTAGATACCTGCATTTTTCCAATATTTTACCCAGTGCTTTTTCAGCACTTCAACAGTTTTAAATGTTTTCAGTACCCTAACATTAAAGAAAACAATGCATTGATTTCTGAGGATTACTTCTGGTTTTACATGCACTTGTGAATTTAAACTTTGAAAGTGTGTCCTTGTGTGCTATGCCAGTTGTCATTAGTTTTCTGGCAAACTCAGTCTACCCCTTTCCCTCTTAACGGCTCAGCATCAGCAATCGCTAATGACCCCTTGCAGATAGTACAGCCATAAATAGCAGTGTTACTGATGTTAGTAGAGAGCTAATTTCCCCGTTTCGGTAAATTAAGTTACCTAGGAGATAAAGGGATTTGTACCTCCACAAATCACTCGATATCTTGTCGAACAGCAGATTAACACCTTTGTAGTAAGGTTTTGGAACCAAGGATTTCTTCTTGATCTAGATCCATGAGGAGTTAGTTTTTCGGTTGGGTTTGGGTTGGGGTTTTTTGGGTTATTGGTTTGGTGTTTTTTTGCTTACCTTATATCATGTTAGGAAGCTTGATCTGAAAGTTGTTGACATTGCTTTAACTAGAAATGGTAATCATCACATGTCCTAGAGGAACATGGCAAATAATTAAAATCAAATGCAATGGGCCTGATCTTCGCTCCTCTTCCTCTGAGCCTGGTCTGCTGAGGCAGTGCCCAAGCAGTCAGAAAGCGGCAGTGACGGACAGGGAGCCTCAGGCGTGAAGCTGATACGGCCACATGGAGACATCTTGCTCCTCAGCCTTTGTAGAGGGGCAGGCAGGGACTTGGGTTTCAGCTGTGTGGCATTGCCAGAACGCATCACGTTCCCACCAATCCTAAATAAGTAAAGATTTAAAAGTGTGCTTCTGTGACTGATATAATCGACTAGGTTTATAGTCTACCAGGCAACAAGCTGGCTTCCTGCAGCTCCAGGGGAAGGGGAGTGTCAGAAGCACACCTTGTCGTTTTTTTGCAGCCAAGCGTTATTTATTGTGATGGAGCATCCCATCCCCTAGTTGACCAGGTCTTCGAAGCAGTACCGATACCAAGGGGCATCCTAATGCACGCAGCGTTAAAGGGGTTTAGGGCCCCATGCTATTTTTTTTTTTCCTTGCAGTTGAATAGCAAATATTCTATTACTCCAGAACAGACAGTGACTATTACTCCTGGCTAAAACAATATCAAAGTTCAAAGCTAAGCAAAAATCAGACACCCCATCGATCTAGATGAAGAATCACTGATATCCAGTATACACAGGTGTGTATTTGAGGAGGTACAAAGTACTAAAATATTTGCAGAGAATATGGATCCCTTGCCTAGAAAAAACCAGAAGAGCAGAGAGAGAAACCAGAAACGGGGACTCTCAAGTGGGGATTGCTTGAGCCCGTTCCACATTTTGAAGGGACCACACCAGCTGGAGGGTCACAGGATCCCGCAGTGGTAGCAGTGCCTGAAGGGAGACCTACCAGAAGGTACACTTCTATTCCCTTCCCATGTGTTTGTTAAAGATATGCATTTAAACTTTGCATAGGGACTAAGGTTTTTCTGTTTTACCTATTCAGGAGCCCACCAAGACTTCAGACCTCAAGGAAGTGTAATCACGTGTGGAGAATGATTACAGTGAGTAATGGTCAGAGGTAAAGTCGCAAAGAGGGGCCAGGATGAGTTTATGCATTCTAGTTCAGTACCACGTTTCAGAAAATTTTCAGTCAGGAAGCCCAGATTCGGCTACTGTAATTTTCTGACGATGAATTGCTAAATGCAACTTACTTGTCTGAAATCTGCAATATGTAACGGTCCGGTATGACTTTCATCATAGGATTTAAAAGTTTGCTTCACTGGTCTCCAGCAGTGCAGGATCTGGGGCTGAATTCTCAGCATTGCACTGAAGAACGATATGGTTTGTGGTCCAGGACTCAGCTGACAAAGTTGGATGGGAAAGATTCGCTTTTACTAACAGCATCATGAGCACAACTGAGGACAACTATAATGCAGAATGAAAAAGTTTTGGACAGTAATGCCGCTTTAGTCTGTGACTGGCTGCCGAATACTTGTTTACAAATTATTGCAAGATATTGTTTACACTAGATCACTTTAACCTATAACATTTTGATATTCTTGGGAAGTGCAGATGGTATATTTACTTAATCACTGTCAAAGCCCTAACTTTTCATTATTTGAAACTGATTCTGCAGGCAGTGTTACTTCTGCTCAGCTCTCAGTGTTTTCACATGTATTATGCTTGTCCTTATTTCAACTCCCTCATTCAGTCATTTTTAATTCTCTGCAGTGTTGATTTTTCAGGGTGAAATTTTGGCTTAAAAGTGACTGAATGCATAAGTCATCTATGGGAGCGGTAGGATATTTAAGAAAAACCAAGACCCTACTATACACTTTCCCCAGTACATAAAATACCTTGTAAACAGCTTTTGAACCTTTCTGCGGTTTCATCGCTGGACAGTAGGGTTAATTTTCCTTGGGACGTGTTGGGGCCTGTTGTTTTAGCCTGGCTAAACTTGTTGCACTGGTGAACCCTGAACACAGGTGAACTGCAGAACTATTCATTAAGGCAAAATTAATTCCACTTTTATAAAGCTTTAACATGGGAGTGATAAGTAAGGCACTTTGGGAAAAATCAGCATGCCCCAATCCACCTGCAGGCTCTGCATCTGCTCTACTATTTCCTTAAAATACAGCTCCATCTCAGCTTTCCCTGACACTCTCCTGGTATTTAGTACTGTAATTGGGTAAGTGACTAGTGCCCCACTTGTGCCAGTTGCACATGTCACTGGCGTCTCTGCAAGCATCTCCTTGTGAGGGAAATGCATAGTTGGCTTTATATGTCTGCTACGTGGACACAGAGGCTGTGCTGCACCTACAAGAGTTGTAAGAGGCCTGGGGGGCAGCTGCACCTTCTTTCTGTGCCCTTGGGCTATTCCTCCTTCAGACTACGTAGCTGAGGAATGAGGGGTTTCCTGAATAATGCAGTTTCCAACCCAAAGTACTGAGTAGCCTCGTGGGCTGAAGGGAGGGAAAGGAGACTTTACGATGACGTCAGCTTGGGTTATTTTCATAGCTCAGAGCCTGGCTGCTTCCATGAAGCCCTAGGCCATTGATTCTCTCAGCTTTTGAGAAAGAAAAGGAATTGTGCCTGCCACCCCCAAAGAAAGGTTTTATTTGTGGGTTTGGGGTTTTTTTTCAGTTGTTCCTTTTGATGTGTATCTGTACACTTACTAGGTTGAATGGGCCAAGCGATCTATGAGGAAATTTAACTTTGAATATTACATTATATAAAGATGCTCAGAACGTGGAACAAGACCTTCATTATTTTTTCTGAATAGAATAAATAAAATAAGAATTATTTGAGACAACCATATAGGCACTAAAAAATTACTGCTTTATCCACTCCAGAATACTGGGATGGAATTTTACAGCATCAAATTTGTGTATAAAAGAAACCTTATGTAAGATAATGAAGTTCTTTGATGCAAAACTTAATAGTTTTACCTTACTCTCCCTACTGGTAGTGAATACTTGATAATTCCTAATGATACCCTCTTCATACCTTGGTAGCAATCTGTTCGTTCCACATCTGAAAACAGTTCAGTAATGTAATTTCTTCATAAAATGCTGCTACTAACCATATCTAAACTAATTAGGCACAGTCAGAAACAACCTAAAAATGTAGGAGGCTCACTGAATGAGCAGATTTGGAATCTGGCACTGTTCCTACTATGGAACTTGATTGGGATGCTATTGCTGATACCTTCCTTTCTGGGCCACGAGAGCCAGATTTCTGTGTCTCTTGTGATCTGTTCTGCCCTAGAGCAGTACTGTGGGCAGAGGAGAACAGCCTGTGTGTAGCTGCCTTGCTGGGACTCTTTTGCCTTTTCATCGCAGCAGATATGTTTGGCAGGGAGAGCTGGAAGGGTGCAATGTGTGCTGACCAATCGTGGCTACTAGAGGTTTTTAGTGACCCTTAACAGCAGCGCAAGTGAAAGCTTTCCTTGCAGTGCTGGGTGTGGAGCAGAGGCACAGCTTGCTGACAAGACCTCTAGTCGGGGCCATTCTAAGATGCATCACATCCACTTTTTATTTCTAGCTTGATTTTTTGATTTAGTTCAACAAAAGCTCTTAAAAGGTTGGCTCCAGTGTTTTCTATTTGAAATTATTAACTCAAATATCCCCAGGTACAGGCAAGGGTAGTGTATTGGTAAGGTGACGAGAAAAATTGTATACATAGCATAAGTACCCACAAGGAAAGCCATGCACTCCTTTTCCAAGGAGTAGTTTATTCTGAATAGAGTTGTGAATGTATCGCACCCAAGGCTACTGAAAGCTATTCTACTCTGCAATACCAGGGTGGTGCTGGACCAATCGTGCAGTGATGCCTCTTACTAGGGGCAAGGTGTTCTTACGGTTGGGACACCAGAAGGAAAACAGAACTCATCTGCGAATGAATAAAACACTTTTCAGATGGTAACAAACCTAGGAAGTCTGGCACTGGGATTTCTCCTAGCTTGCTGACATCCTTCTCTTTACACACTTTCAGTATGCCTCTCTAGGAATGTTGAATGTTCTTTCTTATCTTATTTTCTGTTGTTTCACAGTTAAGGATAGGTGCAGAACAAGTTGTTGTCCGAGGGTGACTGGATGCTGGTATCTAAAAGCAAGAGATAATGGTAATTTTTTTCTATTGAGTTTCACTGGTTGTGTAGACAAACCACCAGGCGACAAATCCAGTTTCTGGTCTTCCAGACTTGAGGTTAATGTGCCATATGAACCACTTCTATGTCTGATTTGAATTGTGTATGCAAAACTGTAGGTAAAAATATGATAACACTCTTAGTAACAAAATGATCCTACTCATTTAATGGGCCTTGACCACTTTTTTTTGTTTGACTTAATTTGTAAATCATTTATAGTTTCTCCAAACTGTTTCTTGTAAAGAGACAGATACCATGTTCAAAAAAAGCTATGTCATGCCATCTTAGAACAAACGAACAAACCAGTGGAAAGTCACTGAATTACAAAATAACATTGCTTTGATTTGTTACTGGCAGAATTCCTGATCCTATGCAGAACCACAGAAGGAATAACGCGAGAGGATCCCAGAGCTCAGTGTCTTTCTGATTGCTGCCTCAGCAGTACCCTGGTTGAGCTGGAAGCAAAGCCTCAGCCTACCACTGTAAGGTACATGCACAAGTGGTATTTGTGCTTCTAGATCCAATGGATAACCTCATATTTAGTGAGACTTCCCAGTGCTCTCTTGAGGGTCTCACTGGTGCAGACTTGCTGAGGCCTCGCACACATTTCCATGCAATGAATGCTGCAGGAACATTCAGCCTGATCAGTCTTCACACTGATTGGGTTATTTCCAACAGCCATAAGTTTGGGGAGACTTAAGTTCCCCTCCCGTTGTCTTACACTGCCCAATCCAGCAGTCACAGACAGTAACGAGAAATTTTCCCTTGCTTTCTCTGGGAACTGGATCAGAGCATGAAGGATGCGTGTAGCTAATTGTCTGGGCTTTTCAAGAAAGAACCTATAGTTAATGCGATAATTGAGCTAGCAGTGGGCCAATGTTTAGATTTACCAGCCCTGACAACTTGTTTGCATCTTTAATTTGCTCAATCTGTTATTTCTTTTTCAGTAGCTAAACATCTCCATGTAGAAGTAGTCAGAAAATCCAAGCATGTTCCAGGCACTGAATAATTCTAAATATTTTATTTTTCTGTTGTAGGTTTGGTTGTATCCAAAGAATGTGGAATAGGCGGGTGCAGCTCCACAAAGAGGATATTTAATTTTTCTGCCTGTCATTCACTTTTCTGTGAATTCTAGCACTAGGGTAAAAGGCCAGCATGGCAGCGGAGAGGACCCAAGTGCATTATTGACATGAAGTATAGGTATGGATGCAAAAATGAAGCAAAACTACTACATTCCTAATCCACTTCTCTTACCTCTCTCAGATCACTGGCCTTCATGACAAGTCTATCAGTTAGACTACCAGGCTGTAATCTGGCAGACAAGCAGGCAAGACCACCAGAAAGTTTTTGGACAGGCCAGCAAACACCTGTTAGAAAATCCCAACGGCCAATCCTGCCCAGCTTTGTCAGATGACCACAGATAAACCATCTTTTTTTTTTTTTTTTTAATGCTGCTTTTGCAGCTATTGGGCCTTTGTAATTTGGGCTGTTTACTTTCTTCTCAGAAATCTGATTGTACTTAAACACAGAAACTTTATTTGCTGTACAGTTCTGACAGATATGTGTAAGGTAACAGCAGGGAATGCTATTTATATAAATCCATATCTATCCTTTGACTTCAGTGGAATTACTGTCTGCCCCAATTTTTGTCATTGTAACACAGTTTTGAAAATTACCTCATTTGCTTATTGACAAGTGGTTGTGCCTGATTTCACGGGCAATCAATAGGAATAGCTTCACTGAGTTCCACGGGTATTATTTTCAGCCTATGCACAGAAATGAAAATCCAGAAAATTCATGAAACAACCACAGTTAACGCTCTTTTGCCCTACTAGAGAAGATTATGTTTTGGGACGTTCAGGGTGAGAAGACACACGTGGGTCCTGCATGGTATGGGCAGCTGGCTTGGCAGAAGTTGCAGAACCAGTTGCACCGGGAGTGCTTGATGGCATCGTTACAACTTCTGAGATGAACTTCTTCAAATAGTCGTCATCCTTCAATTGTCCACCAGCGTTGAAATCCACTATGTTCCAAAGATTTTCGAACTAATGAAGAAGCAAAAGATGACTTTTGTAAATGCTATTTTTACAAAAACAGAATTCTCTTCTGTACTAAGGATATGACAAAATGTATCAAAAAGAAAGGAGAGGATGCCTTGGAGTAGAAGGAATCCTAAGCCCCATATTATGAAAAAAAAAAAAAAATAAAATCACAGCTTCTCTGCAGAAGCCCGCACAAGGCTGGGAAAACAATGAAAAAAGGATTTCTGCAGGACATTTTTTAATTGAATTGGGCCCTTTGTGGGCTATTTAAACTACTAAACCCTGTGATTAGACACAGTGATTGAGCTGCGGTATAGAAGAATGAACGCTTTAACATGAGATGTAAATCAAATACATGGTGCACCTGTATCCTGGCTAAGCACCATTGAGGCAAATTTCTCATGCTATCAGGTGCACCTAAGTTATACCACAATCTCAGGAGGCCATTAAGGTTCCTCAGTTATAGTATTTGCATAAACAAATTATTTCACCCTGAGGGCAAAAATGAATGAGCACGAAAGAACATAGCAAGATATGTTTATAGCCTTTAGAATCACATATAGTTACTATGTATGGCCAGGAACATTTACCATACAACCAGCCTACAGAAGACCTGGGTGCAGCTCCTGATACCCTGTGGAGGTCCATGGTGGTGCTTGGCCCAACACAGGGCAGGTAGCCCACCCTCTGGGCTACATATGGAATCGTAAGGACAACGCTGGGCTGATTTCCTGCTGAACAGCACTTTATTCAGTAAGTTGCTGCACTGAATTAAATGGGACTACTCATGTTATAAGCTACTAATCAAAGCAAGGATTATCACAGCCTGCCCTTAAATGAGCTGCACTCATTTTGCGAGTGTTTCAAGAGTCATCAGTATGCCTTTTTAGGGTCTTCATTATTGATTTTTAATATAAATCTAATTGGGAACCTCAGATTGCTTTTGATTTGATCTTTTTCGGCAGAGACTTAAACCCTAAAGGAAACTAGTCACCTCTTTGATGCATGTGCCAAGTTGCAGTCAAACTTCAAAGGGCAAAGGATACGTTTTGAATTTCCTTTCAACTTTCCCCCATTGGCCTGGCTGCTACCACATTATGAATTATAAACAATTCTATTTTGCACTTGTGATTAGACTTCACACTTCATACGAGGATCTCAAAGTGTATTACAAACTTCAATTAAATAGAACAATACCCTGATGAGCTGGGTTAGATATAGTTAGAAACTATTTCAACACCCAGCAAAGTTTAGCCATTTGGAGGATTGCAGATAGGTCAAGCAAGTCAATGGAGTTCAAGCAGAGAAGAGAAAAGTGCCTGTGATAAAAAGGGGGATGTCAGTTGGCAAGATATTAATCAACACCTTGCTTGCTGTGTGCTTACCATCCTTAGCCTTTTATGAAAAAGGTCACAGTATCAGAAATTCAGAAGACCAAGAAGCCAAACTTCAGGAAGGAATTCTTCATCCACTGCTCGATACAGACTCCAGCTGAGCCTTGCTAATAGCAAACAGTAAGTGGCCATCATCCAGAAAAGGATAAAAGAAGACATTTTCTGTGAAGTCATCCAGACTATGACTACTAGTAACACTTCTGTAACAACTCTGAGCACTGACAACAGCCGGAACGGCAGGGGTTTGAATTAGCAGTGGCAAACCCGGTACCCAGATTGGAAGGCTCTCCTGGGGCATCTTCATATAGATATACGTAGGCATATCTTTGAGAGGCCTGTCAAAATCAAAATATCTCTGGAGATACAGGGCTTGAATCTCACTCACATAGAGGCTGCTGCTTATATAAATGAGGCTCCTCAGGCCTGCTTCTCGTTGCTATTATGGATGACAGTTTCTATCAAGATTTTTTTTTTCTTCACTTGTCTGAGGTTCTTTTAAGTATAAAATAGCTCCTGTGTCCCTTTGCTTCTTCTTGAGTGTAAAGTAGACAGGATCTAGTCTGGAGGACTCTTTATCTGGAGATGCCTGCCTTTCTGCTTCCAAAAAAAGAAAGAAACCAAGGGTGTTTTCACAGCTCAGGAAGGTGTGCATTCTGCTTCGGCTGGGGCTTAGCCATAATCTCACCCCAGCACTTCTGCTCAGTGGTTCACAGAGGTGAGGAAAGAGTATCACCATGTTTTCACTTCTGCTTTCATCTGGTGTTGAGGCTCCGGGTTCCGATCTGGCACTTGCACTTGGTAGCTCACCAGAAGTGTGGCTATGAGGAATAGAGCACACGTTGGAAGAAACCATTGTGGTTTCTTCTGCTGTTTTCAAGGGGGAAGTGGAAAATATTTTTTTTTTTTTCCAGTGCTTTCCTCTGCAAATTTACACGAGTAGCATGGCCTGAGAACATGGCAGGCTGTGCAATCTCTTTGCTGTAATTACAAGCAGGCCCTGCTGCTGTCTGCATTTTATAGTCAAAGATGCTGGGCCAAGAACTCTGAGGGTATATCTGCAATGAGCAAAGTACCGAAATAATTTTCTGTAGTGCAGACACGCATACGAGTTTGAGGCTCTCTGTCTTGTCTTTCAGTTTGCTGCCAAATGGCATTGATGCAATCATGAGCATGAAGGTTAGAATGCTGTTAAGTAAAATATGAAATCTTTTAGTCAAGGTTCCCTCTGTTTTATTGTTCACATAGTCTTTGGACTGGGAAAATCACATTGAACCAGCATTAGCTAAGATAAAAAAATGGCTCTTACAATTTCAGTTCAGCAGAAGCAGAATCTTATGACTGGCCTCTCAGGTTTCCCTGAGGTTAGCGCTGGGCTAATCGGTTGTGTTGTACTGCCAGATTCACGCCATGACTTCAGTCACTCAAGCTAAATTCAAGATTACATAAACTCTGCTAACGTTAATCTGGGGGAATCTTTAACCCAGAAAAGTAGCTGAGAGGTGTCTGGGAAATGTCAAATGCTTGCCCCTTTCTTTGTCCAAGGAGGGCAGGAGAAAATAGCTACTGAGGAAAAAGAATTTGCATTAGCTCCCCATGGAAATACTTTTTATACCATGCTGAGAAGGCTTTTCCCCCCGTCAAGTGGAAGTGGATTAATTTAAAACTGAAAAAAGAAACTTTTAAAATAGCAAATATACAGATAAAGAGCTAGTGAAAGAGAACTACTGTGCTTTAAATTCACACCTTCGCTATTAGCAATAGCATCTCCGTGACTTTGCTTTAGAAAGGCTGCGATTATTATAGTTCATAACCATACTCAGAGATAAGGAAAAAATAATCTCCCACAAATGTAGCAACAAATGTTCATGGAATGATAGTCTTAAAACATTTTCATTTCATCCAAATTTTTAAACTACTTGCCTATACACAACAGTATGCAAACACATGTCTCTAGCCATAGCCAATTTACCCAGTTGTACACTTAGATTAACAAGACAAAATAATATGGTTTTCTTACTTGTTCTTCAGTCAGCCGCTGATGTCGGTTACATATATCCCAGAACTCCTCTTTTGATACTGTATTATCTTTTGAAGAGGCAGTATCTTTAAACTCTTGTGCAATTGTGTTAAAGCCAGCAGTCATTACTTCTTGTACCTGCGAGAGGATGCCTTGGTCTGACAGCTCCAAAGAAGATTTAGGCGGAATGACTTTTTGCCCTTCCTCAGTCTAGACAAAAAGCATACACAGAGGATCAGTAATGGATCCACTGAATAAATTGTGGCATTATGGCATCGCGGTATGGCATTCAGCCAGTCGAAGAGGGAAATGTCCGTGGAGAAGGCGGCCTTCGAGATCCAGCAGGCAGTAAAACCTGCTTCCAGGAATTCTGGCTTGCACCACAAAAGAGCAAAGGGGCTATGCAAGTAGTTAAGGGAAAAAATAGACTCTCTATAAACGTGATCCAACTGGTGACAGGCCAACAAAAGCACAGGATTCCAAGACTGACCTAAACTTTTACAAAGGTCTAAAAAATTGGGTGATCTTACAAAGAGGGCTATTCTGTTAATGCAGAAAAAAGGGAAGTGAGCGCTAACTAGCCCAAATATCCCAAACGTATTCTTCTCATCTGAATAGTCTTTAGCAAGCAGTGGAAATCTCTTTGATTGAAAAGGCACTTCAGTCCTGAGATGAAAGAGAGGGCAATTATTTCCCTTTCCTTTCTAAGTTCCAGGTATATTTACTGCGGTACTTTTTAGTCTGGTCACCCACAGTAGGGATACTGCAGCTAAACGATGCAGTGGAAGGTGGCGAAGGTACAGAATGTGTGAGAGAAAAGCAGAGAAGGGGCTGGGTACAAGTGTGTTAATGCTAGCACAAGGTGTGCACAACCCCTTTTTTTCAGTGTGTTCCTTTCAAATCTAACACCGGTGTACAGCTGCTAAAATCTACCACTGGAGTTTATTGCTAACTGAACCCCCATTATGCATCATTCTGCAGGGTGGAAATCCACACTTTGAGTAAATACAGTAGAAGGTCATATGACAGGCAGAAATAAAAAGAACAAAATACAGTTTGTTGGAATAAACTGCAAAGTAAAGCACTCTAGGCTTTGAGATGAGCGTACCTGAGAATACCAAAAGTCTCACTGTGCATGCAAAAAGCTACATTTCATAAAATTAAATATCAGTGAAGTCTATTCAACATTTACATTCAACCTCCAGAAGTAGCAGCAAACTTCAACATTTAAAATGAAACCAAGTTTTACTTATAAAATTAGTCTCAAGAGTGGCACATTATGGAATAATAATAATAATAATAAAACGCAGGATCAGAATTTTGAAGAAGAAACTACTTATTTTCAGGAATGGAATCTGACTTTCCACACACTGCACTGTCTAAACTAAAGATGTAAAATATCTTGAAAGCAAAGTTTTCACAAACACAAGTGGCAGCCAGTTTTACTATAGCTGTGGTAAGAGGTCCTGGTAAAACAACCAAAAAAAAATAAATCTCTTTTTGGTGCAAAGACGTTTCTTTACAGCATGCTAAATGTTACTATCGCATTTTATACCCCCATGTTTAAGCATATGAGCTTTGCCACCTTCTTTCTCCATGCAATATGAAATACCAAAAAAGAAACAGATGGCTTTTGGTCCTGCGCTCCTGTTTCCTTGTCACGTCTCACATGATCATTATAACTGGATGGAAAAGAAAATATGTTTCTTATGGAACTGCAAGAAACCCGCCCCATATCAGAAAAGACTCCACTATCTTCAGATACAAATAACACTTTTCAATATTAACCACGCTTTACATAAAACATGCGTGTGGGACAGACATTACGGCTGCATTATTATTAAGAGAAGAAATATGAGAAATGGAATCGTGCACGCAGACTGGGAAGCTGGTCCGTGCTGCAGCCAGGAAATGAAGATTGCCAGGCACGGTCCAGAGCAGGGTGCACCTTCTGCCTACCTGCCATTACTGCAACTAAAAACCACGGCACCGCTGCTTTTAATTATTGTAACGAAGCCGAAGACTGAGGGAAAGAGCTACTGCACTGCAACATTTTAAAGAAATGTATTTTGTAAGTGTAAGATGTCCTAGTATATTTAATTTCAAGAGCTTTTTGTCTATATGTCACACAACCTTTGATCTTAAAATGGTTAGAGAGCCAAAAAATAAATAAAAATATCACTTGTTCTTGTAAACCATAGCCTGAAACTAGAAAACCTTTTATATTCAGTTATAGCATTATATTCACCTACCACATGCAGTTAGTACATTCGGCGTCTATCTATGACTGTATCATCTGCAGCCAAATTAATCACCTTTAGCAGAAATAATGGACCTGGAGCCTAAAATCTCAGACTCTGGCTTGGTCATCTGGACACTTAAGTGCCATTTCTCCATTTGAAACTAACCTTGTACACGGTGCAGGTACTTCTCTTAGCTTTGCTGTGTCTCACTTCAACCTCGAAAGGGAGCAACAGAAACGAAGCTGCCTCAGAGCTGCGCAGCCTATGTCCTAGCAGCGTGTACAGAGCATCTATAGAAGAGTTTTTTGTTGGATGACAAAGAGGCTACTTTTCTTTTAGCTGATTTCCTGGTATTCGCTGCCATGTGCTCCACTCATCCCTCCAAGCTCTGTCTGTGAATCACTTAGGAATCCAGGGGCCTGGACTCTGCAGCCTGCTCAGTAACTTCTCAGCCTAACGCGTGGTCTCTGAGCAGTACCTGCCCCACGCCGTGCCCAAATGCCAGCTGCCACCGTAGGCTGTACGATCCAGATTACCTACCTGTCCTGCTCAGCTCCTCACAGGCTTTCTCGCCCTTCCTAATAGAATTTGAGAGTACCTTGGGAGGACCACGTAAATCCACTTTTCACCTGCTGCTTTCACCAAGAGACTGAGGGCATTATTATGAGGTTTTTCTTACGGGCTACCCTATGTAGCTCACTCGCTGTTCAAAGCGGGGCTGTATTTTTCTTCTTTAGAAAGTTCTCCGCACAGCCTCATGTCCTTTTCTATAAATGGCATAACTATGCTGATTAGTAATAAAAGAAGGCTCCGCCACCCACACCTGCTCAGCGAAGCTCCGTTCTTGCAGCTTCTTCCTGTTTCTGGGAGATTTTTCTATTAAGAGGAATTCTTAATTAGAAAGTAAATCGGTACATCAAGAAAAATTACAGTTTCTCTGGTCCTTTTCCCTGCCCTTTCACAAGTCTGACCTCTCTCCCTTTCTGGGGAGGCTCAGAAAGCAAAGGTCTTGGGAAACTTCTTACACAAGAATGCCCTTGTATCTCCCTCAGAAAAAGGATGCATTTTCCTCTTTGTACGTGAGAATGACCTTTGCCAGAAGTAATCATCCTTTTGGCATTTTACACAGTTTTAGAGGCTTCTGTGCTTAGACCATGGGCACCCCTTTACCCTAACAACACGTATCTTCAAGTTGTTTTCCATAAATGCTCTTCCCTAAAGATGTGTGGAAGCAGCAGAGTTAGTTGTCTGAGTGTAGATTGGGGTGGAAACGCATTTTCTTCTCAAGTTCAGATAACCAGTAATTCACCAGCCAGCCAGATTTAAGTCTCAGTCTTAGCACTATAGAGAAACTTGTATTTTATCCCTGGGTTACAAGTAGAGCTGTATCCTCATCTGGCAGCGATCAGTCTAGCTCCATTAACCTGAGTGCTGATTTACGCCTGCTGAGGATTTGATAGCTGGTGTGCAACAGGAGCTTGCAATAATAAAGCCAATTATAAACAAAAGATGAAAGCTCCATTGAGGGTCATTCTGTAATGTACCATTTTCCTTTTGACCAACTGTTTGCAACAGAGAGATTCAAATTTCGAGGTCACATTTGCAGGATAAAATACTCTTGGTAGCATTTAAAATATGTAATGGCATACGATGGTTTGACACAATGATTTGGCACAATGAGTCAAAGGTGGCCCACGTGCCAAGCTCAGACTTGTCTAGAAAAAAGCCACATTCCTCTAAATATAATTAAAATGAATATTGTATTAAATAAATATGAAATATGAAGCCTAGGTAGGACTGGGTAGAGAAGCAGGAGCCACAGCGAGTCTTCCCTGCTTCTGCCTCCCCCCACTGCCTAGCCCACCAGCAGTATGTCTAGGCTATATTCCCTACTTTCCATAATCCCTACTTTCTTCTTTTGCTCCTCTCTTAGTAAATACAGAGTGAAAGAAAGGCTTCCTTCCCAAGGAACAATTTGCCATTTTGAAATTCCATTAGACCCTTTTCTTCATTACTCAGAAGAGAAGGAAAGAGAGGTACAGCTATGGGAGGCGCTGACAAGGGGGAAAGACCCCAAAACAGATATCCCAGCACAACGAGGGACAGCACATTGTAGTCATGGGGAGGGCCCTGCACAGGAGAGCAAAGTCAAGGAAGGCGAATTTTCAAACCAGTTTTTCACCACAGATAGAAACATGGAGTTAGATCGTGGCATAAGGAAAGTTTTAACATTTCTCAACCTGAAGCAGATGTAATACTGGAAAACAGGTGCAAACATGCAGGTATCCCAGAAGGGGTATCTCCCTGGATCACAGCTGTTGTACATGAGGACAGACAAAGTTTTTGGTGCTGCTGGCTGAGGGTAGGGACACAATCAGCAGGCCGGCTAACCTCTGCTGCTGGTGCAATGGGTCATGACTGGTGACAGTCAGTTGTCTGATCAAATCAGTGGCCCAGAACAGGAGGCCCTAGAGGTTCAACACATCAGGATAGTGAATAATGAATAAACCTGTAGATCTCCCACCCATGGCACAGGGAAAAGCACCACCTCTCTAGAGCAGGTCCTTATTCCATATATTCCTTACTCCATATTCCTGGAGCAATTTCACAGGCAGGTCATGGCAGTAAAACGAAATTCAGCTCCCTACACCTGGATGCAGTGCACAAGGGCTGGGTTAATAACACTGCTGCATTTAGGGAGCAAGGTTGTGGAAACATTGAGGATGTCACCGCTCCGCTGCAGGGTTTTTTTCGGCTCTGAAATGACACAGTTACAACAGATAAATTGCAGTGCTGCACCCAGTGCATTTCATCACCCGCAGGTAAATCAGTGTTTGGGGAGTCACAGTACAGCCACCCTCTGCTCATGGAGCTGGTAAGCTGTGTCAGTGCTGTCCCCTCTGTTCATTTAGGAATAGTTTCCAAGATCACAAGGAAGGTGTTTTATTTGCATTTTACAGGAAAGGGTTGTAGCTGCCACTGCCGAGAGCAATGTGATGTGGCAGCAAGTGGCTTTAGCTCTGTAGACTCTCCACTGGCAACATGCACAACAAAGATGGAGAAGGTGATGATGTACCCATGCTTTTCACCAGCAAATAGCAGAAACTAAGTCCTGGACCTCAGTCCTGTGACCTTGAGGTACAGTTCTCACAGTGTCAGGCTTCAAGAAGAGATGTGAACTTGCTATACTGCAGGAATCCTCTCATGGGCGCTGGTCCAAGGAGAAGTAGGATGCTCTCTGACAGGAAGAGCATTAAGGATGAACAAACAAGCCTGCGGTTTTGCAGGCAGGTTCATTAGTTGGAACTGGCTAATAACAAAATGCACTCAGCTGGTGAAAAAGGCAGCATGAGACAGACTGCAGAGAAACTCAGAACAGGAAACTCAGAACAGGAAGCTAAACACAAACAGAAATGGAGATTTTAGTGTGGACACAGAAAGTTCAGGACAAAGCTAAATCAAATGCCTGATTTGATATTGAAATATTCTGCAAATTTTTCTGCAAAGAAGTCCTGGAAGTCAATCTCATTTCCAAATTTCATCATTTTAGATTAAATAATTTTTTTTAATAAAAAAAAAAAGCTTTGCTGAATTTGTTTCTACTCTGTCCCTTTGTCAGCTGAAAGACACGCATGTCAGCAAACCCCTTCTTATCTCAAGTCCTGCCCTTGAATGGGCACAAGCGATGATACGTCCCTTCTCTCTGTCATCTCCTCACGCTGACCTGCTCTCTTTCTACTCACTGCTGGACTTGACAGGTGATAGTATACTAAGCTTACAGCAAATCGCTCATCGCTCTCAGCTCCAGAAAGGCTAAACAACAAACTATTTGGCCCTGATCATAATCCCTCCTTTCCCCATGTACTCCCCACTATAGTACAGCTCTGCTGATCCTGCATGGACACCTTGCTGTCCTAGACCTGACCAGCACACCCTGAACTATCGCTTTTAATACCTTCTTTAGTTTTTTTTCCCCCTTACACATTTGAAAAAGCTCACAGGGAATACATTTTCTTTTGAGGGGGTCTGATTTGCAAGTGCAGCTTTCATGAGGCTGGACTGCATTAGCCACTCATTCTAATGCAGAAGAGCTCCACTCAGACCTTATTAATCACAAGACAGGCAAGTCAGTCAAGAAAAGTTCACGATGCATATTCCCGTCTCCAAGGTCTGGACTTTTCCAAATCTCCTCAGAGAGTCCACTGGTGGTTAATAGCATCCCACCTGAGAGAATGTCCTCTCTGTCGCCTTCCTCAGCTCTTCTGCAATTGATTAGCAACATCCACGCTAAGCGCCATAACTTTGGTTCTTTTTCATCTGAATATGAAGATGCAATCATATTGCTTAAAATACTTTTCTTTAATTCTATTTTTGTATAGTATAACCCTAGAGCTCTACAGAGCTGTATTTCAGTGGGCATCCTGCTCATATACAGCTGCTGTAGCGTGTATTCTAGAGAGTTAATCAGAATGTGATGCTCATCAACATATGTCAAAGCCATCAAAAGATCCACGTGACACATAGAACATTTAGAAATAATTTCCGCAAGATTTTTTTCCTCTCTCCTTATTCAGCTGTTTTCTAAGGAAAAAATACAACTTAAACCTGTATGGCTTTTGGGTTTGTGAATGTTTGCCTTTGTGGTTGGGGGTTTTATTTATGAGGTGCCATTTGAGACAAAAGTCATCCCAGGCTCATACTTTACTAGTTCAGTAAATTTTCCATACTTTAATGATCAAGCTGCATACTTTACTTGTTACTTTTTAATATACTTCAGTGATCAAATTGTATAGCGTAATGATCAGTTCTCCTAACGTGCCTGAATGAGTTGCATACCTCATTAATTTAGATACATACTTTACAGGCCAAAATTGTAGCGTGTTTGGATGAAGTGAATAATTTAACAACCAGCCTTCTCTCAGAACCTGCACAGGAGCCCAGGAATACGTGTGAACCCAGGGTGGGACGAAATTGCAAAGGCGTGGGAAATTTTGGGTTGAACCCAAAATGGAAACGTGAGATTTGAGAGCATCTGGAAGCTGAACCAACAATGTGAACCTGGTTCGTATTTGTTTTGTCTTTTCAAAAATGTTCCCTTGTGGATTAATTTGGGAGTTTAATGATGGATTTATCCCTTTTGCCCCTAACACAGCACAGAAAACTGTTCAAGGTGAATGCTCAACGTTGAAAAAAAGCAGTACAGGCTCCAGTCCTGTCATGGACCAAGCGCCTCCTGAAAGATGTGGACGTAGCTTATTTTTTTGCTAGGTTGAGGTGGAAAGTATTTGGGGTCTTGGAGGACTAACTGTTAAAGAGACTTTGTGTTAAAACATACACCCTTGAGGAGTTTGATGCCAGGAGTGTGCAGCTTGTCAAGTTGTTATGGAGGCTTAGCACCTACTTGGAGGATGAAAAAACATTACAGCAAACCCTTTCCTAACAAAAGCAGCTACCTATTCTAAAGTTAACCTGAAAGCTTCCCAATGGGTCAATATTACAGCGCACAAATACATTCTTAAAATAATTACGTGGATATGTTATATTTCATACAATTGGCCTTTGTGCTGATATGACTCAGTTGAAACTTAGTGAGCTTATATTAGCATAAAAGCAGGAAAAGAGGAAATGCGGCATTTTCTAACCTATACAAAGTATTCCACTGTTTTACACTTGAGAACCATGTAATCTATTATATCTGTTAAGACTGCATTTTAATTTTAATAAGCTCAAAATATAAATATTTTAAAATCCCCAACTATTTTTAAAATAACTATAATTAAATGTAGTGCTGCCACTAAGGACAAAGTAACAGTTGCACTGCTATAAATATTAATGCTAAATTTACAGAGAATAAAATACATTTAAGCAACCTTATAAAATTTTGAATAAAGCTACACTTATTATAAGTACTTTGGTAAAGCTATGCCTATTGGTAACTGACACGCAAAGATAAAGTCTCTAACCCGCTACAAAGCCTGTAACACATTACAAACCTTTGGAGCTGTTTATGGGTCGTCCTTCATTTGAAAGCTGTGGTCCCTCCTCCTCCTCCTCCTCCTCCGCAATTATTTGAAGCCTGACAGACTTTGACTCGGGACGTGAAGCGGCTGAGACAGATCTCACTGGTTTTCCAGCTTCTACTTTACGACACAAGATTTAATCACCGTATAGCTCTATACGGGTTTGTTTAGCACAACATTCCATTATCGCCATGGCAATAAAGTGGTAGGCTTTTTATATGGTTTTCCGTTGGGTGATGATTATTATTTTCCTCATTTTATTTGTGCTTTGAGCATATACTTCTGAAAATGAAACATAGTTACTTCCTAGAACATAAGATGCAAGTTAATACTTACTTTTTTTTTTTTTTTTTTTTTTAGAACTGCATTTTATCCAGCTTTCACATCTTCAGCCAAGCTCAGAAATGAGCTGTAAGGTAATGTCGTTTGGACCCCTGCACCCTCAGATCTGCTTATACTCGCTTCCCGCTGGGTCAGGCTGACTAAGAGGGGAGAAGCCAGAGGAAAGGGAAGGACTGTGAAATTAAAATAGGGCAGAGACATCTTTTACTTACACTTTTTGATAACATTCCTGTTATTTACAGACACGGTAAGATAAAACGCCTGAGAAGAAAGAATTCAAATTATTTAACCAAACCTAGAAATTCAAAACAATAAGCTGTTTTTAGCAATCATTTAGCAGTTCACATGGAAATGCCTGAGACCCACATGTCTTTTACTTGCAGGTATTTTACACATGAAGAAATAAAACGCATTTCTCAGAACTTTACTTGGTTTGAAGCTTTCCTTTCTTTTAAAAATGAGATGTAATCATTGAAATAAGCCAAAAATCGGCTGTATTTCTGCACCACATGTAAATATAAATATGGAAATAAACAACAATCTGCAGTAAAAGCAAAAAGGCATTATACCAGGTATCCAAACATTCCAGAAAAGGTAGTGGTTAAGACAAGAGAGCAAACAAAAATATTTGAGGGCTGTCTTAAGTGATTTAAATTAAAATATTTTTAATTAAACTCACCTGAGCATATTTAATTTGCCTTTTGTTCCCCTTGCTACTGTGCCCCATGTCAGTAGACAGAACCATGTCTACTGGCAAAACAAATGGTACCATATCCAAAGGACATTGGAAAGGAATCCCTTGAACACTAACGAGAATTCTGTTACTTCTTAATATGAAAGTTTGATCTTTGCTTACAAACTGAAAGTCTTATGGGAAAACAAAGCATTGAGTATATAGTAGGCATTGCACTCGGTGTGGTGAAAATGCATGGGAAATGGTTATACTGGCAGAGAGGACCCACCTAACTCTTAAACTATTTGTTATGAAACTGCAAAGGTCTGTATTCAATTGTAGAAATGTCCTGGATGGGATGTGATTTATTTTTTATTTTTTTTCAACTAGCCGGATTCTAGGAACTGTGCTTTCAGGTCTGCCTCTTTCTAAGAAAATATTTTGTTATAAGCTTTTGTCATTAGAGCCCCCACCACACAGGTGGAAGCAACTATTACGCAAAAAATGGCTCAGAAGAAAATTGAGAACTTTCTTCTTTTCTCTTGTAAGGGAAATGAAAAAAAGAGTTCTGCTTTTCCATAGCATGGTGGACAGAGTCTGGCTCTCCATGGAGAAAACCCTTTGGTCCCTGGAGTTGTATTAACAACCAAATGGTATCCTAAAAGACTAAATGGACGATTTTTTTTGTGCTAAAAGTCATTTTCAAATCATACCCTCAGAAGACAAAACCGTGACCTTCTCCATTCCCAAGACACACAGATATGAGAAGACAGATATTGTCTTCTATTAAAATTTAACGAACGCTAAACTGTGCTATTGAATTCACCTATTTCTTTTTTCAATAACGCAGAGCACAGGAAGGATTTTTTTTCCCTCTTACTATGAAAAATGTAAAATGATTGTATAAATATTTCAGCACCCTGTTCAATAGTTAGTGTATGTGGCCAAAAATGGCAACATGGTCCCAGCAAGTTTACAAACATCACAGGAGTCTCCAAAGAGTGTGAGATGAGATTTCTGTAAAGAAACAGCATCTCCCACGGTAATACTTTTTTTCAGGTGCTTGTACCAGTGACATCTCTAGTGATGTCTTTGTTGGAAGCCTGTGTTCTTCTTCACTGCAGGACAGAGTCCACAGATTGAGATTTCAGAAACGCAGCCACTGATGACAGGGAATTTCTACCCCCATCGTCTTCCCAGCCACTGTTCCCTTCCCCTCCCTTGTGTGGGCAGCAGCTCTCCCATGGCCATGCACAACTGATCAGGCTTTTGTCAGGTTGAAATTCCCTGACCAGGGTCATTGGGCAGGAAGACAAGAACTGGTTTTGACACAAGGCAGGCTGTAGGACCACATTGCTGGCAATACAGGGGTAGCAAGACCATCTTTGCAGGCATGAGCCTGCCTCTAAAGCCATGAGCTTAAACTGGACCTGAAATTGCAGGTGCAGATGAGATGGCTCTACAGTTCTTTGCGATAGTAATGTTTCCTTCAAAGTCTTTTTGATTCTTCTTTCCCATGCTTGAAAACAATCTTACCGAAGCACCCAGAATTATTTACTCTAGAGGTTGCTGCATTTCAGTAGACTCCAACACAACAGTCTAAGACTACTTAATACAAAGCATTTTTTCATTCAGGGCTTTCAAAATTCTAGAGAGAAGTGGTTATTTTTATTGTTCTCATTTTACAGGTGGTAAAACCAGGAAACTTGCTGCTCGACAGATAATGCACCTTATCTGTCTGTGTCAGAATCAGAAGTGGCCAAGAGCATAAATGCAGATATAGTTGCAGAGCCCCAGCTGACAGGTGCTAACTTCTGCAGCCACTATAACGTGCTCACATCTGATCATATGTCTTTATCCTCAGTTGCTATGTGATCCTTTCATCTGATAAAACCATAATGCCTGCCTGCAGTAGCACATTATATCTACTTATTATACGTCTCAGTTTAGCAAACTCAACAGAGCTATTTGAAAGACATGTGATATTTACATGCTTAATTAACAGCAGGAAAGTTTTGAAGCCTTTGGGTTAGTCCCCAGCCAGGCAGAAAAAAAACAGACATTAAATAAGATGCGGTGACCACATGAAACTTACCTTGTACAACCAATCATAAGATGATGCAACTATTTCTTTTATATTAATTAGGGTCTGTCCTAAGCTGAGTGCTGCAAAGCTTGCAGGTGGTGCAGCCTGCTTTTGTCTCTGTTGGTATTTAGATGCTCTGCCATCATCAATTGCTCTCAGGAAATCAAAATAAGAGAGCTTGCTGTCATGAATGCTGATTCCTAAGCTAAGGGAAAAACATGGAATGAGATATCAATGATTTTAAGTAGCTATCTATCTCACTGTTGTCTGTACTGATTAATTATTATGATGTATTATTTGTACTGCAGCAGCGCTTCAGGGTACACTTGTGCTGTCGGTGTATAAATTCTGTTAGTTGCAGCCCAAGCTCTTTCTCAGGTCTAAGCCACCGATCCTGCCATTTAAATGCAACCACACTCTCAGATGCAGATCCAGGCCAGTCTCCATATCCTCAAGAGGAGACCTACTTTAGCCTGGGCCCAAGTGCACAACCTTCCAGTCCACCAGCAGTAACTTTGTGCTTTTTAAGCACAGCACATTATTTTGATCACAATCTACTGCTGAGTTTACCATCCCCAATGTGGCCGGAGGACACGTAGGCTCCCAACCTTGTCCTTGAATCTCCTCTCCACGTCACAGTGTAAACACAGTCTAATAGAATCCATTGAGGAATAGATATTCATTGTGCTTAACTGCTGGTACTTTCCTTTGACTTTCTGCTTTACAAAAATACCCTTGACTCACAGATGCCGAAGCGCTGCTTAAGCCTCCCAATGTGTCATGATCATTACAACTCTGAGAGAAAGAAGCAGAACCACATACAGCCTGGTAAGCTGTTACCAGACACAAGATCCAGTACCGCTCCGTGATACGCTTCTTGGATGTACCAGCACAGGTCTATACTCGCTCATGATTTCTCTACCCCGTGGGAGGAACCAAACCAGGCTCCATACAACGCTCCTCCCTATGTTTGTGATAGAGGGCTTACCTTCCCTCCCAACCTGTACTTCACTCTGTGTGGTTTGCCAAGCCACTAGAGAACTATTACGCAGGTGCTTGGTGGGACTCAGCCTTGCTGTGTCTCAGGCACTGGCCCACCTTCCTTTGGTGTGTCCACTGAGGTGCACAGAGTGTTGGCACATTCGGCCCAGCAGCTGCTGCCATTGACTCATGGTGTGCTGTCTCCACTGAGGGTTTCTCTTCTGATCACTCGTGGTCAGGCCGTACCCGGGAGCCCAGCCCACGGGCTCTGCAGGCTGCACTTGCAACTCACCAAATTTCTGTCTGTCAGCTGAAAACATCTGCTGGATCACAGACACTGGGGAATTTCATGTTCTGTCACATCAGAAATTCAGTGGGTTACAGAGCTGACTACAGATAGCTCCAGGTAACAACAGTGAATATATTTTTGCATCAAATATCAGCATGGGGAAAGCTGAGCTCTTGCATATGATTTGGGGATTTATTTTTTTTTTTTTTGCAGAGGACTTTGTTACCAAACTAAATTAATTTTTATTCAAAGATGTTTTACCATAAAAAGACTGGAATTAAGGCAGGCTTCAGATATGCAGAATATATATGAAAATAAGAGTTATTTAGCTTGAAAGACTAAGAGAAAATGAATAGCACTAACAATTACACAAAAACCTACTTTCTTCCAATGGCCTGTGATTTGTGACCACTTAAGGAGAAGACACATGGTAGATCTTAAACGAGGACTTCAGACTTGTCTAATGAGCCTGCAGGGTTCATCACTACGAGGGACACAATAGCAGGGGCTTGCTCTGCTCTTGCTTACCTGGTGCAAAGCCAGTGCAGTCAGATTATGGAATTTCCTACCATTGAAAGACAATCAGAGAGTCTCCAGAGTACAGTATATGTTAGGTGTTTTTGATGCAGATCCAGTGGCTCCCATGGAATTATTCCAGATTGACCTTACAGTTACCATCTACGGAGAGATTTTTAATAGGCTTTAATAATGTTACAGCCAATTATCAGAACTATAGATTCTTTACACACGTGTATTAGGTAAACAATTCGTATGCTGCAGGGGAAAGGCTGGATTTTTTTTAGTCTTGCATTCAGCTTTTTTGTTAGAATTATAGTCAAAGCAAGCCCTAGAGAGCCAAGATTTGACAGAGGAGATGGCCCCACCACACAACCCTGATTTTCTTGTTTAAAACTGAATTACTGTAATGTACCTTTATCATCTGTTTCCACAGTAAATCACTGGGGACCAATGCCTCAGCTACCATTCACCAGAATATCCAGTTACGAGAATGTCTAATTAATGGGGAGAGCCAGTAAAACAAAGAGGAAGCTTTATAAAACAGGCTGGAAAAGAAATTAACTATAGACCCCATATCTGCTAGTAAGAAAAAAAAAATATTCAAGAGCCCTGATTTTGCATCTTGCAGCTGCACAGCACTCCCACATACTACCCGTGTCAAGCTGGCTCCAATATTGGAGACAGTGTGTGGAAAAGGAAATAATCAACACCATTTCAGCAGAGGAATAAATTGCCAAGTGGGCATTAAAATTTTAGTAATAAAACTAAATGCATATGCTAATCTACTCTGTATTATTTAGAAAAGACTATTTTGGATCAAGAAAGGAATAATCTGCACAAAATTACAATGAATGAAGGTGTTTATCATCAAGAGGTCTTTGAGAAAGAAACAAGCAGCAGATTCCTATCAGGGTTTCAATTCATAAAAAGTTGATCACCTAATTAAAGGTGAACTGTGAAAAGACTCTGTTAATTTTATTTCAAAAAAAAGTCTAGTCTGGCAGGCTCTGGAGAACAAAACCCAGTGCTGCCAGGCATGCAACCTTTGGGGGATTGTTTGGTGCAGCTACCTAATGTTGGAGAAGGTCCTTTGTGTTTTTCAGGCTCTACAAATGAGATTTTTCATCTTACTCATATTAACACAGAGAATTAAAAGCATAGTTTTGCATAGCAGCAGCATTGGATCATTTGAAAATTATTGCTATTTTATAAGATGATTTAATTCTGTTCCTATTTTGAACAGGATCTGTTTCACACACTTGCTCTATTAAATTGTAATTAAACAAATAAAACAAACTAGCAAACAAATACACATACTCAAAGCATACCTTTTTTATGTAAGAGGGCATTTCACTCTCATTACCTGCAGAATTACCTACAAAGATTTTTCACTTATGTGCAGTCTTAAGCAGGTGGGTATCTCATCTCCATTAGTTTTAACAGAGCTCCTTAAATGCTTAACACTAAGTAGAAGCTTATAGGCTTTGCTGGGTGTGACCAAAGAGATGCTTAGGAGATAATCATACAAACCTGTTTAGAAGACTACTGAACTGATCATGGTCAATGTAATAGTTGAATTCTCATAGTATCCTGTGCAGGTCACATACTGTTACACAGCCATCTCTATTTTTATCCACTTTATGAAAGGCCTTATTGAAATCTTGGAAGTAATCCCTAAATTTATCTCTGAAAGGGAGCAGATGTTTATTTTAGCTCCTTTGTTAAATCAGATAAAAAGGATACAAACAAATATACAAAATAGGGGTGGAGGGGCAGGGAAAGATTTTGAGCTTATTTGTGTGTGGTAAGTTCATATAATTTATTCAAAGACTGCCAAATTGTTCACAAACAAACCTCAAACCCAACATCCCCCCCATTTAATTTGCACATGGAATTGCATGGCTCAAGCCTCCCATTGTAAACAAATGCTCCTTGGGTGATTAACTGGCTATTCTCCCCATTCAGAACTGCAGCTACAAAACACAGCGCTCCCTTTTAAAGCGTGTCCTAATTTGAGTTACAAAATATTTAGTACAGCTGTTAAAACTATAAGGGTTTGGCAGCATACTTTCTGCAGTTTGAGGCTCCTGAAACTTTGACATAGTAAAGAAGAGCTATTTCAACAAAAATTGTTAGACCCAAGCAAAACCTGGAGTAGTGCAGGGCCTGATCCATGCCCCAGGGAAGAAGAGCAGAGCTTCTGCTGACTCATGCGGACTTTGGATCAGCACCTTAAAACCTCTTCCTCCCACTTCCTGACTCTTCCTCCCACTTCATTTTGTCACTTATACATCACTGACATCAGAGTCATTTTGATCAAATTTTGGAAACCCAAACAACATCCCTCTCTGCTTCTTGATTCAACAAAAGCCTCTGTATTGGGGCTCAAGAGGACAAAGCAGGTACAGACACTTCTACTTACTGCACGTTTTCAACTAGCAAATTTTCTTAAGCTTAATGTAAGTTAAAACAGTTGTGAATTACGTCTTGATGCAGATTACCAAGTATACATAAATTATCTACATGTGTTCGGTACTTACAAGATGATATCCTTATGGCAAAAATGACCAGTGTGGATCTGGGGTAATGCCTACAGCCACACTCCATTTGCTTTGGGATTGCTCCTTCTGACAGACCTCCGGCACAGGACATGGAGGCTGGGTTCTTTAGAGAGTCAAGAGTTGTAGTATGAAAGGGTTATTACAGTGATAACACAGTTAACAGTGTAACCCACATAATCAAGCACGACTCGTTGCCTCAGCCTCTCACCAAGCCTGTCTGCGGATCTAACGGCTCAGATCAGTTCTCTCTGCACCTTGTTGAGCCACCGTCAATCAGCCGGCACCTGAGCCTTACATTGTCTCCTTCATATGAATACCGTGCAACCAGTTATTATAAGGCTAACATGGGACATACTAAATCTCGTATGCTTTTTAGGAATACTCAGTAAGTCTTTTCAGAGCTCTACAGACTCCAATGGATCTACTTGGAGGCTTCTGGTCTCAGCTGCAGTTACTGGTGCTGTCTTTCCTCTCACAGTATTGCAGAATCCTTAGTTTTCCATTTGTTTTCAAGAAGCTGTAAGTTCAGTACAGTCTTTACAAGAAAAATACATTTTCCTTGTCAACTTTTTCTCTTAAGAATCTGTTCTTTTGGACTTTGCAGTTTGTATGAACAAAGAGTCATTTGCCCAGAGCCCTCAGGGACCAAGAAACACTGTTGTCTATGCAAACAGCATCACCTACCTTAAAAAATCAGAATTATAATATGACTTAGGTGGGTTGTTAGCAATTTATTATATGTTTCTGTCCTGGTTTGAGGTAAAACAGAACCAACTTTCTGTTCAGTAATTTTACTTCTTAGCTAGGCCTCTTCTAAATCTCCAAAATTAACAGCGTGTTGTGCTGAAAACGGTTTGTTCTCAGAGTGATATGACCAATGTTTACAGTTTGTGCCAAGGAATGGTACGCAGAGAGGCTCTTGCTTATGCTTATTGCTATAACAACCAAGGTCAGTGAATTTCGTTATTTGCGCTGTTGGAGGGTCAGAAGCAGAAAAGCGTAGAGGGGTCCCACCTGCAGGGAGGAGCGGACAGGACAGGTGACCCAAAATTGACCTACAGGGGTATTCCATCCCATATGCCCTGTGCTCAGTATAAAAGCTGAGGGATCAAAGGGTCGGCTCTCATTCTTCAATGGCCGATGTCCGAGGAGGACCCTGTCTTTTCATCTGCCTTTGATCCCAATCCGTGTGTTCCTGACTCCAGCTCTGGAATCCAGTTCCCACTTGTCGCTGAATCCAGTCTCGGACTTCCCCAGTGCCTGCCGGTGACGTCATCCTTGAAGCTTAATACGGTTTTGTATACACTATTTATTTCATTATTTGCCTTTTTATTTTATTATTAATATTTCATTAAATTCGTTTAGTTTCTTCTAAACTCATAAATCTCTTTCTCTTTCCTCCTCCTCTCCGTGTACGAGAGGTTGGCGGGGGGGAGCATCTGTTGCCAGCCATTGGACAATTTGGCCAAAACCACGACAGTTTCAAACCCATTGTATCTTCCACTGATATATGGACTAATTTGGGAGTATCGGGACTCTCTCCTTAACCAAGTTTCATCTGGCAAGAAACCCTTTTTCAATGACTTTTCTCTCAAGTTCAGTGAAAGTATGGATCACTTCTCAGCTTCACAGTTTGCTTGAACCGTCTTTTAACAGTTTTAACTCAGCTCACCATTGTATTCGGGATATCTGTATATCCTTCATTCCTTACAAACCATTTCAGGTCTGAGCTGCTGAACAGGGCACCATTGCTAGACAAAATTTCTGAGACTACATAACCAAACAAATAGAGCATTAATATGTGCTGTAACATGTTCTGATGCTAAATTCAATCCAAATGCAATTTCAGGCTAATGCCTGAGTCAGATACTTACAACAGGTTCAGCTGAATCAACATATGGTCTTTTCTTTCACATTTTTCAGCAGCCTTGTGAGTGTCCTGCACTCTGTTAGGCATGTCAGGTCATATAATACATTGACACCACTATGCTGTTAACCCTGAAGTGTGTGCTGCCAAACACAGAAAACTCTGATCTGAATTGCTCAATATGGGCTTGGTTTGCGATGCCCTCACTATCCAACAGGTGGTAACCTTCATGACTTCCCGCATCGTGTCATCTGTACAGCCTCTCTAAACCCAGCCCACTTTCTTCTCAAATAGGATAATTCTTCTTTTAATAGTATTTCCAGGTGTTCTGTCATGCTCTAGGTTTTCAAGAGTAGACTCCTCGAATGCTCTAGAAAGTGTGTCTTTGATCAGTATTTATTTATCCAACTTAAACTTTATTGCCAAATTGAATGGTTTTGCCTTAAAAAAACCCCCACCACTAAAAGTCACAGTATTTTAATATTCTGGAAGATGGTTTTCTTTTGCCTGCAAAGTGATTT
Source organism: Larus michahellis (assembly GCF_964199755.1). NCBI lineage: Eukaryota > Metazoa > Chordata > Aves > Charadriiformes > Laridae > Larus > Larus michahellis. The sequence continues at coordinate 89,802,620 of NC_133896.1, read as the reverse complement.
GTGTCAGCTATGACCATAACAGATCGATAAACAAATATATGACATTTCTTACAATCACAGAGCTGAGCCAGAGCTCTGCTTTCTTGCTTTGTGCCTCAGATGTGGTGTAGACAAGCACCTTAGAAACACAGGCCACACATTTCCATTGATTATTTTTTTCAATAATACTGCCTCTAAACCATCTTTTGAATACTTTGTCTTCCAGTGCCAACATACATAAGGCCAGGAGTTGTCTTTATTAATGCCTTTGATTTGGTAATTCTTTTCCCAGATTTGCAGCCCAGTATGTCCATTTTGTGCAGTAACTCAAAAGCTACTTTCACAGATTGTCTGGGTGGTATGATCTCTCATGTGCTAACAGGCCTCTGGACACCCTCATTGTCTTTGTGGATGGCATTTGCATAATGACTCTGTTTTATCTTGTGTCCAGTTAATCTTTTATGTTATTTCTCTGCCCTTACATTTGCATTTCTGTCTAATCCTACTTCTCAGGCCCTCTTGGATCCTTTTTTCAGATTCCCTACTGGTTTTCTCCCTACTCAGCATCTTCAGTATCTATTTAAATAGCCACAGTTGCTTCAAGTAAATGGACTTTATTATGCTTTCCTGTGAAAACTCAAGAATGAACTTTAAGCCTAAAGGAAGTCTTTGAAAGCAGAATCTCCTGTACGGTGGTCGAAACATGAATAGTGTTAAACTCATGTCATGCAAGGAAGTTTCTTTGGATCCACCAGAAGAGTCTGAACTTGTAATTTGTGTAAAAATTTATTAACATTTTTAAAAACATATGCAGTCCTTCTACCTGAAAATGTCTTGTATGGGACAGTGTCTGTCAAGAAACATATACTTAGCCCAGTTGGATGTAAGAACAATCTCAGTGACTTGCCTTTTGGTCTTCTTGTTGCTAACTGACTCTTCCATTTTTAAACTTCCCATCATTACTCCTATATAATCTAGCTCCTTTACCAGCTTCTCTTTCACGGCCAGAAGATTGTTCATAGCAGCACATATTGCTGTGAAAATACAGCTTTATATTCTGGATCTACTTTATCTCTAACACTAAAGATTTCTGGGTACTGATCTCCTGTGTTTATGGTTCCTTCATCAAACTCATTGCTTTAACCAAGCCCAGGGCTAGGCATATATTAGACCGAATATTAGCTCTTTCTGCCTATAAACTTGAACTACTGTTTTTATCTTCACTTCTCAATTTAAGTTCATACAATCCTTTAACAGGAATTAGATTCTCAGTAGACACCCTCAGTTTCAATAGTCTTTTTTTGTATGTAGAGATTCCTGAGCCAAATTTTTTACAGTGTGCTTGGAGGTAACATTGACTGGGCACCAGTTTTCAACTTAGATGTGTTTATTCTTAGTCTGCAGCCTCCTTCTTCAGCTTTTGCACATAGTTTCTATGTGGCATTTTGTTGTATTGTTGGTTTGTGCACCTTCACATAGATCTGGAGGTATGGAAGGTATTCTCTTTTGTTTCTGGTTTTCCAGTTGCAAGGTCTTGTAAATAACTATATTTCCTATAGCTGCTGCAGAATTTCTAAACTCCTGGACATAATCTGTGAATCTGTGAATTTTCATATATTTCACTTTTGCTACTACTTGCAGAGAGCTCTGTAGAGTTTCTTCAAAACTGTCTTTTAGTTTTGTTTCCTGATAGACAGCGTGTCCTGCTCCCCTTCTGATATTTTCATACTGTCCCTTATGATTGTCCTAGATAGACTAAACAGATTTTCCTTTTTTTTTTAAGATCCTACCTTTCTGGGATCTTTTTTGGATCTTTGATTCCCATCACTACCTGATCCCTTAAAATGGAATCTCTCAAAACGTCATAGCTACTTCACTGATCCGTTATTTTAAGATCAGCCAAAAATTCTTCAAAAGGTTCCTCCTTCTGCATTCTCATATGAAACCTGTGTCTTTCAAAAGTTTAAGCTTCCTTGGGAGTGCAATATTCCTTCAACTTTCTGTAGCTCATGGATTGCCCTCTCACCCTGACTTGGTTTCATGCCGTTAAAAACTTTGATAGCTCCTACTCCTGCAATATTCCAGAAAATAGTTGTAAGCTTCCTTATGATTATTCTAGCCACTGTATATAGGTTTCAAAGCATGATGTCTTTTCAAAGAAACTGCAATATTTCCAATGTGTTTTATAGTCTCTAAAATCCCCTAAAGAGCTATCACCTTTTCTCTCACTTTCAAATCTCATTTTTCTACTTAATTCCTTCCTCTTTTTCACATTTGTCTCCTGTTACCATGTGGTACTTGGTTTACACTCAAAGCAAGACTTGTATGGGAAAGAGCATAGAAGTATGCTGCAGAGGGTGCACATTGGTCAGAGTGCGCTTGCGTTGCACTCAAGTTGGCTTTACTGTCTCGAATCTCCGTGATTTTAATTACCGACTAACCAGCTCAGACTCCTTCAACCTCCTCTTAGATATGAGACCCTAGAGATCCAACATCTGCTAATTACATCTCTGGATTTTAACTTGTATTATGTTTAGAAGCCTATAGACTTTCCAGCAGAGACACGAATCTAAAATCTCCTGACAGAGTGTTTGGGTTTTTTTTTGAGTTACTGTAATACGCCACAGCTTAAAACCCATGGCTTTCTGGTGACTGAGAATGGGCATCAGCAGAGGAGGATGGGTGCTGAGGCCCAGCAAGATACTAAAAGAGTCAGACCTAGGAAGCAGGATGCAGCAGCCTAAAAGACCAAAAACAGCTGACCATCCTAAAGACAGTTTGTGATTTCAGTGACAGATTGATCTCCTCCAGCCCCAGAAGACTATTTATCACTGCTCCTTCCATTTTGCAAGGGTATGCTTTGTATCTGTGCTATATCTGTGATATAGTCCATCTTGTATCCTCATTGCAGTAAAATTATGGAACCCTTTTTAACTATATGTTACCTGCAGTGCCACTCTTCATCACCCCTATTTATCTTCCATTTAAATCTTCCTAATAAAAATAAAGGCTGAAGTAAAATCAGAACAGTTTTTGAGATTAATATCTTTGAAAAATCGAGACATTCAACATTTTTGGACCGATAAAAGATTTCCAAACAGTAACTATTCCTCTCACAGCAGTAAATATGCGTGTGAAGAAAATGAGGATTAAAACTATAGATCAAATTACATTGCCAAAAAATAATATTTTCTTGCAATTGTTTTGTATTTTTCTTGAAGAGCTGGAGAGCCACTGTTCAATGGCTGTTTCTAATTTGGGAGATTTGTTCCTGTGAGTTACAACAAAAGCAAAAGACAAAAAAAAAAAAAAAAAGAGCTCACAGCAGTATGTTTTGAATTGTAAGATGTCCAGAGCTTTTGTCTGCCTCACAGTGTGTAATCACAGGGCACTGAAACTGCTCCAGAGCTGTTAGGGTGAGGTTCGCAGCCCTTGCAGAAAGCCAGAAGAAAGGACACGGGTTGGATGAAGCCACTGCGCAAATAGAAATGAGAGGGCTTAAGCAAGACCACAGAAGGGGGAGTGGGTGCTGCTCCCGGTGCTGCTGAAGTGGGCCCTACAACCAGCAAATTCACATCTCGGGCAACTGCTTCCTCCCGGTCTGAATACGACAGGTGAAAGGAATCAGTTTTCCCACTCATTGAGAATGGAGGCTGAGACCCACGTGGATCACCAAGGTTAGGTTTTGCAACCACCACATCCATTTTCCTGCCTGAGAACAGATCTCCTTACAGTGACCTTTGTGGTAGAAGGGCATGGCGCCCACCTGTGTTTCCCGTATCTCAGCTGTCTTATGTGGTCCTGGAGTGGAAGGCTGACACTCGGCTGGATCGCTGCCTTCACAGCTACCACGCAGGTGGATTTTGTCCGTCAGACAATGACTCTGGCTTAAGAGTCATTTATGGCTTTCCAGGGCCTTATGTGAAATCTGAGGAGTTCAGAGGCCTGGATTAAACCCCTTTTGCACTTCCAGCTTTCTGAGAGAGAAAACCAGACAGGAACTGCTACCACAGGATTGCTCCCACCAGCCAGGAGGTGGGTGAGAAAGTGTGGGAGACGAGAAGAGAACATTCAGCTGGAACAGAAAGGTGGCAATAATTGATAACAAGACATACTTTTGCAGACCACAAATGATTAAGCTGTGAACTCATTCCCAGAGGAAGCTGCAGATGCCAGAAATTTCAAAAGACTAAGAGCAGAACTGGATGTCTTATATATATAAATCAAGAAAAGACAGAATCTAGCAAATAATTAGAACAAAATTTCCGAAAGGGGTATGAAAGTCCCGTCTGCAGGCTTAAACCAAACTCCGTCACTGCCCAGGACATCATTGCCTCCCACTACTGCAGGGGACAGAATATTCCACGTCCATCTAATAGAAGGCTGCTCCACCTCAGCCAGAAACATCTGGCTTTGGTTGCTAGCAGGTAACTGAATCCAGTTATACTTGATCCAGTCTGCCATTTTCTGTTTTCCTCCAAATTACAGTTAAGGAATCGCTATGCACTCCTATGTATGTATTTGTGTGTATAGTTGCCATATATATAGTTCTATACATAGTTGTTTTCATGGTAGGTTCTCAGAAGTAAATAATTCTAAATGATGTGGACCTGCCAGCATGTTACATCATGGCTATTTTATTTTTACCCGTCATGTCTTCCCCATTCATTTAATTACTCTCCAGCTGCTTTGGGATGAGTATTTGCATCTTTGAGACACACTGCATAATTTCTGCTTGCAGCACAGCATCTTCCCTACTTGCGGAGCTGCTTCTTATTTATAGCATTGAAGGCAGGGCTGCCTTGCACTCGGCATTGCCCTAACAGGAAAGAAATAGAAGGTTCCTGACCAAAAGAGCTCTCCATCCAAGTGTAAGACTAGAGACAATGGACTGGTAAGAGAAATGGAGCAGAAGAGCCCAGTATAAGACTGTTACAGTCTAAGTTTCACATCAGACAGTTACAAATACAGTAATGAGCAACGCCTGCAACACAGCAGCTCCCTAACAATATCTGCTGTATATTGTATATGCAATTTTTTACAGGTGGAACACTCGTTGATACCTGTGGGTGTCATAAGTGCAGTTTATGCCAGAGACCTGCAATGCAGGTGGGAGAGTTGTGATGCTGAAAAGGAGAGTTTTGCCCTTGATTCCTTCAGCCTATTTGGGATACTGAAAAATAGAATTTAAAAAAGCAAGGTAAAAAGGCAAAAAACTTCGCTTACAGGCTTCTCTCTGTGTTTTGTGGGTTTTTTTTTGTCTAATGATTTCCCAAGTTGCCTCTTTATCTGCAAGACAAGGCTGCTCTTCTTTGTTTACGAGTGTATCACCTTAACCAACAATGTCATGGGGAATTATCATTCTTATCAATAATAATTTATTAGTTCCTACAACTTCCAGACACTTCCTGAGCACAAAAGAAAGCAAATCTGTACCCTTGGGGGTATATTTTTACACGTTTTTTGCTCCTGAGGGTTTATACTCCTAAATAAATAAATAAATAAATAAAGCAGTTCAGGAGAAGAGTGAAAGCACAAGCAGAAAACATGATAAGCGTCCAGGTGGTGTCTATCCACAACCTGGAAATATAAAGTTTTAGCAGCACCGTACTGGGGCAGAGGATTCTCCTGCTGCCTCAATCTGCTGGCAGGTGCAGGAATCCTATAGCAGCAGCAGGCTAATCACTGCTGACTCGCTAGGGCAGGCATGGATCATTAGACTCCAGTCTGAGCAGGGTATCATTTTGTCATTTGTTTGTCAAACGCTCTTCTCAGGGGCAGTGACCCGCCAACTCTGTGAGCGTTGATTTTGTTTGAGGCAGAGACTCCTCTTGCTCGGAGACAAGGTGCTTATTTCTGTCATATGGAGCCAGGGTCCGCCCTTGTCAAGGCCGTTTTTTGCTGAATCTACAAAGCCGTTTACTAACAATTTAACTAGCCGCTAGGGGGATGTTAAACCAACTGTGATTGCTACTTGGCCCTCATCCAAGGGACAGGGTAGGCTGTGGGACCACAATGTCCTACATGCCCAACCATTCCAGCTGCAAGAAAAGCCCCTGTTGAGCGTAACCAGGTAGGTCTAAGTTTACGTTGCCTGAAGTAGTCTGAGAAGGAGAGACCTGCAGGGTGACACAACTGCACTTGCTCTTCTCTCTCAATCTGAGCTGACAGCAGTGTTCGGACTCAAACCACAAGCTGAGCTGATGCCAATAAACAGGCCAGGGAGTGCTTGGGGCACAGAGGCCAGCTGGCACACCTCTGCTAGTGAACCTTCTTAGCCCCTGGAAGGGAGCAGCTGCCTGAAAACTGCCTATTAGGAACGGTCCTTGAAGCATTCTTGCTCCCAAACAGTGCTGGGAGTGATGAGGGAAAACATTAGCTGACACAGGCCAAAGCATGACGATGACACTTTTGGCAGTCTAGCAGCATAGATGGCTGTGTCTGGGAATGTCTCTGGACATTCTGATTTGTCAGTATAGATGTTACCCTAAAGTCTGTAAAATAAGTAATATAAGCCATGGACAAAATCTATTAAAAAAATCTTACAATGTACACTGAGCTAGGCTTATCTCCAGCAAATCAAGGGAGCAACACTATGTATAAACTTGGTCCAGTACCTTCTGAAACTCCTTTTCAGAGCCCTTTATGCTAAAATTACATTTTTATTGTACACAGTGTCATCTTAACAAACTAAGTACAAACATAGAAAGTTATATGCTAAGCTCAAAATAACTTACTTGATCTGCTTTTTAATTTCTCTTACATGCAGAGCTTTAGTTTGCTGTTTCTGCTGCTCTTCCAGCTTTGAACGCTTCTTTTGTTGATTATTATAATGCAGTTGTAAATGCGCATAGCTGTTGTCCGTGATGTGGTTGCTGAGCCCTTTGTCAGCCGGTGCAAACTCTATCCCCAGTTTGTGTAAAAATTCTTGGTGAGTAAGATATCGTTTTGCATCTGTATCATACCTTGAAAAAGAAACGCACTTTTAAAATATTCATGTGTTCTTCACAGAAAGGCATTACAGATGTCCTTAAGTGACTTAACAGCTTAAATCTCACTGACTTCCCTTCCTTATAGAGGTGCCATACCACACTGAGAATGAGCGAGTGACTTTGTATGAGATGCGAAAGATAGGGCTTATGCATTGTAATCACAGAGTCGATTCTGAAAATACTACCCTGAGGACCAAATTGTCAGGACTATTCTCCAGTTCTCAGTACCGCTGCCTTTCAGCATTTGGCCTGACATGCAGAGAACTGGGCTCCTAAAAATTCAGTCTCAAGTGTATCAAACTGGTCACACATGTCTGAGATGCCCAGAACCGTAATCATCCTTCAGAAACATAGGTTTAGCTTCATAAACACTTTTCATATTTTCTTAGTTATAAACCATTCCATAGGCTTTTCCCCCTGAAATTTCTTCCTCTGCTAGTGCTCCGTTGCATGGTAATGCCTAATTTAGCTTCAGCTTCACTCTAATTCCGTTATTCGAGTTACAGACATACCAGGCACATAAGAGATTTTAGCTATTCTATAAAAGGAGTGGCTGATGGGAGTGAAGTTGTGCAGCAGATAACTGCATGAAAAGGATACTCTTCAATGTGCCATGGCATCCATAAGGAATAAGAATGGGAAGTAAAATCTAATGGAGTAGAAAATAATTCAGATATGAATCCGTGCTAAGAAAAAACTATATAGTTAATGCAGTTTGAAACCAAAATGCAATACACTCAGGTCCTATATGTTAGAGAGAGTGATGATTTTTTTAAATAGACCTGTAATGAAGGTAGCTTTTTATATAATGTCACATATGGCTGACATCTATGCCATTTCAAACACAGTTTATAGCGCAGCTCCTCTTTGTTGAAGGCAGACAAGTATTTTCCCCCAATTCATAACAAATTACTTGTCTATAAAAACATTTCTTGCCATCTTTACACAGCATGAAATTACCTTACTTTCTTTTGCTATGTATTTGGTATGTAGCATTTTTCTTTTGACTGAATCACTTTTATTTAGGTTGAAAATACAGTAAGTAAATTTAGTGCTCTGAGAAGCGGAGGCTGGTAGCACTGCCTTCAGACAGGTATGCAATGCAGATTGTCCACAGAGCTCCTCAACGGAAGCTTTGTCTGCAGTTCCCACCTGATCCAAGACACCTGGAGCTGACTTTCAGCCCTCACAAACTGATGTAGGCATTTGTGTGTATAAACAAAACTGATGAAAAAATAGTTAATGTAACCAGTGACATAAGGTGCTGTCCAAGAAGAAAATGCATCTTAAATTAAAGGGATTGGTAATACTGAAGGCAAGGGAAAGTCCTGTCTTTGAATTCATTGGAAACAGATGGATCTAATTGTATTCGTATGATAAGATGCAGCCTCCTGTAACACAGTGTCATGGTCTGAGGTCACAGTCATGACCAAATAAAGGATTTCTCGTGCAGTGTAATCTATTGTCATTCGCTGCACTACTAAAGGCTCTGTAATCCTATAAAAGATTCATTATTGCAAGAGCTAATCATTTAGAGTTGTCATACCTTGCCCAAAGCTGCTTAAATTCTTCCAGGGTGATTGGAATGCCAAATCTGAACAAGACTGTCTTCAAGTCCCTTGGCTGTATAATGCCTTTTCCTTCACTGTCAAATTCCTGAAAATTCTGGAATATAAAAGAAATCATGACTAACAAGAACCAACAAGTGTGACAAAATATTTGATCTCTCTATAAGCTTCATGTATAATGGGAATTGATAAAGAAATGGAAAATCATGCATGTCTGAATTTCATCTTTTAATGTTTTTTTATTTGATTTTTACTGTTCCCTACTTTCTGCTATGCGTGTGCAACTCTCAAAAGCTTGAATTGGTATTGACATCCCAGGTGTTTAGGTGTTGTACTCTGTGTGGAAAGTTTCTTACTGATGGCAAACACAGGGGATATGAACATGGGAAGTGTGCATGCACTGCTGAAGAGTGCCAGTGAAAGATGAAGGCACTGAAAAACAGAAGACCTGCATATTTTCTCCCCAACTTGTTCTATATCTAATATGAATTAGATTTTGCTTCGGGGTTTGGTTGGTTTGTTGGGTTTGCTGGGCTTTTTACCATTCATCTTGCAAACTGAGGCTACCAGTACTATTTTCTGATTTACACAAACATTTAATGAAAAAATTATGTCCATTTTTCATTGTGCTACTCTGTTGCCCAAATGTTGCAATTTTTATAGGACAGTTTTGTGAGAGTCTTTTTGGATGGTGTAAGCATCACTGTCAAAGCTTCACTGTGCTGGGCAACACTGGGTGTCAGCATAGTAGGTGCATGTTTGTGTACGGCATGTAGTCAAACAGGCCTCAGGTGAAGCCCATTACTACTAACAGAGACGTTAAATAAAACCAATAATAGTAAAATACGAAAAAGTTTTAGAAATAACTGTAATAGCATCTATTACATAATCAACATTACAAAAATTGAATATTATTCAAACTGTTGATTTATTTTAATCAGATAGTAAGTTTTTATCATTAATGAGCTATTTTGCAAGGGTCTCTCTGAATATTTATAGAATCTGAAGATCAACATTGCATAATGTTCTGAAATCTATTAGTGCCTCTTGTTTATTTAAAGAAAACATTCTTCTTACCCTTGCTAGGTCATGCCATCTGGTTCTTGCTTTGATAACAAGGTAGTAATGAGCGTGATCACAAGCTAGCTCTGCATCGGTTATCATCTGTTTTTTTCTCAGAAAAGAAAAAAAATAAAATAACTAACTATGTTTTACATTAGTGGGATCTTTAATCTCCACAAGTTTCCTTCCCTTTTGTTGTTCTTCACGGTAGTGGTGGTTTTTTCCTAGTTTCTAAGATACCCATTAAAGACTGTTACTTCACATCTGTGTAAACTTAATTCTTTAAATACTGCCTTATTTCCCTAGCTGCAGGTTAGCGAAGATGTTTTAAATTTTGTAATTCCCTATTTATTTTCAAATCAGTGCTGTTCAATCCTTCCTCAAACTCAAGAGCCAGCATGGATTTTTTATACGCATAGAAGGAAATGTTAATTATCTCAGAAACAATTATATCTTGGAGTGACTCCAGGAAGATTATCCTTGATTTACATCAATAACGTAGATCAAAATGAGTCACCAAGGCATGGGTAGTAAGTCTCCACATTTGCAAATTCAGCCACCATTACAAGTCCTTAACTTTTTTGGGCCTGGTGCTTCTGGTTGAATCCGAGCACGCAGAGGAATATGCGTACCTCAGATTAGGATCCAGCATAGCTGTCACACTACACAGAAAGCTGCCTAAATCTGTGCGCTACACAAGGACGCACTTACCTGAGAATCGAGGAGACCTCATGTCTCACCATTCTTTGAAATAGTGCACCTTCCTTCACCTGAGAAGAGCAGCCCTTCTTTTGGTGCCCAATTCTCTTTAGCTTTTCTAAGCACTTCCAGTTATAAAACTGAGGAAAGACGGTTAATTTCTCTTAAGGCACAGTTGCCCACCTCTTGCTACCTCCTCGCACGCATTTCTCCTCCAGTTATTACTTTGTAAGGAAATGTTGCAGACATATGGCTTCAGAGCCTGTTTCAGCCACGCTCCAGGAATACGCTCCCTGGACCAAGATTCTCAAAAGAGAGGCAAAGGAATATTGGGTCTTCAGACCAGGTGAGATGTTGTAACTACGTCTGACCTACCCACTGAGTTCTGTACCACCCATGGCATGTGCAGACCAGAACTTGGGTCCTGAAGAACTGCAGCACTGCAAACTCAGACACTTCTGGGTGCCCGGCACTCTGGGCCTTGACAACCTCTGCTGAGGCCTCCATTTGGATTTAGAAACATGAACGCCACATTAACCTATTTTAAGGGCCTGGGAACCTTCTGAGTTTTCCCCACTCCCACCTCTTGACAGAAGATTCCATAGGCCTAAACAATCGACCAACAAAAATAGTCTAAAAACTTAGCTGGGAAAATGCAAGTGCTCTAAAGGCTTTCAATCACTATATTTTCTTTGCTGGACTTCTGAAACAGTAATAGTATCTGAAACGAGGAAATTCTGGAGCTCAATTCAGAATGCTTCAATTTCTAGCTAAGTCCAACTGAAACAGAAATGAGAGCGCGACAGTAATTGGTCTCAGACTCCAACTGTTAGCAAGACTCAATCATCATCAGTTTCCTTTCTCATTTTAGACTGATGTCCTTGATTCACTCAGTTGTCCAATTCAGGAAAAAAGAAAAACAAACCAAGCAGATAAATATTACTAACATCAGAGCCAACAGTAATGTTGTAAGAGACAAATAAAAACTGGGAAATAAGCCTATGTGTATATATCACATCTTCACTGCCACAGCGGAGATGAGTTGCTGATCAGGAGCTTTTTTAGTCCTGCTGTATCCTGTCATTATTTTTATGAATTTATCTCTGTTTGCATAGTTAAACAGAGTTTCACACTGAGTTTTTAGAATGAATTTTTTAGTGCCTAAATGCTATTTATCATTAAAATAAAGCTCAAACTTTAAAATTCCAGACGTTTTAAGCAGCGCCACTTCTCGCAGAAAGGGAGGCTGCAGTACTCTTCCTCCTACCCTCCACCCACTCCACAGTGCCTCAGTGGTTTTGTGCACCTCACCGTATCTGGCCTACTCTCAGTGCCCTGGTGGCATAAAGGTCTGGAGCGTGGCGTTTTGGACTACTGTAATGTACACTGACAGCAATATCAGTCTCAGAACTGACAGACACTGTGCCAGACAGGTAATGCCCTGTCTGCCGCTCAATCCAAAATGACATCTGATTCCCAATCCATGTCCCAATTCTGCATACTTGGAAGATGCAGCAAAGTTGTCCAGTTTGGAGGCTAGCTCAGCTGTAAGGCTCCAACTCAGGCACCAGTATATATGTTTAACCTTACAGATCTGAGCAGTCTCCAGGGTAGTTTTGGCATTTTGACCTAGCGGTGGATTCAATATCTGATTTAATGGAGTCAGAAATCACTGAGAACTTGGTAAAGCTACCCAATTTCAGCTTGAAAAAGACACATTTAAATACTATCTTTTTTCAATTATACCCAATACAAATTTTCACACAGCATATTCATTTCTGCAAACAGATCAGATTACTGTAGGTGCTACACAACTTTTTCTTTCCTACTTGTGAGATGGCATGACCCGAGGAGATACCTCCTTAGTTTCTTGGGTGTGGAACAGTTGACAGAATTCTTGGTAATTTAACGTGGAGGTCAGGTTCATTCCCAACAAACCAAGTAGGCGCAGAAATTCCTCACCTCTAAGACGAAGCAGAAAGCTGTCTAACAATTGATGGAAGTCAAGCATGTTGATAATACCGTCATGGTTACTGTCTGTTTCACGGAAGGCAGAATAGGTGTCCTAACAAGGAATATTTAACTAAATATATTTAACACGTCAACTACATATTTTTAAACATAAATAACAAATGTTTGCTCTAGACTTGTTTTGACAACAGGCAAATATTTTAACGCAGTTTGAGAATACGAAGCATTTATAGTACTGCCTTACTAAACACTGGGGATAGTCCAGAGTAAACTACAGTCTTATTGCTTTCATCTTAAGCACATACGGAACTGAGCAAAAGTAGGGACCATCAAAAAGTCACCCCCATGCAAATTTACAAATTAACCTCCACTTTCCATCAGTACTACACTGAAAGGTACCTCATTTCTGCCCTTGTGTACCCTTAGAAGGCCTGTAATGAAGACAGACTTTACAGCAATTGATCTACAAGCTGAACAGCTTCTTCTGTTAAAATAGACACAAAATGTTCAAACACCCTGTAAATGGTGCAGTTCTTCAGATATCTGAAGTAATGCTGATCAATATGATCACCTTTGCTAGGGGTGTCTAAGGTGGTTTGAACAGAGGATTCCTTTTCTGAATGCTGATCTTTCCACTTGTCCCAGGGAACAGGGATAGGATGGAATGGGATGGGATGGGATGGGATGGGATGGGGTGGATTGAACTGAGCAAAAGAGTAATGACTGCAGCTTCTCTTCTTTGTAAAATGTGATCTCTCTTACTCTGTGCATATCCATGGTGGGAATTCAAGGAGTACATTCTAATGGTAATTACAGAAAATATAAGCAAACGTAGAAAAGGTGGAAAACAGCTCTTGATTAAGATCACTGTGTTTCAAACTTTAGGGACTAAGAATGTCTTCTTGAAAGATCATTCTCATGAATAGATGGACTGTTCCATGAATGAGTAGTACAGAGTTATTCTTTTCTAATTGCAGAATCTTTAATAGCTATGCTCACAAAAGGATGGGAAAAAATAACTCACATCTTATTTTCCTGGCAGAGGCTGCAGAGAAGACAATTAGGGAAAAAAAAAAAAATTTTTGCCTTGAAAACTGAATGTAATTCAACTGGAAGTTTCTGAGAATACAGAAGACATGAGATCCAACGTAATTTTCAGAACCATTTTCCTGACAGCTCCTCCATACCAACTTTTAAAACAAATATTTGTATCGAAATAATAACCAGCTTCACTGCCAAAAGCAAACCATGGATCTATACATTTACCCCATAGACTTCCATCAGTTTATCATTAAGTTGATTGAGACATTCTTCAGCAGTCATGTAATGATATTTAGCATCATTTACTCCATGGTTTGCGCTGTTACATAATGTAGCTCCTGGCCCATTCAATCTGGCATCTGCAATAATGAAATCGAAGTATAGCAAGCATCAAAAAGTCAGTATTAAACATACCTGATAAACAGCACAGTAATATAAAATCAACAAAACAAGAAATTCTGCAATCGTACTCTTTACAGCCCAAACATGACAAAGTCCAATATCTGTATGCAGTATTAGTGGCATGCACCCAATTTACAGTAATGGCCTCAGCTGCTATAGTTTTCCCAGCACAAGGTGAAGAAGATAATCTCAACTGAAGAAAGCACAGCTGAGATAAGGTCTTTTTTTTCTTTTTTTTTTTTTTTTTTTTTTTGCTTTAGCCTTCTCTGGTGCCTGGTTCCTTTGAGGAGGGGAGGTATCAGACTGGAGGAGGAGAAAAGGAGCACTCTGAAAGCTGTGACTCGCTGTCATACCACCTGTCTGTCTCAGAGAGGGAACACAGGAGCTGCAGACAGTGTCAGAGAAAGTAATTTGTTGTGTCTTTGACTGTATAGCACAACCACTGCACGCTAGACCATCTCTCCTGGAGAAATTCTATCCTGGATAAACCCTCCTCTGGTTTGAACCAATGTGAGCTGTTTCAGATCTGCCATCAAAACACTCCTGACTTAACAGAGCATCACCACTGAAACTATTTCACCTCTTGTTCTGTTCTGGCAAGACTCAGTCCTGCACAAACAGCAGCTTCATATTGTCAGAAGTTTATTATCCCACAGCCCGGCAGGATGAGGACAGGGCAACCGCCAGCTTCCCAGCAGGGCATCCAGGTACTTCCAGTCCTGAAGGGCTAACGTACTTTTAGGCCATAGAGTAGCTATTTTTGGTCCCCATTCCAGATCTGATTCCTTCTGCAGGGATACTTCAGGAATCTATTTTGCCTTACTTCTGGGGAAAAAGGGACTAAGCCTCTTCTGTAGCCTCTTGAGCATTTTCAAATTTTTCTGCAACTTATGAGCCATATAGAGGAATAAAGTAAGTCACGTCAGATTTTAAAATGGGAAAAACTTGCAAAGGAAAATGTACACACTGACATTTCACTACACCCTACTCCTGCTTGATAAGAAAAATGCTAAGTTAATGATCTGTTTTAAAGGAATGTTTCTTTTCTTTTTAAAAGATTTACATACACCGACACACGAGAGCCTGTACAACTATTCCAAAGAATTACTAAATAGTATTCAGCACATCTTTTTAACTTCTTCTGATTTTACCCTTTCAATCCAACTCCCCTTTACAGACACGCACTATCCTTCCCTTTTTCCAATTCCAGTTTCTATTGAAGTCTAGTCAAGAAAATTTCTACTCATGTTATCTTCCCACTAAAGCTTATAAGAAGAAAATCAGGTCTCTCTTTCTGTAACTACAGACCACCCTCCACCACAATGAATCAGAAATCATTGGAAAATAAAGTTAGGACAGTTTTTTCTTTGCATTCTGGTTTCTGAGACTTACTTTATGTTAAATATGGGTCACACTTCCTTTTACAACTATGAGATATAGTAACGTATGGAAAGAAAAGCTGTGATTTTCATAATTGGCAAAAGCAAAAACTTTAAATACAGACAAAACACTGTTGATTCTTGATTTAAATCAAAGAGTTGGCACACTCATTTTCCACAAGGTTAACCTGTTTCAAGCATCTTTTATTTGGCTACTGGATGAAAGCACACATATTTTGGTGGGCAGATGATTAACTGGCTATATTCACAAACTTCTAAACTTCTAGGACTGAGTGAAGAAAAACCTGAATATTATGTCAGCCAGATACAGGTCAGCTCTCCTCCTTATCTTAGTTCCAAAAGAGAAATAATGACAGCAGAAAATAATAGTAACAGTGTGAAAAAAGTAAATGCGCACCTCTGAGAACAAGAAGAGAGGCAAAATACGGAAGTTAAAACAGGCCTTGAAGCCAATGGCAAAACTACCGTTGACTTCAATGGTATCAGAATTTTACTCACAAAATCTAGACATATAAAGGAAATAAGTAATGAATAATTACTTACTAGCTTTACCTTGCACTTAGGGTTCCATCCTAAGAAATCAGTTCAGATTCCATCAGTTTAATTTTTAAGAGGTGGAAATTGAAACCCTTACTTACAGTGCCTTGAAATCAGTGAAATTACTGATGGGGTAAGGCAAGTAGCTGAGGTGAAACAACGTGCTCCCAAATTACGAATATATTCCTCTGGTATTCATTCCTCAGCAGCAGTAAATCAATGAAGACAACATCCTCATTATATCAGTGGACAGTATATCTATATCTAAACAAACAGTAAACCTCTCTGTCTCCATGGGATTCTTGATAGTCCAATAAAACCATCAATTATGTTATAGATAACCACATTTCAGCATTCTCTAGTTGCAATGTCCCTTAGCAGCTTTAACATTCAAAAGCAATACTTTAAATTAAAACCATAAACCAATAAGTAACCAGGTCACACCACAGATCTACAGCCACTAAGACTCATCACTTCGATCTTTCATTCCTGAAGGGAATACTTACTGTCTTCTCACTTTTTACACAGTATAGAAAATGTTGCTGGACATCACTACTATAAAATCACCCACTGCAATTTAGGATACAACATAATTCTAAAACTGTGAATAAGAGTTAGAAATGCTGAGGACAGGGATCTACCCAAGGCAGGGAAAGCTGTCCATTACTTTTTGCAATCTGTTAGTGACAACTCCACGACACCTCTCTGTGGACCTTTAGTTAGGTCACATCCCACATGTTCCAGTTACCTTCTAGTCCTGAGTTAGATACTCAGCAACTTAACTAGGTCAGGAGTCAAAGATCTGCAGACAAGAAGGTCATCCTTCTTGAAGGATGATTCTATGATCCAGGTGCTAAAAATCACATCAATGATCGTTTTCACCAATATCCTTTCCTCAAAAAAGAAAAATTATGGATCTTCCAGGGAAGGTTTGTTTTCTGCTCTGCTGGTGTTAAGATTCCTTTACCTTCCAATATTGCCACAAAATCCAGAAAACTCAACCCTCCATCTGGTAACCGTAGCTTTTCTGTTAGTAGATTAAATTGACTGTCATCCATTGGCATACCATGATCTTCCAACACCTGCTAGAAGAGAAATAAAATAAGGTATGTAATGGCCTATTTTCTTGCTTAATATGTCATTTTGAATACTAAATATCTGGGTGTTTCATCCTATGGCTCAACTTGAAATTACTCTGAAAATTGATCTCTCTCCCTTACACTTACAGTAAGCCCTTTAAATATAGCTCTATTCTGTACAACTTCAATTCTATACAGAAAGAGACAGAGAGCAAAATTTGACTATATTTTTGAGACTGGCATTTTAAGCAAAAGCACCAAGTGACAGGCTAAGATTAAACTTCACCTGGAAAGTAAAAAGTGCCAGAAGAAATGACATTACCTCATTTAGCAGAGTGGAGGAAAATTGTCATTTGTAAAATTTGCCACTACCACTTTTCCCCACGAAGTCTGCCACAACTACCTCCTGTCCAAGAAATGCTGCAGAATGGATCTGGGCCCCTGAACCCCAGCTAGGTGGAAGGCAAGGTTCCTTCTGCCATTGCTGTTCTTCAAAGCAGATTTGGGGATCCGTTTTAGGTAATCTATTTTGGCAAGGAACTTTCTTCCCTTCCAACATTCCTCCCATGTCCCTTTCTCTTTTTTTTTTTTTTTTGGTTTTTTTTTGTTTTGTTTTGTTTTGTTTTTTTTTCAAACTCTCTACCTCTCTGTCTCCATTTAGGAGGTACAGTAGTCCAGAGTGGTGGCAGTCTCCCATTGCGCCCCTCTTAATGTTACCTGGAAGTTGACTGTAGAGGGATCCCTGCTTTTGTTCTCCTTTTCTCACCTCCTGTTTCCCTGAAAAGTTGTAGTTGCAGCCCCTCAGAATGATGAGGGCTTTCTCCAAAGCCTTTCATTTCCTTTAGCTGCTTTGTAACTCTGTCTCTGGGTGTATTCCTTTATAACTATCCTGCACAGCTCTGTCCTGACTTTCCAAGTGTTCCTGCAGCAATTACTCTTGCCATTATATTTTAGTTAATTGTACAGATTAAAAGAAAAAATTCATTAAATAGCTGAACAGCATAAGGAGTGTTAAAAAAGTGAGAATAATTAGCAAATTATCATTCCTTTCTGTAAATGTAAAGCTTCTGGATAAGCAAGCACATTTTATGTTCAGTTGAACAAGTATTTACCATCAGATCAAATGCTTAATAGTAGCGATAAGGAAATCTGGCTGCACAAATCCAATCAAAGCTGGAGAGAATCAGTCACAATAGTAATGTTGGTGACTACAGCCTCAACTATTAACACTTTCATCTAAAGGAAAAAAAATGATAAAACTCTGCCAAAACTGCGTGCAAGGTTAAGTCATATTAAATTGTAAGACTAGGTCATTGTCCTGTGCTGAATGGCTCACAAAAGGCATAGTTTCTAAGTCTTATTTAAAGGAAGGGGATTGATGACAACCTTACAGGGAGGAGATACTGTTATCTTTCACAAAAGTGAAGGCACACGTGCAAATTGTGGATGTTACCCAGAGCTGCAGTTGCCACCTTTCTGGTTTTGAACTATATTAAAAATCAGACAAGTCTGAAGGTGGAAAGGCAGGATCTGTGCCTACTTGCCCAATTCCTAAGAAAGCCAGGCCAGTGAAGCCTCTTTGGTAAAGGAGGTGGCGTTCGGCACCCTCCTTCACTAACCCTCTTTACACCTTTGGTACTCCACAGGCAAACAGCTGAAAGGTGTGCTTATGCTGTAAGCTGTAAAGTAAAACACAGAACTGGCAGTGTTGATATAACCCTACAGAGGTTATCTGGTGATTTTATGCCTGTAGTTCTGGGTTATTCGGGCACACCAAGATCAATTACCCTTCAGACGAATACAAGGGTGCATTCCGCCCACTCCCTTAATGGCACTGTAACATAATGTTATACAAATAAAGAGACCTTATCCACTTCCAAGTTGGACAGCAAACTTTTGCCCACTTCTATGGCTTGGCCTGGAATAACAAATAAGAAAACAAGTATGCTTTTATGTTTGCCATTACCACACTATGCTTCTACTGTTTTGAGTAACCTATTCCACCTCTGAGGACAGGCAACTCTGCCCAGCTGTACGCTGGCTGCCTGGCTGCTCTAGAAACTGCTCTAGCAGTTTCAAACTTGACATTAAGGTGGGCAACGGTGTTGGCACACCTGCCCAGCTACAGAGGCAGGATCCAATGAAAGAACAGCGTGCCACTGTAGATCACTTTAACATCAGTGGCACCCCAAAATGGCCCACAACCTACCCACCTAAATTCACCTGGGACATGTCATATTGCCTACACCATTTGCAGTAACCTGATGTATCCCAAACATCTATATGTAGCTAGCAGATGTGATACAGGGAGTCAGTACTACATCCTTCTGAAGCCACAGTTGGAGGCCAGGGCAGATTCCCCACAGTGCCTACGATGGTGCTAGACACACATTTCTAGTTGTTCTTTATCTGCCACTGAAACTCCACGAGCTCCGAAAAAGCTCTGAAAAGCAGCTGTGCTCTTGAACAAGTCAGAGCAGGGGTTAAGGAACATCTTGGTAGAAGTGTCAGGGAAATTAAAGCAGGAGGAATGTGAAAAATTCCAGTTGGAATTCTACCTAGACAATGAGGTGAAAAAAACCTTTCTTTTGCAAAAGCTTCAGAGATCTTTAAAGACCACAAGTGATGGAGAATAAGTTTCAGACTGCATTTCACCTGAAAACACACATGCCCAGGCAGTTCCCAGAGACATAAGGTAGTCTGTCACTTCAGTTCTGGTGACGAATCCCTTTTAATCACCTGTATTCACACAGAGCTCTCATCCTCATTGATTCCAGGGTTGACTTATTTCATTAAGCACAAGGGAGGGCAGAACAGGACTATTGCAGGGAAACATGCCCCTTTTGAATGATCATAGTCAGCAGCAGCAGGGCAGAGTTCCTGGGCTGTATTCCACCCAGATGGACTCTGCTGAGCTTGCAGGGTCCAAGAACATCACAGTGCAGTGACGCATATACCTGGCTGCAGTTACATGACATTTTTTTATCCTTTGTGCATTGCCAAAACTTGAGAAATGCATCATCTATAGTGTAATAAAAGAACAATGAAATCACAAAACTGACTGTTCAATAGCTTCTGGGGCTATACAAATATCTTAGATGTGAGTTGTACACAGACAGCCAATGCAGGAGAGAAAGCAGCAGGTAGAATGAGCTTGTTCTGCCTACCAGTGACAAAGTTACTGCATTAGCTGCAGGCAACATATAAGCCTCTTCGGTGTCACATTGTAGTGTAAATCACAGCAACCAAAGCCAATGTCCCAAAGGTATATGTGCCACAGATGTCAGATCTGTATAGGGGGAAGGGTTGCAGCTTAACACATTCTTAATAAGTGTATTATTAACAAGAAAAGATTAAGAAAAAAATGAAAAAGTTTTATGTGTTTTGTCCTCCCTCTTTCCCTCCCCTTCATTTCAAAGCAATTTCACTTTCTGCACACAACTGCCAAAAGATATCCACCCGATGGTAAGAAGACTTGCAGCTGAATGCAGCTACGGTGTTCATAGGAGAAGGCTTTATAGTAAAAGCCTTTGTCCTGTCATATGATGTGGAACTCATATCTCATGTGCCTATGTTGAGAAGAGGAGAAGGGAAGATAACAGCTCTGTCAGACCCTTACAGTCAGTACATTTGCCCCTGCCACAGTATCTGGTGAAAACATGTACAGTCCGTGGTACTTGGATGGGAAGATGATGTTTATTACTGAACCAGAATGAAAACAGATTGGGACGAACTTTCCCAAGGGACTATGCAGGCCATTTTCAAAGGTACAGTTCTGGCTTGACCCTTGCTGACTCTTGTCTTACTTCAGCGCCCAGAAAAAGGGCAGAGAATACATTACTGTCATAACACTATTCAGCAACAGCTCTTGCTTAAACCTAGGTAGACTAGGGAAATATTACTGCTATCGTATCTCTTTTCCTGCCCAGTGTCAATTTTCAGCAAAGCATTTTGCTTTGAAATGTGAAAAGAAAGAAATTTACAGCTGGGTGCTATCAGCATCACAGCTACAGTCCCAAATCCATGACCTCACAAGTCTGTCCAGAGCACAACATGCAGTCAGATAACCAATCAAGGCTGTGATGGGTTCTGGCAACACCACAGAAAACTCTACCTCAAAAAAGACACCTACAAAATTCAATTGGAAGTCTTGGCAAGTGAAAACTGTACAATTTAAATACATTCATAGAATCATAGAATCTTCATGGTTGGAAAGGACCTTTGAGATCATCGAGTCCAACCAAACACACACCAAAAAAAAAACCACCACAAACAAACAACCTGCAATCTCTGCCACTTGGGCATGCCCTGAAGTGCCAAATCTAGACATTTCTTAAACGACTTATTCTTAACATTCTTATTATTGTGGATCCTCTTAGCACTGAGATGCTGTACCCAAATCAGCTAACCCAGTATCAAAAGCCACCCATACCAAATAATTACATTGGAAAAATGCAACATGATCAAATCAGCTGAATTCAAACAAGAGCTACAGAAAGGTCCTCCACTCCTGTTGAGGACCAGTCTATGCCCTGAAATGCCACTAGACATCCAGAGGAGATTTCCCTGCAATGACTGCAGGCTCCTTTGAAAGTGGATCAAGTGTGAGCAAAGAAGAGA
This sequence comes from Larus michahellis, assembly GCF_964199755.1. Taxonomy (NCBI): domain Eukaryota; kingdom Metazoa; phylum Chordata; class Aves; order Charadriiformes; family Laridae; genus Larus; species Larus michahellis. The sequence continues at coordinate 89,781,270 of NC_133896.1, read as the reverse complement.
GGGACCCCAGGGTGTGCCCCCTAGTCCCAGTGTGATTACAAGCTACACGGCAGTCCAAGAGTGGTTCAGAGGAGGCTGAGGCTCAGAAATCTGAAAGATGGTACAGAATTAGCTTTGGTCATTCTGCCTAAAGTGTCATACTGTGTCTGTTAAGGATCTTATTCTTCATCTAAATATATCGAGTTCCTACCAGCTACCACTGTGGTGTTGCAAAGAGGGCTGAAGGACTCCGAGTTAAGGTTAAGGTGATTCTTCAAGGTATGCCCACTCACTTCGCATTAAGAGGTGTGCTGTTAATCGACATTAGACCTCCAAGTCCCAACTGTGTCTTGCCAGTCCCAATTCATGCCTGTTCTTTTTGAAAACTGGGAGCAGTTAAAGCTTTCAAGGTGTAGTACTGCTACAGGATGACAATTTTATATCTTTAAAGACAAGTTGAAATTCTTTTTCATGCCATAACCTGAATGAGACCTGCATCAGTGACTGAAACAGTCCTAGGTGTATGCGCAGGCACATTGCTAAGACACTAAGGATCTTTCTGGGAAAAGTACAGGAGAGAGAAAAATAGCTAACACTTTTCCTACCTTCCACAAGCCAGCTTTATTAATTTTCCCATGCTTGTTGTAGGCAAAAAAGCTGCCTTTAGTAGTGGCTGTCTGTTGTATCACTCTGTCCTTCAGCCTTTTGATTACTTCTTCAACAGTTCTATTCTGGGCATATTTGTTAGCTTGATCTTCAATCTGCTTGATTCTAAAATTGAAAGATTGTGCATGAAGACAAGTTGTTTACTTTTGTAGTTTCAAACATTTGATTCAGCAATAGTGAACAAGAGCGCTTTAATGACAAACAAGACATAGACATTGAAGAAACTTCCTAGATGCAGAAAAGAAAAAATGATAGGTTGATCAAGTTAGAGTACACATTGATACCAAAGCCTATATTGTGCAAATATTTCTTACGTATAGCTTGCAAAAAGGGAAAAAAAGGAAAATAAAAGAAGAAAGGAAGAGAAAAGAAAAAGAGAGGAGAGGAGAGGAGAGGAGAGGAGAGGAGAGGAGAGGAGAGGAGAGGAGAGGAGAGGAGAGGAGAGGAGAGGAGAGGAGAGGAGAGGAGAGGAGAGGAGAGGAGAGGAGAGGAGAGGAGAGGAGAGGAGAGGAGAGGAGAGGAGAGGGAAGAAAAAATAAAAACAAAACCAAAATTGACTGATACTGCTCTGAAGTATTTCTTTTGCAAATGGAGATCCTAGACTTCCAAATCACAGGCTTAGTTTCTAACGAACCCAAGTTTCTACATCAGCTAAGGAGCCACCTTTATGCTTTAATACCTCCTCAGTTAACATGAGATGGCTAAGCTAACATGAAAGCAGTTAAGGAAAGGTTTTCCATTGATTTTAAAAGGAAAAAATATCTCTTATGATGTTTTCTCTCTTCCTGGATTCCAAGTAAATCCCTTCCATGCTTTTTCCCTTTGGAAGAATCGCCAGAATACCTTTCTTTCTCAGGCCTAATAAGAAAGTCCATAGATACAGACTATATACTTTTCTTGCTGAAATACCACAACCTTCCTCAATAAGACAGTAACATAAATAACAATTAAATATTTAATAACTTTTAAAGACAGAAAAGAAATTAAATTAAAGGGTATTTAATATGCCCCACTTGTACCTATTTTAGATCCGTTATGGATTTACTATAACCCATGAAAAATAAAGTTAGAACAATTATTTTTGTTAAATTTTAGAGCATGTATTTCCATATAAGCAAAATGCAGAAATATTCAGCAATCTTATTTTAATGATTTATTAAATGTGCTTTATAGGATTCCCTAAACTTGAAGATAATCTTAATATTTTCACTCTTATTCTAAAAATATGCTAATGAAAAGAGTTTTACTTTGATTTGAGAAGCACACAGAAGATTAACTCTAAGCCTCCCAAAAGGGATCAGAATATGACAGTGACTGGTGACTCCCTCCTGAGGATCTCAGATGGGCTCATCTGCTGAAGGCATCTGGTCTTCTGAGATATCTGCTGTCTTGCCTGAACACAAGAGGTTGCCAAAACATTACCAACTTTACCTCCCCCGAACCCATTGATTATTATATTCTCCTGCCTATCAACATTGTCTTTGCCGTGAATGACCCTGAGAAAATGAAAAAGTAATTAAAGAACAGCTGATGAATGTAAACTCAAATGTTCTTTATACCCTTCCTCCTTATTGAAGCTCAAGACTGAAGAAAAGGCTGGATGTGTCCTGAAAATAAATGAATTATTACCTGAAGGATGTAATCTAAAAGACCATCTTCCCTCTCAGGGGCTTATTCACAAAAAGCTCTCTTTAACTACTAGCGTTATAACCTTGTAGAGAAGCCTTAGACTAGATTGAAGAAAGAAGCTGACATAAAAGAGCTCACAGGAAGGTATTAACCACAGACACTTAGCTGAGGACCTAAAACTACTTGGAATAGGGTTGTCCTTTACAGTGTCATAGAAGAGACAAAACCAGACAGAATGGATCAAACATGCTGGTTGTCAGTACATGCATATAGGAGAAGTGGTATAATGAAGTGGACCTGGAAGTCCTTATGGTTCTTGGAAGATCCTGGAATCTTACAGTTCAGTATACTAAACTTTATTTAGAGTTCTACTGATAAAAACTTATGAGAATATGAATGCTACCATGGTAGGATGCCTACTATACATCACCAATGGGAAAAAAAGGATTTTGATTTGAAGCTCTGGAGACTTTTTTCTGAGAAAAAAAAAAAAAGGCAAAATCATCCAGGGTAAAAGAGCTGGTTGTAACTGGTTGCTTAATGATTACAGCAGAGCACAGGTTGTCCAGCAGATTATCAGTATGTGTCAGTGACATCCTGTTGATGCTGCAAAATCCTGTGAAGGGAAAGTCTTTCTAAATTTTATCCTAATTAACACAGAGAAACTGTTTGAAAAGGTGCAATACAGCTTAGGCAGGAATGATGATAGAACAACAGAGTTTATGACAGCTGTAAAAGGAAGGCTGGAGAACCGTGGAAAAAAGTCGATTTCTACCTTCTCAAGGCACTAAAATATCATGGGAAATGGGTCTAAAGGGAAAATAAGGAGAGCTGGAAGTGCATTAGTATTGCCATCACAGTAGAAGAGAAGCATGAGTATATACGATCAAAATCTGAAAGGCCAAAACACAACGTGAGATTCAATATCAAAAATATCAAGAGTAATGAGAACTCACTCTATAAATGCTTCAGTAATATAAGAGGGATCAAGAAAATATTTGGCTTTCTATTCAACAGAGAAAGAAAACTACCAACAAATTGCATTAGGGGGATGAAGCACTTGAAACCTCATTTTGTATCAGTCTTCAATAAAGAGTCAAATATAAGCAGGCTGCTTGAACAATGAATACTACTAATAAATAAGGAAAAAACAAATTACAGAATATTGCTGTGTATTCATATTGGTTCTTAAAGAGCTGGCTAAAACTGTCTCCCAAATTTATGCAGAAAAGCAAACACAGTGCCTAGCTTTAAAAAAAGGGAAGGAGAACTTGAGAGTTACTGACATATTTCTAAGAAATCTATTCCTGCTTTCAGGCAGTAATTACAGAGTCACAAAGAGTTCAAAGCCTGTTAAGAGACACAAGAGCCACTAGGGATCCTTGAGATCTACCCTGATTTCAGGCAAGCTTATATTTTAAATTATACTCCCCTCCAACCAGCACCACTTTTACCTTGGTTTCCTAGGGAAATAAGAATAATGCAACCAGCTTCTTCATCCGCATCTGTCATCCTTTCCCCTAAATTTGGAGTCTATCTACCAATTTCAGTCAAACTTGAGAGGGGTAGGGGTCTTCAGCTGCAGTGGTTACAATTGTGAAATTATCAGTCATGAAAAGGAGAGAGAGTCTTCATTCTCCTAGTTGGGAAGGCAGGGACATTATCTTTTCCATTTGTTAGCAGCTAGCCAAGCAATCAGCATATGTGCTTCTCTGGGCTAGCCACATACTGTTTCTTACCCAGCTACCAGCTTGAAGTACTCACTGAGAAGTATGTTCTTCTATCTTCCAGTAATAAACCACAAGTACATTTACCAACTGTGTGAGACACCAAAACCTACTCTCTGCACATTCTCATCTCACTGGGGCTGAGTCTTAAAGTTCTTCATTCAGGCCTGACAAACTAACCTAACCATCTACTCTAACACATCGGGTGCCAGAATGCTTGCTGAAGGTATGGATAAAGCTCCAGATGGTGGCTCAGCAGAAGTTAGGGACAGAGATATTTATTAGTGAAGCCACTGATTTATCTTGTGTTTAGCATACTGTGTTCTATTGACACAACGGTATTCCACGTTGGTGAGTCGTCTGCATTTTTTTATCCTGCCAGCTCTCTGCTTTGACAGTCTATTGGTAGAAATGGCATTAGGCCCCAGTAAAAATAACCTTGGGCACTCTCTGAAAGATCTGTTCTTATCAACAGAAAAAGAAAGCTCTTTTCACCTCAAGAACAGGAGAGACAAACTCAGCTTGCAGAAAACAAACAGTTTGATTTCTTGATTGAAGTACAGCTCATATTCTGCTTTGGGGACAATATTGAAATGCATCTGCAGGAGCACTCTGTTCCCAAAAAACATTACATAGAACGAGCCAACCATAAGGTCTTATATATTTCCTAGTGTCTCACTAAAACAAATTAGGAAAGAATTTCAGAGACAGAGGCAATGTACTAAAAGTCCTGAGGATTAAGATGAAGGCCATTCTGGAACAGGATCTTTCACTGGTAGGGACACCTTAACCGCCCCAACCTGTTAAAGACCTTACAGGTGGAAAGATGTGGAAATATCAAGATTCCACCCATTACAGACCATTGGTCCAAAATCACCACCTTGGTAAGAAAGAGGACAGGCTTGCCATCATAGAGACTTCAGGTAATATTTCTTTTCCATTACTGGTCATGAATTCATGCTAAAGAGAGGAGCAAACATAGTTTGGCAAATGAAAGCAACACAGCACCCATTATATAACAAGGAAAGGTGTAACATCAACATTCATTAGGATACTGAAGTTTTATTTTAGCAATTTCAGGAGGAGGGACAGAAGCTTTGAACTCCAGGCTAGGAGGCTTAGAAGATGTTGGTAGCAGAATTGACTTGGCCTCAACAGAACATCACTGGGGCAAGAGGAACTGAAGGGACGACGTAAACCACTGCTTATACTTACAGAAGGAGCAATTCATCTGACATAGCTCCAAGACATTGACCAATTCAGGAATCAAACATCAAAAGGTTCTGTTTAAATCTTGTCAGAATGCCTAAACCAACAGTTCTGGTCAACATCATAAATAACAGGTCAGACCTGGTATGTTTGCAGCATTGTCCCAGCTTTCTGCACAAGGGATTGACTCACTCCTCTGCTGGGCTGATGTAATAAAAATGACTCAAGACATGTGCCTGAGAGCTTCTCTCACATGAACGGCTGACGGGTAGTCAGGTAACACTTCCAAACAGTTGACGCCCACACAATAGCTAGTGAATGACCGCAGTTCAAAGGCCTCCTAGCCAACAGTCACCTTGGCAAGAAGGCAAAGGAGATTGTTGTCTTTTTAAAAATATCCCAGAAGGCTTGTAGCATCCCAAGACCTTGCTAAGGGAGAGAGAAGGATGTCCCAGTGCCTGACAGGCCTTCAGAAGATGGATAGCATGCTCCTCTTCTGCTTTGCCCTTCTACAGCAGAGCTTGGCAAAGAGTGATAAGTGAATTCTAGTGAGTGCAAGCTGTCCTTTGGCAGGGTCCTCCGGCAGGCATTTGAATCCTCATATTGCTGATTGAAATGCCAAATATCCACTGCCAATTTATCTATGTTCATGACAGAAACATGAAGGCCCTGCTGGGCCTACAAACCATTTTGTGAGAGCGTTGCTGAAGGTTGCATTAGAGTGGCATTGAAACTGGTATTCAGGGTCCGAGCTCAGAGGCCTCTATACCTATGTCTGGTGTCCCTGCAACATTTGGCCTCCTTTGAAAAGTTGGTGAAGATCCTGTGGTAAGGCTCTGAGACAACAGAACAGAGACAACAGAATTGGGCTTTTTGAGACGTAGGAATAAGCTGTCAGTCATGATCTGTGAATGCACAGACCAGGCAATCTCTAGAGATGCTCTGAAGGGCATTCAGATGGGGACATGAGAAACACAAAAAGGTCAGATCGTTGAAGAGGAAACAAAGAAGTCTGAGGAGAATATGGGTCAAGACAAAGCATACTCCTGTCTTGAGAGCTGTTGGCAGAAATGTGAGCTTTGCATAGGGCATTCTGTTTTATGGAATACCAGCCTAAAAATGAAGGAAGATAGGCCGAGAGCATTCCTCAATGAATGTATTAGAGTTAAGTTCAGGTGAAAGGAAACAAAACTGTCCTGGGTCAGACCATACATATAGATTATCATGCAAATATAAGAAAAAAAAATACTTTTAAGAGAAGCTCATCTAATTACAAGGGAAAGTTTATTATTCCCCCTGGATTATGTAGGCAGTTACATATATTCAAAAGTAAAAAGTGAGGAGAAACAATAGGTCATACATCTTTTTAACCTGGATGCCAATATCAATGATGCTGGTTCAGTTGTAGGCTGTAGCTATGGCCTGTAGTAGTCACAGCCATCAGATGTGCCGGAGTTCCTGATCCTCTGAGAATGTTCAAATCCAGTTCCTGAATAATAAGCCACACTGATTCTACAGAGGATCACAAGCGTACTCTTCAGGTGTTATCTAGAGGGCAAACCCTCAATTTTTCAATGATGCAGTGAGATATAATCCTTGTGGACCCTGTAAAGTGAGCTCAACCATTTTTACCTGAATCCTAGAGTCTTTGATGAATGATCCACGGGCGTTTGCTCTCCTGATGCAATGTTTTGAGTGTTGTACAATTCTGAATATATCTCTGCGAAATGAGAGATCAGTCCAGGACTATAGTTACCATTAGAAAAACAGCATGTATCCTCAGTCTATCTGAAAGTCTCCTTTCTGTACATATTTTTTCTTTACATTAAATAGAAAATTGTCTGTAATAACAGTATGTTTTGAAAGCTCTGTTTGCCTTTTTTCTTCTCTTTGTTGTTTTTCCTTGGATATATGTGAGCTGATACCATTTAAGTCACCAGAAAGAATATCAACTTTTAAGTTATCCAAAAGAATCTTCTAAAAGATTCCATCAGAAGAATTATCCTTGTGTTTGTAGCATAACCTGGAAAAAATATGAATTTAAAATAATTTGGGAGGTTGATAACAATGCATAATACAAATGTCTTACAGCAAAGACGATCAAAGTAACATATTTCCTTTCCATATACAGTTAAGGGCATTATTCAGAAGGCTATCCTTAGGCACTGGAAATTAGCCTTCCCAGGGTCCTTCTGTAGCCTACAGAGAAAAGAGGAACCTACCTTAAATACTGTATCATTACCTGGAATAACTCCAATGACTCTAGAAGGAGTCTAAGGACACAAGCCTCCCTTACCTACAGTTCACCCTTTGTGAATATACTGCATAATTAACTCTTGAATTATGCGGTGGACATTTGGAAGAAATTTGGCTCACCCAACACCGGCCTGTCAAATTCAGATGTACTGGTGGAAGAGGGAGCTAAGATCACAGCCACTGCTCAACTAAATCTGTCAGGAATCATGAATGAAGCCCTTATTTACCTTAACATGCTGCCAGGCATATGAATATAAAAATCAGCAGTGACCTAAGTTAATACACCTGGATGTGAACCTTAGCAACCCATGAGCAGACACACTGTTTGTTCAGCACCTTCTGTTATTCTGAGGGTAGCTTCCAGCAAAGAGGTTGAGTTCATAGTTCCCTGGACCTCTTAAATTACCCTCTTAAATCACTCCCTTACAAATTAGCAGAGCTCATGAATTCGAGACGTTGTCATCACTGCATCGCTGCTTGATCGAGCTGTTCAGCCTTCCAGGATTTCACTCAGGTTCATAAAGCTTTGGAGCATTCCTGGATTAAAGCAGAAGGCTCCTGTCCTTGTGCTGGGGACGCATGGCATTCTCTGCACTACACTTATCCCAAGTGCCCATTATATTTAGAATGATACTAAAAAGCTACCTGTGGTAAAAAACACTTGTAACTTAACATATCAAGTGCCTCAATGCCTTTCTTCTGGGGAAAAAAAAAAGAAAAAGAAATCAAAGCTTTCATTTCTTTTGAGAAATCTGTTCCACACTATATAGACTGCAGGGGAGAAAGTGTAAGGGGGGTGAGAGGGAGGGGAAAGAGTCTCCATTTTCTAGTATTTGTGAAGCCCTTCTCAGTTAAAACAAGTGTAGCCTTCACACAGAAAATGGCTGAGAGCACTACAGAGCAACATCTGCTTTGTGAGTGTAATCCATAAAAGGCTTCCAAATACCCTTAAAAATTGTTCCCTCTTTTCTCCAGTCTGAATGTCATCTCACAGGAAGCCATCTGGGACAAGCATGCCAGCTATTCTGCTGCAGCGATAGCAGTATTGTCCTCAAGTGCCTCAGGATGAGTCACATCAATGCAAAAGTCCAATTATAGTAGAAGCCCCCCAAAGCAGAAGTATCATTTCAAATAAATAAGACTGATGTAGCTGAACCACTGGAATCCAGAATGTAATTCAGTCGCTTCATCACCTTTTACTCAAAACTTCTGCATTTCTTAAAGCACCCGTGCTAAATCCCCAATCTGGTTATGACATTCCCAGCACAGATGTGATAGTCTTAGGCCCAGTGTGTATGCATTCAGAGGAGTCAATTACTTTTTTTTTTTCCCCCTTATTATTTTAAAATACAGCCTTTTTAAACTTGGCATTTCTTACCACTTTAGAGCAGCGAATGAACAGTGCCATCCACTGTTTCTCTGCATAATCCACAACTTTTTCCTAGGACAGTCTTAAATAAGATTTAACATAAAAATTAATGCCACACTTGAAACAAAGAAATATAGATTGGTAAGAAGACGCTAGTCAAAACGTATTTTTAGGAAGTCAGGCTAAATCATAGAATGACAACTCTAAAAGTGGATTACGACAAAGGAGATTTTTCAAAATCTCTCCTCACCTGTGGATGAGCCCTTCTAACATAATTAGCTATATTTTTACTCATTTATCCTAAACCCAAATTCTTCTCCAATCAGTAAGCCACCTATTGCATTGTTGAGTGTAAGTTCTCTCTTCATCTTACTATAAGAATTACATTTCTTCTTCAGTGTGGTCATCAACTCTCTAGAACATAGCCCTGACGAATGATACTGCCAAGCACAGGTGCCTTTAGGAATGTTTGCTACAGTAGAATTAATGATACGGTGTGAATGGGACCCTGTTTTCATGGAGTGAACATGGCTAACGCAAGACTATATATCTCCGCATGCCTTTGACAATGGAAACCAAACCTTATCTTTTCGATGTATATTTTAGATGCTATTCCTATATAAAGATCCCAGACTCATCCCATCTACGGTGTTGCACATCTCACTTTGCTGCTAAACACAGAAACCTGCACTTTTCAACAATGCCACCATTCAATAATGCAAATAACGCAAATGTGCTCAATGTTCGCCGTAATAGAAATGGTACTATACCCACTTCTTCCCGTGCTTTGGCAGAACACAGCCTCAGTGTTCAGCATTTTGCTAGACTGATCTCATAAGACTTATCTTGCATCCTTTTAAAACAAAAGCAAAAGAGCCATTGACCACAATGATGAATGAATTAAACCTTCACAGTTTGCCTCTCCGTTGCTTTACTCTCTATTATTTTCTTATAGGGAATGTTTAGAATTTCAAGTAAAGACCACTTTCCAATTCAAAGTGGCTGTAATTTCTGACTTTTCTTATAGTACAGATCTCTCATTGACACAAATAGCTGTAGAAACGTTATTTAGAAAATTGTATATCTGCTGAGTCCCAGGTAATTCAAAGGATAATTACTTGTTCATGATCAATGACCACTGATTATATACTACAAAACACAGAGCTATAAAACTGACAGATGATGAAAGCATATATTTATAACACACTGTGCTGGGAACATGACTTTTATGAACCCAATGCATAGCACCCAAAGTTTTCTCTAAGACATTTATAGAAAGGAAAATGCATACAGTAGAATTGGTTTTACTGATCACGCTCATGCTCATTCATATTTCAGGATCAAAGATTATTTTCCAAAAGCCATTTCCTATTGATGCTGTTGTGTTTGCCCCTCACACACAATGATCAGCAGGACACTGGGTTGTAAGGGTCAGAATGGAACTGATTTCTTTGATTTTCCTATTATGTTTTCAAAGGTAGGAAAGAATTCCACATCTTTCTGAAAGTCACTGGCTGTAAGCAGAGAAAACTAGAGCTCCTGAGAGAGTAGATTAGACCTGATTATAACCTGACTGAAATGTTATTGCAATAAAATGTCTAATACAATTCCCTTTTCTTTGGACATAGATATTTTGACCCCATGCACCCCATGCTTGTAGCTCTTTTGACTCCCCACTTTGGGGACCCTGCTCGTATTGAAAATGAGATTTCATGTTGACAATATTAAATTTCAATTCCTTGTTCTTTACAGCAATAGTCTACTGAGGAAAGACATAACTTTAATTTAATTAATTTTGTATTACATTGGGTTTGGAAATACTAAATAATGTTTGATAATGTCTTGGATCCCCAGCACATCAGTTGTTCCTTTGTAGAAAAGGCTTTTCTCACCTTTGAAATGCTGAAATACTGTCAAACTCACAAGAGTTTCCAACATGGAATTGTTATGAAAGTAAATAAGGGATTTATGAGCTGATCACATGAGGAATGGGGTATCTCTTCCACTGACCTTTTCTTTTCTATATGCTTAAGGCAAACCAAAATACTTAGTGCCTCCAGCTATAGCTGTCATATTAAAAGACAGGAAGAAAGATATGGTAAGAAAAGAAATTACATTAAATCTGTTACAACTCACACATCATCAACTTACTTCATAGACTGTTGATCTGACAAAGAGGAAAACCGCAGCTGTAGGACTTTTCTTAGATGACCTCTTTTAATAGTGCCAGTACACTTAGGATCACAGGACTGCAAAGCCTTACGAAAATCTTTCCAGTTTTCTGTGATTGCATCTGAAAGGATTTCCTCCACCTAATAATCAAATGAATTAGTAATGCAAGAAAGAAAAAAAAAAAAGCGTTGCTGAGGTCAAACTATAATAGCATTACCACATGAAAAAATGTACTAAAATGACAAATCTAATGTTGGAAGACCAACACTTACTGAAAATTAACTATGTCATCACATACAGTACTACAAACTAGGACAAGAAGAGCAGGTTTCTTTATTTAGTTATTTATTCCATTAAACTATTAGTGAACCATCTAATTTACAACGAAGTTATGTTCAACTAAATCAATTTTAATGCACTAATTTCAAAGCACGAGGCAACAACAGGCCCAAAATTTACCCTTGAAAATGTTTATTCTGAAAACTGACTGAAAAGTGACTGCAAGAAGGTGTAAACCTCACTTCATAGATCTGTTTCTTCAAGTGACTGAAGAGGCATGTCTACTGGCTGGTAACAATGCAGAGCTTTTGCTGTTGTTTCTCCCCTCAGTCCTGTAAAACTAAATCCACTAGGACTGAATGAATTGCAAGCGGCACTCAGCTTACTCAGGGCATAATTTGAAGACAATGGAAAGGGAAAATAATGACAACATCTGGCTTATTGAACCTGCTTTAGGATCTGTCTGTAGCACTAGCAGCTAGAATAAAACTGGTTTTCACTTGTAAATTCAGTAAATTAAAACCAGAAGGTTTCGAGAAGAAACACACACAGGACCACATTTTGACAGAAAATCTCAGCATAATTGCAGATGTGGCCAAGCACTGTACCGTGCAAAATTTCAGGTGAAATGGAGGTGGAGATGCCCCTTGGATTGTCATAGCTGTCTGGGGCCTAGTTTTTTTTTAGTTTCTGGTTCTGCCCATTGGTGCTTTTAAGATTCCTCTGACCAAATCATTTCTGAGGAATGATAAAAATGAAGAGTTTTCTTGAAAAAGTTGTCCTCTTTCATTTGTCTGACCTGTAATCTTCCTTTTCTACTGGATGAGCCACATTGATGGAACTGGCATCACCACTCAGGACACAAAACCAAAAGGATTCCCAGACACTCAGGCTTCCTTGCAGCTGCTTTTCATCCAGATCTGGGTACAAACACAGCCACGGAGTCCAGAACAGACCTACTCCTCAGACCAGAATCACCCTCAAAGTGTGAAGCCACAGCCGCCAGGGTCACATGTGGCTATTGTGTCATCCTTGGTGGTATTTCATCCCAAGGTGACAATGCTGTATGATGTTTAACATATCCTTTACCTGCCTTCCTTCATGCTGGCATTTACTTCATTTGGGCTGCTTATTTTAAATGACAAAAATGGTCAGTCATCTGTGTACATCTCTAATATGTGCCTCACCAGGTTAATTTGTAAATCCAACTTAGTGTGCACATCAGTTGCATATGTAGACACTGTCAGCATTTGCATTTTCCCCAGCATGCTAATTTTACAACTATTAAAGTTTGCCCCAGAATTTCAGACAGACCATTATTCTACTCAAAACCAGCTGGAAGAGACTTGAGCTGCTGCATCAAATGTTGCTATTGTTGGAGCCATCAGAGTGGAAAGCAGCCTGTTTCAGCTCCTAACATCAAAGCATTTCAAAGCAATGCACACCATTCAGGGCTGTTCAATGGGACCTTCTTTTTGTGTGTCTAGCATCTCTCTTGACACTACTGCTCTCCTTTGATATCTCTCAAGAAGACTACCTTAGGCAAAGTTAAATATGGAGTTAGTCAGTTGACATCCGGATGCAAACCTAAAAGAGATTAGGTATTGAAATTAATGAAAAATTATGAACTACTTCTTAATACTAGGAAGTAGATTTGCAAACTGCAGCTTAGGTTATTTCTTAGAATAATTTGGTAAGCAAAAAAGTATTGACTTATTTCTTCCAAAGGAAACCGACATACTGTTTTTGATTGGGTTTCAGGATATAGCCTCGCTGTACCTTTGGTGGATGATTGTAAAGGAACACATTATAAGACAACTGCAAATTCAGAAGGTGTCAAAGCTGTACCCTCGAAAATATGCAATGCCTGTGTAGTATATAGCATATATTTTGAACCATTGTATATTATAAAGAATAATAGATAAAACAAGAAACAGCAAAATATCAGCAAAACAGATCTGACAACTGAAAGCTAAGTACTACTGCTATTCCTCCTCTGCTGTACACACATGCGTGAGTTGGTGATTCTGCTGGAGTTTTCAAAAACTACCAGTAACCGTGAGATTGCTTTCCAACTTATGCATCAAAATAAGAGTCTAGAAGAGCTGATTATGGATATTCCATTGCTGGAAAGAATGTGAACTTACTAACTTAGATAAAAACTGTATGCAGAGCATAACATTCTACCAAAATGCAATCCAGCATTTTGCCACAGCCATTATAAAAGAGGTTATGATTACAGAATCAAAAGCAAACACTTACTACTGATTCTTTTTCTTCAAACAAGTCTAAAAATTCATGGTAGTCAAGGTATCCAGTCTGTTCTGGATCAATTATCTCAATTAACTCCTGGAAGTCTTTATCTTTCACTTGAAATACCAAGTTACGTAAAACACGACAAAGGTCATTTCTTGTGATCTTTCCAACTTGTTTCTAAAACATAAAAAGAAAGCATGCATAAAAAAGAGCAAACATTTACTAAAGCAACATTGGTTCCACATGCCATTCTACATTGCTAGATCATCCTGACCTATAACAACTGAGAGCTCTGTAGCTGTTTCAATAGTCTGTGTATACAGGATCTAGTACTTCTACTCCAGTTCTCAGTGAACATACAACTGCAATATTTACTGGATGGAAGACTAAAACTATGGGAATGAAACTACAGTGGCCTTTCCATTACCTTGGGATGGATTATTTAGTTTTATGGTAAACTCTGCCACAAGCAAATGGATATGTAAACTTGTGTTGCATGGACCAGCTCACATTCAGGTTAGTTTATCATCTGCATTTTGTTCCTTACCTGGTCTGGAATCAATGTTCACACAAAGTTGTGCCTGACTAAATAGATGCTGGGTCTGAGTGGACTTGACTCAGTTGAGTCATGTTGAGTTTGAGTTGCTGTTACCATGTACCCCAGCCATTGCTTTAAGTCGATGCAAACGTCCATCAAGTGATGTCTGGGTTTAGATCCTAATACAGTTCTCAGCATATTCATAGCAGATGAGCCTACATTTATCAGTGCTCACTCATCTGTGGCAGGATTTTCCTCATGATTAGCTTCAGAACAACAACCAATAACTCAACTAAACATTTTATGCTTGAGCATCGTTTTTTTCTAGGGCTCTAGTTTTCAGGTGTGGTCCACATCCATGATGGTCCATAAGGCCAGAGTAAATGCAAAGAATTGGGTCATTATAGAGATTTCAGTTAAAGATGCAATTATAAGTACATGGTGAGCCTTGGGAAATTCTGACTGTAGACAGTGGTGTGTTAATCCAAAACATTTGATACCTACTGTCATTGGACTTCCTCTTTCTTTTCTTGTGTATCCTTTGCATCTTAGTATGCATCCTTTAAATCAGCTGTGCTGCTGGGCTAGTTCTATTTGCATCCTTTATCTGTCTACTGAGGGTGAATCAGCTCTCAGGGAGACTCTTTATCCAGGGCCTGATGCCCAGTCACATTGTCATGCCGATACTCATTTGGACTATAAGGTAACAGGCAATAGATGTGTTCCTGCAAGAGAATCAGAATATTTTTATTTGACTACACTTAAGGCACAGTTTTTCTCTCAGTTCCCATGGCAAGTAATTTCCATAATTTATGTAGGAGAGCTTTAAATATGGGATTTTACCAACTCTTTTCTATGACTGTCTATTGCGTTTTATAATTTTAAATTTGTTCCTGAACTTTTACTCTTTTTTAATTTGCTTTTTTATTTTCTCTAAAGAAACCTGAGGAAAGATAATGGGGGGAAAGAAGAAGAAAGAGTGGAATAAAGGCTTTGGAACAATAACAGAAAAATTAGGAGTAAATAGTTCCTTCAGTGATTCAGTTTTCCTGGCTAAGCACTAGACAAATATCTTTCTGTTCATAAAATTCACCCTAAGAAAATTCTGTTTCCCTTTAGTCCCCCACAGAGATCCAGGGTGGCAGTAATAATACAGAGGATGAGCAATTATTTACTTCATCAGTTGGTCTGGGAAATACTTTAAAGTTTTGCAATCAAAAGATAATGGTCTTGTGAAACTACTATCTGGTATTTGAATTTTCTTCAGAGACTGTTGTCACTGCATTAAATCACATGGAAGCAAAACCTGATAATATACCTACCTCCCCCAGTAAATAAGTTAGGGAATCTGGTACTGAAGCTACAAAGATAGCTTGTACTTCACAAGAAACAATTGCACAGAATGTCTAGGTCTTACCCATGAAGATGAAATATCTGTTATGATAAAAATAAATTACATTTTGTTCAAACCTTAGATAATATGGGAAAGTTAAGATATACTACATGAGGATTTATTAAGCAGATTGCAATTGCTTATTTGGCTACCTTGCAAGTTTAATTTTATTTATTCAGAATGATTTAATTTTATTACCCTGATCATTATCTCAGTCAGTCCAGCATCAGTGATATGACTGGGGATGTACCGGTCAACAAAAAAATCATGATGCTATGTATAAATATAAACCATTCTTATATGTATTTCTTTCACTGTGGGAGCCTCTAGATGCTGGGGATTAAATAGTTCTTTCTTCAGCCTGTCTTTCCACCATCTCAAATACCTCTGCCTTTGTTAACAATTTCATTCAGTAATGCTCCAGTTCAGTAAATGAATTAAAATCAAGTAGTAAAGTGACTTACTAAATCATGGCCTAAATGCTGTAGGCGTTAGTATTAGCTACTGCAATATGAAACTGATTTCTTTTCCTGTAAATTGCTAGGTGTATTCTTTCTTTTTGTGGTCATATATATACGTATATAGATGAAACACTGCAAAGCTAAAAAGAACAGTTTTTATGTAATTATATTAGAAAGGAATTGTGATACATCATCTATATAAAACCACCTAATAAAAAATGCCAATACTACTTCTGAAGATATGCCCAGTGCTCCTTTTGCCTGTGTCAACCAGACTGAGAGCTTTAATTTTTTCAGTCTGTTATTTGCTCATTCAATTCAGAAATACAGAGTCTACAATTTTAGAAGCGCAATATGTAGCAAATCAAAGTAATAAAAAAATCCAGCTTGTCCACTAAAGGGATGTTCACGCAATCTGGTGCACGGGACATACATATCATGACTTTCCATCAAAACTGACAGAAAGGCATTTTAGCGTAGTTCTGTAGAGGGCCAGAGAGCTGGTAGGGATAGACAGTTCTTTATCAAAAGCTCATATTCCAGAACTAAACATGAAAAGGTAATCCAAAGTCTAGAAAAAGTCAGAAGTTACTTTTGAAACTGGAGTGAACTGTGCAACAGTAGGCTCAACACTGTCAGTGTCACACATAAATGACAGTCTACCTGTCAGATGACAAACTACAAACATAAACCTTTTACAAACACATGATAGCACTCTCTGTTTCAATTATATAATATGAGTTTACAATAATTAATACACAGTTTTGATTCTCATTAATTAACTTCACCTATCATACTGATTTTATCCCTTCATCAAAAGAGATTTGCCTCTTACATCATCTCCCTTCTTTTCCAAAATGCTATATCTCAGATAAAGTGTAGCCTTATCCTGCACATACTAATGCCTATCTTTAATTTAAGAGTCAATCACAACCAGTTGGTCTCCTTTAGCATGTAACATTAAGTAAGTGTTCATGTTCTGCAGTATTTTTATAGTATTTTATATCTTCTGTATAATATTAAAACCATTATCTATGTTCCTTTAAACCTTTTACATTGCTGGGAACACTCTGAAGGTGTTTCAGTAGGTTCCAGCAGGTTTCAGCAAAGGACAGAAAGCATTTTACTTTCTCTTATGAATCTGTTGCATTTAAGCAAGAACTTGAGTTAGGAGGCTCTCCTATACTGCTTGAATTCCTTGCCCTGAGATGAACAATCTCTTTTCAAAAGACACTAAAATAAAAACAATAAAATAATGCAGATGAAAAATTACAACTTGATACTGCAATTCTAAATTTCCAAATTTGCAGGA
This sequence comes from Larus michahellis, assembly GCF_964199755.1. Lineage (NCBI taxonomy): Eukaryota > Metazoa > Chordata > Aves > Charadriiformes > Laridae > Larus > Larus michahellis. The sequence continues at coordinate 89,764,024 of NC_133896.1, read as the reverse complement.
GATGGGAGAATTGGGGTTGTTCAGCTTGCAGAGGGGAAGGCTCCGAGGGGACCTTATACAGTCTTCCAGTACCTAAAGGTGGTCTACAGGAATGATGGAGAAGGACTCATCAGGGAGTATAGCGATAGGACAAAGGGGTAATGGGTTTAAACTGGAAAAGGGTAGATTTGGATTAGAAATTAGGAAGAAATTCTTTAATGTAAGTGTGGTGAGGCACTGGAACAGGTTGCCCAGGGAAGCTGTGGATGCCCCATCCCTGGAAGTGTTCAAGGCCAGGCTGGATGGGGCTTTGAGCAGCCTGGTCTAGTGGGAGGTGTCCCTGCCCACGGCAGGGGGGTTGGAACTAGATGATCTTTAAGGTCCCTTCCAGCCCGAACCATTCTGTGATTCTATGCAATAATATGACTCTGAGAGAACTATGATGTCACTGTGATATCAGCTTCAAATGACTCCAATGCCAATGCTTTAGGTGACTGGGAAACCACACGTAATCAAGAACAAGAACTATCAAATAATACACTCCACATAATGGAATGTATAAAAATGAAGATATGCAGTAATAATAATAATTTTAAAAGCTCAACTAATTTATACTGAATATTGACCACTCAGATTATTTTAAATGCCTTTTTGTTTCTGTGTTTCAAAATATATGGAGAAACTTTTATGAAAGCATTCTAGGAGGCTAGAGAAGTTGTTTTATTATTAATTCCTTGGTGTTGAAACACTTGTATTTTTGTATATTTTTGGTATTTTTTGTATTTTTTTCTAGGATTTCGGTTTTAAAGTAAACCACAAAATATTGAAGATTCACAAAAGAACATCAAAGGGTGCCTCACTCATGCTTTTATGAAACATCAATCTGATTCAACATTTTAAAGTCAAATTTGTGGAATAGTTACAGGGAACATTGTATTTCTAGGTTGCACATTAGAAAGCACTACTACTAGGTTGAGATTTTGCTTTCAGAATATGGATTAACAAGGACTGGCAGCACTTTAGACTCCAACACATCAAGAACATTCAGAAAAAAAATCAATTGGAAGAAAAAGGGAGCAGGCAATTGCTTGTGTGCTGGGCAGTGATGTGATGAAGAATCAGAAGTGTGCTGCATGAACCTATTAAAAACTTTTAGATAAGAACATGAATGTATTTCAGTCCTGCAACAGAAGACATTCAAGTTCAAATCTATTTCTACCTCCTGAAAAAAAGGAGCAAAATACTTACTTTTGTTAACTCTTAAGACATGAAGAAATGTCTTTACTTGGTTTATATGGGTTTTTCATAGTAGCAGAAAAACCACTCACACAGTTATATAAACATTCAGGAATGTTACAAATTCACACATGTTTAGACATTAATAATGAGTTCACTGGTGAGATCACTGCTCTGTTGAACTATCACATACAGCAGCTGAGCAGGCGAATAGTATTTGCTAAATGTTATTATGCAGACCCAAGTGTGAAAAGGAAATATGACATCCAAGGAGACTTTTCTTGTGTTGATCATATGAGACTGAATATTTTTAATGGTATTCCTTTTGCATTAAGTGTCAAAGCCAATAGGTATTGCATTTAATTTTACCAATAAGAAAACCAGCTTTTCTGGGAGCGACCACACTTGGCGATAGACTGTATTAAGCAACAAGAGGAGGCAATTCACTTGGGCCCAGAGACAGCTCTGAGCAGGAGGAAGTGTGAGCAGAGGGAAAGCAGAGCCAGGTTTGGAGATGAACCCTGCATCGAGTCCAACCGTTAACCTAGCACTGCCAAGTCCAGCACTGTACCATGTCCCTAAGCACCACGTCTACATGCCTTTTAAATACCTCCAGGGATGATGACACAACCACTTTCCTGGGCAGCCTGTTCCAATGCTTGATAACCCTTTCTGTGAAGAAATTTTTCCTAATATCCAATCTAAACCTCCCCTGGTTCAACTTGAGGCCATTTCTTCTTGTCCTATAGCTTGTTACTTGGGAAAAGAGACCGACCCCACCTAGCTACAACGTCCTTTCACATAGTTGTAGAAACCGATAAGGTCTCCCCTCAGCCTCCTTTTCTCCAGGCTAAACAACCCCAGTTCCCTCAGCCGCTCCTCATAAGACTTATTCTCCAGACCCCTCACCAGCTTCGTTGCCCTCCTCTGGACCCGCTCCAGCACCTCAATGTCCTTCTTGTAGTGATGGGCCCAAAACTGAACACAGCATTCAAGGTGTGTCCTCACCAGTGCCAAGTACAGCAGGACAATCACTTCCCTAGTCCTGCCGGCCACACTATTTGTGATACAAGCCAAGATGCTTGTTGGCATTCTTGGCCACCAGGGCACACTGCTGGCTCATATTCAGCTGGCTGTCGACCAGCACGCCCAGGTCCTTTTCTGCCAGGCAGCTTTCCAGCCACTCTTCCCAAAGCCTATAGCACTGCATTGGGGTTGTTGTGACCCAAGTGCAGGACCCAGCACTTGGCCTTGTTGAATCTCATACCATTGGCCTCGGCCCATCGATCCAGCCTGTCCAGATCCCTCTGTAGAGCCTTCCTACACTCAAGCAGACCAACACTCCTGCCCAACTTGGTGCTTTCTGCAAACTTACTAAGGGTGCACTCGATCCCTCATCCAGATCATTGATAAAGATATTAAACAGAACTGGCCCCAATACTGAGCCCTGGGGAACACCACTGGTGACTGGCTGCCAATCGGATTTAACTACATTCACCACTACTCTTTGACTCCCACATTCAGCCAGTTTTTTACCCAGTGAAGAGTAGAGTACACCCATCCAAGCCACGAGAAGCCAGTTTCTCCGGGAGAATGCTGTGGAAAATGGTGCTAAAGGTTCCACTAAGTCCAGGTAGACAACAACAACAGCCTTTTCCTCATCCACTAAGTGGGTCACCTTGTCATAGGAGATCAGGTTAGTCAAGCAGGACCTGCCTTTCATAAACCCATGCTGACTGGCCCTGATCACCTGGTTGTCCTGTACATGCCACATGATGGCACTCAAGACGATCTATTCCATAACCTTACATGGCACTGAGGTCAGACTGACAAGCCTGTAGTTCTCCATATCCTCCTTCTGGCCCTTCTTGTAGATGGGCTTCACATTTGCTAACTTCCAGTCAATTGGGACTTCCACAGTTAGACAGCACTCCTGATAAATGATGGAAAGCAGCTTGGTGAGCACTTCTGCCAGCTCCCTCAGTACTCTTGGGTGGATCCCATCCAACTCCATAGACTTGTGTGTGTCTAAGTGCTCTAGCAGGTCACTAAACATTTCCCCTTGGATTATGTGGGCTTCATTCTGCTCCCCATCCCTGTCTTCCAGCTCGGGGGACTGGGTATCCAGAGAACAACTGGTCTTACTATTAAAGACTAAAGCAAAAAAGGCATTAAGCACCTCAGTCTTTTCCTCATCCTTTGTCACTATGTTTACCCGTGCATCCCTGAGATAACCAATGTTACCAGTTAACATAAAGATGTCAACAGCTGCAAATTAGCACATCTGGATCCCTCTCTTGGAAGAAGCAACTAACAGGGCTGTCGAGGATTCTGGCAGAGGCAAAATGGGCATTGGGACCCTGCCTGTGCTGCTCTCCTGGGGCAGTTTGCTGCCCAAGGCAACAATATGCCTTACTTATGCCCAGTGACATGCGTTTTGACTAAGAAGTGAGAACACTACAGGTGCAAGTGGCAGGTATCAAACAAGTGTGATAGATAACAGAACCAGATAACGGAAACTTTCAAATGGAATTGTAGATAATAACCCACTCTCAAGAGGTCTGTTTCTAATGATGTCTTGTAGGGGCTGATTTTTAATCCTGTGCTATACATCCTGTTTATGCACACACATACCTATACTTGTGTCTGCATGTGGATAAACAGCGTAAACACAGGTCTTTTTCTCTGTATATATATTTTTATACATATACACATACACTTGCACAAATAACCTGAAAAAAACCCAAAACTTTAAAGTGTCAGATGACCACAGATAACTGAAAGACAAATAGATGGCAAAATGATGAAGAGAACAAACCACTGACACAACATGGCTGGGAAGAATAAGCACAAGAAAAGAATAAGCTTTCTAATAAAGTCCTATATTGACAAATGGAGAAAGTATGCTAGAATAGAAGTGGAATCTTAATTATAAGAAGCAGTTACTCTTAAAGATTTGCAGGTCATAATATATAATCAAAGCATAAATAAATTGCCAATATGATGTTAGGCATAAGGGACCCAGGCAAGCCATGGATGTAGAAACAGGGGAACACTTAGTTATATCTGGAAGGTTATATTCTTTATTTTTCTGGTACAAGTGCAACTTCTATGAAAGCACCAATTCTCATTTCTGTCATAACATTTCATGAAATATACAGAAAAACTAGCAGGGGTTCAAAGGCAGCCACAGGGATTATTAAGGAACTGGCCAACATGACTTCCAGTGAAATTGTAGGATGGCAATAATTTTTGCTTATCAGAGAGGTTGTTACAGATTATTTAGTCCCTGTTTGCACATTTCTAGGTTAAAGAAACCTGAAAAACAGACTCTGTGCTGTTGTAACAGAAAACAAAGACTGGCAACCACCAGATTACTTTGAAGCAGATAAGAGACACAAATGTTTAGCTGTAAGAGTAATTAACCGAGGCAACATCTAAAAATAATTGTTCTTACTTCATCAAGCATAAGGAATGCCTGCTTTAAAGAGGAATAAGCATGTTGGATGTATCTGTGCAGCTTCTGAAGAGCAGTGTTGCTGAAGAAAGCTTCATCTTCTCTAGCTGGATTTACTCTGCAAGAGGAAAAGACAGTCTTTGCAATGCTTTCATTTCTTACCCTCTTTTGCTCACTATGTTCTTCTCTGAGCACGAAGAATAAATCACCTCATTAAGACTCGGGTTTGATAGTCTTCAAAAGAAGGGTGCGCTTAGAGAAATCATTGCCAAAAGATTTTTTTAACTTAATTTAATCAAGGGTGACCATCAAGTGGATACACTACTCATTTTCAATAAATATGTACACACAGGTTACTCACATAAAAAAGGAACTTCCTACTTACTTATGGGTTTTTTTTTCTCATAGGAATTGTCTGCCTGTTTTCAAAGGTGCTCCCAGGATTCTGGAATTTTTCTAAAAATTGTTGCCAAGCGATTTTACCTGTGGCTTTCAGTCCAAATCTGATTTTTAAGAAAGAAAAGAGTTTTAAGGTATTTTCTTATAAGAAACCTCTACGTTCCAAGAAGGATTTTGAATTAGAACATCACATCATGATTATAATATCAATGTGTGCTACATTCATAATTAGAGTAAGCTTGCATAGCTTTTTTTTGTTACTAAATATGTAAATTGAGCCAACTTATTTTCTCAATTCCAAATGTCTAGCTGTGGAAGAACTAGACCCCAAGCGAGAATTCATCTAACCAAATGTACATGCCCGCACCTGAGCAAGTCACTCTAAGTTCCCTTTATAGTCATTGGAGAGAAACAGTCACTTTCAGGACAGGATTCATCTCATCCTAAAGTAGACATATCGAACTGGTTAGATGAATCCTGCCCATTGTTTCTCTCCAGTGACTATAAAATGGGGTCTAGGAGGAGCAGTTCAGGCATAGACATTCACATTACAGATGTCTAGAATGAGATAGTATTTAATGCATCCCTTCTCATTATTTACACATAACAGTAAAGAAACTAACTAAGGGGAACAGTATGTTGGTTTTTTAAAATGTTATGACGCTCACTGTATACAAATTTGAAAACTTCAAAAGTACTGGAAGTCTTAAACTATGTTAGAAGTACTGGGAAGTTAACTAGTACCATATTCCACTAACAGTTACTTTAAAATCAATAAGGACCTGATCCCATGACCCCCCAAACCAATGGCATATCTCCTATTCAGTTTCAATGGTACTCCAGAAGGCTCCAAAGAGCATGGCTAAACACACTCCTGCTTCAGATGGTGCTTTGTAGGCAATTACATTCCTCAGATATTATCAGAAACATGCTGACTCGCTATTCTAGTCATCTCAGAAAAGCTTTTAAAACTCCTAATGCTCCTTAAAATGGTGGCAGATGGTGTTCAGAGCATTTGCTAATCCAGGATGCATAGGACGAAGCTAAAAAATTACCAAATGCAGCCAGAGGTATGCAAGACTTCCTGGATCTTTTACAAAAAACCTCCAGTTTTTGGACTACCCAGCAGTTTCTCAGGCTCAGCCAACAAAGCTAAAAAGCAAAACTTGAATGAATCACAGCATTCAGGCTTTGGTCGACCGCAACCTGACAGGACGGGGTATTTAATGGACGAAGAGGGAACCTGACTCCTTACAGTGGTCCTGCCTGGGAGTAACACGCACGCACCATGGCTCAGCGGCTCAAGGGCCGAGCATCTCCCACTGCACAAGCAGCAGAATTGCACCAGAACCCAGAAGAGGGACTGGGAAAGGCCAAGCACCAAAGACTCAAGGTAAAAGAAGACAGAGGCAGTGCTGGAATTGAAATTTCACCAGGGAAGACATTTCATTCCCTGCAGGGAAGGGCTTTGCCAACAATACTATTGAGGGATGGTTTATTAAAAAAAGCTGTGGGAAGGATAGATATTTTGTATCTGATTATTGTCTTGGATAAACGAATATGAAACAAACAGTGTGAAATAACAGATGATCTTTAAAATTAAGGCCAAGATAACAACTGTTATTTTGAGCCCCCAACAGAGATCCCTTCACACTCAAATGCCTATGGTCTACTAAATCACTCAAATCGCACTGTAGAGAGCAATTCTGTGCTGAAAATGAGCAACCAGCCAAAGCTACGTCAATCAGAGCAACAGACTTCTCCACTTCCACTTCCTTGGTCAGAAGCCCTATAATCGCCTCTCAGGCTTCAGCAGTGACACAGTGACAATTGTTAAAATCCCGGGAGCTGAAGGGAACTTAGGAAGAAATACTAATGCAGATGTGTGAAGGTCTGGCATTACTAGTTATGATTTGTGGTGGCATTGATCAGTCCATGAGGTGCAGCGGTTTTCCCCTGTTCGGCAGTTGGGTAGTGGATTGTGGAGCTCTTCCAGTTCTGCCTGTGGCTGGCCCAATGCAACACTTTTCTCTTGCAGGTTTGTATCATGGAAAGGCATGTATCAGGCCCTCACGGGGGCTGGGGGGAACTTCCCAGCATTAAGTTTTGTGGATCAAATTGAAGAAAGCCCTATTTAGACAAAGCTAAGTCAGTGGAAATAAAAGCTGAGGAAGGACTTTGGAGTATTTTTACAATTTCAAAACAATCCCTCTTCATAGTTATAATACTGGCCCTCAGATTCCAAGCTGTGCTAGAAGGGCAATAAATACAATATTTAGATGCCATAGGTAGAATGACTGAGTCATAGAAAGATCATTCCACTGTAGGGACAGAAAAAATGTGCATCTTTTGTGAGTGGAAATCCAGCATTTTATCTACTATCATAGGCCAGCCAACTTATTAAAGTAATAAAAATAAATTCTGCATTGCTTTTTGGAAGTATGCTTATGGTTATGTCCAAGTACAAAAGAGTATGCTTCCATAAGAATTAACTGATAAGAGCTGTAACAACACGGATACCTGGTAAAACCATGTGTTATATCATCTCATAGTGATCCTTTACAAAATACTACCCATTGAGAAATATTTAACCATCAGTGCCTTAGCATACTTTTACACAAATCATAAATTTTACACAAATCATAAATTAAAGAAATGAAGCATGAGGGTGACACAAGAACTTTAAAACTACGTCTGCTGCTGAAAACTGTCCAAGTGTTTTTAACTGATACTTTGTTCACCAAAGTCCTGAGCAACTGAGCACCATGACTTACCTCATATCACAAATAACAGTCACCGGTTAGAAATCCTGGCGGCCAACAGAAAAGAGTCTTAGAAGTTAGACCTTCTGTTGGCAAAACCTTCATACTGGTCATGTGTGATTTGCTCCCAGCCGTCAATAAGAATACCTTTCCCTCACACCCCCTCAAGGGACACAATCCACAGCAAAGCTCCAAAACATAACCAAAATATTTCTGACGTAAGAATGCTGAAATACTGTGAAATTAATTCCTTCAGTTTATGCAACTCTTTATATAAACTCAAGTTCACGATATTTTACTTCTAAGTGAAAGAATTTTCAAGCGTAGAAGTGACGGAATTCAGGGAATTCAGGACTCAGATGAGTGATGTCCTTTGATTGAAGTACACCTCAACCAGTACTGCCTCTGATGTATTTGATCCTGCTGCAGTGGGGACATATACTGAGAGATAAGCGTACGGGTAATCTGGTCCTAAACCAGTCAAGGATGAAATCCTACCTGAAGTCTAAGGCAAAATTGCATCAACTTCAATGGGCCCTGAATTTTATATCAGGAGCCCATGAGATGTAAATACCTCAAACAACTATAAAATGTTGTCATGTATTATTTCTTATAAACAGCTCCCTGGCACATCTCATGTCATATTATTTAAATAGAATCTTAAAAACCTTGAAATCATGTCCCTTGCCCATCAATTATTACTACATTTGTTATCCGCTACAATGAAGTTACTTCATTATTAGAATTAGATGACTATAAGGAACTTTTGCTGTTGTTCCATTCACCTGGTGGGGATTTTGAATTACATTATCTGAGAAATATCACCTAAGAGATATGGCATATATAGGCTTGAACATTTCTGTTTACAGCATCATTAAAATGTCGCTATATTTTTCTAACGCTAGAGAAAGCTCCAGTGGAAGAATACATGCAGAAATCTTTCCATTATGCAACTGCTCTTAGGAGCAAGATTTACTTTAAGATTTAAACTAGCAAGTGACATGAACTGAAGAAAAACTATAATAGCAATTTTTTGACAAAGTAATAGTTGATCATTGTTATATCACACTGTGAATGACTAGAAGCAAATCAGATTTATCTGCTGAATGCACAAAGCAATATGGTTACTGCAGATGACACTCTCGTACAGCACCTGCTGCTGTAAAACGTATATCTGCACTGAGCTCTTTCAGCTAACTAGTGCATGTAAAGAAAAAGCATAACTCAACTGATTATTTACAGGGATGATTCTATTCTTCCAACAATTTACATAGATAGACTATAAATTGTGAAATTATTAAGCAGTAATGCATGATTCGGTTACTGATTTCCTCACGCTGTATGATTTGGGTGCCTTGTCCTGTTGTTGTAAGCTTAAGCAATATTTTGGACTCAAAATGCTGTGTAAGAGTTAAGTTGTTCTCCCTTTCTCTTTGACTGGCCATATGCCCTTGGCACTGTTGCCAACAAGTATAAAGTATATTCTGGCAGTTTTCTTCTCACAGTTTTTGGTTTCTGAGTACAAAAGATTAATCATGAGAGATCCTGGTCTAGATTTAACCAAAAGCCACAAAAACATCCATTCCTATGATATTTTGGCTTTAAAAAGGACATATGAGTTTAGGAAGCTAGTCAGCATATGCTGAAGTGATCATGTCCAGGAAATCATATTTTGGAAAAAGTCCTGTGGCCTAAACTCTGTACGCTGAGATCCTTGAGGCTGGGCAAGAAAATGTTTTCTATCCATTTATCTTCTGTACACTGACTGCCCACAAGAAGATTTGAGTTTTGGTCATGATACTACAAAGACGCCTAGTTAAAGTAAAATAGTACATTGACTTGAATCCAGAAGTTGGCATGATTTCTCAACCTTCACAGCAGTTTTAATAAAAACATTCACAATGTCAAAACTGAAGTTCAAAAGATTTTTGCCTCATTTTTGTTTAGATTCAAATTTACAGGTATGAAATTGTTTTATTATGCATCACAGAAGTGTCCCTTCAGTTATCTTTTTCAGTGACTGACAATGAGCAGTGCAGAGTGAAAGCTTTCAGCATTAGTTCATTCATCCACTTTAATTTCACTTTTTCACCAGCATACTTAAAAAGGAGAGGCTTGTAGAGTCACACTGTCACCATGCAAATATGATGCTAACAGTCATGAAGCTGCTCTTCCAGCAAATTCACACCATCCCACATCACTAGTCATTTGAATGCAAGAGAGTAATGCTCCCTTTAGGAAATTAAATACAAATTTGTGAGCAAATAGAAGTAAGAAAGCAGTGACTTAAAGCTTCTACCCCATTAAGCCTATATACCTTACTGCAAAAAACTTGGTTTTATACCCAGCTATATCAGCTTTTACATCCTGTGCCATACATACTGCAACACAGGCACAAGTAAGATGAATTAATGATGGTAGTCAAGCAATAATAAAGTTATAAGGCAGCAGTGCTAAAAAATGTCCCCTAAGAAAATAATAAGATTCTTACCTATTCATTAGCTCTCGAAAAGTTTCATTTGGCAAAGGAAATATAAAGCCACTTATAACTGACTTCAAGTAATCCAAAGACACAAATCCACTCTGACTGACATCAATTGCTCTGAAGGCTTTTTCAATGTCCTGATAGACCGAACACATCTGTAATGAATACAATTTATCGTGTTTTGTTCGGAAAAATCAAGTTCATGAAGCTTTTAAAACAATAATGCATTTTTTACAAGACCTTTGCAAATGTTCTTCTCTGTGAACTGATCAAATAGGTTACCCTGGCATGCTCTGACTGTCAGATGTTTAATTAATAAGCTCACTACAAAACAGTATTCCCAATCACACACTCTCAAATGACAAGTCAGACAAGTTTCTCAAATAATAACTCTGCCTCAAAATTCAGAGCTAAAAATACTTGGTGGATCAGCCTGTTTGGTAACACCTGTCTTAATGTAACTTTAAAACCATCCAGGACATAACCTACTATCAAAGTTCCCTTTATTAAAATGGGTCATTAGCACAATGAATACTGGAAAATGTTAGAAGACATGGAATAGTTAACATAGCTGATATATAAACATATCACACATTTCTTTTTGGTAATTTTTCAATTCATGGGCTGTTGCAAAGGAGCTGTGTGGATGTGGTTTTGCTTATGGGACTTGTAAAATGCCTGAAAGTTGACTTACTGCAGATTTTGATAAGGCTCATGAAACAATAGGAAGACTGGTTTGTTTTTCTGAAATGTTAGCTCACACTGGGTTGTTGAATACTGCAAGCATCCCTAAGGCTTTTCTCCCCCCACCATTTTTTGACAAGTATCCCATCTGCTTCTAAGCTGATTATTGTTCATTCAAAACTGCTGAAATCACAGTGTAAAGATAATGTATAGAGAGACTTTAGAAAGCCCAAAATAAACATCAAGGACTGGGAGGGCTTGTGCGGTGAGATGTACTGTGCTTATAATCCAGGCCTTGACCTCCATATCAAAGATACACAAGATGAAAAAGGGTCAAGATGCTGAATGTCCCTGTAGCCTTGTCTGTCCCTCCTCTTCTGTGTTTTCAAGGCTGAGAAATCACAGTTACAGGCCTGTGTAATTGAGTTTCTAGTAGAATATGCAGTCTTGAGGCACAGTATCAGCTCCTATTTTCTTAGGGAGTCAGGATTTTCATGAAATGGCGGCACAAGAGTGAGAGTTAGAAAATTTTCTTCCTGATCACTTTCCCATAAAGCAGCTGGAACACAGTTACATTCAACCATCACACTCCCCAACCCTCTTCAGTTAAGATCACATCTAAGGGCATGTGGAAAGGTCATTTGCCATGTCTGTTCCAGCTCCACTCTCTATTCTAAGCTTGCCATCACATATAAAAAAAATGTGTTTCTGCAGTAGCACCTATCCCCTAATAATTTATTTCTTGCAGGTCAGAAAATAATTGTCAGACAATGATAACTAGTCATTACTCAGTGTAAGTCATTACTTACTTTGATCTGACAGAGTGATCTAGCAATTCACATTATGAAAAACCTTAGCCATCAAGCTTCGATGCACTCTCATTTTGTTTCAGCCTAAGGAGTCTGGAGTTCTAATACATACGTTTTTGATGCTGTGAATCTAATAAGCAAGACTGGAACACACAAAATAAAATAGAGCTGCTGCTTCTGCTAACCAGCTTTAAAAGCAAACAAAAAACCCTGTGCATGGAATTTGTTCATAAAAGAAGTGGGTATAATTAACTGGCATCAAAGCTTGGCAATCTTCTTTTCCTGTAATGTCTGTCTCAGCTTCTCCACCTGTCAAAGTATTCCAAAGTATCAATGGCACTCCCTTACTTTTTCTCCAAATGCCTGCTCAGTGCTCTCCAGACTGCACTCTGTCACACAGCATGCTCAGCTGGGGAATACTGTAGAAAAACTCTTGCTGGCGAAGACTGTAGAAAAAGTTTTTTTCTGCTTCCATTTCTTCTCTTTTATTTTCTGGCAGATTAGTGCTGTTAAGAAAAACTGATTTAGCAAAGTCGGCAGCTTTGTCAGCTTCAAAGAAATAAAGCCATCTAAAACTTTTAAAGACTGTTTTTGTTAACTGGATAAACCTTTACATACAAATAGACTAAACCAAACCTGAAATGCAACTTTCTTATATTTTCTTGTATTTCAAACTTCATCAATAGTTCAAAATTATGCTAACTAATCTGTGCATTTCTTGTAGTAGTTTTGCATTTCATATTCCTTTTAAAACATAATACACATAACTTACAACATTAACAGGTAACTTTATTACATTTAATATCAGAAGACACTACTAGAAACTAACTCCCTCTCTTTGTCAGTATGTGTCCAGAATGATTCTCTACCAAAAATACATTTTCAGGAAATGGAAGGCAACGTCCCTATAGGTTTTTGATAATAAACATGCCTATTGACCTTGAAAAGGCTCTTTTCTTCTCCATTTCCTTCATATACTCCTGTCTCACTAACCCATCTTAGCTCCCACAGTCCTTGGAAGAGCTTCCAGTTACTCTAGCCAAACAGCCCTCCTTGATGATTCCCCCCCAAAAAACCCCCAAAAACCAAAACCAAACCAAAACCAACCAAACTAAACTAACAGAAAAACCAAACCAATTCTGTCGAGTATTTATTTCAGCGGCTGAGCAGCTCGTTTTATGATGGTGGTTTGTTGTATACTGCTCTACTTAGTATGCAGTTGGCATGTACACTCTTTGGGATAACCATTCTGCTACAGATGTGTTATATTTGATTCAGAACATAGCAGCTCTGTTGTTCTGTATGGAAAAGGATACCAAGGTGTGACTACTCCGTGCTTAGGGTATGCTCTCCAGTGTTCCTTGCACGCTCTCAGTGGCTTGCCGAACACAGATTTTCCTTCCTATTTAAATAAAACTATACTTTTTATTACTTAAATTTTTGAAACTTATGTGAATGCTCAATTCCATTTAGAACTCCCCTATTTCAATTTAGGTTTGGTTGGGTACTAATATTTATTAAACAAATATCACTCAGTTTTGCACCTCAGAAATTAACAAGCAAGGTTACCACTCATTTACCTGGATGATTTTTAAATCTATTTTTAGACCAATGTTGAGTGATAATTTTTTTTGTAACTACTTTACTTGGATGAGGCTCCACTTTTCAAAGCGGGTGGGTGAAAGAGATGAAACTTGGAATCAGAGGGCAAGAGGTGAAGTCAAGACACGTGAGCACAGTAGGGCTGCAGGAACACACCACAACTGAGGTCTCTGAATGTCTGAGGCATCCTATGGTGGAATGAGTGTGGAGGTTGTGTCCCAAGCCCCATTAACTGAATGGTTAAAGTAAGAGGGTTAATCATAGAGTCATAGAACGTGTTGGGTTGGAAGGGGCCTTTAAAGGTCATCTAGTCCCACCCCCCTGCAGTAAGCAGGGACATCTTCAACTAGATCAGGTTGCTCAGAGCCTCATCAAGCCTGGCCTTGAATGTCTCCAGGGATGGGGCCTCCACCACCTCTCTGGGCAACCTGTGCCAGTGTCTCACCACCCTCACAGTAAAGAACTTCTTCCTAATGCCTAATCTAAACCTACCCTGATCTAGTTTAAAGCCATTGGCCCTCGTCCTATCGCTACATGCCCTTGCAAAGAGTCCCTCCCCAGCTTTCTCATAGGCCCCCTTCAGGTACTGGAAGGCCACTATAAGGTCTCCCTGGAGCCTTTTCTTCTCGAGGCTGAACAACCCCAACTCTCTCAGCCTGTCTTCATAGGAGAGGTGCTTCAGCCCTCTGATCTTCTTTGTGTCCCTCCTCTGGACCCGCTCCAACAGGTCCATGTCCTTCCTGTGCTGAGGGCTCCAGAGCTGGACCCAGTAATCAGGCACAATGCTAGGTACAGCATGTACTAGGAAGAAGGAAGAGCCTTAATTCGTAAGATTATTTCTCCACAATTTCAATACCCTACTTGGGAAAAAAAATCACTCTATTTTTGGTAGTTATATTTACTTCTAGTAATGGTTTCAAAACAATCTTTGATAGTACTGCACAAACTTACAAACCTCTATATAGTCACACTATGGTCATGTAAAATGGTGAGAAGAAAAAGTATTATTAAAATACTAGATATTCTGACTTGATGATTTCAAAAGAGTTCAGCTACTTCTGATCCTTCTGAAGCCAATGATGTGAACTGTTGGTATTCACAGCCTTTGAACATCAGGCCATCTATTCAAAATTGGTTCAAAAATAATTCCTACCACCCAAGGGAAGACTTTTTGTCAGGAAGAGGATAATCATAATTCAAACTTCTGGGCTGCTGGCTTCTCTTTTCTAGACCAGGATAGATCTTTCTATTCTTCTGTAATTCTCTTAGTGAAGTGCTAAATTTTGAGTAGTAGAAATGAAAGACACAATGTTTGAAGCTAATGCTCTTTAGCTGGCGAAGTACAGGTAAGTCTTTACTGGCATTCTTCAGCAAATGTAAGTTTAAATGTTTCTTTTTAAACAAAAATAAATTAAAAATTAATTAGCAGTTAGTCTCACACTTATGAAAAATACAACTGCCAAAATATCATATGTCTACACATGTGATGGAGAAAATATTTTAAGTGCACTAAATTAAATTTTAAGATATGCAAACAGATTTATATTATTTTTAAATGTACCGGAAGGGCCTTTCTTACTATCTTAACTTGAGCACCTCCTTAAACTCACTTCTCCATAGATCCTCACGTTCACATTATGGGTAAATCTGGTGGATGTTTGCTGTATAATGTCTCAAACACAACTATTTTAATACATGTACAGGGTCAAATTTCTTCACTGCCTCCATTCATCCAATAACTGAATTACTGAAACACGCTTCTTCTGACTTTGAGGAAAACAACCATATCCTGCTCTTATCAATGACTCTTCCTTCCCTAGACAACAAACATAAGATAATGCTTTCATTTTAAGAGTCTCCATGGCCCATGTCCTCCACACCAGTCACCTTTCACTCAGAAACAAGACCTTGTGCCACCTTCGACTGCCTGGTTCTTGCAATTTCAAACCGATATGTTTTGTACCTACTCTTATGCTGACCCTTATATTTGAGAGGACCTGCCCATACACATTCACAAACTGACTTAATTCCTGACCATCAATCCTTCTTAAAAATCCTTCTTTAAGTTGATGCCTACAAAGACAGTCCCAACACTCCAATAAGTTAGGTTGCTGCTATGCTTGAAACTACTGTCATGCTGACAAAAAATGTCTTACAGTCACCTTGACCTCCCCAACCTGTCCAAGTTCACCATTTTGTCACTGTCTTAGAGTGTAAGTTCTTTGTTACAAAGATTAGCTGCGAAGTTCAGTATGATTGAATACTTGGTGGAAACTGTCTTTTCTAAATGCTACAAGATTCCAAATTGCAGCAACAAATTCTTTATCTGGGGTATATGAGCTTGTAATGGTGATTTTATTTTTTGGCCCATGTAATGTGTCACCTTTTGATTTTAAATGCAGTTTTCACACACAGTTGGTAGAACTTCCCAGGCCAAAGGAAACTGGCTTTCTTTGTCCCAGTGACCTAGTTAGCCTCTGTATCAGAGGCTATCAATATCCTACAAAATTGCAAACTGGCTTCATCAAGTTCAACAGAAATACTCTGATTGTTATAATTGGAAAGAGGAAAAGGACCCAAGTTTCTACTCCTTTTCTGAGCACTTCCTCAAACTTCATTTTCTGTGCTTTTTACTTTAACTGTGTCTGTACTTATGCCAAAATTCTTCAGAAATTCTTTATAATCAATCACCTTAGAGTTTCTGACACAGTAATGGTTCCACGGCCTAGAAAAAGAGAGAACACAGCTATTCTAGATCGTATTTGTAGTGAATTGAAGAAATAGGAAATTTACTAAATCTTTAGACACATAGTATGTAAAAGATTGTGAAAAACAAATAAGCAGTGAAATCTTTATTTTCTAACTTCCCACTACATTTTTCTTTGTTCTCTTTCCTCTGCCCAAGATTGTCTATAGTATGCAAGTTGTCTGCATAATATCATTTAAATCCTACATACAGTACCATTTACTTGGCCATCTACATGAACATGAATTTTAATATATCTGCACAAGGACTTTTCTCTCCTAATAATATAAGAATATTATGATAGTCTTAAACAAATTCCAGTGTATGGAATTATGGTAAGTCATACCTAAACTCTGTCGCAAGTTGTCTGGATTTTATAGCAGGCTGGAAAATTTGCAGCAGCTTCATCTGGATTAAATGGGAACCTCACTTTGCAATTAGAAGTCATTTCCACATGGTATTAACTTCTACAGCTTTGAAATTAATCTTTGATTGCAAGCGTTCACTTTTTGGATATTTCCCCTGATCAGCAGTGAAGCTGTTAATACTGTATACACTTGCCATCCTCAGATTGTATCCATACGCTTGGAAAAAATGAGCAGATTTCACCTTTCAGAACAACAGTTTGTTAGAGAATCCAAGACCAGTTTATCACAAGTTATTGTGGGATTTATCTCCAATCCCCTTCAGAAAACACTGCTGTGACTCATGCTCGTGTTTCATCTTCCTAATCGCGAAACCGAGAAAGATCTAGTTTTTAAAATGAAGATTCAAATTCTGTTGCCTAAAGAGGATCCATAAAGTTTAAAGCCAAAATGATACCATCAGAACATCTTGTGTATCACAGGCAACTAAGTTTCTTTCAACTTCCTTTGCGTTTAGCCCCATAATTATTCTCTAAATACAACAAAACCTGTATTTGGTTTAAAGCATGTCTGACAAAAATGCATCTAGTTAGTCCTGATGAATTTGTTCCAAGGACTAATAACAGAAGAATTGATTACCTTATTTTTTCATTTGAATTTGTCTGTCTAGTGAAGACACTACACCATATGATGTAGTCACCTCTTTAACTCCCTTTTCAAAGGCTAAACAGGCTATCTGCTAACAATAAGATCTCTGCTAACAATAAGATCTAAAGCATCCACACCATCCTTTGAATCATGATTGTGGCTTTTTTTTTTTGCTTCCCCCCCCCAATTTTCCAACATCCTGGAAATGAGAGCACCCAATGTGAAGCTGCGTTATGGTTTTGACTTTGACAATATAAGAAAATAAGTCCTATTTCTGCTCAGTACTGTCCCCAGACATCTTTGGGACATGAACCCTTTCGGAGAGCCTCATAGTCTTACAAAAGAAAGACAAATACCACCCATTTATAATCCACCACTTTCATCATCATGGGGGGTGAGGAGGGGAAATCCCACTTGCAATTTATGGGACCATTTCTGTGATAAAGAGAACGTGGTTAGCCATTTGGCAAATTCCATTTGGGATAAGAAGAGAGACCTGCAGTGTAACATACCCTGTTTTCCTCTCTGTTCTTTGAGTTGTGTGGCAAAGTGTGGAGGCATGATTATCTGCTAAGATCATTATCATTCCATCACTTTTGTGAGGTACTGGAAGACAGGAATTCCCGATCACAATATTAAATTTACTTCATAAACTTGGGAAGTCATTGACTTGCCTCTTGCCTCAGTTTCCCATATGAAACAATTGAATTATAATCCTACCCAACCCATGGGGCTATCCTGGTTATCACAATAAACCACACACCTGGTTTTGATGCATGTAAGCCATGGGTATATGCATAATTCATGGAGGACTTCACTTCTTTTCCCCAGCAATTCCCTCACATCCTATTTCCCCTCGAGCCTTCTCTTTGTGTCTTACTAGTGGGTGAGGATTATCTGTGAATTTATTTTCAAGGAAATTTTAAAGGGATTAAGATTATGTTAGCTGTGAGTTGTACATATGGAAATACAGAACGAATATACAGACAGTACTGTGACATATGGGAAGTGCGATAGAAACATATATAATAAAATGGAGAGATTCAGTTCCACTTTGAACAAACTATCCATGCATACATTCAAAATAAAAGGAAGGCTTCAAAAATGTTTGTGTGATTGCATTATTTGGGGACTGACAGTTCTATTTTATGAAAGTGTCATGAGAAAGATCAGGTTAATAGTAAATCTCAGCATCAGGAATGATGCTTTGTCACATTTTAGGAATGTCTGAAATTCTCCCTTGTTTATAGCTCAGTTTTTGATCTACCAAAAAACCCCAATTTAAAACAAAAAACAGATACATACACAAATTACCATGGCCTTACTATAGAGCAGAAACACTCTTCAGTTATTATCCTACATTAGTGACAGTTTTCAGGAACCCACCAGCTACTTTGTTTTCTGTCACATGAAAACAGTTGCATTCCTTCCCCTAGGAACTTTCTACTGTTACTCACGGGCAATTTCTGCTGTTTTGAGCAAAATGGCTTATCATGGATCTGCATATATCAAGGCTGGAAAGTCAATCCCATTTAATAAACAAGCAGAAATACAGAACTAATTACTGGTTCAGAATTGCACTTTTGCCCTCTGTTCTTTATACTCCAGCTTCTTACACAGGGTCCCCATGAATAGGCAAGGATCACCATCGTGCTTTGCACAGCATTAACTACATCCTTACAGAAGGGGCAGGATACAATCGGGTAGGTAATGAATGGAGACTGAGTTGGTCTTTGCAGCAGCTGTTAAAATTGGGCCAGAGCCTGTTTTCATGATAAAAATCAATAGGAGACTTGCTATTGCCCTTCTCTAGGCATATGAAGAGAACACAAACTACGTAGCACCATTCTTGATTGATCTATGTTAATATGCCTTAAAAAACAAATTATTGATCCTAATCATCACAATGATTAGTTTTCTTTCATAAGTTTATTGACCAAGGAATGTATTCCCAAAGACCAGTTTTAAACACTGACACCAATCTCTTCCATACTTCTCTATAGAAGGAAGGAGGGGAACACGTACTACAATAGGGTGATTCAGAAATCCTAAATTATGGTCCTCATCTGCTTGCTCTCTGGATATGTTAATATCTTTTCACTTACTAGAAACGGCAACGAGCCTCAGGTATTTTAAGTTAGCCTTTGACCGCCTTGCCATTCCTGTCATTAAATGATTTCCCTATTTATTTCCATGACTTCCCTATTGATTTCCTTATTTATATGACCCAAACCAATTCATAGGTTATCACCTGAAAAAAATATTCCATTATCTGCTTGTGCTCTATGCCTGCTTAAATTTGTTCATCATCAAGATGGACAGACTGGAGTGAAACCAGTTGAAAACAAAGAAAATATATTAATTACATTCAAGGGGCACTGAATCAGACCCTGTCTGAAGCCCTGTTCGTGCAAACACACCATCTTTCAGAGCACACAGATCCCAACTACATTAACTTTGGCACTAGTTTTGACTCTGATAGGCTGAAGCATCCAGCCCTGTGCAGCCTTGAATCAGTGCCATGAATATAGCTGCACTACCCAGATCCACAATGGGAGATCTGTGCACAGGTTTTACTTAAAAGCTAGACGGTTAGCACGTATCTCAGTGCTGATAAGGCTATTACCCAAACAAGCTTGTAAGATCTTATGGATCTTACAAGAAAGATGGGGAGAGACTTTTTACCAGGGCCTGCAGTTGTAGGACAAGGGGTTTTAAACTAAAAGAGGGTAGATTCATACTGGATACAGAGAAGAAATTTTTTACGATGAGGGTGGTGAAACACTGGAACTAGTTGCCCAGGGAGATGGTAGATGCCCCATCCCTGGAAACATTCAAGGTCAGGTTGGACAAGGCTCTTAGCAACCTGATCTGGTTGAAGATGTCCCTGCTTATTACAGGGGGATTGGGCTAGATGACCTTTAACCGCCCCTTCCAATCCAAACCATTCAATGATTCTAAGCACAAGAAAGCTAAGTGTTATTCTATACATTTTATAGTCTGGGTTTACTTTTAATTTCAGCATATATTTCTTAAGCAACACTTCATCTGAAATTATTTTTTTAGTTAGTAATTTTCAAAAAATTGAAGCTGACAATGCACATTTAATAAGCATAGAAATGGTTTCTGGTTTCCTAAGTATCAAAATATGCTAATTATAAGTACAACTATTCATTATTTTCCTACTTTCTATTTTTACACACATACGAATACCTCCTAATTGTTAAAAATGAAAAACAAACAAATGTACCCATTATACTTTTTATGAATCCAGTCCATTGTTCAAGGAAAAGAAATCATTCTTTACACAAAGATTTGCTCTGAAATTGCTGCCAAAGAAAATAACCTTGAGTTATTTGCTGCATAACTGCCACATGAGTACATTAAAGGTGCCTAGGGACAGCTTCGTCTTGAGCATGTGACTTTTAAGAAAAAGCTTTTAAGTTCAATATTTAAAAATTGCTACCATATCCCTTTTCTTTCTCTGATTTTTAAATTAAATCCAGTTATGGCATATAGGAAGAAGTCAGATGGTTTTTGAGTCTGTGTTTTCAGTCATCTATCTAATAATGAAGATCTGTATTGCCTGGCTGCAATAAGTTCAGGACATCATTGGGATGTTAAGACAATAGAGAGAAATATATTTCATGGGTGGTTTTTCCCACAAAACTGGAGAATGTAGCCCTCATATGAAACCTGAATAACTTTCCTGACCATTAGGACTAGATGATCAAGACTGCCCAAGTATGAAAGCCTAAAGGCTGAAGTCCTGGGATCCAGTTGTAAGGAGAGTTATATTTTCCACTTAATCAAGTAAATCTTTAGATGGAAGGTCTATCCTAAAAGGGTTTACTTCTTCCTAGCAGAGATTGGGTTTCAGAACTGTTAGACTTCTGGGGTTTTTTTTCCGAAAATTTTTAATATCCTTTTGGCGAGGTAATACAATTGCCCTGTGTCTCTGGAGTTGGGCTGGCCTATCTGAAAGAAATGCTATGAGTGCAAACAGCGTGCTCTGGCAGAGTCTGTGGGTCCAAAACACACCTCTGAAAATGAATATTTTCCCCCGACTACATAGTTAAGTGTCCCCAGCCCAAAAGATACGTATGGGCAGTACCTTATGTCAGGATCTTGACAGAAAAAGCCCTCTTAATAATTACGGGACTTATCCAAAGTCCATTAAAGTTAATTGAGAGACTCAACACTGTGTCCCAGAACAACCGTAACAGGATTATGGGAAAAAATGTTTGTTAATCAATCCAAGGCAAATATTCAACAGGCTCTGGCTTGAATCAGAAACAGCTGCAGAGTCCAAAAGCAGAAATCAGTAGACCACATTGTGAAGGGCCTGCAGGAAGAAAAGCTGCCGCAGAACTGGGTCCAAAGAACAATATTGTTTTGGGGTTTTTTCTAGATCAATGCAAAAAGAAGCATTTTAAGTGGATTATATTACGCTGCAATTCTAAACTAGAAACCTGAAGGACAGCAAGAGCCCTACCAAATAAGATAAATTTTCTATAAAAGTCACAGCCACATGCTATGAAAGATATACTGTCCAGAGAAATGTGATAGACATTCATGTCAAAGAAACATGGCCTAGCAGCTAGCTGAGCATCTTACGCTCTAGAACGTTCCTGGACCCACAGCTTTGAAGCAGAGGCACTTTGGATATACAGAAACCTCACCAGCAACCTCAAAAATAGAAGAAAAATTATTTCTGATGAAAAGAACATTTTACACTGCTGGATTTGGAATATGACACTCCAATCTTTCGCCCAAGGAGGGGAGATGAGTGGGAGGAAAGGGGGATAGATACATCTAAACGGTCTAAAAAGACTGTTAGCATTTACTTCACCTGCCTGCATATCTGCCCTAAACAGGCTAAAAAACCATGTTAGAAGCATAGGGATTATTGATTTTTGTCAAGGAATTTCATGGATGGTGATTTGGAGAATCTAAATACTTGGAGGAAGCCCTGTTTTGGTCAGATTTTTTGCTGTCCACTTTGGGTTTTTCCAGTTTCTTAGCCATTATTGCTACTGTCAGCAGTGTAGATTTTTGGAGTGGTCAAGTGACTCAAAAAGGTTCCAAACATGCAAAAAAAAAAATTATTGTCGTTGACCAATTTATCAGGAACCCAGAGGGAGACATAGATATACCTGAAATAGCAGAGGACATTTAGATTCAAATTTCTTGGCTTGGCCATGGCTCCCCAACCACCTATGATAAAGATAAAATAAACAGTCAATATGACCTAAGTCACTTTGTTGGACAATGTTCTTTTAGGGCATGATGATAACAGGATGTATAGCTTTTGTACATTAATAAATGCGCAGACAGAGGAGCAGAGTACACTCATCTGTTTCATGTTGTCCTTGAGATTTAACTGGATCAGTGCAAAACTACCAGGACAGAAGTGAATTTGACCCATGATTTTAACCACACTTTCAAAATAAAAACATTTTATTCCTTTGACTAGGGCACTAATGTCCTCCTAAAACATATTATTAACCTTATTAACTTGCAACTTGGACTTTGAGAAGAGAGTACACCTTCAGTTGCTTTAAGATTCATCCATGATAAGAAATTCAGGTATAATTTGGATATATTTAAACATTCTCAAATTCAATTGGCTGCTTCAGAAGTCATTTGTGTATTATTCCATCAGTATGAAAATAAAATAAATGTTACATTTTATCTCTTTATTATTTCTGATATTCTGTTGTTTCATACAGAGGTGACTTGGTACCATTATTTTTATTTGTTAAGCTTCAGAAGTTTTTCTGATGAAACTTCATCATTTTGGAGCTTTAAACCCCCAGAATGAAAATTTGTGTTCTTTTTTATTATTCAGCACTGATGAGATGTAGTAACATTTTTATAGATTTATTACCTTTCAGATTGCAATGCCAAACACAAGGTTTATTTTCAAATAAAGGATCATTTTGGTTTTTTGATTGCCTGCTTTAGAAGAGTATTGCTTCTGTTCTATAATTGCCTGTACCAAATTATTTAATTGGTTTTGTTGATATCTAATTCTGGAAGGTATCCCAACCAGAAAAAATACACAAAGTGAAATAGTGTAGCCAGGCAATATTAACTGACAAAAATTATTTTGGAAGTTGCTCACAATGAAAAAAATATCCAAATAAAACATCCAAACAAAAATCCTCAAGCAATAAAGTACCATCCTAATTTGCTTCTTTATTTTTTTTAGGTCCTCATCCAGCAAATAGTATCTCCAGTAGTATTTCCTGATGAATTTAATAGACTCCAAAATCCACAGAAAGTAATTCAAAATCAGAAGACACTAAATATTTTTTGGAAACAGAGCATGTAGAATCATAGGATCACAGAATATTTTGGGTTGGAAGGGACGTTTAAAGGCCATCTAGTCCAACCCCCCTGCCACAAGCAGGGACAACTTCAACTAGATCAGGTTGCTCAGAGCCTTGTCCAACCTGACCTCGAATATTTCCAGTGATGGGTCATCTAGCACCTCTCTGGGCAACATGGGACAGTGTTTCACCATCCTCATTGTAAAAAATTTCTTCTCTATATCCATTCTGAATCTACCTTCTTTTAGTTTAAAACCATTACCCCTTGTCTTATCACTACAGGCCCTGCTAAAAAGTTTGTCCCCATCTTTGTTATAAGCCCCCTTGAAGTATTGAAAGGCCACAATAAGGTCCCCCCGGAGCCTTCTCTTCTCCAGGCTGAACAACCCCAACTCTCTCAGCCTGTCCCCATAGGAGCGGTGCTCCAGCCCTCTGATCATTTTTGTGGCCCTCCTCTGGACCGACTCCAACAGGTCCATGTCTTTCCTATGCTAGGGGCTCCAGAACTGGACGCGCTATTACAGGTGGGGTCTTACCAGTCTGGAGTAGAGGGGCAGAATCAACTCTCTTGACCTGCTGGCCACACTTCTTTTGGTGCAGCTTTCTGGCCTGTGAGCACACATTGCTGGCTTTTCATCCACCAGTTCCCCCAAGTCCTTCTCCACAGGGCTGCTATGAATTCCTTCATCCCCCAGCGTGTATTGATACCAGGGGTTGTCCAAACCCAGGTACAGGACGTAGCACTTGGCGTCTTTGAACTTCATGAAGTTGACGCTGGCCCGCTTCTCAAGCCTGTCCAGGTCCCTCTGGATGACATCCCATCCCGCAGGCGTGTCTCGTGGCTATTCTTCAGAGACAGCTCTTCACACTCTATCCATTTCTTGATGTAGAGGGCAACGCCTCTGTCCCTCCTTCCTCACCTGTCCCTTGTGAACAGCTGCGCTCCAGTCATAGGATTCATCCCACCAAGTTTCAGTAATGGCAACAAGGTTGTAGCTTTCCAGCAGCACGGTGGCTTCCCACTCCTGTTTGTTGTCCATGCTGCGTGCATTGCTGTAGAGGCCCTTCAGCTGAGCTGTTGGTTGTGTCACCTTCTTAGAGGAACATCCCTTAATTCCTTTGGGGTATTTCAGTGGTGCTTACCTGTCGGTTCCTATTCAGCAGCTTGTGGCTCATTTCCGTAAGACTTCAAGTGGACTCCAGTGTAGCCAGCAAATCTCAGAGCAACAGGCTGAGGGCCCTTGCTAGCACCCCATCCCTCTAACCATTGCCTGTTGTCCCACAGGTTGTCACAGGCAAGCCTGATATTATCACCCTCTGCCCTCAAGCCCAGTTTAAAACTCTATCAATGGGTCCTGCTAGCTTGTGAGCAAAGACCCTCTTCCCCCTTTGAGAAAGGTCAATCCCATCTGATGCCAGCAAGCCTGGTGCTGTGTAGGCCATCCCATTATCGAAAAATCCAAAATTGTTGGGGTGACACCAGCCATGGAGCCATGTATGTTTCTGGGCCCATCTGTTCCTGTGTGTTTCTGGGCCCATTTGTTTCTTCCAATGTCACTGCCCGCAACTGGCAGGAGGGGAAAAAAAATGACCTGTGCTCCAGATTGCCTTACCAACCATCCCAAGCCCTGAAGTCTCTTTTGATCACCTTTGGACTACATACTGCAGCTAGCAGATTCATGTTGGTTTTAGGCAGTGTGTAGCTGATCTCCCTGCATGTCATTGGCATCAATTCACAGGCACTGTTGTCACTTGGTCTCTTTCAACATTTCCATCACAGTGCCTTATAAGCATAATTTCACAGCCTGTCAGCAAAGATACTGAAGAAGTATTCCAGATGCTCTTTGGATATGTACTCTCCTACCCCATCATGCGTAGCCCATCCTTCTTCCTGCAACCCCTACTGCAGATAAGCTCCAGCTACTTCCCATCCCCACAACTCTGCTCTGAGAAAGTAGGCTCTGCTACAGCTTCTGCCAGCACAAACTAGTAGGGGCACTGTATCCGTCACACCTGAAGCACATATGGACTCCCGTTATTAATACTTAGCCATTTTTTTGCCATTGAAGAGCAGAGCAATTTAGTTTGCAAATGCTATATAAACATTAATCAAGGTTCATAACATACCTCTGGGGTAAGCAAGTATTATTCCCTTATGTAGGTGTGTGAACTACAGCCCTAAAAGGTTAAGTGTTTCTTCTGAGGTTCCTGGTGAACCAACTGCCAGGCCTAGAGGACTAGGTCACTGAATCAAGCCACTCCTTGCTTTCTGGCTTCACCCTATTTGGAGGCAGCCTCTGAGTTTCCTTTTCACCGCATCACTTCACATGAAAACGGTGCTAAGGGTAGAGGGAGTAGATCATAGTATCCATGATACAACATTTCCCTGTTTGCCTCCTCAAGATGCACCGGATGTAAAGATGTGCCATGGTACCATTTTATTTCAAATAACAGCATTCCTCTACGTCGTGGGCAAAAAACCCCCAGTCATATTCAAACCACTTGCAGAAATTCAGTAAAAGCATGAAACAGAGCTGATGAGAGCTGTTGCCTTCCTCAAAGGCAAGATTTCACTAGTCACCTGCTTAGCAGGATCTTTTTTCCAGTGAGAGGCAATGGCTCTTGGCTTTCTCCACTCACTGATCTCATCAGGAGTGGGGAACCACTTTCTCATTCAGAAGTCAACAATTTCAAATCATCTGTGAAAGGGAGGGGCTCCTGGCTCTTGTATGTATGTCCTGCACACACATTTTGTCCTCATGATACATTGGTTCTGCTGAATAATATTTCAAAAAGATCTTCATATTCTAGGTCAGCCAAAGAAACCAAAGGGGTCAAGCAACAGGCTGTCCTAACACCTCTTACGAGCAGAATATGGAAATCCCTTCCTCTTTTCACTACTTCTTCCTCTGGAAGAGCCTCGGGGGTGCTCACTATCTCTTCTGTTCAGCTTTCAGAGTGGAGTTAGCACCAGCATGTCCATGCAGACTCCTCAACCCTGTCCTGGGTCTGAGGCCATGAACACCCAGCCCCAATGTCAGTCATAGACTGCAGGCAAGGGTAGTCCCACATTGTCCCTCTAGTACCTTAACGCACATCCTGAAAATCAAGCTGATTGGGATGAATTCTGATGCAGCACTCAACCCTCTGGAATGAATTAACAACTTATTTATCTTTGCATACTATTACATCCATTTAGTCAGAGAAAGGCTGAAGGCTGCAACTTGCATACAGAAGATAAACTGGCAAATTAGCCGCTGCAAGCAGCCCCCAGCCACTGTCATTCAGAAGATCACAAAGGCCCCATCATTTATTGTTTTTATTACTCTCATAGAAAAATAACGGCTGTTTCTTTACTTACTTTTCAAATTCTGAGTCCTTCATCCTAAAACAGGTGATCTCAAGAATTTGCCTTAGTATATGCCCCTGTATCCATCCTGCATGGCTGTAGTCAAAAAGTCTGCAGCACCTGATAATGTTTTTCACATTCTTTGCAATCTACAAATTACAGGTGATTTCACGAGCAAGAAACTAATACTGACACAACTGACACAAATGCAAGTACTGGAAAGCTTTGCTACCATATCATACAAAATGCCATTTTGTACTTATTTTGATAATACAGGACAATCTTCCCTGGCACAGTAGAAAATGTTATAATAACATTCCATGAGAAATTAATATTTTGCTTTTACTCAATGTCTAAGGCAATTTCCTTGTCAAATGGCGCTAGTGAACTTCAAAACTCTTTTAGGCAAAGCAACGAATTTCAGATACAATTTGTATATTTTAAACAGTAGGCAGAGGATGATCTTCCTTTAATGACTGAAACCTAGAGATTTGCTGGAAACCAAATATCAAAGATCAAGGCACGTATACATTTCATAAACATCAGTGAACTCCAGAATATCAGTGAATTATTTGTTCTAAGTATATTAAAATATCACTTCCTTTCAAAAATTATCAAAATCAATAAGATTTAAGGGTTGAAAGAAAATATATACCTGGGACAAACCGACAAATATATTAACATTCTCGCAATCGCAACTGTCTTCTCCCAGTCTGTTAAAAATCTCAACTACCTGGACCTTAAAGTAAACTTACAAACTGAAAACTGACAATAAAATTAGTATTGAAGTCTTTCATGCTTAGACTGTTCTGTGTCGAATTGTTCAGCTTACAAGAATAAAGCCTTGTTTAAAAATATCACTCTTTTTAACTGCTATTTCTGCAAATGCAACTGGGGAATTGAGTCAGGCTGTGTTCTTTCTGGCTCACATAATAGCAGCAATAAAGATTCTGCCACTGCTCCTTACTCACTCATTCAAACGCGGCTGCCTGAGACAGAATTAAATCCAGCTCGGTTGCATGTGCTCTGCGGTGCTACCAGGATTAAGAAGGAGGAAAGTACTTGGAGGGAACCTGATCAGAGTGAAGTCAGTACTTCAGTGGAGCCAAGATTTTGTATCATCTTGTTTGTTTTCACCACGAGTCGAGACTCCAAGTCCAGTACTCCCACTGCAGAGTGTTTATGCAGAGTGAAGAGGCCTATTTGTGGCTATAACCATCCACTGATGTAAGCAAAGGTTGCCTAAAGTAAGTAGCTATGAATCAGGCAGATTCGGCTACTCCTTGGCAACTCTGCCTAGCGAAAAAGGGTGGAAGAGGATAAAGCTTTTTATCTGGCTGAAGAAACGAAGAAGGAAAAAACAGGTTTTATTTATTTAAAAAAAGTCTTCTCCTATAGCAATAGATACAAAACAACAAAGGAAATTCAAACTCAAAGAAAGGATTAGACTTCACCAGAGTAGGCTAGGATTTATCTTCCTTGCCACGACTGGCAAAACATTTCCACCGCAACTCCAAGCTTTTTATGGAGAAAGAAACATAGCAATATTGATTCATTTCTCCCTGTAATCAGATTTAACTGAAATGTATTATTTAATGAGTGAAGCACAGGTTTGGATACTGTGGTGCCTGGCACTGGTGGTACATTTTTCTGCCAGTTTGATGCAACCATTTGTCCTTACAGGTTAGATAAGCTACGTACCAACCAGTTTATGCTATCAGAATCTTTCAGCAGGGACACTAGAAGCAATGTTCCTATTTGTTCTCTGGAGTATTAGTGATACCACAGCATTTCTAGCAGCCACAGGGCTTTGCCATAGTGTCTTTGGCATAACGCGCTCTGTTGTCACTGACACATGCCAGCTGGCTGCTGCTCCCCACCCCAGCAGTGACTGCGTTTCGGCAGCATTTATGTATGTGAAGTGCTTGGGGATCCCTTGGGAAGAAGGAAGACAATGAATATTTTAAATATTTTCTTATACTTCAGCAGCACAAAGGATATCGATTGAAAACACATCCTCTACACGCACTGCAACAGGAGGAACTTCCAGACACTCCCTTATGCAGACTGCAGCTTACTGTGAGATGATTTCCTGCCACAAATCACTGAAGTTCATTTTGCTACCCACACAAGTGTTGCCCATCACTGTATATCAAGGTATTTTCCTCAGCAACTGCGTGTCCTATGGATCTGGGCTTGTAAGGTGCCACCTGTGTCAAGCGTTGCTTCCCTCTCCCAGCCTTTATGGAACTTGTGTGGTGGCTCAGGCTACTTGGCAAGGGTGGGAATGAGATCTGGAAAGGGGTTTTCATGCATTCCCATTACCCCAAAGTCCTGAATTCTGCCTACAGTGAGATATAGCTTACTTCTGATGTTGAATTAGTCTGAAAGAGGTTTTAGGGAATCCCTGAGACAAACAGGCCCCCAACATTACAGTTAGGAGAATTGTGCTTTGCAGAGCAGGCAGCTGGCTGGATGGGGAGGCAAACTTCTGCACAGATGCGCTGCAATGTCTTGCCTATCTAGGGGGATCTGCACGGAGGATAATGGGACAGACCCAGTGTTTCTTCTGGAAGAAACAAAGGCTGCTTGCCCTTAACATGAGGATCAGAAGCAAAATCTGTGTTCAAACTTGCAGTTGCTGCCCCTCATTAGAGCCATACAGTCACCCTAATAAACAACATATGGGAAATCTGGGGTTATTATTTGCCAAGAAAGCAAAAATAGCAAAATTTTAATGGCAGCATTAAGAAACATGCTGCAAGGAATAAGTTGGGGACAGAGTGGTAAAACATGCTGCCTTCTTCCATTTTTGTGAAAATGTGTCAAAAATGCATAAATTAGTAAAGAAAAACCCATACTATAACACCTGGCACTCTCTCTGGCAAAAGGACTAGAGCTCAGATGTGCTTTCAAGGCAAACTCTGTAACACAGGACAGCTTGGAAGCTTACCACCCTGCTAACTGTCCCTGAAGGGACTGTGTATCAGATCCACGGTCTCCAAAACACCCTTCTCGAGAGCAGAGGAGGTGCACGTGAGGCAAAGCTGGCCAGGGCAGGAAAAGGAAGACCCTCAGTCACTCTGCTTCCAGTCTGTCTCAGGACAGACTGACAGCAGTCTGTAGCAGTCTCTCTGTCTGACCGTCCCCTTCCTTTCGGCCAGCACACCCATGCAGAGACATACGCTTAGATTTCCTGCCCTTTATGGCACCCTGTTGTAAGAGGCACTGAGGGATGAAAAGGGATGATGGGGAAGCTTTTAGAAGTATGGTTATGTACCTTATTGACACATGGAAGACGTCAATCTGCAAAGATCTATCCATCTAGCATATTACACACAGAGAGATACACGCATCAGATTTTGTTTGTTTTGTTAAAAAAGAAAGAAAATAAATGCCTGAAAAATATTCTTCTCTTGCTATAAACACATCAGTGCTCATTTTCCCTATATTCTACTTTGGGCCATTTTGTGTAAAATCTTTAATTAAAGTTTTTCTTTGAAATTGTGATCATCAAACCAGAAGAAAGAAAGTAAAAAACGGAAGGACACAGCTGTGCATATATGAAGTGCTATTCAGTACCAAATGAATTGGAACAAAATAAGTATCGTGACTGTTATGCTCTTAGTTTTGGCTCTGTATTCTCAGTAGCACAGTCTAACTTGTCACTTTATATTGATTCCATCTGTTTACACTCTGCAGAGTATTGGCTTCCTACAGTGAACATTTCCTATTTACCAGCTGGTAAAGATAGGCCCAAACCAGATAGAAAAGAATTAGACTATTTTCAGATCCTCATAAACATAAAATCAAAAATTAATGGGGGAGGGGAGATAAGAGTAGAGGGAGTGCAGAAAATATATGGGCCTGATGCTTGTTCATATTGATAGCCCTTTACAACCCATTAGCAATTTTTAGAGGCCTTGAAATTTGTGCAGTGAGTACACAAAATAAATCAATTTTCAGTCCTCTTTACATTCTGCTTTACATAAACAGCCTTATTGTAATTGCGAATCAGTCCCAGTACTTCAGTAATCTTTAAAGGGAAACTGTTGGCGTCTGAACTTAGCTAATATAATATTCCCACTCCCACCAGCCAGCTATGACTGAAAGACCTCCATATAGAATGGATGTGCACACACAGTCCACAGCCATCTTTGCACTTTGACAACATGAGTTTTAGTTACTTCTTTTTCATACTTGCCAGATTCCTTTCTTAAGGAGACTATTATTTGGAGGGGCTGACTCACTTTAGGGGAGTCCTTTTACTGTCATTAAAAAAACCTGTTTCAGGTTGCAAGCTTTTCTGGAACAAAGTTTTATTTTTTAACATTCAGGAACACTGTGTCATTGAAGTTGAGGCTCCTTTCCATGGTGCCATGTCCTTTTGCAAGTATTACTGGGGAACAAATCCTGTCCCTATTTTTGGAGTCCTAGCAGCCAAGTCAGTGAAATTGCACTCTATAAAGAAAAAGAAGGTGTATTTGGGTACTTAGAAGACAGGCTGCCCTTTATTGAACAGGTCCCTGCTGCACTGAGGCAGTAGCATGCAGCCAGGGCACCAGCTAGCCAGGAGCATGGAAGAGTCTGGGCTTCTGGTATGGTATGAATGATCTGGTTCTTGTTACTCACAGCACATAAAGAAGTGCGTAAGTATCCCAACTACATCGCTGCCTTGAACTACCTTGAACACTCACTGAGTCAGTAAAAAAGAGCTCTTTCACGCACCATCATTTATATTCCCAGGCACACATCTGTTCAGCATTTGGCCCTCCTTCCCAGGCTGTTCTTTTCTTAAGATGCAGTACTGTGGATCCTACACATTATGGCCATTTTCCTACAATTTGCTGTTACCTTTCTTTCTTCATCAGTTGGGTGGGGTTCTTTTTCAGTTTTTCTTTAAGCCTGCTTCTCTCAGGACAGTGACTTTCAAGAGAAACGTTTTATTATATTTGACTAGAAATGATGGAAGGATCCTATAGTCAAAACTAAACTTAGAGTTTTGCCCTGGCATTTGAAATACTCAAAATCTTTTCCTAGCTTCTCTATGCTTTACTGAGCAAGTAAGAATGACTACAAAGGCAGTAAGGCTTACTTCCAACAAATACAACAAATAAATTTGGTGTCAGAAACGGGCAAGGTCAGCCCTGGATCACTTGATTAATTGAACTGTCAGCATGGCTACAGTTTCTAAGTGCAGGACAGTGATGAGAAATCCAAGGCTGCCTGTCAGGTCTTTGTTCCCCTATGTCTTTTCACTGACTAGAAGATGCTCTGACCCACCTGCTGCTTTTCTCGACCTTGGCCATTATGCTAGTTATGATGTCTACATACAGGTACATGTGGTAGGTGGTCCAAATGTGGCTTTCTGCCCATAAAAGGAGAAAATTACCATTCCATATTTTACTGAGGATGTTAGGAATTTTTTCTTTCGGGTTTGATTCTTTTCTTTGTTTTTAACATGCACATAAAACTTCAAAACCCAATTAGAGTTATGAATATAAATGTATCCTTGAGTGATGATGTACATCCAAACAGATACAGAATAAGATTTGGCTTGGGAACAACCACTGTGATACATTATAGATAAATGTTTAAAAGAGTATATGAACTCTTAAGTGTATCTGAATAATTATCTGTGTACATCATGCATTTACGTATCTTGCAGTACTTCTTTAACTGAATTGTTCCTGGGATATATATGCAGCAGTAACCTTGCCTTAAGTTAATGATGTTTTCTGTTAGTGTACTAAAATATATGCAATAGCTCTATTTCACAAAGCTGTTAAAAAAATAACATAGAACCTTGTACATTAAATATACCTCTAATTAGGACTTTGGAGGATATTTTCAATTCATAAATTCTGTAATAAGAAGATATTTCAGCAGTTTCTTTTGTGATAGGAAATGCTTAACATGAAAATGTAAACGTTACTCTCCGGTTAGCTGCATATAGCCAAATGAATAAAAGCTACGACATTAATAACAACTATACCAAGTTATGATTGATAGGCTTTTCTACAGCGAGAAAAGATTGTCTTGGATACAATCTGTCCTAACAGCCTTGCGATATGTTAATATTTTATTCAGACTAGAGTGAGGATATATTCAGATGTCCTACTCAGTGGAAGGGAAGCAAATGGGTTGCAAATACTACTGCAGCCCTGAGGTGCAATAACAGCTGTGAAATCAGAAAGATTTTATTCCCCCCTCCCAAATTACAGGCCAAGCCCATGCCAAGCACAGCAGGAGGTTGGATTTTCCTTGGAATTTACATCAGGTTATGTTTAATGTATTTCTTCTTCTATGAACAGTCTTAGGGTAGAGCCAACAGATTGTCACACAGTGGTGTAGAAGGCATGGAATATTTTTCTGTGTCCTTGTAAATAATAACTATTATTACGTGTGATACGTGACATTAGGTTAACTTCCAAATGCCCAAATATAATAAAATATCATTATGTTGATAAACAGATTTTCCTGGCTCATTTTGTGCAAAAATAAAATAACAAAAATCTAGCTTTCCCATAGTCACACCATCACTTCCTCCTCGATTCAAAAAAGTGGGTTTGTGCTGTTCAAATTTCTGTTGAGATTTAGGTAGACCAAGCTCTCAGATGGCTAGATACTTCTAAGTAAAAAGAGTAAAAAATGCTTAAAGTACCATTCTTCTGATGTGACAGCATGTTTTACACCAGTCTTGCAGAGGGCTAAACAATTACAGAAATTGCACAGCCACGGAGAATCAAGTTTCTTAAATAAGTCAAGCACTGTTACTCAAGCCACGAGCATCTAGTCACTAAGAAATAAAATCGCAGCGGGACTATGCCAGTCCTACACCAGAGATTTGTTGCAAGACTACTTGAAAGAGAGAGTGCTTAGTTTTTTGATGCTAAAAAGGGATTCACTTTGTGGATTAGAGAGGCTTTTAAACTACTACCTGGTACTTTAGCATAGTAAAAACCCCAAAACAACAACAAAACCCCTAAGCATTTAAGTGTGACCAGATCTTCATGATACAACAGCAGGGCAACATCCTCTTAAACAAGTTACTAAAATGATATCGGTATATCAAGAGCAACATCTACTTACCTGAAATGAATTACTGCCCCAGCATGTGGTTTCTGTTACCACCCTGGTCAACGTACTTTCTCCTTGAGCAGGGTTTCCAGCTGACTTAATGTCATTGTTTGGTAACTGTGGCTGTTCAACCTGGAAATAAATATAATGAAAAAGATTAGATGAACATAAACCACAAGTTCATCAATGACCATAAGCCACAAGTACATCACAGTACTGTTGAAGACCATTGTAGGGACATCAGTGGGAGAGTTTTGTTTTAGCATGTGAACAACTACAAATGCAAGAAAGTGGCTTGATCCTGCCTTCGTTGTGTCTGTTCTTCAAAGCTCTGCACTGCTCTTGGGGAAAATCTCCACAAATCTGGATCCCTGAGCAGAACAGAGATGTGGCAGCTGCTCCTCTAGCACCACAAGTGTGATGACTCTCAGTGTAAAACATTTTTTCTCGAAGGAATTTTTTTGGCTGCCATAAGGGACACAAAGGAATTTTAGCAGCTTGATCTGGCCCTTGGGATGACAGAGTACTCTGGAGACCCAAGGTCAAGAAAGTTATAGCGCCAATTCTTCCCTTCCCCTCTGCTCCCATCAAATGTTCTTCAGAGAACAACAAGCACGTCTCTTCGTCCCCTTCTCCCTTAGCACAAATCTGAGATCTATTTGTCGCATTTAAATTTCTTTCAAAAATTAAAAATACATTGCCTTGCTTTTGTTTTTGTTCCCTCAACTTCTTGACCTGCACCAAGCACCAGAGCAGGTCATTTTCAGAGTCAACTACCAGCCAAGTTTACTTTCACTAGTGGGTTCTGCAGGTGCCAAATTCCACTCCCTACGTATCCTTCTCTGGTTTCAGCCTTAAATAACTGCTTCTGAAAAGCCTTGTGCAATTTTATTGATATCTACATTTATGGGATGAAGTCCGAGAAGCCAAGTTCTGCCATCATTTCAGCCACTAAATTCAGTGCAATTCCTTGAGTTTTAAATAGGGAAAGTAGCTCTGATGACGCCTCCCAGCAAAACCCCTGGAAAAGAGCACCTGTACTGCCCTCCAGTGGTGAAATCACATCGACCTAACAAACCTGCCGTTATTTCTGCTTCTGTACATTGCAGGCAGCCTCAAAGCAGATCTCTAACAAACCAGCTGGCCAAAAGACAAGACCGTCTAAGCATGATCCTTACTTTCCACATTTTAGTGAGTTTAAACGGAAATCAAGAGTGACATCTTATACATCCTCCTCGAACACTGGAAGAAAATCCAACCCAAAGCATACAAAAAGCTTTACCATTTTATTATATTGCATGTAATAAAGAAAAGATTAACCTTTTATTCCAGGAAAGGTCCCCCATTTGTTATTTAATTAGTTTTCACTAATTAATTAGAATTTTTTAAGCTGCCCTGTCTCTCTGGAAGAAAGTGGCTTAGGTCCCTCCCTTTTTCTTCTTTTCTTTTGCTGCTCCTCTTCTTCCTCCTGCTTCCTTTCAAAGTCCTAATCCCATTTTTGTATCCCCAGTATTACACTCCCTCATTCTCTCTTTGTTTGAGAGTTTTCTTAGCTTTGCACTTGCTGGGAACAAAGTTGGACTGGAATTTACAGAATATTTTTTGAGGCAACTCTTTATTGAAGGCCAGATCATACAAACCCACAGGAAAAAATGAAGGAAAAGGAATTTCCCTGCAGATCCCCTTGCAGACTTTAACCCTTTATATTTCACTGGGGGGTTGGGGGGGGAAGGGGTGTGGTGTGGTAGTGTGAAAAATATTTAATGCTCCACTAAGAAAGCTACTGTGAGAGCACAGATTTGTTTTGGTTTGGGTTTTTTTTTGTTTTTATTTTTCAACACTATGGCTCTACTTTCCATTTTACTTCAATGAAGTTAAGAATCCAAACTTAATCTCAGGTCACACACAGCTGCTGTCTTCACAACTTTATTATTGAAAAATCACTTGCACTGGAAACAAAGGTGAATGTGAGTTATTTACTCCTAAAGGACTGAATCCTGAAACATAACAACTTTTCCATTACTGGGTCCACTGACTTAGCTTGACATGTCTTGAAATGAAACAGAGAAGCTAAGTGGCATGTTTTTAAATCCCTGTTAAACTGAATCAGTTATGATTTCTTTCATACACAACAACTTTCAGTATTAATTTAGACAACAGACTGATTAGTTGTAAAGGTTCATATTTTTACAATAGCAGATCAGTAGCTTAGCAGACCATTCCCTTCCCTTTGGCAATCAGGTAACATTCCTATGGCAACTATGCCAATTACACATACAGAAAAAGGGATTTTAGAAAAAAGCATATCATATGTCTGTGTCACTAGAAGCTCCTGTTAGCAGCTAGATTCTGCCTTAAGAGCTAGACAACTCACAAGTGATTCATAATTACAATTCAGGAGCAATTTGACTGCATAGTACGGAACACTTACCTTTTGAGCATGCTGGTACTTCTAGCAACTTTAGTGAACTTCGACAGAAAGTCAAGATATGGCACAGTAAGTTTGCCAATATTTGGGATCTGTATTTCAATATACATGGATCAGTCCTACTGTGACATCAGATTTTTTAATTACTTCATTTGCATTGCTTTTTCTAAAACAGCAAAAATAAATTTTTCTTATAATTTTGTTTTGCTTATTACGCATTACTACTACTCAGCAACTTGTCTGGAATTAAGCAGAGCCTTAATTTAATATCTGGTAAATCCTTCCCCAAAAAATTACAACCTACAAGTCTTTCCATCATGTAAGATAAAGATTTCCCAACTCTCTAGCTCTATGATCTTTCACATGTATATATGAAAGTATATTCATTCTCATCAGCCTCACTGATGCATCCTTCTCTTGTTCCAAAATACTATTCAAGGTGTTTCAGGTGTATATGTGTCCCCCTAATGACAATTTAGTATTAGCAAAGAATTTAACATCAATCTGAGCTGAAATGGGCTTAACCTGTTACAGACTGATTAGTTTAAAATGCAAATTTAATAGATCAGTTCACTCAAATTAAACAAACAAGCAAGAATCAAGTACACTAGGAAAAAAAAAATATAAAAACTTAGTCACCTACACTATCAGGACAGAAATTTAAGTGCACAATAATGCTGGTGCAGATTGTGCATCAGAATCCTCCCCTATATTCGATAAGCATCAGTCATGATATCATATAAACACCTAATGTTCCTTCTAGTCCAATCTGACAATGGTTTATAAGGTAGCAAAGACCAAAAGTGAGCTGAGAAACTCCCTGTACAGATAAAAAAGAGCTGGTCTGAGCCTCAGAGTTCACAACCTAATCTATACATATTCATAACACTGCATGTATAGGAATATAAGCTATAAGATCAGGGTTTTTTTAAATCAAAAAATCTGCTAGTAAATTGCGACTCTTTCAAATACTGAGATATGCTACACAGACAAAATTCTCATATAAACATACCAATTGTCAAATTTAGTTCACATTACTTTTGCAAGTTTTCTATGACTTTCACTTGAACAGAAGGTTTTGACCATGTCTAGCATCTTTTTAATAGTATTGGTCTGGAACCTGCTCCCACTGAAATTTTGCTCTTGGCATAAATAGGAACAGCCTCTAAATGATTATAAACAGCAATGACGCAGCATACCTCTGCCAGCCCAGCATCAACTTCAACTTCTGTTAGATGGAAGAGAAAGGTTTCAATTGCTCTCCTGAATTCACCCTTTGTGACTGTCAGCATCTGACCAACATCAAGCATCTGAAATGCTTTTTTCATTTCATCTTCCTTTTCAGCTATCTTTTGAAGTAAGATCTGCCCAATGTCCCAGGAGAATAATGTGGGATCTGGGACAGAGCTCACAGGCGTAGCTGTAAAATATATTAGGCAGTCCTCAGATACTCCCAAGTCTGGAAAAATCACGTATTTTTCTCAGAATCCATTACAAATTTGTTCATTTCTAGAAATATGTAAGGAAATCTGTTATTCTTTGTCCACTGATTTGAAAGCAATAAATAACCAAACATAATTGGAAGTATTTAAAGAAAAGATTCAGGGTTTCCTCTTTCTGCTACTACAATCAAAACAGTAAGTTGGAATACACAGTTAAGTTTTAAAAGTTCAAAACCAATAAATAAAGTTACAGACATACGTTCCATGACAGCAGCCCTCTCACTTCAAACTACAGAGAGGATCTCTTTGCCTTGCAAAATTTAGAGACTTCATTCAGTTATTGAGCTTTGGGTAGAGATAACATGTAGTAGTGAGGTCAACGTTCATTCTCTGTATATGGAGTCTATGGCTGGTAAGTAATTTAGCACGACAGCCCCTTTCCCTCTAAAAACACAACCAATGGAGAGTGGAAGTACCTGACAGTGCAATATAGTGTACAGGAATGCCTTATATTACTTAAGACATCTCTGGCTCTCATTAGACTTGAATAAGAACTAAACAAGGATGAAAAGATTTGGCCTGATGCTTCTTTTGGATTCATAATGAGCCAGATTCAGCCATAGCTATGAGCATTTAACTACATTCTACTTGAATCAAAGAAGGTTTTGTACAGAAATCTGAACACTGGGGCTCGCTCATTGGCAAACTTTAATCTAGGATCTGCTCTTAAAATATAACTGCCTTCAGAAGAAGATTTGTTTACAAAAAGCAAGGTGGCAAAATACATACAGCTTTGCTGCAGTTTTATGAAAGCCAAATTTTTCTTATGCTCATCCCTTCCTTACAATGAAAGTATCCAATCATGGACGCCTTGCGCATTTCATTTCAGCTTCAAGCCACTCTGACAAAAGAAAGCATTCAAATTCACAGCTGGATACAGCTTCAGTGAAATCAATAGAGCTATCACAGCTTACTCCTACAATGAACCTGACCCTAAATCTAAAACTACATGGCAAGGAGTAGAGGAAAAGTGACATGAACAGTGATGTAGGAAGCCTCTCATGATAATAATTAAAAATTACTTGCAAGAGGGAGGTCCGCATTAGGATTAACAGCAAATTCATACTTGATTTGAGCAAACTATAAATCTTACTGCTCCAGAAAATGAGCTTTCTGTAGAAAGTGTATAGTCATTTCAAATGAGTTCCCAAAGGATAAGACGCATATCAAATCTGGTAACGTGTTATAATTGTAAACAGTCCTCTTGTAGTAACTTCAAACCAGAAGTGAGACAGTGGTCCAAAGAAGGCATCTCTCTTAAGTTCCAATGGACTTCAGAGAGGAGAAGAAAATAAAGACTTTGTTTCCTCACGTACAAGCAGGAGGAACAAGAGTTGGGTGAGAAGGGCCATGGCCTATTCCACCCTCTCTTCATCAGTAGAATTAGATTGATTTTGTTCGGGTCCATTGCATCCAGCAAACACTGGATCTGTGTATCTGTGCACACAGTGTATCTGTGACAGACAACTTCTCTTAAAGTAGTGAGAGAAATGTGCCCCAAACCCTAAATAGCACAAGGGCTCCTTGGCTGCCACAACCTGATACATTGAAAGGCACCACTGAACCCCAAACAAACAATAGGACAGAAAGGACTGAGAGGATGATGCTACCTCAAAGTTACACAGTGCTTGTCCTCTGAGCAATAGAAGGATTTTGATTTAGAGTCCCAAGACTGTGAACACTTAGACTTCAGTACAAACCTGCAGCTGATTTAATTGAGCGCTGCCTGCTGCCACACAATGATGCTCTGTTTTGTGTAGAATGTGGTCCTGGGGTAAATATGATGCCTTGAGAGGAGGGCTGCAAGGCCCTGAGGTCTTCTGCAGTTGTCACTTTAGCCATGGTCTCCTCTGGGTTTAAAACAGGATTATGAGAATATAACAGATTATAGGACATGAAAAGAAGCAGTGCGGCTGGCGACAGCAACAAGAGAGACAAAAACTGATTTCTTGACATGAGATCTAATTTGTTGATAAAAATATTGACTGAGACAGTTCTTGCTGACTAGCAGTGACCAGATGAGAGGAGTTCATGATTTCTGTGGTTGTGCTGGATACTATCTCCTATGTCAGCACTTTCAGTTTAGAGTAGGAAGGTAAAGTGGTAGACTAACTCCTTTACCAAATAACACAGGATTATCTCTGGAAACATTTTTGGCCATTATCTTGAAGGCTATGCACATTGAAGTACTCTAAAAATCTTTAAAAACATTTTAGTTAAGAAAGCCTGCTATTTTATTAAGCAGCACGGTTGCTTAGATGTTTAGACTTTTAGACTTCTGCAGGAGAAAAATGCATGTACCAGACACCAGCTCATTACACTAATTACTCTGTTTTATGAAGAGCTATTATTAATTTTCCGCACCAGGAAATCTGAGGCAAACTATACGGTAAGTATAAACAGAAGAGCTAACTGGGAAAATAACAATCAGACAGAGATAGTATTGCGCGGCATATGCAACAGTTTCGTAAGTGTAGCTCACTGTTGACCTGCTAGGCAATGTTAAACGGTCTGCATCTGCTCTCAGCAGCCATACAGCTCGAGCGGTGCCTGCGGTTGCAAACACCATTAGCTCCCAGTAGGAATACTGAGAGCTGACGATGCTCTACCGCTCAAAACTTTGGGAGGTGCCGCTCTGGGGCTCATTCAGGTACACTGAGACATTTGTGGAATGTGTTTGGAGCGTTAATAAAATAAGGGTTATGCAGGTGATGGTGCTATCACCCAATCTTTTCCATGCTGTTTTACAGTCATTAGTTACAAAAATACTTTCAAATATTGGCAGTCTTTTGCACTGGATCACAGGGTAATTCTATTGATACTTGCGTAGCTAACCCAATCAGACACTTCAAAGGAAAAATTTATGAAGGCCCTGTTTCTTCTATTACAACCGTAATTCAAAATTAGAAATTTGTTTTCTCCCCAAACTGAGTGGCGGTCAGAGAGTATAATATCTCCTCTCTCTGATACATGCAAATCAATTCCACCTTGCTCCTGCCATTCATCTGCCACAGTACAGAAAGCAAATGTTAGCACAGGGGACTCTATGAGTTCTGTAGCCTTATGAAACTCCAGCACGCTACGCACAAATAACAAAAGCCATATAAGCCATATAAGGAGGCTCAGTCAATTCTCTGTAAAGGGAGATGAGAAGTAAAAATCAAGCAGATGTTGCATGACCAAGTGAAAGACAGCAGGACAAGAGCAAGACTTACTAGTCCTCTAGCAAAAACGTAGCACTGTGCAGCATTTTACACAGGTAGGAAAACCCTTCTGCCTCTGTCTCCCTCACCCCCAAAAAAGCCCACAGAAAATGAATAAACAAACAAAACAATCGCAGTTCAAACACTTTAAGTTTTCATTACCTACCTCAGTATTTTGGACTACTAGGAGGAGAAAAGGAAAAACAAAAAAAAAAACCCCAACCAACAACTTAAGCAACCTTATACTTATCAAACAGAAATTAAGTAGATCTGAGTAGACCGTCCCCGCTGCTTAA
Source organism: Larus michahellis (assembly GCF_964199755.1). Classification (NCBI taxonomy): domain Eukaryota; kingdom Metazoa; phylum Chordata; class Aves; order Charadriiformes; family Laridae; genus Larus; species Larus michahellis. The sequence continues at coordinate 89,722,659 of NC_133896.1, read as the reverse complement.
CATGCAGCAATTTAAGCAGTTGCTGAGTCCTGTTGCTGGGCACTGCATCTGCATCCTCTGTACGCTCAAATTGTTAGAATAACCTCTGCGTTTTGACCAAGCTTGAGTCAGGCAGCTTCTTGGGTACGTTTCAGGAGTTTGCTTGGTCAGGAACCATTCCCAATGGGTAGTTTGTGTGCAGCCATCCTTTTTCAAAGAGTGATAAGCGTTTAACAGTCTGGACATGGGTTATTCCATGCCAGTTCACCTCAGTGCCAAGAAACAGTGACAAGTACAACTGATTTACTAGCATAGCCCATCTACAACAGTAACCCCTGGCAGATGTCCTAGCTCTGTAGCCATCCATTAAAAAAAATTAGCCTCCAAACATTCTTTCTCCACCATTCAGGTGGAAAACAACCTTTTCTTCTTCATCTGATACATGGCTAAGTGTCATCATTAATGCAGCCACTAGGCTGATAAACTCGCAGTGGCATCAGTGCAAGTTTGACTCCCTAGAAACCATAAACAGGGAGCGTCCATTTCTCAGAGGCCGAGAGCTCAAATGAACGGGTTCTGGCTGCAAGATCTACCCCATCATAAATGTGGGCAGACAATAAGCATATTTGAAACAAACAAATGCAAGCCAATCCTGCCATTGCTTCCTCAGGCACCACCAAGCTCTATCTCAGGTACTGGGGGTTTGGTACTAAAGAGGCCGTGCCAGCTATTTGTACCGTGCCCAAGCCAGAGGGAAATTCACAGTGTCTTCCACACTGCTCTACCCTTTTACAGGGTCAGCAGACATACTTAAATCAATTTGTTAGCAAAAGGACTGTTCAAACAGCTAAGGCAGCAACATCCATGTGGCTCAGTAACTAGGCTACAACAAAAATACTGTAAGTAGAAACACATCCTGCTGCTGCTGAAGTCATTAGCAAAGCTTTGACTTCAGAAAATCAGGCTGGAGCCCTAAACCACTCTTGTGAAAACCTAATGCAGCTGGTATTTTTCTGCACCTCTAGACATTTTCTGGTGGAAATATATGTCCATCTGGTCTACTAACAATCAGCTTGCCTTAGCTATCTTTCACAGATCCTTCAGAAATAGTTCATGAAGTCCATATACTGAAAGTCAAAGATTACTGATACAAAACAGACAAATTTAAAATTTCATCAGATACTGAGCCTGTATTCTTTTCTCACTTACACTGCCTTAACACCTGTGAAATATTAGCGCATGAATCAAGAGCAGCTTACCTGCACTGAATAGCTCTTGATTTATATGTTACTTGGAATTCATGCTGGTGCACAAAAGGTCATAAATCATATTCTTTGCTTATATTTTTAAGTACACTCTTACTAGTACAAGGGCAAGATCCTCATTTACTATAAATCAGAATAGCTCTGCTTGCTTTCCTATCTTCAGAAGAATTACAGCATTTATAGCCACTAAGGGATTTGGCCCTCATTTCAATAATTTAATTGATAAGAGTTTCGCAAGCATCTACATACCAGGTTCTGGCATCTGAGGCATGTTTCACTATAGTTACAAGATGGATGGATCTTGCAAATGGTATAAACACATTTCTGGCCGGTTTAGATACAAATGTAGAAGGCAGTTTCTAACTAACAGAATAATGAGGATCTGTTACAGTGTTTCAGTCAGAACCATGGGACCACCTCCTTTTCTTTTCTTGGAAGAATAAGTGAAACTTTAGAATAGAATCCTTATTCTATTTGTTTCTGAAAGCTTCACTGTTTTGTATTGTGTTTGGCAAGACAGATAGCAAGTCTCACCTTCATTTTCTCTTAGATATTTTTTTTTTTAAAGCCTAGCACTTTTGATTTTATGTAACCTAGAGTAAAAGGATCTCTGTAACCTTTATTTCGTTTTATTCTACTTAAAAGAGTGACAGTCTCTGCAACTGTCAGAGAACAATTAAGGCTATGAATTCCCTCATGCAGATCAAGAGTGAAGTTTGTCGTTCTAACACAAGTTGTTGTTCTCGCCATGGGGTTATAGCAAACAACCGGCCGCAGAGACACCTCAGAATACAAGCTCCTGCGTGATCTCAAATGGGCTACCAGAGCCTTCTACAGTATGGTGGTTGCACCTGGACTGGCTGCCAGGTGCCCACGCAGCTTGTCTCTCCCTCCTTCTCCTCAACAGGACAGGGGGAGAAAATAAGATGGAAAAGCTCTTGGTTTGAGATAAAGACAGCGAAATCACTCGTCCATTAACCATCACCATCAAAACAGACTCAATCTAGGGAAAATTAATTTAATTTATTGCCAATTTAAAATAGAATATGATAGTGAGAAACAAAGAACCTAAAACACCTTTCCCCCACCCTCCCCTTCTTCCCAGGCTCAACTTCACTCCTTCATTCCCAACTCTTCTACTTCCTCCCCACAAACATTTCAGGGGGATGGGGAACGAGGGTTCCAGTCAGTCTGTAACAGTTTCTTCTATGCCATTCCGTCCCCCTCATGCTTTCCTCCTGCTCCAGCGTGGGTCCTTCCCACAGGCTACAGTCCTTCATGAACTGCTCCAGCATGGGCTCTCCACAGGCTGCAGCTTCTTTTGGGGAATAGCCACCTGCTCTGATGTGGAGTCCTCCGTGGACTGCAGTATGGATACCTGCTCCACCATGGTCTGCTCCAGGCACTGCAGGGAAATACCTGCTTCACCATGGTCTCATGCAGGGGAAACTTTTCCCCAGTGCCTGGAGCACCTCACCCTCCACTCCTTTTTCTCATACTTTGACATCTGCAGGACAGTTTCTTACCTCTTTCCTTCCCCTTGCTCCTCTCTCTCACACACAGCTATGCTGTATTTTTATCCTTTCCTAAATATGCTTTCACAAATGCACCACAGCTGATAGACTCACCTGTGCCCTACAGTGGGTCTGTTGGAGCTGGCTGGAAGCAGCTGCATCTGGCATGGTCAGCCCTTGCCCTCTTCTTGCAGAGGCTGCTCCTGCAGCCCCCCACTACCAACACCTTGACACCTGCACCAAATACACAGGGCAAGTCTACCCTGAGATCCAAATGGTGGGTGAAGCGGGGGCTTCCTGGGAAGCCACTGTTACCATCCCCCTCACGTCTCTTCCTGGAGCTCCCTGTCTCTGAGGATGCAGCATCTTTGCCGATGTTTGTTAGGCACAGAAAAAATTCTGGTGTGCAAATCACAGTCTATCCACTGTAAAGATGGTGTCTTCTCATTGCCTTCCTTTTCTTACCTCCCCAAATACAATTATTAAATCCTTAATGAATATATTTTCAGTCTGCAGTTACAGCTTCTCCCTATTCTCTTCCCACGGCTTGAGGGGAAAAGGCTGATTCTAGAAATATCAACTTCTCAGAGCCAGATTTTGCCCTATTCAGAGGATAACCAAAGAAGATTTCTTCTCACTTCATACAATCCAGGAGAAACAGTAGTGGCACTTGCTTTATGGGAAATGCAAAACAGAAGCAAAGAAACATGAAAGCTCTCTAGAAAGAGTGATCAATCACTTAGATACCATACCCTCTCCTGTGTGTAAGCTGTCCTTTTGTGACACGCTAAGGCAGAGCTTTCTGGATTCCAGCATATGTGTATTTCACACAGACAAACCACGTCCAAGGGCCTTGCTCCTTAAAAAGAACTAATCTTATTCAAGTGGCTGAGCATGTTCACTTGTTCCTGTGTTTATCAAACAAGGAGGTACAGCTGGAAACACACCTCCAACTGACCTGGCACCACTCTAATCTGTGGTGATAACCTTCTTGCTACAGCAGATGATGGCTTTTCAGCAAATATAAAAACTTCCACTCCAAGATTCAATTCTGATGAGTAATGCAAAACACTGAGATAACATACAGGATGTGCATTTTATTTTGCAAGAGAATTTTTATATACTATGAGCTCAGGGACTGTGTAATTTTGTGTCCCAAAGGCAGAAATTCCCCCGAAGTTAAATCCGACACGCAACACATCAAAAAAGGAAGTTCAGCAGCACTCGGGCCACCTCCTATACTGCCCTGCACTTCCTCAGTGTGGAGCAGGTCATTCTGATTATCAGGATCTAAGTTGGGCTATAATGACAGACTACTGGCCGCTAAAGGTCTTGAACTATAAAGGCTCTCTGTTTCAGGAACTTCAGAGGAGAGGTGAAAGAACTCCTGGCAAACAGAACTGTGGAATAAACCACACGGAAACCACATTCTTCTTTAACAGGGGCAGTTAGGGGTGGCCTCCCCCCTAAGATGATTTCTTTTCTTTCTTTAGCCGCCTTGAACGTAACAGCGGAGGATTTCAACAGCCATGCCGCCTTGTCTTCAGCCCAAACCTGCAGCCCTCGCCTTGAGAGGGCGCAAAGCTCAGAGGCACCTTTCCCTCCACCCTTAGCAAGCCCCTGTGCCAGCAGAGTCCCTGACCCCGATCTCCAGAGCAAGCAAAAACGCCGGTCCCCGGTGGGGCGGGGGGTGCGGCGGGGCCCTCCGGCCCCGCCGCATCCCCCGCCCCACCGGGGACCGGCCGCGGTGCCAGGCCCCGCTCCGCGTTGCGGCGGTGCAACGCCGCCGTCGCGCTCCGGCCGCCCCCCGCCGCTCCCTGCCACGTCCCCGCACTGATCTGCGGCGGGCTGCGGGCCCGCCATCTGCGGGTCGTTACCTGCGGCCCGGGGCGGGGGGCGCGGGGCCCGCCGGTACCGGCAACCGTTCGGCGCCGCTTCCATGTCTTCCCGTTGCCGGGACGCTGTTGCCATAGTAACAACGGCATTCGCGCCTGATTGGGTGGAAGAGGCGCCGCCGTTCGCATGGCAACAGTAAGGCCGGTTCTTATTGGATGCGGAGCTGCGGCCCTGCCCTGCCCAGGCCGCCTCCTGAGGGGACAGGGGCCGGGCCTGGCGCTGCTCGTTGGAGGCGGGCTGGATGCCGTCCATAAGCGGGTAACAGGAGCCGCAGAGCCGCGCTGTGCCATCGCCCGGAGCGCCAGCAGCCGGTACAACTAACTCCGGCGCCCGGGCTGGTGGAGGAGAAGATCAACATGAGCTGGCAATGCGCACTTGCAGCCCAGAAAGCCAACCGCATCCTGGGCTGCATCAATAGAAGCATGGCCAGCAGGTCGAGGGAGGTGATTCTGCCCCTCTGCTCCACTCTGGTGAGAGCCCACCTGGAGTACTGCGTCCAGCTCTGGAGTCCTCAGCTCAAGAAAGACGTGGACCTGTTGGAACGGGTCCAGCGGAGGGCCACGAAGATGATCAGAGGGCTGGAGCACCTCTGCTATGAGGACAGGCTGAGAGAGTTGGGGTTGTTCAGCCTGGAGAAGAGAAGGTTCTGGGGAGACCTTATAGTGGCCTTCCAGTACCTGAAGGGGCCCTACAGGAAGAATGGGGAGGACCTGTAATGTCAGGGAATGTAATGATAGGACACGGGGTAAGGGTTTCAAACTGAAGGAGGGTAGATTTAGATTGGATATTAGGAAGAAATTCTTTACTGTGAGGGTGGTGAGGCACTGGGACAGGTTGCCCAGGGAAGCTGTGGATGCCCCATCCCTGGAAGTGTTCAAGGCCAGGCTGGATGGGGCTTTGAACAACCTGGTCTAGTGGGAGGTGTCCCTGCCCATGGCAGGGGGGTTGGAACTAGATGATCTTTAAGGTCCCTTCCAACCCGAACCATTCTATGATTCGATAGGGCCTGGGCCTGAAGCCTCATGTAGGGAAGTGGGGATCACCCCGAGGTATGGCTGTGGTGGCCTTGCTGGTGGCATACCCACTGTCCAGGCCCAGAACTGAGCAGCAGCCATGGGGGTGATAGTACCTGCTCACCCCAGTTGGTGTATGAGGGCTTTTGGTTTAAGATGCTGTTGAGCATTGCAATGAGAAATTGGGCACTTTATGGTTTAATTCAGTATAAAATAAATACTTTTTCATGGTGTGGTGACCCATGTGAAGTATTGGTGGGGTGTTACCATCTTGACTTAAGCCCTTTTTGTTCTTTGCAAAAGGACTGCATAAATTACTGCAGTCTGACATGAGAAAAGAGGCTTTATTCTATGGCCTTTCATAAGCTTTGGTGTATTTTTTTTTAAATAAATTTAATAAGATTTGTTGAAAACTATATTGTAGCCATCATCTGTAAAAAATAGTGTTTCTTGCAGAGTCCAGACACTGGTCACGCATCAGCAATTAACAAACAATGCTTTCTGTTTTCAAAAGTCCATGAACAAGTTCAATATTTTGGTAGTTCTTGATATAGAGTAATGCCCTACAGGGCACGTTAAAGCTTTGATTCCTACAAGTATTTGTGTGTGTAACTTAACTTTCATGTGGTCCCTTTGAATTCAGTTGTAGTGCTCATTTAGAGACAGTAACTTGAGCAGAAGTACGTAAGATTGCAGAATGTAATGACTGTACATAGCACCATAGTTATTGCTAGAAAAAAAAAGGAATAGTTTTGAAACAATTTCTTCATTTCAAAGACTTCATGTAAATTTCTCCAGATTACTGAGTAAAAAAGTGACCAATGATCCATATTTGCATGGTTAAAACCCAAATGTTTACTGCTTGAATTGGCCCATATCTTATTTTTGTTTATATATCTTTTTCATCCTGTTTAGAATACACAGGCTTACACAGATATTTAATATTAAAAGCAAAGTCAGAACTAGTTTTAGTCTCTAATCTCACTGGGATTTACTGAAACAATGAACATATGCAGAAGGGTCTGGCTGTTAAGAGAGAGCGACCCCTAAGCACGTGTGGCTGAAGCACGGTGGTTAAAGAACTGAACTGGAAACCCACCGCAGATCTTCCTCTGTGGGTTTAAGTCCTGCCAACTGTGGAGTGGTGGCAATCCTGGGAACTGAAAGTCTCCTGCAGCATTTCCAGGATTATCTGTTCCAGTAGGGTTAGAACCACCTTTGTGGGGTGGGAAGGGTTGCAGCAGCAGAAAGAGTTAAGGTGCAGAAGCAGAGAGTGATACATGAATTACCTGGGAAAAGTTAAAATCTGGAGTGGAGCGAGCTTTGAGTAGGGAACATTCGTCATCACCTATAGTGCCTCTGGTAAATTTTTCATGTATTTATTAAGCCCCAACCATTAGATTATGTGATGCATGGAAAAAATAAAATTCTGTCTTCCCAGTGGAGCTTGAAATCAGAACATTTTCCTTGATTCTTATTTTGTTCTAATTGGTTCACTCGTGCTGAGTTCTTAGAGCTCTCACATATTTTATGGGTGACTCTTTTCCAAAGCTGCAAGAAAGCAGATGTAAGGCCTGCGAGGGCTGAAGTCTTAGCACACTGTTACACCAGCTGTGTTACTGTTATCTGCGTGTGAGGATTAAATTGTCATCTTATGTTCAGTGCTGGCAAAAGCTGAGTGTGTGACAGAGATGGTGACAGTGGATTTAACGTCTGGGTGGCAGTTACTTTGAATATCACTCGTACCACACATATCAGGCAAGTTGGCATATTAGTGGTTGAGATTGGAATCGGTCTGAGCAGTCAGCTGCCATTACGTTACCGTTCTTTCTGCATCTTGCATGCTGTCACACAGCATGTCTTATTGCAGCACTCCCTCCTACAAAACAATATTCCTTCCAAAAGTGGGTTTTAGTTAATTCACTCCATGTGGCAGCATGGATCTGTCTCCCCTTCTTGCTGAAGGACAAGATTCCATCTTTATAGACCATCTTTTCACAGGTGACACCTGGTCCGTATGTGAAACGGACTGTTCCCAAGTAGAGACCGCATTCGGACGATTGCGGAACTCTCTCAGAACAGCTCTGACAAGGACTTGGGAGGTCGCCTCCGAGCCAGGGCAGCACTTGAGGACATGCTTTAGCTCCTTGTAGCTGCGGTTGACAAATCAGCCTATTATCTGAAAGCACCCTCCATATTGGTTTAAGTTAATATGTCAGCCTGTAAATTACAGCAGCTGAGGAGCCAGCACACATTCGCTTCTGCTGTCTCTCCTCCACGGTGGCCATTTCTGGCAGAGAGGCGGAGTGGACAGCTGGAGGTGGTAGCTTCTGAAACTACTCCAGCATGCATTGCCAGGGCTTGTCATCTGTGCACAGTGAGGACTCCAGCAGTTGTTGCGTGGCTTTACAATTTTAATCATTGATGAGGTGGCAAAATCCAGAAAAACGGCACTGGCACAGCCCAGCTTACCAAAGGAACTTCATTTTGGTTCCTGCATTAGCAGGGAGTACAAAGGCTTCTCCTCCCTCTGTTGGATTGGTGTAAACAGCGTCACTGTTTCTAAAACCAGTTTATGGTAAGGAGCCCTACACTGCTAATAGTAATTCCCGCACATCGGGGTCCTAAAGTACAGAAAATCGCCCTGCATTTTTGGTAAACTTTTCTCACATTCATTTTTAAAGACCACGCAGCTCAGATGTTTTCAGAAGGACACTGGGTGTCATATGCACCTATGTGTGATTCAAGCCTGAGAGCTGGAAAGAGGCGTTGTTCCATCCTGCCTGCAGAATCTGCCATTGCTCTCTCGTCTTCTAGAGGGGTGATTTATGTGCAGATAGACCAGGGCAGAGCGGCATCAGTGTTGTTGACTTCCCTGCCACTCCCTGAAGAGAGAACAGCAGTTTTTGCTGGAGTATGACTCGACACTTAAGGTCTAAAACTCATTATGCCAAAATCTGGGTAAGTTTTATTTTAAAATGATGGTCTTCCTTTTTGCAGGCTCCCTTTATGTTGCCAGAATGAAGCTGACTATTGGTTGCAATTATTTCTGTTCTATCTGGGTGATACGCAGCATGACAGGTAGCAGAAAATACTCATCTGCATATGTTTTATAATTCAAACACTGGAGGACACCAGTCTGCAGATCATGTAGTAAAGAAATCAAATGGATTATGTAGTGAGCACACCAGCAGCTGAGAAGGATGCAGTGAGATTAGGTACCACCATTTCTATACTGTGTCCTTCCAGTGAGAGTGGTCACTGGGTTTGGGATTTTTTTTTTGTTCATGTTGTTTGATTCAGCTGAATCTTTGTTTAGCTTTTTCTTTTGATTGAAGAGGCAAATGCTATTCCCTAATCCTCCCTCTAAACCTTTGCTGGTAGCTACCGAGTGGCGTTATTTATAGCCCAGGCAAGACTAAATGGCTTATAATAACGGTGACTCAGGCCTATAAATCTTTATAATTATTGCCAGAACTATTGGTGCCATGTTGTGTTGCGATGCTCGTACAAAAAAGTGCTGAGAATCTTTAATGCTTACTCATTAGCTTTCTTGTCTTTCCTCTTTGCTGCCCAGCTTCACTGCAATGAACGCTTAAAACCTTTTGTACACAAAACTGTGCAAGAATTTCTTACCTAGATTAGTTTCCCCTCAGTTCCTTCATGTTAACGCTTTGGAGGGTTCTTACTGAGGCAAGCCACATCATGCTGCTGGCATTTGAGGCGCCCCACGGACAGAAGCTGCAAGGGGGATAGCTAGGAGCCATGGGGGTGCTCAGCACAGCCATGGGGCTTTCTGGGGCCCTTACGGCCAAGACCTGTCCAGTATTTCTGGATGTGCACCTGCTTAGTGATGGATCGATCCAGGGAAGTGGTATATTTGGTATATCCATGAAGGTATATGGCCAGTGATGGTTGCTTTGAACGAGCGTTGAGGGTACTCGGTGTGTTACGGGAAACGGGGTTGCCTCTTGGTGATCTGAGATACCATTGAAACGAAGCCATCCAAATCTGCCCCGTGTCTTGAAGATTTGTATCACTAAATGGGCTACCAGCTGTATAAATATAATTAATCTTTCTAGCGAGCTAACTTTGCAGCAGTTACCTCAGCAGAAGCAGCTTACCAAATCTGAATGCTGAGGGGAGAAAAAAAAACATTGTCTTGGTTTTCTGGTATTTTTGTTCTTGATTTGCAGTGCATTTGTATCAACGAGGCACTCTCTCCAGAGACAATTTGGGGCACTTGGCCAAGGGGTGTCTGTGTTTGGGTGGAAAGAGTCACGGTGACGTTTGGCCGAGCCCTGAAAGTCAAAATAGGAAGGAGTTTACTACCTTCGGATTTTAACAGAAAGACTTGAAATGCTTCAAGTACCAGAGATCCAAAGGTAGAATTTCAGCACGGCTTACGTGGGAAAGGGCTTTGACCAGGCACCTAATAGCACAGAAGGCAACAGAGTCAAGGGGTAGGAAAGAATAGCTCTGAGGAGTCTTTCTGGTCCTAGAAAGCAGATTCCTGCTACACAGCAACTTTGTTGTCAAAACCAAGGAGTACCAGCGTAGCAGTAGGTGCACAATAGATTGTCGCAGAGGTTATTACTCTTTATGCTAAAGAAATGCTTTTTTTGGCCAAACTAGCTGTTCCCCCTCCAGTCCAGTAGCTGGTGGCCCTCTGCACAGGCTCACTTTGGCAATGGCACGCGTACACACCTGGCTGTTAAAAATGTGGCTACTGGGGGCTTTGGGGGCTGGTCATCTGCCTGTAGCAAAGGAGACAGGCTGTCCCTGGGAATGGGAGGAGGATTCATTCCCCGGTGTCTTCAGATACGTGAGAAGCCTTTTAGGCAGCCAGTAAGGATGTATTGCTCATATATCCTCAGGATTAAGTGATTTAAGTAGATTTTTGGTGCTAATGAAATTTTCTTCTGACTCTAATCTGCAGGAACTGTAGGGAGATTTTGTCTTCCTCTGTAGCAAGAAGAAAGTCTCCTACTCCTGTCTTCTTGCAGCTTATTGTAGTTTGTGGGTTTTGGTCTCCTGTATGACAGAGACTCAGAGGACTCCTCAGCATGAAGTTGCCCAAGAGGTGCAAGATAAAAGTGTGTAAAATATCACTGTGCTCTCTGTTGTACTCTCGCGTCAGAGACAGCTCACGGGGTCAGATGGTGGTTTCAGTTGACGCCATCCTTCTGTGGCTCTTCTGTCACATATTAGGTGTGGGTAGGGGAGAGGATGTGTGGCGAAGACTACCTGACCTGAGAAGGAGTTCTAGAAAATGAGCCAACCACAATGCATGGAACACATCTTTTATTCAATAAGCAAGCAAGCACAGAAGTATAATGTGTAGTGCTTAATATTGATACAGTACTAAAAATATAAAAATAGAAATAAAATTTCACTGAAAGCATTTTCACTCACAAATATACAAGGAAAAGTGCTGTCAAGCCACATCATGCTACACCACTTGCCAGTTGCTGAACTGACAGTTTGTTTCCCAACAGAACTGAAACACTAAAAATCTGCTAGTCCTTCCTCATGGCTTTTGGTGAGCCTGAATATTTGACTAGGAAAAATGGGCCTCCTGCAGCTGAGAACCTAAAAAGCATACATGTCATTACCTAACGGAACAATAAAATAATTCTAGAGAGGTTTATAGTGATAGTAGCCTGCTTCAGGCTGTTTGTATACTTGGCATAGAGAATAAAAAAAAAAAAAAGATACAGAAATAAACTTGAATCCTGATTATAATCCAGACCAGTCATGGCTAACAATTACTGAAACTGTATTCTGCATGAATATTTGTGCAATACTCCCACCTGGTGGCGTATTTTTAAACTCTCTTCCTTCAGTGCTGCCGTTTCCTCTGCCTACTTGTACTGGCACGTATATTCATCTTCCACTTAGGTCTGCTGGAGTCCAGTAGCACAAACCGTAAACAGTGCTAAGTGCCCTTAACTTTTAGCGGAGCTAGAGGACATCCAGCATCTTACTATATCTAATGGGTGAAATTCATGTCTATACAGGAAAGCGATATGGGTCAGAGACTCCGATTCCTCAACAAAGACCCTGCACCAGATGCCTTCATTTTAAGCCTCATTTTGAGGGACCAAATTAAGACTTGGGGGCTTAAGAAGCTTCTGATTGCTGACCTTCGGCATGGAACTGAACTTCATCCGTCAGGAAAACAGCTGTGTGCTGTCAACCATGAAAGTGTGGGTGGGTTTTAGGATCAGAGCGACAACCGCAGCTATATTTCATAACAAGGCCTGTCTTGCAAAGTATGCCAGTGCACAGAACCTACTCAAATTATACAGATAAGGGTGTGCAGAACCTAATGTGAACCCCACTTTGATCAGTTACTATTTTGGAATGGGATTTATTTATACTTGATATACCTGCTATAAAAATAAATGTGACAATTAACCCCTGAGATCATTCTAGCATACAGTTTTGGCCTGTTCCTTGTTTCCCTCTGAAATAATTTTTTATTTGGTTTACGGACATTTATTTAGGTTCTAGTGAAAAGCTTTTATAAAACACATTAAATAATCAATGTGGGGCTGAAAAGGTGTACATTCTAGTTGCATATATGATACATACCTTATACGTATATAATAAATTCCATAACAGCTGAATATTCTAGTATTGTCTAGGACGTTCTTGCATGTGGACAAAGGATTAAAATACTAGAAGATAAACAGCTGTTTAGGATCAAAGATAATTGTATCTGATATGGTTTACTTAGATTGTTTTTCTTTCTTTAAATCTTGTTACACATAATAGCTACAGTAGTTTGTCCAGCAGGTAATAAATGAATGCATAAAGCACTTCTAGCTATATTTGGATACCATATGCATGCACTTTTATAAATAAAAATCAAATGTGAGGTCACATTTTCCCATCTTCTGTTTATAAACTAAATCGAATTTCTCATTCATTGAAACAGTGAAGATGTCTTTCCATAGCCCAACTCGTCCTGAAACACAGAGAAGGAACACAAGTCAGAGAGCGGGCATAACAGGACATCATACATCTACAGTCTAATTGTGCAGGGCAGTCTTAGCTTTCACTGAAAGTTCAAGGAGAGGCTGTTCATTGTCTTACACAATTCCCCTGCTACAACCCTTGCGAAGCCTTAAAATAAGTACCATACACCTTGTCATCTGCACCAACTGAGTATTATACAGGAAGAACTCAGATTTTTTGAGAGATTTTGCTCTGGCCTCAATCAGAAATAAATACAGATTTTGGGTTGGGTATTCATTTGAAAGTGGAATTCTGGTTTCAGTGCAAACTATGGCTCTTTAATAATACCGACAGCTAACAGCAACGCATTCCAAAATTAGCGTGCCTTCAGCATACACTGGTTAGAGAACTATTCAAAAGGTACATGGAATGCAGAGTATTAAACATTATTGAATTCTGATTATTGTGGTGTAATATTGTCATTACTAATTTCTATTGTTTTATGTTTAGTGATAAATTCAACAGATGAATTTATGTTTCTCGATATGGAGAGAATTATTTGCTAAATAGGAGCGGCCTAGATTATATCTACAGAAAAGAACAAGTGCCACGCGCCCGGTTTGCACCATTTAAATTTTAGTTTTGTACTAAATACAAAATAGGAGGCTTTATGCAACAGGGACACTGAACGCTTTTTCCTTGTATGGAGAATTTGTCTACTCTACTGAACCCAACTAGTAACGTAACCCGATGGCACTGCTGAAACCACCAGTCAAAGCTGCAGCCCCCTTAACCACCGTTTCACTGCAGGCCAAAATCCATTTAACTCAAAGTCAGCCAGGGCTACTCGGTACTATACTCAGTACTATAGTACCGTTATCTATAGTACCAAATAAGCGCGATGGAGTAACCAGACTGAGAGGCCCAATTCTCCTCTCATTTATATTGGATATAAATAAAGACAAAATCCAGGCTTGTTCAACTGGAATAAATGAAAGGAGAATTGGGACTGTGCTACCAGAGAGTTTAATCATAACAGCAAGAACCAAACTACATGCAGGGAGCTTAATTATGCATTTGATGCATAAGAAGAATACCCATTTAATTTAATTACCATTGCTTTTATGCAGCAACTCTATAATTGAGTCCAAAGACAAAACTGTCTGAAACATCTACAAATTACATATTAACGTGATGGTGTAGTATGTGTGGCAAGAGCTGTTTTATGAAATCAGGATTTTCTTATAACTCCTGAAGGTATGACAGGGTTCTTGTTTGTTTTCAAGATCCAAAGATCAAAAGAACCTGAAACTAACTGAAAACGCATGATTTATTGCTTTCACCAAATTTCTCCTGTACCAAAAAAAACCATTAAGAAAACACTTGCAATCATAAACATCTGATACCGACTTCGATTTTGCTCTGGCAACTATAATTGCATAAAGTACAGCATGAAACATGAAAGCCTGTATTTCCCTTTCAATAATGATAATAAAACCTTTTCTTCCTCTGCTTGGGAAAGATAAGCCTTTTATTTCTGAATGTCCCTAATAACACGTATGGACAAATGACAAGTTCTATAAAGGACATATGCAGTGGATTATTTGTAACATTTTTTTTTACCACACGAATTGATAGCTTCTCAAATAGTCACCCACCTGGTTTATGATTTGAATCATGCAACTGTGTAAATTATGATGTGATAAGAGTCAAAGATAAGTAACATATCTAATCATTGTTCTGCTTTCACAGCAGCTCAGGGTTATCTTCAGAGTAAAGATCAATGTGCTAAAAGAAAAAAAAATGAAGAACTAAAATAAAGCAAAATAAAAAAGTAAATGTAACTGACAAATTAAAAATATTTGAAACAAATTACAATAAGCTGTCATGTTATTGCCACCATTCTTTGTCACAGAAACGAACAGAGAAGGAACAAAGCACTGTTAATGAAGCTGCATTCTGAAGTAACAAAACATTGTAAAAGCCAGAGACAGCGAACAAAAGAAATTCAAAATAAGGATATTTTTAATAAAAAGCACACAGTGAACAAATGACAAAATATTACATTAACTACTGTAACTCCCTTCCTTCTCTATTACAAAACAGAGGCTTTGTTTTGAAAGATTTCTAGACAGTATACTGACCCTTGACTGAGGGTTTGCAGGCTCCTCTACAGAACAACGAACACTAACAGGACGTACAGAACAGTGCATGCAGCGAAAGTGGGCATCACCCTGTTTATCTGATGGAGATGATCTGGCCAGCAGAGACAGTAGTTGACCTTTCTGCCTGTGGAAGGTCTCACCAGCAGGTCTGTTCTCTCTCCTCTTGTATTACCACCTCACCTTTCTCTCACAACTGCCTTTCTGGCTTTCACTGGACAAGCAGCCGAGATTCGGGCTGTGCGTAGCATGTAGCAGTGCTGCTGCTCCACAGATTTCCAGATCGTGGAGGTTAGTAACAAACCTAGGGGTTTGTGTTACATACAAGTCAATGGAGGAGAATGCAGATCTGTTGGTTGTAAAATCTTGCACTGCCATTGAAGACTTTATCCAATGCCCTCAAAATGTCTTATCAAATTCATGATTTTGTGATCTTGTCTTCATAGCAGAGAAGTAGATTGGTAATCAATTAGGCTGCGTGCCATAAAATCCTACTGCAAATCAGATGGTCTGTTGTTTTCACACCAGATACAAGTTGCATCACATGCTGAATTTAAGGGGAGGGTAGGATTGGAGTTGAAAGAAACGTAACTAAGAGCAGGAAAACACACCATTCAGTGGAGAGCTCTACCAGAAAACATAGGGAATATATTAGGTCTTTCGGTGAAACTGTGAACTCTTTTGTCTTCACCAGAATTTCACCTCAAGCCAGCGAACCTGAACTATTTATTTCAAGAAGTCATTATTTACCATAAGTGAACTGGGGCAAAGAGAAGTGCCATACCACAGTTATGACAAAGAACTGCCCATAGGAATTTGGTTTCCAGGTCCTACCGTGATACCAGGAGCTTATAGCCTCTACGTAACATACTTAGAGTCTTTCCACACCAGGTGTGCAAAGACAAAGACAAAAACAAGTAGGTGTGAGCAGTGGCTTTTACCCAAGTTTGACATTGTGAAATGTTCGTGCCAACATACAAACAGGACAGGTTATCCTGGATCAGTTACTCTGACGATAGTCTGAGCTGAATAATGGAAAACTGGCATAAGGCTTTGCCAAGAAAGACGCAAAGATACTACAGAATACCAGTGAACCCGCTTTCATGGGAAAACAAACTTGCTCTCAAACAAACCTGACTGAGTGTTGGCAAGATTGCAGTTTGACTGATTAAAGGTGAATTCAAAGATACAATAGACTTTTGCAAGGCATCTGATTTTAGTGTTTTTTTAATAGAACTATATAAATCCAACAAAATGCACGACAAATAATGAATAAACAACTGGCTAACTGTCAAGAAGGACTGACGATATTCAGTATTTTTATCAGAGATTTGAAAATAATTATAAAAATTACAGCTGATAAAACCTGTAGATAACGATAAGGTTGGCTGAGAAAGGTAGTATGGAAAAGTGCTCCTACGCAGAAACTTAAGAACAAAGTATTCAGGTCATGCTCCCTGAGTAAGGGACAAGAACCTGCAAATTAGTTCCTCGGAAAAGACTTTGTGGTCATGATAAATGACACATGCTTCATGTATGATGCTGCAGCAAAAAGCGCTAATGTGGCCATGGATGGACAAACAAGGGAGACAGGGAGAGAAAGTTACAGTTAAAGCTGGTTTAAATCAGCACATAAAGTGATTTTATGTCTGGGCAAGGCATATGTAAGGCTGACATAGGAATTCTCCACCTCAATCCTACGCCCTCATTTTTAAAAAGAATTGTTAAGTGCTGTAAGGCAGCCTACAGAAAATAATTAGAGGAAGACTTAGTGAGGTCACTCTTTTATGCTTATCAGAAGGAAGACTGAGACAGGACTTGATTTCTTGATGTTATCAAAGGACAGATGTATCAGTAGTTTAAAGGGTACTTTGGGGTCCTAAAGAAAAGACCTCACCAGAATAAATATCTAGAAGCTAAAGACATTTTAAACAGCTGAGGTAGACAATGAAAAGAAAAAAGAAAACTACAGATCCTTGTCATTTGATGCCTTCAAATTCGAATTATCTGCTATTCTAGAAAATCTGATAAACACAAGGGCTTAGGCCAGAATAAACTGTATGAAATTGTGTGGGCTTTGACATGCCAAAGGTCAGAAGGAGCAGTGCAGTCTTCTCAGTATGAACAGCTCATCCACTGAAGTAAGACAAAGATTCTCTAACAGAGTGGTTTGCATGATGTTGAATATACACTGTTCAGCTTGGATGCTTCCATCCTTTTTAGTCACTTCTACCTAACTTTACTTGAGAACAAATGAACCCCCAAATTGCACCAACAGTCAAGTTACCTCCCACAATTTACATAGCAATATTTTGCCAACATCTTAACACATCCTGTAGATTACTAAGTCGTCAGTTGCCTTTTGCAACTTCCACAATAAGAGTTTTACTGTGGGTTTTAAACATACCCCTGCCAACGGGAAGTGCTTCAGCATTACAGCACTGATCAATGAGTTGATGGCAATGTTCCACCATGGATTCCAACTGTGCTTTGTCATAAGAAACTCCTAAGAACCTCACCAGTTGCTCAACCATTGTTGCTAGGTCCTGTAAGAGAGTATTTAAAAAATGGTTTATTTTACAATATTTAAAATTATTTTTTTAAAATTAGTTTAAATATTTCAAAATAAGTTATATCCTGATGTGAAAAAATACAAATGCAGAAGTTGTAGAAACACCACTGTCTTAAAATTTTGCCACCTTCCAATTCACTGAAAATAAACACATTCCAAGTAATTAGGGTAAGACAGGTTGGCAGAGAACACGGTCATTTAGGTTCAACCATTCAAGTATTAGAACGGGGAACTCCAAAGTACTTGCGATGCTTCCCACTTCAGACAACACCGCACCCTTAACTGTTCACTTTGGAATATCAGTGTGTTTTGGAAGAATTAAGGTACATTGATTTTGATCTTCATAAAACAAATGACTACAAGTGTCAGAACAGCCCTTCCTTCATTGTTAGCTTCTGGGACTTTATTCAGGTAGATGGAAAGGATCTAGTGAGGTGACATCTGAGAATAAGCAGTTATTAATTTATATATCCAAAACTCCAGGGTTCCTCAGTATGACTAAAACTTCTGGAGTTGCAAGGACAAAATAGCAATGTTTATCAGGAAGCAGAAAGCCAATACCATGCCACCGGCTTTCAGCAGCATCCACCAGTGAGCACAGCTAAGAATACATCATTATTCAAAACCATGGGTCTGAAATAATTTCTACTAATTTTTTTTACTTATTCTGATTGCATTACATCATCATTTAGCATCCCACTCCACCAGAAGTCTTAGTAAACCCGAAATTATAATTTACTCAGCTTTACTGAGTTCTACCCTGATTTTGACTTTTTGTGGGCTTAAGAGATAGGAGATGGGTTTTTCCTATGTTTGCATTAGTTTTCCAATCAAATAAACATCTTGCAGTATTTTCATTAATGCTCAAAAATATATTATTGCAATAGGAAATGGAAACCAATGTTCTATGTAGTATTTCCACTAAATTTCTGATTAAGAATTAAGTATACTGTAAGGACCCAATAATTATTTTCACCTTATGCTACACTATCATCCCTAATTTTTTTCAACATTGTTTCACAGAAGACAGTAAGAGCAACCAAATAATCAGAATTAATGCCAAATATATAGGGCAAAACACTGATGGTATAATTTTTTTTCCCCATTGATACAGCACATGCAGAAAGACATTTCTTTCAAATGCATGCCCAGAGCTGAATGTAGCAAGCACTGAACGGTTCAGATGTGTGCCTTCTTTGTGAGTGGTTCAATGCCTATGGATGCAGGCAGATTCCTGAGTAAATTAATAGGTTTATGAAACTGCTGATGTCCATAGAAGCTATTGAATGCCAGTGGTTTAAAAAATGGTATCAGACTTTAGGGAGCCCAAACATGGGCATAAGAAGCAAATTTTGTACTTTATGTATTTTAAACACTACAATGCTAAATATAATTTAAATACCTTTTCACTACATCTAACCTACCTTATGCATATCTTCATACTTCAGAAAAAGTACATTGGCATCCATGTGATGTTCCCAAAACTCTTGCACATGTTCAAACCACGAACCATATCCTACTACAAAGACATGATTGGCATGAGGAAAATTAACACTTTTGTTATTAAGCCCTTTTCAAAAAGGAAAAAAAAAAAAAAATAAATTAACTGAGTGGTTCATAGCCCCAAGGAGACCAGTGTCTGGTTTTGACCCGTTGCCATGCACAGCAAGGAACTAAATTTAAAAAAGAGTTTTTCTATCAGTTTGGAATATTCAAAAGAACTAACTTACCATAAAGATAAAACGTTCAACTGAAAATGCCACTATATTTCATGATGGACCTCTTGGAGCTCAGTATTAATGACAAGTACATGACTATTGAACAAAAATTGAGCCAAAATAAAAGTTACACAGATAGCTTTGCAGAAGGCAAATTTCCAGCGGCTCCAACCTGTGTGAATTCCTGCGATTAACATATCACACTGCAGCTTCCTTCACTTAGAAGCTAGATACAGCATTCATGGAAAGTTCCATAGAGCATCCTCTATTAAAGACAAAGAATTGCTAACCATTGTCCTTTCTTAATTAAACAAGTACTGAGGAAACAGACCTATAAAAATGTTTCATGGTCATTCCCAAAAAACATAGGATGTACTGACAGAATATTCTATTTATCACTGCATGTTTTGCCCCCCGCCAAAATCTAAGACCTATTCTCTTCTATTATTTTTTTCTGCACACTTCCACACAACTTCTCTAGATACACCACAACACAGTTTCAGCTATACTGTTATCTGTTATCTCAACTACACCATAAATCCAGAGTATAACCAGATGCCCATGAGGTGCTGAGCGCTCCTGAAAGCTTAAGAGTGATGTGATGGGGTACTTCCCATATATCGCAAGTCATGAGCAGGCCCAGCGTGCAGGGTTGCCAATGATGAAAAGCTTATGCCTCCTACCGCCTGCATGCCACCAGCAGCTTGTCTTCAGTTCCCATATCTGTTGTTTGGGGTTTAGGACTTGAAGAGAAGCTGCCATGCTATGCTGGGAGGGCCTGTGCTCCCAGCACTGCTGAGGCAGCGGTTACTAGAAGCCTTAACCCTCCCCCCAAAACTTTCCTCCTTTGTTTTTCACTTCTCTGATAAAAGTCCACATTCACTCTGATAGCAGTCAATTTATATGTGTCTAGCAGAGGTTCAGACACTGGTATTTATTATCTAGAGAACGTCTTTTGCTGACAATGTTACCAGAAAGAGAAATGCATCCTGCATATTTCTTTGGGGGAATTTATCACTGGTAACAAAGTACTTCAGATAATCAAGGCAGGAGTTAAGCAAATATGGTGAGCAGTTTTTCACATTCCCAGTATTTTTTTGGTCAATTTTATCTTTTCAGCAAAGCAGCTATAGAAAAATATTAAACTTTGTAAGCTTTGTTTTTTGAAGCCACATTTTCCCTTTGAAAAATAATTGTTTAATTTAGGTAACTGGAATACTTTTAATGGGTAAACAGATCAGTTTCAGAAGAAAATTAATCTGCTGACTCATTTTCAATTTTTATAAAGGTATTGCAAAAATTCCATTTTTGTTCTTCCCATTCTACACGCCTAAATAAATTCACGCATGAAGCTAACACATCAGTCAAGCAAAGAGTGTTCCTAGCTGCTCTTAATGGTACAGGGCAAGGAGCCATTAAGATTACGTTAGCAGAGTTTATCTATGCTTTATGTAAGAAACCCCTTTAAGCTTTAGAGGGTAATACCAAAGGACGAGAACACTCAAGACCAATCCCTATCCAACTGTATGCTTTCAAACAATACAGCTAACATGCACAGAATTTGTTTCAAGATAGTATTGTGTCATTTGGGCTCAGTGCTTCTCCCTCTAGCAGTACTTTGCTCATGAAAGTTTTTTTGCTGCTGCATTGCTTCCATGAGATGCAAATGTTTAGCTACATGCTAAATTTACTGTATTACAAAACAGTCCATTTGCACAATTATGGACACTGAACGTGCTGTGATGTTTTACTGGCTCTGGGAGGTTGTGATACATCAGACAGCTGTATGAAGATAACTCTTCGGATATTTATATGAAAAAGAGTACAGAACCTTCCTCGTACATTAGAAGACCTTCTAATGTGCTTTTCATGTGTCTCCAGTCTAGAAGTTCCTGATCATGGGCTACAGACAAATGTGAGGGAATGCAAAAGAAAAAGCTGAAGGTGTGCTGGAATGGAAGGAGAGCATTTACCCTCCCTGCACAAACTTGTAGGAGAAAGCCGCAAAGGTTTTTAAGGCCTATTAAATAACCTCCACTGGTAGGCTTTTACTTTTTGCTTCCCTTTAGCATTATACAACTCCTCCAAATTCCAGGTTGAAGGAAAGCAAGCTGCCCTGGATCTAGAGGAGATCCTGTTCTCAGAGCACAAGGTACATGGTGAATTCTTAGTGTCCCATTAAGGCATCACAGAGAAGATTTTGTAAAGAAATAGAAGGCAATACATTTTTTTTCTCTTCCTAGCTAGAAAGTGTGGCAATCCATTGTCAAAAAGCCTAGTGCCAGCCAGTTATATGAGAACATAGGATTTGTCCTCCCTGTAAGTTTACAGAGCCAGTGCAATGGAGCTACTTAAGGCAAGGCAGCCTGACTGGGAACGCAGTGGGGGTGAGTGTGTCATGAAACAGCCCTTGCTCGAAGGAGTTACTGGGTGAGCAGCTGAGGAGTTGTTGTAAAGCAGGTTATTGTGTATTCTCAGCACAGAGCTGTATTTTTCAGACAGTAGCAGCCCACCACAGCTGCCTTCCTACAGGGGTTCACTTCAATTTACAGATGTACTCCAGATCAATCTCATGCAAACTAGACATTTTTCTGTGTTAACTGTGTTAACAAGGGACAAACCTTAAGTTTTGGATGAAATAAAAATATTAAAGGAATTCCCAGAAAAAAAAAAAACAACCCTTGAGGAACAGTGAGACTCCTGCAAAGTAGCTAACAGTGAGGTACAACTGAAGTTAAATGATGCTGGTATTCGTCACTTTTCACAAGGCACCTGGTACCTCGCAAATGGAATTTTAAAAAAGTAGACCAGAGTTTTGCCTGAGCTAAGTGGAACGTTGCTGAGCCCATGGTGTCAAATATCATAAGGCAATTATTTACAATGCATGGCCATAGTTTGCATGGACATATCTAAGTCCATGCAGCACTCTGTAGCAACCTCCTTGCTTTATATGCAAAACAAATGCACCTTTATCCAGTTCATTTCTGTACTTGCAGAAGGAATGCAGAGATGAAAATAAATGTGTAACAGCGTGTGCAGAGAGAACAGCTCCTTACACTTGTCATTCATAAACCTTCTGCAGAACTCCTGAAATGTTCCTCTGTAGCTCATGGTCCTTAGGGAGCGGTGAAACTGGTAATAAGACACCACCAGGTCTTTGGGGTTGCGAGCCATGTATATTACCTATGATGTGGGGGGAGAAAAAGTGAAACATCTTATTGAAAGCTTTCCCCCCAGCCCAAGTTTCCCAAAGCACTTAAACAACTGCTGCTGATATAGTTAAACAAACATGACTTCATTTAATTTTTACCTTTGAATTGCCATTATGGAGGTCCGAAGGCAAAAACCGATACGGTAGGTGGCTTTTTATAAGGCGAGGAGATGTCAGTTCCTACAATATAAAGCAGACAGAAACATTGCTTATTGTGCATTAGTTTTTGGCACATCTTGAGCTGTCCTGAATCGTCATACTTGAAGTCCTCTACTGTACTGAGTCACATTCACAAATTCACTTCTTAAATTAAGAGGGGTCTGGAACTAGAAACTAGGTCAGGGAGTTACATCTGTTTTTTAAACATGAATAGGCTGGATAATGTATTGGGGTTTTTTGTTGTTCCCCCCCTTCTGTTTTCAAAGTACTTCCCTTTGTAGGACCTTCTCAAGAAGAGAGTGTCATGGTTGAAGTTTCCTAGTATCAAACTAACTTTGTTCCCAGTGATGCTTCCAGATTAGAAGCGCTGAAAACCCTACTCATAACTTCTTCAATTCAAAATTTTACTCTCGCAATTTATTTTATCCTCAGAATTATACTCAAACAATTAAAAGATTTATCTGAGTGTGTGAACATCATTCAAACAGAGTATTTTTCTGTAATTTGAGACAAAATCGTCTTATGACACAAATCATCTTCCAGTAGTTAAAAACTGCGTAAATCTTTATTGGATCAAGTTGCTAGCACATAGTACAGATAACAATGTGTAATCTCAAACTAAACCTCTCACTATTGGCACCACTTATTTGCACCAAGGTAGCACTGAGATCTCATCGGACTAGGCATCTCACAGATGAAAAAGAAAAGCAACCTCTGACCAGCAAACGCTCTCAGCCTAAAGTAGGCTGATACTGCAGTTGTCATGGACTAGAAGCAGCTTGAACCCATCTGTGCCAGCCTCAGCTACCTCAATTCAACAGGCACTGCAACCGTCCTAGGATGGAGCCCAGTAATTTGCCTAATCATTCCAAGACACGCCTGTTACAGCAATGACAAGATCACAATTATATGCCATGCCACTAGTCTCCAAGCGATTCTTAAATAGTGTGGAAGTCATTTCACACAGAATATTCTAAACTCCTCAAACTACACCTACAGAGTCTGTAGATCCACAGATCCTGGGTCTCTAAGGATTTACACGTGTAAATCCAGACTTGTGGGCCTGCAGATTCATAGGCCTCTTTATTTGTAGTTCCTCTGTGGCAAATTGAGGAAAGGGATCAAAGCAAATTTTCCTCAATTGGGCAGCTTCTGTTTACATAAGTAAGGGAGACCTGGAACTTTTATTCAGGAAACCCATTGTGAGGATATTTAGGACACGGAGAAACATCTCCTAAAGCATTAAACAGGGTATAATAAAGCTTAATAAAAGCAATTTTAAAGTAACCTAATAATACTCGGAACCATTCCAACAAACTGAGCAAGTCCAGTGATGAAAAGGACAAGGACAACAGATGAAATGAAGTGATAAACATGGAACCGAGGACAAAGATACCGTAATGCTGAGTGAGTTTCTTTGCAATAAATTGTACCTTGATGATGTCCAGACCAGGCTGAGGGTACTCTAGGACTGGAAGTTGTTCATCTATATTCATTAGTCCAATCTCATCTGGATCAGCGCCCTGACTCACTAGATACACCACTTCCTGTAGCAAGCCTGTGCCTGCATAAACCAAACAATGAAAGAGAACACATTGCATTACAGTTCTTATCTAACCAGAAGCATAGGAAGGGAGACCTAGACATAGAAATAATGATAATTTTTGTCCTTAATAGTCTGCTCTGAGCTAAGTCTGTAACTACTGTTTTAACGTAGTTAAAAAAAAAAAGCTCCCTTAGTTTTATTTTAAACTCATGAAGATCTCCTTTCACGTAAAAGACCTGAGATTTTTCTTCAGTAATAATTTAAATGTTTCTGTTTCCCACTCATTTTACCTGTGAATTGGAAAGCACTGAAAAAAAGATTTTCCACTGTGAATGCTAGCTAGGCAAATACTACTATTTCCATTTTAGAAATGAAAAAAATGAGGCAGACAGAGATCATCCAAGTTCACTAAATGCATTAGCAGCCATACTGGGAAACTGCCAGTGTCCTCTATTCTAAATTGTAGGCAATTCTACTGTTATGCAATGATTTCAGAGTCTATTTATACCTCCACGTTATGGACTGGATAAACCACTGAACGCATCAATGCATAGCGAGTTAGTCATAAGCTTTAGAGGCCCCAATTACATCTCTCTCTCCAGTTCAAGGACATTTACAAAGCAACCATTACATATTATAGCCTTAATGACTGCACTTTGGAAAATTAATAGGTATTCCAAGTAGATGTTTGAACAGGGAAACTATTTCAAATTACTTTACCTTCAGGCAGGTAGGAAGCCCGCAAAACAGGCAAACAAACATTCAGAGATACTTGACAGAGGCTTACGAAGAGAAAGGTACGGGCTTTTGGTGAGATGGAGGAACGGCATGAGGAGAGATCAAAGTGAGCTAGCAGGGAAGGCACCCCACAGTTCAGATGACAAGTCGCACGGGCATGGGGTATCCTGGCTACTGCAACAGATTGACCAATTATTTACGAGTTGTAAAAACTAAGGGAAAATGAGACCAGGATTTATTCTGTCTCTCGTGTTGCCTAAAGAAACAAGTAGTTGTTCCAGAACTTTTTAGAAAGCAAAAGTCTGCTCAACATCCCATGTCCTTGGAAAGATAACCAGCAAACTGAGGTCATGCCTTTCATTCATGTTTTAACTTGAAAATAACTTAAAAGTTGCAAGTAACTTGTATCAGTCACCAGTTAATTCATGTTAACTATCATGATTGTACACATCAACAGACACATTTTGTACAAATTCTGTATGTTGTTCCAACACTAGGAAAAACAGTGAATCATTATTCAGGATTTTTTTTTTAATCTGAGCTAGGAAGGTATTTTAGAGGCTGGTTAGAGTGAACACAGTCTGGATACAACATAAAAGAACACACATCTTCAAGAACTGCTTTGGAGAGCAAGTACTTTAGGATTCCTCTGTTTCCTGACTGATTGGTGAGTAAATTAAAATGGCTTGTAAAAAAAGAAACTTTTACATTACCATCACCCACAGAGACAGCTGTCACAGACAATACACGTTTGCCCTTAAGGCTGTTCACTCTGCATTTTTAAGTCCAAGCATAGATTTTATACATTAAAATTAACATACATACGGTACTTCAGTATCAGTCCTTGTGACTCTGAATGAGCACAACCCTTGTTTCGCATTAAATATTTATTCTGACAGGAGACACCCTAGTTCTCCATAATTTATTTCTGTATTTCCAATTCCGCCTGCAAAGAAAAATGCTATTATGGCAACCTTGTTCCATGAAAGGAAAAGGAAAAAGTGCACGGGGATAAACAACACCACCAGGACATTCTAATTTTGTTACTCAGCTGCTCTCTAGGCAAAAAGAATCTATCTCCATTGTGCCTCTGAATACAAAAGGGTGAGAGTGTTGAGACAGATCTATGCTGAAACTTCAGGAGAGCAGCATGTTCCCTACCAGGTCTCCACAAAGTCCACCAAATAAGTAGGAGGTGAGGGCCAGGAAGCACAGCCCCCATGGCCTTACCTAGTTCTGCTCAGACCCATGGCTATGCGCTAGACTCAGCTTGATTGCTAGCAGATCCATGGAACACTGCAGAGATAGAAAATGACATATTAATGTAGGAGGCATGGGGAAGAAGGGTTCCAATTCAGAAGGAAGTGGGCCTTTGGAAGCTTGGAAGTCTTCATCTAAATGTGCTTCCACCAAAACCAGCGATTCATTAGAGTACTGCTGGGCACATGGCAGGTACACAGGCCAGAAAATTAAAAATCTCCATCAAGTACAGGTTCTTTAAAACAGCGCTTTATATCTGTGAACCTCAGTGCTAATTATTAGAATGGACATAAGCAAATTACTGTAGTTATGTATGTAGTGCTGCACATATTCCAGCATCCTATTCCAATTCACACAGCAAGCAGTATTTCTGCAATGTCTCTTCTACAAAGGGGAGGTTTGCAAGCTGACAGTTTAGATGTCTGGCTTCTGGCCATCCAGCAGATTAGAATTTCTCCTCCCTGCACCTGCAGTAGGACCACTGATCCTGAATTCTCCCACCCATGATCTCTGTACTAGTTTTCGCATTTTGTCACCCACTATATTAGCCTGATTTTCTTCCTTATTAACACTCAAGTTACTCTGCTTAGGATTTTCAGGGTCTTAATGCAAATGAAAACTAGAGATTTAACTTCTGAGGGAACTGTGACTTTTAAACTTGTCACCCTTAATCAATTATCATTTATGCCACACACATATTCCGAAAAGCCCCATATATAAAATTACCATCAACCTGATCTGTTTAAAAAAAACCCAAACAAACAACTAAAACACCACATGCTTATTTTTTTTTAAATAAAAAAATAGCTAAAAGCCTTTATCTGTCTATATATAACCTCCTCAAATCTCTATTAGGATTAAAAACAACTCAAGTTAAATTGCAGATAGCAGAGCTGAATGTTCTTTTGGTTTAGAAATGATGGTTTAACCTAGCAATAGACAAATAGCAGTCCAAATTCCAGACCTAGTTGCTAGGGCAAGATTTCCTAGCCCTTGGGAACACCAGCTGGCTGGAAAGCCAAACAAACTGGGGTACTGTACCTATGCATGTGATCAGAGGCTTAAAACTAGACTGGAGCTAGCAGAATTTATTAAATTTACCACTGTGGGAGGTGAATGTGAGTCTTCTGCTGTAGCCCCCAATTTGAACCAACTGACTTAACCTGATGTCTGCGGAGATGTGCAAAAATCAACATTTTATGGGTGGAAGCTAGAGTAAATTGCTGAAACTGAGATTTTCAAAGGAGATTATGGGAATAACCTCTGATAATCCCCATCTATCACAAAATTTGGCCACATCTAAATGCCACAGAAACTTTCTTAGTAAAAGGGACAATGATGATACTTGTCGGAGAGAAGAAAAAAAATGAAGGAAGCTACAGAAAAAAAAAGGTGCAGAACTTACCTTTATACTCCCTAGATTTCTGGCCTGGCTGCCAATAACCATTTATTGTTGCTTGAGGGTTACTCACTTTTCACGTGAAATTAAAGGATTAGGTCATAAAGTGGAAAATATAGCACATATGCATATGAAGCAAAGGTTTTTCTTGGAGACAATCACTGGATCTTGAGCATCTCTAGTATTTTATGTCATTTTCTCCTTGTGTTGCTGAATACATGTGCACGTACATGCATGCCTCACTTGGGATGGTACACAGAGTAAACAATCACTGACAAAGAGGATTAATCTGTCAGCCTTTGGGCATAAGGCAGGAGATGCAACATTCATAAGTACCCAGCAATTCTACTGTTCCTTCCTCCAACTGCAGTAGATCCACATTTTATCCTGGAGGAAGACTGCTGGCCCTGCTACCTCCAAGGTCACATTGCCAAAACAGATGAGGAATTTATTTATGTTTATCCATTTCCAACTAAAATGGAGCTTCAATGCACTGTACCTGAGAAATGTTCTCCCCTGACAAGTTCTTCTGTTATGTCAATACAACGCCTCAGGAGAAAACAGAGTGTTCCAGTTTATCACACAATATCTGGAAAGAGACGGGATGGGAAACAGCTGTGATAAGCTACTGCCAGAATTCGCAGGTTTTTAGGAGAGCCCTTCAAATTATCTGTGAACCTGCATTTCTACTCTGCATAGCAGCATGTACAAAAGCAGCCCAGTCACAGCAGTTTGGAAGTGTGCTAGTTGGGCTGCGCTTTTTCTGTGATGCCTAATGATGCACAGAAATCAGGACTCATTAAAAATCCTATCACACCAACAGCAGCCCCTATTGATGACTGGGGACTCTTCATTTGTACCCCTTTTTCATAGCCAATGCTTCAGCAACAATAGCAAAGTCAGTTCATGGCCATACTGTCTCTGCTTATCAGTAAGTGTAACTGCTGCTGCAGCAGCCAGACAGCAGAACAAGACAGCCAAAACTTTGAAACACCACAGCTACTCCTTTCTGCTTCTATGCATTAGATGCCTTTTGACATCAAATTTAGTCTCTGTAGGAAGGAGAAACATCCGTTAGTGCAGCGGTTTTCTGGCTCCCCTCACTACTTTCTGGCCACTGGCACACTCCCATGCAGTTACTGAACTGCATAGATTTGTTCAAAGGGAAGTGGCAGATATAAAACCATAAAATTTCCTGTGAAATTTTGCTTCCCTACATGGCTTCTAATATAGTTTATTTCCATTTTCTCCCCTCTGTATCAGCTAACATGGGACAAACCTGGAGCTTAAGGATGCAAAGGTCTTTGGTATAGTCCTTTTATTTGCCCCTTGTTTGGAAACCACATGAAAAAAAAAAAAAAGAAATACTAATGTTTGTATTAACAGTCTTCTATCGCTCCCAATTAGTTGCACTTGGTTTGATCTACCAATGCTTGATCAAGTTTCACCTAATACAATGCAATGGACCCATTATGACTTAGATTTTTTTTATAGCACTGATAGAGGTAAGTACTCATTAAAAATGAGGGCTGCTAAAGTTGTCAGATTGGCCTAGCAAGTGCTGTAAAGCGCTTCCCCACGTAGTTCTAATTGCCTGCAAGCTCACTGCCCTTTCACCAATTTCAGTATATATCTGCAGGTAAGTATGACAGATTCATCTTCACCCTACGATAGTGGAGGGAAAATTAGATTTTTCCATTAGAAGAAAACAATTTCCAAACCATAAAAAGATCTCTTAAACTCTGTATGTTCAAGTTCTCCTACATCTTGGAATTCCAACTGGCTTAAGGTTAGGGATTTTCATTATCAATTAGGGTTTTAATAATAAAAATCATGTATATACTTTGATAGCGTATTTTTCCCATTCTTCTGTTCCTAGATGAGACTCAGGATTCAGAAAGAAGGCTGAAATTGTGATGTTACATTGCCAATATTTTTGACTGACCAATTAAATATGCATTAGAGGGCACGATTTTCAGAAAGAACTGAATACTCATCCTTGTAAGATTAATATTCCTTTTACATGGCCTAAATGCCCCTAAGGTCAATAGCGACCTGTCAAGGGACTCTGTGGAACATGAGGAAACTGAATCCAGATCTTCTGAAATTGATGGTAACAGCTTAAATAAGATTGGATTTAAAACAACTGATAACTGCATGATTTCCAGTAACATTCAGTAAGCAGAGTCTTGGATTTTTAGACTTATTAAATCAGTTTATTTTTCCACTTGAAGCTCCTGGCTTTTAAAACAAAACGAACAAGCTAAGTTCTGTTCGTCTTTCACTAAACTTACATCAGAGAATGCAGACATGGGTCCATTAGGTCCAAGTTGTGTTTCCAATGTGTTTCACCAGAGGCTGTAAACGGCAAACTATGAAAACTGTATTCTATTTAGGACTAAAGTGTACTTTCTGTTTGGTAAAAAAGCTGTCACTGAACTGTTTACATACATTTATTATCCACAGAATTATTGCTATTATGTAAACAGTATCCTAAAGCACTGCTTTAATGAACTGATTACAAAACAGCGTTATTTTCAGCTAATGCATTAGTACTATTTTTAAAAAATGGCCTGAGTCCTAATTCTCCCTTACATTAGCACAGTAACTACTTGACAGAGGACAGGATGAAAAGTGTAGAATGTACCACAGTGCATCTCAGACCAGGCACTGACTGTTGAGGCATCTCCACTTCCATACAGCAAGGCGGGTGATGCAG
Organism: Larus michahellis; assembly: GCF_964199755.1. NCBI lineage: Eukaryota > Metazoa > Chordata > Aves > Charadriiformes > Laridae > Larus > Larus michahellis. The sequence goes on along the minus strand of NC_133896.1, from coordinate 89,692,545 downwards.
TGTGTTGCACACCTAACACCAACAGAAGCAGTTTGGAGAAAAAGGCCTACTGACACTTTTGGGCATGCTGGATCCTAAAGCTGGAGCGACACTAGTAAATAAAACACACCAGGGCCTGTTCTCAGGGAGGACACATGGGACAGCCGAACCCACATCCACACAGATCGATTTCCCAAAACAAGGCAGCCTCATCCACAGCCTCCTGGGAACAGTCTCTGGCTCCAGCTACCTCCTACACTATGCTGAGGAATGCACTGTCTCGGGGAGAGCAAAACTGTCAGGGAATGTGCTAGCAAGAAAATCACATGGATGACAGCCTGTGGGAGCCTCTGTCTGGTGTACTAGTTTACTAGTGTAGCCACGGTGAAGCAGATAACCGGATTGTCTATGATGCCTACTTTAGACTTTATGAGACCAAAAGAAAAATAGCTCAGGAGTCACATACACATTGCATCTAACCCATGGCTACCCCAATCTGTCCCAGCAGGCACAAGGCAAAGGCCTCTTGCTGAGGACAGCTGAGGCAAAAAGTGTTTGCTTTCTATGCCTCTTAATAAGCCACAATATCTTCATATGCACCACAGCAAGGACAGGTAAGTAGTATACAAACAGCTCTAAGAACTATGAGTCAGGTCCACAGATTGCTCAAAACCTAGGGATTGAAAACAACAAGCCACGAGTTTGTCGTTATTTGCCTTCTGATTGATGAGTCGTGATTTGTGTCTTCATGCTTGTCTCTACATCCATCATTTCATCATATCTAGGTGTCCCAGATTTTTTTAGAGGTCCTTCACTGACAGCTGATATTGGCTGGTAACTGATATTTCTTGGTACCAGACATTCAAAGTGGAAAGTATTTTACTCTTCTCTTTAAGCCTTAGCTGGGCTAGTAAAATATGCCCATGTCTATGGATGCTCATCATGTCTGCACCAGATGTCACCACCAATGGAGCAGTTTGTGTGTAGTTACTCAAATTCACTTAAAATTAAATCAGCCAAATTAGCTTAAGGAGTTTCTATTTTTGGTATCAGCTCACCTAGTAAATTTTGACTGGGACAAACTAGAATGCATCCACTCAAAATACTCTGCGTGTGGTTCTTTAAGAGAAATGAAAAACAGCAGGCTAAGGACGCTAACAACCTGCACTAGTGCAGATGCTTTTAAAAGAAGACATCAACCCATACCCTTAGATTATTTCTCTCTTTCAATTTCTAGTCACCAAACATGCTCCCATGGTACAAGACAGCACGACAGCTATCATGCTAAAACAAAAAGAAAAAAATGTATAGTGTAACATGTCAGGAACACAAAAAGATAACAGATAAACTTGCTTGCTCCCTTACCAACTCTCTGACAGAATGACATCCCTTTTCACCTTTACCACACTTATTCAAGGTTCACTGGGTCAACTCAGTATATTCAGTTGTTATCTTCTTTCCCCAGGCTCCTCCCTCGGATGGGCATCCTCATGACCCAATTCAGAGACACCATGCCTTGCATGACAATAGGGCAAGCACATAGGATCATGCAGTCACACCAAAGGGCTGGCCAACAGGACAGTAATTCACAGGCGAAGAGTACTTTTATTGGTTAATATATGCTACAGGGTAGATTCTGTATCAAACACCTGAAAAATGTCTGACAAACTTTGGCCATGTAAACTAACAATGGTACCTCCTCACAGCAATGGGCAAAAGGTGCATTAGCAAATTTTCAAACCTCACCTCCTCTCTAGAGCATACATAAGAAGGTTCACACCCTTACCCTAATCTTACCTCAATTACATACTTCCTTCCTGCTTCCTCTGGCAGTCCTATTCTCCCGACCTTTTAGAGTCCATATCAAAAACACGCCCAAATTGCATCACACATTACCCCAGCAGGAGCTTACTTCATCTCCAATAGAAAGTCCCCCCACTGTGTCTAATTTCCCTTCATTTTCATACCGGTGACACAACACTGTACCAAGGATAGCAATGCAGAGAAGAACTTTGCTGTAATCACAAGCTTTTTTTTTTTTTTTTTTAAAATCACTCTCAAGGACTCCATTATGTTGAAGAAAAGTGCACAATGACCCTTAGCGCCACTGATTTCTAGGACAACTATATCACTTTCTGTGTTCTGTTCTACAGAGTCGTAATATGGTCTGTGGCTAAACGCAGAGACTTGTAGAGAGCTCTGATGATTGAAATAGGATGAGAAAGCAGGGGACAACAGGGCACCTGTATTAGAAACCTGTGTTGAGGCAGTTCTCATACCCTTTGCTGTGAACATGTTCCTCTCCCCATATGGTAAGCCTGTTTCAGAGGATGTCTGTCACTACTCAAAATGCAATGCTATGCCCCAGTTTCAATCCCTTCCAGGAAAATTGTCAGGCAAAACCTGCCTACACGTTAATGTGCATTTGCATATATTAGGTGGTTAAATTGCAAGAAGGCAGCACACAAATAGTATAATGCAAAACAACTGCAGTTAAGAGTTATGCATGATGAAAAAAAGCAGCATATTTTTGTTTCAGAATTTCAAGAAACACTCTTTACTATCCATGAAACTATGCAGCCTGTTTAGTCAGCTATTGGTTGTCTTGGTTGTCTAAGATCGGGGAGTAAAGCATTTTATTTCAAACAGAATCCCCTTCAAATTATAGCTGCCCTAAACAAAAACAGTCTTTGCAAGGTACCTGTGCCACGACTCATATTTAGCACACAGTCATTCCCTCTGCCAGCTGAATTGGAGTTTTAGGCAAACTACAGTCATTTCTACTCTATTTCTGTTGTGGCTCTTCAGAATTAGAAATGGAAATAGATCTAATTGGGAGTATAAAAGGCAATCGGCCAATCTATATCATCATGGGTTTTCTCAGTATTGCAGCAAAATCCTTGAAGAGAACATTCTATTTCTGATAGAAAGCTCTGGTGATCCAACAGAAGCACTGACATTGATCATTATTCATGTGCACTTCAGCTATGTATGGACAGAGCAATCCAATTTTAGCAATGCCTGTAGCTGTTCTGTGTTACTTGGGTAGCCCTGATCAGCAGCAAACAGGCTTTTAACTGGATGGTTAACAGTTTATGATTGCCTTGCACTGCAAACAGCCAACATACTGCCAAATCTGGGCTGCTGCACGTATAGTCAGTGTGTGTCTTCTGAACAGGATTCCCATCTCACCTGCTTCACGCTTGTCTCATTTTGTTGGCTTAGATGAATTTATTACTCATGCAGTGAATGCAGTGAAGGGCTAATTCAGCACCATTATCTATATTTCATATGGTGATCTAATGTCGTTATACACCATCTAGAACTTGCAGCCTTATAAGGGATGATGGCCTTTACATCCTGCACTATAAAAAGCAGGTGGGTTAAGGCATGTGAAATCAGCTTGCATTTTTTAAATTAAAGATGGATTTTGGCCTTTACTGACAAAAATCCCTCCTCAGTTGCTTCTGCAGTGCTCTTCCTTTTACTTTTTATCCTTTATTATCTCAGTCACTGCCTCAGACTTGACTAGCTAAACCTCCCCTACGCACTTTCAGCTCCGTGATACGCTTCCTTCCTAACACTCCTCAGTACCCCTTCACTCCCCTCACAGTGGCTTTCCTACGCCTACAGCCCAGTTTGGCTGAGATGTTATAATGATGGATTGTTTCCTCTGCCATGCTGTTTTGTCAGCATGCACCCACAGCAAAACACTTCTCTTGCTTCTGAATCTGCAGTGTATTACAGGATTAACACATGACATAAGTGGTTTATTTCTTTTGTAAGAGTCTGTAAAAGACTTTGTTATACAGAACCATAATTATTTCAGCTCTTGTGCCCCACCTTCCTGGATTCTCCAAGGTGTTGCAGAAACCCTGAACAGGGTCAAAGTAATAAGATGCCGGGTTCTTCACTTGATTAATCCTCTGTTCATTGCTCCCTCCCACTGAGGGGACAAACACATTCCTACATACCAGCATTACTATGTACTCAGCTTTAATATCTAGATGCTTAATTCAATTTGAACCATAATTTGCTAGTTTCTCTATAAAAATATAGATGGTAAGTGACACCCTTTGTCCAAGAGAATGCCTTGGCATTATACATGAAAAATTCTGGTAAAGAAATACATCCACATGCCTCCAGTGGAAAATGTAGACAACAAGATTACATGATTTACCTAAGGTCACAGAATCTCTAGCCAAAAAGTCCTATCACATGCCCAGCGTACCAAACCTCGCATCACTTCTAAAGCAGCACTGATGGGACAATACAGGGGGTAGTTCCTTTCCCTGAGCATAGTGTGAATGAATCCCTACTGTACCTAACAAGAAAAAAGTCTTCATTTAATAAAAGACTGCATAATAAGAATGAAAAATGATGTGTGCTTAATCTAATTCAAGCGTTTTGCTTGCTTTCATTAATATCTTCACTATGAAGGATGAACATTAACATGAAATGAGAAAGACTGGCTGTTGCGTTTGGCTGATTTACATAATTTTCTAATTCTTCACTCTTTGAGGTTGTTATCATCTAAACCAGACAACAGTGATTTCATATGTCCAGAATACACTTTTTACACAGGGTAAAAGATTTTTTCCTTTTTTTTTTTTTTTTCCCCCCTTGAGCCTGCTTTCAAAAAGCAAGTTGCTTGAGTTTTGCACTGCTTCACAGCAGGGAAGCAATTATGCTACATTTGCAAAAGACCTAGTGAAACCTATTAGGTAGCTGGAGAATTCTTTCTCTTTTGAACCATTGTTCTGTCTCTAGTAACATCTCTTCACTGGTTTGATAAAAGGCTCATGAGAGAAACACCGCTAGCTAGATAACAAAAACAAGCTTTCCTGAACAACAGGTTTTTCTTCGCCACCTTTATTACCTGTTTGAGATACATAAGGACCTATTCAATTCTACTTCCACTGAAACGGACTCAAATGCATCAGTGGCAAACTTAACATTGTCTTCCATTACTTATTATTTGACGCTTTTATTTATCATTTCTTTGCCTACCAGTATTTAAGACTGAGTCAATACCAGAAGGTATTTTGAGCTACACATAAATAAAACAAAAGATAGATCCATTTCAAAAGGACTTACAAAATACAGGAACCCAGTGGCCTTAACCCCTACAAACACTTGTCCACAGGTGTTATTTTCTGCACCTGAGTGGTCCTCAGTGGAGTGCGTTTAAGCAGCATTTACTCTTCTAATTGGTAGAAGGAACATGACTTCTGTCACCAACAGCATGAAATCAGCTTCAAATATGGACCCCGTACACCAGTCCTTAAAAGGACATCACACAAAGCATACCTCCATCACTCAATGCAGTTTGCTGTTCCCTTTCTGTTTGTGTAAGAAGTCCATTCTTTCTGGCCAGCTGGTATAAGAACTGATGCACATTATCACACTAAAACAGAACGATACCTGAGCTTCATAAATTACTTAAGATAAACAAACCAAGTAACTGCGATATTATTGTAAAAGAGAAAAAGTTAAATACCATATTCACTTTTAAAGACATTAACTAACTTGTTCATCCACGTTTGTGAAACTAACAGAGGTTTCCTATCTTTCCAGGTCACAGGGAAGAGCCTGTAAGCGTGCACAGAATTGCCTCAAAAAACAGAGGTCAAAGGAAAAGAATCCCAAATGTATTTGGTGTAAAAATTTCTAGATTTTTGAGAGAACCTCATGATTTCTTGAGGCATGCCTCTGGGCCAGTAACATTTGCATTCATTCTTTAAATGAAAATGTATTAAGCTCAAGCCACCAAAATCCTGCAGAAAGAACAGGACTATAAATCCAGAATAGCAGAATCTAGCTCTTTTGCAACTGCAAAACTGTTGTTAAAAAATAATACCAACCAAACTCTTGGGAGGAGTTCCATATGAGAACACTGGAAATTAAGGCAAGGCAAGGCAAGTAATTTAACACACAAACATTCAAGTGGATGCGCATGTTCCCTGAGGAGCCTTAGTTACAATGGATAAGGCCATCTCAGACTTGCCATTACAGGGGCAAACCTCTGCAATCCACCACAGCTGACTCGCATCACTGTGTCTGACAGCCCAGAAACTCCCACAGCTTGGGCACATCCTTGTTCAACCTTTCAGCCTGATTCTCCTCTCATGTATGACCGCACAAATCAGGACTGACTGTCAGCAGTGTTGGACCTATGCTTATCTGGGTAGGTGGGAAGAATCGAATTCCTTGTGCTCAGGCTTACCAGTCTGTCACATCATGTAGAGGCTAGTGGTACATGTTAGCCAGTTAGGCAGCAAACCAGGGCACCGAAAAAGTACAACTTACCAAGCCATAACTGGCGTATGCCAACAGGGAGGTAACAGAGGACACAGGCACAGTGATTCCCTGACATAATAATTAATGTAGCTCTGTGCAGACCTTTCACCTACTCACTGATTGCTACAGCAGGTAGCTGCAAATACGTCAGCTGGTGGGTTGGATGACCACAGACTGCTGGATGATCTTGCAAGCATAGGTCATGTGTAGCCACGTAATCTTAGTCAAGCAATAATACTCTTTATATTGAATAATAAGGGTATTATTGTGCAGTACAATAATGCATAAAGAACCAGAAATCAACCTTGCCGGTAAATACAACATCCCTGCCAAGACAATTTTATAGTCTGAAGAAAAAGTGAAGTATAGGATTGCACAAGACAAACAAAGCAAGATTTCACACAAGGGATAGTCATTTGGCACATTTTCTTTGTGATATATTTCTTAAATCAAGACATTTTGCCAATATGTTTTTATAAAATGGTCCCACAGACAACCAAGACCGATTGGAAGGTTGAGGGGAAGAAGTCAGAGGGAAGAAATCCTTTAATCATTTTCACAGACAAAGAAAAACTACATGTGTCTACATCCCCAATGGTTCAAGTATCCCATCGCCTGAGTGTAGTAACTTTTGAGTGCTGAGTCTGATTCGAAGAACATTCTAGATGTTCATGAGCAGAAGTCTATTAATTTTAGTGAAGAATCACACAAGAAAAGTGGGGTTTACATGATACCCTCTGTATCTGGTTCACAGCCCAGCAGCTGATTGCCACTACAGTAATGGTCAATGGACCAAAAAACTGTTTCCCCATAACAGAATAAAAACCTGGGGGACATAGTGTCCCTGGCATGAAAAGAGTAACAGGAATTATGGTACAAGGGAAACGGACCATAGAAGGATGCAGACAGAGCACCTGACAGGTGGCAGAGAATGGGGAAAGACATGATGAACAGAGCTCCTCCCATCAGTCAGGGAAGGGACTAGGGCATACAGGTGTTCCAGCAAGAGGTGGTGTTTGATTCAGGAGTGCTGGAAATAGCAGAGGATAAGAGAGTGGTATGCACGCAGTGGGAGAGGCACACAGGAGGTGACAGAAAACTCATAGCGCATGCAATGCACTTTACCAACAGATACACTGAGAAGTATGACCTTCTTCGGTACGTACAGAATCTTTTAAGCAAACAAAATAATGGACAACTCAATTTAACTTTCTCTGCTTGATTTCATACAACACTGGAAGTAAGTGTTAAAGAATTTGAAAGAGGAGAATTCAATGAAGGTACACAAAGGAAAACTGTTCTTGAACTGATCTGCAAATTCACTGTTGGCACTTCATTAAGCCAAAGGCCTAGAGTCAGCCATCATATTCCCTACAAGCTAATAGGTAGTTATAAAAATCCAGTGCTGCAAGGAAAATCCAGAATGTGACCTATAAAAAAACTAACACACCCAGACAGGTAGAGGCCATATCCAGCACTTGCTCTTCTGACCTGTTGCTGGGCACTAAACACAAGAATTCTGGACTTGAAGCTGGTATTTGCCCAACAACTGACATTTTCCCACACAAAATTATTTGGCAAAATAATCAACATGGGAGAGACAGCTTCATTATTAACGTAAATAGCTCACTTTCTCAAATTACCAATTTTGCAAAAGGCATTAATTTGTGGGCTTTGACCCAAGAATGCAAAACGCACATTCATTCAGAACAGATACAAGATGGTATTAAGAGAGCTACTGCACACCACTTGAGACTAAAGCAAATGGACAGATCATGTACAGTCAGGGGTTAGTATCATAAGACACAGCAAAATACTAAGTTAACCTGGACTCAATACTATACTTTAGGGACTGATTTAATTCTACTGAAACTGTTGACCTTAACAGACAGCTAATCTAGCTCTTGGCATGGTGACTGAGGGAATACCATGAAAGAATTTGCTTATTAATTCTGTAATTTAAGTTCATAGAGAAGAATTTTAATTTTCGAGAAGGATACAAAAAGCCCACCGTATGAGAGGGTTCAAGGAAAGCTGTGACAGAAGCACAGTATTTCCTATAAACGTTGCATTTGTGTCTTATCTGTAAAGCAATCTGTTGCATGAGCTCCTATTATTTAATGCTATAGAGAACGGTATTCCATTTTACATTGGCAGCTACTGTAAATCTCATTGCCTCCCATTCAGCCTACCCATTCTGTACTACAGTTACATGAAAGATGAAACTTGTGATTTCATTTCAAGAGTAGTAGTACACCTGACTTTAAATTATGCACCATGATAAAAAGGTTTTCTGTAATTACAGTTCTACTATATACACATGCATAAGCGTATATGCACATTCACATATTTACATGTCTAAAGGAGTCTCTGGGTTTCAGGCATAAGCTTCTCCTAGTCCAGCAGCTCCCAAAAGCTGTTACCATTGATTGGACACAGGTGTTAAGAATAATTCAAGATATAAGGAGTATCAGTTTTTAGGTATCCATCAGTGGAAATCACATTAAAGCAGATTCATTTTCCATTAGGCTTATTACATTATTCCCAGTAAAGCCACTAACATATTCAATTTTCTACCATTATTGGACGAGCTTTTTCTGGGGTCACTCCCAATTTACCAATATCTGTAACTATTTCCAAGCACTATCTTCATTTCATATGTTTAGACTTGTATTGTCTGGTCTTGCAGAGTATCACGTCTTCAAAATGGCACACATACCACTTCATCAGTCCCTAGCATTACTGAACCAGCCCCAACCCTATAAGCCACTTGTGTATTTTCTTCACTAGATAAACCAACATATGGTCAACAGCCACTGATGGAGCCTTCTGCTATTAGATTGTAACATAGGGCTCAGTAAGAACTAGAAGCTCCGGCCTCTCACACATCCAGCAGAAGGCCTTGTTTGTATGTTTTCCACAGTTTGAGCAGATGGGGAGCTGGTGAAACGCTGAACACAACTGATTTCCTGAAGAACAACAAAAAAGTTTTCCATTTAACCTATCTGACATTGGTGCATTTTTCTTTTCCTAAAATTCTGTCGTCAAAAACATGCTTGCTATTTTGTTCAAACATAATTTATTAACAGAAGCTAGCCAAGTGACCCCAACCACGTTTTATCTTTATAGATTACAAGTGAGCCAAAGTATTTCACCCCAAATAATTACATTTTGTGTATGAAATCTGCTTTGTAAACTTACTTTTTTGATTACAGCAACATTATGAAAATTCTGATTAGCTCCAGTAAGCAGAAAAATCTTTGTCAATGCTACTGATAGACGGGAAGACGAAGTTGTAGTTAAGGTAATGCAGAGGACCTTGGGGTTCTGGATTCCATTTCTGGCTTTACTGTAGACTTCCTGCATGACCTTCGCTAAATCAATAGGAACCATATTAAAGCACCCTAATTTCTACTGATATGCCTGTCTATAGCCAGCAGACCCCTTTGATAATTGATTCCCCAGCCCTAAACAAGGTACTGAGCTGTAAGCCACATAGGATGAGCTGACAAAACAAGTTCCAAGAGTCTCAGTAGACTTCAGGCCACCTAAAGCTGGACCTTGCAGACATTTTTATTATCTAGAGCCTACTCCCATGACAAGGACATCAGACTCCTCGAGATCTATGTATTCTCTCTCCTGCTAAGTAAAATGCTACGGCACCTATTTTGATCCCAAAGCTGATCCCCCCAGCTCTTCCACACACAACACTGTACCTTTAGTTTTGGCGCCCCAGTTCTCAATCTTCCCCTTCCTTCTTCCACAGTGCCTGATAGTAAATCCCCTTGTAGTACACACTGCCACTAACTTTGTAAGTGCACAGTTCCCTGTCACTGGCCTCAGTGGGGGCCCCAAGAGACTTAATATGATTTTGCTATTCTCACAAAATAATAGCAAATTTAAATACGATTATGCAAGCTGGCTTTACACGGCCAACTGTATAGCCATCAAAACTAAGCTATTGCCAGATGACATATTAGTTATATTGTGCCTGGCTGCTGGAAACAGAAGTTAGCTGAGCATATTTAACGATCCACCAATATGAAGTTGGGGTGCTGTACTAACACAGGAACATTGTAAACCCAGATTCACAAAACTGAAATCTTAAAAGTGAAAGAATTAAAGAGTGTTCTTGCTGCATGCTATGAATCTTTAAGAAAACAGTTTAAAAGAACAATAAAGATGCAGCTATCTGCTCCTAATCCTAGCATTTTAGGGGCCATCCATCTACATACTATCCCTTATCTAATGTATGCATCTATCAAGCTCTAGCCCGTCTTCAACAGCCGAAAAACCACAAATACTTGAAACTGCTTGAGAAATGACAACGTAATAGATGCTGCATTGTAGAAAGCGTGTGTTTGAAGCTGCACACCAAGAAATAGAAAGATGTTCACCGTTCATACAAAAAACAATGAAGTAAGTTAGAAACCTACAATACTGAAGCATCATTTTACAAGGGTATTTACAGAGCTAATATCTGCTATCTCCAGTGGACTTTGAATTTTCTAGAAAAAGATCATCTTATTGCCCGGAAAAAAGTCACTCAAGAAAGAGTCTACCCACCCCTGCTCACTTCTGGTTTTATCAGGTGCGTTACAAAGCTACCATATTGTCTGCCTCTCTGCAGGCAGCATTTTATCCATGTTAATTCTGTTTGAACCTTTTCGCTTGGAAACGGAGAGGATAAGAAACTGAGACACAGGGTATTAAAAACAGACATCCGAAAGGTATAAAGCGGCCAAACGACGCATTTTCTGGAGAAACGCACACTTATCCTGCAAACAGGAGATATTTCTGGTAATTTAGGCAGTGCAGCGAGAGCGTACTTTTGAGCACATGTTCTCCCAGAACGATCTGGGCGGCCTCCTCGGGAGCATAATACGGCGCTCTGCGGAGCTGACAGCAAACCTGTATGTCACATTAGAAATCTGTATGCACGCTACATACGTTCCCGCTTTTCTACACGTACGCTGAGCGAGATCTCCCTTGCCTGGAGCAGCATCTTTACCCCCGAGCAGTTCAGCTGGCTGGCACCGGCCGCCACCAGCAGCAGCGCCTGGCGCTGACTCGTATCTAAACTCAGTGGGTAGCCACAAGGCCAGGGAGCTGCACGCCCCACCCGCGCCGAGCAAGTGCCCTCAGCTCGGAGGGCCTCCAGGAGCCACCGGCCTGAAGGGCAGCCCCTCTCCGCAGAGGGGAGGGTGCAGGCCTCGCCCCGGCCTTCCGCGGGGGCGCACCGCCCGCCGGGCGGGGAAGGCGGCCGCGGGGCCGGGACCGAGGGGGTGCCTCTCGCCTCTCCCGGTGCCAGCTGCCCCGTCAGCGAGGAGGGGGGAGAGGAGAGGCCGCCCCCGCCAACTCCCCAGCGCCAGCCCCAGCCCCGGCGGGGGAGGGAAGGGCGGGGGGAAGGAGGGAAGAAAGGGGAGGGTGCCCGCCTACCTGATTTGGGGTAGGTGACAATCCAGACGTCGCTGTCCCTCACCGGGAAATTGGCGATCTCCTCCATCTTGCCCCGGCAGAAGGGCGGCAGCCGCACCCCATTGTACTCGAAGTACTTGCTCTCGAACTCCCCCGGCGTGCTGGGGGTCTCGGCCTCGCTTTCCGCCATCCTCTTCCCTGCCGGGGGCGGCGGCGGGGAAGGAAGGGGCGAGGTGTGCGTTCCGGCGGGCGAGCGGCGGGCGCGACGCGGTAGCCCCGGCACGCCCCCACGCACGCACCGGGAACGGGGCGGAGTGGGGGGGGAGGCCGCGTAACGCCGCGCCGGGTGATGTCATGCGCGGCACCCGCAGCGCGCGGCGCCAACGGCCGGTAACAGTCGGCCGGTAACGGTCGGCCCGCCGCAGCGCCCGCCCGGCGGGGAGAGGGGCTGAGGGGAGGGGAGGACAGCCGGCTGTCCTCCCCTCCCCTCAGCCCCTCTCCCCGCCGGGCGGGCCGCCTCACGCACAGGGAGGACCTGCCTTCCCCGCTTTCTCCTCAGAGCTCAGCCCTCCGTGCTGCGGCAGCGGCCCCGGGCACTGTTCCATTGCCAAGGCCCGGCCTCAAAGAGGGCAGAGAGTGGCTGGGGGAGGTGTGCGGATGAGGGGGATGAGCAGCAGCAGCAGCAGTAGTCAGGTGCTTCAGGGAGTCGTTGCGGTCCTTGCGCTGAACCCAAGCACAATGCATAGGTGGGTAAAGGAGTAAAGAAGGGGGCATACCCCCACCTTTTTTAGCAAGAGAGATTGTTCCCTCCTTGCAGGTTTTTTTTACACAATAAACCCTTTATACTGGTTCCCTCTTCCTAATCTCTTGGATGCCACCTCTCTGTATCTAATAAGGTAGCAGCTTTCATGACAGCATGGGGCACCTTGCAGGTGGGCTCAGGCCTCAGCACCCAGTCCATCCCCTGCCAATTCTAACTTGCTCCCTGGCGTTCCCAGGCTGGTATCAGAACTGACTCATTAACTTACCATGCTTGGTAGTTATTAGGCAGCAGAAACTACCCCTATCCCAACACTGCTGGGGGCTAGTTAGTGGGGGCACAGCCCTGCCCATACCGTAGCCGCTGTCTGCTCATCCCTCCTATTAGAGCAGCTCCAATCCCACTGCTCCCAGTAGCACAAATAAGAGAGAGCTGGGGCAGAACTCAAATAGCACTTCTAGATGGGCTTATGGACAAGACAGACCAGGTGCTGCTGTTCAGCATATTTAAGGCCTATTGGTGTCTGATGGGAAGGTATAAAAGCTCTTAACTTCCCTTAATACCTGTTTATGCTACAGAAACGAAGACTGTTTTGGCTGTTTGGTCTAGCATGAATGAAAAGCTGCTAGCAGCAGTTCAACAAAATTAAGACTTCTGTTAGTTCCAAAAAGGTTTGTGAAGAGTTTTGGTTTAATTTACTCTTATTAGCCTTTTAATGACTGATTTTTTTTATGTTTAATTATGTATGTTTCTGTAACAGTCCTAAAATATAATGGAAGCTCTTTGAAAGCTTCAGATACAAAGTGTCTGTAACAATGTGCATTTGAAAGAAAGAAAATAAGCATATAAAGCAGTAAAGCAAGGGAAGAGGGTACAACGATTTGGAAAATACATATCTCTAACTACTAGAGAGTAAATAATAGCTAATTTCAATTGAGATTACTGAATTGTGAACAGCAACTAGCTGGAGGTTGTGTGTCCTGTCAAACTGTCCCTCCTATGGGAGCAACCTCATGAAAAGCAACAGCGCAAACAGCTGAGGGCAGTCTGCTTTCAGCCTTTATAATTCCATCTACCAACATATATAAATCAACACTTTTACTGCAGTTTACTTACATTTGTTCATATTAATAGTAAACTGCAGATACTAAAATTATGGTTAGAGTAGATAGGAAAGTCCACCAAAAATTAAAATCAAATTATTGTTTCATTGAATTAAAATGGTTTGCAGGGAATATGTTAGGGGAAAAAAAAAACCCCAAACCTAAAAACCAACCTTAGAGAGAAAAATTCATCCAAGTCAGTGGCTGACTAGTAAGACTTGCCCTAATTATGGCAATAATAATGCAGGTTCAAGTTCCTGTGATACTAAGTTTAGTTTTGAGCCTGCTTCTTCAAGATGCTGAAATCAGAATTATCTGTTGACATCTAAAAGAACTTTCCCAATTTAAAAAAAAAATTGATAAAAAGGGACTTGACAAGAATAATGGGCAGCTGAGCAGTTGGTATTCTATATTTTAAGATAATATTGTAAACTCAGAAGCAACTGACATTCTGGCACCAGTGCCTGTTCATTTCTTTCCTATGGTGTTTTAAATGGTCTGATTTCTTCTTTTCCTTACTTAAAAAAATTACAATTTTCTATGTAGAGTTGTGTGGTTTTCTAGCCAGCCTTTGAGGTGAAACTCATTAGATGTTTCTGATGATTAAAAACATTAAGCTATATTAGTAATAGATAACATTAAAATCCAACAAAATGGGCAGACTTGAATTATAGTCTCTGTTACTTTTTAGTTTTTAAATTTCTAACTTATTCAGGCATGGCCTTTGCTCCATACATCAAATGGAAAGAGCCATATTGACAACAGAAGAACCTCTGTTTCTGTTTTCTCTTTAATAGAGTTGTACAAATGTGTCTCAGCATGGAATATCAGCTTCTGTAGAGCAAAAAGCCAGGAAGGCATTACCACAAGGGACATAACAATAATTGGAGCTACCTCTTTAGCAATGGATGCTTTCACTTACCTTATGATGTTTCAAATCAAAGAGCAATTGGAGCCCAATGTGGCTGAGAAACCAGGTGTCCTGGATTAACTGCATTTGGAAAGATCATCCCTGTGTTACAGGTGCAGTAAATCCTAATGTAGGGATGTTGGACCTGTAGTGCACAAATTGCACAGCTGATGTATAGATGTAGATATTAAGCATATGGTATTTACTGTATGCATGCAGATCACTGGCCTAGTGCTTACTCAGATCTGATATATCTGAGACACATCAGATTTGCTGGGAATTCAAAGACAGCTGAATTACAAAATGCACGAAAGCCATTTGTTTAGGAATTCCATGTGAAATAAGACTATAATCAGTATGTTGTGCTCAGAGGCAGTGCATCATTCACCAACAGGGTAGTCAACAACAAAAGTGGTGAAGCTCGTAGACCATCGTTCAGTTTCCAAAGGGTATATGCAAACAACCTGAGGATGATCCAGTATTAGAGCTAAATACAAATCAAGTAGCAGATGAACCACCCTGGAATGTTTCACTTACCTTCCAACTAGAGAGGAGGAGTTGTGGAGGGAATCAGAATATATAGCCTTCAAAGTAATTTTCAGTAGATTGTTTTTTTGCTTAAAAGAAAAATTTTAGCAGTATCTCGGTCTATTTGAATGTTTTTCCAGCTTCTTCAGTAACACTTAGACCATTCTGTAATGTAACTGATCCCAGAATGTATAGCTATTCAGTGTCCCCATGAAGTAGCAGAAAGAAATGTAGGTAAAAACGTTTGGGTTCTCTCACAATGATGTAAACTGGTTCCAACTTCACAGAAGTCACTAGACTTCCCCTCTGTATAAAATTTGGGTAAGACATGGGAAAAGATGATCTTAGAAAAAGAATGAAATGCTGACCTTAGGAAAATGTTGTCACTTTAAGATCTGTGAAAGTAGGTTTTAACACTGGAAACAGCCTGTCTGTTCCTCTCCTGTTTGGGTATGTCTGTATTTCTGTGGTCTGTTACTACAAAAAGTGCTCCTATACCTTTGTACTGAAGAGTCAGAAGGTGTCTCCTTGTCTTTGCTGTCAGATGTGCCTACTTATTACCTGAAGATGCTGTAAAGAATGTCCTTGTCTTGAGATGTGTTGTGATTTTGGCTGGGATAGAGTTAACTTTCTTCCTAGTAGCTGGTATAGTGCTGTGGTTTGGATTTAGTATGAGAATAATGTCAATAACATGCGGATGTTTTAGTTGTTGCTAAGCAGAGCTTATACTAAGTCAAGGACTTTTCAGCTTCTCATACTGCCTTGCCAGTGAGGAAGCCGGAAGTGTACAAGGAGCTGGGAGGGGGCACAGCAAGGACAGCTGACCCAAACTGGCCAAAGGGATATTCCATACCATATGATGTCATGCTCAGTATATAAACTGGGGGGGCAGCCACTGCTCAGGCACTGGCTGGGCATCAGTCAGCGGGTGGTGAGCAATTGCATTGTGCATCACTTGTTTTGTATATTTTATTATTATAATCTTTTCCTTTGCTGTCCTATCAAACTGTCTTTATCTCAACCCATGATTTTTACTTTTTTTTTCTGTTGTTCTCCCCATCACACTGGGGGCAGGGAGGGTAAACGAGTGGCTGTGTAGTGTTTAGTTGTTGGCTGGGCTTAAACCACAACAACGTGTGCATACTGTTGCACACACAAAAGTGGGGTTTCAGCTTTCAAAATCTTATCTCATGAGAAAAGATACATCTGGTAATGTTTTATCTTACCTTTTTATTAAACCATTGTAACAACAACCTGTGTCAAGGTTGGAGGGGCATATTCAGAGGAAGATAGACTTGTTGGGGTGCCAACTGCAGACGTGAAATCTGTAAATGCTACCATGAGTATTGCATGAAGCTGGCGTAGTGATACCCTAACAGCAGCATGTGATATTGTATTAATGCAGTAAACAGCTGTGCAGTAGATTGGTGTTTATAAAACACTGCTGTCTGCTAGTGGTTTATGTTTGTTCAGTGTGTACACATGATCTTTCAGGAGTGTTTCTTACTGACTCGGCCCAAATATGAGCCATATCTGTGAGGTCTGAGCACATGATCCTAACACAGTATTTAATTCTCCTAGTGAATATGGCTTAGGATCAAGCCATCGATTGTCACTTGCCATCTTTTTTTTTTTTGTCTCTGCTACTTTTAACAGTATGAGGGATGGGTGCTCTGACCTCATAGCCGGGATGCTAATGAATCTGATCCCTTTTCTTCTAGGTTTTCTATGTAACCTTAACTAACACTGTCTCCCCATGCTTGAACTTCCACCTGTTAAAACAGTGCAAGTACTGTAATCCTCCTCACAAGGCTATCTGAAGAGAAGTCTCTTGCCTCTCATTACCCAAGCACAATAATCAAGCTCTTTCTAGGAGCGAGATTGATGCAAATCATGATTTCTTTGATGTGATCCTGATCAATATGGTCAGAATGCAAAGGTTTTAATTTCTTGCTATATTATAATTAGTACTTGAAACAAGAGCTAGTTGCTCTGAGCCCAAGACTGCAGAAGACCCCTGTCCTGGTTTGAGTTCAACCACTCAGCAATGCAAATCAGTCAATGTGCCAACTCTGAGACAGGTCCTTACTGTATGATATTTTTCACAAACTTACAGTGCTTCTAAAATTATACTCTACAGCATTTCAAATTCAGTAGACTTGGATTATGAGTACCTGTAGACATAATGTATCACTTTTATTCTTAGCACTACATTTCCCAGCAGGCCATGTAGGGGAGAGACTTTCAGACAAGGTGAGTTTGCCTTACCAGCAGCATAAGGAAACATGTGGTCACTTTGCTGATGCATCATATACATTATGCATGCAATGAGGGCAGGAACATAAAAAGGCAAGTAACCAAAAATAATCAGCAAGCTGTGGTATCACTTCAAAGGAAAAACACAAGAGGTGCACCAATATTTTCAGTGAGTCAAAGCAAAGATTACATGAGAGGAAGATGAGCAGCAGATAAGTCAGCACTGCAGAATTGTGTTCCTGAGAGGTCAGAATTGCAATTTTGTAAACCCCTACCACAAATTGTGCAATGATAATTCCAACAGACAAGACAGTATGAGATACCTTGCATAACTCCATTAGCCACACTGTAAATATTTCCCCAATGGGTTGTAGATAGCTTTAGCTATCTGCATATTTGCATGTCCATTACATCCTCCCACAACTTTGATTTTTTTTTTTTGCTATTTTTAACTGCAACTTTTATTCAAAAAGAAGGGCTAATTTTTAATTGGGTGTAATTTTTATAGCATAACTGTTTATGGCTGTGACTGAGCCATAAGGAAAGAAAATTTCTAATTTAATCTGCCCTAGGTATCATTGGAAATGTTCACAATGTGGCCCTGTAGGCACGGTGCTGACCGTAGGGTACAGTACATAGGGTATCTGGATTCCAGTGCAAACTCTTGCTACTGCCATAGGTGAAGTTGGGTGAGTTACTTTGCCACCCTTTGCTTCAGCCACCCTGCATTTTAAAGGGGAGCACGGACAGTTGATCATATTTGTGTTCTTGGGAGAAAGCACAATTCAATATTGATATATAGCAATGCTATCAAGTAATTATCCTTATTAATGATTAGTCTTATGTTCATTATTTGTGTCATTATTAAAGTTGAAGACAAACAGTTTGGGGATAACTTAAATGGTCACTTAAGACAGGGGCACTGAAGGAAAATGATTGTTTCAAGGTGGTAATTAGTGTGGCTTTCACTGCATTCTTATAGTAACTATTTGTTAGTTTTCAGTGTGTTAGGAGAAGCAGACAACTGAGTGGCCTTCGGATATGCTAGTTTTATTATCTCTGCATAATAAAGGTTGTGCAGCTATCTCATCTAAAACTGGTTTATTTTTGAATGACGCTGTGCTTTGCAATGCCTACCCTTCAGGCACTTTTGTAAAACCATTCAGACACCTGATCAGCATCTCCTAGCAATTACAGCTTTATAAATCTGGCTTCAAATTTGGAAAAAAAAAAAGTGAAAAAGGAATTTAGCTACTATAGCTGTGCAGTCATTTTCACAATGAGGATGTAGATAGCAATAAAAGTTCATAGCAAAGAAAGGAGCTGCTCAGCTGGGCCTCTGAGGAGTGTCTGGAGTTGCTTTAATCATCAACAGGTGTTGATCATGGTTCTAGACTACTTAACACAGAAGGCAGTAAATATGCCCTCCTAGAGTATCTCTTACATGATTTCAGAAAGGTACAGAACAACAGTCTCTGCTATGCATTCGTTACAAAAATTGCCTCGCATCAACACAGAAAATCAAATGGATATGCACAGCTGTGAGGCAGCTTTCTGCCTCATTTACTAATGAATTTCTGGGAGAGGAAAGGCCAGAAGGAAGGGATTAGAGAGATTGAGGGGAAACCATTAAAAAAACATCTCTGCTACTGAGGTGTGAGCAAGCTAGAATGTCAGGGAAGGGACAGAAGGATCACAGAAAGGCAACATGAAGGTAGGCAGTCTAGGAAGAGTGGAAGTGCTTACCAGATAGTGGTGTGGAAGGATCTAGGTGCTGAAATGAATGTGGCAGGTTGCTTGAAAGAGTGGGTGATGGCTTGGCACTGAGTCTGCTGCAGTCAGGAGCATTAAAGGTCCCAGAAACATAAGACACAGAAATTGAGGGGAATGGGAAACCATACAAGGGGCCTAAAAGAAGGTAAGAGCAGATTTAGATAGTAATATGATTCACACTAAACTGCTCTGGATGTTGATTAGGACCTAAGATACAGACATTGAAGAATACATGAATTACATGAACCCTGTCAGTATGAATGTGGCTATTCACATACTTAAAATGACCATGTGCTTTATTGTATTGGTGTGTCAATAATAAAGGTGTTAAAATCTGCAAATTTTGAGTGGGAACGGATAGTAGTAATGTCATTAGTGGCACAACTGACACAATGTTCTGTGTGTTCATGCATGCATAAATCACATACATATGCACATAACTAGTTATCCACAGATTTGAATCAAGCTAGTTATGATAATCAAGAAAATACTCACTGTTGATCTCAGTCCTGACAGTTCCTCTGTCAAGTTGTTCTGTCTCTTCTGTTTGCATGTGAGCACATACTCATGACAGTTGTCAAAGTTAGACTCATTCTCAAAGGCACTCCCAGAGAATCCAGTATTGTGAGTTATATCACCTGAGCCTCAAAACATACACCTCAGGAAGTGTGATGAGAAAACCTTTATCAGGGACACTAAGCAACTGGCTCACATGGCTCTCACAAACGTGCCTGCTTCTTATTTTTAACTCCTGGAAGAGTCCTAGGTTAAGGACTGCCTTTGTTCTTGGTGAGACACTAAAGAGCAACAAAATGTGCGTATCGTGTAGATGGCCTAAGAACATAATTCTTACAGACTAGAATCAATGCAAAATCCTCCTTCTCTTTTGTCAGCATCTTTGGAGCAGGTGGTGCCTGATATATGTTACCTGTGAACTTGAGCTACAACAGTACTGTCATCCAACTCTGTCCTCAGCTGAACCTGTCTCATGAATTCTCAAGACAAAGTAGGCAGTACCATACATGATTTATCATACAGCTAGAGTGCTTCTTCTCAAACTTCAGAGGAAGCTTTGAATTTTTTTTCTGAGTTTGAAATTTGTCTCCTGAGCTGATTTCTAGTCACTTATTTGATTCCTAGGTGTGTGGTGGAGAAAGGGGAGTTTTAAGGGACTATTTCCTCTTCTGTAATTGTAGGCAGTCCAGGATAACAGCCTCTACGGAGTAAATATCCTGTACACCTACCAATTGCTGCTACTGCTGCAGCTGCTCTGAGGAAAAGGGGCTGCTAGATTTTAGCAGAATACTCAGCAGTGGGAAAGCATAGTGATAGGAATGAACTTGAAAAGGCAGAAGGAAGTGTGGTGACGCCTGCCTTGAGGAGGATAGTTACTCAAAGCATCAAAATGTCATTCCTGCTGCTCATGCTGTAGTAAGTACAAGTTGCAGGTGTGGACCACGATCTTGCTGCTTGGTTGAACGTGGAGCAAAGTAAGCCCCTGTGACAGTTATTCCAGACAGTGGTGCAGTAGCAGGCATATTCTGCTGAAAGGGAGGGAGATATTTTTTCATACAAGTGTTTGAGTAACATTTCTTGTTATGTAAATGGAGTGCAGACAGAATAGCTGTAAGCACTTGAGAAATTGCAGCCTAGACTTTCCTCATGTTTTGCTAAGGCTTCTTGTGTGTGTGGTGGCAGCTACTGTAGTATTCTTCAGGATATGTCGTCTTTCTGATCCTACCTGTGCACTCCCTGAAGGCTTGTGTGGCACAGGAAGGGAGAAGCCAGGCTCTTCCTCTATTCTTAACACAAAAAGTCTGTTCAGCAGAGAGTAGGAAGAGATGTGAGCAATGGCTACAGCATCACCTGTATGGATTGAGTAAGGCACAGGCAGAACAATCCTCAATTCCCCGAGGGTCACTACTGACTGAACCTTCCTTGTATATGAGACACCATGGCTGGTTCTGTGAGAACAGCAGTATTAATTCATAGTGGCCTGATCGTACCTAAGTGTCTGTAATGGAGATTTTAAAAAGAACATATTACTACTGTGCATTATTATATGCCAGGCTTCAAGGCCACTCTGCCCTGCAAGTTCTGAAGTGATATACAAATGGAAGAGCAGGCTCTTTTAGTGGCACTTGCTGTATTTGGAAATGAAGTAGTTAATCTTTGAGCTTCCAAATCCATATTGCAAAGTTAAGAGACTTTTGGTTCCAGGTCACCTCCAGCTGCATCCTGATCCTAATACTTATAGCTAGCAATATGGTTCTTCAGAAAAACAGTCACAAGGACTATGGTACAGTATCTGCTGGCACGTGGCAGTATCATGAAAGCACCTGTGAATAGTTCAGATGTAATGTGTCTTCTGCAAATGGCTGCAGTCATCTCCTGTGGGTGGATCTCTAATGAGGATAGAGGTCACAATCTTTCAAGAGTATGTCATATGTTCAGGTGTAACATGACTTATCTTAACTAGACTCATTAATTAGGCTGGCAAATAGCTCTGTATGTTTTTCTTACACCGTATGTTATACCTTCAGTAGCAAGCCTACCCGTTTGCCAAATATAATTTGGAGCCTTTGGAATATAGTGACCTGCTATTACACCTAATTACCTTTATTATCATAGTTTAGGTACTGAGTGCTAAGAAAGCATAGATGCTGGGTTTAAAAAAAAAAAAAAAGCCAGCAAAACCATAAAACTGCAACTTAAATACTCGATCATGACTCTTATCTCACTAGTTTCTATGGGACTGATCATATGAATTAGGGATGTAGGCTTAGTCTCAAAAAAGAGAAACAATACAAATCTGATGTACTCCAGGAGAGAGAGTATTGTTCTGAAGTGTAAGCATGTGTATGGGAAATAGAGGTCTTAATTTCTAACCCCAGTTTTGCTCTGACTTACTTGACGTTCCCCCTCAAGTTCTTAAACCTCCCCTTTCTGTACTTATAAAATGTCGCAAATATGTGTCTTAGTGTCTCAGAGTCTTTATGACGGATTTACTAAAGCCTCCTCCTTTATAGCAGCCTCTTCTGAGCTAAATGTGAGAGTTTACCAAGTACCCAGTGCTGTGTTATTCCCACCACAAACTCCAGCTCACAATACTTCATACTTGTTCAGCCTTCTGCTACACAGCAGAGCAACTATGACTTTGCAAGACTAGTAAAACTTATTCCTTTTATTTGTCTTCTGCTGTAAGCTTAGTAACTCCACCACTAGAACATGTATGTGTGACCACCTAGTGAGATGAACAGTACAAATCCACCTGGGGAATAAATAGCTGATGCCCATACATTTAGTATAGTTTGTGTAAGACAGGAAGGGGCCATCAGAGTAATAGGAGAAATTAAGGCACAGGGGAGCTACTTTTATGACTTAGGAAATGACTGAGCAAAGACTCACTCCTAGCTGAGAGGCAGCTGCAATGAGCACATAATTAAAATCTTCTGTGGGAATGATATAGAGGAAATAAAATTTTGATCAGGCACTCACACAGAGAGGACAATTGCTAGGGAAAGCGGCTGTTAGATAGAAGCTATTGCCCAAAAAGTTCTGCATTGACAGACTTGGGAGTTTCTGACCTAGTACTGCAAGCTATTCTGGTTGTCTTGTACTTTGTGTGGCTTGTGCAGGAATCCACTCCAGGAGCAGAAGGCAAGGTGTCCGAGTCTGCCTGTGTTCAGACGCTATCTGAACCAACTACATTAAGCCTCAGAAATGTCTCATTTTCTCACAGATGAGCCTTTCTTGTGTTTACGCTGAAGGACCCTGAATGAGGGCCTGAGCAAACATAGATGAAAAAAATTTTGTGAGAAAGCTTCACGTGCTTTTCTTTTCCACTGCAATAGTCATTACCAGAGTCAGAATTGCTGTGTTTCAAAATGAATCCACTACTTATGTTTCATGTGGCAATATTTCCAGTGCTAGAGAATACACTTAATAGCAGTGTAACTCCAGGCAATTTTTAAAAAAGTGTACAATTTCCTGCACTGCAGTTTCAAACAATGAAATTTATATTCACAGACTGAAACTGCAGTGACTGATGCAACTTCAGATGCTTCTTTCTCTTTCAAGAGGGTGGTTTCCAATTGAGGGCTACAGCTGTAACTATGAGATATCATCCCTCGATACTAGAGACGCATTGAGCATAAACATAAACTGCATTGCTTTTCATCTCTCCTCCGTCACAGGGATGATGCAGTCTTGGATTTAAAGATGGATTTAAATGGGTTTTGGTTAAAAAAGGGCACCCCATAGCCTAAGTAAATAATATATGAAAGGAGAAAGCAAATAAACAGAAGAGAGAATGGTACTTTAGCTGTAATAGACTCTATTTTCCTGCCCAGTTCTAGGCACTACATGACCTAACCTTTGTAACTCTTGTTTAAACTATCCTTTAATTATACTGTTGCATTTGCAAAAGCCTGGCACGTGTTGAAGGGGGCTGTCAGAAGTTACCAAGAAATTCAGGCTGCTAGATTTTGAAAATCTGACCTGAAAGGGAGTGCTCCTTCTTGCACAACAAACTAAATCCATTTCTAGTTGTCCTGCCCCTGGCTTTTCTCCCACTTGATTTATATCAGCATTACGTTCCATGCTGTTATACGCAAATAAAACTGGAAAAAATAAGAAAAGAAAATTTGGCTTAATAGGCCTGAGTTTGGGATTGAGAAACCAGAACCCCTGTTGCCTGTGTATGCACCTTCCATCTACTGAGACTGTAAACTCTCTGTTGGTAATAGAGCTGCATTAATATGTGCTAGACTTGCTTTCTAGATTACTGCTGTTGGCATTACAAAGGAAAAACAGTAGGATTAAGCAAAGCAATACTGGACTACTTGTCACATATTTACTTGTAACTACTGTAACACCTTTCACTTTTTGCTCTATGACAGTTTATATCAGCTAAATACTTGAGCACTGTGTTTTTCCTCCTGTAAATGTCTAGGGATACATTGACCATTAGATCATAACAAATATTAGTTTTAAGTGCAACGGCTCAACCAAAAAAAGGTCTGTCTGTATATATGATTCCTGATGGTTTGCGAGAGGTGGGTGAGCAGTTAGGTCTTAGATCTGCTTTTTGTTCCTTCTCTGTAAAGGAAAGTAAAAGATTTAGAATGAGAAAAACAGGAGTTATATTTTTTTACACATGATATTGCACTAATAATTGAATACAGAGATAACGTTCTGTGGTCCTTTGAACCTGCTGTTACCCAGAGGAGTCAAACTACTGAAATACAGAAAACAGACTGAAAGTCAAACAGCATTCAGAGATTTTAACTGCATCTTAGGAGATGCAGCAAGGATTTTTTTGGAGGAACTTCTTTACTCTGAGGGTGGCAGAGCACTGGAACAGGCTGCCCGGAGAGGTGGTGGAGTCTCCAACTCTGGAGACATTCAAAACCTGCCTGGACGCGTTCCTGTGCAACCTGCTCTAGGTGACCCTGCTCTGGCAGGGGGGTTGGACTAGATGATCTCCAGAGGTCCCTTCCAACCCTATGATTCTTTTGTATTACTATGTAGATTGTACTTGCAGGTTCATATATACTTGACAGGTATGCCTCAGACTTATGAAAATTACATGACTGCAATGCAATGTTCTACTCTGCTCCATAATCTCTTTTCTGATATTTTTGTTTTAAGAATTGTTTCAAGATCTAAAGGTCACTTTATATGGTCTTTCTCTGTATTGTACTCTTTTCTAATTGTGAAATGAACATTTGACAAACTTGGTTGCATTGTCATACTTGCAGCATTGCTCTGAGGATCTAACTTTTTTTGTCATTCCAGGAAACTGGAAATTAATCAAGCTTACTTAACATCAGCAATATTTTTAAGCAAAAGATAAAATCTTTAAATAGAATTAGGACTGTCTCTTAATTAAACCAGCTTTTTTATGTGCATTAAACTTAACCATTCTTGTTGTGAAGCAGTGACAGCACATATCCCTCATCCCACAAAAATCTTAGCATATTAAAGAACAGTTTCAGACTGACATTCCAACGTACTTTCTCTTGATCGGTTCCTTCCCCATCTCCTTTTCCCCATCCTCAGCTGTTCATTCTTGCTTATTTGCTTATGCGCCAGCTTCTCAATTGTGTTGTTTTGACTGCTTTTGTTGCTGCTCGTTCAGGTTGCAAAGTAAACCATGATGAGAGACAATAAGCCGCAGTCTTTTATAAGTTCAGAGTTTTTATTGGGCGGAGGAAATAAAAGGTGTGAGGATGTTGACAGTAAGTGCTTAACTGAGAATGACTTTTTTCTATTAGGGAGTCAGGCTTCTTGTTGGCAGAATATCAGTGAATGGCATATAGAATTTATACAGAAAAAGACTTTTCTTTACAAGAAAACCAGAAATATATATGTATATGTGTGTATATATATGTATGTCTGTATATAGATATGCATGTATATATAGGAATATTACAACATAGAACTATTCCCTATTGGTACTACAGGGGACTCTTTCTTTGACCTAGAGTCTGTGCACTGCTGATGGGCCACAGTAGATGAAAGCGAACAGAAGAATCTTGGCAGAAATGGAAACAATCTCATGTGCATTCCATTCTAGAAAAAGAAAAGGATTTATAGTCTATTTTATTGGTAGTACATGGTGACCAGGATGGCAATACTGAAAAAATTTCCTTAGGTTTATTTAGAAAACAGGTAAGTCTTTATGCAGTTCTTTTGCTCTTTTTAAAGGTGACATGGGCATCTGAGGAATTAGTCACTTAACTGCAGCTGGAAGATCACAATGAGATCTAGGGACAACTTTCTCTTTTCCACGTTTTCTGTGGATGTTTCTTAGGCAGCTAAATTGGAAGTATGCCCACTTTCTTCAGACCTAGGAAGCAGTACGTTATGGCTTCAGTCAGGAGACTTGGTAAATTTTAAGGACATCTTTGGCCGGATTTGATTTCTCAGGAAGGGAAAAGGAATAATGGCGTTGGTTCAAGACTGTGTCTGAAGTTCTGGATTCACTTAAGCTAGCAGCAGATAACAAGGAAGGGAATGCATGCATCCCCTCAGTAGGGGACACATCACAGCCAATTTACAAGATTAGGAGCTGTAGGAATGTGGGGCTTTTTTATCAGTATTGGTTGCATTTTGAAAGACTTTTTGAGATCTTGGGCTTAGAGCTGACGGAGTTCTCTACAACTCAGGATGAATAAAGTTCTTGTGAGCAGTTTGGGATATGTACTGGGCAAGCTGTGTACAATAGGCCTCCATCTGACATTGGACCTTTTGTACTTCTAGGATTCATCGAGTGATTAACAGCTGGACAGCCAAGAGCTTCTAGCTGGACCTTCCCATCAAACTATGAGAAAAAAACATTTCCCACACGCTCTCTCTGTTGCACATTGAATTTGAATGTAGACTATATGGAATTGCGTTTTACAAAGTGACTGGTAATTTTAGATTTGTCTAAAGACCCTCTCAAACTAGCCACACCCCTACCCCACCAATTTAGAAACTGATCTAGGAAGAGTGGTTTGTCTCTACGTGCTCCTTGAAAGAATTATAGAATTATCAGTTGATAATTCTAATCTCAGTTGACCCATCAGTGGTGACCTACATTAAAATATTTTTAGCTGTAGACTCAACAGACCTCTTAATCCCCCTTTAAGAAGGCACCCATGAAAAGTTTTTTTTTCTGGATTTTTAATTTTCTGTGGGGCAGACTGCCCTTGGAGCACTGATGTTAAGGTCAGGCTTTCACAGCTTATCCATTGCTAATAGATATTTTCTATGAAGAGAATAGATTGCTTGCATCTGACAACAGGAGAAAGTCCCATGTTTTTCAATGTTTCCACTTTGAAAAGCCTTTTGGCCCAATTAATGGAGACAGCTGCAGCACATGATGGAGGAAAGATGGAGTGCTGCCTGGTGTTACAGCAAAACAGCAAGGAGTCTGCTACCTACAAAGGTGAAAAGGAAAAGGGCAAGAAAGAGGGGCATTCAAGGACAGGCAGAAGCACAAGTGGTAGCAGTCCTAATGCCAGGGAGATGGTAGTCGTGGTAATGTAAACCCAGCTAGTGTCACCTTCTCTTCTAGCAGTTATTGTAATGAGTCATAGAAAAGAGCAGCTGATGACTCCTGAGCTGGTGCTGCAGCTTGTACAGCTACCTGGCGTCATGAGGAGTCACCCTGCTGTGTTGCAACAGGCTTCCTAAGCCTAGAGGGCAGAGCCAAGCATTTACAAAACATTGCTCCCAAGACTAATGTGTTTGTTTCCAGTCTGCCCTTCTTTTTGTCTTTCTCTCTGACCTTCACCCTGTCCCTTGTCTAGCTAGACACGCCCCTAGGCCAACTTTCTTGCTCCCTACACGCACCACTATGCCTTCACTCTCTGAGGTCAGAGTACACAGCTCTCAAGTACCTCTTTAAGAAATAACTTCTCATCATGTCAGGATAGCACCTAGAAAGGGAAACCTTGACTTCCATTGTTCCCTTTTATAACGTTAATTGTAATGTTGCTAAACATACCTCAACCTCAGTAACTTTGATGTGAAATGCAACCATTACGTGGGTGCCTATAGAGCTTTGGATGTGGAAATGCTTGCTGTAGGCTGCAGTAAGGTCTCCTATATGCTTGTCTATGGCAAAGGTTGTGATCAGAGATTTGCCAAAATTTAGTGAACAGCCCAGTAACAGCAATAAGCATGGACTGAGACAAATCGTATTCACGTCGTGGCAGCTAATCATGAGTGAACCTTGGTATTTCCACAGACTGCACCCTGCTCTTTGGGGACAGGATTTCCATTTCCTCCCCTGCACCGCACCCCCCCCGCAACAGCATTCTCTTGGTACTCATAAAAAGACTGAAAAATGTGAGCAGACATAAAGGTTAGAAAGTATGTCTATAAGCATATATATGTCTATGTAGTTAAAGCATTTATGTTAATAGTTGGTGATCAAATAACACCTCAGTTTATAAACCTATGATGCAGTGAAAGACCTAAAATTTTATTTCGGTGTTTATGCTGTTCTGTAGGTATATGTATTATTTTTCATGGTACAATGGAAGCAGACAAATCCACATAGAAGTCTTCTCTGAGTAGAGAGGTATTGAAGTATATGCCTTAAATTATGCCAGAAAAACAGTTTACCCTGATGATACACTGAAAATTCCTGTGCATAAGGCATGATTATCTAGCTGAACTTTGAAATGCCCCGGTGAAATCACACTAAACTTCTAGTTCTACTTGGCAAATTTAATGCAAGATAAAGATTAAAGCTACCAAGTGCATTGTCTTTTTGTTTTCTGAATGTGCAGAACTTGTGCTTATGTTGATCTTGGCAACAAATGAGATTAAAAGAGGTCATCTAAAGATAAGATTGCTAATCCCAACTACCTGTAGTCTTTCTTCCTCCTAGTCTCCCTGTTAATCTGCATTTGTACTGCTGTGTGCCTGGTGGGGGAAAAAAGCAATGGTGTTTCTTCTGGGCTAGTCTAGAATCATCTCCCCCCTTCCATGGAGCATCCAGAAGTGATGGAACACTTGCTGCAGTATGAAAAAATTGTTGTTGTGGTTGGAAGAAAAAAAGTAAGCAGTCGCTATAGGAGAGTGAATCCTGTGCCTGACACGTGTTGCAGTACTTATGAGTTTCCTGTGACCTTGCTGTATTTCCTGGGAATTATCAGTATTAGCCTCATCTCTTGTGCAGTGAGATACGTATTATCCCCTTTTAGAGGTGGCAAAGAAGAGGTTAATCTGCTAGCTATCAGGACTGCAATCTTACTCTGAACATCATCTTTTGCTGAAATGAGGAGCACAGTTCAGCTAGATGTAATGGGTTTGGGACTATGCTTTGCCTAGGTGTGGGTGCACACCAAGGAGGGCTGAGTGGGAAATCAGTGGGAAGCAGGCTGGCAGACAGCGACAGCACTCCCTGTAAGGGGGTGAAATAGGAAATTTTCGTATTCAGAACTTGACTCCAGTGAGATTAAACTTTATTCTTTGCTTTTGAAATTGACTGAAGCAAACAAACTTTGTTTCTTGGGTTCACTAAAGTCAATATTTAGTTAGGGAAAGGACAGTCATTTTATTTACTCCTATTTTTGGGGTAATATAATTCATTCCACATGACAAGTCAGGGACAGATCTATCACTGTGGCTAAAGTTGAAATTAGAGTTTCTCTGAATGTACCAGCTGGGAATTAAGATCAGAGTCTGGTTGTTTCACAACATAATGGACATATCACTCTACAGCCAAATTCCCTACAGCAAGTCAACATTTGGCAGCTGGGAAAGAAGGAGGGGAGTGGTGAGTATGGGGTGATGGTGTGACATGCTGGGCTGGATTAGTAAATTAGAATGGATTAGTGAAGGGAAGGGGAGGAAAGGATTTTGTGCTTTCCCAGTGCATGGACAAGAACTTAAGGCATGAGAAGGTGACAATTACTGGTTTGTACATAACTTAAGATGGTAAAAAATGTAAACGGCGTGGTCTGCTGCAGAATTTCTCAGAAGGTATGCTGGTATTCGGACATCAGAAGTACATGGAGGGGCATCTATGTGTGCCTGGGGTAAATAGAGAGCAGATTTGGGGGTGGAAGGTTGGGGAGGAAAGACCAAAAAACCTACACAGTTTTGTCACAGTAGAGATAGAAACTGCAAAAATCTTCTGAAAGAGCTGAAGGCAGATACAGCAGCAGTCTGGCTTCTGTGGCATGTTTTTTGGGGCAATTGCATAGGAGGTGAAGGTCAGACTCTTCCCATGCCAGAGGCAGCTGACTGACCCACTAACCAGCTTTAGCTGGCACTCTGCTGTGCCCTCTCCCTCGCAACCCCAACGGAGGGAAGCAAGGGCTGCCCACAAGTCACAAGATGAGATGATTATAAATATGCCTCAGCACCCACGGCCTCACTGCACTGACCCCCATCTTAAGGTGAAGCTATGCTAGAGACAGAGCCAATCCACCAGCTGGCCCCTGCCAAGAAGGGAAAGACTGCCTCTGGTACTTGTTTAGCTGCTCCTTGCTAAGCCTAACCCAGCAAACTATTCACTTTTGTCTTTCTGAATTTAGCTAATTGAATTGGCTAAGCATAGGATCAGAGAAGTGGCAGGAGAAGGAAAGGAAGAGGGGGAACATGCAAACATGGAAGCAACAGAGGAAGGAACAGAGAAATCAGGAGTGGGACAAGGGGCAAAGGGATGAAATATAGAAGTATCAAGGAAGTGAAGCGTCCTTGGTCTTGCAGTAGAACAGAGCTAGGAAAGATGTCAGTACTATTGGTCCAAAGAATCATCTACCATAAGCTGCATAATTACTTTATGGAGTATATACTTTATATACTTTTATAATTTCAGAGTAAGAAATCTTATGCATAAGGACAAAAGGGTGAGAAAGATCCCAGAGCACAGGGTGCCCCCTACATGAGGGATTTGTGCAAATCCGACTGAGAAAATGGACAAAGTAACTATTAGAAAAAGGGACCAAGAAGTGATAATCAACCACCCATGTGCCCTAGGAATACATTCACCTATTTCTATTGTGAAAGCAATGGTGGTCTATAGATGCCAATGGCTATTATTAGAGTGAGGAAAGGACAGTTGTTCAAGGTGAATAAAGGCTGTGACTTGTCATATGTGGCTCTCAGTTTGTCACTGGCCTTGTCTGTCAGCACCAGTGAACATCAAAGAGGACGATTATTCAAACCTTTGTGATTTAAAGTTTGGCCAAAGGATGAATGAATACAAATTAATTTTTCTATTACTTCCAACTAAATAACTGACAAATAACGTAGAAAAGTTTCTTCCCTCACAAAACTCAACCTCATGGAAATAGTAAGTCACAGGAATGTGACAGTTTCAGCAATTTTCAATGAGAAAAGAACAAAATAATTGCTTCAACTATTATATTTAACTTTAATAACCAATTCATTTCCAGTAAGGTAAAATATTTCATTTAAACTCATCTGGTTATATCTTCATACTAATATTAATTGTATTCATATATTTTAACATCACCAAAACCACTTATTCAAAGAAAACATTCAAATTTTCACACTGAAATATTTCCAAATAACCATTTATTTTCATCTCCATAGCAAAAGAAAAGTAATCTGGGTTTAAATTCTGAATCAGAATGCAATCATAGCTGAAAATACTCTATTTTCTCAGAGGAAGGAAGCTGTAAAATAAAAAATGGAGCAAAACAGCTACAAGAGTATGTATTGATTCTGTTCTCATTTTTCAGCTTCCCTTTTGGTGATAAAAGAATAGGATTTGTCAGAGATGAGTATCAGGTCAAGGGGAAAAACACGCTAGGGAAAGGTTCATATCAAACTAGCATATATTAAAAGGAAGATCAGATGCTGCAGTGAAACAAAAATTTAGCAGAGCGTCAGCACAGTGAATGAACTGACAGTGCTTGTTTGGGAAATCTGCATCAGTCTTCAAGAATTTAGGCAAAACTCTTTGTATGAATCTATTTCTCTAGTGACAAATTCTGAACGTGTACGCTTATCAAAGTAAAATCTGTATTATAAAATGTGTATTGCTATGAGCTCTTCATTTAACACTAGACAATGAGCCCTGCAGTATGAATTTGACTGAAATGATTGACTCAGAAGTAGAAAAACAGTGAATGTACAATGAGAATGTGCATGCAATTTTTTCTTGAGAAACAACAACAAAAAACTCTGTAGCAGTCACCACTGACCTTTAAAAATAACTCTAAAATGATCTCACTCTACATACGTAGTCAAACTCCTGGATGAGCTCCAGACTTAGTTTCAGAATGATTAAGTTGTAACAGGGAAATCTTGGGATGGGCTGCAGTTTAGACAACTTAGGTCACCATAGTGTTTTAAATGAAGCTACAGTCTCTCCCTGTGGAGGCCAATAGAAGTTCCTCTAATTATGTGAACCATGATGCTACTGTTGCTCATGGAAATTTTCTCTAGCTGAAGAAGTAAACCTTAGTTACATTTTAATTATAAATATTAATGGCTGGAGGGGGTGTGCGAAATTCTTTCAGTTGCCATCTTATGTGCTCCCAAATCCCATCTTATGTGCTCTCAAATCCCTCATTAATTTGTTCTGTTGAGTTGCTTATTAAGAAAAAATAGTGAGAAGTGGCAAGTCCTGACAAATGTTTACTTTGTAGAGAGATGGTCGTTTAACTGTTCCTTCAGTTAAGTTCCTTCATCATATCCTACATTTTTGTTGTATGAAACCAAGGCCTTAATTCTCCAAAGCCTTATGCCCATGCTTAAAGGTTGTACTCCAAGGCCTCTAGTCAAAGGCAAGACTTTCATTTATCACTGGAAGGTTGGAGTGTGAGTTTGAGTGTACTATGAGAAATTCCTTCTCATACAACTGTTTCAAAATTGATAAGAAGTTGCATTGGTCTGAGCACGCTAATTATTGACTGGTGACATTGGGCAACTTCTCAGCGTTGTACACATAGAAGATAACTAATGTGACTACACCTATGTACTTTATTTCTGCTCTCACAGTCTGCCCCCACCCTTGGTTCCTCCTCTTTGCTTCAAGGGAAGATGGAGCTAGAGCCCCCTTCTCTGGGCATGTTTTAGTGGGAGAGGAGAATGGCAGCAGTCCCCATCCTGTTGTTCACCACGCATGTTTGCTCAGGATCACAGCTCCCCCCTCACCTCAAACCATACCACAGCTACCTGCAGCCTATCTTCTAGTTATCCCTGTTCCTCAACTGAAGTTCAGGCAGCCATACCACATAGGTGGCATACGTATCTCCTTTCAGTTAATCACTGCTGTCCTATTTTATGGGTATAGAACAACACTGTCTTTCTGGTACAAATTTTGTACTATTTTTCTCGCTGAAAAGCATCACTGAAGTAAAGGGGGAGTACTCAAAGTAAAGGTGTTATTCCAGCAGAGCAGTTTACTGATGTCTGAAACTAAATGCAAATTCACCAGCAGGTTTGAAATGTGAATGCAATGATTTGCAGCAATTGAAGATCTGGACCTGGTATTTATTATTAAATCCTAATACCAATGGATAGGGAGTTGTCGATTTATAATGCCATTTAAGGAACTGGTGACACTGGAAGTCTTCAGTAATTTTCTTGCTGATTGTGAACGTCTGTAGGATTCCTGGTTAAGTTGGGAGCTTAACCAGCTTTTGTTTTCTGCTGTATAGATCATTTGTCTACTAAACAATTAAATCATATCTAGTGCCATCTAGATGAAAATGAAATGGTAATTAGACCAACAAAAGGAATTAGATATTGTAATATTCTACATTTCAATAGCTCCCTTGAAACATTTGATCCCCTGGGATAAAATTTACAGCCTGCATTTAAGGCTGTGCCAAAATTTCCTATGCAACACTTGGGAAGAATGGTGAATTCTTTGAAATGGGATTCACAACAGCCGGGACCTTGCACAGCTGGTTGCCTAAAATAACTGACAGGAGGATGATGAGGACAGATGTTTAAGGCAATGAGAGATGCGTAGCTTAGATGCCTTCCTCACTGACCTTAAATAACATCCTTCCTCTATAAACAAAAAGAAACAATGCTCTATTCCTATTAAAGCAGAGCTATGGGATGAAGAGCCTTCCCCAAGTCCTCCTCCTTGCAGTATAATTTAATGACTAAAAGAAAGGTCTGGCCTGAGGAAGGTCATTTAGGACAACTTCTGTTACACAGATGGTTGGCCTGTAGTTGAAGCTGTAGCCAGCTCCAGTTTCACGCTCTTCTCTAGCTGTGTTCTCAAATAGCTGCTCCAAACTTCCAGCTGCAAGAACGGTCCTCAGAGACCTTTTGGGAAAAGGCAGACTCCTTAAATTGTCTCTTCTTTCTTTCCTCCACTTCCTAGGAATCCAATTCCTAGGGTTTTTAGGAATCCTAGAGGCTACAGAATTAATGTAGTGTGACTGACCACAAAGGGCACTGTCTGATTTTCCAACTTCTTCACAACACAGGGATAACTTTTATTGAGGCCCTCAAATCTCCAATATAGCTGACTGGAACAGAAAGGTCTCTAAAGACCATGCAGGATGCAGTGTACATCACCATCATCTAGGCTGCCTCTCCTCCCACCCCTGGTCTCTCAACTCCCCTCATCCTCTGTTATGTGCCAGTCAATGCTTTTCCTCAGGTCACCTGGCTTACATGAAGAGCAGGGAAGCTTGCTCATGGTAAGGCCATGGGTGGTTAGCTGTTCAGCAGCAGAATTGTTGAGAACACACCAGAGGAGAAATAAAGTTATTTCATGGCAGTGTAGTTCCTCCAGCTGGTCCAAGGTACATTGATGCTTGTATGAGCACAGCAAACAGTGGCAGAGGACAGGCCATGACTGCTCAGGTTGGTATTGTTGCCCAGAAGCTCACTAGAAATGTTTTGCTTTAAAAGACAAACTGCATGGACTTCTTTGGGCAACCTTCTGTGGTACTTGTAAAGTCCATGCTCCTGTTGTGCTGGCATTACGTGGTTCTGTCATCCAGCCTGTGGTTTAGTTTAGCCATCTGCAAGGTGCAACTGTTTGATCTAATTTTCTTCCCTTCTCCAACTGAAAGGAAAAAATCCAAGAATATTAAATCTCTGGTATTTAAAGAATCAAGGGATCTAGGACTACTGTAACAAAGACCTATGCACAGTGTATACGTTTATATCCCACCCACGCACTTTGCTGACAGCATCTTCACCTACACGTAGCTCTGTAATCCCCTCTCCAGAATTTGTTACCACATTTTCAAATGTTAAGAATGGGCTAATGCATGCTAAGCATCTTACTGGGTACTATTTACACAAGCAATAATTTCCTTTTATTACAAATGTTGTTTCCATGCTGTTCTCCCAGTTTCCACATCTGAGGGTTGCTGAATGAAGGACCAGCTGTTTCTGTGTCCACATTTTCTTTGCAGAATGGGAATCTCTGTAAGTAGGTAAATATAAAATAATCTTCATGTGTATTTCTTGGCTGATGGATCATTGTGCTGCAAGACAAGATTAAAAGTGCATCGTAACTCTTGGAAAATATTCTGGCAGAGAAATTGTTCCTTATGTACTTACCTATCTCTAGAATATTTCCGTGAATATTTTTGGTCTTAGACTTGCGAAGACACATATCTAGTCTTTAGAGCAATCATAGAATCATAGAATTGTTGAGGTTGGAAGGGACCTTTAAGATCATCGAGTCCAACCTTTAGCCTACCCTGACAAGAGCCACTTCTAAACCATGTCCCTCAGTGCCCCATCTACCCTTTTTTTAAACACCTCCAGGGATGGTGAATCCACCACCTCCCTGGGCAGCCTATTCCAATGTTTAATAACCCTTTCAGTGAAAAAATGTCTCCTAATATCTAATCTAAACCTCCCCTGACGTAACTTGAACCCGTTTCCCCTCGTCCTATCACTTGTCACCAGGGAGAAGAGGTCAGCCCCCATCTCTCTACAACCTCCTTTCAGGTAGTTGTAGAGGGTGATAAGGTCTCCCCTCAGCCTCCTCTTCTCCAGGCTAAACAACCCCAGCTTTGAAGTCTTTTCTTAGGTCAAGACAAGGGAGGAGGCTTTGCTGAGAATCTGTCTCAGCAGTTGTTGTAAGGTGCTAATTATGAGGCCTTTCTATGACAAGATATTAGGTCTTTAAGATGCAACATTATTTGCCACCCAGCAGTTACCAGATACAGTAATATCCATAATTGTAATT
This sequence comes from Larus michahellis, assembly GCF_964199755.1. NCBI lineage: Eukaryota > Metazoa > Chordata > Aves > Charadriiformes > Laridae > Larus > Larus michahellis. Next base: position 89,656,864 of record NC_133896.1, on the reverse strand, counting down.
AAAAATAATAATATAGTTAATGTAGAAATGACACAGCTTAAGAGAGAAAACAGGTACATTCTAATAGCTCCATTACAAACAGAAAAAGGAACTTGTGTTCTGCAAGACAAGATTTGAAAAATCTAACTCCAGTGACTATCTGAATTTCCCTGAGTTTGTTAGCCATACTTTTTTTTTCTTACTTTTCCGTCTTAAAGAATAACAAATCCTTCAAAAGTAGCTAATAAAAAAAAAACTAAGGTTGAGAGTTAGCAATGAGTATGGTCATTGCTGTATCTCATTTGTAGGATATATATAAAGCTGCATGGGATCTTTTGCAATAAACTGTTGCCACATACACATCATGCCACAAAGTTATGAAACAAAAATACTGTGAAAATATTAAAAAAAAAAAGGATGATGTTAATGTGAAATAGTATTAGGCTATTTATTCTGTGCAATAGTTTTGAAATTATGAAGAGTAAAGGCAATGGTTATGATATCAGACCTGAAAAACAAATTGTAACTCTCAGGATTTATCTATTGTACTATGAGAATGAAAAACACAGATCACACCAAGGAATTCAAGATATGAAAATTCATTGTTTCTCCTGTCAGAACCAGTTACACTGGTTTCTAGCTGCCCTCCAATATGAAAGTATGCTAAGTGCTGGAGGACTTATACTGCTTTCAGAAATAAATTGACAAAGCAAGACTCTAGTCACAGAACTCAGTCACTGTTTTCTTTCCTTTAGCATGAGATGGATAGCTCTTGATTATGGATGAGTAGATGACATGCACTGTGGATTAACTAGACCTTTGCTGGCAGCACAGTGATGCCAAGTGCAGGCTGGATAGCATGTGCCCCTTGCACCACACTATTCTCTATTTGCTGTGTCTTAAAATGCGTTATATTCTTGAGAGACCTGTTTACAAACAAGTTGGTCAAAGGCAAATGCACTTAATATGTTTTGTTAGTTAACATGTGTTTTGTAGTATCTTTTCTAAATTTGCTTTACCACATTTCTCCCTCCCACATCACTTGGAGTAAGAGTATCGTCAGCAGAATTAGCATTTCGACAGACAGAACTGTTAGGATGTGGGATGCACCTAGACCTGAGGACCTCCTGTATATTTTGACATTCACCAATAGTTACAAAAGAGTTTAGACAATACCAGCCAAAGAAACCAGAGAAAGTACTTCTGATATACCTTCCAAAATGAAGTTCCCAGTTTTCTAGGAGCATACAGCTTGAAACAGGCCCGTAAAGAGATTTTTCAAAAGCTAGCCCTGCTACCCCCATGCTTCAGCCATATTACAGAGACAATAGGGATCTGCCTCTATAGAATCACTTAGTGTTGGATCCTACCAAAAGGTATGTGAAATGAATGCTTGATTTATATATTTTTTTTTCTTTAAAAAAGATTTTGGCAGAAGCCTACAGAAAATTCCAGAGCTTGCTTTATCCATCTGGCTTTAGATTTTGCGTTGCTGCTTTCATACAGATCTTCGTAGTTAATTTCCCTTTGCCCAAACCGGAGCCTGTTAGTCCACAGTCGCAACTAAAACTCTAAGAACAGACCTCTTAGCTTAGTTCAAAGCAATTGTTAGGATTATGCTGTGAAGCTTGGAAGATGCACTAAAATTGCTCAAACTGTCAGCATCTACTGTATTAGATGTGTACAAACCAACTTTTGAGATCATGCTCTTAAATTTCTACACCTTTACTATGCGCTACCATAATCACTTAGGAACATAATCACCAGACTATTAACCCAAACCCCAAAATCTTACTCAAACACTAGATCAGGCCCAAGAGAAAAGTAGGTCAGTAGCTTTCACTAAAATGACCTACTTTCCATCTCTTGCTAAAGAAACCTGAGAGCAGTTAACGTGAAACCTTTGCAAGCTTAATGGGCAATGATATGTCATACAAAGAATAAAAAAATCCCCACAAAGTGCCTGTGTCTTTGCTGGTTGATATCACTATTTTAAACAGAACTGGAAGCCGATAGTAGAACAAGGATGATGCTTGTGCCAAGTGTAGTTTCTCTGTGAAGGTTAGTACAGTGTGCTGAGGGTATTTCAGTTAGTTGGTGATGTAAACAGATTAAAAACTGTGAAAACTTATTTTGGCTAGGAAAATTTAAGTATCTTTTCTCCATCCCTGCTCCCCAGTGTACAGCCCTGTGGCAGAAGTTGGTGAAGCGTGAAGAAGCGGTGCAGTGTGCCTGTGGGGCTTTGGCACAAAGAATGCAATGGGATTCCTTGTCCAGGTTATGATCAGTATTTGTCCTCAGCTTACCTCCCTCTGTAACTCAGCACTTCCCTGTCCTGTGGTTCTTCCCTGTGCATTTTAAACAGGTAAAGGCTGTTTAACAGTCTTCTGACCACTGATAACAATAGGATTTCCCTTATGGTCTACCCAAGTAGGCTGATCATACAGGATGATCATACAAAAGGAGTAAAATTAATCTCTGTTCTTGATTATAATTTCTGTGGCAAATTGGCATCTTCTTGGGAACATAAACAGGAGTTACCTGAATAACAAAGACAGCATAGCCCATTCTCTTTCTCCCCTGCATGCATTGAAACAAGAGGGGTAAACTTGCAGCATCCCATAGAAGAGATCTCAAAGGGAGCGTAAGCAATTCTGTGGTTTTGCTCTTTGGATCCTTCTAGGGAGAGGAGAACAAGGTTTTCTATCATGAGACAAGGTTGCATTGTTCACCAAAGGCACGTAAACTGGGCCAAAAAAATGCTTTGTGTTTCTTCAGAAAATGTTCACAGTAGAGCATTCCCAGAAAGGCGTTAGGCAGAGATGAGGCCTTGATGTTTTTAGATTAGGTAGATTATGACTTGATAAGGCCAGAATGATGTCTCACACACACGCGGCAGACTCTATGAGCAAGTTAAGGCAATTTCCCTGGGCTCCAAAAATTCCAGTAGGTACTTTGTCATCCTTCTGGGGAAGTGCTAGGCTATTGATCTGGCTTAGCACTCAGTAAATCAGGCTGCTTCTCCAACTTTGAAGCGGGCCTTGCTGAATGATATTGGGCCAACTTCACTACTGTATCCCTTTCCACCTCCCCCACGAAAATGGCTATCATGATACATCAATCTTTTCTAAAACGCTTTATGAAAAGTGCCATGTTGAGAGATCAGTGATTACTAATGAATCCCTGAAAGTCAAGGAGATCATAGAAAACTGTTGTTTCCAAGCAGGGCTTAGCCATCATCTCCTTGAACTCATATCCCTCCCTCTCTGATGACAGAAATTCTCATTAGATCTTCAAGGCTGGCCAAGATCTCAGGCCTGGTGACTTGCCAGCTGTCCAGTAGTGCTCTTGTTACCTCCTGCTGCTGCTCTATCCTATGTGGCTCCTTTTCCTATAAATTATATGCCATCAGCTAGCTTAGTATTTAAATGGTTTCTTCTAAGGAGTTAAAAGCACTTTACAAATAGACTGTCAGTTTCTCTCTTCTTTTACAATAGATTTGATTTAATCTGTATCTAGGAAAATGGTGAGCCTATATCATAATCAACATGGTAGGTAAATGCAAAGGATTAAAGGAGAAGCTTTCAGTGGCTAAATAATGGAGAGATGGCACACCTGTTGACTTTACGTGCCAGATATTGAGTTGGGTTGATGTCTGTTTACAGGAGTTTGTAAGCTGCATGCAGGTTTCCTGGTAGATTGTACCCCCATCAAACTGTATTTGATTTCCACTACATGGCCTTTCAGGCCTTCCTTCATATTCCTGGAGTTATGGGTAAATGATTATGAACTGGATTCCTGGATTCAGTAAAGGATTTAGGATATGTCTGCAACACAGATTGCAGCATAGTAATATAGTGATACTTGAGATAAATGTGACAATCTTGAAACTGCATATTGTACAACTGCAGTAGGGTTAGTTGGTAGTGCTTGTGACGAGGTTGCTTTGGCTTTCTCTGATGTCCCACGTTTTAGCACTAGCTCCAGGATCTTTATGCTAAACAGCTATGTGCAGGGCAGCTAAACCTGTAATTGGAAGTAAATGAATAAACTGAAACATGTGAATAAAGGAAAAATAATAAATAAAAAGAAGGGATTAGAACAGGGTTTGTGAGGAAAGACTATTATCTTTATAGGCCTGGAGATAAAAAGGAGATGAGATAGCCAGTGATTAGCCAAAGGTTCAGTGTGTCAAACTAATCTACCTTTTTGATGAGACAGCTGCTTTTTCTGGGCAGGGAAATGGGATTCATCCTGTCTATATATGTATCTCAGCTGATTTTTTTTCTTTTTTCCTTTTTTTTTTTTTTTTTTTTTTTCCATGAGAAGCTATTTGCCAAGCTGGAGATGATGTAGTGAAGAAATTGCAAGATCTGTTAGGGAGCAGCCCAAGGAGATAAGAAACAGGTACTGAAAAAGAGTAGGCATACACAGGAACAGGAGTACAGTATTGATGAGCAAACTTGGTCTTGTGTACTGGGGAATCGCAATATATTTAAAAAAAAAATTATCTAAGCTGAGATGGGGAAGGACCTGGATTTATCATCTGATCATAATATGGTTATAAGTAATCAGAATCAGTGATTCAGCAAAGACTGTGTAAGGCTGTAGTGAAACCCCATCTGAAGGACTGGTTGCAGGACTGTCGGGGAGCATTTGTAGCACCTTTCTCAGAAGAGGAAGCTACAGGAGCTTAGCTTCCCAAGTATCACAGAATGCGGGCTGGCAGGGAATAAGGCTTATCACTCCAAACACTGTCAGTGACATAAAGGAGATACTCATGTAAAAGGACAAAATACAAGAGCAGATGGTTATGAACTAGCCATGTATCATTTTACGGTAGAAATAAGACTCTTTAACTATTAAAGAAATAAGGTTCTGGAACAGCCTTCTAGTGACAGTTTAGGGATAAAAATTGTTTTTAAATGGAGCTGATCTCTACCGGTAAAATTGAGATTAGCTCTGAAAAGCCTATTGATGGGATAATGCTCTGAAAAATCCCCTGCTCCTCTGCCATTTAACTGGCTCTCCCTGTCAAATTTCTGCAGATGTTCAGAAATGTCCTGCTCTGAACACCTCCGTGTCTCTTTTCCAAAGGCATGGATTAAGAAACGGTACTCTCCTGCACTTTTAAGCTCTGAGTAAATAGCATGACAGCACACATCAAGACAATACAAAATATAGCAGAGCTGGCCCTTTCCTTCAGAAGAGAGCAGAAAAAAAGATAGTGGTCAGTCACCTTTTTAATGACATAAGACTCTTCTAGGAAGGGTGGGATGTGGTTTCATCTACCTTTTATCAGCTCCTTCCTTCCCTGTGAACTGAAATGGGTTTAGTATCACACCTTCCTCTTCCCTAAATGAAGGGAAATGCCTGACTGACAGACAGGATTGGGATTAGGACACTCTCTGCTCTGCTCACTGAAATAGTAAAACAATGAACGGATGAAGACGCATGGCCCGACAAGACAGAGGTGGCTAGAGAGCTGAGTTAGTATGGCCCAGTGCTTGTGGTGCTCACTTGGAGGCAGATTCCTGAGTTTCTCATCACAGCATTTTGTCTGAGTCTTGTTCAAAATCTCCCTGGTAAAACTATCTATTGATTGCTCAGTATGTCTTCAGACCCACTCAGACTGAAAAAGAGTTTGAATCCTCCGCTCTCTTCCTGTCAGTGCACTTTCCATAAATAAAAAATTGCACAACACAACCTCTCCTAGGTTTCTCCTAGGAAAATATGAGCTCCTCTCAGACTCTTTTGAGATGTTTTTAAATCCCATTGTTAGGATATATATGATGGTGCATGTGAGCAGCTAAAAATGTTTTCTGCAGCCCTGGCACAGTGAGGCAATTAAATCCTAGAGGATTTCAGACATGCTGTTCTCTGTTGTTGTTGTTTTTTTTTTTTTTTTTTCCCATAGTCCAGCTCTGGGAAACTCCCTGCTGGGCAAGCTAATTGTTGTGAATCCCCTTCTGAGCCGCTCAATCTCCATCAGCATTACAGTGGGAGACTAATGGAAACTCTGGGATTTGTGGTGATGGAGAGGAGTCCCATACAAACACCAGTTCCTCTTACAACTTTTAGAGGAAATCGGCACCTTTTCCAGGGAGCAAAACCCACGCTGTCTGGACGTGTTCAGATGCATTTAAGTATTCCAGAGGACTTGGGCAGAAAAATATTTAGGGCACATCTCTGGCCTGCAGTGCAGTGTTTCTCAGAAATACCTGAGCTAGCGGTGAGGAAAAGTCTGCAGAGCTGAAAGAGTGATGGTATGGCTGCACTGGTGCAGAAAAGAGTCAGGGCTGGTTGACACCAACACAGCACCTTCGTCATAGAGACGTATTATGTAGCAAATAGATCTCACACAGTGCTGTGCTAACAAACCTATGGGCCTGCTTGCAGCTAAGTCGGGCATTGTGATGCGGCACTGTATTAAGCAGCTACATAAAGACAATCACAAGTGATCATATTAATCAGTTGGTGCCAATCACTCTGTGTCCTTCAGATTTTTTGGAGGTCTTCAGGTGCTCAAAGATGCCATGATGAGACCTCAAAAAGTCCATCAGATCCTGATGCCTGGTTTTGACGTATGGGTCAGCTGGCTGCTGTTGCAGCTCAGGTAGATAACACTGTTCCAGACTTCAAATGGCATTTAGCTGCTTTGCTTGTACTTCTCTCTGTAAAATGTTGGTAGAACATGAACACAGAATTGTGTAAATTGATGCTTTTGAGGTACTCAGGGGAAAAAAGCAGACTATTCTATAATCTTCCCTTTATAAGCCTAGTATTATCATAATGAATTCTCTTAAGGTTTATTACAGGATTATTAAACAGTGCTTGCTCTTACAGCAGGTCATGAAGTACAAACGACTGTATGTGCTAGCATGATAAATTCCTTCGCGCCTTGGATAATCAGGCTGATTGCTAAACGCGCGGCCCATGCAGGAGCCCTGCCGTGTCCCCCTCGCCCCCCGCCAGTGACTGGGAGCCGCGGCATCTCCCAGCGCTGCCTTCCTCTCTCACCCGAACGCTCAAGGCCGCGTTTCGGCGTTACCGCCGCCCGAGCCCCTCACCATCCCAGCCTGGGCCCTATCGCGCGGCGTACGGCCGCGGGTGGGCTGTGCGGGACCGGCTCACGGAGGGTGGGGCGAGCCTCAGGAGGCCGAGGGACGCCGGGCTGCGACGAGCACACGCGGGGCGCGGGTCACGCAGCGCCTGGCGCGCGCCCTCCCTGCGACGGGGCGGGGCCTCATTTGCATCCGCCCCCGGGTTGGCTGGGGCGCCTTGGGCCACCGGGGCGGGGCGAGGGGCAGCGCGGGATTGGCTGGGGCGCGGGGCAGGGGCGCGGCCGCCATGTAAGGCGCGGGAGGGCCCCGGCTCTGGCGCCTCAGTCGTGGGACAGCGGCTGTTGCGGCGGTAGCTAGCGCCTGCTTAACGGCCCGCCCGCGACGATGCTGGACCGCGAGCGCGGCTGGAGCGTCTCGTTCGCCGGCTGCGGCTTCCTGGGCGTCTACCACATCGGGGCCGCCACCTGCCTGCAGGAGCGCGCCCCCCACGTCATCCGCGACGCCCGGCACATCTACGGCGCCTCCGCCGGGGCGCTGGCCGGCGCCGTCCTCGTCGGAGGCGGCTCTCTGGGTCAGCGGCTCCGCTCTGCGGCCCCGGCGGTGGGGCTGAGGGGGGCTGGGGCCGAGGCGGGCTGGGGCTGAGGCGAGGCAAGCCGACGTGCGTGCGCCGTGGCGCGGAGCGGGGCTGCGGGAAGGGGCAGGTGCGCCGGGCCGGGCCGGTTGCCGTTGCGACGGCGGTTGAGGGCGGCTGCGGCGCGGCTCCGGCCCCCGGCAGCGCATCGGGCCGCCTTCGCCGGTGCTGCGGGATGGCGGGGACGGACGCGGGGCTGGCTATTCTTTTTCTCGTTTTCTGCCCCCGAAGAGGTATATGACTCCTTTCATAAAATTTAATCCGAGTGGGTTATATGGCCCTGTGGGTGCCAGGCTGTCTTTACTTCTCTTCCATCACATCTCATCCCCTACGTATCTTACCTCTGAGTGAAATACATAAATATCGCCTGTGTCCTTGAGGGTGGGCTAAGAGGCAGATGGTAAAGTTATCGTGTCTTCACCTTGGATGCATATTTAGCAACCTCCCAGGCTCCAGAAATGGTCTTGCCGGTGCCTCATCTGATTTCAACACTTACGTAGTCAAATGGTCAGAGTTTACTACCCCAGGTATAAGGACAGACGTGTGTCCGTCTAAGGAGTTCTATGCCTCCTGGCCTTGGAATTGCTAATACTGGCTTGGTGACAACTGCTCTTAGCTTTGCGCAAAGTAGAGGAATTGAAAACTGGTGTGAGAATGGGAGCTAGATGAATCCTAACACCCTTCGAAGCAGGCAGACTAACCCCATCATTGGTTTGAAACAAAATATTTTGTGGGAAATAATGCATCTTTTCTGTAGTTACCTTGGCACATGAAGATTCAGTTAGCTTTAACTTGCTTCCTCTAATGCTTCTCCTTTCTTGAGGTAAGGCTAAGAGAGTTAAGGTCAGGGTTTAGGTTAGCTTTAACACGCTTTTCCTCTTTAATCTGTGCACAGTGTGTATTGCATAGGTTGCTTAGGTATATGATTAGAAACAGTGGATTGATTAAAATCGCTCATTTTAATTGTGATTTAAGTAATAGAATTGACCTTGTTTTTCATTTATACTGGATAAAAGATGTCAGTTTGCAACGAAATACAGTCCCTCTTATGAAATAAGCACTTACTTTCCAATGGTAGGAAAAATATACTGTACTTCTACGTATTTAAGGCTCATGAAAACCCAAATATACATTTACCTAGTGAAATAGTCATGCTAGACATTAAAGCAAGCTCGATACAAGTAAAATATCAAGGTGTTTAGGATGGTGACTGGAATGCAGTTAAAAAAACATATGAAATATGTGGAAATCTGAAAATAGTTTTCCTTTTAAACCAAAGTAGTCCACTGAATATGAACTTGTCTAGTCACTCAACACTGTTTTTGTTAATGGTATCCTTAACAGGTTTAGAACGAGAAGATATTGTAAGTTCATATTTCATATTACTTATAGATGGAGGGGGAAAACAAGAGTGCTTATTTTGAATTTGGAGAGGGTTTGAGTTTTGCTTTTGAATTCCTGAGGGAACAATTCACTGACCAAAATGAACAGAAGTTCCCTGTACGTGCAAGAGAATAATGCTGTGGAATGCTTGTCCCTGCTGCTTAGCCACTGATCTCTTATCACATGGGCTTAATTTCTTCAAAGCTTTAGCAGTAAACTTGTGCTACTTAAACTTTTAAATTTAATTTTGCTGTAATGTCCTAACATATCTTGGGTTATTATGAGCAGCTTTTAAAACAAATCATATTTATACACAATAGCTGTTTATTTTTAGAATGTATCCAGTTTTAAGTCTGAAGTCATTGTAAATGATTTAAGAAGGCAGCTGCTTTAAATATTTGAAGTGCTCTTGAGCACAAAAAAAGTATATTGTTTACCTGAAAGTATGTTAATAACATATTTTAAAATTTTTAGCATTTTCATAATTAAGACTTGCAGACTTGAAATTATTCCTTTGTCTTTCCCTTCTCATATGCCAACTGGGATTTTTGCTTTTCTCTAGCTAATAGAATAGCTAGTGTGTGTGTGATCACTACCCAAGGTATTGTATTTCGTAGGCAAGTGTATTTTTTCTGCAAACGTAAACCCCCCAAAAAACCCCACAGCCGCAAACCTATGGACCAACCAAAAAAAACACCAAAACAAAAAAAAAGCCCCACTTGGATATGCTGGAAGACAATTCAAAACCAGACACATTCTTAAATCTGTGAATCACTGTAACTTCCTCAAACAAAGAAGCTATTCTCATGTTAGTTCTCTATCTTCTTAGCTCTTAGGTTTTTGTTTTATAAGTTTGTGTGAAAGCAGAGGATTGTAAGTAAGCTCTAAATAAAATATTACGTGGTATAATAATTTGATATATTTAATTTGTTCATATTGTACACCTCCCTTACACTGATATACTTTAATACATAGTATTTGTTATTTCTGCAGTTGTGGTTATAAGTCCCATGTGTTTTCACAGTTGCAGTTCACTGTGGGAAGACAGAGACAGATTATTCTCAGAGATGGGTAGTGGAAGGATGAGAGGCATCAGACACAAGCTTGAACATGACAAATTCTGATTAGATATAAGGAAAAGAAAATGACCACGAGGGTGGTAAAACACTGGAACAGGTGCTCAGAGAGCTTGTGGGACCTCCATCCTTGGAGGTGTTCAAGACTTGGTTGGACTCAGCCCTGCATTAGTACGCTTGTCAGCGCACAAAGTCTTGAGTGTGTATGTATATATATGAACTGGGTTTTGACTGAAACTGATCTGCATCTTTCATCTTTTACAGGTTTGTAGCTGGATGTTTTAAATTAAGGGGTTTCTTTGTGCTTCATGTTGCCTGTTGGATAGGCAAACTGAGAGTCTGTAGAACATCAAGTTTGAATCAACGTAGACATTAGACATTGAATGGAAAAAAGTGTACTTTTACATACTGAGGAAGAAACTTCCTTCATTGTATTTGGGGGAGGATGGAGGGAGAATTTTAGAGGTGACTGGTTTTTTTGAGGATTAAGTGCTTCCCAGGCTATTCCAAACTGGAACTGTTAAGGTGCACTCCTCTTGTTAGGTCTTTCCTGTGGACGTCTAGGAGACGTGGTATTTTGGTGGCAATGGTGTTGTCCGTTCTAGTGGGGAACTAAGGAGAACAGGTTTGGCGGGGGCTGTAAATACAATGCCAGGTTTTACTCTGTGGGAAACAAATTAATACTTACTTAACCATTAAAAATAGGAATATAGAAATACAACTGAGAATACAGTAATGTAACTGGAAACAGTTCACATTTAATAGGAACATTAATTTCTTTAGCTCTCTTACATTTCAAAAAATAAAACAGATGTACCAAGTTCTGCCTAAAATCCCAGTGTGACTTGAGCTGTAGCCCTCTGTCCCTTTCTCTTTTCATGGGAGGAGGAGATCCCATTTTGGAATACATCAGCCTAAGAGGTAACTGCATTTTCATTCTGTTGAGGACGGAAGGGAGAAGGAAGAGAAGTTGGAATGCTTTGAAGTCTGTTGAATTAATAATTAACAGCTTTTTAAATTTTCAGTGTTTTAATATGACATACTCTTGGGTAGACACAACATATTCTCTTTTTCTGCTTAGGAGCCTTTCTTGTATTTAAATTAGGTTACAGTAAACAAAATAAGTAAACTTTTTTTTCCTATAGGGAAAATAGTCATGGGGGGACTATATGGAAAAAATATATAGAGGGACTCAAATAGTCCCTCTATTAGGGTCTCCCTATAGATTACCTCAAATATGGAGATTCTTATATATGAGTAAAGTGTGAAATCAAATGGGTAGTTATGGGTAGTTATTTTCTGCCAGGAAGTTGAAATGAGGGAAGTTCAAATCTAAACTGTTAGAGGTCATCAGTTTTGCATGCCTTTAATGGAATATGTAAAGTGAGCTGATACTTGCTGACATTTCTTTACAGTGAGAGGTATATAGTCAGAACACAAGGTTAGTAGATGGCACTGGTTTACTTTTTTTTTTTTTCTGCAGTGCAAATGAGTGAAGTATGTTACTATGCTTCAAATTTAAGTAATAGCCTGAGCCTCAATTTCACAGGATGCTAGCTAGAAAAACAGGGTCAAGACCTAAGCAGAGAAGTGAGAGCATGTGTATTTATTTGCTCGTATGTCCATGTACCTCTTGCTCTTGGTCTTTTTTTTAGAACAAGCAATTTACTTGCTTGGTACATAAGTTTTTTAAAAGGTACTTATTTTGCAAAATGAAATTAATGTGTGCACTAAGACTGCTTTTCCTGGCCAGAGTTCTGGTAGTTCAGTATCTCAAACTCCTACAATGTGCCCGATGTCTCTCTTTGAAAAGTTTAGAAGATTAAATATTGCTACATCAGTTTAATTAAAAAAAAAAAAAGGCAGGCAGTGATTTATATCTGAGTGCTTAAAAAATAGAACTGGTAAAACTGTCTACGTAACTACTTTTGGAAATAACTTCTTCACTTGCTAGAATGTGTCTTGTGCCATTTTTTTTAGTTGCATGTAAAATGTGTTTTACTAACATAAGCATATATTTGCTTACTGGTGAATGGTGTCTAAATCTTCTGCTGTCTTCTGGGGTGAGATGTGGGTCAGGCTACTGGTAACAGTGGATTCATGGCCTAAGGCTTTGCTCTGCAAGGGTGGAACGAAAAAAATTGTAGTGGTAAAAACGGAGTATGTCTGATACCTCCGATTTTTTTAGAGTTAGTCTTTTGAACATAGACTCTTGGTTTACTATGCTAAGAATGAGAAAGGTTTAGGCATTGCTATTTGAGGGGGGAAAAATAATACTGTAAAAGATAATATTTTTGTAAATGAATCTGAACTCAAAGACTTAAGCAAAGTTGTTTTCAGTGCAGTGCTCACATTTAGCTTGATAAATTGAAGCCTCTCTATTCTGGAAAGAGTCTATTTAAGTTAAAATACACAAGTTCTGAAAATATTTTTAGATGGCCTTGCAGTATGTCACTCAGGTTAATAACCTGCTACTTTGACCTTCCTCCCCACCCCCTTTCCTCTACCAAGTTGACAAGCTTATCAGGCAATTTCCTCAAAGTATGCCCTGGAGAAACATGACATTAAAAATTCAAACAAAACATTGCAGTTGGGTGAACTGCTGTTCTTACTATGATCTTACTGTGTGTGGTTGTTAAAGTGATTTTAGTGTTCTTTGGGAACAGTTGTGTCTTCTGTAGTGTTTTGATCTAGTTTACAAAAGTTGATTTAATTGGAGAAAAAAATTATTATATGTCTGTTACATACTGGTAAAAATGCATCTATTTAGGTGGAGACCTGTGTGAGGGGTGTAATCTCCTCCACTGCTTTAAAAAGTTCCCTCCTGACGCTCCTTACCATAAGTTCACATTTCGTGTTCTCTTTATTGTATTTATATATAAATGGTGCCCTGAAAACTTAAATTTGGTTAATGCCTGACAAGTGTTACTAGCTGTGATGAACCCAGGTACGCGGCTTCTTCAGCAGACATACTGTGGACCTTAAAACTGTGCATCATACACTGTAGGTTTTTATGGATGTTGCTTATGGAATATGTCCATGCATACATGCTTACAGAAGATCATTAATCTTTATTTTTTCTTAAAGACTGTGTTTCTGGGATGAATAATTCCTAACAGAAGCATGTTATATGGGTATTTTACACCTATAGTCTACATATAAATAATGTATAAGTAACTTAGCGGTGGGTCTTCACCAGGAGTTCTATTTGAAAGTCTAAACTGACTATTTTTTTTCCCCTCAGAAAACTCCTAAACTCTGTTAAACTCTAGTGGACAGTTATTTTATCTGGTAAAAAGCTCTTGAATTTTCATGCCAGCAATCACAGAGAAAAGTTGGAGCTCTAGACGTGCTTTATTATTGGAAGTGTGTTTTTTGGTTTTTGACATGCTTTCGGTTCTTAAATGAAATGTATTTTATTTTCAGCTCAAGCTTGTGCAGATGTTCTGTCATTAGCCAAAGAAGCTAGAAAGCGAAATCTTGGTCCTCTTCATCCGTCCTTTAATGTGATAAAGATAATAAGAGATGGACTGATGAGAAATCTTCCAGAAAACACTCACCAGTTGTCATCGGGCAGACTGTGTATTTCACTGACCAGAGTATCAGATGGTAAAAATGCATTGATATCTAATTTTAACTCTAAAGAAGAAGTTGTCCAGGTATGTTTATTTCTGGCAACTGTTAAAAGTTTCTGTAATCTTAAGTCCATTTAGCATCATCTATTGGTTTTCCATTTTAAACATTTTAGGATATTGTGACTTTGACAGTATTTTAAAGATTAATTCAGGCTTCATTATACTAAATTCATATACTAATTTTCCCAGTCAATGTATGTGCCAACTGTTACAGCGAGCAGATGTGAGGGATCAGTCTTAAAGAGGATAATTGCCTTTAAAGTGCAGTGTATCTAATGAAACTATATCCTTCATGAATAAGAATGTTTTAAGGTCATTCTTGTAAAAGCTATGATCAAGAAACAGACAAAAATAGCTTTTTAAAATTCTTAATATGAATTACAAAGCTAGTTCAGTATGATCCCAGAATGTTCATATTTGTGTCCCCAGTTAGGTACTTTGGTTACTCAGAAAATGTATAGCTTGAATGAATGATCATAAACTTTTCCTTGCTAATAGGCTTTTCTAGAAATAGAGTTTCAGTGAGTCTTATCGGTTTTTAGTTACATTCTAAAAGAAATGTGGAATACCCTCATCTTCTTTAAAATAATGCTTTGTAATACCTTTTTTTTCCCCTCCTTTTTATTCAAATGTACTTGCTGGGGATTTTTTGGTGCTTGCTTCGTTGTTTTTCCTAACATCTAAAAAGATAAGTGATAATTTCAATAATAGAACAGTTACCATTTCATTTATATGGTCTTATTTTCCTACAGGCTTTAATCTGTAGTTCATTTGTCCCTATTTATTGTGGCCTAATTCCACCGTCATTTAGAGGTGTGGTAAGTCTCTATTGTCAAGATCTAAAAATAGTTCTAGCTATTTTGAAAATATTAAGAGACAATGTGTATATTTTTTCAGTTATTCTACTGTAAAATAAATACCTTCATTGTAGCTTCTAGTACTCTAGCTGTCTGTTACAACTTCTCAAAAAAGCAAGGAAGCACTAAATGTGTGGAAGATCTGTTATGTATATTTCTTCTCCACCTGGCAAAACACACACAGGTGTGTGGGCTCCCGATCTCTCTTAAATTTTTTGCTTGCTGATGCAGTAATTTAAACGGGGTATTCTAAGCTAGCAAGTATTTAACTTAAGGATAAATATTTGTTGGAGAAAGTGATGCTTATTCACCTGCACAAATTTATAGGAAGGGTCACTTATACTTGTTTGGTTAAAAAAAAATAAAATCTTCTAAGATAGTTTATTGTATATGTCTGTGTTCTTGCTGTAGGTAGATCTGCCTTAAAACTGTATTAAGTTCCATGTTTAGTTAGATATAATCAAAGCTTTTTAATGTCTTCTGTCATTTGTATTCAGTATAAGAAAGGTTGCTTTTTAAAGGTAAAGTGTCAGTATATTAGTCTGTTGTATTACTTCACAGGAACTGTTGGTTACAAAAGCTCTTAATGGCTATACTGGATTTTCTGAAATCCCCCGTTAAAGGGGCAAGTAGTGCAGAAAAGTTAGCATAGCTTGTTGTAGGTGTTTTGATTAACAGGTCTGGAAGCAGACATGCATTTCAAAATCGAGGCAGCGACATTCATGGCTTTTTTGTTATAGTGTTGTATTAACTAGTATTTGCTTTCCTTCCAATTTTGTTGCTCCTTACACAAGGAAATGGGAAGAATATTGAAAGAAAACTCAAAACATCTTTAACAGTGATGATTACAGACTGTTCTCAAGGCAATTTGGAAGTGCTAAAAGGTTAAGGATAGACATTAAATGTAATTCTTTCTTCATGCTGGAATTTAAGCAAAAGTGATTAGAACTGTATAGGGATTTTTTCTTTATCTGTACTTCTAAACCTTGTATGTCTCCTTAAACTCTTCCAGATTAAAGGTGTTATGAAAACAGGACGTTGGACTGAATCCAAGGTTTAGGTGGATCCAGGCTAATCTGGCTATTCAGTTCTTGTCATCAGACAACAATGTTATTTTAAAAGGCTTAGTTCAGAGTACAAAAACATACAAGTGATGCTTTATTTGGGCCTGTTTTGAGGGAAGGAAGGAATCATTGAATCCTTTTGATCTGTGTGATTGTTTTGATAAGATTTTAATGCTTGGGAGGCATTTTTAATGTAACTTGGTAAGAATACCACAGCTGCATATGCTTGGCATGACTGCTGTAGGACTTAAACACAGTAGAATGCCAACTATGTAAACTTTGTAGCATCTTGCTGTTTACTGGCTTGGTGCGTCAGGCATGTATACTTTAAAACAAAGACTTAAGGATAACTTTCAATAGGTGTATCTTAACTGCCAGTTGTGAAGCTTTTCGGTGTGGTGGGTTTTGTTTGTTCTTTTTGTTTTTTTTGTTTGGTTTGGTTTTTTTGTTTTGGTTTTTTTTTGTTTTTTACCCCTTTCAAACATAGTGATGGTTTTAGATTAAAAAAATTACTAGGGGGAACAGATAGGCAAAAATTCTTGCTACTGTCACAACCAACTAGCTACAGCTGGCCCCAATGGAAAGATGGCAGTTGTGAGTGGAGGTGTGGTCTTTAGCCATAGCAGCTGCTGCACTATAGATTAGTTACCCCAACACAGAACTCTTCAGTTCTTGAATCTTAAAATGCCTGAGATGGTGATGCACTAAAACTACAGAAATGGGCAAGTCAACATGAAGGAGACAAAAGCATAACGTGGTTATGCTTCTAAACTTGTACTCAAAGCAGAATAGATACCCACGACTGGCAAGGTTCCTGAAGCATTGTCCACTTTCACTTGCAGTTTCTTTATGTCCAAATATTTTTGATGCTTTTATATCAAATTCTAATCACTAAGAATAAGAGTAACTTAAGATGACTCCAACTGAATGGTTTAGTATCATGGAACTTGAGCTTTGAAATGTGGAGGTATTCTTTTACTTGTATTCTTTCTAAATTACTCTGGTAGATCTTTGGTTGGTGCTCTCCTTTGAGGAAGAGGAGGTAGCTGCACTACTTTTTCCCTGCATGTTGTGTAGGATTATAACGTTTAAAATGGATTTGCTCTTTCTTAAACATACATAAAAATCCCAAATAGAGTACTCTTAGGCTATAGGTAGGACTATTTTTTAACTGGCATTAGAGGACAAAGCATGTTACTCAAAAGGTTTAGCCAGGGAGCATAGGCAGAGACTGTTCTATTACAGTCTTAAGTACTATTTAATTCTTGCATGGGAAATCTGCTAGTTAGACATTTTCAGCCTTTGCAACTTCTTATATCTGTTAATTTTTGTAGCGCTATGTGGATGGAGGAATCAGTGACAACTTACCTCACTACGAATCTAAGAATACCATCACAGTTTCGCCTTTCGCTGGGGAGTGTGATATCTGTCCAAAGGGGAATTCTGCCAACTTCCATGAAATGAATGTGACCAACACCAGCATTCAGCTCAGTTTAGGAAACCTTTATCGTTTAACACAAGCGCTCTTTCCACCAGAACCTAAGGTAACTCACTGCCTTCATGTAGTTACTAAAATGTCTTTCTGTTTAAAAGCCTTGTTTCTGCAGAACGCTACAGTAACCTTAGCTTTTCCTCTAGTCATGTAAACTTTTCTGGTAACATTTATCTTCTTGTTTATTTTTTTTCATAGTTTGTCTTTATTCTCCTTATTTTTAGTCTCTCTCAGACTAAATACGCAGTCCTGCTATTGGCTTTCAGTATTTATTTGGTAATTAGCACAGGATTCTATCATGAAATCAACATTGGTAAATTAATAAGTGTCAGTTTGTAGTCCCTTCATATTTACCTGCTAACCGGGTGCTTCAGAACTTAGAAGTTCTAAAGCTTCATGGTTTTCTAAAGTTCTCAATTAATACTTCATGCAGGCAAGTTGCCTTTAAATGTTGCTAACCACTGTTAATTGCAGATCTGCTGAGGAAAATGCTCTTGAATTGCCAATTGGCTTGGGATATATTACAGAAGAAAAGTAATGTTCCTTACTGCTATAGATGTTTTTTTTAAATTGAGGGCGCTTTGACCACTTGAAGAAAAATGTTAAATTCTACTTATGTAGGCTTTAATTTTTTTTATTTTTTTCCGTCTAGGACTACTGTGTAGGTGAGCTGGTGTTGCATCTGGTGAAAGATGTGTTCATATGGAAGACTAAGTCTGAGTCTGAGCATGAGAATTGCACAGCTGACTTTTCACAGTTTTGGGCAGTGGGAAGCACTGGGAGGGAAGGAGGGGAGCTGGCATACACCGGGCCATGCTGTTTCATTGTTGCTTGCATCTGCTGAAAGGCTAGTCAAAGAAACAAAAGGGGAGGAAATTCGTGCAAACTGTTAGATTGCTGTCCTTTCAGGTGAATAATTGAGTGCATCTGTAATAGCTGAAAGATACGTTCATGTATGCGTAATCACGTCTGTGTCATTGCAGTGGGCATATTAACCTGAATCTACTGAATTATAGCAATTGTTAATGTATATTTTTTTCTTAGAAGAATGGAGGGTGGGTAGAAGTGGCTTTTCATTCTGCAGACTTGATCTTAAATTGAATCTCCTTTTATTTTTCTGACTCATTTACCCTATGCTTGCAGGTACTAGGAGAGATCTGTGAGCAAGGATATTCAGATGCTCTTAAATTCTTGAAAGAGAATGGTATGTTACATTTGTGGATAATTATTGATGATGTGATTTAAACCTGAGTTTAAAACAAAAAAAGGGGGGGGGGGGGTGTATGTAGCTAAGAAGGGGCTAGCTCCTTGAGTTGTTTGAAGGCATCATGATAAATTTAGTTCTTGTAGAAATCATGTAGTTATATTAACTATTCATCTGAGGTAAGTTGTGCAGCCACACAGAAATTGAACTTTTGGGTTTTTGCCAAATTTGTGTGAAGTGAATGTTAAGGTATTGTTAAATGAGATTAGCAAAGAAATCCAATTCTAGGGAAATCGTATTACTAGTTTCTTTTGTTTTAATCATGAAGGATGGGAATAGGCTACTGTAATAATGTACTGCATCAGATTACAGCAGTGGAAACTGAAATGTGATGTTTGCGCTATTACAGATCACACCAGCTGCAATACCGTAATGCAGTCATAACTTGATGTGCTCACTGCTTATAATCTGTTATAAGTAAACATTAATATTTAAGTTTTCTTGGAACAGTTTTCTTCACTGCTAAAGAATGTCATAGTTCTGCTTAAGAGTTTGATTTTGTAGTAATAGTATTGAATAATTAATGAGAGTCCTGCTTTATGCCTTTTACTAACTGATCAAAAACACAAGCTATACAAAGAGCCTATAATTTGTGCGTTTCTGTGCTAAGATGGGTTCTGTTGCTGTGCTGCACCCACAAGTTTCCTGTGTGCACGTTTCCATCTTACACTAATATCTGAGATTCCTTGCAGCTCTCTCTTGGTGTCTGTCCCCCACATTCTCTGCATATTGCACTATTGTCCTCCTTTTTTCACGCTACTGATCCTGTGATCACCTTTGTTCTTATTCTGTCACAGGTTTGTCTTGCTTTAACCTTTCCAAACTCATTCATTATGCATGTTCTTTCTTGTTATTTCAACTACAGGAGTTAATCCCGCCCCCCACCCCCCAGTCTGTAACACTTCAGAATTTTTCTGCTAAATGCACTGTATATTCTTTTGACATTTGTCTTTAGGAGTAATTGTAAGTAGGCTACAGATTCTGTGGTACATAGGTATGGATCCTAGTCAAATTTGGTAGTCTTTATATATAAAAATAACTTTATAATGCTTTTCTGGAAACTGCATATAAATAACCTTTTTTATTTTTCACTTTGTGCTCATTATCTAGTGCTAGTTTCTAAGGTAATTATCAGTGCTATTTCTTAATTAGCACCAGTTTTGCAAGGCAACCAATGTTGATTTAGATCTGTACTTTGGATATATCTTAAAATAACATTGTGCCCTGCTCGCTTTCCTTCTCCACCCTGTTGTAGCAATGCCTCAAAGTACTCCCATGATAACTGGCCATGTCAAATTTCCCAAATGTCTGATGTGTTCTAAGTGTTTTCTTTCAAATAAATATTAAATCAGTTTTCCTCCTCTCCTTTAAATCATTTGCTTTCTTGCTGGAAAACAACTTTGGTAAATGACTATGTTTCCAGTGCAGTTTCGCTTAATTTCACTTTTTTCTTTTCTTGAGAACCTGTTTTAAAGTGAACCTGAAAAAGAGCATTCATCAGTGTGATTAAACGTTTGTGGGATTATAAGAGCAAGCATATTTGGGATTGGGTGGATAATGCTCCCTCGGGATAGGCCTTTGTACAGATACACAGATTACAGGTACTGTACAGGTACTCTGAAGACCTGTGGATCAAGCCTAAGTGGAAGTTCTTGACTCTTTCAGGTATTCTGAATGACTCAATTTATATCCACTTGTCCTTCACAAAAAGAAATCCTCATGAGGCTGCACAACACATTGACCATATGAAGAAAAAAATATTGACAGAAAATAGCAAAGTGGAAGCTTTGAAAATGGAAATACTTAATGACCAGTTGAAGCAAAATCCATGGCCTTTGGAGAAGAGCATATTTGAGAGTCTACCTCCTAGACTCCGTAAAGGTACATTTCTTCAAACTGTTTCTTGTAACTTTGAATGGCAAACTTTGATGTATTTTTTCCCACCTGCTCACTCTTATAATTTGTGTACAATGCTTTTTATTTACTCTTATAACTTCCTGTGATATTAGAGACTAGCTCAACCCAAAAAAGTTCTTTAAATATGTATTTAATGTGAACACGTACATTTTGATTTAGCTACAGAAATACAATTGAAGCAGGAGGAAGGAGCTACTTCCAACACTGCAGAGTTGTGAACTGAACTCTTATTTGGTTTTGGATAAGCTTTGTATGTGCACAGTATTTTTGTAAGCATGTATTTCACACCGAAGTTGAACCTCAAATCCAAACACTGGTTATCCCCATCTTATTTTTAAAACAGACTTCTGTAGATTTCTAATTTTCTGGCTTTCCTATCTTTTTTAATAAGCTGTTAATAGACCAAAACCACTTCTGGTATTTCTTTATTCTATAACTTTTAACTATGTTTTTTTGTGGATGCTGATGGGTATTTTCAAGATCTGAAACTTGTGATCCCAGTGACCTATGAGAACAAAATTTCAAGTGTGATACTTCTTACAACTATATGTAACTACTAGAACATGCGGAACTCTAGAATTTAAACAAACTCCTTAGGGTTCTAGAATCCCTAGCGAGACAGGAATGTTACCTAAAATACATAAGTATTTTTGGAGATGTGAACTTTACATCCTCTTATTAAAAATTAATTCTTAGATGTATTGCTTAAAAGTTCTGGGTAATGCCTTTTGTCCCTGTGGTATGAATCTGTGTTTCCCATATTTTAAAATAGCATAGAGAAGGTTTATGGTAAGAGTGCCTTGAGATGAATTCTATCTGAGCCTTATTCAGTAACACTTGATAATGATGACTGAAGATTACTGAACTTTGAGCAAATTATTTAAACTGTTTTCAAATAGTCTAACATCTCTTTCAAAACCAATTATTCTTAAGCACTGCAGGAAGCTTGCAAAGAACAGAATGGATTCTATGCTCAGTTCTCAAAACTCTTCCCAATACGGGTGATATCCTATC
Organism: Larus michahellis; assembly: GCF_964199755.1. NCBI lineage: Eukaryota > Metazoa > Chordata > Aves > Charadriiformes > Laridae > Larus > Larus michahellis. The sequence continues at coordinate 89,635,488 of NC_133896.1, read as the reverse complement.
TGATGCTACCATATACGCTACCAGTGGAGTCTGCTTACTCTGTTGCTTTGAGGTAAAGAAATTTTAGAATTACTAAACTTTTGGAAATTCACTACTTGAGAGCTTATTCAGTGTTGTAGACATTCTTGTGCTCTAGAATTCAAGTGGTAACTGTCAAAAAAACATTATTTCTACCTACATAATACATCCTCCTAGAGCCTCTACAGTCTAAGGCTAGATAAACATATTAAGAAGATTTCTAAACTATTTACTCTTATTACTAGTAGCTGTCTCATAATTGCTCAAAAGAAGCACCCTTAGCCAGGAGCATGTTCTTTATTACTATTATTACTTTATTACTATTCTGCAGCGGTATTTGAACTCTATCCAGACAGTTCTTGTGCTGTAGCTTCTTTTTGAAGTCAGGGTTGAAATACAGCGTTTACTCAGCATATAAATTTTCTTACCAGGTTTGTTCAGGTTGACTGGAAGTTGTGCTCTTGAAACAGGACTTAATTTTAGAAGTTTTTCAGTGCTCGTAAAGGAGAAATTATGCTTAATGAGTGCACCATGAACCCTAAGTTTTGTGCTTGCTTAAGAGAATTCCAGTCCTTGAACAGAAGATGTCATTACTATCCTTAGAAAATACTTGAAAAATCAAATGATCTATAAAGGGAACCACATAAAACTCAGTAAAATATTTTGTTTCTGCGCCACTTAATGTGGCACTTCTGTGCCATTTTTTTTGGTGGATGGAGAGGAAGCAAGTTTCAACAGAATTTTAGTGTGGGTTTTTGCCCCTCATTCTCCTTTTGTGTAACTGACTTCTGTTAAGAGCGTCATAAGGAAAAAACCACCAAAACATTTGTGACATTGTTGATTTGATTGTAGGTTAGTAAACTGGTTTCCTGATATGCCTGCTGATGTTCGATGGATGCAAGAACAGTTTTGTCGGATGGCTGGTACAGTTTATTCCCAGGCTAAAAGCAAGCTGTTCTGTACATACAGGTAAAGTGGAGTCCTGCTGCATGCAAATGATGCGTTTTTAGAAATTCTCTCTCTTTTGTCAGAGCTTCAAGTACTAATAAGTTTCTCTCTTAAACCAGGATTTAGTAATTTTCTCAAAGTAACACAAAACAGTTCTCGCTGCTTCTAATCCTTAGCATTGTTTCTTAGGTGTATTTTCTGGTGCTTCTTGCTTATAACTGATCAATGACTGCTACATATTGTAGATTAAGAGGTGTTGCCTGTTGGTGGGCTTATGCTTTTTGGGGAGAGGGCTGGATTATAGGGCAAGCATTGGGCTGAGAACAGAGACCTTGTTTTTCCTCTGTTCCACAGTCGCTGGAGCAATCAGGGAGAAAAGGGGAGGGAGAGGTTGCTCAAGATGTTCTAAATCAGATGTAGCAGATAGGAACTGGAAAACATTGGGAGAAAGACTAGATTCTCAGGAGTCTGGACAGGAGAGGTTTTAAGAGTTAAAAAGCAGACAAATATGAAGGACAGTCTTGTAAGATAGTTGGGAAGAATTAAAATAAGACACATACGGAGAATTTTTAGGAACCTCTATTTCCATGGAAGAGAGGCCCCTACTCGAACCTGGTTGTAACTAGGTTCATTATGTTTCTCTTGCTAAACTGGTGTGAGATTTAAGAAGCTTTGTCAGGTTCTAGACTGGCATCATGAAAGATCTGATTCGTATGCTCCGTTCCTTATAAGTACAGAGTAGTCAATGTTAAAGGTTCTGGCTTAATGGAATATGTAATGAGTTTGAAGCTTGGGTTTCCTTCCCCCTTTGGTAATATTAAATGGTGGCTTTCATATTAGGTTGTAAAGATATTTTCTTTTTACAATATTCAGTTTTATCCAGAATTCAGAAGCATATAATTCCAGTATACAAATAGCCTCTCTTCTCCCTTTCTGAAATCAGCCTTTTCTCGTATAACACTAGTTGGCTTTTGAGGACGTCTCTCTGAGCACAAATGTAGTTCTTCGTATGTATTTGCTATCATCCTACTGTCACCTTTTCAGTTATTTGATACCACATGTAATCCAGTGTCCTTTTTTTTCCTCCTTTTCTTAAGGATATTTCTGATTCCTTTCCACAATAAATTTGGGTATAGTCATCTTCCTGCTTTTACCCTTATTTAGCAGCTTTTTGATGTTGCTCTTATTCTAGCCTTACCAATCATGAGACTCTTCCTCTGAAATGGGCTTTTGGAAGGCACAAAATCACAAGACTGTCCCAGATCTAATTTTTCAGAGGGGTTATTTGGTCATTGAGTCATGATTAACCAGAAACATTGTTTCTCCTCTTGTGGAAAGAGCAAGCTCTTGGCCCTAAACCAGAACATGGTAGTCATGTGGCTTTCACTGTATGTTTTTATTGTAACTTCAAGACTCCTACTGGACTGTTTATGCTGTCACACTTCTAATTTTTCTTAAGCCTTCCTTTAAGTGGATTCCCCCTTCAGGTAGCCAGGTCCCAAGGGTCTGTGTGTAGAATCCTGCATTGTATTCTACAGGTGACTCTTTGTGGGCTTGTACTTTGTTTGAGCATCCACCAAGAACCTACTGCTACTTTTGCAAAAAGTAATTCCCCCCGCCAATCTTTTTTTTTTTTTTACGTTCTTCCCTTTATGTCATCAGATTAGCTTCTGTTTTGGAATCAAACTTAAATCTCATGAAAAGTTGCGCTGTTAACAGTTTGAAAATCCTTTTAGGCAACTTAACCTAGTGGATGGTATCTTCTAGTGCTCTTGAACTTCAGGTGGGGAAACTGGTGTTGAAGTGTGTGTTAGGTGAGCTGGGTTTTCTGGTGTGTGAGAGGGGCGCTGCACGTTTCTCAGATTGGAAAAGACTAGCCTGGTGATTCAGGTACTTTAATTCAGAGTGTAGGAAAGTTCTGTTCCAGCTGTTCAGGTTGGTGATAATTAATGTAACTATTGACTTAATGTAACTATTTTATACCTACTTCTGAGCACAACACATAATGGCAGAGTGCCCTTCTTTTTGATATGATTGTTTCAAGATCCTTTTCCTGTTGTCCCATATCCTAATTCACTAAATGCATTTAGAATTAACTATTTTCCTCTAGTGTTCTTCCTTTTCTATGAAGATTCCCTGTCAGACATCTGAACAATAATAGAAATGTCACTAAAACACTAATAATCTTTTCCTTTTTTCTTTTTTCTTTAACAGGAAAGACAATTATGCAACACTAAGAAAATGTCAAACTGTCCCATCTGCTGTGGAATTTCATTCTTCATACTGCCATCTTAAAATGCCTCGCTGTTCTGCAGACCTTGAAACCTGGCTCTGGGAATCTTCATGCTTCATGTGCTCAGCTATGAAAAATGCTTCTGCTAACATACAGGAGCATTCAGACTTAAACTCCTATCCCCATTTTCTCCCAAATTCTGATGAGTCTGGGTTGGAAATAGATTTTGACTCTTCCTCAGAGGCAAGTTTCCATACTGCTCCAGAGTATTAATTTGGAAGTAGATTCCACAGGCTCCAAAATTCCAATTTGGCAGAGAAATTTAAATCCTAAAGGACTAAGGATCACTTTGTTTATTGCCAATAAGTCTTGGAAAATTATTTGTTTACAGCTTCCTGACAAATCTGCCTTGGGAATTCTACTGTTTTAAGGATTATAAAAACAGTGGCTGCTATACTAAGTAACAGACTACAGTTCTGTTGAAGCACCAGCTCAATCAACTGTAGTAAGACTTGTAGTAAACAGTGTCTCTCTGGAAATAAATTTCTAAAAAAATCTACTTTCAGCATAAAAATGTAAATTCTGTAAACAAATTGTTAGACAAATAAGCATCAATAACAAAAGCTTTTTAAAAATGCAATTCTTAACAATACTATGTGTTAGGATTACTTTTATAGCACTTAAATGAAATAGGACTTTTACTTCATAAAGGGAAATACACAAAGGAGCTTTTTAGTGGCCTCCAATGTCTGTTTGCCTTATGTTTAAACATACTGTTGTGTTTATGGAAAAGTTGTCTGCATGAGATACTGTAGGAACAGTATTACTCTAGGTTTTGTACGCATTCCACAGTTCATATTACTTCTCCTGTATGGCTCTTTCCCTTTTCAAATATTTCAAGGGAAAAAGACATAAGAAATGGGACACATTCCCCTGAAGTGTAGACAGGTAGTTTCAGTCATTTCGGAGGACTTTTTTGTACTTAATGAGGACTTAATACTTGACTAAGTATTGAAAAGTAGGTAAAATAGTGGCTGTGATTAGTAGCAAATGGTAATTTGTTAAACTTTACAGAAGATGTTAACAAAAATCAACATATAGCAAGTGGTGAATGATGTTTAGGTGTGCTAATTGCTGCCCAATCTTTCTCAATCATTTTTTCCCCTCCAACTTGAGAGATTTTTCTTCCCTTCTTTCACCTCCCTCTTGCTGTAAAGGAGGGAGGAAAAAACGGGTCCTGCCTGTCTCGGTGAGGAGGGATGAGAACCCTAAGGAAGTTTTCCAAGACCAATTGTGAGAAGAAGCAAACGTGGGAGACTCAGTGGAAGCATTAATATCCAGGGAGCTGTGTAAAGTGTTGAGCGATGAGCATTTCAAAGCACCTCCCACTACAAAGGTTCTGAATAATGTTAATAAAGACAACGTATAAGTGTATGAATACATAAGGAGAAGTAAATAACTGTCAAGATTAACTGTTCTTTGGATGTTTTATTATCATGTCTTGTACAATTTTTTTTTAAAGTAGAATGAAACGACAATGGCTTTAAAGTTGGGTTTGTGCATGTTTTTGGGGGCAGGCGTGTGACATTTGAAGTCTTCTTGTTCATGCAACTTGGGCGCAGCTGAGGGAAAGACTTAAGAGGTGCTTTCTGAGAGAAGGAAGAGCAGCAATGAGGTGGGGATGCTCGGGAGAGGGGAGCCGGGAGGGTGGAGTCTGTCAAACAGCAAAATGTAGCACAGGCTTTAAGCAGTTTCTCAGTTGCGATTGGGGAATCAATTAGGGAATAAATTGGGGAATTTAGCTTGAAGTGCTAAGTTTTACAGCATTAAAACTGATTTTTAAAATAGCGGAGGACAGGGGAGAAAAGTGTCAAGCTATCCATTTCCATACTGCAAAGGACTGGTGCTATTTTTACTTCAACTCTTTTGTTTGTTTCTGCTGTGTATATACTTCAAATTTGCAATAAAAATTGGAAACGTTACTCTGACTACAATTAAAAGATACAAGATCTGTTTTATATAGTCTTTATTTATAACTTCAAACTTTCTGTGATTTAATTTTCTAATGCTCTGCAAAATGTTAATTCTATCAGTATGTGTCAGAATTTAAGCAGGAATGCCAGGTTTTGCTTCCTTTCTGTGTACCGGAATAGTTCTATTGACTACATCTGTATCACCCTTAACTTCTGTTGTGCGCAGCTCCAGTTTTGTCTCCTTTTTCTAAAATAAAAAGACAATCTCTTCTGTTACCGTGTTTTCTAAGCTTTCTTATGATTTGCCCAGTGTGAGTTAAACCACGAAGCGTTCATTTCATTGAACGTCTGAAATACTTAATGGCTGCAAGGTGGCTTTTTTTAAGAGTCGTAACGTAAGAGAAGTAACCTAACTTTGAGAGATGCTTGTTCACGTGAGTCATCTTAATTTTAAAACCTACTTTCTTTGCAATCTCTTAAATTTACAAGTAACTTCTTGTATTTAAACAGAAATGCATCAAAAATCAGAGAAAGTTGTTATCTGGGTCTGGAGGGTGAAAACAAACATTGCCTCCTTCCTTAGTTAAAACTCTAGGGTAGCACGGTGCAGCCAAGCCGTCAATTTAAGATGACCGGTCTGACGTCACAGTGACGTTAACAGCGCGCTGTTGCCACTTCTACGTGCTGCAACGTCACTTCAGTCCTTGATGTTGCCTGTCGCGCTGAGATGGAGGGGGCGTTACATTTTGGTGGCTCACCTCCAGTAGGCAGCAGTGTCCAGCTGTAAAGGAACACCTGCGAAAACGACTGTTTTCCCCCCAAAAGTTGCCCTTGTTCCCTGCCGCGCACGCGCGCCGTCCCGGCCGGAAGCGCAGCGCTTGGCCCCGCCTCTTCCCGCTCCTCCGGCCAATGGGGGCCAGGGCGGGGCTGCCTGTCATGGCCGCCCCCGTGCCGCGGCCTTGAGAGCCAGCGGCCCCTCAGACTGCCGTGGCCCCGTCGCCCCTCTGCCGCTATGGGCACCGTGCACGCCCGGGTAAGCGCCGCGTCGCGGGGTGGCGGAGAGGGGCCTTGACAGAGGGCGGAAGAACGCGGCCGGCGCTGGCCCTCGCCCCGGGCCTGGCCCGAAGGTCGCCGTGGGCGACCTTCGGGCCAGGCCCGGGGCGAGGGCCAGCGCCGGCCGCGCTCCTCCGCCGGGCGCAGCGCGGCTGCCCGGGATCGGGCCGAGAGGCTCCGGGCAGGCCCAGGCGGTAGCACCGCGGGGCTCCGGGCCGGTAATCGCCGTCCTGTCTGGAGCGTGTGCGAGGCCCGGCTGACGGCGGGCGGGTGGGCGGGGAGGAGTAAGGTAAATCTGGGAATCTATATGCCGTTGTTTAAAGAAGAAAGGTAAAGATAGAAGTGTTTGTTGTGGTGGGACAACCAGCAAAATAGACAAAGAACAACGAAGGGCCACGAAGATGATCAGAGGGCTGGAGCACCTCTGCTGTGAGGACAGGCTGAGAGAGTTGGGGTTGTTCAGCCTGGAGAAGAGAAGGCTCCAGGGAGACCTTATAGCAGCCTTCCAGTACCTGAAGGGGGCCTATGAGAAATCTTGAGAGGGGCTGTTTGTCAGGGAGCGTAGCAATAGGACGAGGGGTAACAGTTTCAAACTGAAACAGGAGAGTTTTGGATTAGAAATTAGGAAGAAATTCTTTACTGTGGGGGTGGTGAGGCACTGGAACAGGTTGCCCAGGGAAGCTGTGGATGCCCCATCCCTGGAAGTGTTCAAGGCCAGGCTGGATGGGGCTTTGAGCAGCCTGGTCTAGTGGGAGGTGTCCCTGCCCATGGCAGGGGGGTTGGAACTAGATGATCTTTTAAGCTCTTTTCCAACCCAAACCATAATATGATTGTATGAGAAGAAAAAATGGTTATAGTGTCAACCGAAAAAGTGCATCTTAAACATCAGAAAATAATTTCAAAGAGTAAGGATACGTAGGTTCTGACATACTTTAGGAAGGCATTGAATGCTCTGTGCCTCAATTCTTCATTAGAGAAGCATATCTCAGCATAATTTTAGATAAACAGCCCACTCCTGAGTATCCTCCTTTATGGAAAGGTGTAGGAGTCATGTGAGACGGGTTATGACAAAGTCAGGCTATAAGAATATCAGAGCATAATGTCAAAAAGGTCAGTGGTGCCGCTGACTGTGAGGCAAGTCAATCATGATGCAAATCTCAAGTCCATTTGGTGAAATACCTTGTGAATTCGGCTTAAACTGCTTTCCCCTTAAAACAACCATGGGAAGCCTGCATAGGAGTGTTTAAAACTGATGTAGATAACAGGCATGATTATTGAGTGACTGATCTATTTGGGGGGCTAAGAATGGTCTGGATGGTTCCTCAAGATCCCAGGTAGAAAACCTCTTTCCTGTGAGCCTGCTGCAAACCAGCAGACTTTTACCTAGTGTTTAATTAGACTGAGGAATATATTGCTGCAGGGGACCGTTAAGGCTCCAGAGTATCTAATTACCATGACCAATTTAATTTCTATTTCAAATGTTTTTCTCATATTCTTAGTTTTATATCCATCTGCAGCATAAAGTGATACACAATATTGTGTGGATAGAGAGTGCTTCATGTTTGCCTGAAAATTATTGGGAGTGAGAGAGGATTCTGTCTTCATTTAACTTGATTCTGATACGTAACAGCAATTTACTATTCCAGCAAAACAGCTATCCTTAAATAATGCAGCAAGTACTATATTAGTGACTTAAGACTAAAAGTAGATTTACTGAGTTATCCAGTCCTGACCTCTGCTTTTGCAGGTAACCCTCTATTCACTTGTGCTTGAATCCATTATCTTCTGATAGGTCTTATTTAAGGACTCTTTGAGGTATAGTAAATAAAGCCATGCTGTGCTGGAAACCATTTTGATTAAAATGTTCACCTCTGATGGATAGGGCCTGAGGTTCTTGAGCATTACTTGGAAGGGTACTTCTAAAAGAAATATTAAAATATAAAAGCATATAAATATATGCAAAGGAAAGTAACATACTGAAAACACCCTTTTTTTTCCCCATTGTTCAACATTCACCCTCTTCTCCCTCCCAAAAACCCAAACTAAGTAGTGACACCCTGATTTTTTAGTTTTGTTTTTTTTTTTTTTTTTAAGAAGGTAGAATTCATCTTTAACACAGGAAGCATGCCTTAAAAATAGGGTTGGTTTTGGAAGAGTGCAGAGTGTTTTTGAGAAATCATTCAACATGGAAGCTATTTAGCTTTGATTAAAAATTTCAGCAAGCAGGTGGGTAACAAATGTGCTGGTAATTCTCCCCCATTTTAATTCTTCTCTTTTGCTTTTTTCCCCTTATCATCTGATGAGCACAGTGTCAAGAACTATACACCTTTTTCCTTTGCAAAAGGCATAAATCACAAATTGCATACCGTATTACCTGCAGTTTTATGCTTTCAGAGTTTGGAGCCTCTTCCAATGGGTGGGCCAGACTTTGGTGCCCTGGGAGAGGAAGCTGAACTGGTTGAAGTTGAACCTGAGGCCAAGCAGGAAATTCTTGAAAACAAAGATGTAAGTACCTGAACAACATCCTGATTTTTAAGAGAAATGTCTTGGCACCCTTGCTTGCTTGCTTGTTTTTCCTAAGGGAACATTCTAAACTATGGTTTGAGATGTGAAAGAGTGAAATTGAGTACTGTAAATTTTATTTGATGTTGTCTAGTTCCTGTTCTTTTTTTCCTTACTGCAGGAGTTATTGCTAAAATTCAGCTTTGAACTAAATAGACCTGTTTCCAGATGCTACTTTCCCCTCTCTCTAATAAGAAATTGCTATTTTTCCAACACTGCTTAGGAGCAAACCAAGCAACTGTCCTTAATCTGCTAGAGTGCAGTATTAGCCAGGTTAGGTAAACTGCCACCACATGAATTATGTTACTACAGGAAATACTAACTTCAGCAGAAGATGGTAACTTTTTTTTCTCTTTTTTTTTTTTTAATATTTCACATGTAAGAGCATGTCTGTCTTGGCCCACAATGTGTTTAGCCATGCTAGAGGGGTAGATATCATGCATTATTTAATTTTTATTAAAATTTTCCTTTCCCTTATGGTATTCAGAGTCATCCTCACTAGAAGCTTGGTAATAACATTTGCTTTTTGTTTAGTTCATGATATATGTATTCTGATAGGGTTTATTAAAGCAATTTGCGTTAATGCTAGGTTGCTCATATTCTGCTATTTTACTATACGTGAATACATGAAGCATTTGCAGATTTTTTTTTTTTTTTTTTTTTTTTACTTACCCCTAAAATTACAATACACTGAAAAGGTTGGAAAAATAGGGGAAATGCAATCACTGTAGTCCATTTGTACTGGCTAACCTGGAGCATGTCGTGATTTTTGAGGTCAAGTTCTCTCAGGTGAATGATTTTAAGAAAATATAAAACCCCACAATGCCAGTGATTTTAATATGCGTTTTAAACCACAATGCTCCCATAGCAGTAATAATTTTGATAGTTAAGAGTTTAAATATTTATGGCTTGTAGGTTTGTTTGCTTTTTCTTCTAACTCCTTGTGTACGTGTAGCTGATACAAAAAATAGCTAATTACGACTAACTACATGTTTTGTCTTACATGTCTTAATATCTCAGTGTGATTTCTGCAGTGACTTATTTGTCCATACAACACTTAGGACTAAAATCTCAGCAGCTACAGCCCGTTACTGTCTCTTCTGCTACAACCAGTATTAGCTTTGGTATTAGAGTTCTTTTTTTTCTTTAATTTTCATGTTAAGGGAACAACTTTCCAGAATTGTAGATAGCACTGATTTCTCATAATGTAGGTTAGCAGTAACTAACCTAGGAACCTTCAGGGTTTTTCACTTGGACAACAATATTCCTTTCTGCATTGGTGATTTTGCTACGCGTTATTAGATGTAAATTCAGCATTTGTGTTTAAACATCTGTTCTGTTTAGGTGGTGGTTCAGCATGTACACTTTGATGGACTTGGAAGGACCAAAGATGACATTATCATGTATGAAATCTCTGATGTTTTCAAGGCTAAAAATCTCATTGATGTAAGTACTGTACTGAATATCAGACCTACTGTTTAAAAATTCAGGTTACGATTTTCTCTCTTTTTCTTGCTTTGGGCTCCTCCCTTCAGACATGGGGCAGCTCTGTCAGATTTTGTGATGATTCTGATCTTGTGATATGGGAGCCAAACTTTAATATGAAATACTGGCAGACACTGTATTTTCTGAAGTATTCAGCTGAAAGATGTTGTGAGATGGCAAACAATTATCTCAGATATTTTTCAGCTTCACTCTTCCCATTGAGAATTGCTAACTGTGTAGGTGACGCTTCCAGTTAATTTGCTTAAGATAAATTTTTGGATCTCCCCACAGATAACGGGTGCCCCTCTCCACAGTGGATCAAAGTGCGAGTTAGGCTGTATGTCCTTGCCCTTTTAGATGCTGATTCCTTCTGGTGTGCGGCTGGCAATGTAACCTGTAAATTGGAGTAAATTTAAACAGATGAGGGTGCTTTGATTTTTGGCAAAAGGATAGGCCCTGCAAATAGGTGTATAAGTTTTAAGTACTGAAACCTATTTGAATAATAGCTTTAAGTATTGTAACAATTAGGATGCACGCTAACGAAAGGTAGGAATTGAGCCAGATGCTCTGAGTTTAATTTATATCTTTACAGGTTCAAGCATTAAAGTGGTTGTGATCTGTTTTGAAGGCGGATATATGTGTCTTTGTATACAAAATCTGTGAATATTATATGATTTAGCTGCATTTCAACTATTTTATCCTGGTTATTTTTTGGTAACCCAAAAGACTGAGCTACTTATCTTGTCCTGTAGGTGATGAGAAAATCACATGAAGCTCGTGAAAGGTTGCTTCGTCTAGGTATCTTTAGACAGGTAGAGGTTCTGATTGATACATGTCAAGGTATGTATTGCCTCATTGCATTGCCTTACCTTTTTTCTCATACACACATAGACACGTGCATACCCTGTGTAATAGGTTGGACATTTTTGTGTATACAACTTACTTTCTCATATACCTTTATATATTTTAGATGTACGTGTAGATGTGCTATATGTATGAATGTATGTGTCTACATCCATTATCCTTATGAAAAAGATCTATTTGCATGTGTCTGTGTATATAAATATTACTTGTTTGCATGCAATAATGAGTGAATTTCCAGCACTAAAATAAATACAGTATGCTTCCCTTAATCCAAAGTCTCAGAGGAACACTTGAGGAAAAGCTTGAAAATGTGTCCTGTACTTCCATGTATTACACATCACATAACTGACGTTATATCAACACATCGTTGCTGCTTAAGGAAATACTAGTAATTGTATCAGTGCTTGCGATTAAAAAATTGGCTTATGGTATATATGGGACCGCTGAACGTATGCAGGTTTCACAGGAAGGCTCCGTTGGCATTCCTGGGCTTGTGGTTGCTTTTCAAGCTCATTGCTCTTCTCTTCAGCAGAGGAATGTTGTGTTATTGAGAAGGAAACACAGTGCAGTCCCAAAGGCTGTGGGTGATGGGATGCTGCCCCAGTTGCTTCAAGCAGAATTAGGTGCCCCTGACGGCTGCTGAAGCCAGAGCCCTGAGACAACTGGGTGGTTTCTGTTGTTCAGCACTTACCCGCAGAGTACTGGGAGCTCTGCCCTAGTGACAGTGTCCTTCTTGCATGTCTGGATCACTTTAGTTTCTCTTTGTTCTAATGTCAGAATTTGCGTACATCTTTTTCATTGGTGGGTTACTAGTTCATAATTAAACTACCGTGTTGATGATTAGAGCCAGTCATGCTTTGATTGAACCAAATTCTGCATTTGTACCCACACGACTTCTTTTTCTCAAGCCATTTTTTCTTTGTAATGTAGACTTTTACTATCATTTAATTCAAACAGTTTTCAAATATTTCAAGTGACCTTCTGTCTGCATTTTTTTTAAGAAGCTCTCTAGAGATAACATATGTTTGTTTGTTTGTGTAGGAGATGATGCCCTTCCAAACGGTTTAGATGTAACCTTTGAGGTGACAGAATTGAGAAGACTAACTGGAAGCTATAACACAATGGTTGGCAACAATGAAGGCAGTATGGTATGGATTATTTCAAATAATTATTAACTCCTTTTGATATTCCTCTTACTTTCACGTTTCAAACGTAGCAAGTAATTTGGTGATTAAATAAGTGAGGACTTGATCCAAGCCAAATTGTTCTCTTGATCCAGCTTTACTAAGGCTTTGCCAGACCTTTGTCTCTAAATAGTCTTTGTATTAGTCAGGCTTTCATTCAGCAAAAGCCTATTTTGAGCTAGGGAAGAATGCTGTAGCTTCCAACTCGGTATGTTAATTTTTTAATTCTTAAAATGACTTAAATTTTGTTTCTTGATAATTTTTAAGACTGTTTATGTACTGGAGAGATTAGTTGTACTTCGGAATTTAGTTTCTATGAGATTTGTTTTAAGTGTTTTTCTTCTAATTCAAAATGCTTTATGTTTAACTTAGAAATTGCTCTTCGTCTTCACTATTTTAGCCCAGTACCAGTTATTCTGGGCTGTGAAGTGCTAGGGTTTCCAGAACTATATAAACTGTGGAATTTGTTTCCATTCGATTCAATTAAGGATGCATCAGATTAAAATGTTGTGTGAAAAATATTTACTGACTGACACAGAAAGTAACAGCCATACTGTTGTTCTGTTAACGTTCTTTTAATGGAAAGGCTGGTGTAAGTAGATCGTGCTTTCAGGTGCTCATTGCTGCACCCATTCTGCCTTCTCATGTGCACGGTGCAGCTGTGCCTGGGGCTGTTAGATAAGCCAGATCAAGGGACTCATCCTTTTCTTCTTAGGGGTATTTTTAACCTGGATAAGATACTGCATGACTCAGGTGATGGTGTCGTGTGAGTGCAGGGAGAATGGGAACTCGGCGAGTTGAGAGCTGGTTATGCAGCCTGGCTGCTGAGAGCCATGTCCAGGGTGTTGCGGCCTGAATGAAACGAGGGGGGAATCCTACTTGTTGGTTCTAGTGCATTTGAAAACACTCTGAAAGCTTCTTTGGTTTCTGTTTTTGTACTCAGCTTCCCCTTCTAGTTGATTTTAGTTTGTTACAGAGAAGTAAGACATTTGAGTGATATGAAAGCATGATTTTTATACACTGGTCTTGGCAGCAGAGATTATGGTTCCTTAAGAGTTAAACAGTTGTGACATTTATTCTAATCCCTTAAAATCATCTGAAGCCTATAGATGTAATATTTCATACTAATAACCCTTTGGATTAGCGGTTTCTGGTTAGTTGGATAATTGCATATTAGTCAACATCACAAAGTTCAGGTGACTGATGTGCTTCCAAAAGCTGTTAGGCAAAGGCAATCAGGATTTGGTATCTTTTTTACATTCTTTTAAAATAGAACACAAAACAATAGAACAGTCCTGGTAGTGTCTGTGCTTGAAGGAAACCTGCTCCATCCTTTCTGCCAAAGGGCCAAGAACTGCCAAAGGGATACAAAGAATTTGTCAGAACAGGCAAAAGTGTTTAACTGTTGTTTCTGGAGAATGGTATGGTACATTGTATTCCCATAAGAACTGACTGCAAAAGTGTCTTTTCCTCAAAACAAAAATACAAGGGAGTGGCTCTGTATTGATAATTTTCCACCAGCTTACTGCTGTGGTTCCGATCAGCCCTACCTGGCTGGAAAATATGCAATTGCAGAGCATTTGCTTATTATGTCAAAGACTTGCTTCTCCCAGATTTTGAGGGAGATTTTGCTTGAAATAATAACAGTACTAATAATACAGTGAGAATGCCAATTTAAGTCAGCGGCTACCGGACAGCAGTAGAAGTTGGATGATTAACTATAACTTGTGCTATTGTGATGGCTTTTGCTGCCACAGCAAAGAGAAACTTAACTTACGAGAAAAACACATTCAGTTAGAACTTTCATTAATACCTTCATTTCTCATTCTTAGGGTAGATGTGCTTGTTTTTAGCGTATGATTAAGGTGTAAGATAGCAAACTATATGAAATGTTTGTTTTTTATTTTCCATAGGTACTTGGGCTCAAGTTCCCAAATCTCTTTGGACGTGCAGAAAAGGTAACCTTCCAGTTCTCCTATGGAACAAAGGAAACTTCATATGGCCTGTCATTCTTCAAACCACAGCCTGGAAACTTTGAAAGAAAGTAGGGGATGCATTTTTGAGTACTTGTTTTTTGTTGTTTTTTTTTTTTTATTGAAGGAGTAAAAAACCATTAGTAAGATCTTTCACTGAGCAATAATTAAATTTATTCCTTTGCTGAGGGTCTGTTAATCATGTAGCGGAGCTGGTTTCTTAAGTTTTTGTGATAAGTTAAAACTCCACCTGCTTAAATAGTTTCACTTTCAAACCTACCAGTAATGTGTTTCAGTTTTTCAGTTAACCTGTATAAAGTAACTGGACAGTTCCCTTGGAGCTCTCTTCGTGAAACTGATAGAGGAATATCAACAGAATTTAATGTAAGTGTAGCACAAGCTTTTGTAGAACACATGCTTCATTTACATTTAATTCAGGTCACAGCTGGCTTTTGCGAATATTTGTTCTACGTTTTTAATGATTGAAACACTTGTGCACAGGGCTAACTTGTCATTTTTTGAAAGACTTCAACAGTTTTAAAATTATAGAGTTAATACGTCTTAGTCTTTTCCTTACAATTCAATCTTATTTTGTCCATACAAAAATACCAGTGTGTTTTTCCCCAAATTTTTAATGTTTGAAGTATCATTTCAGAGAGGCATTTGGTTGCCTAGCTTGCTATATCAGCCCAATTCAAGATATTTTTCATTTGGGATGGATTAAGTAATGTGCACCTACTTGGAGAAACTTTCTTGCCTGGAGCAGAATTAGCATTACTCTGAAATGAAAAAGAATTTCTCTCTGATCCAAGAAGTTTGGAAACAAAAAGCACAAACTCATGTATAAATAAACTTTAGAGAGAAACATTTTTCAGGGAATTGTTTATTTAAATTTTGTAGCAAAAAAAAAAAAATGTCTTATGCAATTCTTTATTTGTAGTTTCCAGTCTGGAAGACCAATCACACGCTGAAGTGGGAGGGTGTGTGGAGAGAGCTTGGCTGCCTTGCTAGAACAGCATCCTTTTCTGTTCGAGAAGAAAGTGGACACTCTCTTAAATCTTCTCTCTCTGTAAGGCTTTTTCCTGATAATTTTTTAAAACACTTTATTTTGAGTAATCTAATGCGTATGAATGATACCAAAGGAGCTTTTATGTCTTATCAGGTAGCGTGTTTTACTTCCAACGTCTTGTGCTGCATTTGGTCATTCGCAGAGACATCCAGGAAGTCCAAAGAGAAAACACACTTTCATAGTTGACCGTTGTGTAAGCTGGCTTGTTCTTTTTGCAGGGCTTCCCTCCGTGTCATCTGCCATCTTTCTTTGCAGAATTGTCTGGTTTGGTAGAAGACAGGATCGATAAATTTCCTCATCCTACAGTTGCTGTGCCCTTCCTAAATATTATTTCCTATAGCAGTTTTTGATCACTTCTTGTCTTTAACTTGTAGCTTACAAGTTGTAGGAGTAGGAATTGCAGTTTACTGTCGCAAAATTGGTGACTTACACTGGGGCGTTGTTGCACCTCTATTTGTGTTGTATACCGTGGCCAAGAGATATGAATGTGTGTATTTCACATGGCCTCTAAATTCAAGACTAAGTTAGTCTGTAGGTATATTGTTCCCAAATCCATGAAGCTGCACTAGCCTTAGGTGGAGTTGTGCTTGTCTTCCACTTTTTGCACATTTCTTTAAGAAAAATATAGTGTCACTCTGTGGTATTCAACAGATAAGAGAACCTAAAAATAATTGTTTGATTCTTTTCAGCATGCCATGGTAATCGATTCCCGGAACTCCTCGATCTTGCCGAGACGAGGTGCTTTGCTGAAAATTAATCAGGTAGTATTACATCACTAAGGCTATTATTGGTTTTTATCTGTAAGTGTGTTTGAGTTGGTCTTAATTTACCTTATTGATGTTCATGTTAAAAATGTCTAAAGTTAGAAATTAATCGTAAATTGACTAGGATACAGTGATGCTGGTCATCACTGTATTTGCTTTGTATCTTTACAGTGGGTGCCTTTTAAAATCATGAAACCTTTTTATGGTAGCAAATTTTCATTTGTATGCCATTGGTCAAACAGCACAGCCATTTTATCTCACCATTAGCATTAAATTATTTATTAGCTGAGATACATTATCGCTGACACTGTTTACACTTTACAGTAGGTATTAGTCCTTGTTTTCTAATACTGTAATGTAAGGCTGCTAGACTGTGGTTCTGATGCTGCTTACAAAGTTTGTAAGTCTTAGAATTAAAAATGAAAGACTGGGTATAACTAACTCTCTCATGATACGCATGTATCATTTTGGCACAGAAAATGGTTTTCACTCTTGTTACTTTCCAAGCCTTTAGAAAAACTGGCTTTTCTGCTGCGTGGGCTAATACTTCAGAAGCATTAGCTTCTGCAACACTTTAGAAGCAGCTTGCTTTGAAACGCCATGGGAACTAGAAGTGCTACTGTTCCTGTGAGCAGCAGCGAGCTCTTCTGTTTCTGAGTGAAAAGGGTGGTTATCGCTCAGGGTTCAGTTAACATATCGTTTGTTAGATGCTGCCTCTTAACGCTGATAGAGTCGGTTGTTATTTTCAACTAGCACGGTGTAATGCAGCTGGCTATCTTGTTCTTCAGCCCTGCTTTAGTACGTATGAAATCATCTCAGGTCCTAGGTAAATTCAATAAGATGTTTGATTTCAGGTGCTGAATTCTCCAGCTCCATTCTGTTCTGCTGTTATTTTCAAAATGGTCTAGAAAGCAATAGCCTGGTTTAATATTTTGGGGAAGAAAAATGCTGCTCATTGTTCTGAGCGTCATGCGTGTTTTTTCATTGGTTCATAATTCAGTTGTCTCTTCATACCAGTGTATCTGTATTTCTTGTACAGAAAACACTGCTTGTGCTGATGCAGACATGATGAACTTTTTGGGGGAAGAAACGCATAATGTCCGTTTTAACTTTCGTAACCTTATGTCTTTGCAGGAGTTGGCTGGCTATACAGGTGGAGATGTGAGCTTTCTGAAGGAGGATTTTGAATTTCAATTGAATAAGCAACTTCTCTGGGATTCGGTAATTTTCTAAAAGATGTCTTAGTAATTGATCTGAGGAAGTGAACGATGGATGGTGTAGATATCTTGATTTGTTTTTTTGAAAGTGAAATACTCTTTTTCCTGCCGTGCACAGTCACTTGAGAAGTGGACAGTTTGGAAAGAAGGACTTGTCTGACAGTTAATGATACGAACTGATCTTTTTTCAGAAGAAATGTTGGGCATGTCTGTTCTTTGTGATCTTTCTTAACAGTGGTTTTTCAAAAACTTACTACAGCCTTTGTTCTGTCTCTTTCACCTCGTTATGAATATTCTGACTAATCTTGGCTTAGTTTTCTTTTGTCATGGTAAATTTTGAATATATGACTACTAAGTTTGGTATCATAGCATGTAATTATTTCTTCTATGTAAAATTACTGTGCAAGAATGGGAAGACTGATTTCGCTACAACAGTAAGCTTGCACTGCAACATTTTGAACTTCTTTGTATTTGTGCACAGTGAACAACTTAAGTTCCAGTAAGACAAACGCATGGCAGTGTGACAAGTTTATGAGACCCCACAGCCTGCCGCCCTATAGGCAGAGCACGTCCCAGATTTTATGGCGTGGTGTCTACATTCGTACTTTGGTTTGGACTAACTGTGCGGTTTTGAACCAAATCCCTGTATGATCATCACTGAGAAGTCTTGGTTTGGTTGGCAGAGCCATTCTTGTGTATACCAACTATATTTCCTTCAGAGGAAATGACACTGGATAACTCTGCTTCAAGTTGATGCTTAATGTTCTCTAGCTTCGCACCAGAACAGAGAGATCTCAAGTATCAGGCATATTTTAAAGCTAGTATTAGGTGGAAATACATGTTTTTCTGCTTAGTGAAACAAGAATTCAACTACATACTAGAAATGTTTCTGTGTGTATTTGGAAAGTTCTTTATCACGTGGAGATGGTGCAGTAAGTTCTTGTATCATAGCTGAATGGGGAATTAAACAGCAACTTCCATTATGAAAATTTAAAATCCAGAGGTTACAATGATTTGCATCCCAACATATTAAAAAACAAAACAAAACAAAAAAACCAACAAACCAACCCAAAACAAACCAGAAAAGCATTGAGAAGATTGCTGCCTCTTGAAAGCTTTTTAAGAAGTACTGGAATAATGAAGAAACTCTAGGAGACTGGAATAATGTTAACATTATGCCAACAATACAACTAAAAAACTCCAAGCTACTTCTGTTGTGCAGATACTAATGGACTGATGCTGTAAAGATCTGTCAGTCTGCTGTTTCATGCTTTTAGTCTTAGGCGACTCGGTGCAATGAAGTTCTTGAGTTAGACCAGTGAGGCCAACACAGAAGGACATTTTAAGGCCACACTCCTTTCTTATTACATCATTATATTTGCACGTTCCATGTGGTGGAAGAAAAGGCATTGCCTGATCAGTGCACTTCTAGTCATCTGACATTTATTTGCTGACCTTCAGCTGAGAAAGACACCATATTCTCCTGTGAAGTAATTTAATGCCTTCATGGCTGCGCAAAGAGGTCTTTGCTCTTTCCCATGACTGCTGATATGCCTACATTGTGAATGGAAGTGAAGCATATCTCATCACGTGCTGTGCATGATTTTATGTTCGTGAGCGTAGACTTGCGTGCAACTGGCTATTGCACAAGCTGTGTGTTGTGTAACCAGATAATGCGCATGATGAGTTCACGTCTGAGAACGGTGGGAGAGGCATCTGGGGACACTCAGGGCAGAAGGTAGCAGGAGTGTGCTGTAAAATCAGAGAAATTATCCAACGCCTTTAGGCTAGATGTTGGCAATAGAGCTCACTGTCTGGCAGTAGTACTTTTCCTTGGTACACAGGCAGGAAGCAAATGTATGTGTTACAGTGATTTGGCTCCCAAGAGTTACCGTATATGTAAGCAGTAATGCTGTATGTATATTTGATGTCAATATAGTTGGTTGCAGAAGGTGTCCTCATATAAGGCTAATTTACAGACAGCTAATAATTGTGCATTTTTGGTAGCTGTTTGCTGGACTTAGCCTCCTATGGGTTTAAAATTGCCAGGACTAATTTATGTCAGCAGTGTTGTCTTATTTCAAGACGTGAAAATTCATAAGAAAATAGGAGCTGGATGAGTGTTCTCTTTAGCTACAGTGAAAGCAGCACTTGGTTCAAATGTGCCGTATTGACTTTTTCAAGATGTAGCACTGCATGAAAGAAAGAGGGCAGCAGCGATCAAGAGTTGCCTGAAAATGCTGTTACCGATGGTGTGATATCCATGCGTACGCTGTGATCATCTGTAACTTTCTGTCAGACTAATGGGAGCTCTGCCTGTTACTGAGCAATGAAATTTTACTGATACTGTTTTTAGGGAAATTTAGTAATATGTATTAATAAACAACTTCTTTTTCTCTCCAAAGGTTTTTTCAGCATCACTTTGGGGTGGAATGCTAGTACCTATTGGAGACAAGCCATCCAGTATAGCTGATAGGCAAGTTTTTTTAAATGTTTCTTAATTTTTTTTCAGTCAACCCAGCTAATGTATAAAGAAGAGCCTATAGCAGAAGAGAAAAGCAGTAGTAGTTCTGGTTCTGAGGAAAATAAAATAAGTTTCTAGTTAGCTTTAATTGAATGTTAATACTCAAGCTGTGCCTTCTGGTTTTGATTTTAATATTGGGGTAGTATAACTTTATAATTTGCTATGTAGTATCTCTGCCTGCCAATATTTATGGTTGCAAAATGGTATTTAACGCCTGCAAAATTTTGTATCAGGAATAGGTAACACTGTTATTTTTAGGTATTTTTAGAAGTAAAGCCGTATTGTAACTGTGTTGGCTTTTTAGACAATTTTGCCCTCTAACACCTGTGTTTAAAGATCACTAGCAGAAACCACTTAGACTTAAATTTATTTACAATAAATACTAAGTGTCAACCTCACATGTGATAGATCTTAACTGTAGTATTTCTATCAAAATTATTACAACAGACAGAATCAGACAGTATTCTGATTCTTTTTCAGTGATGGGGAACCTTCTGATTTGATGTTTGTAAGTGACGGAAAACTAATTTTGAACTTTTTGCCAAATGCATCAGGATTGAGATTTAGATTTAATTTATTGTATTTTTTTAAATACACTTTACTAAACCTGTTACAAAGTTACCTGTAACTCTGAAAAGCAATGTCAGAAGTATGACTAGATATTTTCAAATACGTTCTTTCAAGTGAAGCATTAAATTAACTTCAACTGTGTTAACTAGGTTTTACCTTGGTGGACCAACAAGCGTGCGTGGATTCAGTATGTACAGCATTGGACCCCAGAGTGAAGGTCTGAAACTTTTAAATCTCGCTCCTCTGACAATACTGTAAATAGTAATTTGTAACAAAAAATCAAATTCTGTCCTTAAGCTTGTATAGCTTAAAAATAATTGCACTCATTCTGCACTTTGACTCTGAGAAGCATTATGTCTTTGATCTGTCATTACATGTTGGTTCACAATGGAATAAATACGGGAGTTCCTAGTTAAGCCATAAGCTACTTCTGTAAACCAGATGTGTGTTCAGACTTGCAGTATGTTCCTTTAATTAGTAAGCAACCTTCAAGCTTAAAAAGTTCCCAAAAGATGGTTTTATAGCAACAGTCACATTAAATCTCTATTTGATCCAGCATATGTTCAGGTAGCTTAGGGGAAAGGTAATGTGATCAGCAAAGGCATTGTGAGAGCCAGGAGTTTCCTGAGCTTCATCCCTTGCTCTGCTGCTGACTTGCTGTTAGCAATGGATTCAGTATTCAGTATTTTTTTAAAGCCAATTGTTTCGTTGTATCAATTTCCCATTTTTAAAACTAAGGCAGGTATTTCAAAAGTGTTCAGGAGGTAGTCTCTGATGGAACCACAAGTAGGTGCCTGCCTCAGGTGTTCCAGTGAGGGAATGGAAGAAAAGGGCAATTCACTTGGAAGGTTTGAAGAATTGTCTAAGTGCTAATTTTTTACTTGATAGAAGTGAGGTTGGAGAGAGCTAGAAGCAAGTGGCAGGAGTTGCAAAAGAGGAAGCAGTGCAACATAAAATAACTTAAGGATGTGTTCTTTTTCTCTTAATATCTTCCACCGTAAATGTTTTTATTCCAACATTTTCCCTAAATAGGTGATTACTTGGGAGGAGAAGCCTACTGGGCCGGAGGCTTACATCTATATACCCCTCTCCCTTTCCGGCCAGGCCGGGGAGGGTTTGGAGACCTTTTCCGAACACATTTCTTCCTTAATGCTGGAAACCTCTGCAATCTTAACTATGGTAAGACTCAATAGAGTTGCATATAACAAAAATTGCTTCTCCATATATATATATATATATATATATATTTTTTTTTATATATATAAAAAAGCAAAAAGAAGGAGAGCTGTTATGTGTCTGTTTACTCAGAAGCAGTTTGTTTACTGCATATATTTTGGTGCCTGTCAAAAAGCTGCTGCTATTAACTTGTCTGTTTGACAGATTGCCAGTATTTATTTTTTTTTTTAGCTCTCCACATAAAACTTAAGCACAACTTGTACGAAAGAAAGCTCGGATGGTAACAGTAGTATCTGTGAATTGGCGATGTTTGCAGACCAGTGTGGTAATGGATTAACACCTACTGTCTTACACTGTTCTAAAGGGAGATTGGAAGATGATGTTTTAGTGGGATTCTAATGTTTTCTGGGATGAACTAAATAAAAAGTGGTGGCATTAGAGTGTAGATGAGGGTGTGGTAGCTGATGCAACTTTTTTTTTTGCCTCCCATCTCCAACTTTTTTCAAGATATATTTCAGTGTATTGGAGTACGGTTTTTTAATATCATTTCAATCCATTTTGAGATATAGCGATATTTTATGTCTGCCTCATTTGATGGAAGGTGGCGTCCATATGGGAGGGGGATACTTTACGCACAGTCGAAAAGCAGATTAATCAACTTTAATAGAGACCCACTAAAGACATTCTAAGTCTTCAGTACTCATTTCCAGGTTCATGCAAGTAGGTTCCTATGGTGGGAAATGAACATCAAGCACCAATCCAACTGAAATCATAGTAATTTGAGTCCAAGGTAGTTGGCATTTGTGGGAGTTACGGGTAGTAAATACATTTTGAATCTGCAGGAGGTGCTCGAAGTAGCCCGTCTTCTGACTGAAAATCCAGTTAGCCTTTGACCACCTTGACAGTCTACTTTTGATTCTTGTTCTCCTGCTCTTTTGCTTTCAGGTGATGGTCCCAGGGCTCACCTGCAGAAGTTGGCAGAGTATATCCGATGGTCTTACGGTGCCGGAATAGTGCTCCGACTTGGCAACATTGCTAGATTAGAACTTAACTACTGTTTCCCCATGGGAGTACAGTCTGGTGACAGGTTTGTTTTTTACACTAATTTCTTTAATAGTAACTGGTTTTAAAGGTTATGGCAGTTCTATCTGGTTTTGGCAGAGAGAATTGCTGCCTTTTAATTTTGTTTATTCTCTGCCAGTTTAGACATTTTTCAGCACTTGGTGCTCCTCTTTCAGCTTGCTATATTCATGTTGGTTTCACAGGACTTCTTGGTTTTAGACTTTGTATCTCAGGTTTCAAAGTTCATTGAACTTGAGATCAGCTGTTGAAATGTATGAGTAGCTGTGTGGCAGGTTTTATGTAGGGGAAATGATCGCTCGTGGGATTTTCTTAAGCCTTCCAAAAACAAATGATTGGATAAATACCAAGTTTAATGTCTTTGCTTGAAAAATGAAAACAAGTTTAACTATAGATAAGAAGAAAAGGAGAACAAATTAATTTGTTAGCAACCAATTATCCTACGCCAGCAAATATTATAGTACATAATAGAAAAGCTTCAGGGGCCTGTTCTTGCCTGTGAATACTGTGTGAGATGCTCTGTTATTTCGTACAGGAGTTGGCTTATGTTTCTACTTGTCACTCGTGTGAAATGTGATTGAATAATAGCAATTTGAAAACGATGGACTTTATTTTGCAAATGCAAATACTCCATATGGATGACAGATTGGCAAAGCATTTATTTAAAAAAGCCTTTGTCAGCTAAAATTTGAATTTTAACTTTCCAAAGATGGAAGACCTTGGGAATTTTGGAGTAGGAAGAATCAATTTTAATTTCATCAGTACCTTATATATCACTTATTTATTATTTGTTTCTTTTCAGGATATGTGATGGTGTTCAGTTTGGAGCAGGAATCAGATTTCTATAATACAGAATCATTTCACATAAGTATATAAAACTGTGCTCTGTAATTGAATTTAAGACTGTAACATAGCTCTATACGGTCTAACTTTTTTCTTGAAATACAGATACACATCTGAGTGATTTACCTCAGACTCCACAAGAAGCTACATTAAAGAATTATGTTCTAAAGGTTCATTGTACCTCTGATTCTTATCAAAGAGGGGAGTGTGTTTGTAGGATTCTAGTTATTTTAATTTACAGCTTGTAGTTATGAGTTGCTACTTAAAATATGAGAGAGTTGTGTCAGAAATTGGCTCTTGGATACGGTTCGCATGATTACAGTTGTCGTTGGCCTGCACAGCCTTCACTCTTCCAACCACAAGTCTCACGAGTGTTGGGATGACCAAGTGTGAGTATGGCTGGAGTGGAAATTAAAGGGGGACAGTTTTTCTCCATCATCAATTTCTGTGAGAAAATGACTCTGAAAAAATTGTTACGCATCAAAAATTATTTCATACAAATAATGGTTTAAAGTGTTCTGATTTGAATATACTTCACTATTGTAAAATCATCTATATTTAAATGCCTCCTGCAATGTGAATTGCATACTGTAAAAATTCAAGTTAGCTGTCTAGCACAGTAAATACTAAAATTCAAGAATAACTTTGAAAGGTTCAGGGTTCTCAACTCTGAGGCGGTTTTGAGTGCTTTAATGCTCTCAGCAAAGCCATTGATTTGGGCATTGCAAATACACCCTTTTGTAGCAGTTGCAAAAAGGGATGTCTAGATGTGATCATGTGACACTACCTTGTTTGCTTTTGTGTGAGAGGCATGCCTCTCTACTGACTTCTTTAGATGATAATTTCACTTAAAAGTGACCTCCTGCTTTATCACTTGGCATATATTCTAGTTTATATAAGTTAGACTAATTCACTAGTTTAGTCCTAACAACTCATCTTTGAAGATTATTTTTCTTTTCATATGTATTAATCCGGAGTAGTCATCCTAAGAGAATCTAAACCTAGAATCCACTTTCCCCGCATCTAAATTTACATTTTTTTTTGTTATTCAGTGTTGGCAAATTTAAAATCATAATACAAAGAAGATTCTGGGATAGTAGAACAGAAATACACAAGCTGTTACGCTCCTGATTTCTTCTACTTGGCTAAAGACACAGGTTTGGACACGCTGGCATGCCACTTGACTGCTGTCAGGACTGCCGTGAAATCTTGACTCCACTCTCTTTAAGGAGACCACGATTTCATACACTGCCTTAGCATTGGCATGTATTGGTATTGCTGTAATACAGCAACTAAGTCTGTTTATGTTGATAACTCACTTTCTAAAATGTGAGGGCTAGAAACTGGTCTGCCTAGTTTTGTAGAGCTCTCCTTGACTAAACATCCTTCCCTTCTTGTAAAGTTGCAGCAAGAGGCTTGCAGATGTTCAAAACAGAAAATTGTGCAAATGACAGCAGTCAGGTCTGTTTCAAAGACAAAAATTTCACATGAAAAACTTTTTTCAGTGTGTTTATCTAACAGCTGCTGTAGCAAATACATATTTAACAAAGCATTTTTGTTGTTATGAGATAAAGTATGACACTATGTTAAGAATGTCAACGAATGTTACTAGTTTTTCTCCAGCACTATCTACGTTTTGACATGTAAAAATATTTTTAATGGGAATGTTTAGATACCAAAATACTGTTAGATACTAAAATACTCTCCTAGGAGTTCAAAGTTTATTTTGGTCCTTTTGATAAAATTACATGTATTCTGTTGCCTTAAGAACTCTTTTTTTTTTTTTTTTTTTTTTTTTTTTTTTCCTGGGCACATGGTTTGTTACTTAAGGCTGCTCAAGTTTGTACTTTAATATTACACGAGAGAGCCCTAAGCGAGTATCAGTTCGCCATTTTAGAGGGCATAGTAGTCTTCCTGGGTTGAGCAGGCCTACAGGAATAGCCTCAGTCTGCACACTGAGGAGCAGCCAGTCCACAATTGAGTTTTGAGAGAACTGTGATGTCTATGAGATATAAGCGATGGATGGGGGAAACAGTTGAAAGCTGCAGATGCGCTTTCAAGCACATCTGCTGACAGCCCGTGCTGTACCGCACACCATAGAATTGTCCAGTAAGAATAAAGGGAGCAAAATCATGTTACATGAGCCTTTACCTGCATCACTGTTTACCGATCTTATTGCACTCCATCAAAAGATAATGTTCTCTTACAGCATGTAACGGGTGCACAAAAGCCATCACCGCATATAAAGTATTCTTGTACTCCTCTGGAAGCAACGTCTGGATTATGCGGTTACTTCTGTAGAATATTGATATGATTAGTATGCTCCCATTTAAAAATTTTTTGCAGAGGCTCTAATAATTAGGATGGATAAGACAGGAGCTGCTCTAGTGCTACGCAGACTCGGTGATAGAACGGCTCTGGACAGATCTGAAGCAATTCACCTCTTGGATGATGGTGTTTCTGTGAAAGGATAGAAGGCGTAAGGTGTAAGGACGGCCTGCAGTCATAACTGTGATTCAAAAGCATGGTTTGTGATTCAAAAGCTTAAATGGATAGTTTTGGATATCGCTTTACCTATTGAGAAGTCAAGATACTCTTCCTTTTATAGCCGTGCCTGCAGTTAGGGACAGTAAGATGGTGATAAATGCCTTCAAATGCTACACACGGAGTGACCACCCACATGCTTGTGGACTTTCTAATTTTATGTGAACAGTGCTGAGGCTGCAAATACCATCTGGAGCCCAGAATTTCTTCAGCTGTGGTGTTACTTTGCTGCTTAGCGCCCTTCCTAGGGGCTAGAGGAGGCCTGGGGAGCAGAGAGGGGCTTTTGGGGGCAAAGGCTGTACCCTCTTGTTGCTGTACTGGGGGCACCTCTGAGCCAGTGAGAAGGTGGCAATAATGTCTCAGGGGCAGGGCTAGTATTTGCACCGCCAGTTGTGAGAGTGATATCTTGGGGCTGTTCCACCTACACAAAAACATTGAAAACGCTCTTTATATTTGGGAGATCTGGTGGTAGCAGGTATCGCTTATGAATACGCTGCTAGGGGACTTTGAGGGAAGACGGAAGAGGAAATTAGGAGGTTGTTAGAATGTAGGGGGTCGGTTTGCTGTTGTATTGTTAAGAGCGTAACTGTATTTGATTTAAAAATACAAGCTTTAGAAATAAAATATGACACCTCTGTAATATGGAAACGTGCTTCAACACAAGTACGTTTGCTGTTGCTCTTGTGCCTTTTTTACTACAGGTCTGTACTTGCTGCCAGTGGAAATCTCCGCAGGGGTGTAGCAACTGATGATTGATACCACCTTTCCAAAATACCTGGTTTTTTTTGGTCAAGCATCTGCGTAGAAAGTGCTGCCCATGTCACACCCTTGGAGGAAGGGATACAGAATCTTCCTCTCCCATGTGCAATAAAACGTACAGGCCCACGGAAAAGTGAGCGGGGGTCAGGCTGGCTCTCCCTTCGTCGGGGTGTGTGAGCAGTTCCCCTCAAAGGAAAAAGTGTAAATTTTTACTGTGATGTTATGGAGTAAAGTGTTTTTTTCCTCCCCTACGTGGGAATATTAAGGAGTTCGTCAGATATCTGGGAGATTATCCTGAACTTTGTACAGGATACCTTAAGAAAACCATCCTAAAATTACAAAATTTGAATGTATAGGATTGTAGGTTTGTTCTCCTATTCTCGTCTTGTCTTTAAAAGGGCTGGAGCCTGGCAGCCACGGCGGCAGTGATCAGTTTCGGGAGTATTTTACACAGCTTCTCTACCTTGGAAAGGTTTTTTGAAATAGTGTAATTGAATGTATGTTTTATGACAGCAGTGCTAAATCGCTGTTAGCAACTGCAGTGCTCTTGGATGATTTTAACTCAATTGGGACGAGACTTTATGCTGGATGTATTCTGTGCAAGTCAGAGCATTTGGCCTTCTTCCCTCGTTCAGCAAAAAATGCACCTCAGTCTGCAGCTGGGAGAGCTATTGTCTGCATGGAATAAATGGTCGTTTTAAAAGTTTTTCAGTTAAATAGAATACATAACAGAAGTTATTCTGAAGCACATCAGTAGCATCAGTTAAGTGGTACATTTCTGCCTCAGTATTAAATAAGTAATGTTATTTTAAAAAACAAAACAAAGCAAAACCAACGTGCCCTGGCCCCCCCCCCAACACATTTTCACCCATTTGGTAGACCAGGAAGAAAAAATAACTATAACTGTCTCGTGTCTATAAGGTATCTATCATCTTAGAAAAATCAGTAAAGGTATTATTATAATAGAAGAAGACCATATGTAATTATTTTCTAGTTTAAAAAGTGGGTTTTGCTTTGCTTGAGTACATGAAGAACTATGAGAGACCACATATTCAATGTCAGCGTTATTTTGTGATACATCTAATCACAGTAATCTCATGTAATCTAGAATTTTGAATACAGTATAAAATCCTACAAGGCTATGGTAGAGGAAACAGTAAACCTTTTTACAAAAGAAGTCGAGCAAATGTGAATTCAGACTCTTTAATATTTAACTCAGCTAAATATTAAAGCTAACAGTTCGGGAAAGACAGATTTTTGAACTAGGTTTAGTCTTTCCAGTGTAATTCTCTATTTGTGAAGAGACACGTTTATGCTGTGACAGATTTCTTAATGACTATGCGCTCAGAGGAATCTCATCCCTGATGAGAGGCAGGGTACCAGGCAGAATTTTCTGGAACGTAGAGGGCTGGTATCTCGTTCGGTATGGGAGGTTTAAAGGAATAAGGCAGGTGGCCTTCTTCATACTTGTCGTCAGGCAGAGGATGCACTTCAAACTGCAGGCCGCTGGACTGGGGCAGCAGCAGCTGTGTCCCTTTCAATGGCCACCAGCCAGTTAAGTTATTAAAGACTAACACACGCTTGATGAAAGTACTGATATAAGCTCTGCATTTCCTATTCAGAGGAGCGCTGTTTGTTTGAAGCACCATGATGTCACTCAGAACGACTCCAGGTTTTGTTTTGGTTTTCTTGAAGTGTAATTTTACTTTCTTTTGCTCTCTCTCCTTGTCTCAAACAACCCGGCCTCCTTTTACTTTGCAATAGGCTGACATATTTTTTCTACTTATGCTACAAATTCAAGCATCTCTTTATAAACACGTAGGACATCAAAGTCGGAGGTGAACGGATCTATCCGTGTGGGTTTATTTCAATTATTAAAGGATACTTGCCTGGAAGTTGTTATATCTTGAGTGCTGTACTTGAGTCGGTGAAGTTTTATATGCCGTTTGGACTGCACGTATAGCTTGTGAACCAATTTGTGTGCTTTCTTGCTTGAAGTTTGTACTCCTGGATTTTCTGATTACAATTTCATAAAGACATTGAGGTATGAGAAATGATTGATTTTTATTTTCCCCCCGGCCCCGAGGCTGGATAAAATGCTTTTTCCACGCTGCCTTAAAGCTAGACGTAATCTAAGGCTTCAGTATGAATTTTATGAAAACATCCACTCTGCTAGTCCTGTTACAGATCAACATTTATGTGTGCTTTAGCATTACCAGTATTTTTCGTATGGATTCAAGTTATTTTTGATGCATTGAAAATGGAGCTTGCATTTGTAAAGTGTCTCATTCGGCCTGTACCAGGAGAATGCAGTTGACTTCCTTGCTAATTATTCCATTTTGCAAAAATGTATAATAACCTTAAAAGAAACGGGCAACTTAAGCAAGGAATGTCTTTCTGTGTACATCTTCAGCAGAATTAAGGCTACTTCATTTTTTTAATTACCTTTTTTCTCCCCTCCTATTTTCCTGAAATATTGATTATAATGTTGAATTACAGCATGGAAAGAACTGCAGGGACTGTTATTCTTGCGATATGTGCCTGGGCTTTGTTTTGGCGCATTTGCTGCGTGGGAGTTAATTTTACCACCGGTGCTTGTATTGTACACACGAGTCTCGCAGGCCATGTAAGTTCCACCCTATGGAGATTTATTTCAAGAGCATTCCTCCTAAAAGCTGGAGGAGCTGTATTTGAATTAAATTATTTAAGAAATGACGCGGCTTTTCAGCACTTGCAGTACTGGCGCTGCTGCTGTCAAATGCTGCAACACCGCACTTGAGCGGCAAACCTGGTACTACAGGAGCGTGGTAGCTGTGGGTTTTGGCTACGAGACACAGAACTGAGTGCAAGATGCACGTATTTGTACCGTAGGAGAATCTGGGTGGCAAACTGGGTGTGCATCATCTCATCAGCAACTCCAAGGGTTGAAATACTCACTAGAAAAAACGTGTAATAGTTGAAGTGTAGGTATTTGAACAAAGTAGAGTAACTAAAGTTTTTGGTGTGCTAATCCACTTTTTTTCCCACTAGCAAGAGCACAGGGAAGAACTCTCTCCTGCACAGAAGATCAGCATAAAACATTCATTAGGTATAGCCGGAAACCTCAAAATCATTTAAGCGAGATGCAGATTTGTCACTGGTATCGATCCCAGCCTCAATAACTTCTCACTTAAAGTCCAAAAGCCTTTGCTATGGGCAACGCACTGTTGTTTCAGGAAATAGAATTTATTTGTTCTTCCAAAGAAGCACTGTCAATAAAAAACAATAATAATCATTGCCTTTGTGGGCAAACACAAGACAGGCTTATCTTGCTGTGAGGTTGAAAGGTCAAGTATTTGCAGGGAGGAAGTTATTTTACTAAAGCTGGGGCGGTGGGCTGTCTAATTAAGAACAAAACTGCTCCATTTTAAGTTTTAGGTTTACTATACATTCTAAAATCAGCTTAGCATAAAGCTCACAGCTTTTTAAAGTCGGGGTTATCTATGAGCTAAGGCAAACATTTCTGTAACAAAACAAGACACGAGTGTCCTGGGGCAGCAGTAACCTTTAACAAAAATCTGAGCTGGTTAGGGAAGAGGTGAGCGTGTGAGAAGAATATCACAGTGCTCGGTACACGGGAACACGGAGCTGGGATGATGCGGAATGAGACTGCGTGGTCACTGTAACTTCCATCAGCTACCCATTAAACATTTAGTGCAGACAGACCCTTATAAAATCCCTTCTGTGTGCTCTGTGTAACATAGACCACAGGAGGCTTCCTCGTATCCTGCAAGAAAACCAGATCAGAATTGAAAGCTGTTGGCAGGTTTGGGACTTGCCAAGGGAATAGGAAGAGAAACTGAGGTAATAACCAAGGTCTTAAGCAGGATTTCCACTTATTGCAATTGATTTTGAAATCAGGAGAATGAAACTTTGGGAAGGAATGAGAAAATAGATTTTCTGTGAGTTTCAGTATTGATGAGCGCTTAAAGCAAGAAATTATGCTTTAAAAAATTAGACTGCAAATATAGGGCATGTTTATCTGGGCACCAATTTAACACATGAGCCCTTAAAGACCTCTGGCATCATCTTATGCTTGTGCAGCTCCTAAACTTGACAGTGTGACGGTGTACTCCACCACCAGCCTGACCTTTATATCTCGTAACCCTGCTCAAGCGGCAACCCCCCGTGGTTATCGGGGGTATCGATGACCATCTGTGGTGGTCATAATGGGTGCGTCTAGTCGTGATGGCTGCACCCAGCTCAAAGGTAGTTTCAGGGAGACAGATAACAACACAATAGCCAAGGACTAACTTGAGCAATATGCCCACCTAACCACAATACTGCTACTGTGGTTGATATGCAAATATGACTATAGGTCAATTATCTTACGCCCATAAATAGTGAACAGCCCAAGAGCCCTTTGAGCTCTCCTGCACAGCAGCGAGCTGCACGCCAGGATCTCCCCTTGAGTAAGGACGCCTCTCAAGATTACTTCTCAAGATTCAGAGAGTCCTTGCTGCAACAGATCCTCAGTAAGTGACTAATAGCATGCTAAACTTTGCAATCTTAGCTAAGTGATATAAAGGATCGATTACACATATATAATCCTTTAGACATAAACCATTGACCAAGTCTGGGACTAGGATTGGATCCAGCTGCACCTAGACTCCTCTCTGAGAATCATAGAATGGTTTGGGTTGGAAGGGACCTTAAAGATCATCCAGTTCCAACCCCCCTGCCATGGGCAGGGACACCTCCCACTAGACCAGGCTGCTCAAAGCTCAAAACCTGGCCTTGAACACTTCCAGGGATGGGGCATCCACAACTTCTCTGTGCAACCTGTTCCAGTGCCTCACCACCCTCATAGTGAAGAATTTCTTCCTGATATGTAACCTAAATCTACCTCTTCCAATTTGAAGCCATTACCCCTTGTCCTATCACTACATGCCCTTGTAAAAAGTCCCTCTCCAGCTTTCTTATAGTCCCCCTTCAGGTACTGGACAGCTGCTATAAGGTCTCCCTGGAGTCTTCTCTTCTCTAGGCTGAACAATCCCAACTCTCTCAGTCTTCACAGGAGAGGTGCTCTAACCCCCTGATCATCCTTGTGGCCCTCCTCTGGACCTGCTCCAACAGGTCCATGTCCTTCCTATGTTGGGGGTTCCAGAGCTGGACGCAGTACTCCGGGTTGGGCCTCATGAGAGCAGAGTAGAGGGGGAGAATCACCTCTATGGATCTGCTGGCTGCGGTTCTTTTGATGCAGCTCAGGATGCGGTTGGCTTCCTGGGCTGCAGGCATGTGTTGCCAGCTCACGTTGAGCTTGTCATCCACCAACACCCCCAAGTCCTTCTCCTCAGGGCTGCTCTCAAGCCATTCTCCGCCCAGCCTGTATTTGTACTTGGGATTGCCCTGACCCACATGCAGGACCTTGCACTTGGCCTGGTTGAACTTCATGAGGTTTGCATGGGCCCACCTCTCAAGCCTGTCCAGGTCCCTCTAGATGGCATCCCTTCCCTCCAGTGTATCAACTGCCCCACACAGCTTGGTATCATCAGCAAACTTGCTGAGGGTGCACTCAATCTCAACATCCATGTCATCAACAAAGATGTTAAATAGTACCAGTCCTAGTACTGACCCCTGAGGAACACCAGGAGTTTAGAAAGCAAGGTTGACTCAATGGGAGGGTCTCCTTGACAGTTCTGTCTGACCCTGTCCTCTATGCAGTAAGTAAGCAAGTGTGCATTGCCATCGAATCTTGTTAAAACACTGTCACATTTACTATCAAACTTTGTTAAAACCCTGGTTTATATCAAATGTATCACTGCCTCTCTCTATGAATGAAGTGCATTGCTCCATCTGTGACAGACAGGGTGGTTCTTTTCATTCCGGGCAGTGCCACTTATACGTATAAGTGCTGCATATGGGCGATCATAATTATTAAACTGTTTTGCACCCCTCCAAGACAGTACATGGGCTGATGGAGTGGTTTGGTGAGCGAAGGTCATTTCCTCAGGTGCCTGGAGCCTTTGTTGTAGTCTACAGTACCCTGGCAAGAATATGTGGGCACCACTGGTCCGCTGTGCTCTGCTCTGGGGGCTAGACCTACTGGAAGCTGGAAAACATGCAGAATGCACTCTTGATGCAACAGTGCTAGGGTATGCCTTGTTTGCATGTTCTTGATAACAATTCTCACTGCTCTTTGCACAAGCAAAACAATGAAGTTTTATAATTGTTTCCATGATGGATGATATGATCAATTAGAGTGAACCCGTATGTTGCACTCAGGTTTGGGCCAGATGTGGGAGACTGCCCTAATTTACACCAGTTCCCAGAAGTTCTCAAGCATAGTGCGGTCACAATTTTGGTTTTGCCTTGCTTGCTTTTAGAGAAGCCCTACTTTCTTCAGAGAGGCTTTTGTCCAGGATTTCCTGAGATTTTTGTTTGTCACCAATCCATTTTTAAGCTCACTGTTCCCAGGGCTCCTGAATGGAGAAGCTCAGCAGGGCAGGATCCCCACCCACCACCCTGGCCGGTGGAGCAGACCACAATATGGCCTGCAGGAACTGCTAGTGCTGCTTGCACAGCCAGTGGGAGCGACCATTATGTTAAAATCCACAGGATGCACTATTTTGTGAGATATTTAAATTATGTGGTAGCATATTAACGCAATGGTAGTATGGGGCTGGAGGAAATTATGGATGTGGCAATGCTGCTCATTAATTTGATGAGGAACCCTGGTCCGAGGTCCCTGCGATGCAGGACTTCTGAGACATACAAACAGCACTTCCATTTTTTGGTTGCTTTTGCGAGTGATGCACAGCAGTGCTGTGGGCGACTTTGTACTTCACTGCGCTGGGCTAACAGGCGGCTTGAGCAGAGGAATGTTATAAACTTGACATCTAATCCATTAAAGGCGAATATTAAAAGTAGCTGGAGGTCCTGCTCTGAACCTGTGACTACCTCTCGGTTCTGTGCTTTGAAACAGTATTTGTTTGCCACTCTCCTGTTGATTCGCAAAACGCAGCAGCAGGAATAGAGCCTGTTAGGCAAACAGGTTCAAACGCAGACAGGAACCCGGTTAGAGAAACAGGTGAGCAAGAATTGTTTTCTTGAATCTTTCATTAGCTATCGTGTTGAATATTACTTTCAACAGGGAAAAGCAAAATATTTTTATACAAAAATTTACAGATTTTTAAGTGACACATAGGTAAATTAACAGTATCTCTATATTTAGAAACTACTCCACGTTCTGTTATCAGCGGTTATGAGAGAAAGGCAAAACTCTGAGTCTTTTACGAACACTTTCAGGCAAAATCAAACTGGATCCTGCGCTGTGTTCCTCTTTGGACAAAAAGCTACGTTCCGGTTTCAAACACCCTCCTGTTTTGGGTTTGTATTCTGAAGCATCCTCCATGGCGGCAGTCTCATTTAATCAAAAGGCATTTTCGTTAAATGCTGAGCGTTGTGCAGCTTTTCTTTCCTTGCAGTTCAGGGCAGCTCTGTCCTGTTTTGACTAGCATCATAGTCTCAACAGAGACGGTGGGATAGTTGCTGGGTGCAGCAGGTCCCTTGGGCCTGTGACGGCAGGGTGAGGTACAGGCTCTCGATCAAAGCTCCCTGCCGTGCCTCGGCTGGTGGACTGCACTGCCCACTCCTGAAATGCGCAGCTCATCTTAAAAAGCATTTGAACTTCTCGTACCCACTGTTCTGCCACTGACGGCAGCAGTAACCCTCCTGTTCTTTGGTAGAAACACAGAATCATAGAATGTGTTGGGTTGGAAGGGACCTTTAAAGGTCATCCAGTCCAACCCCCCTGCAGTAAGCAGGGACATCTTCAACTAGATCCGATTGCTCAGAGCCTCATCACGCCTGGCCTTGAATGTCTCCAGGTAACGTCTTTATAATTGCAAAGCTGGATTTAAATGTGCCAGTCCAGTCTGGCACCTTCCTATGAAAGTATCGTCTTAGAAATATAAAATATATTTTAAAAAAAGTTAGTATTCATTCCTAAAAGTATTTAGAGTTGGATTCCCAAAGAACTAACGTCTACTCGAAACAACTACTCATGATAGCCTTCAGTTTCATAGATATCTGCACTGCCATTCCGAAGGGTCTTCCCAGCCCCAGTCATGTGTTCCCTCCACTTCCCTTCTGCTGGCACTTGCCCTTGGGTGACTTCATGCATAGTCACACTGCAAAGCTGAGCAGGGTGATTTTGGTTTTGGTTTGCTGGGTTTTGGCTTTTTTTTTATTAGTTGCCTAAGTGCCCGTAGGAAAGCAATAGGCAGCTGGAGGTGAGGGACAAGAGTAGGTCTTCATGACAGAGGGGATTAGCTGGGGTTAAATCTTGTCGTGAAACGACACAGAAAACTCTCTCTGCCATCTTATGTTCTGGATGTGTCGTGTAGTGTTACTTCTGTGTCAGGTCAAGCATGCAAATCTGTCCTGTAAGCTGGGCGTGTGCATCCTGTGCCAAGTCGTGTTGATCTGAATGCGGTTCTTTGTTGGAGCAAGGGCTGCCGACAGGGAGCCGCTGGCAGGAGCACGGCCAAAGGCATGTGTGTGACTTTAGGTACCCAGTAGTCTCATTAAAGCCAATGGGACCACTTCAGGGGCTTAAAGTTAAGTATGTGTGTAAGACTTTGCAGGATCAGGGCCTAATGCTATAAACTCTTCAGGATGTTTTTAATGTGTATTCCACAAAGCCCTCATCACGCTCAGGGGTGCTGTAAAATGACAAGTAGTAAGAAATTCTCTCCTGGTGGGATCAAAACCAACTTTCCAGTTTTGGCCGTTTTTGCGTGCACACACTATGCTTACAGCAACGGCAGTGCTGGAGACCTGGATGGGGTGGCGTCCCTCTTGGAGGTGCCTGTGGCCCTCACCCCTCTTGAGCTTGGCAAACATGGAGCCTACAGCCCCCTTCTCCTCAAACCTTACCGCAAGGGAGATTCCAACCCTAACAGGCAAGGTGCCAGGAGGAGAAGGCAGGCTAGTCTGACACAAGAGGCTGGAAAATTGGGAGGCAAATCTGAACGTAGACAGCAAAGAACTGCTAAACAGATCCCTGACCAACGTCACACGCTAAGAGTTGGCCCTTAGTTTTGTCCTCTGGTCTGGCAGCGACAGGACCCTGGGCTTTGCTTTTCTGCAGTGTTTTTTACCCGCTTTTTCTCCACTTTCGTGGGTCTGGCCCACCCGCTCCCTGTGCCTGGGGACCCCGGCCCGGCCGCGACCCCACACACAGCCCAGCCCGCCCTCAGCTCCTTCTCGGCCGCCGCGGCACAGCCGAAAAGGGGAGAGCACGGCTCCCTACAGGTGTCTGCTTGAGCCCGGCCGGACGCCCTGGGGCTGAGCCTCGGGCAACCAACCCCCGCGGGATCGCGGACCCTCCAGCGCTGTCGGGACGGGTCCGGCGGGCGCTGGGGGCGTCGGAGGCGGCGGGGCCGGGTCGGCCTGTCGGCCCGCCCCCGCCTCCCGTGGACTTCCAGGCCGTGGCAGGGCGCTGTGGCCGCCGGCAGCGGCTCCCAGCCCGCCCCCTGCCCTCCATGCGGCTCCGGCTCGCACACCCCCCGCCTCCCGCTGCCGGTTCTCCCCTCCCGGTCGCGGCTGGCCGGTGATTCACCCGCTCCCCGGGCTTTGTTCGGCTCCGCGGGCCGCTTCAGCCCCCGGGCAGGGGCAGGGCAGGGCTTGGGCAGGTTCCCCCCCGGTCACCCCCCACCCACCCTCGGCAAAGCCGATGTCCGCCGCGCCCGTCCGATCCCCGACGCTGCGGCCCCACAGGATGAAGAAAGACGAGTCGTTCCTGGGCAAGCTAGGCGGGACCCTGGCGAGGAAGAAGAAAGCCAAGGAGGGTGAGTTCGCCCGCGCGGAGGGGAGGAAGGAAAGAGCATCCGACCGGCGTGACTTGCAGCAGCTCGTCCCGTCCCGTCCCGTCCCTCCGCGGGAAGCCCGGGCTGCGGGCAGAACCCCCGCTTTGTTCGCCAGCCCCCGCCGAGGGGGCAGCGCCGCCCCAGGGAAGGGGTCGCTGGGGAGGATGAGGGGGAGAAGCGGCGCGCCTGCTCTCTGCCCCCGGGGCGGTGGCAGCCCCGGCGGGACGCGGGGCCTCGCCCGCCTCAGCCCAGCCGGGGGGCGGTGGCTTGGCGGGAGGGCACTTCGTGCGCCCCGCGGGGCCCCAGGCGCCGCGGGCGGGCGTTGGAGGGACGGTTGGGGGGCCGTAGGCGTTGGGGTGGGGGGCCGCCGGGAGGTTCCTGCGCTTCCCGCCGCACGCCGCTGTGGGGTGGCCGTTCATCGGGCGTGCGCGGCCGGTGCCCTCGGGGGCCGGCTGCTGGCTCGGCCGCTCGCCCCGCTGCTCCCCGGCTTCCCTTCTCGTACGTCCGAAGGGACACACACCCCCCCCGAACCCGCTTTCTGCTGTAAAATAAACTTGTGGTGACCAAGGAGGCTGTGAGCGTCGTTTCTTCTAGTCTGAGAGCTGAAGAAGCTGTGAAGGTATGGTTGAATCCACCCGCGCTTCGTTCCGGGCCCGCTTCATCCATAGGCTTCACGTTGGCGTAGATACTTTGCCCAGAGTGTTTTTCATAACTCTATATATTCATCAAAAACACCCAGCCCTCAAGCACCAGGATTTGGCACGGGTATGCTTACAGCAGAGTGTGTGTTCCTTGGGGTCGTCACTGTTGGCACGGCCGGTGCCAGCCGGGCAGGGAGGCGTCCGCCTGCCCCTGGGGTGTGGGGAGCCCAGAGCAGCTCCCTCAGCCGCAGCCCAGGGGACTGGCACCCACATCCAGGTGGTTCAGTGGCCCCTGCCACGCACCCACCCCTCTGCCTGGACCCGCCGTGGGGCTGCAGCCCCATCTCGTCCTTGTGGGGCAGGCGTGCGAGCTGTTGGCACAGCCATCTGCTGTCAGCAGAGGCTGTGCGGGGATAGCACTGTTTACTCTGGAGCAACGTGGCTTTTTTTTGTTGTTGTTGTAGATAGGGAGAGGACATCTTGCCGCTAGACTTGATAAAGGCGGTCCAGCCCTCTGTACGCAAAGTGTACCTTTCTTCCGAGTGTTGTCTCCTCCGAGGACGGCGTACTGTCCTCCTCTGCCTCCCTCACTGACCAGACTCTTCCTCTGTGTTATCCCCAAACTGCTGCCGTCTGCTAGCAGCAAAATTGGGTGTTCTTGCCTGACGCTGTAATACAATTTCAACTTTCTGGCCTGGCCTTTTTGTTCTAGTGTCTGATGGGTGTAGGGTAGGGACGTAATGCGAGTTTCAGCCTCTTCTCAGCTGGCTGTTGAGCGAGCACATGTTTTACCCATATTGAGTCTATTGATTGCCAGCAACATTTAGAAGGCAGCTTTCTAATATTTAAAAATAATATACTTGGCCTTAAAACCTGGCTCAAGGAAATTGCTTCCTTTTCCTTCTCCTGGCTGTTTTGGCGTGGCTTACCGGTATTTCCTTTATTATCTATTTTTAATCAAGTTTCTCCAGCATGGCTCTGCTGAGGAGCAGCAGAAGCGGTCATGCCTTCCTCATGATCTCATTTGCTTCTGAAGGAAGATGGTGGAGAAAACTCATCTCCATCAGGGGATGCCGACCACACGCTCCGAAAAAGTGTTTCATTCAAAGGTGACTTCTAAACTTAAACAGATTGTCAATGTCCCTTCTTAAATGAGACATTTTGGCATCCTAGGTGGTGTTTTTGAGGCAACCCCTTTCGGCAGGGACCACCCGCTTGTTTTGCTGAGTTTGTCCATTATTTTGCCTACTCGTGTGGCCGCAGCTCTTCTTGGCGGTGGAAGGGGCCATTTTGGTTACTGCCCTCAGTATTTAGTGGGGAACCGCTGCTGCGGTAGCATAAAGCTTCTGTCAGTGCGATGAGGAGGAAACGGAAACATGTGGCTCAGCTTTTAATTTGAGTATTCCTTCCAGTCTGAAAATGTGAAGGGAGAAAAGACCATTTACAAGGCTGTGGAGCCACCCGTTGGGTGTGACACGCTGTGCTGCCGCAGGCGGCCGAGGCCCTTCGTTGTAATGGGAAACGGCTTATTGCCCTTTTAAATTTTCCTCCGTTGGAAGTTTTAAGGCTGGGGGAGGGCAGAATTTGCGCTTTCTTTTCCCACTTGGGTAGCTCTCAAATGCAGGCTGTCCAGACTGGGGCTGTGAAACTGGAGGGGGCCGAGGGCTAAGCAGTGAGGAGGCGTTGCGGTGGGGTCAGCACCGGGGGGGAGAGGCTGGTCTATGGCTTGTGGGAGGACCTGGGCAGCCGCAGCAGCAAATTTCAGGGCTAGAAACTAAACCTTTGCATGTGAGCGTGAAGCAGAAGTAAATCGGAAGCTTATCTGAGTGTCGTTCCTTGAATTAGTTGACAGAGCTATGTGGTCAACTTTTCCTGTGTGCTTGGGGACCGCTCTGCCCTGGGGGTTCTCCTCCCTCCCGCCTTCCAGGCAGTTTCTGCTGGTTCTCTCTGAGGGGACCAGCAGAGGTCAGAGTGATCTTCCCAGAGTAAATACTGACCTCTCCACCAGCTGCTCTCCACAATAGCAAATAGATGTGCTTGGCTGCTGATTTGTCGCAACTAAAAATCATTCTTGCCTCCTCTCCCTCTAACAGCATGAAAAGGAAGCAAGCACAAGAGAGCAATTTATACTTCTTGCTTTTGTCGCCCAACTTTTGTATCGCAGCTTAAATATGGGCCTAGTATCACCGTCTCATCTGTAGTCATATAATAACCTTTAGCCTGGTCTGTGCAAGAGCTGTAATCCAGTTATATTAATCCTTTTCATATTTGTGCACAACTCCTGAGCCACACAGCACAGAAATCCTTACAAGGACACTGAAAAGTTTTTGTCGATTAGTTACGCGGCTTTCTGTTTTTTAATCATGGGCGGCAGCCACATCATAAACAACCATAATGCGTGGCTACCAACCTGTAAGCAACTAAATTTAAATATTTTTTTTGGCTAACTACTTTATAACATGCTGCCATCTATTTTTAGAGGGGTTATAATGGGAGAGGAGTGTTCATTAGGCTTATCAAGGCAGCCAGTGTAAGCGCGTACCCTTGCACTATGGCAGAAGGATAAATAAGGTTCCTAGGTACGCTGGTGATAGTCACTGTGGCAGTATTTTTATCATTTACCGTAGCATGTAAACAGCTTTGCTGCTGCTCTTGCTTTAGCAGTACGGTGTGACATAGTGCTTTGTAAGTGGGTGCCGGTAGGTGAGGTAGGGTTAAGATTTCAGGTCAAATTCTTCAATGTTTTAAGTCAAATTCTATAGGTTGCTTAACTGTTTGAGAAAGCTTTTGAATTTCTACCTTGAAGCTCTGCTTTACACTATTACACCTTATATTTATGTTTCTGAATTTTTATGGTTCAACTGACTTGGACAGCCCTGACTTAAAAGAAACAGCAGCCAGCGTCGTTCATGGGGGAGCTGGTTTTACCCTGGTTTCCTATGGAAGTAAGGGGTGGGTGATCTAACTGTCTGTTTGGCTCCTCCCTTCCTCTTCCTTCCCAGGAATATTTTTAACCCATAGTTTGGCTAAAAATGCCCCTGAGAGAAAACTACTGGTCTTAAAGATTGTTAAATGTTGGCAGATTGTGTCAAAATGGGTGACCAATGAGTATAGAAAGACCTCACTGGAATTCCAGTGGGAATTCCTCACTGGAATCCCACCGCAGGAAAACCTGCCAATGTGCTCATCCTTGACATGCTAGTAGAGACCCCAGGTGGGAGGGAAACAGGTGGAGAAGGGACGTGTCTATGGGAAGAGCACTGTGTTTTTAAATGTTACAGTCAGTTCCAGTGCTGGTGCAACCCCTTGGTTTATACCCGCCCCATTAGGCTATGTGGAAATCTGCAAAAATCCAAGTTTGCCTGCTGTTTCTGCGCCGTGTCTTGGTGTATCTTGAGCTTTTGAGATGTGCCACATCTGTAGTGTGGTTACTAAACTTTAGCATATCTGTTCAGGAGCTCCAAAATCTGATTTAAATACCTTAGGAAACTATTGGTGTGCTGGCAGGGCCCATAGCAGGACGCAGTTTGTAAGCTAGATGATCCCTTAGCTTCTTTTCAGACCCTGTAGAGATACTGTTTCAGATTGTGCTGTGTTTCATCTCCATCTCTAAAAGGAACTTTAAAAAATAAAATCTCCCCTTTCCCGTCGGTCAGAGTAATGCCTTTTTGTACTGAAATAAAGGAGGGGGTTTGCTGCAAGCTTCACTCCTTGCCTGCTTGCAAAGCGCTTTGTTTTCTTTTCCTCATAATACACTGCATGAAAGATCTGGGCAGCAGGTGTTTGGCTAAATAAACCTTCTATTATTGCATGTGTGTGTGTGTGTGTGTGTGTGTGTGTGTGTGTATATATATATATATATAGCTTATATGGAGGAGTCAGTGAGAACAATACAACAGACTTAATTGCTTAGTGTTGTTTCCCAGAGACAGGATTGAGGGTGGGCACGGCGGGTGTGTGTGTGAGGAAACTGCTCCAGAAAAGAGCAATTTATTGTGCCTGGTGAAATCAGTGAGGGGGAGGTGGGGGGGAGATGGCAAGAGATGACACTGCTACAGGGGGCAGAAATACTGCAACAGCAGCTAAATAATATGAAGGTTTTACGCACATCAGGGGAGGTTAAAGTATTGTTCTTGGGATCTGTGGCTCAGCGTAACATTGAGGCAGCGCGGCTGTGAAGTGTGCTGCTGCATTTGTCTGCAGGCACACCAGGTTGGTAAACGGCTTGGCAGATGCGTGTTTCGCTAGATGGCAAGGTTTTTCTCCCAGAGAAAGGTGGCAGTTGTTGCCTCTGTTTTGCAGGGGGAAAAGCTGGAGGGTGAGGAAGTGAAGCGGTTTGTTCAAGGTCGTCTGGCAAGCCAGTGACAAAGCCAGGGAAAGAAACTGTATTTCCTGAGTCCTCTCTAGTGCTGTGATCCTTAGGCAAAGAAGCTGCATAATCTGCCATTTCCCACAGCTCTACATATGTTAAAACCCATTTTCAGGTGGGACTGCTCATCCTGCCCGATCCACTTTGGCTTTCTGGAGGGAAGAACATGAGGAAATAAGCTCAACAGCAGAATTAAATTGGAGGAAACAGTGTCTTTATCATTTCTTTGAAACTGATTGGGCTGCTTCTGTGGGTAATTGCTCTCTGGAGGGAAAAGAGGTTCAAAACCAGATCTACTTTGTTGCCTTTGTATTGATGAGCACATCTCAAGTCTGTAAGGCATCCCCTTGAACACAACAGAACAGGAGAACTGGACTTGCTTAGAAAATGGATCTAATCTTTTATTTGAATATGATATACTGAAAATAGCTAAAAATCTCTTTTTAATGCTGTCTGCTATGCAGTCTCCAGAGATGTATTTGTGTAAACGGACTGCAAAAAATTTAACTTCTCCATCTCAGTGTGCTGCACCTTTGCTTTCGCAGCTGCCTAGTGGCTGCTTGAGACTTCTAACAAATCTATATAGCTTTAAAATGATGCTGAAAGATGCCTGTTCAATAGATCCTAGAAAGATGTAAATCTGTAGGCACGCTTAGTTCAATCTTCATTCACCTTGCAGGTGGCACTCACGTTGGTGGTGTTATTCATGCCTGGGGTTTGGTCACAGCCATTCCTGGCCATTGCAGATTGTGTTTCATGCTGGCTGTGCCCATGTATCCTCTTTTATGAACCTGTACTGGTGGAGTAATTGCTCTAACCTCTCTGATGTGGAAGAACTGGGACTTGGGCATTCACTTGGTGCCTAAAAAGGTCAGGAGGGAGGTGTACTACTGGTGTGGTGCCTGGATTCTAGCTTTTGTCCAGAGGCACATCTGCATTTCTGAATAGCAGTGAAGTGCCAGGTAACTTGCGGGGTGCTGGCTAGGCTTCTGGCATTTCTCACCCAACAGGAAGTTTCATGAGCAAATCTGCTTCATGGAAATCCTTGAAGGGCAATCTGAGATGAGCTTCACCGGCTTGCTTCTTATTGTCTCCTGACCTGGTACTCAATGTATTTTTAAGGCTGTTCCTTTCAGTAGACTGGTGTTGGAGCTCATCCCCATCTTAACTTACTTTTCATGCTCATAGTATGTGGCAGGGAATTCTTGTTTGGATGATGAGACGAATACAAAGTATGTAGGGTCTAATTCTGTTGTCCTGTATTGTTCTTCACAGAGGTATGTTTACTGCAGCCTGAGAGGATACTTGGCTGGGGAAGCATGTTTGTGCGTCGTAATGGGCTACTGCTGCTGAAATATCCAAACAGAGATGAGATAGGTGCTAGTTAAGCAGGAGTACTTGCTTTTTAAGAGATGAATTTGCATATAATTATATTGAAGCTACATACTGTTCTAGGCATGTGTATATATCCATA
The DNA here is from genome assembly GCF_964199755.1 of Larus michahellis. Lineage (NCBI taxonomy): Eukaryota > Metazoa > Chordata > Aves > Charadriiformes > Laridae > Larus > Larus michahellis. The sequence continues at coordinate 89,592,314 of NC_133896.1, read as the reverse complement.
GAAAGACTGTGTGCAGACATATGCAAATTCAGGTTCAATTTATTATCCTTCCTACCACTAATTTAAACACCGAGAGACCTAAATTTCCAGTTGGAACCTGTGTAGCCTAATTGCTGAGTTTCTCCTGTAGGGCTCAGGCATACCTCTGACCAGGTCTGGCTTTAGTCTTCTCTTCCTAGAGCAGTGCCAGTGTGGGTTCTGACACTGTTCTCTTCTGGCAAAAGCTCTAGTGTGGATATAGTTTGTGCCAGTGTCTCAACCGAAATGAACTTTACGTGCACAGGAATCATCCTTTTAATCGTGTCATAACCCCCATGTTTTTCTCCCATAACTGCAGCTAGGCTCGGATGGTTCACCCAGCACAGCTTTAGGCATGGTTGTCGGCGAGACAGTAGAGGTTTGAATTACAGCTGGAAGTTTTCTTCCAGACAGGATGCAGTAAGATACATGAAGTGGCTCTGTAGTTCTTCGGTAGTGGATTGAAGAAAAACTGACGTTTAAAAATTGTTTTATTTTCAGATTGATTGTAAGAGCATTGTAATATAAGATTCATTCTAAGAACATTGTTATGTTGCATCATAGAACCTTAGCAAGGTGGTTATCGACGCTTTTAATTTTCCTTTTTCTGCTTAAAAATAAGTCTACCCTTACTTAAAAGCACTTGTTCAGCCATACCTGTTTATTTAAATGTCTTCTAAAGGATTTATTAATCCTAATATCTTGGGAGAGATTTCTAGAAGCTGGCATTTAGCTGTTTGGAGGAGCTTGTGGGTGAGCCCTGTGAGACTCTGATGTATGGAGGGCTGCATGTGGACCTGATATGAATGGGGGGAGCTGCAAAGTCACGACTTTATGCAAAGCTTGTGCAGATGCTCTCTGGTGGATGGTGTGAATGGGGGATTCTTGGTCCCGCTGGTGCATTATATCATACTGACTTGAATACTTGGGTTTTTTATTTAAAGAGTTGTAATGTTTGAGATCTCTTTATTGATATAAATGCATCCTGCTGATTTGAATGTCATCAATACAGGACTCTGGAAGATTCAGTATTGTTATGCATAACACTGCTAAATGTTTTTTTACATACTTTAAGAACTGTTACAGGCCATCTGATCTGAAAACAGATGAAGCTGGTGTAGTTTTCCAATGCACTGCTTTGAGCTTTGGATCATACTTTGATGTTAGGAGATTTGGGAGATTATCTGGCAAGCTCTTTCCATTGTGAAAGCATGTCAGAACAACTTGTTGCTGAGGGATCCAGGGTTATGTGGTCTGTGGCAACACCAACGTGAGGCAGAGTCTGCTGGTTGCAGAAATTGGTGTTTCAGCAGTTACAGCTTTGCTGTTTAACTGGGAAGGAAATTTAGTGTGTGTACCTTATGCATACAAGTGTCGTGGACGCAGGTGAGGAGATTCAAGTTTGTAGCGGTGGAAGTGCCAGTGTAGCTGGTTCTTCAAAGCTGCTCATGAGGTATTTGGATGCCAAATTGCCCTTGGTTTTCAAAGAGAGTTGCGTGTACAAATCTCTTGGGCACCACTAGAAATCTTGGCCTTCAAATGTGCACCTGGGAGGTTGTCTGTGTCAGGGTTTCTGGGACATGATGTCTTGATGCGGATATGTGATCCAATGTGGATATATGACCATACAGAGACACTGACTTGTATCATAAGGAGGAAGAGTTTTCTGTTTGTGATCCTTGTCATCCTTGCTGCTGCTGATAATGCAGAAGGCTCTGTGCGTGCCTTACTAACCTTGGAGTCTTGTTCCCTTTTCAGCGTCTTCAGCCTGTCCATGTTCTTATGCCGATGGGCAAGGTCTTCACTGCAGCAGCAGGCTAAAGGCAAGCCCTCAAACTCACAGTTGTTTCAGGAGACCTGCAGGCCAGCAAGAAAGAAGGAAGGGAAGGCTTGTTTCTCAAAGGCTTCTCCTTGTGCTCACCTCTGCTCATTACAGCAATCATGATTTCAGCAAACCTCCAGGTTCTTCGAACTAACAGTTTCTGAGTATTGTTGTAGAAGCTAGAGACTTGAAAGTCAACCATCTGGTTCCAGAGAAGGTCTGACCTGTGCCAGTGTCTGGACGTGATTGATGCACAGGCTCTGTTCTGGTCAGCTGTCATGGTGTCCACTGAAAGATGCCTTACTCTGCACAGCCCTCTAATTGAGCAGTTTTGCATGATGACTGGTAGTTGCTTATCCTCTCCTTCATATGTCTGCTCTGTGAAATGTGTTATATATACACATTGTCACTGAGGAACCTTATTTTTGTCTTCAGGGCATAGTAAAATCAACTGATGCAGTTGTCAGAGTTGTTTACTATAACTTGCAAAGCATGCCCATCAGTGGCAGGCTTTCCCTGGGGTATGTATGGCATACACGGACCAGCCCTTGCTTGACGTGCTGTCCTGGTGGCTGCAGTGTACCTGCCTCTCGTCGTTGTCGTAGGCTGCATTGGTGCTTCTTGCCCTGGGCAGTGGAGGGAAGTGTGGCATGTGTTGTGGTGAGGAGGGAGTGGAAGCGAAGCAGGGGCAGGGTGAGCAGTGGGAGAGCCCTGCTTTTCAGGGGACTCTTCTAGGCTGCCCTCAGGAGGAGTGCTGGATCCTGGGACCTCTGCTGCAGGACAGGCCACTTAGTGATAGTGCACGCTGTCCCCACCATCGCAGGAGGGGCTGTGTGTAGGGGATCTAAACCATCAGTTCTCACGTGGGTGACAGTGACCCCCATTTATCTTTAGGGGTGGGCTGAGCAAGGAGGGGGAGTGGGAACAGGAACTTCTGTGTTGAACAACTAGTAGGTCAGTGGCCAAGTGATCTCTCCAGGGTGAAGCGTATTCAGCCTGCTCAGGTATAGGTTTTCTAATTTGGACTCTTCTGTTGGCCAACTAGAAAGCTGCAGCCCAAAATTCGTGACTTCTGTTGTGTATGTCTAGTTTAGCTGGAAAAGTGTTATGGCTAACGTGTGGTTTTAGGATTTTGTAATTTGAATCCGGTTAAGTCTTGCTGTGAAAACCAGATGTGGAGAGAATATGCACACCTGGCAGCGTCTACTGGCCTAAAGCAGTGGCTCCGCACTCTTCGGGCCCTTAAATCACTGTCACTTCCTTGTGGAGGAACATACATCCAGACAATGAAGCTTCTAATTATAAATCCTGTACAAATGTTTTGTTTCCATGCACTGGCTGCAGGCCCCTCTCTGGACCCCTTAGGCTGAGAGGGGAGGCCATGGGACGGGATTCTGGTTTTGGCTTTGCTAGTGGCGAGCAACAGGATCTTTGGGAGTTCTGTTTTGCCTCTCAGTGATTGTTTCTCTGAGTTAAAAAAGGCTTCTTTATAATCCCTGAGACCTGTCTGGTGATCAGATATAAACTCTTATAAAATCTCTTTTCAACATATGCTGTATTTTGGTTATAAAACAAGCAAGATGTTCTGTCTCCCGGAATTCCAGTTCCTTCTTTAGTACTTCTTTCATTATGTGGTTGAACCGTAATGAAATCCACTGAAAAAAGAAATAGTGTATTTTCCATTATAGCTGCCATATGGCCTTATTGCTAGTTTTAAATTAGCTGAGATGGTTGCATACACAATTTATTTGCAGTAAGGAAGGAGACTGAGAGAACTGGATGAGGAGGAGAGCTATTCTAATCTCTGTGTAGAGGCATGGTGTCTCTTTTACTGTCTTTAAATAGAAAAATGTGTAATCCTCAGAAAGTGTCTTTCCACCATGTCTGTTTGGCAGATGCATGCATGTGTGTTATTAAACAGATGCAGACACTTCTGTCATTTTAAAATAGAATAGTGTCTGCTCTCTGGCTTGCCTAGTCCAGCATATGGGTTTAGGGGCTTTGCAAAATTCAACAGGATTTTCTTCAGAAATCGAAAAATAGGACGAAGTACCAGGGCCTCCAGGCTTGCATTTTCTGCTTAATATTCCACCTCAGGAACAGGGTTATAAAATTGTCCCTTGGGATGACTGTTTGCCTTCTTCTTCGCCGTGTATGTCTCCTTGTATTGTTACAGTGAATTGGTGCCATTAAAAAATTAAGCAGGCTGCAAGAATGCTAACATATATCTTTGATCTGTACTGAATTTGGTGTGACAGGGATCTCGTTTCTCTAATTAGGTAATTAAATAAGTGTGTATAATGGAGCCCTATCATTGGGAAACTGGATTTTAATTGGGTGCAGGATGTCATGCGCCAAATGGTCCTGCTGTGCAAGGTGGTGATTGTCTGGGAGCAAACCAGATCTCCTGCCTCTATAGCAGATCCAATGCTGTCTGCCATACAAACTGCTAGGTATTTTTTTAAATGTGGAAGGAGAGAAGCCATCACGACTGACCTCATATAGCATGGCAATAATCCAGCTTCAAGCTGGACCTTGGCAGGTCTTTCCAAGCAACATTTCTCTGATTCTGTGGAGCTGGGTTTTTTTGGGGTCCCTCATCGGGGAGAGGGACAGATGGTAATGGGAAGGGAAGAGGGACTGGCTTTAGTATCTGCTCTCTGCCGTATGTTTGAAGGAGAAAGGTATATTTTGTTTCCATGACATGTCTGGGATAACTGGGTGCTTGTGAGTTTTTCCTCTGACTGCTCGCACACAGTCAGACTAATAATTTCGCTCTTGACCACTTATGATGTGCTTAATTGGACCACTGTCTTGAAAATGCCCACTTTTACTGCAGCACTGCAGCTGTAGCTGCATTAACACAGTGAGGGACCGTAGTTTAAATCATCACCTTGGATGCTCAGTATCATTTAGCTTCGTATCATTTAGTTTAAAAACCTAAACTGTGGTGGCTGTTGCTCTGCTGACATCATTAGTAAGAGCAATAAGAAGGCTATGGAGCTATGCTTGACCAAGCCATGACTCTGACATTTAAGGTGTTTGTTTGTTTTATACTGTCTTTCCACCTATATATTTCAGATCCCTTAATTCCTGTCATTTACATGGTAACAAACAGATCACAGGTACGAACATTTGCCAAGCTAGTTCAGCACCTGGTAAAAAGCCTTTCTCTCAGCTCTTTAACCAACAGGGAAGACGTGGATTTTCTTTTCTGTGGAAAAACTGGTAACAAATTCTGATTTTTAGTGAGTGACTTTTCTTCCTGTGAATGGCATTACATGCAGATGCTGCACTGCCCAGAATCTTCGTAGAAGGCATCCTCACTGACTTCCTTCATTTGCTAAACAAATGTGCTGTTGATCCAGTGGCTGGTAAGAGGTTTTTCTGAGAATGCAAACACAATTACTTTTGAAACTGTCTGAGCTGGGGAATTCCGCTTTTGTACCGAATGCACAGGAGATGGGTGCTGTTGCTCCAGGGAGGCTGAGTAATTTGGTGTGTCACAGCATAGCTGGCCAGATGATTCTGTGGAGCCGTGTTGGGAGTGTGAAAGTTTTCATATCTGTTCCATTGGAAGAGTAAAACCAGAGTAACTAATCCCCATGCAAGAAAAGGGGGAAAAAGATCCTTGTGGCTGCCTGCAGCACTGTCCCTATGTCACGTGATCTGTTTGTCTCATGGTCTGTCCTGGGATGTGTCCTGTTTAACATCTTCATCAGTGACCTGGAGGAGGTGGTGGTGTGCTTGCTCCTACAGTTTGCAGATGACACCAAACTGGGTGACCAGCTGATATGCCTGAGGGCAGGGCTGCCCGTTCAGGGAGATGTTAGACAGGCAGGAGAAATGGGCTGATAGGAACCTGAAATCAACAAGAACAAGTAAGAAGTCCTGCATTTGGGAAAGAAGAGCCCCCTGCAATGATGCGGGCTGGAGGCTGCCTGCCTGGGGGGCAGCTCTGCTGGAAAGGCCCTGGGGACCTGGTGGGCAGTGGGCTGACCATGGGACAGCAGCGTGCCATTGCTGTGAAGAAGACCAACAATATCCTGGGCTATATTAGTAGAAGCGCAGCCAGTGGATTGAGCAAAGTGATTATCCCCCTCTACTCAGCACTCCTTAGATCCCTGCTGATACATCGTGTCCGGTTTTGGGCTCCTCAATACAGGAAAGACATGGCTAAACTGGAGCACCTTCAGCAGTGGGCCACCAGGGTGCCAGCTGGAGCACTTGTCCTGTGAGGAAAGCTGAGGGAGCTGGGCTTCTTCAGCCTACGGATGAGACTGCTTCAGGGACATCTTTAGTAAGCAGTCTGCTGATAACCTGTGAAGAGATTATTGAGAAGATGGAGCCAGGTTCTTCACCGTTGTGCATAGCAGAAGAGAGAGACAACAAGGATAAACTGAAATGAATGAGGCTCATTCTGTACAAAGGGAGAAACTAGAGTTTGTGCAGCCTCCATTCGTACAAGTTTTAAGACATGACACGATAAAGCCCTGAGCAACCTGGTCTGATCTCAGAGCTGACCCTGCTTTGAGGAGGAAGTTCAGCTAGAGGCCTCCTGAGGTGCCTTCCACCCTGAAATATCCAATGATCTTATGCGTCTCCCTGCCAGCTTAGACACATCAAAGGCTGGATGGGTCTTCTTAACACTTAACACTTCTTAAACAGCATGAAGTCTGTGGATTAATGATTTATGAGCATGTGAATACAAGGGCGCGCAGTGGAACTGTGCTTGTCATCAGGGTCCTTTTACTGGTTTTGCACTCAGGTACTAGTAAGAGTACGGTTATTTTTTTTTGTGTGTCTTTTTTGCCTGTCTAACCTTTTCATGAGGAGGAAAGCATGGATTCCACTGGGCTGCTGCTCCGGCTTCTTCTTTAGTGAAGGTGAGTCGGAGAGGCTGTGTAGTTAGAAAGCTATTTTGGGACTGACCAGTAGGTGAGCTTGAAAGTCTTTTTAAGACTTTTCAGCCCCACTGAAACATCACCTCGTCTAGCTCATAGGACCTGGTATTATCAGTGCAAAGGCTTTAAAAGAGACCACAGAAAGCTAAAACCGCAAATAGCGTAAAACTTTGGTGTGCTGACTAATAACAACTATAAATAATAACAGCTGCAGGTCTTCTTGATACTTGGTGAAATGTGACATTTTCTTGTGCTTTGGACTTGTTTTGATTTGATTCTTGGGCTGGCTGTTGTTTCATGATTGCATTTTGTTATCCCTTGAGGGCTGTGTTTGGGAGACTGGAGTGGAATGGCAGTCGGAGGCCTGAGCTCCACTCTTTCTACATAGTCTTCAGCAGGTCTGTTAAGACATGGTGGTGTCTATTTCTTACTTAAACCTGTCAGAGTTAAACAACTGGATGCTTTTATGGCAGCCGCTGTCTTCACTGAACCTTCCCCTTGTGGACTTGGCTTTTATCTGACCGTGGTCTCTGAGTTCCAGACTTTCTTTTACTGTGAGGTCTGTAGTGCTTATCGCTGAAGTGCTTGTCTTGGCAGGCTCCTCTGGTGCTCAGAGCAACAAGTAAAATTATTTTCCACATATGACTTGTCTGGAAACCATTGAGAAAACTTCTTTGCGTTTTGCAGCATCTGCTTGTATAGTGAGATATTTCAGTTCATTTGCAAAACATTGCTTTATTGCCGTGGATCCAGGCAGGACACAGGAAAGGCAGAGCTGGGCATGAGCAACCTCACTGGTTGGTGAAATGAAATACCCACTGATATGGTACGCTGAAAACTGTGTGTTGAGGTCAAAGCTTCTAGCCTGGAGCACTGCCTGTCCCTCCATTGGTCCTGTGCTCTGTCGAACTGAAAACTAGTATTTACTAGAAAACCCTCAACACATGTGTTGCAAATATAGTTGCTATATGCGAGTGTTTTTCAGGGTTTTCCTTGTCTTTCTGGGTGACATTTGGGCAACTCCAGCGATTAGGCATGTGTACTTTTTGTGGTTTGCAGCATTGTTTATCTCAGCTTGTTCTTCCTGTAGAATAACGTTGCACATGCAAAAAAATTGCTTTTTTTGAATTGCAAGTCATAGCTATAGCTTCCTTTCCATTTGCATGAAGTTGGTTTGTTGGACTCTGTACTGTAAGCTGGAGAAGACGGTGCCTTTCTCTTACTTCTTGTGTTCACCTGCCATCACTGCCTTCAGAAGTGAGTCTGTTACTCTGTACTTCTCTTGACATGTTCAGAAGAATAAGCAACATCAAATGTTTTCATAGTTGCACAGTAGACTGCTTTTGGTGGTGGTTGTTAACCTTGTCATGCCTTTGGAAAGGGGGGTGAAGGATATGGGGCAAGCAGTAAGCTGAAACAGGTAAAATGCCTGGGCTGTTAATTAACTGCGGGGGTTTCATTCAGGTACCTACAAGTGAAGTGTCAAACCATGAGACGGAAGTGGAAAGAAATTAGTGGAGGGATGGAAATGGGCTCAGTTGTAAAATGCATTACCACGAGCTGCAGTAGGGGCTTTTTTGATGCCAAGTGTTCTGCTTAATAAAGTTTGCACAGTTAGATTTGTACGTGGGATCAGAGATAGAGGTTGTAGGAGGCAGTAAACTGAAGTGCTGTTTTCTCCCTGGTTTCTTCATGGTGGAGAAGACAAGAATTGAATGAATGGACTAGACATCTCTATTCCAGAGTAATGCTGTTAGCTCTGCTTCTGACAGCTTCTGCTGTCTCTCTCTTGGTGATGTGTTCAGGCCAGACCCATCAAACATGGATGCCTTAAGTAGTGAGTTGACTCTGATTTCTGGAGTTGCTTTTGGTTAAAGGAGTCTTGTTGGTGCTTGGCACCTTGTGGAAATCAACCTGCTTTGTTGGGGATCTCAGACTGAGTTCCTAGACTGTGGGTATGCTGTTACCTACCTGCTTGTGCCCATCAGCTTTGGTTGCAGGAGTACACAGAAGCCTTGCACAGTACTAAGCTCTACATAGTAGAATACAGTATTTCATGGAGAGCTGATAGCAGGAAATATAAAATGCCTTGCAGGTTTTCTACTGTGGGTGGAATCAGGCCAGAAGTCTTCTTCAGTCCTTTATTCTTCTTATCAGGCTTTTTCTTTCCCTCTGTTCTTATCAGGTGGATTTGACTCCATATCCTTCTTTCAGGTGGAAGTTGTCCTGGTGCTCATGCGGTATGCTTGGGACAACATAATCCTCCACCGTTGCTTCGTGGGGAGAAATGACCTTCTGTACATTGTGATGGAACTGTAACTGGGGAAGGCTGAGGAATTACGTTTTCCCTGTTTTCAAGTAGAATTTGTGTGCGGAGGGAGGAGTGCAACTTTCCCTAGTTGCTTTTAGGGTCCTTTCAAGCGGCAGTTATTGCCTGTGATGTTTGAGACAGTATCCTGTCAAAAAAACTGGGATTGAAGCCATCTGTTTACAAGTCTGGGACAATACAAGTGCCAAAGGTATGCCTACTTCATGTCCTGAAGTGTAGAAGCTGTATAGTTTTGGTGTGTATTGTAGTGCGTAGGAGAGCTGGGTAAGGCATAGATGCTTTAGAGATTGTTTTATTTTTGCCTTAATAAAATACACACATGAGGGCCTGTGACCCTCTTTACCTGAAACATTTTCCCGTTTATTAACGAGTCTGTGCAAAAGCTGCTGCAAAGGCCAGGAAATGGGGGAGAAAAACCTCACCTCTGTGAAATAAATGGATACATTAACATTAAGTTGCAAGGTCCTGCTCCCAGTCGGATGCTGGTGCCGGACCTCAGAGTGCGCACAGGGACTAAGCGACACTGAGCTGTACCAGCCAGCGCGCATCCTGAGAATACTGCAGCACATCACGAGGAACGGGTGCAGCTTGTTGACCTCCCCTTGCTCATCTGCTTGAAGGGGAGTGTTCTGTTTCTGGCAGGGAGGACAAAATGTCAGAACTGTTTGCTGGGAGCTGCTTAAAAATATACTTACACCTCTCGGGCATGAGGAAATGTGATTAAAAAAAATATGCCATTTTCAAAGCTGTGGGATTGCTGCTGTAAGGTCAATGTAGGGAGACTGCAGCAGAGCAGACGAGGTCAATGTGTCAGCTCGATATCCTACTGGGTGGCTTTTTCCATGTTTGAAAACCTTGCTTTTGTAGGTGTAATATTGTAAATCTTTGAAATACCATTCTTGCCCACGCTCTTATTTCTGCTGCTTTGGTATTTTTTTACTTTTTTTTTTTTTTTTTGGCCAGCATTAGACTTTGTGTGTCTTCACAGTGAAAACGAACTTTGTATTTTTTCCTTTCTTATCTGGTTAGTTTTCAGGCACACTGTGTCCCTGCTCTGTGCCATAATGTGGCTTCTGCAACCACTAGTGCCAGCAAAAGGGAAGTGGTAAGTGGCAGCTAGGGGTGGAGGTCTGGAGTGCCCCCTTTGCTGACAGCATGGATGCCTGCCTGATAAAGGCAGCGACATAATTTAAGCTTAAGATAATAATTAAAGAAACGAGAAACAGCGACTTACAGCAAAATGATGAATCCCAAGTTTAACTTCTAGTTTTAGCTCTGTAGCTCTCTGTCAGCTTCTGTCAAAGTCTGCATCTTGCTCTTCTGCCTTGCGGAATATACTTTGAAGGATTCCTATATAAGTATTTACCAAGTGGGTATTAGACCTGTTGCATGAGCTGAGCAGAAAGGGACTAAAAACAGCTGGGGAGCCAAATGCTGAGATGAATTCTGGGTCGGTGCTTTGGTAGCTATGAGGTTTGAATGGGATCAGTACAACTGCTGGGAAGAAGACCCGAATGTTAAATACATTGGCTCTGTGTTGGTACTGTGGGCTCCTCTTGGCTTTTATCACTGCCTATTTATGTCCAGGCAGCTGTGGGTCAGCTCCGGCTTTGTCAGTTGTTATCAGAGTACCAGAGTGGGGATCTACCTGCTCAGTTATGTCCGCAGTGTAACAGTGGTGGTGGCCAGCCCTACTTTGCTGGCTGTTGTGTTGTCCACGGCTGCCCAGCACAGGCAGCAGCTGGGTGAGGGCAGGATGCTCTTTCCTCCTCGTCAGCATCAGCGCTGCGTCTGCAGGGCCCTGCAGGGAGCTGGAGCAGAAAGCTGGTTCCCCATGCAGCCACTTAATTTTGCAGGATTCAGCTTTCTTGCTGAACTGAAGCGGGCCACGTAACTGGCTAAAGATCTGTCTGCTTAGTAATTACAGAGTCTCATTTTGTTTGGTTTGGTGTTCAGCTGCCAGTGCTGGTCATGTTGAAAGCCGCTGGCGGCTGCTGCTGCGGTCTGTTTAGTGCTCCTCTCTCCCAAGCTGCTGCTTCTCTGCTTGTTCCCATTCTGCCTCAACGCACCCTTCCTTTTTTCAGGAGGGCTGGTACATGTGCAGGGCTTGTCCAGGATAGCTGTAGCAGTGTTAATATTGGCTATCTCAACACAGGTGTCCGTCCACCAAAAAGCTGAAATTCTTTTTTCACCAGAACTTAAAAAAAAAAAAAAACAACCAATAAACAACTTGATAGAAAGATAAGAATTTTCATGGGAGAAAAACTGAAAGCAGTATTTCACCCTCATAAACAAAACAAAACCCCAGCTTCTCATAAACGTTTCTTACTGGCTTAAGTATTGGATATGCTGCTACTATGCTAGATATATATTTTACCCCTGATGAAAGTAAAGGGGATATCTTTGTTCTGGCAGTCACAGAATAGACCGCTCATCGGTGTAAGTTTAACACATCCATCATATAAACAAGAGTGGCCTGCTCTTTGCGACTAAACAAAAGGATTATTGCAGCCCTTTCCTAAAAGTTGCCTTTAGCTTTAACTTTTCCCCTTTATTAGGTCTTTCCATTTCTTTAAGTGACAGAGCCTCGCCGTTGTGAGTGCCTTGTCTGCCTACTGAGGCATATAAATAATTTCCTTTATTACCACAGTTCTGCTTTGAGTGCAGTCCCTTGATACAGTGCCTTTATGTGGATTTGATCAAGTCTTTGCCTTTGATCTGCATGTGATTATTAATTCTCTATTATAATTAATGGAGGCTTTGTCTTTCTTCTGCAGTCTCTATCAAAAGATTTCAGAGCCTTTTGTAAATGTTAAGCGATTAGTAATGCAGTAGCAGACTGGCGAGTTGTCTGTGTGGTTTGTCTCTAGAAAACAAAGAGGCTCAGTGTATCAGCGTGCACTACGTTTGAGGCTGGTTTGAAATCTTTCGGTACAACAGTTTTCCTTGGAAAATACCAGTTTTTGTAAAACCTTTTTTTTTTTTTTTTTAATGTTCCTAAAAGGCTTACAGTTTTGAAGATGACTTTTTGTGAAGGAGTTTTAGGTGTCAGGTGGAAATTGAAATTCTGTATGTCTTGATCTGTGATAGGCAGAGAAGCAGGTCTTCACCCACCAGGGACCTGTTGCCTTCTGGTCTGACACCTCACGTGGGAAGTGGGAGCTCCAGCAGATACTTGATCTTTTATGTGAGGATTGTCTGCTTCAATCAGGGGGATTTGTCCCATCGCTACATCTCACCTGAGGTGTGAGGGAATGAGGGTTGTGTCACTGGTCTGAATGGGGGAGAAATGGTCTTGAATATGGACTTTCTATTTTGCACGTGTTTATCTGAACACTTAGGATATGAGTTGCAGGCAGGTGAGTCACTGTCTGAAAAAGCGCATCTGGCTGCAGTTTTGTCTCTGGGAAGAGCAAGGAAACTTGGGAAGTGGTAATATGTTGGCGTCAGGAAAAGAGTTTCCCGTACAGTTCACGTTACATGGTCATTGCATGTTTCCCTTCTGTGTGCTGCTCTGACCAAAAATGATCACAAAGTTACTTGACCAAATCATCTGTAATGCAGCCAAGGGTAACAAACCAGTTTAATAGCTTCCAAAGTTAGGGTTCAATCACGAGATGAAAGTACATTGTGTAAAGTTGTGGTCAGGCAGCGCTGTGGAGCCAGCTCGGCACTGGTTGAATGCGAAGGAAAGCACCGTATCCAGAAACCCGTGATTAGCGTCATGACAGCTGCTGCTTTCTGCGGGGTGGGATTCAGCTTTGCAGTCAGAAATAACTCGAGCTAAAATTAAGTAGCACTTACCATCTGTTTTTGTGAGAGGGAGAGGCTCGCGGTCAATTTTTTAATAACAAGGCAGTGAATGGTGAAGACTTAAGAGGTGAACTGTGCTGTTGTTGATAGCTTTTAAAATTATGCTAAAATTATTAAGAGTGAAGGTAGAAAGGATCAAATTGTTGACATCAGCTTGCTCTTTCTTACAAAAAGGAGAAAGCGGGGACTTTTCTTCTTTTATAGCACTCCTGATGACTTTAAAGGCCATTTTCTGAGTTGTGAGAAATCCTTGACAGCTCTGGTGGCGCTTCCAACTTTCTGCAGCTAATTGCTCCTGTTCTGTGCAGTTTGCGTGTAATCCCGTGCACCAAGACAGCCTGCCTGGCATACAGATGTAGCGCTGTGTAGCATGTGTGTATGCGATCCGCTCATTATATTAATTTGTTTGAAAGGCCAGCACAGCTTCCAGTGTGACTAAATCATGTTGACTGCTGACACTGCCAGGAGACTGTTAAAACATCGGAGGGCTGCCAGGAACCCTTGCTGCTTTCCTGGGGACCGGTGGAGAAGTGACCTTTTGCTCATGAATTTATATTTTTCATTTAGGGAAATACTCGGGGTTTTTGCTGAATGCCTTGGCCACTTGCCTGTCCCTTGCTACGTTTGGATTTTGCTAGCGCTGGCTGAAGCGATTCGGAGGACTAGTGCTGCCTGTTAATTGAGGATCTGCTCAGAGAAGAGATCTCCAGGCAGAAGGGAGGGAAGCTATACCAGACATCTGTGAGAAATTGTGGTTAATTCTGCCAGATACCATTCCAAGGCAATCATCTTTCTGTGCCTGTAGTTACACTTGACTTGTCCTGTGCAAGTTCGCATCTCAGTCATTTAGAGCATCAGCAAGTTTTATGTTAAGGCTGTAACCGTTCGGCAGAGTCTGTGTTGTGGGTCAAGGTGGGGGCAAACTCATTTCGTGGGCAGGAGAGCATTCCACGGGTGCTGGGACTGCTTGTACAAGTTCTGCTGGCACGTCTGGGGGAGACCTCTGCCCTGGCCTGGCCTGCCCTGCCAGAGCGAGCAAACAAAGTGGCCTGGGGTAACAGATACAGGAAAGGTTCTGCTGGGGACCAGCCTGGACCGAGTGATGCTACTACAGGCTGTCCTCAATTTCCTACCCCTTCCTGTCTTCCCCTACAGCAGGTTTCCTCTGACATTTCTATGAAATGAAATTAGGCTTTACAGAAGGATGTTTTACACAGATCTCATTTAGAGACCAAAGAACTATGCCAATGCAACAGGGGAAAGCGTTTCCTATGAGGAAGGGATGGGGAAAAGGGGACCTGTGAATTGTCAGGGGGAGAGAAGGCAAGAGGCGATAATACCTCATGTGGGACCTACCATGGCTGTAGCCTGTTGTGCCAAGGTCAGCTCTGCTCTACCAGTGAAATGCCCTCTTGTGTGGATGGCTTGTTTGATGTAAGGACCTGGTATAAATCTTACAGCAAAACCACTGTTGCTGATATAAAGTCGAGGAGGCTGGCATTTGCCAGTCCATTAATATCTATAATCTTTTACAGTACCTTTTGGGTTTGTGAAAGCATGGATTGAAAGCCATTCTTTGTTGTAAATTTGCGTTAAAACACCTATCAGGTTCTTCTCAGAAATGTACCTACTGCTTCATTATTTTATTATTTTAACTGTCTCGACAAGCTCCTTTGTGGGTTCTCTGTTTTCTTTTCCAGTGTCGTGGCTCGGTTTCCTTTTCCTGCTTCTGTTTCTTTGCTCAACAGTGATAAGTGAATACTGGGGGCAGCGAGCAGGGGGAAGAAGTCCTCTGCATTTGTTCAAGTGCAGCATGAAAGGGTTCTGGAGTGCAGCAGGTGTTGGGAATACCCTGGCAAATTTATGTTCCCGAGCGCAATTGCTTCTCTGCACACTGGCTGTTGCTCTGTGGGGCAACCTGTTGTGGTGGGGAACCCGACGGTGCTTTGGCCAGAGGGTGGAGATGGCTTTCTCCGGAAGCTCCTTGCAGAGAAAACCCCATCTTTGAGGTGCCTGCTCTTCGTTGGCCAGCGGCAGGCCAAGGGAAGCGCTTGTCTCTCCGCAGCAGCGGCAAAGGATAGGGAGGGATTCCTGGCTGTGAGTCCATAGCCAAGTGCTGTGTCCTCCCCCTCCCACCCCCACCTAGCAGCTGGGAGGCTATCTTAGTGCCTCCTCCTGTGTCACCATGCCCAAATTAACGTAGGTTTGGCAGTCCTGAGGTGGCAGCCCCTTCTCCGGTTGCTGTCACTCCTTCAGCATTCAGACGGCCTGTGCGGTTCATCCGCGACCTGTTTGTGCTGCTGGGGCTGGGATGGCAGGGCTCCTGTGTAAGAGGCGCAAAAAAGGAGGTAGGAAACATCATGTTTGTAGCAAGAATCTCTTCCTAAGCTGTCTGCCTACGACCTGGTGTACAGGCTCTCTGTAAGCAGGGCTGTCCCTGGGCAGCAGGCTCTTCCCAGGGGTGGGAAAATAGCTTTCTGCTGGCCTGGCTGTGCTTTGCCGGTAGCGGTAGGAGAGGATGTTGTGGTCCTGTGGGATCTGGCCCAGCTGCACTGGATCTGAAGGCAAGCATAAGGTTTTTATGTGGCTCTTCGTGTTGTGAGGGGTGGGGACTTAATAGACAAATTTGTATTGATGGTTTCTTTCCGTTTAGTAAATTGCTCAGAAACAAAAAAAAACGAGCAGGTGTATCATCTTAATTGAACTTTTGTCAATAAGACTAGTTTAGCTGCATTTAGAAGCATTCTGGTTTGAAATGTATGTAACGTTTTGTTTATATAGTATACAGTGAAGACAGTACCATGTATTCACTGCCCAGAGGAAATCGGCAGCTCTCATCTGCATTTGCAGAGCATTAGGAACACTGATGCCCTGACCTTATTGAACGCATGGCATTCCCAGAATGACCACAATCCTGCAACAATGAAAAGAGTTACATCTAGAAAGACGGCTGGTACTTTGAAACAAAGAGTGTGATTTAAGTGGAATTTGGGCATTTATAGTCCTAGCAGGGTTTTAAAAATCTTCACCTGTAATATCCAGTTTCCACATGGATTTTTCTTGTGCCTCCTGGTGGCCGTATTCCTGTTGGCATCACAGTGTAGGAGCTGGGTGGGTGAGAAAGCTCCAGTCGGGTGTAATGCAGACAGGGCTGGGTGAGGCATGCTACGAGACCTGTTTTGGTCTGTTGCGTGAGGCCTCTTAGCTCCCTGACTTTTGTTTAGAGAGGCTTCCAAAAAATGAGAATGAATGCAGAAAAGGGATAATTAAGGGTTTCTTTAATAACCACATTTATTCAGAAGGTTAAATCTCAGCCTGCAGACGTTGTGTTCTGTTTGCAGTAGAGGATGCTCTTCTGTTCCCTACCCTTTGCAGGGGGTACACAATGCAGAAAGCAAGCCCTGCTTACTGCTGGCAGACCCCCTTCCCCCCAGGCTTTGTGCCGTGTTAACTCTAACCAGCCTCTCTAACATGGTTCATAAGCCATCAGGTCTCAAAAGTATGGGACTGGTGTTTGTTGCTTGCAGAACCTAAGAACGGAATTTCGTCATCGAGGATTTTAGTCATGCTCCATATCATGCTGTGAGCCAGAATTAGCTAACATCTTGGAACTGCCATTAAGAAATGTGGTGACTTGTTTTAAGCGCCTTCTTTTCAAGTATCTGTGAGAGAAGGAGCAGGGATTGTAGTGTGTTGTTCTTCCCTCTCCTTCTCTAGGGCAGTAGGATCACTGTGTTTCCCCCTTCTATCGAGCAGGAAAAAGCGAGTACTGATGCAGGATTTTGTAACCTTTGCAGACTGCATGCGAATGATTAGCCTGTGGTTTGACTTTCCAACTGGAAAGGGGAATAGTGACTATTCCTGAACGAAGTGCTTGTTGGGATACTGAGACTATTAGTTAACTGTTCCTCCTTTTCTCTCCCCATAAAAGTTTATCTTGCAGACCTTACTTATTTGGAAATCGTTGCTTTCCCCCTAAAAGAGCATGGGATTTGGACCTCTCCCAAGGAGACTGCAATACCAAAAATGCTGCCACGAATTATCTTAGCCCACACTGACTGAATAGATGGCGTTACTACAGTGTCTATTTCAAATGTGTGTACTTCAGCAGCTTGGCTTATAATAAATAATCATTATCTGAGTTTAGGGGGAGATGTGCCTTGGAGAGTGTACTATTGTTACAGTGTTGCTAGTGCTTTTCTTACTGTAAAGCTCTGTGAAGATACCAAATGGTTGTTCAGTACTTTTCCTCGAGTTCATTTCCTACCGTGTGGCAGGATGTAGGAAAGTGGTTTAATATCCATTTTATTGATGAAGGGTACTTTACTGACTTTCCCAAATGAGACCTGTAGGTTTGGGGTAAGAGCTTGAAATCACGAATTCCAGATTTGTGTTCACCAGATTGTGCTACATCTATTTTTTCACCAGTGGCAATGCTAGAATTAAATACATTTTCATCTTTATTTGGTAAGTCTCCCTGGGATTCTCTGAGGCTTTTAATAAGGCAAGTTGCAGTTCCTGGTATCCTGCAGCTGGAAAAGATGGTGAGGGAGTGGTGGTCGTGCTATTCGAAAAGGAGTTTATTTTTACTGCTTGTTGTAGATCTGGGCCGTCCTGCAGACAAAGCTCACATCCCTTCCTTCTGGAGAAACAAGCGCTCTGTGGTTGCTCTTACCACAGAATTGGGTTTCTTGCAAAATATTTTCAGCCAGTAGTGTGGTGGCTCAGTTTAATAAGACCCTATAGAAGGATGTTACTTTGATTTTATTTTCCACTGTGGCTGCAGTTCTTAATTCCATAAACTGTGGGCTCATTTTGAAATGGATCTACCAGATGTTTTCTCTTATTATGAATACCCATTTCAACCCCTACATATCTGCAAACTTTGCACTTATTACAGTCTTTCTTTCTGTTTTTTCCCTCTCTTCAGTGAGTGACCTCCAAGAAGAAGGTAAAAATGCTATCAATGCACCAATGAACCCAAGTGCCGTGGACATCCATCCAGAAGACACTCTGTTAGGTAAAGTATTCAAGCTACAGACCTCAACTAAGCAATTATTAATGAAGCAGCCACTGTGACCCCCATATCCGCTGCTTTGCTGTTGAATGTAGATTGCTCAGTTGAAAGTGAGAGAACTGGGCATGGGAGTTGAGAACCGTTGCATGTCACGTGTAGACTAGAAATCAGAATGGTTAAACTGGAATTTGAAGAGCAGTGCCAGCTATGCTGATACACTTAAACTAGGTCGTTTATGGGAAAATTGACTTCTTCAGTGAATTGGCAGAGAACTTGAGTTCTGTGGTCACCCTGAAAGCAAATAGAAAGTTGAGTTTTGCAAAAAATTATATGGAAAATACTGCTGAATTTGTCTGCTTAAGAGTTACTTCAGTTCCATTAACCAATTGGCCAAGTGGATCTCAGACTTTATTTGTCCTCACGGACATCCTTCTTTGGTAAGGAAGTGGTATCCTCTCTCTCTCTCTCTATATATATATCAATGGGGAACTGAAGTGCAAAAGGCCAACCCATAGAAAGTCTGTAGCAGAAGTGTGTGTTGTGGTTCCTATGGAACTCTTTAGACTGCCTTGTCTCAGTGTACATACTAGTTGTTAACTAGTGGATGCCATGTTCCTCCTTGGGTTACTGCTGCCACTTTGCAAGTGACAGTACAGCAAAATGGGACCTGATACTGAATGAACAGATGAGGATTTAGACTGCTGAAAATAGTAATTAAATGTGATTAGAAGTATGTAAAACAAGGAATGCTTTCTATAAAGAAGGTAAATGTTTAAATTCCCATTCTACTTGTTGCCTGCCCTCCCCTGATCCCTACAAGACCAACAGCATACTTTAATAGCAAAAAGTATTTAAAACTTACTGGAATAAAATACCTTTTTCTTTCCTGGACATATGTCTCTTAACCTATGTAATTAGCTGAAGCAGGCTGCCATGGAGACCAATAATAAACCAGGAAATTAAAAACAAAAAAGTGTTAGTCATTTAGCTTTTCTGATTAGAAGAGTAGTAGGAAATGCAAAGTGCCGTTCTTCTGAGACGTGGGCAAAGTGTTGATTGCCGTGTGTATATCTGTGGATCAGGAGTGTCTCCAGTGATTTCTTCTGGGTACCTCTAAACGTGTGTATGACTTTAGAAGACGTAGGACCGCTCCTGAAGGTCTGTCATGCAAAGACATGACCACTGGTGAACCTTAAGCAAAGTTCTGTCATGAATCGTATACCGTTATGGGTCAAATCTTGTTCAGGGTTTCAGTTAGCAGCAATATTTTGGGTGTGTAGTGGGTGTCACTTCCTTATGATTAGACTGCCTGTTGTGGTTTGGGCTGGACTGACCACTGAATGAACGACACATGCTCTACTGACTGAGCTGAATCATCCCAAGGAGTAATAAGGAAGTAAAGGAACGGGGAGGGGGAAAGCAGCAGAAGAATTCAGTTTTTTTCCTAGGTTTGTAGAAATTGGTTAAGTACGTTCAGATAGCAGGGTCTTGTTTTTTTAATAAAGGTTAGGGGCCCTGGAAAATACTGAACTCAAATGTCTGGGTGAAGTCTAAGGTATCCCAGCTAGACAGCATAGTCAGTCCTGTGTCTAGGATGTGTGAGGACACGTTTCCCATCTGACAGCAGTGAAGTGTAGCACTGCAATAGGAAGTTGCCATAGGCTGGTCATTGTTGGAAAGGGTTCCTCTGTGCAACGTAGCAATGGCCTGACCAATGGTCATACCTAAAACCCTCCTTTGTTGCCATGTTGGAAGAAACTGGGAAATCGGCAGGAAAATAGGACTCTGTATGGCATGTCTAGACCCAGATAAATTCATGAGGTCTATAAATAATTATTTTAGCTGAAGAGATATGGATCCCCTCATGTAGCTGTGACACTGTCACCCATCCTGGTGTTCCTGTTGTGTAGTAGCCAGGGTTTGCTCTCCACTTAAAGGAACAGATCTAACCTAGATCACAGCTACCACTTTGTTACTAGAGGAGCTCAAATGAAGAGTGTGGGGAGAGGTCTGCTACTTGAAAGCAAGCACCAGAATTTAAAAGGCAAGACTTGCTCCAGCTGCTTCCTAAATACTGGTATGCATATCTACAGTAACATATAAACATGCATGTGTCCATATATGCTGTTGTGAAGATAATTCTGTCAAAGGCTGTTTGGTTGTTAGCCTTACTGAGCTCAAGTTGATTCTGCTACCAACATTTCTGTATCAAATCATCCCTTCTAAAAATTAATCTTTATGTTCATGCCTCTTGTGGTTGTCCTGCTGACTATTGGAGAGCATTTCTCGCATCCCTCCACCCCACAGCAGCAGCAGAAATCTATTTTGTGTTCTTCCCTCATGCAGAAGTCCAACGGATGTAAATTGGGGCAATTTTCATTCTCCAGCTTAACCAGAGGTTAAGGAGTTCAGGCACTCAGGGACACATGTGTGACCAAGTTTCAGGGAACCAGACAGCCCAGGCACAAACTGTCAGCCCAAGTCCCAGCAGTTGCACTGAGCATAGTGCCATAAACTTCCTACACCCTTCAAGGTGGTGTAATCTGGGACAGGTGTTTTCAAATAGAAATTTAATACAAATTGAGGAGAGGGAGAAAAGTAGTTCTGCACTTTTTGGCATGTTAATATTAACACGCCCCACAGGGTATAGAGGACAGTGATCTTCTGATGTATTCTGCAGGGTCTGATTGGGCGAAGGTCAGTGGAAAAAAATCTTATTTTAGGGAAGTTAGGGCTGTGTTTTCTTTCTACATGTCTCCAAAAATGTCTAATACTTTGATGATTGGATATTCCCTTGCTAAGATGATGACTGTCATTTCTCGATCAGCTGACAGGCCACCTCATGGTTACAAATTGTTGCAGTATTTCAGCAGTGTACCTTTGAAGTGGATCTAACTAAAGTTTCCCATTTTACTTGTACAGAGGAGAATGAGGAACGCACTATGATTGATCCTAACTCAAAAGAGGACCCCAAGTTCAAAGAACTGATCAAGGTAAGAGATCACTGTTTTGTCCTTCTTCAATTTAACTAGTGAGCTGGAGTCATTTACAAGCTGATTACCAAGAATACAGTTGAGGAATACATCTTGTTGCTGAATTGTATTGGTGAAAACTGAGGTTATCAACAAGGTAAAGCTAAAAGCAACAAGAGAAACAAGAAGCCGAATGTTGGAATGCCCACGGTAATTACGGAGTAAAGCTCCATTGTCCATTTATATCCTTGTGATTATCACAGTGAGGATCAGTGCTTATCTTGAATCTACCTGCAGTCACTGCATGTAAACCTAGGTTCCTTCTGTCTGTGAAAACAGGGAAGGAGCTTTGGAAAGCATTAGTGAGATTTCAGGAGGGGAATGAGTAGGACTGAAATGAGCAAGGGCATAGTGGGGGACAACAGAGACCTCTGGTGTTATAGGAAAGTTAGAATTGAGATTTTTTTTTTTTTTGTCCTATAGTCTCTTGTGTTTTTTTGTTTGGTTTTTGGTTTTTTTTGTTTGTTTTTTTTTTTAAGACTAAAAGTCCTCAGTTTCCCTGTGTGCTAGGGCAGGGGCCAGATTGTCCTGAATCTGTATTGTCACTGCAGACACCTGCCCAAGGCATTCATAATCGTGTTCCCAGCTGTGCTGATGTGAGTTGTGGCTTTCTGCCTCAGCAGTGATCATGATGGAGGGTTTGATCTTGAGGAATTAGTGTTTAGGAGAACCTTTTCTGTGCAGTGTCATTGACGTTAACAGTGAAAGTTTGAGCAGGGAGAGAAGGGCTGGCAATTCTGAACAAATGTGATCTCTTTCCAAAAAGCATTTGTGCTTGTGTTACACTTCCCTCCACACTTCCTCTTTATTATTTTAAAATTATTCTTTTAAATTATTTTTGTTAGAAACACCAGTGCAGCTGTAGCTGGGTGGGTCTGAAAACTTGGGGTAGTGTGTACCGTCTTCAGAGAGGGGGTGAAGCTGTGGCACGTTCCTTTCAAGAAACCTTGTGCACCTGGCTGCATGCATGTGCTTCACAGAATGCCTCAGCAAACTGCTCACCTGGTACGTCTTTAAAACAAGCCCAATGATCTGTTTTTAACACTGCAATAACATGTTTAGGATTACAAAACTACATAAACCCGCATTTAGCAAAGAGCTGTGCTCATTTTGCTGTGTTATTCTAATTCACCTGGAATACATTGTGGTTTTAAATTTTAATACCTAAATCCATTAATTCTCTCAAAATGTACAATGGTATTGCACCACTCTTTCAAAATGTACTGTGGTTTCTTTGGTAGTGGAGCAGTGATACTATCATGAATAATTCAGCTGAACCAGAGTTGTTTCAGTGAAGGAACCAGATGCACTCTGTGATGCAGGAGACTTGATCAGAATTGCTTTTAAATTGGAAATTTTGCTGGTGAATTTGTGTTGGTGAGTCTTCCCTGGATGTCATAGTCTAGCAAAGTTATATTTTCCAGTTTGAGAACCTGAAAACCTTCAGGAGGAAGGAAGATCAGGGCTAGACAGCACTTGAGAATGTGTCTGAGTGCTTACAGCGCGTTGCAGAATCAGGCTCTGGTTCACTACGCCAGTTTACACTTGGGAGAAGAGAGAGTAACGTATTACCAATTGAATGGCAGCAGCTGGGGCCGGGAAGAGCATGTAACTGGGGGTTGTTTCCTTGGGATCATCCTCAAAGGAGAGATGTGTCCTATAGAGTGCCTACTTGAAAATGATGTAATTTAGGTAATTGCTAATCATTTGCATACCTCTCAGCAGTTGAGAGCTTTTACAGAGATTCATCTAGAGAAATATTTAACACTATGTTGGTGTGAATCTGTAAAGCAGGGAGAGGTTTGAATTATGTTGGCAAAACCTATTTGATGCCACAGAGTTTGGATAATGCAAAAAAAATGAGCAATTTATTCCTTGCTTTCTGTTCTTCAGTGGTTAATGACATTTTCCACGAGCCCCAGTGCTGGATGAGAATTAACTGTGCTAAGCGCTATAGAGCAGCAGCCAGCAGAAAAGACTGCCCGCCCCACAGAGCTTGAAATGAAAGATCTCCGCAGACTAGCAAGGAGTGAGGATCTGAATAGATGGAGGTTTTTATAGTTCAGAGTGGTTCTCTCTCTTTTCCCCTCAGAGGGAAATGTGTCGATACCAGCAACAGAGCCTCATGCCTTTTGAAATTTGGCAGTGTGGCTTAGTTTCATTGGTGCCAGCCCAAATCTCTTTCAACACCAGAGTTAGACATGCCAATGGTTTGCCGTCATTGATTTTGAGTGTTTCTGTTCTGTCAGTTCCATGCAGTTGGGTAAATGGATCTCAGTGCAAAGAAGCAGCGGAGATATCTGTTGCTGACACTGCTTTAATATCTGTCTCCACAAAATGTTGTTTTAATTTCTGCTAGCCTCATGCCATAGGGATTATATGCACAGTGGATTGATCAGCGCAAGCTTGCGTGAGCGTTTGGAAATGATTTTGACAGAGCTGTTGTAACTCTGGAGAGACAGATTGTATAGCATAGTGGTAACACGGAGAGACCAACAGAAAAAAAAAACCAAACCAGCAGAAAGCCTCATCCCTCACTCTTGTTAAAGCAAACATACAGTGAATCCCCTCGTTGAAGACTGCTTAGTTAAGGATGCTAGAATACCTGCTTAAGTCCTCTTGCACATATGAATATCATCAGGAACTAGAATTACGCCTCAAAATGTTGTTTGTTATCATCATTGACAATATTCTAAAAACAGTTGGCCACAATTTGTCAATATGAAGTGTTCGATTAAGTTGCCTCTGTGGCCAGCAGCCTTTTTTTCCTCACTTCATTTGCTCTGTGCGTAATCAAACACAGTTTGGTACATGGCTGAACAGGCCTAAAGCTGAAAATTCAGATCAGGGAAAGAGAGATGGATTATCGTTTTATTATATACACACACATATATATATATGTATAAATAATTTATTCACAAATACTCAATTTCTGGTGTCTGAAACGTGTGAGCTTCTTTTACTCATTGCCCAATATTTGCCAAGTGGCAAGTGCACAACTGACTTAAAGTAAGCGTTTGAATTGTTAAGTTTGGGCTGTTTTGTCATCAGAGACAGAGATGTCTTGTGATACGTTGTTTCTTCTTGTATACCTCAGAGACAGGTTTCTAGTCTGTATGTTATTGTGAATCTGTTTGAAAATCAGTTTCCATGAATATATAAAGTTCCCTTAGTTGGTCCATGTCACTAATTGTAAAAAGTGTTTGGGGGTTCTTCTAGCTCTCTTTTGAATACTTTAAAAAAAAAAAAAAGGGGGGGTGTGTGCTGATCGATGTGTGCTTTCCTGGTTCATGTGTGTTTCTTTGTGTATTGGGTGTAAAGGTGGAAGGAATCTTTTTTTCCCCTTCTGGTTCAGATATGGCTGAAGGGTAAAAGTTTCAAAAGTTTCGCTCATTGTCATCCTAAACATAATTAGAGTTAATAGGCTGTAGGAATTGAGCCAGATATTGAAAAGATATTTTAACATTTCACATAAGCGGCAGATTTCCTAGGGTTTTCTCATGTAGTTCAGTAGGAAAAGGATGAAGAAGAGCTTCTACTCATTGAATCCAGAATTTTAGAACAGCAGCTTGCAAGAATTGGGTCCCGTCTGAAAGTGCCTTGGCTTGACAAAAGGCAGCGAATCACAGTTACAAGATGCTTTCCCTTCCTGCAAAGACTTCTGTAAGATCTGTAAAATCAGCTGATGCTGCAACAACTTTTGGCTTTTAAAGCCTCATCTAAACTTAATACAGATCCAGACACTGCTCTAGATACTGCCTGAAGCAAGTAAACATTCTCATTTGTAGTAAATCATTCACTGTCCTAGAAATTATCACGTTTTTCCCATGTCTAATTTTATGGCTTTTTTTAAATTCAGTGTGGTGAAGAGAAAACCAAAATGAAGCCACTGTCCTTTTGGTAAGGTTTCACGTGTGACCAGATGAAACTGCTTCCTAAATGCATCGTGGTCTGCTTTTGAAAACAAGAAGCCTTCTCTTTGTTTACAGGCTGCCAATGCTTTGTGCTTGGTCAATAGTTTCCGGGCCTGAATATGATTTTTTTTTATATTAATTTCCATGCTCAACCCTGAAGCTAGTTAAGCTTTCATACCTTTTGATCTCTGTTTCCTAAGTCTGCCAGACGTTGGGAGGGGAAAAAGGTCATTGAAACCAGGGTTTTCTTTCTTTGCTGTTTTTGGTGACTTGACTTCCTGTTTTCCCATTGTGCCAGATGTGGTCATGTATTTTGTCTTGTTTTTCATTTAGTTCATTACTGTGTAGTGGTGACTGTGGGGTCCTTATGCCCTTGAACTCTGCAGATTAACTCTGAGTGTGCCTCACTGCCATGGGAGCAGCCGGCCTGCAGAACAAAAATATTTCTCTGAGCTGGTGAAGTCTGATGTAAGACCCCATCTTGCATGCAGTAAAAAAACCCAAATTGACCAGGCAGACTCATTTTTCCTTCTAGATTTCCAGTACTCTTTTGTTTCAGCTGGCTGCCTCATGGCAAATTTCAGTTTTCAGCCTAGTGTTTAGTAATGCAACATGGCTCGTTTAACCAGACATATGCATTTGTCCTAAAAATGATATGATAAATGTATATGTCAGAATTTAAAGCACCGCTGGAAATTTTACAGCTACAAATGCATGTGTCTGAGCATTTGACGCAGTTCAGAGATGTTTTATATGAGTATAGAGATGCACGGAAGGGCAGGCATGGTTTTGATGTGGGGATATTGTATTAAAATTTTAAAATCATGCTGCTAATCCCAAAAGACCATAGAAAAGCAGCTTTTAATGAAGGTACGACAAGTTAAGTGACCTGACAAACATTTCCACGTACCTGCATGCTGTTTTGTGACTCTCCGAGTACTGAACAAAAAGGTGAGTCTCGGGTGCATTGAAGGTCATTAGGTCCATGTGGGATTGTGTGTTGGCCTCACCAGCCGTTGGGTGTAAGGAGAGGCACGGCGTTGGGGCAGACACAGGGAGAAAAGGCTTTGCAATCAAGCACTTCCTCAGTCCTGCAGTGTTTCCCTTACACCCGTTATTTAATGCAGCACGTGTAGGCCAAGCTTCAAAGGCAATATTGAAATTCAGATGTATGAAGTGCAGGCACAGAAATGAGGGAAGGGGTAGAGGAGTGTGAGACCAGACAGATTGAAGGTAAGCATGTATCATGCACAGGAAAAGCTCTATGTCTGCACCTTCTGTCTGCTTCCCACCAAGTACTCTGTGCCTGTATCAAATGGTTAAAATTTTCAGACATTCAGCTTATTGCATATTTTCTGCTTTTGTGTTTACATGAAGGAGAAATTACAAAGAACTGGAGAGCTGATTTTCTGTGAGCAGAGTCAGAAAGTATTTCTGCATGTTTGTCATTTCAATAAGCAATATGGTGCTTTATTTCCCTTGTAAAAGCTAAAAAAAAAAATAAAATTCTGTGCAGAAAGATTTTTCCAGGCACCTAATTAAGACACAATCAGGAAAGCAAGAGGTGGGACAGCAGATTTTTTGGGTTTGTTTGTTTGTTTTTTAATTACATCACTTGCCAGTCTTCAAGGGCTGTTAAAAAAAAAACAAAAAACACTTGGATTTTTTTTTTCCTAAATATAAATTGCAAATTGATTTTTTTTCTAGCAGAGCTAGAGTTGTAGTCTGAATACTAAAGAAGTTAGAATGTTCTTTGGGCTATTTTTCTTTCATTCAGGTGCGGAACTATAAAAATAATAAAATAACTATGGCTAGACCTTGTTTAATTTGTATCTCTTTTATGTACTTTTTTGACAAAAGTTTTTCAGTGCTAAATTTCTCTGAAACATTTAATTCGTACATAGTGTATTTCCTTTTTTTAACACCCTGTACCCAAAGCCACTTTGTGATTCCTGTGTACCTACATTCTTGGAAATGGGATGTTGGCTCCTACATTAGAAGGTACTTCTAGACTTTTATTTTTAATTCCTTGGCATTTTTTAGATTCCGACTTCAATACCATTCAACACAGGACAGACAAAATAAGATGTTTATTAATGGTTTCAAATAGTCTAGCATCCTGAATCTTTCTTTAACAAAGCTTCTGAGGACTTTTGGAACTCTGGCCTCTTCCTATAGGGACTATAAAGGGATCTGATTATCAAATGATTATTTCAGCCGAACTTCTGATAATTTTTGAAAGTCTGCTCTGTAAACCTCAGGGAAGACCTAAATCATCTATGACTTTGATTTCTTCAGTTGTTTTTCTGTTGATGTCTGTGCGTGTCAAACTTGTATCATTTTGGAATTGGGCAGTAACCTTATTGACAGGCTTCAAAAATCTCTTTATAGATGATCTGTGACAAGAAAGTATCTTGTTATTTAGGACTCACTTTTCTGAATTGCTGGTGAAGAGTTTTCGAGGTGAAAGATGGTATCCCTCTTCTCATTGTCTTCCAGCTGCGGTAGTCCTTTGCTAACTTGTATAATGTCTCTCTCCAGTCCTTTACCATAAATATCCTTCTGTCCCCTGGAAAAGGTTGAAGGAGACAAGGGTAGCTGATTGGAGTTTTCTCTCCAAATGTGATCCTGGCACCCCACCTGCGGAGCAGAGCTCTGCTGTTTTATTTAGGCTGCATCTTCTTGCATTTAACTTTTGTTGGCTGTGGTCTCTCATGAACTAATTTTTGTTGGGGTTTTCAAAGGAAATTCAAAGGTTTGATGCCCTATGCCAGATGATAGCTGACATGTGATGATTTTTTTGGAAAACCCTAGTTTTAATTCTAGAGGAGAAGGACTAGGCAGGGTTTACCTGATCCAGAGGCTGATGAAGGGGAATCCTGAGAACTGCTAGAGGGTGAAACACAGGAAGAGCAATCGTCTTGACATTTTTCTCTGCCCATATGTGATAGATATATCAGGGTGTGTGACATAGAAGAAGGATGGTTTCCAGGGCATGTTGGAGCATGTATTAGGAGACAGGCATCCCAGCATTGCTCCTGTGACCACAGGAAAGTGAGAGGATGACTGTATCTGCCATGGCACGGTGCTGCAATACCCTTTTCAATCCAGGGCCCCAAGTACCAGGGGTAGCTGGTGTGCCAGCAGGCTGGGCTACTCAAGCAAAAGTGCGATTGTCAATTCATTGGCAATGCAAGCCATCAAGGTGTTGCGGGAGGGGAGCATGAGGCGGGGGAAGTGTGATCCTCCTGCCCAACAAATGGCATTAGGTGGATGTGAGAGTGTAAAACAACTTGGTGGTATGTGTTGGAATAGTGGTGGTAGCTGTAACTGCACAGCAGAGGCCATCTGATAGAGGGAATGGCCCAAGTGATAGATAAGATTCCTGTGCAGGGTCACAGGGGAGCAGTGGGGCAATGATACTGGTGCAGAGCACATCCTTGTATATCCACATCTGTCTTCAAATGTCACTTCCACTTTTCCTTTACCTGCTCCAGAGAAGCCCACTTTTGATAAAAGTTGCTGATACGGACTAGTGAATAACTTACCAGAAAAGCTATATTTTGAAAGAAAGCTCTCTAGAGGAGTAATTTTTATGATTGAGATTTTTCATCCCTTGGGGCAGCTTAGGGGGCAAAAGTGACTTACATGTGTAAGCATTAAAGCTGATTCTTGCTTTCCATGAATTGACTGGTTGCCAACATCACCCAGCTAAAATTTGCCACTTAACGCTATTTTTAGAGCTGAGTTTCATCCCTGCACATTTTCAGCATGCTTTGGAAGTACTAAAGGTATAGATTAGAGGTACATGAAGCAGTAGTATTTCATGTTTGGATTGTAAGCTTCTTTGTGGACGCTAAACGTAGCAAAACTTACTTGAGGTTGGTAGATTCAATGAACCTCAGTAGCCAGGCTGAATTACTTAAATGTCCCTGCGATCAACATATTCAGATGCTCACGTTTCCTAGGATTGCCAAGGTGGGTGTTTTCCATTGCAAGCCTGTCTATATTTTGTTTATTTGTTTTTGTTTCACAATCTCTTGTTTATTAAAACGCCCAAACTTTCTTAGCCGTCAGGACTGTCAAGGAGAGGTAGAAGTATGGGATCTAATGCCAGAAAGTGAATTTAAAGAATCCACAATTTTATATGAAGCAAATTAAAAACTGCAGAATTTTTGAGTGAGGCTCATTGCTTTAGGTGGCTCTAGTTAATGGATTTTGCATGTCTATGATTGGCAATACTCTTTTCCTCTTATAGCATCAAGGATTTAGCAGGATTTGACATTGCGTCTCTTCCCACAGAACTATATTATTTTTTGTGAAAGTTATTTAATTTTCTAAATAATAGACTGGAGGAAAGCACTACTGCCAAATTCAAATGGTCAAGGCTGTTTTTCCTGTAACTGTTTGGAAATTATTATCTTTGGCACCTGGAAAACTTAACTCGGTTCCTTTTCTTTTTGAAGGTTCTTTATGTTCATTCCTGTTTTGCAGGTGATTGAATGATTTTTATAGTTACGATTGTCAGCATATGGGGACTATTATATATATGTTGTACAATGGTCGTCAGGGCCATTTGACCAAAATTTTAATTCCACACTTCTGTATTCTGCAATAGCTTAAGATAAGATGTCTTGTCCTGTTGCTCACTAGTGGGTCTGTTTAGCTCCTGTTAGTAGGACCGTTCACTCTTTCCCCTTTGAAGCTCTTCTTTCTGGCACATCACTCACATCTGTTCAGGGTAGAGATCATGGTGGGAGCGTCATCTATTGGCAGGTCTGCTGTTCACATAAAACAGGTAAAACATGAGTTTTGGGACCTGGAGAGCATAGATACTAGCAGAGGTTATTGTTCTAGAGCTGCCAGTTGCTACTTGCTTTAGAATTGGTGCAATAAAGAGATATTTTAATGAGGAAAAATAGAGGGCACTAAAATTGCCATGCTGCAAGACCCAAATTAAAAACAATACAGCAAAAGCATCTCTTTGTTATTTCTCTGTAACTTGGAAATACATAAATATGGTTACTCTTGCTCTCTTTTATATTCCTGATTACTGCCTTGAATGGAAGGAACATATGTCAGTGGTTTTTAGACATTTGCCTCCTTTTTCTGTACTTCCAGGTTCTAATTGACTGGATCAATGATGTGCTGGTGGAGGAGAGAATCATTGTCAAACAGGTTGAAGAGGACCTTTATGATGGGCAGGTGCTGCAAAAGCTGCTAGGTGAGTTCACACAAGAGAAGGCGTCCTCAAAGACTGGAAGGGGCCCAAAGTTAATCTCTTCCAAAGCTGCAGACAGCAGCAGGTCTGTGCAGCAGCTCACCATCTCACCAGGGATACAGTTTGTTTCACTGATCGCTGCAGTGTC
This sequence comes from Larus michahellis, assembly GCF_964199755.1. NCBI lineage: Eukaryota > Metazoa > Chordata > Aves > Charadriiformes > Laridae > Larus > Larus michahellis. Next base: position 89,562,096 of record NC_133896.1, on the reverse strand, counting down.
AGCTTCTCCATCTGTTCTTCTCAGGCTGTCTGCTGAAAGGGGAGGAAATCCAGATTATTCCTAGGTTGTACTTCTTAACGTATAGCCACTGCTGTGTCAGCAAGTGGTAGTGTAGCCGTTTTGTCACAGGTATCACTGATTTCTCAGGCTTCCTGTGGAGGCTATGTTTCCACCCTCAGGCCTGCAGACATTTAAAAAGTGTTCAGTTGTACATACATACATATGTAGCTCAGTTGGACTGAGCATATCTTACAGGAGGAAGGTGGGCATGTATATTTTGCAGCCTGAGACTTTAACTGTACTGGTTTTTCCTCATTTTGTTCCTGTTGGGCCTCTGGCTGGAGAGCAAATGCTTCTCCCCTGACCTGAAGCTGTCACAACTCAGCCCCAATCTTGTGTTGCGTTCAGTGGTGTCTAGGTTTCTTCGGCAAAACTTATATTACCAAATCCGTCCATCTTTGTGCTGCCTCACTGATGCAAGAGGCAAAGCGTGTCGTGCTTGCGGTGGTGCTCCTGACGCTGGAGGCCTCAGAATTAAAGTCAGCCCTCTGTTGTGCAGGTCGTCTTTTCTGGTGCCTGCAGGAAAGACTAACAAAGTACAGTCATTAAACTTCAAGTAGTAGTTGTTATTCTGTGTGAGAGATGTTTCAAGAAGATCTGTCTTGATAGGCAGACACACAAAAAAAAGAAAGATAACAGCTTGTCGGTGGGCTTATTTTGTAGCAGTTTGGAGTAAGAGGTTAGCAAATGGCTGTCTGACTGAATGAGGTGGAGTTCCTTATTTAGTTAATTTTACCAAGGTAAAAGAAGTGCCACTCAGAGAGGCTGGAGTGGCTTCGTACACAGGGTGTCAGGGTGAAAGGAAATAAATTTCTTCTTGCTGACTGGCAGCTAACCTGGGCTAAGAATAGATAGGAGCCATAACACATGACTAAAAAATGAATTTTGTAGTATAATTTTTTTTAAAATGTCTAAAATAATTTAAAATATTATTTGCATGTTTTTGGAGTCAGCTTAAAAAAGATTCAGAGACATTTTTTCCATTATTATTCAGATATTGGTAAAAATTTCCTACTGTAGATTGATAGAGACAGTCAAAATGTTCAAAGTATTTGTGAGTCAATAATGTGCAAGTCTCTTCTGTTTGGGTTGTTAAAGTACTTTTGTATTTCTGTCACTTTTTAAAAAATAGATGAGAGAGACCTTCAGCCAGGTGGAATGTCCAGAAGAAACATACTTTTGAACTTGAAAGCAGAAATGTTTCCATTATTGGAATAATAGGTTTTGACAACTCTGAAATGTTTCTGAAACAATATCTGGAGTTGAAATCCATCCTGTTTTGTGAAAACAGTTTTGGTGAAGTACGTTGGTTTTTTTGTTTTTAAGGACTGGAGTAATAATATATAATTGGAATATGTTCAACCAGTCCTGACCTCATAGTCCCAGCAGCAGAGTGAGTTTGACCATTTTTTTTCCCTGGGGTGGAGGTAGAACAGAGATGAGCTTTTTTCCATTGCTCTGGTGGCTGGAGGACTCTACCCCACCTTCCTTGTCTCTCTTTCTTTTTTTTTTCTTTTTTAGACAAATTCACCTCCTGCATCTTTGGCAAAGGTCACAATGCAGAAGAAGAGAAGAATGACTTATCTATGCCTTTGGCAACAAATATTTATACTACAGAAACATAATTCAGATTTTATTAATGGCATTTTACAAAATTTCCTGCATTAGTTCATTTTTGGAAGTAATCAACAATGATGTGACGTGACAAGATTATATCAATTTATTTACTTCTTTAAATTAGTTCCACTAAGCCAGTACAAATCTGTGGGTCATATGAGTGCATGACTCTTGATGGTTTGAGGAAGCAAAGTTTGCTTTAGCTTAAATTCATGCATCAGCTAACCTGAAATAAAGCTTATTGAGCTGAAGTAAATGGTCACACAGTATTTCCCCTTTTTTGTCCTAAATTAACTTGAAAAGTTAACTTGTTAGAAAAGCCCATTAAACCTGTGCAGATTCCTTGTGTAGTGAAGGCTGTGTTATGCCAAATGCTTTTCAGCAGTGAAAGAAAATGGGAGGTATAATAAGTATTATTACCAACTTGGTGCCTATCTGAAAGTTATTATATATTTTGATGCCTGATTGATGAACGTGTTCTGCCAGACCGTACAAGTTTTCTCTCACAGGTTTTATTGGAATTGACGCACTTTGATGAAAGGCTTGTTTTCAGCTATTTTTCTTTCTGAGGAAAATCATTCTCTTGGAAAATTTCTAGCAGAGTCTGTCTCTGACCAGTGCTCTGTCCTCTTTATTCCCACCAAGGCCCTTGTTTAATCTGATTTTGCCTGTTCTTTTTGTTGCTCTTTTCTTCAAATGCAGAAAAATTGGCTGACCGTAAACTGAATGTGGCAGAAGTGACGCAATCTGAAATTGGTCAGAAACAAAAGTTGCAGACGGTCCTGGAAGCTGTCCATGATTTACTCCGACCCCATGGCTGGACAATCAAGTGGAATGTTGACTGTAAGGACTCTGTTATGCTTTCTGTCTCAGCTTCACGGGCAAGGAGGGTATGATAATCAATAGGTTGATCATATTCTCTGTGATGCAGTGTGTTTTTTATAATTATTTATATATTTGCATAGAGGGTGTTAACACATCCATGTATGGAATATAGTTGGTACCTTCTTCTGTGGTCTTTGTTTAAGGACAGATGTACATGACTCTGGAATAATTGAAGTAATTTGTTCCTTTAAGGCTATGCTTTCATTAGAAAGTCTTTTGTTTGCTTCCTGAATTTGAATCCCTACATATATGAGAAATGTGTTAGTCATTCAGGTACTAGAGGGTGATCTAATCCTTTGGGCCACCACAGTAAGAGTAAAAGGGTCCTGCATCCTGCTGGAGGATGCAGTTTCTGACAGGCTAAGCAGAAAGTACCCTCTGTTCAAGCATGGCCTGTTACAATCCCAAAGTGAGAATGGAATTTGAGAAGTCCCTTCGCCTAGGTACTGGGTAGGGTTCATCTCTTACAGCCAGGAAAGCTTGTGTTAACACTTGGAAGTCTCCTAAAAGCAGAATTCTCCAGTACAGTGCAAGGCAAGTGATTGAGTCTGCCTTTCTTCATTGATTAGAGAGGGAGCTGAAATGTTTGGGCTCCTAAGTTAGGCCTGTAACTTAAAGGGAGGGCTGAATCTAGGCTTTGCTACCTGTGAAATTATATTGTAGGCCTTGTTAATTTAGGAAAAAAAGGAAGAAGGATAAAAAGAAAAAAAGACTGTTTTCCCTAAGGGTATTTTTCACTACCTTTTCCCTGCCTTTTTTTCCAGAGCTGTTTGCTTAAAATAAAGCCTCAGTATTCTTTTATTTGCTTTATTTTCCTTGTTCCCCGCAGCAATCCATGGCAAGAATCTGATTTCCATTCTTCACCTTCTGGTAGCTTTGGCGATGCATTTCCGGGCTCCCATTCGACTGCCTGAACATGTGTCTGTTCAAGTGGTAGTTGTACGGGTGAGTATGAACTCATAAGAGAAACTGATCAGAACAATCGTTTATCACTCTGATTTTGCAGTACTGGGCTGCTCCCATCCATTGCCCTCGGATCTCTTGTCATTTAGAAAATTCTTGTCCAAGCTGTTTAGCGAGTCCCAGTCCTGGGAATGTGTTTTTGGTATGCTTAAATGTGATCCTGAGGACATCGTATCTTTATTATGTTTGGGACCACCGTTTACTACTGCAATGTCAAGCTAAAAACATGTGATGGGTTTTTGTATAAGAGAAAGTTATGTCTGTAATTTCTGGCCCTTCAGTAAATGTTTTTTGCCATACATTTTTTGTAGAGAAGCCATTGAAACACAGCACAGAAAGGAGTTTCAGCATGTAGAATCTCCCTAGTCTGGGAAGCCTGTTACTGATGATGTTTTTCCCCAGTGACTTATTATGCAGACTTAGACATGTTGTTTTCCTTGGCATGCTAATAGACTTTCATAATTTCTTTCGCAGCCTTGCATTTTTGTTGGCTTTCCTTAGATTTGGAGAAGAGATCTGACCTGAGGAACCCTGACTTCTTCCCTCCTGCCCTAGATAACCCTCTAGTTATTCCTTTCTCTGCTTGGTGTTGACCATTTCCTTTCACTCTACAAAGACTCTACTTCAGCACATATGTACTTTTGCTTTTTATCTTGCCTTCTATCCCAACTGAAGCTCCGGTGGCAGTACAGTCTGTACCATGTGAACCCATCTTTTCTCAACAGCTGTTGAAACACCAGGCAGAGCTGTTCCAGCTGGCTCTCTGATCATGCCGTGACTATCTGCTGTGGTGCTCAGCGCTGTTGTTGCAAGGCAGGCTTGGCTGCTGCCAGCAGGCTGTAGAAGTGCTTTCTATATGTGCCATTTACTTTTAGAGCTGTCAGGCTGTAGTAGGTTTCCTTTCAAGAATAAAGCAGATAAAGCAAGCTCCAGCTCTGTTTTGCAAATGCAGACCCCCTTACCAGATGCGATTGCATGGTGGTTGCTTAGGCAAGCCTCATTTTGCTTTACATTTAAATAATGACATTTTTCCAGACTGCCTACCTGAATGCTCTAGAGGTACAGGGTGTGATGTAAATGAGTAATTGATGGATACTCCCAGGCTCACAATAAATGTATGTATTATCCTTAAGAGGTGATTTCGAACTGCTTTCAGGCTGCTGTACTTCTTTCATTTTAAGAATGGTGAGTTAGGTATAAAGTAACATGAATGTAAATAGGAGACTAATTTCTTTTGAAATTTCTTTTGACTGTCTTGGAAAGTTAAGGAGGAAAACATAAATGTAAGGTGGTCAACAGTCCTCTCACAACCCCGATGCTAAAAATCTCCTTCTGCCCAGTACAGTGAAGTGTCTTCTGTAGCTGATGTCAGAAAAAAACCTTAGGTAAAGAGGTAGAACCTCCCTCTCCTTGTCCTTAGTTCAAGCTTCAGGACCCTCCACTTCTGTAGCAGAGAGAAGGCTGTGGAGAAGGTGTTTTCGCATCTTTTGCTGTTGGAGTGATATAGAGAAGACACCTACTGAGAGCATCTGGTTCACCAGAGTCCCTGCATCTTGAGCCTAGAGAAGGCTGAGGTGAAGACAGGATGAGGTAAAGGCTGAGAGAAACTAGGGAAGAGGGAAAGAGCAACTACTGTGTTGCCAAGGGAGTGCCTGAAGGTGTCAGAGCAATGGTACAATGAGAGTTAATTTAAGCATGAGAGGCTGTAAGCTCTTGCTTTTGGACCTAGAGCCTGGAGTCCTGGAGATGGTTATGGCAACTGCTGGCTGTGAGCGTACCTTAGCTGGCCCTGTGCAATAGGAGGCTTGTTTTAGGCCCCCTGTCCTGCTGCTAGGAAAAGCTTGCAACTCTTCAGCTTTGTTTATTTAAATGTAAAGCAAGGCACAGTATAAACTGAAGCATGTTTCCTCTGGAACAACAACTTTTGCCTTATAGTTTGGTAAATTGACTTTTTGTAGTGCAGCATCCATAACCTAGTCTAAAAATACAAGCTGGCTCAGTAACACAGATCTCTTTAAATGGATTTTATTTAGCCTTTGTTATACTATGACAAGCAGACAAGCAGAAGAACGGTAATGAGGTTAATATTGTTCCTAATCAGAGTAAGAAAACTATTATTAAGAAGATTATTATAATTATAATTATCAATTTATTGTCAAATGATCTTATTACAGATCTGTCAAACTCGATCACAGTTAACGTAAGATGTCTGCTCTGAGAGGTTTTAGTTTAAATGTGTTTAAGGGCATTAATCAACAGTTTTTTAAGTGACTGTAAACTTTGCAGAATTGACCCTGCAGCAAGAAAACCTTGCAGGTGTCGTGGGAGTATTGTGCAAGAACACACCCACACTGAAATTTTCAAAACTGGTTAAATCTCACTTTCATGGGTGACTTTGGCACGTAGGATTATCATTATCAACTTTGTTGAGCCGTCCTCACACTGTGCAGATATGTGAGGTGCTTCTTGCCCAGATGGGCTGTGCTTACACTATGAAAATAAAGAGTCATACTGGTTTAGCAAGTTACTGCTTAGCGAAGTTGTGTGCATTTCCATAGCCCACCCCAGAGCAATGCAGAATACCCTGTTAGCTTGTGTAAGTGTTATGGGCTTTTTCTTCTCTAATTTTTAGTATCCTGCTCCATAAAATGATATATTATGACAGCACTGTGCTACATGGAAAGTATTTGTCAAGATCTCCACAGACTGGTGGTGATTCTGCCCTTCCGTTAAATTCTTCACTTCCTTTAGCATCTTGAAGTGACAGACTGAGACTTTCCTAAGGTGCTTTTTTTTTTTTTAAATTAAAAATAGTTGATTTACAGTGTGAGAAAGATCTGTACCTGAATCCGTGTCTGTCAAACCCACAAGTGTTTTGCAGAGGACTTTCTGCTTTACCTGCCTTGGTAGGAAGAATCTTTACCTATCTATCTGTCTGTCAATATTACCTAAGAACAACTACGAGACTAACCCAGCAGAAAACCACTTTTGTTTATGTTATTTTCTAATGGGCACCATGAGGTAGCCCCTCGCAAGAGCAGGGATCCTGAAACGTAGTTACTCGTAAACCTTTTTGAAATCAACCTCCAGAATTGGTTTTCTTGGTGTTCTCTGTGTGAAACGGAAACTTTTGTAACCATGGCAATAAATGTCCAAGTTATACATGAAGAGGCCTAGCAGAGCAAGGTGGGTCTTTTTAGTTAAGATCCTGTTGATAGCTACTCCAAGTGCTGAGTTAAGAGTCTAAGATGATACATGTTTTAATGCTGGTGTCACTCAGTGTTTGCCTGTCGTTCCAGCCCTCCTCAGTGAGGGCAGGGAGGAGAGAAACTCTGTGGTTTCAGTGCGTTCTTCCAGTAAGAACTGAAAATCCTGAGATTTTTTCTTCCAGCTGACTCTACTGCCTGATATTTGAAACATAAACTTGCATGATGAAGAAATGCCCTAATTCAGCAAAACAAAAAGGTTCTTAGAAATAAGTGTAAAAATTGTTCTTAAGGCTCACTGTGTTGGTTATTTTCACAAGGCTCAGGAATTGCCACCTTTTGCACTTAGCTTTCCTCATCTTCGTTTTTAAAATGGCAGCATGTCCCACCTTGGTGCTGCTGGGAGATCTGAGGTATTTTTACAGTAATTCCCTTGCAGTCGGAGTTGCAGATTGAAAGGTCAGAGGCAAGGCAGGGCGAAGAATAAATGTGTCAGGTGGCAGTGCTGCAAGGAACCAAAGTTTTATCAAAGAATGACATTTGCTTTTGGATTGAAAAGCTAAGGGACCTAGGCTTCCTGTGCAAGCAGCATGCTCAGCTGCCTCGGAGGGGGCTACGCAGAAATGCTGTTATTTCCACCTATCGGGGAGTCAGTGTTGGCATCTGTTCTTCTTTCTTATCAGGCGTTTGGAGGCATTATTCACTAGTCCCCACTTAGTGAGATTTTGTTCACAGTTTGTAGCATCTCGTCCCTGCGGTACGAAGGTCCAGAAACCTGCATTAATAAAGCAGAGACGTGGTGGGGTGGAATAAAGACAACATTGTTTTGTATGCAAGAAAACATTGCCCTGTCAGATGCTTTCTCATTTTTCCATCCACGCTGTCATCCTGGCTTGTTTCACCAAACCTTCTGGCGCTGTTCCCGTGGCTCCCTCGGGGGAGCAGGATGAGATATATGCACGATAGGGAAGTGAGGGGCTGTGAAGACCTGGCCAGCTGGCGGCATCCAGCACAGGGCCCAGCTCAGGCACGGAGCCGTAACAGCAGAGCGATGGGAGACCGCGGCTCCCACCGTGCTTTCAGCCAGGCTCCCTGGGTGGTGGCTTGAGAAAGCAACGCTGCCTTCGTTCGTTGAGTACGGGGTGGGAGGGCAGGAGTTCTTCTTACTGTTTTTTAGATTTCAGTTTTTATTTCTTAAATCGCTTCTGGGGAAGGGATGTGTTTCTCTTCAAAGCTGTTCTTCCTAATAAATTATTATTTGGGGTTCAGCTGATGAAAATGATCGAGGCCACCACACATATGTATACGGAGTTTGTGCCTGAGGGGGCGGTTTCCCTGCTTACCTGAGCAAGCAGCTTTATTAACCCTGCCGTAAGTCATTCTGACAGACCCGGTTCCTAGATGGCTGCTGAGATTTGAGCTCTTTGTGTCAGCTTTTTAACCACAGGGAAGGGAGGAAAGAAACTCCTCCATTCAGGCATAAGGCTATATCCCATAGTTTTGGAAGGGACTCATAGAGGTGTTAAGAAAGTTTTTGAATCGGGTAAAAGCACTTCCAGCCTCCAAGAGGCACATGCCATGTCTCCAAAGCTCTGGAGAGGCTCAGAAACATTTGAGCCCACCTGTGTCAGGGGGCTGTGTTGTAACAGAGCCGAGGAAGCTGTTATAAAGCTGTTCTGAAACTGAGTCTCACCACGTGCTAACTCAGTTGGGTAGGAGACTCCTTATTCATGCAGAAAATTATCCTGAGGAGAGAAAACCCAGTAACAGGGAAACACTATTCGTTGTGAAATCACTAGTTGGGCTTTTTATGCTTCCTGCGTTTCCTTGGTTGATGTGTTCCTGACAGGTGTGTGACTGGTGGCCTCAGTAACGTGCCTGCTCTAGGAGAGCTGCCCTCATGCCCGGAGAGCTTTGCCGGCACACCGGAGCCCTGGCCTGGGGGCAGCCATCCATGTTATTTCATCCCCAGATCTCTCCGGAGAGCCAGGCTGCCAATTGTGTCAAATTGTTGGTTGACACCGTGACATGAATGAGTGCCCTTGGGGAGTTTAAGACGGGGCTGACACACTCTCTCTAATTTGTGTTCCAGGCACGATGTTGACTCTGGTCTCAGGAGGAGAATTGTTAGCGAGTTTGTTGGCTGCAAATATATATATATATACACACACACATCTCCCAAACATCCATTTGGCTGTCAGCCTGATAAATGCCACTGTTCTGGGAGTGAGCCCTCCTGTGTCAGCTGTTTCACTTCTACCTCTATGAAACTTAGTGAGCACGCTTTATCCCGTTTTCTCCTCTGGGATTCTGAAAGATGCTGAATGCAGCAGAGCCCCTAATGAACTTCTCCTTCACTAATGCCGTGTCAGTTTCTAACTCCCGTCTTCCTTTCCAGAAACGCGAAGGCCTCCTTCAGACCACTCATGTTACAGAGGAGCTGACAACTACAACAGAGTAAGCACAAAACATTTTAGCTTCAGAGTGTGTCTGTGGTGCATGATGTGAGACCATTTACAAAAACAAGAGAGATACTTAATCTTCCCCTCGCCCCTGCTAAATTAACAAAATCCTTTAATGTGGTGGTGGTGATCCTTTAAGTATATAGAAATAATTTGGTCTCTGGAAATATGTTACAAAGGAGAAAAGTGTCTTCTTGACGTTTTTGTGTTACAGAAGCTTTTAACCGAATAGTTCATTGACTGTGACCTTTGTGGGCTTTTTTTTTTCCTCTGCCTTCTGGGGGTAGCCATATATAACTAATGTCTCCCCAGTGCTGTTGCCTCTCTTAAGTGAAAGACCAATGTAGGTATTTGGGGGAAGAATTAGTTTGACAAAAGGCAATTCTTTGAAATACCTCTCAAAACTGAAGTGATACCGTGTTATAATTGTAAGGAGAGATGATCTCTGTTTTCAATAGTATCTCAGGACTAGAGCTCAGCAAAACTAAATTAAATAAATAAACCTCTTTCCTCTCCCGTTTTTGCAGGGGATTACTTTGCTATATATTTTTACAGTCCTTTTTACAAGGAGAAGGCTAGACATGCACTTTGGCTGCAAATAAAAGCTGAGCTTTTCCATCATGTGGCCTGAAGGCAGCTCTTCTAAGAGGGGCTTACACGAGCCCTCCTTCAGTTTATCAGGGTATTGGCTCCCTGTAGAGCTGGCTCAGCTTTCCATGACTTTGAAGATAAATGAAGTACCATGTGGCTAGCTCAGTGGGGAAGATCTTTCAGATGGAAACGCTCAAAAATGAGATCATAACATCTCTGTGTGGACATTAAAGATCTCATAGTGTTTTTTGTAGGATCAGAGCTCTGCCTCAGGTTTGTTGGCCAGAATCCCTCCCCTCGCTCCTGTGCTCTTGAACAATGTAGTTAGCTTGTCCTCTCCTTCAGATGTGGTTTGTAAGATGTAATCTGCAGAGCGGGGGTTTAGACATTTTTTAGCAAGAAAGATGTTTACAGCTTTGCATGTGTGTTTATACATGTATTTTATTAAGTTATTTAATATTACACAATATTAAGAGGTTTACTGTTTAACGTGTTGCGTACCCAGATTTAAGTATAGCTAGAGAAAATGCAGTGATCAGCAGAATCCAACATTGACTGAATACTTTCAAATTCCTCTGTGCAAATCAGGGCCTGATTCTCAGCTGATAAACATCTGCATCTGTCTGGTGATGTCACCGGCTATGTATATAATTCATATGTGGCAGTTTTATTTACATAATATCCAGATATGATGTATGTTTTCTTTCTTCAGAGAAAACAGATTAAAGTGAGATAGATAGCCTAAGCTGTGTGGTGTAGCGTCTGATGACTGTATTTGTGGAAACTGTACACGGAAGTACATTTGTTCATTCACTCTTCATCATAAAAATAGTTATGCATAAGAAATCATAATTATGTGTAAAACATAATTGCACATTTCCGTTCATTTCAAATGTATCTCCCTGATATCACTGGTGGTCTGCTTGGGGACATTCCTGCAGCACGTTGGGTCTGGTCTGCAACATGCTCTGCCTCCTGACTTGGTAGGAGTGGTTAGCCCACGGCGTCTTGCAGGAAAAGGCCCGTTAAGCCCATGGTGTTGTCTTTTCAAACTGATTATTCATGAACTAACCCAATATGTTTGAATGCTCCGACTTGCAGGATGATGATGGGAAGATTTGGTAAGTAGCAAAGTTGACTCTGAAATTTTTTTTAATTTATGTCAGGCACAGAAATCTTGTCTGTTTTCCTTCAGCAGATCAAGACAATGGATTGAGCAATTCTGTGGGGTTGGAATGTATTGCGGGGGCAGGTTTTGTTACTCCACACAGATGTGGAGCATAATGGGTAGAACCAGATCATCCAGTATACTGCTTGTGCTCTTTAGACTGGTCTCTGTTGACTTGTTTTCATTTGTAAGTAATGAATAGCAAAAATGCTGCACAGGGCAATATTTCCTAGTACTTTGTTAGTGACTTTCAAGTAAAAATCTTTGCAACTCCCAGCAATGAGAGTTACACCTTCTTCGTAATGTGACCGTTTATATATAAATAATGCATGAAAATGACTGAAGCAAAGGTGTATGGTACAAGGTCTAAGAAAGCTCTGCTTATCTGTCCACTTTCAGCAACCAGTCAGCCCCCTCTAATTCCTTTGCATGGAGTATCCTGTCTCCTCCATGTTCGCTAGATTTTAGAGTTTAGATCTTACCAACTGTAGATCTTGTCTTCTAAGCAAAAAGCATTTTTTTTGGTGTTGCTGCCAAAAGACTTCTCTTTTTGCATTTGGTTTTGTTAGTGGCATTAAGTCACTTCTTCTCACTGAAGAGATGTGGGCTCCTGTAAAGGACTGTGTGTGATGAAGAAGTCGTCGTTTAGTTTCTCTGTTCCCCAGTAATAATATGTGAATGCTACCATTTCCCATCTTGCAGAGTATCCACATTAATAATTGATGTCAGGGGGTTGTAGGGGCTACATAACATATCTTCAGATACCAAAGGAATTTGGATAATAAATATGTTTGTTTATTTAACAATAGAAAACTATTAAAATGTGCTTTGTAAATAAAAAGAATGTGAACCTGGAAAAACTGTTAAAAACTATGTTGAAATTTTGAACAGCTTAAAACCCAGACACTTTTCCAGCATTTTTTAACCTTTTTTTTTTTAATGCAACTGCCATTGGTTAGATTTCTAATTTTTCCTTGTTTTACTTAATGATGATAGTTGTCATCCAAAATATCAGTGTTTAGAAAATTTCAGTCAGCCCAAAGCTGCTGCAATGTGAAATTTTGCGCTAATATAGTCAATTTAGTAGATTTTAGATTGGATTACCTGTTGTTATACAATGCTTTGAAGGTCTAAATGTAATTTAAATATTCATACTGTATGTAAGCTTTGCTTTTCATACACTGCTGAATCAGATTTCACTCGTGTTCAGTTTTAAGCTTTATTGAAGTCACAGGTACTACCAGTAATTTTAAATTAAGCAAATTAATATCGCATTTTGATGCTGAGCAATGGATGCAACCGTGGGTATCACTGTAACTGTAGTGCACCAAAACCACATGATGTTTCAGTGGCTTATTGTTTAAGTTAAGTTTGGGACATAATCAAAATTTGTGTTGCATTTTAATTTTTCTTCTGCCTACATATTTTGTGACCCATGATGAATGGCAGAAAAGAGAAATCACTGAATGATATGTTTATTTTCAGTTACCTTTAAAATTCCCAGGGGAGTTTGCTTTGGCATTTAGTTAGACACCAATAACTCTTAGCTTCAGTCTCTGTTATGTGGCTTTCTGAGAAAGACCTTTAAGCTTGGGACATATAACTTGCTTTCTATACTTGGCTGTTGGAGGTGTATTGATTTTTTATTTTTTTTCCCCTAAAACCAGAGCGTGATGCCTTTGACACCCTTTTTGATCATGCACCAGACAAACTCAGCGTAGTTAAAAAGGTAAAAAAGAAAATTTGAGTTGTATTTTCCACGTTGCTTTATTTCTTATGCTTTTGGAAAGATATCCAGAAAGATCTGGAAAATAGCAGAAGAGGATTCCGAAATAGTGAAAAGGGTATTTATCCCCCAAAGGTCACTGTTTCAAAGCCAGGTGATACCTGGATTTGTTGGCTTCGGTCAGGCTTGTCTCATTATACTCTGGTTTATGGCTGAGGCTTTTCTTGGTAGCGCTGCCAGATTCAATCAAAATGACACAGGTTAGGAAAAAGCTACTCTGCAAAGTACAGATCATTTAAGGGCATTAATCAACAGTTTGTTAAGTGACAAACAGATCATTCTGACTGGACAGTCGTACACGCTTTTATATCCCGGGTGCTGTCCTCCAGCGAGGAGGGGCTGGACCATAGGCTAGTGAGCGGCTAGTGGTTGTGGCCTCTCCTCTAGGCTCAACAGCAGCCAGAGTCGTGCATGTGTCTTCAGCTTTGGTCTCCCCAAGAAGCACTCGCTGTTTGGTTTTCAGCTCATTTTTGTACTAAAGATGATCTTCCACAACTGGAAGATATTTTCCACAGTACCCTGAAATGTGATTCACCCATAAATAAGTTTGCTAAATGTAACGCTTTTACAGAAGAGTTGCTTTTGTCCCGGGGCTCTTCTACTTAACACTTATTCATGTGGTCCTCTAGTCTCTCCTCTGAGGCTGAGCATCATCGCAAAGCACACCTATCTAGACGTATTCTTGACATGTCTCTCTGTGCTAGGCAGAGCAGAGGGGTAAAGTAGCTGTTGATCTCTGCCAGCCCTTGTTAGTGTTAGAGAACGCATAAGGAAGAGACTCCACGTTGTTCCATGAGCTAGTTCCAACATGGCTGTTAAGCTGTGTATTAGAACAGTAGTATGCAAAGATCAATGTTGTAATTTGTCCCTTTGCTTGTATGGAACAGAAGATGTATGCATTTAAAATAGTGCTTTGAAGTCTCTGGAAGATTTCATCTTTCCAATCTGAAACATCTTCTAGAAGAGTGACTTTAAAGTTGATAGAGAATTAAGTTAACTCCACTCATGCAATACAAGTGTTAACACCCAACTCTGCGTCCCATTTGGATGTGGTATAAGCAGGCTGGCAGATCTCTCTGCTTCAGTACATTAGCACATATCTCACTCATAGCAGCAGCTCATAGCATGCCTGCTTCCTGCGGGAATAGAAATGCCAGACTTGGGTTATATCCCTACTGTAATTTGCTAATTGATATGCACACATCGCTCCAGGAATGGAGGTGTGTGCAGAACAGGGCACTGTTGGCATCTTCTCTTGGGAGCCTTAGCTCAGTGCTGCTGATGCCTTGCTCCCAGGCAGTGGATCTTCTCCAAGAAACTGAAGAAATTAGTGTGGACAGTAAGTGCACCTACTGCTTGCTTCACCTTCACGAAGAAGCTACGAAAGAACCATTGTCATCACAGCTTTTTCCCACGATGCTAAAGTATGCTTTATGTGCTAGGAAAAATAACTAGGAAGCTGTATGTAATAGCACCATCTGGTGACTTCTGGCATATGGTGCAACAAAAATGACTGTAGGAATTGAGTTGTTTTCAGTTTTATGTACTTAGTTATGCAAAAGCAAATAGCACACATGCATATTAAAAAAAGCTTAAAAAAAGATTATGTTAACCCTTTCACATAGGCATTGACTGGAGTGTCTAACATCCATGTTTCTGGTGTTTTCTTTTATAGTCTCTGATCACCTTTGTGAACAAACACTTGAATAAACTGAATTTGGAAGTAACAGAGTTAGAAACCCAGGTAGGAAACTTTGTCTTATTGTATGTAATCTAACTGTGTAAATTGCAAATCTGGGCCCTCACTCCTTAAAACCTTGTTATGCAACCGTTTATCTTTGGACATGTTAATTTATGGGATCAGGGCTCTGTCTTTTAAGTAGCAATGACATTCACTGATGCTTGCTTCCTTTACTCATGTTTACACATACTTCATATTGTTGTTGATTTGTATTATAAGGTGAAATTCTTGTATATTTAATAGGGTCATACTAATGACTGTAGAATATGGCTAGATTTGAGGGCAGCTTGCTCTTGGGTTCAAAGCGGAGTGCTGCAAAGCAGTTGCTATAGTTATGGGTGGATGGTGGGTTGTGTCTTTTCTAGCTGTGAGAGTTCCTGATGAACTGGAATAAGCTCTTAATAGCTGGCTGCCTGGGGCTCTCAGGAGAAGCGTGGACCGCAGCGTGCAGTTCATCATAGAGATATCAGTGCTGGCTTTGATCACATCAAAGTGGGACTGGAAACAATTTTGCTGTTGCAGCAAAGGCCTTCATATCCTCCTCTTTACCCTGCTGCCTGGGCACATGCACTGTGCTTGCTTCTCAGCAGTGTGGATTAACGACTCGTAGCTCCTGTACTGCGGTGGCTTGACTGCCAGCGGTATCCAGTTTAGTTTGTTTAAAGCTAGTGAAGGTGTCTGTCAACCACCACCATCTGCTCTCATGAGTTCTCTTTGTCTCTAGTGCAAAACTGGGTACCAAATATGCTTGGAAACCTTAAGTAAGTGTGTATAGTTCTCACTTTACAGATAAAATTAAACGATTTTCAGGCATGGGCTTGGCTAAGCAGAAGTAGATATTCTTTCTAGAATTCACTGAGCTGTGGAGAGATGGTTATCTTATTGTCCTAGGGGAAAAAAAATAAATAGTGCAGTGTCTAGAGATTTATACCAGGAGTATAGGTAATTGGTTTGAGCCTGGCTTAGTTTAATACTAGTCATTCACTGCTATTTTATAGCTTTGCTGAAATAAATGGGTGACTGGATCTGTTCTGTCACAAGCAATTCTTGCTTAATGCCTTGAAGTACCTAGCAATTTATTTTTGAAAATGTTCGAGGATGTCACATACACCGTATCAGTATCACAAGTGAAAAGTCTGTTAGAAATAAAAAACATTACCCCCTTAGCCAGTAAGTAGTTGTCCTGTCTGGTAGGAATACTGAATAGTATTGCTGAAAGTATTTAGTATATTATTTAGTATTTACTGAAACCGTAAACAAGCTATTTTGACTTGGGGAAAAAACATATCTTTTGTGAAGTCAAACTTCCTGCCTGTGACAAGGGAGACTTATTTCAAGTTCTGATTAAGGGCAGAGATTTCAATGTCCAAAACACACAACTTAAGAGGGATTGTGGTTGAAATGACCAGGTACTGTAGTAGTAGGATTGGGAATATATAACATGCAAACATGTTTCCTATGGTTGTTTTTTTTTTTAAATCGAAAAAGCTTTGTTAAATATTGTAGTGAAGTTTGCAAGACTTCTCAAGCAAATAAAATGAACGTGAGGAAAAGCAAGAATAGACATACATTCTCTAACCTCACCCCAAAGTATTCAGTAGCCTAGTAAATAGGTAACTGGCTAGAGATAAAGAAGGTCTTGTTTTCAGTCCCTGCTATTCAGACCAAATAGTCTGCACAACTAAGGAGTACAAATTGTAGATAACTCCCAGGTGAATTGCTTTTAATTTCTTCTGCTTAGAGCTATTTACTGTATGTGAGTAATTTAAAATAGTGGTTGGCACATGATCTTTCATGGGTTAATGCTATAGCAATAGCTGATGGCCTTCCTTGTTTTGCTCAGGAAGTGAGGGTAGGGGAAATAATGCTACCAGATGCAGGGAGAAAGCTTTGTATCCTGTGTTTTTTTCTTTTCTTTAGGCTCCTAAGAAAAGACTGATTTAGCTTACTCAGCTGCACTGGTGATTGCAAGGGTATAGGTGAATCCAGGGAGGAGATGAAACAAAGCCCTAAATGCTTGTTACGCCTGCTGTCAGCTCCTTGCTATGGCTGAAAGGCGCAGTCTCTGACTCCTGAACCATCTCACACTTCTGTGCTAGCAAACAACAGTGGTAGAAATCGAAATACGTAATTTGGGCCAAGCATTCTTTGTTTCACTGATTTATGAATGCTTATTTGAAAACAGATGCTTTCACCTAGGATTGTCATCAGTATTTCTGTTTAGTTTGCAGATGGTGTTTACTTGGTTTTGCTCATGGGTCTCCTTGAAGACTATTTTGTTCCACTTCACAACTTCTACTTAACACCTGAAAGTTTTGATCAAAAGGTGGGTAGAAACTCCACGTTATATTCTTTTTGCTTTGTTACCACATGGTATTTGCCAGTCATTGTGTCCTTTCTCTTTGTGCCCAGTAAATCAGAACCTGGTATATTTTTCTCTTCAGGAACTGTAGCAATGATGCACTGCCTGTGACACTCGATAATTAATACCACTAAAAGTTGCTTGTGAAATGAATGGGTAAATTCCCCGTAGTTAAGGAAGAAAGGTATTCTGTTACCTAGCATCAAACGACACATAAAGCTCATTAATATCCGGAATGAATAAATCAGTAATAAGTGCTTTGTTCTGTATAGTACTTTGCATAATCAGAGTGATTTATATAATTGTAGTACTGCCTGAAGTGTTTTTGTGGGCAGGGATGCCTTATTTTGCTAGACAGCAGAGCTGATGCCTGGCCTTGCCTAGTATGTGCTATGTAAATAGGCGAGAACGACGAAAGGTGAGAGATGGGAAGCTCTGCTTTAACTGTGACCTATACACTGGGATTGACATTGAGATAGAGCTTCTTCCCAAGGTCACGGAATGTCATCCTTAAAAACTGCCCCCTCATCTCAGTAGTGTCAGTTGCCTACTACCCATTAGTTCTTTTTCTGTAGTTTATTTAATGTTGCTTGATATGCAAATGAGGTACTGCAGTAGAAGAGGTGGTACCTGGGTCATGATCTTTGGTTGATCTGGGACTAGAAGCTACATGTTGAGTGCTCACAGGTAACATGTTTTGGAGCTGGTTTAAAGCCAGGATGGATGCCCTGATCCTGCCAGGGAGCGAGCATGCAAAAAATTGCCTGTCTGAGGTCAATTTGTGAGCACAGACGTCTGGTTCCTTGTTCAGTTCCTGGCAGGATCACTGATAATGTTACTGACTTTAACTTTTGCGAGAATGTGCTAGCTTATCTTTTTTGGGTATTTCTTTCTATTTTGTAAAGAGTGAATGACTTCCTGCCCAACAGTGTTCTGGTCAGAATGAGCTTTGAGGAAGAAGAGTGGATTCTTTGCAGTCTTAGATTGTCTTACTCATAATCAGGGTATTGGAGATGGAAGGAGACAAAATAAGTGTCTTGTTCATCGCCCCACACTTGCTCCATTGTCCTGTGTCATTCCTAGTGTGAGTGCTTAACACACATTTTATTGTCATAACCAAAAGTTTGCCTCTTTCTGTGGTTGTTCCTGGACATGCACACGCACATCTGTGTATATTTGGTGCCTCGTGTCGGAATACTCTGAGCCTGGTTGTGCTGGAGTAATGCATCTGCCCCCTGCTTTTTATTCGGTCACGTTCTGCTGTGGAGAGGGTGCAAGCATTGTGTTGGCTGAGCTGGAGCAGGAGATGGCTAGGTCAGGAATGGAAACATTGGCAAAAGTTAAAAGGTAGAATGCTTTGTAAGGCGAGGGCTGTTTAAAACGGTGGGGTTTTCATAATGTCTTCAGCGCAGATTGTTACTGTCAAGCACCCGTCAGCAAAGGTACATGCTGTCTGAGGGGTGGGTGGGACTTCGTTGTCAGTAGAATAACCCAGCTTTGCCTGGGTGTATCATATCAGGATTGCAAGAGGAAACTGAGCTGCACCAAATAGGTGCTGTTACGGACTCAGGCTAATGGGCTGAGCCTGCTGGTTCTATAGGTTATGTAGGGTTGTTTGACTTCCTCGGGAGGTGACTAGTTGATATTTGGGAGCTTAAAGGGTCTCCCTAAAGGCAGGAAATCAGACTCCGGTAAGAGGAGCTTCTTTAGGTGTTAGGTTTGTGGATAGGATGGGAGTTAATTCATTTTGAATGTTGTGTACTGCACAGGAACTTGATAGAGCAATGGGAAGATAGTTATCTGTTATGTCTTATACAAGCTCTCCTTTATAGCTTTCTCTTGCTTTTTTATTCTAGTATCTTGAATTTTCACCCTTGTAGAAATGCAGGATGCTGACTGTAGCCAGCACCTGTTCAGTTACGATTTTGTTGTTTATCGTTTAAATTCATAAAGATTATCCAACATTCCTGAAGCAATGTTGTGATTTCGTGTGAAGACTCTGCCTTGAGGAAAGGGGATTTGTCAATCAAAGAAGGAGAGGTAAAGTTTGTGATTTTGGGGAAAGGAAAAAACATTTTCATCTTGAAAGTAATTGGTTTAGTCACAATGAATGAGGAGGAACTGTAGCAGGTAAAAAGAGATTAATAAAGTCCTGAGCAATAAGCGCCAGTGAAAGGGGCCTTTCTTCCGTCTTGTAGGGGAGCTTTGTATGCATAACTCCCTGATTTTCAAGATGAGTAGCTTTAATTAAATCTCTTCCCCTTGCTATGTATCTCCAGAACTGTCATTTGCAGTAACAAAAATGCACAGAATTCATAACCTAAATTACCTTGCTTAAATTTTGGTACGCACGGACAAAAATGCTGCTATGCAGATCTATTTAAACCATAATGTTCACTCCTCAAAAGAGAGATTAAAAGAAGACACCCACTGTCTTGCATTTTTCCTTTTTGTCCATTTTCTTTCCTCTGACTTTCATGTATCGTCCTTGGTGGCTTGTTGAGGAAGCTCTTTCTGTAAGTTGTGCGTAGCTTGTTTTGCAAGTTCACTGCACAGTCTGTCTAGGAGCTGCCACCACCACGCATTTTTTGAAGCATTTGCTTCATTAGAGAAACTTAATTTGGCTTTTAGCTCTGTTTTCAAGTAGAGGAAGCCAAAGCACCAAGAGACTAAGGGATTAGCACAAGGTCATGCAACAAGCAGCCTGGCTTCTCGATGATCTGATGTTGATGTTGCTTGATATGCAGCTGATAATTATTCAGAAAAGACTACTGTTTTTTGAAAATAATTCCATTTAGTGTCCTTATTTCTTCTTTCTTACACACCCATATGTATTTTCTCATTTCTGTTCAGTTATGTCACTTCTGTTGCATTCCTTGTTGCCTGGATGGCGAGTGATCTCTTGCTTTGTAGTTGGAAATGTTGATCTTGGGTACAGGCAGGAAGAACTCAACAAAACGCAGCTCTGTTGTAGTTGTTACTGGGAGCTCTCTGGCCTCTGCCGTAGAGACTGAGATTGGGGCTTGATGGCCTTCCCTGGTTCATGTGGTACTCAGTCACATTTGTACACTTGAAATTTGGCAATCTTAAATTACTTCCTTTGTATCAAAAAGTGGATATTTGCCCTATAATGATGCAAGCTTTCGTTTCTTAGACTCTCATATGTACTTTCTGCCATGCTTAAACATGTAAAAGTTTAATATTTCTTTAAATAGAATTAATCATTCTCTGTATCAAGTATAGAGAGAATAAAGCATTTTTAAAATTTAATTAAAGGCTTTTAATTCCTATATAACTTTGAGATTCTTACCACTTTACCTCTTTTCAGGTCCATAATGTTTCCTTTGCTTTTGAGCTAATGCAAGATGGAGGACTGAAGAAACCAAAAGCTCGTCCTGAAGGTATGAACATGCCTTGTAGCTTTAAACTGTACATGAAGACATAATAGCAGGTGCATTTCAAGTGCAACTCCATTCAAAGACAGTAGCAGCAGTACCACAAAGTAGAGCTGTAGATGTAGCCCTTCACAGTTTTCCAAAAGAATCATTGTCTGTGTCTGGAGTATATCCTTACCCATGTTTCTTGTCTGGAATAGATTCACTGAGGTGTACAAGTCTAGCTTTAGTGAATTATCCAAGACCTATTCAGTGCTATATTATAAATTTGCCTGGTATTCTCAATAACAATCCAAGCAGGAAGCTTTTCATGGTCTAATTCTCATAATTCTTACAGTTAGCGCTAGTTTGGACTCTTGTGATCAGATTTCAGCAACAGACAACAGAAAGGCTTTTGTATTTTTTAGGAGAACCAGTAGCAAACTTCTCTTCTTGATTTATGTGGACTTGGGAGTCAGAACTGAAGTGCGAAAAGTGAGGTTTTTCTTTAAAGTCTTTGAACCTTGAAATTAATTAATGATGAGGTCTGCATTGTTGCTTGCACTAGGGATAAAAAGAGGAATTAAAACTTTATGATTGCTAAATGACCAATTTTTATTCCTGGTGTTTCAAACTACATATGTGCTAAGAGGCTTCCATAGAACAACAAAAAATGAGAAGCCCACAAGAAATGTTCAGTCTGACTTAAAATGAGACAAAATGGTGATAGTAAATAGATTAACAAATAGTGAAGCTGGTTATAGTGGGGGAAAAAAGGCAAAAGACAATATTAAATGTACATGTATCCTGTCAGTACTGTTCTTTTAAATTTGGGCATGAAAAGTGCTCCTGAATAATTTGGTGAAACAATACACTGACTTGGGAAAGTAAAGGAGTCTTCTGAGTACTAGAGCTGAGTCAGTGGGTATATGAGGTGAACAAGGAAACTGGAGAAATATGAACGCACAATCAGGAATGGCAGTTTTTTGAGTGGAAGGGTTAAAAAGATTGCAGTAGGAGACCAGGTAAGCTAGATAAGCCTGTTTTGAGACAGTGTTAAAAACCTAGGAGAAGACTTCTCTAGCTGAAAGCTTGTCCTTTTTTTTGTTTTGTTTTCATCAGTTGATATAACAGAGGACATTACCTTCCCGTAAGGCTGTCTTATATCCTTACACTGTCGTGAGTGTTAGAACACTACGGCAGATCTTTTGTTTGCTTTGGACAAGGTGTGTAGATTCAGTAAGCAGCAGAAGATGTTTAAGTCGATTGAAAATTTAATTGTTAATAGACGTTAGAGAGCCAAATTAGCTTATAGAACATTCCTTTTTGCTTTTTGCTGCTGCAGGATGTACAGTCTCTTGTGTATATTCCTTCCTCTTCTGTGTTTGTACCCATTCCTGGCAGCAGTAGTTCACAGCTGTTGGAGTCAGTGTGGTCGTGAGGTGTCTGTCTGGCTGGAATTGCCTGCAAAACTGACTTGCTCTTGAAAAGCGGCTCCTGTGGAGAGGAAAGTAACATCTTGGGCTTTGCTTGTCACCATAGTTTCATTGAATCCTCTGTAGGATCTTGAGAGTCAGTACAGTCATGGAATACATGTTTCTTAAAAGAATTAATTTTCTCATAGACTGTGATGCTCTGCAGAAACTTTTGTGTACGGTATACTCTGTTAATGCCATACTGACCTATTGTTCGTTCCTAAATAGGCTGGAAAACCTATTAGGTGAATCCGTGTCCATTAGTGTGAATTGGGTAGGAAATGCCTCTTGAATTAGTTGTAGGATTTTCATGTAAAATGTTGTCTAGAGCAGAACACCACAACTTTAATTTCTATAGACCATGCTTTCTGCTGTGCGTGCAAGAAAGACATCTTGTTTAATATTTTAGTGCGTCTTTGTACTGGTGATAAACAAAAATAGGAGGATATGGGACAGCTCCTCTTCTCTGTTCTTCCAGCCCAATTCGGTAGATTGAGCCAGCAGCAGAACTTGATGCTGAGTTATTGCAGCAAAGTATGTTGTAGTGGATTAATTTATTAGCCTCAAATGGGGTTGTTATGGAGTGTGAAAGTTTTAAATTAATGGAATATTTTACACTGTTTTGATGATCTATGGCCATTTCGGTTAACATTTTATTAGTTGTTGTTGGTAATGTTGTGACTGTGCATGCCTCATCTTAAAATAAGAAACGGGATGCTGAGAATACGCTTATTCCTGGGAATGCCTGTTCGACACTGATCAATAAGGAACACTGTAATCGCCCACACAGGGAGGATGCATCTCACACTACCATACTCTTTAATGCAGCAAACAAAGGCATAACAAGGTCCAAAAGTTAGAAAAATGTCAAACTAGAATTACAGTATAACTTTTGCAACGGTGAAGGTAGTTAACCATGGGTCTGAATTGTCGAGGGATGGAGGTGGAATTTCCACGACTGGAAGATGTAAAAAGAAAAAGAAAACCATGCAATGTTAATCTTATATTTTAATTCAGCCACAGATTGGTTTGTAAGCTCAATACAGGATTTCCAAGATAAAGTTCTCTAAAGATTGTGTTGTACATGAAGTCAGACTATGTGACCACAAGAGTTTCTTCTGACCCTAAAATTACTGCCAAATAGAAGAGCTGGTTCCATTCCTTCTTTCAGTGATGGGGCCTCCCCTATCTCTCACTCCTCAGCATAATCTCCAGGGGTGAGCAGCAGCAGGTACCTAGCTTATATTGCTGTTGGAGATTAGTAGGAATCAGCCTGAAGTACCTCCATGAGGGTAGATGGACGGTACATGCAGTGCTGCAGGTCTCAGCCCCCTTCCTGATCCTTCTTTCTGGTGCTCTTTCTGATGTCCTTAGCTCTTGCTCTGGCACTTTGGTGCCTCTTACTCCCAGCTGCTCTCTCCTTGGGACGTGCCCTGGTTTCCTAGCTGAGCTTCTAGCTTCCAGCGATGTTTCTGCTTTACCTTCCAGGTTTCTATTTCTCTCCACTGGCACCTTGATCTTGGTTTGTAGCACAGGCAGTTCCTGCATCTGAACGGATGTCAGCCAGAGGCAGGAACTGGACCCTACAAGACTTGGTCACACCGCTTCATGCTGTATCAGCTGAAATGGAGGTTACAGTGGCTCAGGGAAAAGACCCATCCTGCTTTTGGTGGGAAGCTGAAGATGGGTAGTATGGGGGGAAGAAAACCATTTGGGAGGAATGAGGCAAATATACACTACAAATCTCTGACCACTACAGAGCTGACTGGGCCAGTCTTTTTGGTATTTTCATGGTGGCAGCGCTATTCTGTTTAATTGTTTAGCAGACAAATGTGACTGCCAGCATCAGTGGGTCAAATCTGCTGGTAGGTGTCTCTTCTCCAGCTATTTGCCTTCATTTCCCAGCTTTAGCAGTGCATGGCTTTTGCAAAGTGTTGTTTCCCATGGCTAAGTTTACATTTTAAATCCATCTCTGACTGGGTCTTGGTACAGAGTTCTTGCTGGTACAATCTTGCTGATTCTGGCTGTTACCTCTCTGAGAATGCTGTGGTAGTAAGCAACTTCCTGTGACACCTGGAAAAATTAGAAATGTGTTTTATATCTCAGTTATCCAGAGAAGACATCTCTTTTTTCAGGGTGTATTACTTCACAGCAGCTAGGATCTTTGCTTTCTTTGGGGCAGGAGAAGGTTCTTTTGCAAATGCAAAATCCAAAATCATAAGTGAAATATGTGAAATAATACAGGAAAAAGGGTAGAAAGAAAAGTTTGAGAGGTTACTGAAAGTAGCAGATGAAGCGTGAGGGTTAGAGTGTCACCCAGTATGGGGTGGGAGGGAAGGGTGGAGAGATCCTGGCAAGGATTCTTCAAAACAGGCAGTAGATGTTTCCCCTGGACCTCATATTAATTGTACTTTGTCTGTTAATTGTTTGTTGTCTTCATAGTTCTTTGATTTTTTAAATTATCTGTTCTTCCTTACTTCTGCTTCCATATATAGTGTTGACTGTATATTTTTTGCTTCCTCCACCTCCTTTCTTACATATTATATCCAGCCTTTGTTTTCACCTCTTCAGCCTTCTCTGCGCTGTGCCTTCCTCCATAGTCCCTGGATTATGTCTGTGCTATTTCCTGGCATTTTATTATAGTAATAGTTTGGGAGGTGCTAGCAGAAAAGCTTGTTTTTGTTTAGAACCATTCCAGACCTGTTCCCTGGCCTAGCATGGTAAGAAGGGATATTAAATAATAGAAAACTTTGAGTCTGCTAAGAGAATTCAGGCTTCGTTTATTCGTGGACTGTATCATTAAAGAGTTGTGAATGTGCGAGGTTCAATATCTCATATAATGTGTGTGGCTACTTGTTTGCTGCTGCCGTGGCCAGTGAAGTCATCGGTGGTATTTCCCAAAGCCTTTATCACAGGCCTCAGACAGAGATAGACTTTCTCTGTAGCGAATTTTAGATGAGAAAGGGAATTACATTTCTTCTGTTTCCCAGAGAAGTATTATCGTGAAGGTGTTTTGAAGTGCATCATACAGGACATTTAATAAGCTTGTCTTGGGGAGATCAGAATTATGTGGGGTATTTTGTTGCTGATCCCACCAGCTCAGAGATGTGGGGACGTTTGTTCCTTTGAGGGCAAGCGAAGGAGAACAAAAAGCAAATTAAGGATTTCTCCTTTTCTTCCACAGATGTTGTCAACTTGGATCTGAAGTCTACCCTCAGGGTTCTATACAACCTGTTCACAAAGTACAAGAATGTTGAATGATCCTGGAAGCTGCTGAGATCTTCACCCTTCCAATGCCCTTGGGCAGAAATTACAATAAACACACCCTCTGCACGCTCCCTTTGTGCCTTATACTATACTTCATGCATTCTTTCTACAGTTGATGTGGTCTCTCTGTAGCTGTTTGTATGACAATCCCACTAAAAATAATGCATGTGTATTCTCTAGGTCACTTGAAAATGTGTAGCTATTTCACACCCAGAAGATACTGTTGGGTCTGTTTTTTGTTATGATCAACAACTGTTCTTTTTGATAAAGGAAATATACCACTAACCACTTTAATATGCAGGGAAAACGTGAGACTTTCCGCATGGCTGGAGACTCTTTGATTCTACAGTAGACTTTCTTTTGCGTATTCCTTGGTTGCCACTGGCGTTTGAAGATTTTTCTAGGCTTGAGTGTTAGCAATAGAAAATCAGCATTGGAATTTATTTAGAAGCTGAGCCTTTTCAGTTAAATAAGATTTCGTATGTTCTGTTGGGTGGGCGGGGCTGAGGGCAATTACAGGCACTATCTGAAGCTAATGGCAAAAGCTTCAGGTTTTGTGTTAACCTCATACTACACAGTGTTATTCCATTCTGTGTTTACACAGAATAAGTCTTGCAATGGGATGACCATCTAATCTTTTGATGTCTATTTTTTTATTTCATCTCCTATCTAGGATAAATTTAGTTGCTAGGGCCACTGTCATCTGTTAAGCATGCAGCTTCAATCAGGTCGGTCAGGAGCTGGTCAAATAGGCATAGGCTGGATTAATGCATTTTGCCCCTGGTCCTTTCTGAAACAAACATGGGGAATAACGAGTTTGGCAGTTTAAAGGCCAACTCTTCATTTCATGTAGCTGAGTTAAAGGGTCAGATTAATTCCTGTTGGAGTTATTGGCAGCTGTACAGTTCTGGAGGTCAGGCTTCTATAAATGGAGTTTTATGTATTTTCTTTCTTAAAGACTAAAACTGAGTTCCTGTGTAAATAAGAGCTTGCCTGTACTTGTGGATTGCGCTGGGTTATGCAAGCCATGTGGTATACATAGTGCAAGCCAATGGTTAGCACTCCTTCAGTGATCAGTTATGCTTTAAACTAATTTCATCGACTTGCCCTGTGCCATCCCAAGAAATACTCTGCTAGGCTCTGGTCTAGTCTTGTAGTCTTTTAAGCTGCTACGGATTTTAGTGGGAATCCGTTTTAAAAAAAGGATTGCTGTGTTTATCCGGTAGAGTCTAGTTACTTCATAGTACTTAACAGGTTTCAT
Organism: Larus michahellis; assembly: GCF_964199755.1. Lineage (NCBI taxonomy): Eukaryota > Metazoa > Chordata > Aves > Charadriiformes > Laridae > Larus > Larus michahellis. The sequence goes on along the minus strand of NC_133896.1, from coordinate 89,535,878 downwards.
CTGTGGAGCGGTTCCTGGGTGGTGATGTGCAGGTGTAGCGGTGTGTACAAGTCCTTGAGTCCTGTTGTAAGTAGGTGTCCTTTTTCCCTAAAAGTGGATTTCTCATGCAAAACTTCATTTGCCCTACTGAGTTCAAGGGGAAACTTGCTATTTGAATGGTATTTTATGATTGGGATTGTTTTTTCTCCTTCCCTCCTTAAGTTTTGGTTTGTTTTTTTTTAATGTCAAAGGGAGGGAAATGGGCTTCTACTTCTTTGTTTCGTATTTTTGGGTTCTGGTTTCTAGTATTTGATTTATTTGGGTCACCTCCTTTCATACCTCGTAAACAAAGATGGAAGGAAGTTGCTCTTTCTTTCCATTAAAAGTTCAGGTCTCATCTACCCTGTGAGGTTCTGTGGGGAGTCATTGCTTGTCTGTACTTTAGGAGGGAGCTGACCTCTTGCTGTTTATGCAGAGACTAGTACAATTGGACCTGAATTTCAGATGGGCGCCACTAGACTCTACCATGACGCTGGCAATTATTACAGAGGAGACTTGCAGAGGCACTAAGGCCTGGTCGGCCAGCTCTCCTGGCAAGTTAATGAAATTGGTCTAACTTCCGTGCTGTGAAATAGGGCTGTCATGAGGCTGGAAGGAGATTGAACTGAAAGGCCGTGCAAACTTTTAGTTTAATGCAGTGTTATTTGTGGGAAACAAGTCTTTTAAAGAGCTGTCATTCCACCCACCTCCCTTCAGCTGATGTGGAAGTGCCAACGCTGTTGATATTCTCTGGGTTGCTGGGAAAGACCTCCAGAGAATCTAGTTTTTGAAATGGCAAGCAATATTAATATCAAAAGCACATGGAAAGTAACAAGAGGAGATAGATAAGATCAGTTTGGGTCTGGGAGGGAGGATAGCTGTTTCTGAGGTGGGGATTTAACAGCTGGCATCCGCATTGCATGTGAGCAGATGTGAACATACCATCGAGTTTTAAAAGAGTCTCTGTTTTGTTTAATTAGGCATTTCTGGTCACTGTAGAAACCTGAGTCTCCCCTCTACAACCTGAGGCATGGGTACCTTTTAACATTCCTTACATTAATATCCCTGTCAGTCAAGACTGCAGGCTTGATGCCCTGGACAGATTTGGAGCAGGTGTCATACCCTGTTTTGTTATGTTTTTAAGTCTGTTGATAAATGTCACATAGGGAAAATACAATTTTCATTCCTTAGCTCTTTGCCGTCTAGCCAGGTCACTCTTCTGTAGATGCTGTATTTATTGTTAACCAGATTGGGAGCAGTGTGGATTTAACTTTACTGGCGCTTTGAACAGTCCAGTTTACAGGAAGAGCAGTGTAGGTAAAGCTTCTCTAAACACCTGTTTTTGTCAGGCCTTTGTCTTACATATGCATATACTTAGTTTTTTTCCTCTCAAAAAGATGAGTCAATGTTAAAAATGTTATTCATGAACTCTTTGTGTCACTGGAGTTTTAGATATGTTCCCTGGGTGCCGGTGGGGTAGGTCTGAGTCCTGTTGAGTTCATATGGAACACTGAATGCTCCACAGCACTAAAGCTTCCACATTTGTAAGTACTTAATGAATGTCTGTCTTTTCCAGTCCATACAACTTGCCTTTTGGGTGCATCTGCTTGGCACACTTGGTTCCAGTGAGCTATATTACCACAGAAGCCCAGATACTCTTCAGCTGCGTCCTGTTTCTCAAGATGAAAAACCAACAGTGGCAGATTTTTTTTTTAATCGGTTTAAACTTTATAGAACTTTTTACCCCTCCTCCCCACACCCCTATGCTTTCAGTATTAATGTATTTTTTAAGACTCTTTTCTACTGTTTTTAACAGTGTTTACTCTGAATTTCTAGCTACTAAAAACCAGCCTTGCAGATCAAATTCCGGACTTGTCATATGCTGGAGACATCCAGCTTTGCGACAAGAGTTGTGTACTGTAAGCAAGTTACAATGCAATGCTATGTTTGCTAAAAATCACAGCAGGAGTGTTGTGCATGGTTTGTGACAGTTGTACTATTTATTCAAATAAATAAATGATGATCACTTGGTTTTCTACATCTGTTTTTTTTGGCTAAGTGGACCTTCTCTGTGGGAAGAACTTTTGAAAGGTGGGCTTCAGCTGCCTTCTTCATCAAGGGTCCTAGATACATGATGATCTATGTCGACCTAGCAAAGCAGCGTTCTCAGGTTTCTGGCCCTGGTACAGGTGATGGGATTGTATGGGCAGACACAAATGAGCTCTTCTGTAGGTTTCATCTACTTTTCGTTTTATATTGCTCAGCTGCTGGACCTGACCAAGTTGTTTACCATTTCCCTTCCGCAGCAGCGCAGGAGGGAAGCCTGGCATGCCGAAGCCAGTCCCGTATGTGTCTGCAGAGCTCTTGGGAGGCCAGAAATCCAAGTCAGTCTGGAGTGACATTGAAAATGCCTGGGTGCTTCCCTCTGCTCTGGTATGGAGAGAGCATAGAGTGGCTCTCCAATAAAGCAAAGCCGTGTGGGGAAGCAGGAAAATGCATTATCAGAACTTGTTATTGGTGGGAGTGCTGTTGATTCCTTGAATTGTTCTTCAGTGGCTATTTTTATGTGAGGGCCAGGTGTGTGTGTGGGGGTGTGTGTGTATGCATGAGTTGTGCTTTGGGAATGTACAGAAAGACTTGGGGGGTAGGAGATGGGCATAAAATCAAATGCAGCTTTGATACAGAATTTACTAGTGCTGTTCTATACAAGACCGGATACTTCATGCCCTGGTGACGACATCAGTTTTTGGAGGAAAAAAGATGCTTGTCCATCACATGTGTTTCAGACTCGTGCTTTTGACACTGATGTGCTTCAAGAAAAGAAGTCACTTGAGTTGCCAGCTGAAGTAGGGAGAGACATAGTAATTACAGATGAATTTCCCAACTTTTAATTCTTCCTGCTCCCTCTGCCTGCTGATACGAAAACTGGATTTGTGCAAAGTTGCCAATAGCATCTCCAACTATACCTTCCTTTTGTTTTTTACTTATTACATTTCTCAGCTGTGGCACGCACTTGCGCATAGGTAAGAAGGTACCCTGGATCTTTGCTAATTTGATGTAATGTTGTGCTTATTATCTGCTTAGAAAATACAACTAAGCCTGTCCCTTGATTAAGGATTTTGGGTTAAGTTCTCAGTTACTAAGAATTCATGGCAGCTGGAAATCCGTTTTCAACCCACTTTCCTTTATCCCATTTAGCTCACAAAGAACTGTCAGTTCTTGTCTGTGGTGTGGAGCTAAACACAGGAATCTGTCCCTTAACAGCATTAAACCAGACCGGCTTAATTAGTGTGGCTGTCCACTGTCTCATTCTGGGATGAGACATTTCATGGAACACTGCAGAGTTGCTTTTTCTTTCTGGAAAAGTTAAGAAATGTAACCGGTACCTGAAGGAAACGTCCAGGTAAAGTGATTGCTGTAGGGAGCTTTCCCTCTGTAATTAACGGTGGAAAAGGGAAGGAAGAGCAGCAGCACTGCCTGGTGGAGGTAACTCGTGTCTCAGACGAGCATTTTGGGCCCTGCTGTGGCTAACTCTAGCTCTCTAAGGACAAATGAGTTATTCTCCTTGTGGCTAGCTTTCTCCTTCTGCCAGGTAAGTAGAGTAGTGCTGAGCTGCTTTATAAAATGCTCAAAGGGCCACGAGTAAAAGCTGTGATGTAGCATGATGATTTTGTCTGTTGTTGGCTGTTTTATTATTACACGCGAAGAAAAAGCGCGCTGTGAGTTGCCCCAGATGCAGACTAGCGAACAGTCGCGCCGTGCGGTACCATGGAGGAACGATCACACCGTTCTAATGCCTTCTGGTATTTCAGGAGTTGCACGTTTCCTGCATTTGTATTTCTGTTTATTTTAGCCTCCAGCAGGGACCAAGCACATAGACAATTAAGTTCCGGATACGGCTCCGGTTTCGTTTTTAAGAGTAGTCAGTACCGCGCGGCGCAACTTCCCCTTTCGCAGACCCTGCGCGTTTGGCGCTGCCCCGCATGGGAGGCTGCCGCTTCGGCGCAGGACGCTCCGAGCCTGGGGGTCAGTCCCCTCTCCCCATAAATTTCATCGCGCCTCCTCTGAGAAGATCTTGGAAGAGCTGCTGGAGAATTACTGAAGGAGCGAATAGTAAGTTTGGGAAAAGGGACTCTTCTGGGTGCCTTTTTTTTTTTTTTTTTTTTTTTACGGTAAGACTTTCTGTGTCCACGTGGATTGTTCTCGCTAAGACAACATCTCTTCTGATGCTAGTGAGCAAAAATGGCTCTTGAAAGGTCTAGTACTAAACAAGGAAGTAAAAGTTGTAAACTGGGCGCACAATGCATATTCTTTCTTTTTTTTTCTTATTTATTTTTTAATTCTGGTTTTCTGAAGGCAGAAATATTACTATTAACATTGCCGCTTGGTTTTTGTGCCCTCCTTTGTGTGATCTATTTAGACAACCGTTCCTCGGAAATGTGTTTGAGCTAATGCGGAGTAGGGTTTTTGTCTTTTCAAACAGGAAATAAAACAGCCGAAACAATTTGGTAACATCGGTAAGTGCCTTGTGGATGTTCTACAGCTAGTTCGTATGCCAGAGAACCCCGGTAGCTCATTAATGTTTTATGTCGTATATCAGGGATATGTGGGAAACCAGGCTGTGTGAAGACTCACGGAGGAAAAGTGAGCTGATCTGACCCACCTAGAGAATAAGTTCTTTTGTCGATAGTTGTGGCACCGCAATGTTGTGCAATAGTCTACCTCTTGGCCTAAGAAAAATTCACTTGTTGGCTGCCTCAGCAGGTGGCACAGGAGAAATAAAACACCCCCTGACTTTAAAACAGACGAGCCTGTACGTCTATGATGTTCTCAGCGAATGGAGGACCAAATTATGCCATTTCATTTGAATAGTCAATAATTAAACCTCTATTCTATTTAAAAATGTCATCATGAAGTGCCTCTGCAATCAGTATTCACGCAGTTGTCTGCTACAGCGATCTCTTCTCCGAGTACTGATAAATAACATGAGCGGGAGGGTGGAGGCTGGAAAAAGCAGCATGGCAGTCACAACTCCCAATGGCAAATTTGAACGATGGGCTGCAGAGGCTGGTTGCAGCAGACATGGAAGCCTGCGTGTGAGAAGAGTGTCTTCCACCCCTTCCTATTTCTCATTAAATAGCTAACCCCAAGAACGTGTCCAAACCCAGTCATCTTCCATTTCATGTCGTTTCTGCAGTGTGTTATTCTTTGAAAGACTTCTGTCTAGGACCAAGCCTCACAGAAATGCAGCTTGAGACACAAAGGCCTCCTCGCAAATGCTAATTATTAGTAACAAGCAACAAGTCTATTAAATGCTAAGGAACTGCAGTTCTCAGGCTCTGAAACGGCTGTAGGAAATCAACGTCAATAAATGTGAGGTGAAACACATGGGGGAAAAACAATACTGGCTCTACAGATAAATGATAGGCTCTGAGTGGTGTGTTGCTGTTTAGGAATAAGGTCTTGGGGATATAATACATAGTTCCATTAAAGTGTCAGCTTGGTTCTCAGCGGTGATCAAAAAAGCAAACAGCGTTAGGAATGAGGAGGAGAGGTGTAGAGAACACCACTGTGAAGGCTGCGGTGCACCTCTCTAAATCTGGGCAGATCTGGTGCCTAGTGCTTCAAAAAGCGCTGGTAGCGCCGGAGAGAGTTCAGAACAAGGCGACCGGGACAACCGAAGGTACTACGGAGTGGTTGCCCCATGAAGGATGACTAAGATGTAGGCTGTGCTTCCTCAGACTCGGAAAGAGGGTGTAGGATAGTAATACAGTAGCAGCATGGAGTAGTGACACAGTGATGTGAAGAATGAGAACCAGTTGGTCTTCTTTGCGCCGTGCGTAGTGGGGAGCTTCAGGGGAAGCTGGCAGGTGGCAGGTTGGAGCAAGCCACGGGAGGGGGGTCTTCACGCCAGGTAAAGCCACGCTCTTCAGCTCCTCTCTGCTGAATGGTGGGAGAGACGTGCGTTCAAGGGGTGGATGGGAAGTTCACGGGAAGTAAATGTGTTGACAGCTTCTAATTACCAGGATCCCAGTTTTGATTTAGGAAGGCTGAGCTACAGGCTGTTGAAGTGTTTTAGGGAAGTAGCTGTATGTGCTTGCTCTGTTTGTGGTGGTTTTTTTTCCCCCCCCCAAGCTTCTGCTTTTGGGTGCTGTGAGAGACTGGATCCCAGGCAAGCTAGTCTTACCCAGTATACCCATTCTGACACTCTGAGTAGGACACACAGGACTGAGGCCTTAAAGGATATTAACTTACGCTATTGCAAACTCTTAATTTCAGGCCTATTCTTACAGGCTTCCAAATTTTAAAGGGCGGCTTCTGATATTTGGGTTCCTTGGCCAAACAGAGACCAAGGGTGCAGCAGGAAGTACAAACCATTTTGATATGTAAAGGTTCTTTTTAACTTCTCTTTCTTTACACACATTTAAATACATTTTCAGATTTATTTTTTTTTTAAAAAGCAATCCACCAGTCATGAAGTAGTAACTGAAATAAACCCTTCAGTTTGTTTGTTTTCTTCTTAGCACTAATTTTGATCTTTACATGCCTTTACTTACGTTCCTTTTCCCCCCATATTTTTTGCCAGTTTACCAAGAGTGAGAAAAGACAATGGATACAGACTTTTTAAATGTGTTTACACAGCCTGCTGCAGTTAATCAATTCCTAGCTGAGAATGTCATCGCTCAAGGTATGTATTTTATGAACCAGGACAGAAAAAGGGCCAAAGAATGACCAAGAGGAACCAAGCAGAAAATGTGCAGTACAAATGAATTGTGTATTGTTCAGCAGCGGTCCCATGGTGTTATCAGCAGTGAGTAAGCTCGGCGTGTATCATTCCGCTCCTGACTCTCTAGAGGCAGGTCATGAAGAAGCAACACAAATTCTAGCTGGTTCTTTCACTGAAATTTAAATTTTACACATAAGGATCTGACCAAGTTTGTTTTCCTCTCTGCAGAATTGTCCGTCTAGGTCTGACTGATTTGAATTACATTGAAGCATAATTTCCAACAGCAGTCTTAATAGTCTGATATGCCATTTTCTCGTAAGGAATCAGTTAAAATAAAAATGACAGTGTTTCTACATATAGCAGCTAGTGATATTGGGTAATATTAAACTGATGGCAGACTTTACAGCAAATTTGCATTAGTCATATCTGATAATTGTAATGGATCCTGTTTGCTTCCTTTCATAGGTGAAAAGAAGAAACTCATAAAACCAACCTCAAGGAATAATCCCAAATTGGAAGAACTAAAACTGGTACCAATTCTTTTACTATGTTGTTTAACCCTCAACTCAAGTTGTTTTGACCTGTTGTGTTAATGCTCGGCCCTGTAAATTACCCAACTCCTTGGCCCCATCCACACTTTCTGGATGGGGACGAGCTCTGCTTTTGGCACTTGGGCTCCACGCAGGCAAACCAGAGCTTTTGCTTCAGCACAGTGCCAGGATGGCTGGGGCCGTACGAGACCAGCCTTCAGGTGCCTGCATCACCCATGAGTGGTCGCTGCTGTGTGTAAAGTGGAGTGTTGATTTAAAAACTGAGTTTCTTCTTATATGTTACCTCTCCTAACTTGGGACACGTGGATGAGCCACACCAGGAGCACCCAGTTGCTCCTTCATTGTAATGATAGTGTAAGAAAGAGCAATGGCAGTCCACCTGGGACAGTGGACCGTGATCGAAAGCAGACCCACGTCGGCATTTGTTGTGGCTAAAGAGAGATGTTCAGATACATGCAAGTTTGCTGCCCTGATCCCATGATAACAAGTTCTAGGGTTGCTGTGCTGATTTCTAAGTCTTCTGTCTTGCCTTAGAATCATAGAATGGTTCGGGTTGGAAGGGACCTTAAAGATCATCTAGTTCCAACCCCCCTGCCATGGGCAAGGACACCTCCCACTAGACCAGGCTGCGCAAAGACCCATCCAGCCTGGCCTTGAACCTCCAGTCTTCTACCTCCAGCGGCGACTGGCTCAGCTGCGATGCAGACTGACAAGGATAGCATAGAGCAGAGGGAGAAGGGATGAAGGGTGTGCAAGTCACCAAGAATTCAGGGGAAAAGCTTTTGAGTTGTTGTATGGCGTATTTTGTGCTTGAGGTAACTGTGAAGGATGAATCCTATTTCATGGGAAAGTACTTTATTTCCAAGTAATTCTGAAAATCTCCCCTGTGCATTCAGTCACCGTGTTTCTCTAATGGCACAGCCCAGGGGAAGGCTAACATGCTGACATTTGCTGGAAGAAAAGTGGCATGTCTCTTATGAGACCAGCACGTCTTGCATTATGGAGATACTAAAATTGCTATAAATATTATGAAAACCGGCTTAGGCTTTGTGCTGATACGTGTGTTGTATGGCATTCATAAATCCATAAATATGTGCATTTCTAGATCACGTTTTCTTAAATCTTCATGCACATTTGATCAAAAAGATTTAATTTTTGTGTCAGGCTTTCACAATGTTTTTATACAAAAGAGAAAATCTGAAAGGTGGTGCTGCAAAATGCAATTATGTTGTCTACAGAGACACTGAATTCATTCTTTCCAGACTGCCAAAAATGAAGAGCTTTCTTCAGTTTATGGAGATTTCTGTGAGCTTCAGCGCTTAAGCCATTTCCCATCAGAGACTCCTGAAACAATGTTCTTCACTGTCTAATTTCTTTTTCTTTGGATGATGAGGAGGTGGAAATTGGGTCCCAAGGGAGGCAGTCCTCTGGGTGCCCATTGGTGCCAGTGATTGCCTTCTTAATCTAAAGAGTTTGTGGCTCCTCCAGAGAAGAGGTTGGGATGGATACGTGTCCTCAGCAGTACTTTCTGCTTTTCCAGCTTCCATCTGGTTGTACCATTACGTTTGGGGTACCACTCTGTCCCTCACACATCTAAAGCATCGACAGGTCTTAACCTGCAAGCATTAGCTGAGGAGCACAGCTTTCTGGTCTAGAAAATTCTTGTTACTTCTGCGCCGAGGAAGTATTTTACAAACCTTTTGACAGCTTCTCAGTTCAGGCAAGTGCCAGCGCCAAGCATTTTTGTTTCTTGTGCGGTTTCGAGCATCTCAGAGACATTTTTTTTTTTTTCTAACTGCTTTTTACATTTTTGCTAATATTGGCTAACTTACAGGGATCTGCTAGGAATGTTCTCTGTTTACAGCGAGCGAGAAGGATATTGTCCACACAACAAACTCCAGACCCTCACTTGTAGCAATAATAGCAATACAAGCAACACCCGTCCCTCTTTTGAGAGGTTCTTGTTAACAGCCAGCTGGGGGCTACTGCTCTTCAGTTCTGCTTCAGCAGGTCATCTTCCCTTTCTATCAACATAAGTGGATAAAACACAGGCTTGGGGAAGTCCTGGGGAGCTCCTTTGGTCTCCTGTGTAGGAGCACGGTGCTCAAGGAAGGGGCTGCAGGGCCAAGGGATGTAACTGGAAACGTGGTTCCTTTCCAGTTGTAGCCAGCCCTTGGCTTCCTGAGCAGCTTCCCCTTGCAAAGGCAGGAAGGATATTGGAACGGGTGATGGGAGGACTACCAGGTAAGACAGCAAAATAAACAAAATGCTTTTTTTTCCCCCCAAAAAAAGGTATTTGGAGACAGATATAGTACGAAATTGCAGAAAGAAAAAGAAAACAAAAATAGGAGAGGAAGGGGAAGAGTGCTAGTAACATGGATGACTCCAAGAAACAGCCAACAGGGTCAGTGAAGCCTCCTTGCTTTACAAACTTTTGTCTGATGGTGGAACTTGTGTGAATTCTGAGATGTCTAATGAAGTCCAGTGTTGGGAAGTATACTCTGCAGCCTTTTCCCTGGTAGCAGTGAGAATAGGGTCTGTCTCTCCACCTGTGTAACTATTCCTACAAAATTCATAGGAATATAAGTTGTGAGACGTCTATCTCACCTGAAAATTAGGGAGAACTAACTGATGCTTAACTTCCCTTTAAAAAAACAACTACAAAGCACAAAGGAAGTGGTCGTTGAAAGCAAACCAAGGTGTGAGACAAGGGACAATAGAGAAAGGTGAAACACAATATAGCGCTGAGTTCTATGATGTCTAAACAACAAGAACATAGTTGCCAGCTGCTTTGTTTTCCTCTGCAGTTATTGATTGACTGGATTAACAAAACTCTGAAAGAGGAACACATAGTAGTTAAAAGTCTGGAAGAAGATCTCTACGATGGGCTGGTACTTCATCATCTTTTGGGTAAGCTGCTGCTTTGAGTTTTGTTCGCAAGCACATCATAAAGGAACTTCCAGATCACAAAATAAACCTCAGGAATTGCAATAGCCGTGGTCTGCTGGAGCCTTGCTTCTTGCTAATGGAGAAAGCGCTGCACTGTGAACCATCTGTGATAATTGCAATTCTGAACAAATGCCTGATCATCCGCTATTGTTTTTTCTATAATTATTTTTCTTCCAAGAAAGTCTTTTTACCTGCTAGTTAACATAATAAAAAGGTTAACTTTGAAGTGTGAAATTACAGTGCCTCTGAGGGGACGGAGGGCTTCACAAGCCCAGAAGCGCAAAGGTGATTTGTGATGCTACCAGAAATACTGGATGGAATCAGCACTATAACTTATATGTTTTCCTGCTTTCAAAATAAAAATAAAAATAAAAAGTTCTAGTTCTAAGCACTGGGCTGGAACTGGAACTGATGAAAATCTAAGAGGCTCTCTACACTATGAGGTGCTTGTATAATGCTGTCATCTCTTGGAACAGCCTGTTGGTCTGTTTCTATTTCTTCATCTCTCCTGGCCCTACTTAATTTTTCTTTTCCCTTTCCCTCTCTTTGGGGAAGTCTTTCAAATCATATCTCCTTTTCACCACGGCTGAGGGCAGCAGTGTGAACAGGATTGGCTTATTTTCATAGGTAATTGCCTGAGCAACGAGCTGGGATTTCTTCTCTGTATGTGAGCTGATACTGCCTTTTTCCACTATTTAGAGGAAAGATTCGCTTGTTTGATTCCTGTAGCCTTCCACTAGGAAAAGAAGGAACATGGAGTGCTAGGGTTGGGGGACGATGCTGCAAGGAATGACTTGAGTCCTCTCCCTTTTGCAGAGTTTCACTGATTTTACTGAGGCTTTCGGAGAGCGCAGGAGTTTAACAAGGCATACGGGTGTGGGATGTGGGTCTGTGGAAGCTATTAAGTGGTGTAGAACATTTAAGACAAGACTTTGTGTGCTTTGCTTTCATTTCATGTTTCTGATTTTATTTTTCTTTTTCCTATGGTGGTGTTAACATACATCCTTCTTCCTATGTTCTCTCTGTCAAAGAAAACCTAGGATCTCTCAAGCTGGATGTTGACAAGATCGCATTGACAGAAAAGAAACAGCGACAGAAACTCTCTGTGATTCTGGAAGCTGTGGCAAAGTGTTTGCAACCGGAAGAAAGTCAGCTGAAATGGAGTGTGGAATGTAGGTGCAGAAGTGAAATGGAAATTACCCATCACGGGGCTTCCTCTGCTACAAGGCTGCTGTGAGGCAAAGGGGTGTCAGATCAGTGATTAAGCAACCTGGTTTCAGTCACTAGTTGAATCAGAAGTGAGACGGGAATATCTGACCCTGACTGGGTCATGCAAGCTGCATCCTCTAAGTGTGCGGCTTGTGGACCACCTAACAGCCCTCCCTGCCCATGTGTATGACTCACAAAAAGGACTTCTAAGGTGTGGTATTGCTGAACTGTGATATGATATAAACCCCAATCTGATGTTCCACCTGTTTTATGGCCCTTCATGACTTTGGGATCCTCTGCGCAGGGAAGATTTATGATATTAGAGTGAGGTTTAATTGTTTTGCACACTAAACATTGTTTTCTTTCTTTACACGTAATAGCTATCTTGTCAAAGGACTTACTGAGTACACTGCATCTTCTGGTTGCAATAGCAAAGCGCTTTGAACCCAGCCTGGCCATGCCTCCAAATGTTCAAGTGGAAACAATCACCATTGAGGTAATTAGAGTTTCAATATTTGTTACAGTAGATCCTAGGGACCCTTCACAAGACTAATTTGCTTAGAATTAGGGAGAAGTGTGTGTGCAGCGGTGAAAGTTACTTGTATTTTCTGTGAACCGTGCCTTTTAATTTCTGAATTTGCTGGACTAGACTTTCATTTTGTTCTCAGTTCACACGCTGTATCTTTAAAAGGGTAGAAACACTGTGCTGTTTTTTCTCCTTGATGAAAAAAAATAAATGGTTCCAACTGAAAACAGCTGTTGATCTCTGTAAAGAAGAAAAAGAAGAAATTCTCCTGTTACTATCTCTAAGTGTTTTAAAATACATTGTGACACTGATTTATTTCTTTAGGGGGAGTTTTTACTCCCCTTCCATTGGGGGTCACATTTTGTCATTTTTCTTTACAAGCTGAGTTCTACATGCCTTCTTCCTCTATTTTGTTTCTTAAAGTCAACTGTGGAACTTTAGCAGAACATCAAATATCCCACAATTTGGGATATAACTGCAAAAATTAGCACCACTGTGTTACAGTTTTAACAGAGGGTTTGCAATTCAGTGGTGTTGGGAGCCCAGCACACAGTCTGTACAGTACGACCTAGTGCTCTTCTCTCCAATTTTGGAGGATCATAGCTAGAACTGAAACAAAGCATGCCCTTGAGCTACGCGTGTCTCTTTGGGAAGTTTAAAAGTGCCTTGGAGCAACAGATGCTTCTGGGGCTTGATTCTGCAAAGGTAGCCATTGTGGCCCCATCCCAGCTCTTCAGCAGAGGAGTGGTCTCTCTGGTATCTAATGGGAGTCCAAGTTGTGCATTGCTGCCCACGCTCCTGTCGTGTGGGTCTGATGAGTGACAACCCAGCCTCTGAGGAAAGCAGCCCTCCGTCTAGTGCCTTGTGGGGCTGCGAGTGCCTCAGCTGCACAGAAATTGGGAGGGATTATCTGTGAAACCGCAGCATCGGAAAGGGTTGTTCACCCTGAGAGAGATAGGGGTAGCAATGGAGATCACCATGTAGTGGGCCGATTTCCCGTAGGAGAAATCAGTGCCCCTGGTGGGAACAGTAATCATTAGGTCAAAAGTGAGGAAAGCTGATGAAGGCACAGCTCAGAAGAGGGGTCAGGGGCAGGAAGGGGGAAATGTTGAGGAAACCCAAAGGAGACCAGAAAAGGCCTGACCTTTCTGCAGTACGTGCCTGCAGGAAGGACCAGCCTTTTCCCCAGCGGGGCTGGGTGTGCTCCTCTTCAGAGCTGACCCAAAGGAGGTGACTCATTATGTAAACAGAGGGTGTTTTTCACTGCCTAAAAGGGGAGAGCAGCAAACACCAAAGACTTTTCTGTGATAAGAGATGTTTGCCACATGCCTGAATAAAGCAGCAGGCATTCCCACCCTCTCCTATCTCTTCAGACTGTCAGTTGAGTTGTTTTTTGATGTTTTGTGGAGTACTAAGATTTATATAGTGGAAAAAAGAAACAAGGACATAAGCAGAGATCCCAGGTTGCTTCAGAAATAGTAAGAATTGCCAACCTACCAAAGCTTAATCGTAAGATTCATCAATGGGTGGTAGGCCATGGCGTGAGGTCGTCATAAGGGGGAGTTGACCACCTCCGGTGCTGTAAAGCTGAAGAGTCCGTAATGCAATGAGGTGCCCAGGAAATCGCTGCCTGCCCAAAGCAGCTTGATGCATTCACCAGGTCTCCAGGCGAACATGCCAGCCTCTGGACTTCACCAGCTGAGGTACCAAGTGCTTCTCCTTCAGCTTCCTCTGGTGGGGAAGTAGATAATTTCTGGTTGAAGAGCAAGAGAGCAGAAGGGAGCAGCCACCTCTCAAAATGCCTGTACTAATTGTGCTGGACTTCTTGAATAAATACACTCTGGTAATCATTTAAGACGGCAAACAGTTCATGAATGCCTCTTTAATGCTTTCAGATTAATTTTTTTTGTGTGTAACAAGCCCAAAAATATTTATTGTCTTTTTAACAGAACACCTCCAGAGGATTAAAGACAGCAACTGCAGTGGAAAATATCACAGAAAACAAGTAAGAAGGGATATATCTGTCTTTTACACTGTCAATCAGAAAGGAAATATTGTGGGTGTTTTCCCCTTAAAAAAAAAAGCTGGGCTCATGATGATGACAAAAAGTGTAAACCCAGCCATGCATATGCATGTGAGCTGTTTCTCTGTTTTATTTTTTGGGTGGTTTTTGTGTTTTTTTTTTCTTTTCTCCCCCTTCTCCAGATTGGGTATTATGGTATAATATCCTCCCGCTTTATTCTTTATATAAAATTCTCTAAAATAATGTGTATGACTATTTCTGAGGCTTAGCGTTTGTCATTGCCATGGAATATAATAAAAAATATAATAGTAAAATCCAGTACTGTAAATTTACCTCAGACTGTAAGTTTACTGTAAATTTAGTCTCAGACTAAACTGGAAATTTTGTAAGGCCATAGTGGTTTCAACCCACTATTAATTTGTTGCTCTTGTGTTATTAAATAAAGAGAAAGGAGGCAGTTCTTCAGTTTCAGCTTGCTGAATTTGTGAGATGCTGTCATTATTAAAGGAGTTAAGTATCAGGATGCCATTTTTAAACTGAGAAAATATGGACATCATCTCAAGCACTAGAAACAGATTTTCCTACTATCGTCTTTTATACGCTAGAACATCTTCAAATCCTGATATCATGAGCAGCTTCTTAGAAAAGGATATTACGGATTGTGGTTATAAAACCCATGTTCATTATTCTGTGGGCCAGTTAAAATCTCATATACTTCCAAGAGCCTATGCAGATATACACTGTACTTAAAAACGTCTGTTGGAAAGTTACTCTGACATAAAGTTAATGGCACTTTGTACTGTATCTCCTGCTTTACGAGACAGCTGATGGCGCAGATAAGCTTTTCTTATGAATAAGATCAGTTCTGTTGAATGCTTTTTCTAATTCTTTTTTCTTATCGCACTTTCAGAGTGAATTCAGAAGCGCAGTCAAGTAAGTACTGGCCTTGCCAAGTTCAGTGTTTCTCTATTATGTGCTGTTATACACCATTTTCTGATCCATTTTTACCTCCTGATGCCAGTACGCTCCCGCTAGAGTTAATGGAGATTAATGAGTTTCCCCTCGTGTTTTTCTCCAAATGCCTTCTGTTAATGTGTGTTCATATCAACACAATATAGTTTGGAAATTGGGTGGTGACTTTGCCCGTGGACTACAGGCAACAAATGGGAGGTGAGACAAGAAATAATACAATGGGTTGATATTTGGGTTCTCTCCCCCAGCAGAGAAGACCTGGCTGAGGGATGGACAAAGTCTGTCTTGGATTTACGCATTGACATCATTCGCTGTTGGAACGATTTACGAGCATAATGGCTTGAGAATCGGGCTTCTTGTTGCTGCCAGTTTCAATGTAGTTTCCTTTCCACAGTTTGCAAATGAGATTTTGAAATCCACTCGGTTATGGACAGCAGCTCAGTAAAACCAATGTCCCCCGAGAATTTACCCTTAGGGCTTTTGAGGGCTGTGAAACACTTGAGGTTGAAAAATGTCCACATGCTCAGAGCCTGCAAAGGGTCCGGGCACTGCTCAGGCTTCAGTGGGAGATGCTTTTCCTTGCCGCAAAGGAGGACGTTGCATCCCCAGTGAATCAACACAACCATTTTAATTCTCTGCTGTCCCCTTTATGTTCGTGTTTTCATCCTTTGCAGAGGTGCAAACTGTATCATTTAATACATATTTAGCACTTATTGCTCTGAGCGGCCTCTAGCGTGGGCTGAAATTGTGGGAAAAAAAAAACCCATACAACTTGTAATTAGGTATTTCTTACAGTGGGCTGATTCTGCTGGAAAGAGAAATCTGCGATACTCTCTTCAAAATGCGCTCGCTCGCTCTCTCTGATGCAGCTTGCTTAGCAAAGAGAGGAGTCCCAAAGCGTGGCTCCAGAAGAGGGCTCTCTCGTTTGCGAGACTGCTGCAGGTTTCAAACTGTTGCTGGGTGATTCGTTTGATGGATTCACCCCTTCCCTGACATTGCTCCTGCAGCGACCCCCTCAACAGGGAGAACGGAAAAGGCCGAGGAAACCCTTTCTCAGTGGAGGCTTCTCTGTCGCTGGCTTTTGGGAGGAACCTTCCTCGAGCAAAGCTGCCTTTGCTTTCCTGCACCGTGGAAACTGGTGCTCCATTTAGTTATGCTGCCGGGGTGCCCTTGATTTTCAGTTGCGTTCCAAATGATTGTTCGGGCTTGAACCAGAGCAGTCTTTGGGCTGGGTTACCATGAAGAGATGTAGCCTGCTCCTGCTGAACCTGGGCAGAAAATGGAGGTGGGGGTGGGCGTTCACAGGGACTTTGATGAATCTCATTTCCATGGAAATCTTTAAACTCATCTTAATTCTCGGGCACAGTGCTGCTGGCACTGGCTCGGTACCTGCCTTTAAAACTGGATGGCAGCAGTGGTCATTTTTGAGGTGCGTGAATTTTCAGAGAAAGAGCAGTGTCTCCAAACCCAGTATCTAGTTTGTGGTTTTTTGAAGGAAGCGGAGGCTGTTTTTCTGCAAATTCGATGTAACTGACGTTTCTCTTGGGGGAGAGCACTAAAATGTACGGCTCTTCTTCTCTGCTTATAGTATTTTATCCCAGAGGTTCAGGGTTAAACCAACGTAACTGAAACGAGATAAACTGTAGAGATGGGAAACTTAGCCGTTGCTCAGGCTGGTGGCAGCACAAATCTTGAGAACGTCTGCAGGCAAAAATTACAGAGCTGAATGAAGTAAATTGTTTTCTCCGATGTAGTCAGAGGGCTGAAGGGAAGCCTGTCACCCTGTCCTCTGATAAATACAAAAGCAGGATTTTTTTCCCCATCTCCCTACGGCTCTCTTTCTCCTTGGCTTATGACGTGTGAACACCTTTCTCCTCCTGGAGCCACTTTAAACCTCTGATCTGACAGTTATTGCAAATAATACCAATTAATGTTGTTTTGATGCAGAAGATGATGCCTTTGATGAATTATTTAGCCGTGCTCCAGATAAACTGGATGCTGTGAAAAAGGTAATTTACCTTTTTAATAGATGTCAAAATTTATAAGGTAAAACATAATTAATGACTTCACTAGGAAAAGTTATCTTGTCTTCCACCCTCTCCTCCCCTTCTGTTTTCTTTAGGTATTTTTGCAATTTGTCAACCAGCATGTCGGAAAATTGGGATTAAGCGTGAAAGACCTCGAATCTCAGGTAGCCTGCTCTAAGCTGCGTGTTAACCATGTTTTGTCAGCCATTTGAGTGTTTCCTCTCTCCATTAGGATTCCTCCTTTTTGTTGTAGTAATTTGAAACTTGGCAACATAACAGTTTTTTCCAGCTTCAGCTTAAGATATCAGGCTTCAGTTTCTGAAGTTTCTGAAACTAATAAGTAATGAAAAAATATAGCTTTGTGTTGAATGCTGTCCTTGTAATGCTACAGGGAGTAAATTTCCGAGTCTGCCCAACTCCTATGGATGCTCTTTCTGTAGGGATGGAAATTAAGGTTTTTTGACAATTAAACTGACAGCCAAGTTGATTGCTGATGCTTAGTGATTTTTTTTTTTAACCCTGGATTTGCTTCACAGTAGGAAGGCCTGATTTTCATTACATTTCAAAGTCCCATCCTCTGAACGTCGAGCTTCTTTAGAGTCTGTGAAATTGCAAGCGAGGTGCTCGTTAGGCACCTTGGGATCTCCTCCCTGGGCGACGGTGATGAGGGGCACAACTGCACCTCCCTGTCCTCTGCTCCTGCTGCCTCTGGGGAGGGCGGACGGCGGTTCGCTCCGAGCATCCTTCCCGCGCCTCTCCAGGGAGCGAGCAAGTGAGCGAGCGATGGGAAACAAGCATCCCTCGTGGCTTTTTCTTTCCCTGCTTCTGCAAACACACCCACAATAGCTGCGGGAGAAATCAACCCACAAGTCTTGCTTTGCTCTGGGCATTCAAAACCTCAGTGCAGTGGCGGTCCCTGTGATTTATGCCGTGCGAATGAAAAGCGGCGCTGCGTTCTGGTGCTCTTCTGGGTTTTCCTGGTGGGCAACTGCGAGAAAGGAAGTTTTGCAAGTGTTTTGTCGTAAATCTCAGGCACTAGGCACAATTTTCTTTTATTCATACTTATGCCATTGTCACTTGTGGTCGTCTGAAGTCTCTTCGCGTCTGGAATAGTTTGTTTTAATAGCTGTCCTTTTACAAGGTCGTATTTTTACTCATACGAACTTGGGAGCCTTCTGTAACTAAATGCGAAGTTCACTGTAGAAGAGGTTGAGGGAGCTGAGTCATTAGGCCGTCTGCTTGCCAGAGTACCATTTAAATTCCTTTATCGCTAGAATGGCATTTATCGGAGTACTTTTACTAAAAGCCAACATAATAAATACTATTCAGATCATTCTTCATCCAGTTTGCAGATGGAGTTATCTTACTTCTGTTAATTGGACAACTGGAGGGTTACTTTCTGAATTTAAGGGATTTCTTCCTGACTCCAGCCAGCACCACGGAGATGGTAGGTTGTTATTTAATTACTTAGAGCTTGAGGCTTCAAACATCTTGTGTATTTAATGCTTCCGTATGTCAATGAGGAGCGCTGCTTCTTGCTTTGCTGCTGCTGCCGCCTGTGAAGTCACGTGCAGGCAGTGTCTGCAGGTTGGTGGTTGGGGACAGTACAAGTGCAGGCACTTGGTTCTGCACAAATACCTTGGAACAGGTTGGTGTCTTCTTCAAAATTAATTGTTATGTCATGGGAGGCAAAGTATTGTTAGTTGCATTTGGTCGTACTTCTGAAGCGTTCGAGTGAAATACAGAGGCTCTGCGTGGCGGGGAATTGATATGCTATCTATCTCCTCCAAGTCTGTCCTGCAAACAGCGTTTTTAAGTGGATGACACCTCATGCAGAGCAGAACTGGATCCCTATAGGTTTCCTTACGTCGTCCTAAAAATATACCTTAATCAAGACATGACCAGAACATTTTGGAGGCCCCTTCTGTGCTTAGGAAGCTCTTGAGAATTTATATCTTTTCCTTTCCCGAGGCAGGAGCTGTAACCTATCCAGCCAGACTGCCTTGACTCCTCTTTCAACCTCTAGCAGGCAGATTGCGTCAGTGTTTTAAAAGATGAAGGTGGCATCAGCCAGAAAGTACTGCGTGCTGGGCTGCCGCTGTAAATCCAGATCCACAGATCTAGGATGTTGAAATAATTCGGGATATTTGAGATATTATCAAATTGTCTGCGGTGTGGGTAAAGATTTTTCATTTGGGTCATTGTATAGTTCTGAAAATCATGAAACCGTAGCTGTTTTTCCTGGGTTGTATTTAGTTAGATCTCCAAAGGTGAAATGTGTCCGATCCTTTTTGCTCAAGAGCTGCCTGAGAAGGGGATCTCTCCTCTGGTGTGGTTTGCGTTCCAGCTTCTCTGCACAGACAAGGCTTTCGTCCGATTCCTGACCTCACCACAGTTAATCTCCCTGGGCAGTATTTATTTGTAATGAAAATCTCAGAGGTCCTGTATTAATTAATAAATACTCCAGTGGAGCTTTTCATCAAAACATTTAAAAGCACAATTGTCGGAGACCTAGGTTCAGATTTTGTCAAAGACTCATCGCTATCAGTTGACGGCTGTTAAAAGTATTAGGAAAATTCAGATTTTTTTTTTCTAAGATGATTCTGAACCTGAAAATATATTTTGAAGGGTTGAATCAAATAAAATCAAAGCATTTTCCTTGCAGTTGTTTTTCTTCCCTTTCTCCTCCACTCAGTTTTCAAAATTGTGTGCTCCGGTCCATTGAGTTGGAAATAATTTTTTTTAATATTTCCAGTAACTTTATTCTGAGGAAGTAAATAAAAATAATATATATTTTTATTTAAAATTTCATAGATGAGCTTTTTATTTTTTGGATCAGCCCTATTCAAGGCTCACAGATCACTTTGAAAAAATGAGATACCCCTACATTTTAGGTACAAATCAGAGCTCAGACTTTCTAGTCCTTACCCTACACATGCTGGTCACTAGCCTCAGAGAAGAATATTATGGGGTTGGGTACTGGTTCAGTACAATTCTCTACATCTTAGTAATTTTGTTTTACCAAAGTTACTTCCAAGTACCAGACTTATTGTTGAGCCATTTGCCAAAGTGGTATTTACCATTTGTTTCTCCTCTGATGTTCATTACCAGATGAAAAGTGGGATGACAATATAACTAAAAATACTGAGCGACCACAGTTCAACAGTTATTTGAACATAAAATACGTCTTTCAATTCCCCCGTGCCTTCTAACTCCCTGTCATTTTAGATGTTAATTGGTACAGTACAGTATGAAAATATAACCTTTGCTGAGACTTAAAACACGTCATTTGTGTTATAAAAATGGTGACAACTGCACACCCCGTTATGATCGCTGTGGTGCCTCGCATTTCATTCAAGTGGAAAGCTTGAGGTTCAAAGCTGATACAAACACCTCCTGAATAGCAAGGAGGGGAAATTGGGGTGGAAGCAGTGGTAGTGAGGAGGAAATAGAAACAAGAAATGGGCAGGGCAGGAGCCCGTGTTAGAGGGACAGGAGGGATGAGGAAAGCAGGAGCACAAATTCAGGAGGTGACCCACCTATAGCTGCAAGAAGACGACACTGTGCGTGGGTAGGCTTGTTGCTGGTTTTCTGGGTCTTTATTACCAAAAAATGAGGTTTACAAGTAACTGTAAAGAAAACCTAGCTCTGGGCACTCATGAATATGGAAAGGTGTGTGTTCTGAGACAAAGAATATAATCACAAAATAGGCTGAAATTAGGGGTGAGCTTTGTGCGGCCAGGAGATGAAGAAGAAGATAAAGGAGGGCCCTTGTGCTTATCACGACTGTGGGATCTCAGCACTTTTGCCAAAACAAGCCCAGAGGTGAAATACCCCAGATGTCCTGACCTCTGTCCAGTTGTAAATCCTAGCGAATTGTCCAGCGTCTTTTGAATCTGGAAGCGCAGCCAGATGAAATGACTTATTTTTTCTAGGTTGCCTTTCTTTGGTATTTATCAATATTTCTGGCTGAAGATTTATTTTAAAATCTGCATGTTATCGTTCCTTGCAAATCTCATACGTGTTACAGAGAGGGAAATGTGCCCCTTTTACCTATGCTGGTTCGTTAAGAAAACGTTTGATTTATTCATTCTGATCAGAAAATTGCATAGATTTGTATAAGCTTAAGCTCTGCTGGCTGCTGACTGTGAGAGGAAGAAAAAGAAGCCCGAAGTGTCAGCGTCAGTTACTTGTAAATCAGAGAACCAGGTAAAACATAAACCTATTGCTTCACTTCAGAGCATGCAGGTTTTGCTTGGCTTATGCGCGGGGCACCCCTGTGCTTATTGTCAGCGCGGGAGCACCCGTGATGTGCCTCCTGAAGGACAAATTGCTCAGTAGCCTAAGGAATGTACGAAGAGACAATTTAAAGTTTGTTCAGGTCTTGTTGCTTCATTAGAGGAAGGGAGCGTGCTAAGTACAAGCCAGGTAAACAACTGCCCTGAAGCTGTAAGAAGCTAATAACGGGATGGTATATTACTTTAAAAAAATCATTCGTGGCCGCTGCCTATGTGTGTGATACTGCTTTTATGTGGGGAAGGGAAAGAAAAACAACTGAGGAAAAATAATAAAAAAACCCCCCAACCAAAACATCCAGCCTGCGTTCATAGATGTATGCTTAACTTCTCATGACTAATGTTAAGGATATTATCGCTACTGTTATTGTGTGTAGACATTTTTATATGTTAAAGCATAAACTTCTAGCTCAAAAATATAGCTGATTGATTGGAAGATTTCCAGTCTTCGTAATCCTGAGTGAAATACAGAGAACTTTTTCCTTATGTATTTTTTGTTTGTTCCAAATGTGCTAAGTGTATGGGCATTGTTAAAAAGATAGAAATAAATTCCATGCATCTATTAGATCCAGTCATGAATCTAGCCTGTTTTCCCTGTGGAAACATCCATTAACACAAGACTTTCACATGTAAGGTCTATTTTTAAATAACTGTATTCTTCTGCCCACCTCATGGAATAAGTTTTGTTGGAGATGGATTTTATATCTGATTTTATATGATAATCGGTAGAAATTCTGAAGAGCACTCCATCAAAACCTAGGAGATGAATACGAGTACATATTTATGAATGAGAATCTTCAGCTAATAGAGGAATGCTTTTTAAAACCTCCTGGCCACTGCACTGTTGGGTAGAAAATATTTTCTCTTATATTGATCTCTCTCTCTCTCTCTCTCATGAGCAGCTTCACAACGTTAACCTTGCATTGGACTTGCTGACAGATGGAGGTCTTCTGAATTTTTCTGTGAACTCTGAAGGTGAGTCATGACATGCAAACTTGTCTGGAATAGAATTGCTAATATCCTGGCTTAGCAAAAGTTAGGGTAATTGAAGAAAGTAGGTTCTGCAGTGTGACACTGACACATTTCATTATATGGCTGCCCCATAGCTCCTCAGTCTGAATAACAATAAAGCAGAGAATTGCTTTGAACCAGTTTATTTCTATACTAAAAATGCTGGATTGTTAGAAGTTTAGTAACTTTACACTAAACTTAAACTGTCTAATAGGTCAGTATTTGTTAAAGATTTAAACCAGTGGCAGCTCCTAGGGAAATTACAGCAGCTGAACTAGAGGGAAAGCTATTTTCCTATCTCATAAAAAGTTTTAGTGCGTTACAAACAAGCCTGTTTCGTGTGAGGAGATACCTTGCAGAATATGTCCTGAAAATCAGAAACACTGACCACTCTATTCAAACCCAGCTCTTCTGGATTCTGTCTCCTGAAAACGCAATTCACAGGTTTTAAGTTGTTGTTCTGCCTAGTTCAGACCTGGGAGCTGAATCTTCATCTCCTACTTCCAAGTGAGTGCTTTCACTGCTGAATCGATGTACATGCACGTTCCTCTCTCGTGCCCTACAGCAAAAAAGAAAATCCACTTTCCTTTGGATGAGTCCAATTTTCCAATTAAAAAAAATGCTCCACAGAAAAAATTTTGACCATCTTCTGGTGGGATAAGGAATGTGGCTACATTAATGGATGGTGCTGGGGCTGCTTAGCCTGACCTCTTGCAGGGCATGTAGCCTCACCCCGTCGTTCTTCCATCAAGCTCAAAAGCTTGTTGTTGAATAAGGAAATCAAGTCTTTATTAAAAATAGAAAGCATTATCTCTTCTCCTATTAGTTATTCGTAAGCAAGAGGACGCATGTGTTCATGGAGGAGGAAAGATAGAATTTAGGACTTTCTTTGGTGTTTTTTTTTTTTTTTTTTTTCTTTTTCCACTAATGCTTTGGTGATGTTGGCAGTTTGCGTGATGGGCTTTTTGCCATATTGCACAGAGCTAGGAGTTTGGAAAGCTATTTATGTTACCTTTGAAAAAGAGTAATCTGCGTGAGCTCAAGTCTCCATGCTGAGATTCACCTTTTGTATGAAAGGAGTTAACCCCATGCTTTCTTTCCTTGCCTCTGGCTATTCTGCACTGCCTCAAATACAGAGTTGATCAGTATAAGAAATACTGGTGCCAACATCTGCAAATCCTTTAGCTTCACTGAGAAAATCCTCAGCTAGTGATTGAATTTAATATGATTTAAGGGTACTTATTACAGCTAGACTATTTAGGCTGTTCAAGGATCTCATTTACTAGTGTTTCATTGTTAGTCTTTCTCCTGGTGACTTTACGGCACTGCAAGAAGACAAGTAAGCCCCCTAAATCAGTACTGTCTTCGGTTGCAGTTATTAAATACACGAGCAGTTTGTTTAGCCAAGAACACAGATGCTGAAAACTAAAAGAGAAAAAAAAAAAAAAGAAAACAGCCAACAGCAGCAAAATATGAGTGACGTATTACAACCAAAAAAATAAAGTGTCAGGTAATTCCCCAAATGATTCCTACTGAAGAATAATCATAAAAACCTAAAGCTGCAAAATTCTATTAAATTATCTCTTCTGTTCTCTGCTAGTGAAGAATTATTTCTTACTATGCATTATTTATCCTGTTTTCCAGCAAGATACTGCAGTGAAGGTCCCTTTTCCATAAGTTCATTTAATAAATAAATAATTTTCTAGCTCTGTAGTTGCTGTTTCACTTCTTGCTACAATTAGATTGTCTAAGTTCACGTTATAATTGGGGAAAGGTGGAAGATTGTCTCTGGCAGTTGCAGTCTATTTCTATTCCAGGGATTGCTAATACTTCCCATCTGTTTTTGTTGTTTCTGGTTTGTGTATCCACAGATATCGTGAATGGAGATATGAAGGCTACAATGCGGATTCTGTATTGTTTGTATTCCAAATACAAGACCAAAGAAACATGAAGAGCAAGGCCAAGAGCTTAGGCTTTTTTTTTTTTTTTTTTTGCTTTTTTTTTGCTTTTTTTTCTTTCCTCTGCCATATCATGGTCTGATTTTTGGATTCCCAGCTCTGTTTTGCCACTGTTTATGTACATGCGCTTGTGTTTGACACCTGGTGTATTAACACTGTGTATCCAAGTATGTATTCATGCAAGGTTTCACATATACAGCCTGAGTAACTCTAAGCGCGTGTGTGTGTGTCCAGGGTCAATGTACTGGCTAATTCTGTGTCTGTAGCTCTTGCTCCAGCCTTGTCTCTTGTTTTTTCTGAGCCCCCCGTAGCGCTGCGAAGAAGTGCAATATGTGTTTTTTCTAGACTCTGCCTTCTTTGCTTCTGGAGGTGAATTTGGAAGCTGGTTTTGCAGCCTCCCCACTTTCCTGCTTCTGAGTCACTCTGGAACCTAGAGAGACCCACCGCGGCATCCCTGGGAAGACTGCAGACAAGCTTGAAGCTGAAGTTCAAAGCTTTCTTTAGACAGGTGGCCAGCTGTTGTCAGGAAAGAGGATATGGATTAGACACCAAATGAATAGGTGGCAGAACTGAAATCTGAATTTATCCAGTGTTTTGTAGAAGTTTCACCATTTGCCTGCTTGAAAAGGGACTCGGAACAACACGGTGCCCTGAGGCTGTGCAGTAACAGAGGGGCCTCCTGCACAGCTGTAGGAAGGTGCCCTGATTTCCTTGCTAACTTAATGCCAAACTGTGGCCGGCTCCCGCCTGTGGCAGCCCTAACATAATCTCTGACTAGCCGGAATGCCGATTCCTGTGTCAAGCACGTTGTAGGAGTGACTAACACGACTGTGGTTTCTCTCCGGTAAGAGGCGGATAGATGCTGGCTTCCTCTGCAGCTGGTAGAAGTAGAGGCCATCATGGGCAGGAGTAGCGAAACTTTCGGCTTCTGCCACTTCTGACAGGATACCCGTGCTGCGGGGACTCTCAAACTCCTCTGAGACTCTCTTAGCTGAATTTTTCCAGCGACCGTCCCCAAGAGTCCCAGCAGCTCCCCCTGGATGCAGCGAGCCTAGCCGCAATTTATGTTAGCTGTCACCCTTGGTCTTACTCAAGGGTTTTAAATCAGAACTTCTTCAAAACCTCCACCTACTCCCTTGACCTTGAAATTATGTCATATTTGTGTTGCATAAAGCTTGAGATCTAATTAAAAAAAAGTTTTTGTATTATTTTGTCTTCCATCTAAACTGATTTAATTTCCTGTCGTCAGTGACTCTGACATTTGATCTCTGATCTGATGCTTCATCTGTGTGTTAAGGGGAAACCAAAGCTCGCCTGGTATGAGTGCTGACATTTACAGATGAGAATTTGTTGTGTCTAGTTCTGGATCACGCAGCCTGAGAAAGATCTTTAGATAGCAATGCTGATAAGTCTTCCAGCCCTGCCTTTGAAAATGGTAATACTGCACAGCTGCTGGAGGAGAGAATTCTGCAAACTGCCCCGAGCCTAATCCTTTTTGCACCAATAATTACCTTGTTTTTATGTTTTTACAGAGAAAAGTCCGATGTGTGGTGCCAATGAGCCACAAGAAGATCAGCTTGCTTCCCTAGCAAATGTTAGTGGTGCGTGCTGTTTTGAACGATTTAAGTAAAGAACGCTTGTTTTTTCTTGTGCAAGTCTCCATAGGTATCTTGCTTTATTCCTTAATGGGCTTCAAGCAATCGACTGGGAGACCTGAGAAGTTGGTTCTTGCTTCAGAGATCCCTGCTGCCCTGCCTGTAACATGGCAAGCGGATTGTAGAATAAATGGCTGTTGAGCAGATAAAACTGGGATATGGCTTACGGAGAGCTGGGGCGAGGGGGCAGGAGGGCGTTTGGTGGTGACACAGAAGCAGCGTGGCCTTTTCCACCTAGGAAGCCAACCCAAAACTCTTCCCCCCTGCCGGTGACCAGAAGTCATTTCCAGTGCGTGACTTTAGGCATAACCTAGAGGCTGTGAAAAAGCCGGTGGTGGGGGGGTTAGCCGGTGCTGCCCTGGTCAGATGGTTGTCGGTGCTCAAGGAAACAGTTGGATTTTGATCTGCGTGTTCTGAGTTTTGTGGTCCACTCCTTCGGCGTAAGTAAGTCCAGGGCTTGTACTTCTGCAGACTCCTGGCAGGGGAAGTCTAGTTCTTGATGTGTACTGGAAGAAAGGGTCATATTCCCTTCCCAACACCAGCTTGCCTAAACCTGGTAATGAACAAGTCATTCTTGAAAACATACAGGGGAAAAAATGACAGCTAATGCACTCGAATCGAAAATATAGTGAGACTAAGTTTTGTTTTAATGTTTTTTATGTTGTGAGCCAATTTATTACATGCTTGATGTCTCTGAATGCTTTGATAAAGAGCCTGTGTTTGATTCCTAAAACATGCTACAGAATTTTACCAATCCATCATACAGACACCCACTCCATAAACTGGTGTAGTATATACAAGTGCACTATTTACATTTGAGATGTAGTCACAGACTTGGCATAGTTTTCATAGAAAATATAATGTGACAGCTAAAAAGAATATTCCAACAGCGTGAAACGGGGGGAAAAGGAAATACATATTATTGTTCTCAGATGTTACTTTTGCCTTACATCAAGATAACCTCTTTCCCCTTTCTTTTATAAGTTAATGAAAAACGAAACCGCTTACTGTTTTAGCCAGCAAATTAACTATGATATTTTGAATAAGCTCTCTGTGCGAGTCTGTTCATTGCCACATAATTAGTTTTGTAATTTTCATGTTTAAATCCTAGATAAGTAAGCTGTTTGTGTTGGAAAAGCGTGGCGGACTATCAAGATGTTAGGTTTTGGGTTTTTTTTCTTGTGCTCCATAGCCAGGTACGCAAGTTTAAGTGTGATGACTGTTCAGTTTTCCAGCGGAGTCACTGCCTGACTGTGTCACACTCTGTCTTCGAGGAAGAACATGCAGTCTGTTTAACTTTTAAATAACCTGTAGCTGGTCCAAGAATTTCAGAGCCAGAGAAGAGCCCTACAGGAGCTTCTGTTATTATCCTTGTCTCAAAGATACGTGGCACGGTGGCATTGCAGCAAGGCAGCGGCCGGGATGTGGAACAGATCTGAAGTGTTTCTAACTCCTGCTTGCTGACATTTTTCTATTGGTCCTGTCTTTCCAAAATACACAGCCTCCTAACTAGAAAGGTGTCTTTCCAGAGGTGAAGTGGCAAGGGTCTGTGGAGAGAAGTGCAGGTGGAAGGGGCAGAGTTACCATGATGACTTCAAGGGAAGCAGCGGATGCACAGAAGTTTTCGTTAACGGGATCACGGGACCGAGCCAGGTCCTGGCTGTAAAGCCTCGGAAAGCAAACTGGAGATCTGTCCTTGCTGTGAAAACCCCTTCTCCTTCCTGGGAGGAAGATTACATTGCCGTTTTTTCATGCCACCATTTGGCTAGAGCCCTCTCACCGGGACCTGGCTGGTGTGGCTCTGTGGGAGCTGGGCAGTGAAACTCCAGAGGGAGAATGCTGGCAGCCCCCAAGCGTGCTTGATGTGTAGGAACAGCACCTGTACTCCTTTGAGGTGGAGCCTATTCTTAGTGTCTGTCTTTCTCTCTCTTTCTCTCTCTTTCTCTCTCTTTCTCTCTCTTTCTCTCTCTTTCTCTCTCTCTCTCTCTTTCTTTTTCCCTTCTCTTATTCTTTTCCTGTGGTTTTCTATTGTGTTGCTTCTCGCAGGGACACAACCCCGCCATCACTTCCAAAAGTCTCTTTGGCAATTAGGCTTTCAAACATGAAAGCAGCTAATTGAAATTCTGCCTCTCCATGAGCTGGAAGGGCATGTGTGTGTGTTTGTGTCTGGGGGGGTGGATCTTGCTGTTCTTTCTCTTACAGGCTTCTGAAATTTCCCCAAAGAATAGAAAAGCCTTTGTCACTTTTTACACAAGTGATTTTTTTTTCCTAGTCAATTAATATTATAATATAAAATAGATGAAATTGTTATTTTGGAGGAAACAAAATAGTGTGTGTGAGCCCTTCTACTTGCTGTGGAGATGGATGCATATCCTGCGCTACTCAAATGTTTCTAGAGTGGTTACAAGGTGAATAGGACACAAGGAGTAAGATGTGGAGAAATGAGTTTTGAGGCTAGAGATAATCTAATCAAGAGAACAGTACTGTGGACTGGAACAGCCCTGTCGTCCCATCTTCTCTATCAGCCACTTGTACTTTCTAAAACTTTAAAATGAAAAAAAACCAACACAACAAACCACCTTTATTTCTTTGGCGGTTTGATTTAAGCAAAGTGCACTGGGGTACCTTTGCTATTGACTTTTCCCCTTAGCACTTCCAGCTGTCTAAGCCTTTCCCCCCCATGTCATTCCATTACAGCTGGAGTCCCCTAAGCCATTCTGCTCCAGCCACTGGCTAGAATTAAATTTTCTAGGGACTTTATCCAATGATGACTTTCTCAGGCTGTACTTTATGAATTTCACATACCTCGGCAGGAAGCCAATAAAATAACATGGAACAACAGAGAAATGTTAGAGGAGAAGGGAGGAACATAGTCAAAACTGGGTGAATTTTATCTGTAGAACAGTGGCTGGCTGCTTGGATGAGAACTATCTAAATTTAGGTCCTAATATCTTGCTATCATGAAATGCTAGTTCAGGTGCTTCATGCTGTCCCCTTCACCTGTATTCCAGGTGCCCATCAGGCTTTATCTCCGATAAGAGCTGCAGTCTGCGCTGGGCTCATCTTCATGCTGTAGGGAACACGTGCTCCACAGCAGTTGGGTGGTTTAGTTTCTTTTGGGAAATGGAGCCCAACTGTGGAGTTGTGCCCATGATGGTACATGGAAAGTTCAAATATATAGACTGAAATGCCTGTGGTGTAGTGCAAATATGTTCGTTTTCCATCTTCTTTTCATCTTTCCCCCACTCAACTGTCCCTCCCTGCTTTTTTCACTGAAATGTCCAGGGGAGTGATGGGGGCCAGTTTGTCCCTGGGCTTGGGTGTCTTTCAGGACCACCTGTCGCATAATCCAGTTGCCAGCCCCAGGCCAGAGAACATAATAAATATTTTAAAGTCTGTAACCACAGCACTAGCTAGGCTTTTAGGGTTCAAAAGCCAGGAAAAACAGTATAGAGTAAAAAAGACACAAGTTTCAAAGTCGTTCTTAGCATGGATGGTTTTAGTAGAAATACTGTTGCAAGCATATTGTATGACTTTAAATGCATCTAAAGAATGAACTTCTGTTATGTGATAGAAAAGAGTTTAGATAGTTTGGACCACATTAAGTTATGATACTGTCCTAGTAATATAAGGAAGTCTCAGTGTAATCAGATATATGTGTTTTGTCAGGTTATTCTACAGATGCGCCAACTAAAATTATGCAAAAAAATGAATCAACCTCAATTTACAGCCTCCTCCTAGCATCCAACTTTTCTGTGTGTTCTTCCCCCTGTGCATTTCAGCACTTTGGCATTCTGACTCCTTGCCCCCCGCAATTTTCCTCCCTCTTGTGCCCCCACCTTGTGCTGCTGGCCCAGGTGGTCAAACAGCTGCCTTTCTGCAGGGCCTGCTCCTTCCCCTCTCCGCGCTTGGAGCTGCTGGGGTGTCACTGGGAAGGTGTCTTCTAGAGAACTCATATTTGCAATGCAAAAAAGCTGTGAAAAGAAATCTGGAAACACCAGCTGGCCGCCGTGCCTAAGAATTTAAAATGTTTCTCAGTGGTATGCAAGAAGAATTCCTTTGTCCTTCCTCCAATGTAAAAAATAAAATCAAAGATAGAAGATAGCTTTTTGACTGACCCAGTATGTGAGGGATGTAGAAGTACATCCAGATCACACTAACGAACTAATTTTCCATCACCATTTTATCTTTTGATGCAAGGCAGCTAGAATGCGTGCGTGTGTATGTCTGCGTAGTTTTCCTGGGTGTGTTCCCTTTTTGGCAAGAAAATGTTGAACAGGGAGGTTTTGACCATTTCTGGATGTTTGGGAACTCCAGCAGATCAGACTCCTCTGACGCAGTTGTTGTACTCCAGGACTTTTTGTGGTTGTGCGTGGGACTTCTGGATACCGGTCCCCCAGTTGGCACTGGTGGGAATGTACCCTCTGCTGTATTGTCATGTGTAACTTCTCCTGGATGTGTCAGGTTTGCAGAGTGCCAGGAGAATTAGGCATGCGTAGGACATACCTCGTAATTGTGACACCTCAGGTTTGCTCTGTGTGCGCTCTGCAGGTTTTGTGCGCATACTTCTCTATAAGAAATCTTGTCGTGGTGATGCCCTTCATCAATAGCAAACAGTGACAGAAGGCTGGACATCTAAGGCAAAGCTCAGAAGTTGTTTTTGGGACAGTTACAGCACAGACAAGAGGAATACAGGTCTTGCACCTAGACTCTTCCAAATCAGCGTATCTTAGGTAAGATAAATTTAAGCATGCAACTTCTATACGGAAATACCTGTAAAACTCATGTCCTAGTAATGTCATGGAGCTTAAAGAGCCACAGGTTTGACCTCAGTGCTTTCTTAGTCCTTAGAGTTACTGATGAGATCACCAGTGGGATAGGCTTTGAAAACACTTTTGGTTCTCCTGATGATGTAGGCTCTGTCTGGAAGGGCAATGAAGACTACGGGGAGAGGGATTTTCTAGGATCTTGGACATGAAGCCAAAAGGGCAAGAGCTGTTGAGAGAATTTCTTATAGGGGATCCCCACTGTAGAAATGTTGACTCTGGCTCACTGCTAAGTTTAGAAACCATGTAAAACATGTACCGTGCACTCTATACAGAGCAGATGGTACAGCAGGCTTTACTGGTTGCAGTGTGTCAAATAACAGATTGTCTAGAAAAGTTTGCTTGCTTTTGGCAGACAATTTAATTCAGCTCATAGTATGTTACTGAAGTTCACTGCGCATCTCTGCAGAAGTAGGCAGCTAACACATTTTATGTCATCTGCTATACCAAAAGTTTCTTAAATAATAAAAAAAGAGACGTTAGAAGTTGTGTCCCTACTTGTTCTCTTGAGCGGAGGTGGGAAAAAGAGTCTCGAGTGTGTGAGTAGGAAAAGCAATCTGAAATCCATTAAATTGATTCATGTTCCAAAGCCACAATCTCCTTCCAGTTGGTACAACATTATATTTTCATTCTCTTTTTATTCACTTTTTGAAATAATTCCTCCCTTTATTTTGGAGTTGGAGAAACACAGAAATCTCAGAATTTATTGCAAAAAAATACAGTTTCTACAAACTTTTAACATCTACACACAATAGTCTAATACATTTGGTACCAGCTATGATCAGACAGATTCAGTAAATTAAAGTATTGTATAATCTTAACAATAAGAACTGAGCATACACAAACGTGCCTGTTACAGTACTAATAGAGATACCTGTGTACAGCTTGATCATATTAAGCATGATCATATTGCAAAGGGATCCTAGGAAGGACCAGCTTCCTCAGGTCCCTCTCTCTGTGTCAGTGCATGTTTTTCTCTTCTCTGAAACAGTTTCTCAAAAACATTGTAGTGTAATCCAGACAAAAGTACTTAGTTGAACCTGTTGTCACCTGGACTGGTCTGGTGTGCTCAGCAAGCAGGTCAAGGCTTTACATCCAAGTGACTTTTTCTTGCAATGATCTTCTAGTTTTGTCAGATGGGCAACAATCTGAAACTACTGTCAAGTTACCTGCTTGCTATTGAGCTGAGCTAATGTATTTAGCATCCCAAAGACCATGTCACAGGATAGCATTTACAGATGATATCTGAGGAGCATAAAGTCCTGCAGACTGTGGTTGTATGTCATTCCAAGGGGTGGAAACGTCTTAAAATTGACTTTTTCTTTTAAAAGTATCATAATCTCTAGCTGTGAATCACTATGCGTGTTTCACATTTCATTCCCTTGTTGCACATCTTGCATGTGAAATCCATTTGCCAAGGTGTGTCTTCTGTGAACCCATCTGTGCCAAACTCAGAGGATGAGAGTCAGTAATATTACTGAGTTCTTCAGTGTGAGCCCTAAAAACTTGTATTTTTTCTTCTGCAGACCACTAACTAGCACTGTCACTACTTTGGCCAAAGTGGTGGCCAGCACTGTGTCAGATGCTGTGACTTGTCTGTTGGTGCAAGGTAAGACTTGTGTTGGCAAGCACAAGGGTGGGGGAAGGAAGAGGGGCGCTGGCATCCTCGCTATGCACAATTCCTACAGGCCTCCAAGTTTCTCAAGACACAGACGACAGCAGGTTCCCTCCCTCAAATCCAGTCCGATGACAGACGATGCTGTTGCCAGCTGGCATGGTTTTATTATGACTTTGTTATTAATCATGATTTGCCAGTTTTCCCTTGCACAGCCTGACTGCCATTTCTCTTTATCACCACTGGAACTTCCAGCGCCTCTGGTGGGGCAAGGGGACTACCATTTTCTGAACATCTTTGCCGTGGTCATTGCCATCTCTTAGGGTTTCCAGGGAAAGCAAGACCTGCCTGGAGTCTACAGCTCTGTTGGTGAGGGGAGGTGACCACCACCTCTGTGAGGAGCAGCAAAGACCCCATGACAGACATGAGTCGTGGCAGGGCAATGAGGGAAATGGACTTCAGGGCTGCAAGACATTGCAGGGCACAGGTAGCCTGGAGGAGGAGAGTGAGGGGGCACAGGTAGCCTGGAGGAGGAAGAAGCTGAGCTGGGGTTGAAGGGGGAAGCTGGAAGGTGCACAGGGAAGATTCATATTTTCTCAGCAGTGTCACAGTTCTTCATGTCTTACCTTTAAAGGAGATGGTGACTGCAAGAGGACACAGTAATACGGGCAAGAAACCTGCCCAAACCTCGACCCAGCCAGGAGCAAGCTGGGTCGTTGGGAACCTTCAAGTTTGGATCCCTTAGAGCAAAGAGCTCAGGGACCAGCAGGCCGAGCACAGTCTGCCTTAATGTCAGCTTATGCCAGCTACCAAGGTCCTAGTCTTGTACTGCTTCTGCTGGTGCAGAGCCTGAGAAAGACAGTCTCAGACCTGAGTCTTTGCCAGGGTCCTACTCTATATAAGCTTGCACTTACATAATGTCCTCATGACAACATCATTTGGGGAAATGACGGTGGGCAACCACCACTTGCAAATCCTTTTTTTTAACAGGTTAGTAATCAAGCATGTCAAAATCCATCAGCAAATAACCTTACTGAGCGTACTGGAAAATTATCTATTCTCTGACTTCTCACTGCCTTGCTCCTTATGAGTTTATTCCTACAGAAAGTGGGCATGAAGTGTGTGCGGGCACATAATGGTGGTACTACACAGGCATGTTTGCACAGGAGTAAGTGACCACCCAATACTGAGGGCAGAAGTGAAGAAGGTCTCTCAGAGGCAACTGTGTGTGCGGAGTGGTGGAGCGGATGCTGGAGTAGGCAGTGCTTTCCCTCCTCTCCCCTCTGCCCAGGGGAAGCACTGACACTGACACCAAAATTTGTACTTTCTGGGTCCCATGGATAGTTTTTTTTCAAGACGCCCACCGTTGACTTAACTGTGAATTCAGTGGGAGTTAAGCCAAATTTTAGAGCATTTCGGAAAATCCTTTTCGAAATATGTAGTCTGCCATTCACGGGGATGTTGTCTGGATGTCTTCCAGAGCAGTTCCCGGGCCCAGCAGGACCATCACTGAGTGCATGTGAGAGTGACAGACTCCACCTGTGGGACGCAAATGGAAGCAAGGGTGGAATGAGCGTGGGCACCTGGGTGCCGACCCGTTACGGGGAGAGCTACGGACATGCATGTTGGAGGTGATCCCACCTCCCGCTCACAACTTTCCCCTGGAACAAAATCTATTATAAACTTGGTGGCTCTAGAAAATCCATTTGTTGCTGGCCTGGAGCCTGTCCAATCAAGAAACCCTCATTTGCAATCCTAGTAAGCAGCATGAAATGTTCACTTCAATTTTGCTCATAAGCTATTTTTGATTAACTGCAGACGTTTGTGCTGACTTTTCAGCGGCAGCCTCTTTGCATACTTTGACATATTTGCATGTAGCACGGGGTATTTGGGCACGAACAGGGATATTTCCTTATTACTTTCTGGTATCTCAGATTTCCTCTCATCCGAGCACAGAAGCAAATCCAGTATTAGTGGTTTAAGGATTAATTGTCTATTGGGGAGCTGAAGCAAACAGTTTATGGAAATCAGGCTCGCATTATCTTTGGAGAAAAGACTGTGAACAACCAGCGCGTCCCAAGGAAGGGGGATGGGTTTTAACCGATTGATAATCAAACATGGCAAAATCCATCAGCAAATAGCCTGATTTAGTGTACTGGAAAATTAACTAATAGCTTGAGATATGCTCCTCTCCGAAATTATTCTTTCTGTGATTTGACAGCTCTAGTAAGCCAATTGCTGCGAGTTTAATTTCATATTTAGCTTTCTGTGAGGATGTGTTTTAACGGTTGCTTTGGCTTGCTGCCCTCTGATGAGGATTTTAATTTTTTTATTTTTATTTTTTTCAAAAAAGAAGGGGCTTTGCAAACTAGATGATTGATTTCACAGCAAGGAGAGATGGTGTTTCTGGACCAGATGGTCCTTGTGCCCTGCCAAGCAGTGGTGGTGGGGAGCTGCCATGGGCTGCAAGCGGATACGGCCGGCAGTGGACTCCGCAGGAAAGTGTGCCCTTGCAGCCCAGTGGCAGGGGAGAAGGTGACTCTGGGGAGATGCTGCTGCTATGGGGGTCCCTGTGGGCCCAGCTGTGGGCGAGGAGGAGGGAAGAGGAGGGGCACCGGGGCGAGAGCAGCTGGAGAGGCGTGAGCATGGTTAGCACATCCCCTGGGCACTGTCCTGCCCAAATCCTTACTTGGTTTTGGCCAGGACGAGCCGGTGTGTCTTGCTGACTCAGGGCCCAATTAATGGTGGTGTTTGCAGGGGATGGACGGAGGCAGCCCTGGGGAGCAGCCTTCCTGCCCCCATACCCCGGCCAGCTGCCTCCTCAAGCAGCCATCGACATCTTCCTCGCATAAGGAGGCTCGTTTCTGAGCAGGAGCGCGTGTTCGTGTAGGCGTGTGGCTGGCGTTGTTGGGTCTGCTCACAGGGAAAAGACGCCAGGCTGAGCCCACTGCTCCACAACACCCGCCTACGCCGGGGGAGCCGCTCCGCTGCTTCGGAGACCTGGGAAAAAACCCCTGCAACTGCCTCCGCCTCCAGCTCTGCTGAAACCATTCCTAAAGTTATTGCTTCTTGTTTTTCTCCTCGGTTTATTTTTTATTTCTTTTAATTCTGGCTTTTCGGAAAGTCTCTACCTTCAGCACACAAGCCAGCATGCTTTTTTTTGCTTTGTAGTGAGCGGCCGCCGAGGCAGGGACATTTCCCAAGGCTCGTCCGGGGTGAAGGCATCTGTTATAAAGCCACTGACGTGTCCCCAGAGCTCGCTGAACGTGAAGCAGGTTCAAAACATAACCATCTCTCTTAGACAAAACTGCCGTGGGTCTGCACGTAAAGCATGCTCCTGGGCCCGGGAAGTTGATCCAGGCGGGATGTGAGTTTTCCTAGAACATGGGGTAGGGGACGTCCACCAGCTTGGAAATCTTGATGGGCGCACACAGAAACAGGTCAAGTAACTTCCTTTTCAGAATTTTTTAGGCCCTGTTATTTT
Source organism: Larus michahellis (assembly GCF_964199755.1). Classification (NCBI taxonomy): domain Eukaryota; kingdom Metazoa; phylum Chordata; class Aves; order Charadriiformes; family Laridae; genus Larus; species Larus michahellis. The sequence goes on along the minus strand of NC_133896.1, from coordinate 89,500,032 downwards.
TCATTTTAAAATGCTCTTTCCTCAGGTATTTGCGGTGTCTGACACTGTGTATGGAAGGGCTGCATCAGTGCAGGCTAATCTGGCTGTCTGCATGCTAAATTCTGTACGAAATTCCATTATGAAGTGCCTAAATGAAAATAATGACTAAATTATGAAGAATCCAATAAGTAAGAAATTTCAGTAATCATTTTCTGATCCATGAAGTAAGAATCTGAACAAATGCATGCTAAATTAAAGAGTATTTCTTGAGGGTGGAGGAGAGATACCAAGTTTACTGTAAAGATTATATTTAGTTGCAAATCCGCATCCCCCCATGATTACAGGTCAAGGCAAAGATACCCTTTTTACTTGACAAGAAAAGGAAAAAAGCACTAATGTGAAAACAATGTCTCTAACAGAGTTGCTTTACAGTGACTCTGTTAGGCGCTTGGAGGACAGCTATATTTGGGTAAAATCTCCTCCTACCCTTCAGTGATGAGATGGCTTGTGCGCTGGCACATGAGAGACCATGAATCTTTCAAAACAAACAGCGGTCGCCCATGAAAACAACCCCCTGCAAACGAGAAATGAAGACAGTCCAACTACATGTAATAAAGACGGAAACGGAAAGCTCTGCAACCTGCTGAGATAAATGTTTTCAAGCCTGGGAAATTCATAAGGCTGGAAATTCTGTGAAGTCTAAGCAAGGCGATTGAGGCAGCTCCTAAATAAAGACATTTTTTTTTTTAAGGCACAGTGGTCATACTTCCAGCCTTTCTTCTGTATTCCAGTGTCTGAGGTATATTGCTGATAATTACCATGGGGAGCGCCATTCTGATAGTGGTACCTTTGTATTCTCTTAAAAAAAAAAAAAAAGCCAAGAAAAAGCCTTTGAAGTGGTGGTTGAACTTTCTTTTTTTTCTATCAAATTCTTCAATGATTGCCTCGAGTAGGTGGGGGGATGGGGGAGGTGAGAGCAAATCTCTGATAATGGGTCTAGAAAAATAACAGCATTAGCAACTTGCTCCCAGTAATTCCTAATAGAAATATCCAGGCTTATCTGCTTTCAAAGGATACTCCACTGGCTTTTTAAAAAGAAAAAAAAGGTGTGGAGGGGACAAAAGCTGCCAACCTTTCTTTCCCACTCAGAGTCTAATGCCATTTGTGATTTGTGTGCAATTTCTCCCCTTTCTTCTGGTGTTTGGGGTTTTTTTCCCCCCTTTAAGCTTTGCATCTAATCCGACACGATGTCAATAAATACACTCAGATGCAGAATCTGGCTACATATTTTTTTTCAGTTTTGCCTTGTCCTTCCCTCTCTGGTGCTGTGGAGGGGCTGGGGGCAGGGGAAGAAAGACAAGTGGGGATGCAGAAAGAGGAATCTCTGACATTGCTGCTGTCACCCTGAACTTCTCCCAGAGATATTGTGGGGCCAAAGAGAGGCACCTTGCCTCCTTCGTGCCTCGGTCAGTATTTTGGAGGGAGAATCGTTCCTCTCTCTGAGGTGTTTCAACCCCAGGTGGTGTATTGCCGCTGGAACAAGGGTTTCTGTTCCTCTGCTTCATCCTGGCTCTCCCTCAACATTTCTTTGCTTGTGGGAAATGGACTTGGTAAACGAAATGGCTTTATAAATAATCTGAAGATAGTTAATACTCAAAAAATCATGCAGGAGAATGGTTAAGATGGACAATGGTAGCTTTGTAGCTTGCAGCTTTGCTAAGGAAGTCTTTACAGATGAAAGGCTGAAGTTTTGGGTCTTGTCTGTACTGAGCAGCTAAGATTTAATAGACTGAAACAAAATGCCATGTTTTAGCACTCACAGTGGGGCGTGAGGTTAACAGAGAAATATTACATAAATCAAGAGGAGCACCAGCGAGGGCTTAGTTAGTTGTCTGTAGTGCAACAATCCAGCTTGATATGCTCTGTGCAAGTTACGGATGTTAGGTTTAATCTCAGTACGATGATTCAAACTTCCCAGTATTGGAAAGTGCTACAGGTGCTATAGGTGCTCAAACACAATGAGAAGATGTGAAAGGATTACCTGCAAATTTCTGCCTGTATTTCTAAGTGGCAATGCTCATGTAATGGTATGTAAAATAATTCGGTGGAAAGACTTAGTTGTGTTCTGTCTGTATTGGGCCTAGGGTCCACTCTCGGGTGCTTGAGCCTAGCCCTGGAGCTGTGCATAGGCAGGTCTTTGTGAGAGCACACCGACCAAAGTTGTGCCTGTCTGGTGTGCATCCTCCAAGTGAATTCACCCTGGCCTGTGGCGCTGCTTCCATGGTGTGAGGAACGGGACAGCCGGCAGCTCCAGCCAGGCGTCTCATCACAAGTATGTCACATGGCTGTTCTGTACTGGTTGGCTGTGCGTCAATACCAACTTTGTAAAAGTCCTAAGATTCTGCTACCTGTCCTAAGATTTTGCTAACTATCAATTTGTGCCTCAGGTCAGCAACAGCTGGTTTGACTAGAATTAGCCTTTTTAGACTTATCTTCTTCAGCCTGCTGGAAGATGCTCTGCAACTTTTCTTCCCTGGATCTGAAGGAGAGAGAAGATTCAGCTGGAAGAGGTTTGTGCTTTATTACCCAGGAAGGAGAGAGGCACTTGTATTTTAATGGAGTTATTACCTCTAAATTCAAAGACTCCTAAAGGTACTCACTGCCTTGAGGTGACCCTGTTTTCAGTAGTTAAAAGGAATTTAACCATGTTAGCCAGGTGTTGACAAAGCACAATGTTATCTTTTTTTTTTTTTTCTGGTGCAGTTCACAACCTACAGGAATGTTTCCACTGGATTAAATACATGGGATGTCTGAGCGTGCTTCCTGACCTCTCTGCCATGAGGTCAAAATCATGTCAGCATTGATATCCCTTTCTTCTGCAAAACTATAATCAACTAAAATGGGCAAAGACATAGAATCATAAAATCACAGAATGGTTAGGTTAGAAGGGACCATAAAGATCATCTTTTTCCACCCCCGCTGCCATGGGCAGGGACACCTCCCACTAGACCAGGCTGCTCAAAGCCCCATCCAGCCTGGCCTTGAACACTTCCAGGGGTGGGGCATCCACAACTTCCCTGGGCAACCTGTTCCAGTGTCTCACCACCCTCACAGTAAAGAATTTCTTCCTGATATCTAATCAAAATCTACTCTCTTCCAGTTTGAAGCTATTACCCCTTGTCCTATCACTAGATGCCCTTGTAAAAAAAATCCCTCTCCAGCTTTCTTCTAGGCCCCCTTCAGATACTGAAAAGCCTCTATAAGGTCTTTCTGGAGCCTTCTCTTCTCCAACATCTTATGATAAAGCAGTCTTTTTGAGAAGGAAACATACATTAAGGTTACTTCCTTTGCCCCAGACCTGACCATGCACAGAGGGTAGTGCCCGACGCTTCATAGACCACGCCAGAGGCCTTGCTTATTGCTACAGATTTCTTTCTGGTAGGCGCTTGGATCACAGCCTTGCCCTGCAGAATAAAAACCTACAAGAGATAGATCAACATGGGATTAATGTTTCGTGACAGGAAAGTGCCAGAGTCTCTCTGCAAAGGAAAAAAGTAGATATACAAACTTCAACCGCAACAGAAGCAGCCTAGCACCCCTTTTGCCATCTCCCTCCGCTGTTCTTCAAGCTGGCCAAAGCCTAAAACATCTGTCTGCATCTCGTAGAAAGTAGTGGCGAGTAACGCTTTGTGCAGCCAGCTTCAGAGGATGGCTGGCCACAAGGCAACTTATCATTGTAATTCGTAGAGCCATGCTTGTTTACCCATAAAAAGAAAAGCCAATAGATCTGGAACTGGTCATACACATATATCTTTCTAACAGAGAACATCTTGTAATTACGCTGGAAAATTGTTTCTGAATCAGAAAAATGAGTATTCTGCCAGAGGTCTGGTACACAAGCGGATGTGGTGAAGCAAAAGGATGCTGTTATGCAACTACTTAAGAAAAGCAGGAAGCCTGAACCCAAAGTGCACCTTTTATGGTCAATAGTGGGTAGTAAGGGATATTTCAATTTTATAGCAGGGGTGTGGAAAGGGAAGGATATTCTCTTATTTATGGGTGGATATTAAATGGTTTACTTGGCTTCTTTTTAGGCTGTAACTTGCTTCTTTTGGCCTCCCTTTGCAAATTGATGTCTAGATCAGTTGATGCTAGAGCTATAAAAACCAAAAGAACGAAGCCATAAGCCCGTTTAATTGAGCACGGCAAACTAAACTGCTATATCACAAATAAATAAACTAGCTATAAATCATTGGAAAAGAAAAAAAACTGTTTGCAGGTAGTGTCACAGAAATGTGTCTGCTCTTAATGAAAATCTTCTGAAGGAAAGCTTACTTTGAAATCCTGTGTTTGCCCATTAAGAGAAAATTAATGTAAAATCATGCAAAATAGCTTTATTTTTACCTTTGCTCACTTGTCTCCTTCCTTCTGCTCCTGCACGTTCTTTCCCTGGAGACAAATAAAAACCATTTCTCTCACTGCCTGTTCCCTTCCTGACCCAGGTGTTCAATAAAGGGAACTGAAGTATTTCATTTGCAATCCCCTCTCCTCCATGAAAGGAGGAGGTCTAAAGAAAACAAGATATTTCTTTTTAAGGTGGTCTTAAACTCTTGGTCAAATATTTTTCTAAAGGGGATCTTTGTTGGGAAAATAAAGACTTCTGGGGCGGTTGCAGTAGTGAAAGGGCAACGTGGAGGGGGGGCTCATTTGATTTCGCAGCCCCTCTGAAGGGACTGGGCAGCTGACAAGTATTGAGGGGGAGCAGAAACACCAGTGGTGGCTGGTGATGCCTGAGGAAGGGGCTGGGAGGCTGCTGCTCCTGGAAGAAATGACGCGGACAGCCAGTAAACACATAGTTGTTCTTTGTTGATGAAGCAAAAAAAAAAAAGTAGGGAAAGAGAGCTATAGCTCTGAGGAGGGAGGAGCAAGGATCTTGTCCGGATGCACATATCTGAACCGAGCGGTCCAGGACGGTGGAGCGTGGCTTTGCAGAATGAGGCTTCAAAGCAGGGGAAGGAGGCAGAGGCTTAGGTGTGTGAAGTTCTTCTTGTTTTTACTAGACCTTCAGGCTTCTGTAGCTTGGCAATATGAAAAGCTAGTACTCCGGAAGAGAAGGGTGTCAGGAGAAGGACTGGCAGGAAAAACGTGGCTTGGTTATGACTATTCTTCATTAAAAAAACCAGAAGCTTCTGGTGGAAAACAACTGGTGGTGGAGACACCGACTTCCTTCGCGCTGCACGCGGCTGAAGGGCAGGCCCTGGGGTAACGCAGGCAGCGCAGAAGAGCCAGGTAGAACACAAAGCCCTGATTTTCCCTCGTGTGTGTCCACAGTCTCCAGACTGACTGTTTAGTGTTGAAGCTTGGGCAGTGCTGGGGCACTTGTCTTCAGCCTCCCCCGCAGCTTGGAAGGTGAACTGCTTTCTAGATGGATTAATGCTCCTGAAAGACTGTAGTTTGGACAAGGCACTAGAGCTGGTACCTCTTAGTGGTCCTCTTTATTTCCTTATTCTTATATAGGACTGAGGCATAAGAACTCATTGCACCATGCAGTGAACTAGGGCCACCTCAGCTGCACCAGTGTCCCTCTCTGTGACCATCAGCCGAACACTGATATACCTGTGTAGCACGGAGTGGAAACAAGCAGGCAGAAACATTGGAGACGACCCAAATAAGCAGGCAGAAACATTGGAGACAACCTTCTCTGCCCAGAGAAGTTGTGGATGCCCCATCCCTGGAAGTGTTCAAGGCCAGGCTGGATGAGGCTTTGAGCAGCCTGGTCTAGTGGGAGGTGTCCCTGCCCATGGCAGGGGGCTTGGAACTAGATGATCTTTAAGGTCCCTTCCAACCCAAACCATTCTATGATTTGGCTATCTGGCGAGTGGTGTGCAGGTGGCCCAAGGCCTTCTGGGCTGGAAAGCAAATGACGGTATGCTGCAAACTGTCTTTTTTACTCACAGCTTGCTAAAGCTATACTTCAGCGGCTTTTCTGAGTGAAAGTGGTTTTTATCAACAAGTGAATCATCGGCATGGTCTGCAACGGGTCCTGGGAAAGATGGTGCTTAGATGGCTGCTGGAGCATCCCCACCGCAGCGAGGCTGGTCAGCGAGGACAGCCTGCTCAGGCAAGTCATAATAAAGGGGTGGGCCACGGTTCGTCTGTGGGGCTGAGGGACAGCTGATGCTGAGGAGTGGCCGCATCCAGTGAACATGGAGGTAATGAAGCGCAAGGGAGGTAAAGTCTGTTTGCTCTGTTTGTGTTAGCCTTTCTTCTGTTTGCTTTGCTTACCTTATTAAAGAGCAACAGAAAAGGCAATTTCACTCTGCATACCTATTTCAGAGTCAGGTTCCCAAACCTCTGTGGACAAAGGACGTGGAATATGGCCTACTACCTTGCTGGACAGAGGAAAAATCCCAGAGAACGAGTTACCTCCAGCAAGGGATGTGAGAAGCTCTTCTTCTGGCACATTTTACTGCCGGAGGACTGCTGAGGTCTCAAAGATCTTCCCCCACCAGTCCAAATCCTCCACGTGGAATGAGAGCTACCTCTATTAATTACTCAGCAATACTCTCCTTTTTCTAGAGCCATGGCAGCTCCAGAGAGGGGGTTCCTCCTGGCATAGCATGAGGCCAATTTTTCCAGCGAGTCCCTGCCATGTTGTGACAGTCACCGGGCCGCACATCACTGCTCCCCTTGGCTTTGCTGAGGCTTTGCTGCCTCATTACCATAAGCATTTTCCTGTTCTATTACAACTGTGTTCATTTGCTCTCGTTTAAAGTCCTCGTTTTCAGCATCCAAATGGTGAGGATGGAGGACTCCCTGGAGTGGCTAACCACTGCCAAGCTCCCTATTGTCATTTATATTTGTTTAGTAATTCTCAAACACAAGCACTTTATATAACAAATCCCATTTTTTCTGAGGCCCCTAAAGCGATTCAGAAATGCCAGTTAATTGATCTGCACAGTTTTTCCATAAGGTAGGTCATGAATATTATGTCCATATTATTAATTAACAGCCTGTTGACGACAGAGTATTAGTTTACCTACTTCTTCCTCTGCTTTTTATTCAACTTACGCTGATTTTGTAGCCTAACCAGCCTTTTTTAAGTAGAGGTGCTTAGAACGCCTGCCTTCTACTCACTAAGCTTATTCCAGGGCTTTTTAACCCTGAAGTGGCCTGCTTAGAGGACTTCATCATAGACTAAATTTATACACACCCCAATATGTATGTACACATATGTATATATATTTTATACCCTGCCATGACAGAATTGTTTTCTGACAGAGCCTGTTGAGCTGCTCTGTGCTAGATGTTTGAGGCAAGGGGGCAGAGCCATTCCATGGGTAAAATTGCACCAGTGTTTAATTTGACATTTCATCAAATTTTTCTTTTGCTCAGTTTCATTCCACTTCCTCTAGTGATATTCCTCTTTGCAGTTCTCCACTGTTTATCTTCAGTGTTACCCTACACACTTTTTAGCTTTTCTTGGGCCAAGCCTAACACATTTAGCTAGCTAAATTCTTCTTAAGAAACCAGTCCCATCAGACCTTTACCTTGCTGTTGCCCCTTTCTCCAAAGGTGGCTGTGGTTTCATTGATACTTCACAGGAGACTATGTGCTTTAAGTGGGGTGTCTAAGAGGTGAGGAGATGATACAATAGTGAAATGTATTTGGAAATATGAACATGAATTGCTCCGAACACCTGATAGAACTGTCATTGGTGGCATGTCACAATACAGATCCAGGGAGCGGCTAAGACCGTGGTGAATATTCATGTGTTGCACCCAGTGGTACCTGTGAAGAGGGGTTTGGGTTGTGTAACAGAAGACAAACAGTGTCTTGTGATACGCAAGCTGGTTGGGTGAGTCGAAATTTGCCCACGGATGTGGTGCTAAAGGCTTTGCACAGCGGGAAAGAAATTCGAATGCTGCGTATACTGTCACCTGCCAACTGATGGAGAAGAACCCATAAATGAAAGAGAAGTGACCGAGAGTGTTAAAAAGAAAGGAAAAATAAAAGGTTGCAGGAGAATATTTATTTTTAATGAAATTCTGTGATTGACTATTTAATTATGAAATTACAGCTAATTTAGCTGGAAATGGGATTTTGAAGTGGATTGCTGTAAGACACCTTGAGGCCTTACAGTGGCTTAATCCTTTACTCATTTCTGTTCTGTTTTCTTTGTTAGTGCAACAGAAGAATAAATCTGTTCTATAGAGAGAAATCACCCTGTCAGTGAGGCTGAAATGTGCCTGGAATCGCAATCACTTATTAGAACTGAGCTAATGATAGTTCATCTAATTTCTCATGCAAATAGATATTTTCTCCAGTATCTGTTTAAAACAGACTTCTACCGTATTGACTACAGCATTAGCAGAGGTGAAATTAAAAAGGTTCCAAACATAATCAAAGCCAATTACCTGAGGATTCTACCTGTCTGGTCCTGTTTTCTCCGATTGCAGCTTCTATAGTGAGACAGGTATAATGGAAGGCTTTTCTCAAAACCTATTCACTCTCCAGGGCTTAGGGACCGAGTTTTCTGTCCAGTTCCTTTGCTAATTTGAAGTAAATTAGTGGAACCACCCCAGGTACTTCAGTTTACGTACCTTGTAAAACTGATGAACTGATAGACCTTCAGGACGGCGTTAGCAGTTCAAGTTAATGCTTCTGACTTCATTTTTGGCGATTTTTCAGGTAACATCAGAAACTATTTACATTCAACTCACTTTTTGTCTGTAGGTTTTTAATTTTCATATAACTTGGTTAAGAGTGAAAGGTACTGCTGGTATTCAACAAATGATGATTACTTAGTATCACTGCAGTACTATCAATAACGTTCACTCTCCATCTCCAAAAGGACTCCCTTTTGAGTATATTTAAGCAGGAACATGTGCTAAAGCATAACTTTGCATGCCTCAAACACTTCACTCCCATGCTATGGGAACCCTTCCAACTCGTTGGCGTATTCTCAGTTGTAATCCAGGGAAATCACTTCAACAGCAAAAGGCATATTTCCACAATGATGTCTCATGTCTTAATGAGGACAATCCTTTGGAGTGCTTTCTGAATCTGCTGTTTTATGAAATTGAGTATTTATAAAAGTGCCACAGAAATAATATCTTGGGTTAGCTCTCTGTTCTGACTCAGTTTTGTATAGAAATGGCCTGGAAAGAGAAATGAAATTTTTGAATACTGACAAATGTCATTACAATCTCACAAACTATAAACTGGGAGCCCCAGGCATCAGAAGATGGCTCTAGGTTCTTCTCTCCCCCGGAATTCTCAGCTCTCTTCACCACTGTAATGATGGGTAGTAATCTCAGGCACTTGTGGTCAGCGTGACAGTCTGTTCGGTGAACGCTGACAGTCATTCAGATGACCACGTTCCCAATTTAGAGGTTAGGGGTGTCCTGGTTTGAGGTAGAACAGAACCAATTTTCTGTTTTGTAATTTTACTTTTTAGCTGGGCCTCTTCTAACTGCCTAAACTCTGGAATTAACAACATATTGTTCAGAAACTGTTCACCCTCAGGGTGATAAGACCTGATTATGCCAAGGGATGGTACGCACAGAGGCTCTTGCTTATACTTATTGCTATAACAGCCAAGGTCAGCTAACTTCGCTGTTTGCCCCGTTAGAGGGTCGGAAGCGGAAAAGCGTAGAGGGGTCACACCTGCAGGGAGGGGGGGACAGGGCGGGTGACCCAAAACTGACCAACAGGGTATTCCATCCCATCTGTACCATGCTCAGTGTAAAAGCTGAGGGATCAAAACATCAACTTTCTTTCTTCAATGGTTGACAGCTGAGGAGGACCCTGTCTATTCATTTGCTTTTGATCCCAATCTGAGCATTCCTGACTCCAGATCCAGAATCCTGCTCCTGTCCATCACTGACTCCAGTCTGGGACTTTCCCTGTGCCTGCTGGTGACACGATCGTCATCCTGGGAGCTGAATACAGTTTTCTATATATTGTATACTTTTTATTTTATTATTATTAATCATTTAATTATTTATTAATATTTTTATTAAAGTACTTTGGTTCTTTTTCTAAACTCTTAAATCTCCTTATCTCTTCCCCTCCTCTCTTTGGAGGTTGGGGCGGGGACGACATCTGTCATTCTGATTGGCCAGTCCGGCCAAAACCATAACAAGGGGTGAATGTAGCACTTAATCCATGGCATGCCCTTTATGCAATTTTTGTGTGACCAAACATGGATATGTATTTATTTATTTATTTATGCATGCATGCTTATGCTTTATACATATAAGGTATGGTGGAGCAGCTCTCCCATGCAGACAGGCTGAGAGAGTTGGGGTTGTTCAGCCTGGAGAAGAGAAAGCTCCGGGGAGACCTTATTGCCACCTTTAAGCATCTGAAGGGGGCCTAGAAGAAAGCTGGAGACAGATCTTTTACAAGGGCACGTAGTGACAGGACGAGGGGTAATGGCTTCAAACTGGAGGAGGATAGATTTAGGTTAGATATTAGGAAGAAATTTTTCACTATGAGGGTGGTGAGACACTGGAACATGTTGCCCAGGGAAGCTGTGGATGCCCCGTCCCTGGAAGTGTTCAAGGCCAGGCTGGATGGGGCTTTGAGCAGCCTGGTCTAGTGGGAGGTGTCCCTGCCCATGGCAGCGGGGGTTGGAACAAGATGACCTTTAAGGTCCCTTCCAACCCGAACCATTCTATGATTCTACGATTCTATGATACATCTTATATATATGTGTGCCTAAATACACATAATTAATATTTTATATACGAAATCAATGTGATTTTTTCTGAAGAAATCTGTGAAAGTAGTGAAATTTTGGAACGGGTGTGGTGTGTTAGGTTACAGAGGTTCAAAAAGAGTCAGTGATATTCAGCTCGGTAGGAAGGTCTTTCACTTCAGTTTTTATAGCTGCTTCTGATCGTTCTTTTCCCTGGCTGCCTCCACACTGAGTCTGTGGTCAGCTGCGACACAGGAGAGAGCCTGAGTATCAGAAAGCTGTGCTGAAGGTTGTGGAGCATCCTTTGATGGAGCCGTCAATATATGCTGCCTTCTCGTGCCGTGGCTTTGTTGGGAGCAGTGAGATTTTTTTTTTCTTCTGTTCTGAGAGTTTAATATTTAACTGTTACCCATAAAATCAAAATTTGCTTCAAAATAGTCAAGGCTTCTTACGAGAAGTAGCAGCGTTTATCAGAAAGCTGCGACTTACTGGAGAGAGCAACATATGCACCAAACTTGAGTTTAAGAACAAAAGCTCTTACAGCCTTGAAGTCGGGGAGTGCCGTGGTTTAGAAAGCTTGCTCAATGAACATGCTGGCTTCTGCATGCAAACTGCAGAAAAGCTATCACCATCACATAAACATTTTTCCACCCTGCTGCAGAACTTCAGCAACAGAATTTGCTGTGCACGTGTCCCTGGTGTATTTGTTGGGTTGTGAATGAACAGATGATTGCCTAATCAGGACAGTATATTTCTGCCCTGGAGATACAGATTCTGGCTTTTTCCTGTGGCGAAGCTCTGCAAGAGCTTGGTTTCCATGATTTTGGAAACAAAACTTACTGACTTAGTAGGAAATGGTATTTTCATTTCAAAACTGACATACACTAAATGACATTAAAAAGGTCTGTAAAATAATTATCCTGATGGAAAAACAAATAGGTTGTTTCTACTGGAAAGAAATAGTGCAGGTTGATGGGATATTCAGTTGTTCTTGTTGAAAAAAATTGTATAACTTTTTCAGATAAACCAAATAATACTGATTTACATATAGAAAACCTAGCTCGGGCCACTAAGGTATAACAATAATAGTAATAGTAGTAACAATAATAATAATGATGATGATGATGATAATAACTAAATATCTGCTCCTTGCCTGGGTCTGTTCCTATCTGATATTTGGTCATGTAAAGCCGGCTTTTCGGGGTGATGACTAATTGCGTCCTCATTTGAGGCCCTTATATCTGGATTTGTGGATGTGTGGCGCACAGCTGGAGTCAGGCTGCGCTGTGCGTGTATTAGTTTTTGTATTCGTTCACCAGATAAAGGCTGTTTATTTAAAAATAGACACAGTACCATGGGCAATAATGTCACAGAGACCCCATATGAAAGCTAATTGCTCTGGTTTCAACAGAAACTGTGAGCAGCGGGTAGTAAATAGAGCTGGGGGCAATGGCAGCGGAAGCAGGAGGCCTGTCCGTGTGGGGTCTCCTGCGTGCGGAGGCCTTCAGAGGTGCCCTGTGGAAAACCTGCGTGCGATCAGATATTTAAAGACTGCGTCTTCATCTATACGTGTTAGGGAGATGAATTCAGATCCCCCTCTATGCCTTCAGTTTTACACATCCCAACTGCTGGTTGCCTGCTTCTTTGACTTTTATAATATCCTTTTTAGTATGTCTATGCGTATAATCTGAAGTTGTGGAAAAGAAAATGAACCCGTTTCCTCCGTGCAGCATCAGTGCAATGCTGACGCAGACCACCAGCAGGGCCGCGGGTCCACCACAGAGCTCTAGGGCTAACGATGTGGTGGTAACAGAGGGTAGCAGCTGCTGGTGGTTACGCTCCATGTGAAGCAAGCATCCCTATGTGAAGGATGAAGTATGCTCACTGGACAACAGCGAGCCTGGGACTTATGCTTCCACCCCTTGTACTGGAGAGGATCATGGTGAAACGTGCACCCGTGCTTCAGTCTTCCCCACTGGTTGACTCCTCTCTGTTTTTGCCTCCCACTTGTCCCTGTTTTGGTCTGTCTCTGCTTTCTCACTGACGATGTCGTTCCTACGTAGCCCACCCTGGGCTCCAGATCCCAAACTTCACATTTGCGATCAACACAGCCCGGCTGTCACCCAACAGGTGTAAATCCTTCCTGAGGTGGGAATGAGCTTGGTGGCACCAAGCAGATGGTGCAGGTGTTGTCTGCTCAGACCTGGAAGCTCCATGAGATGCAACGAGGCAGAGCCTTCGGTAATTTTTTAGCTCTTGTATCGTAGCTGTTCTACTGATGGCAAGAACAATATGGGATCACGAAGAAGCACCTACTGCCCTGTTCAAGCTGCCACCCTAACATGGAAAGTAGTAGTTTTTCAAAACGATCAGCAGAGGAAAACACATTCACAAGCCCGTGCTTTCAGAAGCAAGCAAATTATCTTGTCTCAAGCTTTTAATCTGAAAAAAAATTAAATCCTTTAAGGAAGGCACCCAACATCCATCTAGACGACTAACGCAAGGCACTATAAGCAACCATGAGCGTGGCTCTATGCAGGCGATACTAAAAAATTTCAATAATAGTTGGTATTATCAGCCGTGCTTCCAAGAGAATTGAATGCATAATGTGAGATTACAGTACAGCACAGTTATTCAGCTGTTGCTGAGACATGGGGAGAGAATACTGTTATTATGCATTTGAATTATGGGGCATGAAGATTAATGATGTGCAAATTAGCAGCATTCTGCTACAAGTAATTTTTGCTTTCATTTGCCACTATCATCCCTGAATGCCAACATTCACTCACATTTATAATGTTCAAATGGTATATTAAATACCAAATTAGATATTGACTCATCTAATTTTCCATGCTGAAATGCATCTAATACAGAGAAAGTTTTTGCTTCTATGAACCTCCGCTGCCCCTTTGTCAACAATTGGTATCAGATAACATTCACAACGTGCAGCTTTATTTAAATGGCAGAGCTTCGTGACTATCTAGTATTCTTTAGCTTTTCAATTAGAGACAAAGTATTAACTTTGTCTGCAGGCTCCTCTTCCTTCTCGGTAATTCTCACCTTATCATTATCATATCATCATTTTCTATGTTTGCAGCATTCCTTAGGGCAAACGGATTTTTTCCTGGGGGACAGATAAAGAGAATTACTGCTTCGACTGTCACAATGCAGCATTCTGCTGCCAGGCATTTTTTTACCTTGTAATGCAGCTAAGAATTGTCAGCGGTTTCCTTCTTCCCTCTCCTCTGATTATGTTGTCCATGGCAAACAAACACATTTTCTCATTAATCTCACTGTTAATCCATTTTAGTTTTTTTTTTTTTTTTTTTAACTTTTAATGCCAGGGCAGATAGTGTGTGTCGACAGTGTTTGAGAATTACCGAGGTTTTGATTCTGGCCTTCCTGTGTAAAGAAACATCTTGCTCTCTGAAAAGAATAATTAATTTCACTGGGACTACATAGGCATAAGGACTACTCAGCCGAGTTGAGGGTAGCAGAATCTGCTTCCATACGCTACTAGTTTTAAAACAGACAATATTAGTTAGCTGCTGCTCATACCACATCTCATAAGAAAAAAAATATGCTGTAGATGTTAGTGGATTTTCCTCAGCTCTGATATTTCCCTTTGAACGCTTTTCTACCCTGTTCTGCTATCGGTGGCCAGGTTTACCTGGGGCGCTGGCAGGGGACACCCCCCTGTTAGCACTGCCTTGCTTCGGATGCGGTGAGCCTGCTGCACAGCATCTCTCCCCCATCTCTGGTGCCTTTGGGTCTGGCAGCTTTAGAGGATTATGAGCCGGCACAAATGCTCAGCCGCTTTCCCGGGGGAATCAGTTCGTTTCGTTACCCCTCGGAGAGTGGCGTGATGGCTCTTGAGTTTCTTTTGCCTCTTCTCTCTCATAAGAATCCTGCGCCTGGCTGCTGGGACCCTGGCTGGGTTTGTGCTAGCTACTCCTCCGTCCCTGCCCGGCCGTTCCTTGGTGCCAGGAGCTGGTGAGCTCAGGGATGGGGCTGCACCCCCCTGAGCTCCCCCTAATAAACGGGAGCCCCAGCGAGCGCAGTGCTGGGGAGCAAAGCGGGCGCTCTGCCCATCAGCCCATCCCAGGGCTGAGACAGGGAGCCTCGGTGGGCTTTCAAATATCAGATTTAAGCTAAGTTTTTCATGATTTCTGGCAGGAGTCAAAGCATTGAGATGCTGACCTAAAACGTGCCTCAGCCAGCTCTTCAATGATTTTAGATAATGACTTTTAAAAAGCTACAACCAAGTTTAAAAGCCTCCTTCACCGCAGCTGTCTGTAGGTAACGCAGCTTTTAAAATGGGTTGAGTCACTTAAAAGTCACACTAGTGAGAGACAAGGAAGAAGGGGAAGGAGCATATCTGCTGATATTTCTTTTATGCATTAGACATAAGACTATCATTAAAGTAGCAAAGTGTTAGCTCGAGGAAATATGGAAAATATTTAAAGCAATTTATTAATGAAAATGAACTTAGACTCCGTACAATCAGGGAGAATCTACGTGAGATACTGAATCAGAGCTGATAGTGAACTTCAAGAATACTTTTTAAAAGGATGACCTGGATTTAATACCTGCTTTTAACTTTATGGAATGCAAAAAATTATGATTTACTCTCTTGAGTACAGTTAGTTGCATGCCAGGATGTTGCTAAATGATCTGCTAAAGAAGGAAATGTTTGCCTTTCACAAGAAATGCTGTTGCCAGTAGTTTTAGAAAGAGTAAACCTTGACATGCATCCACCAATGTTCATGCCCTCGTGTGGTATTTTGGTAATTTTAAAAAAAGGGTTGGGCCTAAATTAGAAAAATTAGGGCATATTTAAAATCTCGTGAGATAAAACATTGCAATTAGTATGCTCCCAGGTCCCTGTGGATCATTTAGGTTGCGCAGATTGTACGTTAACATGTGTTATATGAATTGTTAATTGCCAGTTGCCAGTTTAGAATCTTATTTGCAATGTGCTGTGATGATCTGAACTATCCTTTGTTTCTCAGTGTATGTTTAACTTAAAGAGTAGTTACAACATGCTGCAGCTGTTCGTATGGTATGAAAGGGTGTGGGATGCTGGCTGAAAAATGTATGCATCTTCTGAATTCATGAGCGAAGAGTACAATATCTTTAAGTCGCTTGCAAAAAAAAATGAATTAAAACTCACAACATGCACATTTCCTTCAGTCACCTGCTGGACAAACTTTTGTTTCCTTCGGTTTTCGTATGCGGTTGGATGCCTGAGCATTGCCATACTGCCTATTAATCTGAAAATAAGCAGCAGCTGGCTGGCAGTCAGTAGACATAATTCAGTACTTGCAGAATTTAATTTCTGCTGCTTCTTTCGGTTTAGTCTGGCATCTGCGTAGTATTTAAAAGGTCTCCAGGCTGCATGTTAAAATATGACATTCCCTTCGTCAATGGATGTTGTGTTGTTGGAGCTGTGTCTTCTAGTGTCGATAATAGAAACTCATTTTTGTTACTGCTGCTTATTTCTTTGGGCCCTTTGGGACCAAACCAGTTGAAAAAAGTGAGTTACACGATATATTTATGAGTTTTAGTCTCAAACTAATTATGAGTGGATATAGGGTAGAATTAGATTTATAAGTAGTACAATCTTTAAAAGCAAACTGAGCGGGCACCAGATTACTGCCTTTATCCAGTAGTGCTGCTACACAAAACCTTGGCTATTGGGTAAGATTAGATAGAACACAGACTGTGGTGGCCAGGGGTAGGGTTCCTTTTTTTGCAGATGTTGGGATGGGCCTCAGTCCTGTTCGTTTATTTTTAAAATAACTTTTAAAATGTGTCCAATAAAGAAAAATCCAAAGTGAACCTGGGCAGCCAGACCTGGGCATTTCCGAAGAAAAGGTGATAATCTCTTCAAGACGTTGTACAGATTTCTGTGCAGGAGTCAACAGATAGTGCCTCGTGCCAGTCAGATCTGTAGGATGTAAAATCAAAAGCATGCCACTTCAGCAGCCCTCGAGAGAAGCCGAGAAGCTTCTCTTGAATTAGGGTACATGACTGAGATACTGTTTTTCTCTAATGTTCTAATTAGCGTTGAGTATGTATGTCAGCATTTCTGTAGGCTTCAGAAGGAACAGGATCAGTGCTTATGGAGGTTATTTTTGGCAGTTGTTTTGTCCTGTTATGATTTTTCTCTTCCAATCCATGATCTTACTTTTAATTAAACCTCCAGAATCATGTGATATTTACATGAGTAGGGATGACAGAGTATACTCTTAGCAGAGGTGACACCTGCTGAGTTAATAAATCAAGGTGGTGAAAATAGCCAGAGCAGTAATTTGAAACAATCCTGTATGAAAGACCAGTGTTAGCACCAGCCTGAACCCTGGCCTGGAGCCATTGCATCATTCCACCTGGGTCAAAGCTGGACATTTAGATTGGTGGTTGTACACAGGCATGAAAAAAGCCTCTAATTTACCAGAAAGAAGGCGTGCTTTTTGATTTTCATACCCAAGTCTGTATGTGCAGGGCTAGAAACTAGAGGAAAACATGCTTCCTTTGATGAAATGATGGGGATATTCTGTACAAGAGGGTGAAACGGACACATTTTCAGAGCGGAGACGCCCTTTAAGGCCTAGTTCCCTTTATCGAGCTCTAGATTCTGTTGGGTTCTGGGTCTGTGTTTTCTCCTGAGGTTCATGTTTGTGTGCGTCAACGCCAAAGTGAGTTCATGTAACTCCGGAGGCAGATGGAGTCGTTATACTTTCAGTCAGTGTCTTGGTGACAGACACAACTATTTAGTTAATCTGGATGAATTAAAAATCAGGCTGGTAAAAAGATTCTAAGCTGTATCTCATGGCTTCTACACAACCGATGCTTTCATCTCATGCAAATTAGCACTAATTAACATACAACTCCCCTCCCACCCCCCCAGTATACATTGAGCCATTAGTGCAGGATAAACAAGCCAAACACAGTTATTATCATTTTAATTTGACCATATTGTAGAAATGTCAAAATATTAGCTGGGAAAATTAATTCCTACAATTTAAGCATATGTTTTTCCTGAAATGAAATCAAGGGTAGCCGTCATCTTCCTTCAAGTCCTCCCACAATATTGCAGGAATTCTTTTCCAAAAAATTATTTGAAACATCCTCATACTTTTAACTGGCAGGAAGTCAGAAAATATTTTTATTTATATATCCCTTTCCTAGCTTCCTTTCTAAGGGAAGCGCAAATAGGCAGGAGGTTGCTCGGGGGGGTGGTGGTGGTACCTCCATTTTAGAGGAGGTAACCCAACATTGGCTGGGTGATGCCATCAGACACCTCAAAGCGCTTCACGGACAGTAACGTTCAATTTTATGTTGCTGTAACCTTAGGAACCGTCTGCTTCTTTTATGGCTTTGCTTTCTTTCATGGAGAGATGGAGGTGAGGAGGGTCCCAAGAGGGACTCTGCCCCCCACAAGCTCTGGTTTGTGCCTGGAGGGTGTCTGTGGCATTGCAGGGGGAGATGGATGCTTTTTCCTTACCTCTGGCAGTGCGAATGGGCGTTTTAAGAGCGAGTCGTTTTCTCTGACATCCCGGCTCAGCCTTCCGCCTGCATGAGCCACTGCACACACGCTGCTTGCGACTACGGCATGAAAGCAGCTCCCGGCACTACGCCGCTGTACAGCTTGATGGGGTTATTTGAAGAAAGAATTGGGGGATCTCATTATTTTTTTCATATGGAAGCCCTTAGAGTGGCAAGCTCTTATCGCATGTTTTTCTCACAGTGCGTAATTTCTTTCTGGGTCAAATGAGAGACCGTTTTAAAACCTTACGTGCTTTTGTTTCTTTTCTGTGCAAGTATAACAGCTATTTTAAGGTCCAGTGTACTTTAGTCCTAAAGGTGTCATAAATGTGGACTTTTTTTGTGTGCATTCATTATTTATTAAGAGAAGTCAGTACTTGGAGATATTGTATTTTTCATAATGCATTAATGTATTTTAAAAATTTAAGAACACCACACTAGGCTATTATTCGAAATTATTACAGGGTTTACACATTAATTAGGGCAATATTTGTGGCAGAGGACAGTTAGTGCATAACCCTGATTACACATGGCACAATCAAACACTTTATACGGCAGGGGCATTGTCACGTCTCCGATGGGGAGTAGGCAGGGAAGAGCCAACATGGTGGGAGTAACAGGGGGCCAGCTCCACAGAGGTGCTCTGGCAAGCGATTGCCTGAGCAGTGAGCACAGGCAGCGAGCGCTCTGACTGATCATGAAAACCTTTTTTTTGTCCCTGAGCCACCAGGAACAAGTTCTTTGTTTTCAGACGTATGTGTTACCAAGGGTCTGTTAATGGCATGCGGCTGGTGGTCCTCAGGCGTAGGTGGTATTTTGGTGTACACAAGTATTTATGACTATGGCACTTACATTGTGTGGTAAACTTGTACGCTGAGTCATTTAAATAATAATAATAATAAAAAAAGTGTTACTGGAATCTCTTTAAGGAAACGTTTCCTCCTTCTGCCCTCCTGAATTATTTTTATCTGCATCTGTATGTACGTGCAGCTGAAAAAAGGATGCTCCAGAGACGTATGCTGTGAACATCAGACTACTCCTCACTGTTTCAGGTAAAAAAGAAAAAGACTGAGGGCTGTTTCTGGGAATGTAGCAAGAGACATCAAGCAAGATGCAGCCAGGCAGGAAACTGGTGGCATCTCACACCCATGAGAGATGGTGGCTTCCAGATCCCAGCCTCTGCCAAACTCTGAATTTACCATGACCAGATGCAAAATCATATAAATGAATGATTTTTATATACGTACATAAACATTTATATTCTATGTGCGTACGGCCTTCATACCTTTAGATTCCCTTAATACCCATGCCTTTTACAGGGCATCATGTACCCCCCCACTTCTGCCACTCTGAGAATGAAATAAATGTCCATCCATTTCCCCATATAACTTTTAAAAACAACATTTTTTCATTGCAAGCAGCAAGAGCTTTGAGTGTTGTCTCCTCACAAGGCAGGGGCAATGTTGACAGTAATATGTCTAATTTTTCCTACTTCTCTTTCTGGTTTTCTTCTTGTGGGGTCTGCAGCCACCTTTTGACTTCTCTGGCAGCAGGTGGAAAGTTGAAGGGCCTCAGTGCTTCCATGATAGATGGCAAACTGGGAGGCAATGGATGCGGAAAGTTAGGCTTTAGCACAGGGTTGCTGTTACAAAGATGGCAAGCCGTTCACATTAACAAGCGAGGCACAATCCCGAGAAAAATGACCTGGATGCTTAATGTATCCTAGAAACTTCCACCATCGGGGCCTCTGTTGGCAAAGCTTGCTTCCCACTTTACTGTGAACTGTTTCAATTAACTACTAGGTACATGCGTTAGCTAGAGAAGGTAGTACGTAAAGGTGTCAGCGTGTCTCTGTGTGGGCTCTGCTTTAGGCTGGTCGCAGCTTTGGGAGGCTGCAGGTGCTGGTGGGGATGGTTCCCAAGGCTGGTGTCAGCCCCTCTCTCAGCCCTGTGGAAAAGCTTCAGCAGAAAGGGTTTTGCTGTTCTCAAGAAAGACGAAAGAGGAGAAAGTGTTGCTTTTGCCCATGGTCAAACCCTTACATCCGTTTACTTGAGACATTCCTCCTCACCTGGCTGTGAAGTGATGGTTTATCATTTAGCGCTGAGACAAGGGCTGTACCAAGGCTGTGCTCTGAGCTTGCCCTGGCTCTGCTGCCGTTTGCACGTTGTCAGTGGATGCTGATCAGGGTTTGGCAGCAGAATTCTCTGAGTCCTGGGTGAATTCAGTGCAGTGAAATTTCCCTCCTTCCTTGCTCAGATAACTTGTTGCCAAAAGGCAATGCTGAGCTCAATGGGAGTCTGTGCGAGTGGTTCTTCACCACCATGAGTTGAGGAAACATAACCCAGATCTCGTAGATAAGCAACTCAATCCCAGCTAACTGTGCATTTCCAAGGTTAGCTCTACCTTATATTCCCCATGCCAGGTTGACCTATGAATCGTTGCTGCTTTCTCTATGAATTAGTGTTTAAAACTTGCTGGATCTTTAAAAGGAATATACATTGTGGTTTTGTGTTTTTGTTTTTTTTCCCCTGCAAGAATGAGCAGTGCTGCCAAGCACTGGCTTGTGGGATCTGTATATGTGCCTAAAAAATCTTCATCTCTTTCAGTGTAATGATTTTAAGAAACCTGTATAGATATGAGACAAAATTGAACCTCTCCTATATGATCTCCTTTTATTGTAGGACCTTAACAAGTTAGAGGGGGAATTGTACAAAATTTGGAATTGTAATTGTGGGAGTTTGAGACTATTTGATTGTTGGCAGTTTATTGGACCACACAGCGTTTGAATTGATTACATTTATTTTCAAGTGTTTGGAGAAGAGGACAAAGAATGTCAACCTTCTAATGCTTCTCCGGTTTCTTTGCACATTTTTACTTCTCTGCTGTAGCACTGAAACTTTGCCTCCAGAAATCTTGTATTGTTTCCACTGGAAAGACAGGCAACGATAAGGAAAGTTCAAACAAAACTAACTCAGTGTTTCTTTCTGAATGCAAGGCACGGCAAAAAGCATTTGTGCAAATGCATAAATACAGTGCTTTGTTTTTTCTAACTGGTCAAGTGCAGGGCATGAAAAAATATTGATTAAAAAGAGTATAGTGTTAGACATTTTCTACTCAGTGAGCATAGGAATGTCGTGTGCTGCTGCAACGTTCACTATATCGCAGCTCCTCCAAGAGGGTTTCCTGTGTCCAAGGACCCTTGCTTGTGGATTTTCTTATTTTCCTCTTCCTCTTGTATACGTAACAAGCAGTACAGATATTAATTTCTGGGAGAAGAGATTTATGCAAAATTCAGTGATATTAGCTGAGCTATTTCTTGTTGAGGAACATGAGGAGTGTTGAAATGTCCCTGAGAACAGGTGGCTGAAAAATTAAGAAATCAAACTCCAAATTAATTGGAGCTAATCAACTGATTGTGTGTCTGATCAGCACAAATTATCTGACCCTGTGATTTTCATGGTTGCTAGGTAGCTAGTTGATGATGTTCCTGAAACTACAGGTATCATATAATGATTAAATCTCTGACCGATGGATGTGTATGTAATCAGTGACACTTGGAAGAGTTTCTGATTTCTTGGTCTGTGGAAGGAATGTATGCAGGCACACACAACTATTTGTCTCTAAGGAATGGTTTGGACTTGAGAAAAGATGTCTTGCGATGCCAAAGGTACATTCCTTTCCAAAGCCATTACAGTTTATCAGCGAAATTGTGCAGTGGAGTCAGTGGTTGCTCAAAATACTTGTATAACACTAGAGCAGTGTTGTGTAATTTCACTGCTGGGGAGGAACCCACAGGATGCAAATGGGCCTTAAAGACTGATGCAGAGATGCAATGGGGAGGGTAATCTGGGTATGTTCTTGCGGTGGTGTCCTGGAGAGAACAGGAGTAGGGAGGCAGCAGGGTGTTTTCAAAGAAAACATGCTATTTGGACTTCATTTGTTGCTTTTGGAATTGTTTATATTTAACACTTTATTTAGTGATACAGGCAGAAAAAGTAAGACTGCATTAATGGAATTTGCTGCTAGCACAACATTGGGAGTGCTTCTCTGGCTGGGGATGGAGGATTAAGAGGCAGCAGGATGGAAAAGAGCTGTTGAGCTAATAGAGGAGTAATGCAAAAAGTAGTAAGTGTTTATTAGCTATACATGTCCTCTGGCTGAAAATTAGAAGGTATCCAGCTGCCAGAAAAATAAGATTTTGAAGTAACCTTCCTGTAAGGGTAGTGGAGGGAAAAACTATTCTTGAGCTGGAGGCTGGTCAGCTAAAAAATTATTTATACCATTGCCTGACAGCAACAGCTTTGGTGGAGATCTGGAGACCCTTCCAGCATCCTTACCTGCCTGTGATCCTAGGCACGCTCTCTCAGCTCCCCGTGTGACTACACAACACTTAGCACTTTGGAGAAGAAACGCAGGCAGGAAAGCTGGGTTTTCCTTTGCAAACCTGTAATAGAGTAAGCCAAGAGTAAATAAGGTACTTAGGGAAGGCAGCTGCCAAACTCTCCATACATACATACAAACAACATGTCTAAGTTGTGTTCAGAGATATGTTATTAGCCAAGTTAATATGATGTTTTGCCAGAGTGGCAAAGGCATGGCCAAATACTAGAATAACCTCTGAAAATTTGTAATATCATCCTCCAAACTATGTGTGATATCGTGGTATCTCAGCGATTTCTCAGTAAAACAGTTTTTCGAAACTTTAAATGGCAAATCAATGTTCCTTCACCCCTGCCAAGACTTATGCTAAAGAACATGATTAATCTTGTCGCATTCAAAAAGCAATCCAGAAGCTTAGTCTCCAGTGCTTTATGTTCAATTAATTTGTGTGTCAGGGAAAGCCTTTTAATAAGGAGAGTCAGGCATCATCACCTCTACTATCGATAAAAAGAGGAGAAATTTTTGGCATGTATTTGTTTACTAGCCGTCATCTTTTATCAACTATCTATCATTAATAAGGAAAAAAGTTATGCTCCTAAGGCTTGTCTAACACATTTTGAAGATATTACGACCTACAGGATTTAAGCAAAAAACATTAATGTGAAATGTGTATCTCCCTGCTTGCTTGAATAGGAATAGATACAGAGACAAACTTGGACGTTTTGCTGATTTGAAGACATAAGGACTGATAGGTGAACCTGGGCAAGTTAACAGACCTGTTGACAATGAGAAGTGAAAAGCAGAAGGAAAAAGATTTAAGGTAGAGATTATTTTTTATTGTATTATTTCTTCTGTTAGTTTCTCATGGCACACTGGAGGCCGTTGTAGGATATGGCATCTATTCTTTGCTTGATCCCAATGATAACAGCTGTGCCAAATATTGGAGAAACCACTTTGAAGTTAATATATTGGATAGGGATGAGGGAGAGAAAAGGTGTATAACGTGGTGCTCAGCTCAGGGGCTCTGTGAGTGCCTTTGGTTTAGGTGGGGCAGAAATCATATAATCATAGAACCTCTGGAGATCATCATGTCTAAAAATTGAACTGCAGTTCTTGGATATTTTGTCACATAAGACTGAGTCTTGTTTTAAGACTGTTAAAAATGTTAACTGGCTCCAGGGGGCTGTTTCTGAATGTCCTGGAGCTTTGGTTCCTTGGCTACAAAACAAGGTGATTTTGTTTCTCCTTTTTCCTTCTTTCCTATACTTAGACTATAACAGGGAATATTTTTAACTTTGTGAATATGCTGGGATTGTTACAATGAGGCCCTGGTAGAAGCTGGGATTTCTACATGCCATTGTACTACAATACTGTCATAATTTCAGAGATTTATGGGAGTGATGAGGGGGAATTCCCACACCGTCAGTGTAGAAAGGAAACTGTTTTTTGGGGAAAAAAATAAAATACTGAAATGTGCGAGATGCTGAAGACCATATTCTGGTTTCTTAAACAAAAACATCTTGTTCCACAGTCAGGCAGAGTTAATAACCAGAAGTACAGCCCATCAAGTGTCTTAAATATTGACTCCTCAGATTGATTGTCTGGTCTCATTCATTTGAGCATGAAAGTAGCTCGTTTAATACAGAAACCTCCCCCTGAAGGACTTAACATCTGATCGTGATATTAAAACTAGTTGTGGCTAGGTAGAAATAAAGGTAGAAATAACTTTTTTTCAAAAGGAAGGAAAAAAAAAAAAAGAAGAGAGACATGCCTCAGTTTCTGTGAGCTAGAGACATGAGATCTAAAATCATAGTAACTAGAAAAGGTAGAAAACATCCGAACGCTAGGTAAGACCTCTGGTCTTCAACTTGGCAGTAGTGTACCCACTTCTTCCTTGCTCACCAAAATTGCCCATCAGCCTGTCCAAATTTATTAGCACAGCAGACTAGTTGGTCTTCGCAAAAGGATATTTTACTGAACTTCCTTGACAACCTGAACCTTTCCGTGTGTTGTCTCTGGTCCATGTCATAAATTCTTCTCTGTAAGGACTTTTTCACTCTTTATAGAGCACTCCATGTCACTACAAGGTCAACTTTTTGCTCCCTCACAAGAAGATGATATGGGGGCTAGAGCTGTTAGGACTTTCTGTACTGCTAAGCTTCCCAAATCAGCAGCTTTCACTAGATTTTTCTCTGGCTTCTTAATTTCTCATCCTTAATAGAACAGCCAGGGATAAGCAAACACTTCAAAATGTGACAACACCATTTTATAACAATAGGCAACGTGCTGTCCTGTAACAATGGATTCAGCACTATTCTTACTTTTTCTGAGCTGTACCTGCAGGTTATGGCCATTTTTTTATTTTAAATACGATGTTATTCTAATGTGGATATACCGGTTAAAGTATCCCAGGGATGACTGAATATGCTTTGAGCCCTCCTAAGGAATACAGAGCTTTTAAAGGTACCTGGAAAACAATCTCACAAATTTTCTGTAAGAAACAAGAAAGCTTCAGCAGTTCAGCCCGGAGCAGAGATTTTATGTGGGTGTGATAGAGGAAGCATGGTCTGACCTGCGCACGCTCCCTCCCACGTGAGCTCGGTGCCTGCTTCAGTCGGTGTCACTGGGGCTGTGGAAGAGCCAGCTCTGGTGGGCACCCAGCCCACTGGAGACCAGAGGGAGCACGAGGTCGCCACGTCCATCAGGTCTTAGGACAGACCTGAAAGGAAAAATGCAGGTTTAGGGTAAAAGTTCTATTTTAACAAGTGTTAATGCTCAAGAAATATTGCAAGCTAC
Organism: Larus michahellis; assembly: GCF_964199755.1. Classification (NCBI taxonomy): domain Eukaryota; kingdom Metazoa; phylum Chordata; class Aves; order Charadriiformes; family Laridae; genus Larus; species Larus michahellis. Next base: position 89,474,624 of record NC_133896.1, on the reverse strand, counting down.
CTCTTGCTTTTGGAAGTATGTAAGGTTTTGCACAATGGAGAGTTGGGGCGTGTTTGTTGTGTCCTGGGTGATGTTACCCAGAGATGACGAGCTTTCATTGAGAGCAGGATCAGGAGGGCTCCAGCTGATGCTGAGCTGGGAGGAAACATTTCCCACTGCTTGTAAACAGCAAGGAAACTCCTGCTCAACACCGGTGGGGATTACCAACCTCTTGCCTCCACTGACTCAGTGGATTATCTCATCACTTGCTCAACTGCTCACCTATCAGTGTTCACAATAAAAACAAAAAAAATTCCTGTGACCACTGAATTTGCCCCGGTGTCCACTCAGACCACTGGCAGCTAAAGAAAGCAGTTTATCGGCCCACAGCCTGAATGAAGTAACGGGGATCTCAAAGCAGACTGGTTCCACTCCTGCTGCTGGCAGGAGAATTACCCCACGCTGTGCACCAGGCTGGCAGAGGGATTGCAAACCTGAGGTAACTTCTTTAAAGTGAGATTGGATCTCTCTATACAGTGCCGTAGCTTACAGCATAAATACATAAAATATGTCCTCTACACACATGTTTTAAAGTGCATTCATTCTGCTTTGTTTGCTCATGCCATGTTCATTTTCTTCTCCAAGAAGATTACTAGAAGGAAAATAACTGGAAGTGCACAATTGAAAGAAAAGATTGGGGAATACCTGTCAACAGAGGAAACCTGGTTAAGGGCTACATTTATGCGGCAGGAAAAGAAAAAGCCCTGTATAAGAACTCTGCACTCACTTGTACAACAGTGTGGAAAGTTTGCATGAAATGTTTCTCCAGGACAAGAAGGATTCAGAGAATTTCTGCTGAAAGCAAATGGATAGCCTAAAACATGTCTGGCACTTTCCCCAACAGGGACCTGTGAATATTCATGTGCGTCAGGCTGTACATTGCGCAGCCTGTATCTGCCGCTGTTGCTATCCTTCCTGTGCTCTTCTCAATTTGATTTCTGTCTTCTGTCTTCTACACTTTCCCAGTCATTTACTACAGCTCACTGTTGATACAGCGTGTGCTGTGATAACCACAGCCTTTGTTACTTTCTCCCGTGGTTCTCCTTCTGCAGCACTTACTCTTGTTCTTGCTCTTCAATAAAAAGTGTTTCTAGGATTTTCCTCTAGTCGCTAAGTCACCTGCTGCTTTACTTTGTGCCCTATTGTCTTTGGATTTCATTGCTTTTATGTGATGCAACTGAGTGAGTTATGCTCTGGATCCATAATGGAGGTGTGCTGTCTGTGGTGTGTGAGGAACCGCGCTGGCCCCGAAGTTTGCTGGTGAATAAATGAAATGAGACAAAGAGCAGAGGTTTGACATGTGTGATCCCCCAAGGGTCAGAGATCGAGCTGGGATCAGAACTTGTTTTCTGACCTCTAGCCCAGGGTACCAACTCAAGTCCCACACAGGCTCTTTTGTGTCCTTAATTAACATTTGCCTCTTAAGCATTACCAGATTCAGTTTTGACATGTCTTCTTTCATAAATCCATTTAAAGTATGTATTTTTTTTTCCAGACTAAGTTGCATATTAGAGTCCATCTTGTTGCTCTAATTAATGTTCTCTCCACAGCTAAAGATCAATTTTTAGCCTTTTAACAGTCTCTGGGTCCTTCACTCAGCGTCACGTAGTAGGAATTTTTGTCACGCACTCAGATTATTCCCTGGCTGTGAAAGCATTTCCACTTGAGCCTCTGCCAGAATCTGTGGTGAAGTTTGTAAGGACCCAGTGTTTTTTGTTAATTTTTTTACTAGCCTGATTTGTCCTAGTTCCTACTATCTCTTCCTGAAAAATAAAATTCAGTTTCCTTCACATCAGTTCCTCATCTCCCCATGTGATCAGGAAAGTAAGCAACTAATTTACATATTCTGTTATCGCTGCCTCTGCTATCGCCAACTTGCCTCTACTTTCTCTGAGTTACTGCTGACTATTTTCAGTTGAACTCTTTTATCTTGTGTACTGGAAATGACATCTTATTACCTCTCAGTGGATGCAGTGCAATCTTCGTTCTGTTCTTTGTTTCAGTTTTAAATGTAACGCTTTCCTCTCCGCTTTTCTGGGAATGTTCCCATATGCTCCTCTGTGGGCTCTGGCATGTTATTCTTCTCAAAGGCATAGTTTTTTTTCTTTCTTTCTTTTCTTTTTTTTTTTTATTTTTATTTTTTCCCCTTTGCTGTTGGCTACTCTTTGCACTTCCTTATTCTTCCAGATTGGCTGTGGTCTACCCCCATTCATCACCATTTAGCAGTGGAAAAGGAAATGGCCAACACAGCACTGTATCTCTTTGAATGCTCCACAACTTGCCTTACTCTTGAAAATCTGCCTTGCCCAGACTCCCCATCCTTCTTGAACGAAAGCCTCTGTTGGTATTGAAGAGCTGCTCATTACCAATCTAATTGGAGTACGACTTGGACTGTCCCCACTTTCATATCTAACGGTGCCGGCTGTGCTTCTGGAAAGAGCCACGCTCCTCTCCTATGATGGGTTGCACTGCCCCCTTCTCAGGCAAGATCTAGAGAAGTTTTTCTCACTGGACATCCAGCGCTATTTATGTGTCTCCTCTCTTTCTTATTTGTGACGACACCTGTACCAAGGGAAGCAGTGTAGTGCTCCTGCCAGCTGGTTGTATTTTGTAGTAGGTCTGAAATTTTTAGAGAGGAAGAAACTGCCTGTTTTTTAAAGCTGGGCGCCCTATCTATCCTCTCTAAATACCTGAGTCTATTTATCTAGTTTGTCATAATATCTCATTGCCGGTGAAATCTCTGCACTCTTTGTTGTCTGCCTTTCCATGGTGAAGTGTTTCTCTCCTACTGTGGTTAATCTGAAGCACAGTAAAAGAGTTCACATCTTTTAAATCTAAATCTGCAGATGACCAGCAGCCTGTAAAGCTCTTTAGCTTGCTGAAAAGGAGGTGCCTACGTCTGGCAAATACCACAAAAGATAGTGATGTGGGAAAGAAAACCAGCTATAGTCACATTTGCAAATTATTCCAAATATATAGAGGGAAGGAGGAAAAAAAAAGAAACCCAAGTAATTAAAATAAAAAAAAAAAAAGAGGATGTCATGAAAATAGTTTCTGACTGTGAGGTCCTTCTGGGGAAAACCAGGCTCTGGTGGAAGGACCAAAAGCATTTGAAAACTTGTCTGGACACTGAAGCAGGTGGCCGTGCAGGCTGTTTGCAGGAGCTAGAGTAGGTGGTTACACGCGGGAAGGTCTCTGTGTTATATAGCAGTTTCAATGCAAATGGAGTCAGAATGCACCTTGGTTTACTCCAGACTCTTGATTAGTTGTGTAAAAACTGGCAGATGTAGTTTTGTTTTAGTGAGATCGTAATGGTACTGATTTTGCAATTTTGCTGGAGCGTAACAGGAGTTAAGGGCTTTTGTTGTCTGCTCCTTGCTGTTGTAAAACATAGGATGGCTCTAATCTCATCAAAAATCAGATTGCTTAAAACTGATTCTGGGTATCCTTTCCATGTTTTTTTTTTTCTTTTTAATGTAAACTTGTTTTTTCATCAAAGCTTTTTTTTAATCTTTTCTGTGAAGATTAGCATGGCTTTTGAAGCCCAGCTATATCAGTTATTACTGAAGCTAAATCGTTCCCTGCCACCCACACTCAAAACACCCCTTCCCAGCTCCCTCAGGGATTTATTTCATCCAATTACCACAACTGCTGGGCAAAGCTAGCCTTTGAGACAGACTCACGGACTGGGGCGCAAATGCCTTCCCTTGTGTCCTTGAAGAGCTCTTGGAGCATCAAGACTGATAGCCCTGCCAGACGTTGTCTCGGTCCTGATTAGATCCTGCCTCGCTTTATCATCTTGTTTACAGTGAGATTTTTCCTTAGGAGGAAGAAGGAATCAAACAGCTGCTTTTCTATCAATTCTCATTTGGGAAAGGTAGTGCTGGATACAGATATTTTCAAAATTAAGGCCAGAAGATCTGCTTTCTGCTTTCAATTCCCAGCTCTGCTATTCATTCCATCTGAACTGAAGCAAATTACACATTCTGAGGTTTTTTGCAACATTTTTGGTTGTGTTTGTGATGTTATCGTTCTTCTGCTTTCTTTTTTATCTGTTTTGATGCTGTCTTGTGTGCAGCTAGTCCCATTTTGCAGCCAAAGAGCTGAAGTACTGATACCCCCGAATCATGGCTTTTTTTAAAGCGATTTCATTCCCGATATGACTGAGGGGTTCTTCATAAAGTTTCAAGGCACTCGGTTCCTCTTGTAATCAGGGGAACGTGTTGAAGGTCACATGCACTGATTTATGCCTAAGCAAGGAAGACGGTTCTCAACAGACGTTCCCTGGAACTGGGATGGTGGGCTCCCTCCCACGAGAAGCAGCAGTAGTGCTGGGTAACAACTTCCAGCTGGGAGCTAAAAAATGACACTGTGTGAATTGGGTAGAAAGAGGTATTCCCAAAGTCTAATACCTCAATTCAAAACTACCTTGAAGGCAGCATGATGGATTGCTAGCAGAATTTAATCTTTAATTACTTCTTTCTCTGACTTCATAAAGCCCAACGTGGCTTAATACTTTATATCATCTTTGGTTAAAACACAGCAGCCCTTTGGATGAAATTAATGTTCAGACTAAGGAGATCATTTTTGGGCTCTCAGGGGAAAAGAAATGCAAAGGAGAATGGACTTTTTTTTGGTGTGGGGGGTTTTTTTGTTTGGGTTTTTTTTTTGTTGGTTTTCTTTTTTTCTTTCATTATAGGTGTAAAATAATGTATTAAACAAATTCTTCTTAGAATAATAATTTTTTCAGTGCAGCCTCTCTCTCCAGTTTTGGTTCATATTGTCCCACAACTACCACATTAATTTTTATGATTCTTACATTTGCTGTTCCTGCTGTTGTTATTAATAGACTATCATTATTACTTGAAATCAAATGAAGATAACATACTGACCTGCTATATTTGGAACCATTTTCTTTTTCATTCTTTTAATGTCTGAGTTTTGTAGAAAGGACTTGTGTTTGTGCGAAAAAAATATTTACCAGCAAATATCCAGGCAACGGAGTGGTTCCCAAAATATTCCTTCTATAAATGCTAATCAGCCATTTTGAAAGCTCCCTGGGAGGAGAAGTAATACCCAGTGAGTTAAGTAATCGATCATACAGCATGAATTGTGAATAGCTGACAGAGAACGTGCCACGCCATTGTAGTGGTTGGTAATAGTGAGTGGTCTGTATGTGGAAATATCTGACCTCAGGCTCCTTTGCGTAACAAAGATATTTCTAAAAGTTTGATGGTCATTTCTAGGATAGCGCATGAACTGGAGGAATGACTAAATCTGTTTGTTAAGTATTTAACTGAGTATTTCACTCAGGTGCTGGCGTTCCCAACAGATAGCTGGACAACATGCTGTTGCGGCCCTGCACGCGCTTAACTGGCAGCGCACCTGTAGTTTTAGGGAGGGGAACGGAACGTGTCCATGGGCGTCTTCATGAGACTGAGAATTTGGGAGCTGCCAGTGTCATTCCCGCTCAGATGCCCCAGTGACATTTTGATCAAACTTTGAAAGGTTTAGGTGCCTCTGTGGGATTTCCTAGTGCTTGTGATAATCTCAGTAGGCTGATAACTGCGCCTTTGGCTTACTGAGCAGAGATTTGGTTTTGAAGGTGCTTATTTTTCAGAACCAGTTTACTATTTAATTTTGATGCAAGGATGTAAGATGAAAGGCAGCCTTGAAAGATTTCCTTTGAAATAAATGATGTTACATCCTCTTAAACCAGACCCCAAAATAAGTCTCAGTGCTCTATGCAGTACATATTATGCTTAGCAGCCTAGTACCTAGTGTGTTAGTGCAATTATGGGTAGAAATAATTTGTCATGGAGACAAAGGGAGATTTTTTAAATAGGTTTGCTGCTTGCAGTATGTTCAGGGGCTTATGTTCATAAGCTGCCATTTTCATTAGAATACCCGGTCTGCAAGTTTTTCCATTATGCTTAAAGGAGAAATATGACAGAAGGAGGAATAGTAAAACTAACACGTTTTCAATAAGTTTTGTAATTAAATTCCCTTCTATCCCTGTCTTTGTGCTGAGGAAATTTTGCTGAAATACTTGTGCCCCCAATTAAATATTAGAATGTGCATTGCTTTTTTCATTATAACTTTCTTTCTTAGAAGTCAAAAAGATGAAGAGTACATGTTTTTTGATGGAAAAGGAAACCCACTTCTGAAGTCCAGTCCTTTGCTCTTAGAATTCAATTAAACTTTGACTCCTAGGGCATGGATGGTGTCCTGACTCTTGCTGATGTGCCACAAGGTCCAGCGGTAATCTGTGTGATGTCAAATTAAGACCTTTTAGCCATTCATGCTTTGCAAGACCAGCAATTTCGGAGTAACACATATTTATCAGTCTGATGCTAATTCAGATGCTAGCAGGGATAATTTTGTCTGATCAGCAGCTCTTTTGATAACTCTTGATGAATGTTAGTCTGATGTTTTATAGCTAGAAGTTCTTAAGGAAATTAATATTTTAGATGATGGGAAAGAATGATGCGAGCATGTGTGAACATGAGAAAAAGGGAGAGGGTGCTTGTTTATGTGAACATTGTAAGCAAGTACGGAAAAAAGGATTAATTATTCTGCACATCATTTCTCATGCCAAGAAAATCTTCTTTCAGTCTGGTTCCCAATCCATCTTTAACAAAAGCAGCTGGTAGAAGCAGACCGGATAGGTAGATCTCATTTGTATAAATATATCAGCGTGTGACTGACTCGGTCTCACTTTTCCACTCTAATTCTCATTAGTTCTGTAAGAATAATGGCCATTTCAAGTGTTTCATTAGTAGCTGTGCCACTCTCCTACCAGTCACCCAGCTGCTGGTATTGCGAGCACTTACCTCATTACTAGACATCTGCAGAAAAGCAGAGTGCACATTTGCAGCAGAGACCACGAAAGGGGGAATCGCGGGGCTCGTGCCTCTGTGCCTTCACTCAGCACCTTCTGCGCCACCCCCACGGAGCGGCCCGTCCACCCAGGCAAGTGGGGAAAACCCCCACCAGCATCCTCTCGAACATAGCTTGCGGAGAAAACGGCAGTAGCACCGTGCAGATTTTCTCAAGGTGAAAAACTCAGCGCACCATAAGCACATTTTTTAAAAGCGTTTCATGAAATGTAATAATATTTCCTATTTGGAAGCCTAAGTGAGCAAATGACTCTTCGTTATCCACTGAGAGAGAGAGTCAGCGTTGGGGAATTGATTTATGGGGATTACTGACATCTTTTAGATATGCTGCTCTGATGTCAAAGATCTCAAGAAAACCCATTGACACAACCCCTTGAATCAAACTCGCTCTAGTCCTGCAGCTGGTCAAATGACAGCATATACTTTTAAATGTTCAGCATTGCACCACAAAGGAGGCCAGGTTTTATAAGTATTCTGTTAAGTGCCTGCAAAGCATGTGATGAAGATGGATAGGACAGTTTGGTACAGAAGAAGCTGCTTTTAGGAGCCATCTGTGTTTTTACTGTTGGGAATGAATTTTAACTAATGAAAACTTCAGTGATGAATGTTGTGCATATTGCAGCAACTACACAGTGTGATTAGATTTTATGTAGTAACTTAAGAAAGAGAGGTGGAAAATCCTGCAAGGAACATCTGCCTTATTTTGAGCTGCAGTTGAGTGGTGATGTTTGGTTGGGTTTTTTTTTACTGCTACTTCTGAATTGATATATCCTGTTGGAAATTTTCAGAGAAATTTTGCAGACTTTATTTAAAGAGCAAATGTGCTTGAGGATGTGGAGTGGTCATATTCTTTCCAGAAGTGAAGTGATCTCTGTCAATTAAGGTCAGGTTGGCAATAATGTCCCCAAAATGTAAAGACCTGAACTTTTTTTTTCACAATGCAGCTTACCAGAGCCTGTTTAAAAAAAAAAAAAATAATTAAAAATTGTGGACAAAGGAAATCCTGATGGTGACTAGTTATCCATCTGTATATCAATAACTCTTCTGGAATGCTTGGTGGGAAAAAGACGTATCAGAAACAGTTTGGGTTCATACTCTTCATTTTCTGTGAAGGGGATGATGTTTTGGTGGAAAAGCCCATGTGTTGAGGATTCTAGTTTTTCAAGTAGATTTGGCTTCCCTTTCCTGAAAATATGCAGTTTGTGGAAATATCTTCCAGGTGCTGGACAACTAGTCTCCAGGCCCTGGCAACCTCCACAGGTGGGATCTCAGCTAGGTTAGGTACTCCTAGGTATCTATAGCTATGAACTACTCAGCTAGAAAGGCTGCTTCTGCAGTAAATGCATCTCTGCTTGATGTGGGTATCGAAAATGACACCGGCACCCCCCAGCCTGGAACCACTGATTTCTCTACATTAACTGTGAAGGGAGTGTAGGTACAGATATTGATGTTAGACAAGAATCCCACCTTGCCTCCTTACCCCCCAGTCCTCTGGCTGTCTGTTTCCCTGGAAATGAAAAAAGAGATTTTTTAATTCTTTTTTTGACCTAGATGTCATTGTACAGGAGAGATTACCTCAAAGCTATTTCCCCTCCACGTTCCCACCCTCACCACATTTTTAATCTCATCTATGATGGCACAACACTGTAGAAATATTAGCAAAAGTCCCCATAACTCATTTCCACTTGTGCATGCTGTGCTATTTTGGTTCCTGGCGATGTGACCCTGATACACCATTTCCATGCTCTATGTAACCTTCTGTAATCTATTGCTTTACACAAAACAGAAAACCAACCAACCCAACTAGTCTGTTCAGCATGTTTCTAGATAACTCTTGCTTATCTGAACATGAAGCAGAAAAGGGCAAAATAAATGCAATCTTCAACCTTGAACACCTACAAAATGCCGGACATTTAAAAATTGGGAGATTAAAAATAAGTATTAAGGACTCTTTGTTCTGTGAGCTTTTGATTGTTTGCATTATTCTGTTTTTTCTTTTGGGGAAATATTACATGCTTTTTTTTTTTTTTTTTCAGTAAGTGTCAAGATTCCCTTGAAATAATGAAAGTCTAAGAGATGGCATTTAGGAAAGGCATAAGACGTTACTGAGAGAGCTACATGAGGGTGTAGGTTCACTCCGTCTCACAACAGCTCTCTGGGACCCAAGCCCATTTTCTCACAGCTCTGTTGCATCTAGTTTCTTCTGAGGTGCTGACCACCATCATAACAACCAGGACTTACATCCATGGTTCATGGCAACCCGAGTGTCTTAATTATCAGTATGCAAGGATATACATAATAGGTACAGCAAATTCTCATTAGTGATATGACCCTTTTAATGCACCGACATTATCATAGTCTTTCTGCTATTTGAATTTGCCTGCAGCTGGTGTTTTCTGCCGCACTGAGTTGATGTGATCCTTCACAGGAGACCTTTTCTGAAAGAAGAAAGAGGGAGGAAGGCTGGCAAAAGTAGCTTTTATTTTCCTTCTTTCCTTGGCTCTAAATGAGCAGGGAAGTTGTGTGGAGAGGAAAAAAAAATCGATATGTTAAATGAAAAAGAATGTGGTTGCACAGGGACTTGGTCACCAATATCTAAACCCCAGCACTTCAATGCTTCAGACTTTCAGGTTTGGGTAAACACAATTACCTCAACAAAGCTTACAAATTATTAGTATTTTGCTGGGAGATTATAACACATCATTAAAGATGAAAGGTTACTTTCAGACTTCAGTTAAGTTTTAAATTACATCCTTAGAGTCCACGAATGACCTTTTAGTGAGCTTGGGGCAGGCAGCAGTATCTGAAATGTGGATCAGCACGAGATTGCTGACAAATGATGCCTCTCACGGAGGGGCAGCGGATCATTAGTGGGGGCACTTAGAGTTTCATGTTATTCAACTTTGAAATGGTTTTCAGTACTCTTATTATCTGGCTTATTCTTCAAAAAGAAAGAAATACAAAAAGGCTTCTGCCATAAAATTGGATGAAATTGTTCTTCAGAGACTGAATATATGCACAAGCTCACTCCTGTTAAGCTACATATTTGGTCTGAAGTAACCTGTGCAGCTAATTCTAAATGGTGCACAGAACTCTCTACAAACTTTGTTTTAGTTAAATAACTTTTACATTTCATCCGTTTCATTACTTTTTCTCCTATTAATTGCTTAACAGTCGTATTTCCCCCCGTAAATCTTTCAGCAGATATGCTTCTTAATTGGCAGCTCCCTTTGCACAACTATTAAAAAAATTGAAAATCTCTATACATGTTGTTTTTGTGTAACTAACCCTTCACAGTTCCCATACTTCCTTAAATGCTTCAACCCTTACTCTATACCCTTCTCCATTACTGCTGGCAATTCTCATGTGTCAGAAAACTGGAGCTGCCTCAGATGCCGGAGGCAGCTTACGACGGCAGCCCCTGCTGCGGCCTAGGCTGGAGTGTTTATGGCTGACTGGTTCCACTTCAACTGCTGAATAATTAAGGTTATAGGTCCTAGACAGATGAGGGAGGCATGGAGCTTTCTTGATTTCTGACTTGTTACTGGCACTTAAGACATTGAACATCTCATAGCATCAAGCTCCTTCTAGGGAAAGCTGGGGTAGCAGGATCTGACCATGCCGTTCAGATAAGCCGTATTTTCACACACCTAAATAATATCAGTGTTGGGGCTGACTGAATTCCATCTGGTTTCCATCATTATAGTTATACCCCATTATAACCCCATTATAGTTATATCCCATTATACCACAGTAATTCTATTGTAGAAATATTTTACAGGAGGACAGGTAAATTTATAAGATGGCAAGGAAGGAGAATTACCACCTTCTAGTATTTTGTTATACCAATATGATTCACTAGGATTCGGATTTAAAGGGATTTTCAATAATTCTTTTTCTAATTCCGCCTTAATGAATGGCTGAGTTTTCTGCTGTTATAAGTTGCCAGATCTTTAGGGACGATGGTGAAATACTATCAGTTCTGATAGAAGAAACTATCCCTAACAATTCATGAGGAGAATGAGGAACAAGAATAGGGAAAATTATGCTCTACAGAGTAACACCAGAGCAAGGATATTACAGTTCTTCAAGCTTTTGAAGGTTTTCATACTGAATTTTAAGAAAAAGGGCGTGGCTGGGAAGAGGGACCTCCTTACCCATGTATTATTAGGATGTTTTGAACTGAAAGTATTGCATTGTAAAACCTTGTCTTTATCTTGCGACTTGGGGTTGTAAGTTGGAAGTAATTGATGTGGATACTAAGTTGTGAAAACAGAAAGCCCTCACAGGCTCACTTTTGGAGCTGACACGATACACTGGCTGAGGCTTTGTCTCTAGAGCTTTAGGCCAGAACCTTGGCATTTTCAAAAAGGTATCGGTTCTGTGAATACATTTTTCCCTACGTGAACCGTGCATCTATGAGCAGCTCTGTGTACAGGCCATTTAGCTGGCTGTTGAACTATCTTGTTTGTGCCAAATAATTGTGCTTATAATTAGCAGGCGTAAATTTACATTCCCTTTGAAAAATGTGTTCTTCAATATCAAAGCAATGCAACAAATAGATCTTTTTTTGTTGTTGCCGAAATGAGCCTGGATCTGCTGTTTAACTTGCATATATAATGACTTATTTCAGTACGTTTCTTCGACAGGACCCGAAGGTCCTAAAGCATGTTATGCGTTGCACTTGAACACCTTGCATCGAACAGCTGTGATACATGCCGATTTGCTGCAATGCCACATGAAATTAAGGACAGGAAACAAAGGTCCCTTTCATAACTGAAATTGGATGAAGTGATTCCCAATAGGCAGCACAGGGACGATATAGTCAAATTAGAGGCAAAGCAGAAAGCTAGACAGTCCTGTTTTAGAAAGATTGCCAAGGGATCTTAACTACCACAAGAGTACAGGATCTTAATTTTTCTGTCTCATCTGAAAAACAATACCCCTATCACCAGTACTTGCACAAGAGGGAATTTTGGGTTTTTGTTTAGTGATCACTGCTCTAAGACCAGGATTTAGAAATGTTGACTGTTTCTGAAAGCCTTCACATGGGTCTGTTGAATATAAGCTGCTTTGCCTCATTTATACTTGCATCCACCTGATTTCAGCATCTGGTTTCTCATGGGCTGCTGGAGTTAGAGATTAATCCTGTGTGTTTTTCTGAGGGCTGGCACTCCTTGTATTTTTGTAAGAAAAAAAAGACTTAATTTTCTACACTTGGTAAATCTTAAATCCTGAAAGTTTCACAGCAGAGTGAAAAGAAAAGTCTAATATAATTAGAATTACATTTGTAAGGACTAATATTTTTTATGACGTCAGAGCTAGAATATAATTGGCTGTCTGTTGTTTTTTTTTTTTTCAAAGTGGTAATTAAATTTAACTTTACTTTTTAATAGATCTGAGGTTTCCTCAGATATTAGGCCTTTAACGTCGCCTTGTTTTTAAGCTAAAGATGTTAATTTTGACTTTGAGCTGGACCCAATGCAGTGAGTCCCAGACTCTGAACCAATCAAGATTACAGTCACATTTTCCTCATAACTTTGGTTTATGTCCTGCTTGGGGGAAGGAGACCGCATACTTATTTGTAACCATCTCCATTTTTGTAGCATCTTGGGATTTGCTGCAGGTATGCCATCCAAGTGATTCTGTTCCCCCCCTGCCTTGCTTCTATGATTTGTCAAGGTCAAAGCATTTGATGGCTTGTACTGTTGGAAAAAACACTGTGTGAGATAGTTTAGGAATTGAGGGGAATAATTTGTTCAAATATGGAATGCATAAGGAAAAAAAATTTGGGCCAGCATAAACAGATTTTCAAGGTCACTTACACGTATGTGAAGACATTCAGAAGAGAAAACTGTTCATCGTCCAATATCACGGGCCAAATTTCCAGCTGGTGCCTTTGCAGTAAGCTTTGCACAAGTTATCAGGGGAAAAGGTCTTTAGTAACACAACTTCAAAGTACACTTCTCTTCCTCTGACCGATGTTGGAAATGTCTGGTCCCTGCTCTTAAGACTTGTCCATCAGATTCAAAGGAATTCTGGAAAAATGGTAATGTATAAACAACAACATTAAGACAGAAAACTCTGGGGGTCATATTTTCCCTAACAGTGGCACTCTTTCTTAGGCAAATGATGGCACCATTTGTCTTCCTGATCGTAGCCAATGCCTCTTCACTGCGGCAGCTGCTATTTTCTGCCTGTGCCTGACTGAATCCTAGTGCTCGATAGCACCTCTGCCTGCGCGTTGTATCCCCTGCTTTCTAATTTCAGCCCCTGTGTACAAAGTAATTTCATCCAAGTGATCTTCTGTCGCATTCAGTTGACTCGATTGTCCGCTGCCAAATGCGTTTGCCACTTCGGATTGACACTGACAGTAAGTCAGCAAACTTCAAAGCCAACTTGAATTTGCTTTTCAGTGTTAGCCACACTACCCTGCATCTCTCACTTGCGACTGGACTACTTATAGCCAGAGACTCTGCCTGTATGAGTGATTCATCCTTTATTCATGTTCATGGTAAGCCATTTCGTTACTCCTCTCCAAATTAATGCTAATTGCATTACACTGCTATTCTCACAAGAAAAATAAGTTGTATGATGGTGATCTGCCCTAACTGGATAAAAAGCCTTATTTGGGAAGCAGAATGCCTGTTTTCTTTCCTCCTGAACTCTACAGTTATGTTTCATGTCTTCTCAGAGCATATTTTAATGTGTGTTGTTTTCCCAGCAACCAGGGCTGGAAAGTATTTTTTTTTTCTTCTTTTTTATTTCTTCTAAGATATTAAAATTCCAATGTACTCCTATGATTCCAGGAGCTGAGGCTTTGAGCAATGTGCCTGACCTCTGCATCCTGCGATACAATATTCCCTAATTTTGGTGCATGTTTTAGGAATGCTGGTAGACGGATGAAATAACCTCGTGGCCTCCTCAGTACCATTTCCCCTTCATCCTTTTGACTCTGGAAAAGATGACTTTATGGTTTATGTATTTTATTTATTGATCTCTTTCCCTCTCTTCTACAAAGGCTACACTAAGGCATGCATCTTTAAAAAAAAAAAAAGTAGTACATCCAGCACGCTCAGGTAAAAGAGTACTTGCTTTCACTAGAAAAGAAAAATTTCTGCATGAAAAGTTTACCCATTTGTCTAGTGACCATAATAAGCTGCAGGAACTGCCACCACCTGGAGAGCCCAGACAGGAGAAAGGAAAGGGAATTGAGTAGCTGAGCCCTACGGTAAGGAGCACTAACACAAAGTGTGAGTTTGCCGAGAAGAGCCCTATGAAGGAAGAAAAGCAATTTTCTATTGAGAAACCTAGAGAAAGGATAAAAGGCTATTGCAAACCCACAGTGTTTGGGAAGGGTTGAGGGAATGACAAACTGGATTCAGCTTATCTGTAGTCCATGGGCCTCAGGAGATACTCTTCCATTTGTTTGGTTTGGGGTTGGGCGACAGCCCTAGTGCTACTTCACGTCACAGGATTGCTCTGTAATCTAGAAAGAAAAGGTTTTCTCCAGTTTCACCAGATAGATGCTAAAAAAATGCCACTGCTCAGCACAGAGAAGCACTGAGAGGGCCACGCTGGCCAGACAGGCATGAAGTGCTTGGTCCAGGTTGGGCATCTGAAGAGCTGGCCACTTCTATAGGAGCCAAGGTGGCAATGTGGAACACTGTGATAAAAACTGGATCCTACCACAGGGAAGCTCTAATTTTTGAAAGGAAGACAAAAACCTTTTGTTGCCATTCACAAGACATGACTGTCCCCAAAGGCTGAAACCTTCCTCAGCCTCAAAGCTGAGGAAGATAATTTTTGGACCCCCATCAACTGTTTGGTGTCTCTTGCCCACCAGACAATACCTGCGGGTTGTTCTCATTTAGAAGCTGTAAAGGTAGTGTCCCTGGTTTCTGGCCTGTTCTGGGAAACATATCGCCATGCTTCGCTCCCCACAGTCCCTCTGCCAAGGGCCCTGCAGGGACACATGTTTTAGTGCTGTTCATCGACTTGGCCTCAGCCTCCCACGCTGGGGCTGATGATGTTGAATGGAATTATGGGGAACAGAAGAGCTTATGAAGTGGTGCTTAGCTGCGTAATAATTTCCTGAGTGTCAGTGCTCAAACATCCAGCAGATTAATTTTGTACTAAACAACGTCCTAGTTGTTTGTGAATAAAGTTCCCAATCTAACTGCTGTCACTGGAGCTGCATTGAACTTGTATGTTGGTGACTTTTTCTGTCTAATGATGGGGAAGAATAGGACAAAATATGTCTGGAAAATATGTTACGTGGTGAAACTGATCTGAGAAAGCTGTGGTTGAACGTAACTGTTGTTGACTCAGACATCCTTGAGGTTATTTTCCTTATGAGATAATATAATTATAAGAATTATAAACCAAGAGAAATTATTGAAGTAATTTTGTCCCTTCTATGACAACACAGTGCTCCTACATCACTCTTTCCTGGTTCTCTGCACATCTACTGTCACTTAACCATCAGATATTACTTTGCTAAAATTAATCTCCAACTTTAACCCTTCTGAACAACTATGAGATAAACAAAATTTAGTCCTCTAATAGTTTTGGAAAGTTAAGTAAATTAATAAGGTGAAACTCCCTAAGAGTTTTTTTGAATTTTTTGGGGGGAGGGTGTGGTGCAGGGGGGAGGAGTGGTCAGTAAAGATCTTCGGATCGTACATAATCTCTTGTATTTAAGTTCTGTCATTGCAGTGGTGTTTGAAAGTAGACAAACCCTGCAAGAGCCTTTTAGGGAATGGATCCCAGGACAGGCTAGAGAGCACCCTTTCTAACTTCTGAGACTGTAAACCTCCATGAAAAGATCTCGTATTTCTCTTTCTCATGCTGTGGAAAACACTAAACTGCTGTTTTCCCAGGTGAGACTTGGAGTGTTGGTGCTCTCTTTGTGCTACCTATTTTCTGTGATCTGATGTGACTGATTCTGAGCAACCAGAATCGCTTTGCTGTTTTATCTGAGACCTGAAAGACTTTGAAAGAAACTTATTGAGGTCAATTCATCAAGGTAATGAAACCTCAAATTTCTTTTGGTCTGTGGAAGGTGGTGCTCGTAACCTGGCAAGAATAAGACATTCAGCCATTACTGCATATATTGGTGTCATAAATGTTCCTGGGGAAATTCCATCTGGTTGTGATCACTGTAAGACCAGAAGACAAGCAAAGCATGTTAAATAACAATAAATGAGCTCTAATATGCATCGTCAACTTTGAAAGCTTTGGCCTGAAAGGCTTATCATGAGTTTTCCCAACCATCTCCCGTTAAAAACACTTGTGCTGTTTCATCTATTTGCATTCATGGCAATTACTCCTTATTTGTGAGAGAGTACCCTCTAGATTTCATAATTTATTCACTGAATATTTATGTAAACTTATCTGGAGGAGAGCAATGTCTTACTGCCTTTTATTCTTCCTGAGCCTGAAAGTGTCTCTTGCTACCTGTTCCAGGAAAAACATCTTGAAGTGCATCCATGCATCCACTGAACCCTGAATGGTAGCAAGGCAAGTAGGTAAAAGTGGAGGAAAAATGTTGTGGTCGAAGTATTGGTTCTGCCACAAACTACCCAAGTGATTATTTGGGTAGGACACTTAAGGTGTGATTTGATTGTCTAGATCTAGGGTCCTGATGCCACTCGTGATGTCTTTATTAATCTGAGACATTTGGACCCTGATGGCAAATACGACAAAGCTGATAGGATTTGAAAGAGATGTCTCTTTCTGGAAGAATGGCAACTGGAGGCTAGGTGGCGCATCCCATTATACCTAAAAGGATATAGGGTGCTTCAGTAATGGAATGCCACCCCTTTATGGGGAAAAAACGGGGACTTAGTGATGCTCAGAGTACTGGTACCTCGGTGTAGCTCTTGGGCACTTAGCTTCCATAGGCCATTCAAAGTCCTGGGTGGGCACCTGGGAGTGCATGCGAGTTGTCTCAAAATTCACCAAATCCATTGCACTGCACTCACTGGTGAAACTGTGCTGAGCACAGGGATACCCTTTAAATCCTATTGCCCTCCCGGAGTGAAATTCCTGGGGCGCTGGTGGGCTGAGCCTCATGAAGATTTGCAGCCTGAAGCCCTTTCTTGACAGCGCCTGCCTGGAACTTTGCTGTTCGAGTGTGATAGTCTTCTCCTTATCGCTGTTCACGTGACTTTTTTTTTTTTTCCCACAGGGATGTTCCAGGACCCATCTCCAGAGACGAGAATGCAGAATATGTTTCTGATGTCTTCCCTGCCCTGCATGTGAATCCCTAAATGCCGCAACAGAGCAGGCAGAAAAAAACCACTCTCAAGTTCTCCGCCTGGGTGTGTTTGAACACTTGTATGATGCGACTAGCTGAAATATGACATGTTAAACTGAAAATGAGTTTTCGCAGCCTGCTGCCCTGCAGAGAGGGTGTGTGGGCTGAATGGATCACTATCAAGCAGGGGAGGCAAATGTTTGCTTTTTTTTTTTTTGCCTTGAGAGAAGATGGTGCAACAGTGGTTAAAGTAAAATTCAACTTTTCCCTCTGCAGAAGCTTCATTACACCAGCCTGTAGGCTTCTTCTTTGTGCTTTCAGTGGTAGCCTGTAATCTAGCTTTTTGCTTTCTGCCACAGCAGCGCAGCCTTTCAGATTCCTTTCTCCCAGTATCTTTTTCAGGAGAGAATGGATCCCTTTTCAATAAGGCAAGAGGAACCTTTGTATTATTTAGACTATTTGTGCCTTACCAACAAGGTGCCAGTTTCCTTCCATAACTTCTGCACTAAAATCAAAGGCATATCTTCTTCAAAGATATGATCCTACCCCTTCCTTTCCTTCTGCTCTGCTTCTCTGGCTTAAGCAATCTCCCTCTGAACATCTAATATTAAAAGGTACACTTATTTTATCTCAGTTGCAAACGTTTTCCATTAAGTTCTTGGAACCCTGCTCCTCTAGGTCTGTGCTTTCCAAGCCCTGGCACAACATTTTGACTTCCTCTGGGAGAAAATGAGACAACAAGGTGGATGTGAGTAGCACCAGGTACCCGTGATGGTGTCTGCTGCTATTTGATAGTAACAATAGTTTAACAGTAACAATAATCTCTGGGTTTTTTTCAATAAATGCCAGAGATTTGGCACATGCAGTCGGGCAGATTGTGCAAGCAAATACTAAGGCTGCCTTTTTAAAGACCAAGTTTCTAGCCCAAGCTCTGCCAAGCAGGATTTTTTTCAGCTTCTAAACCAGCATATTGTGTAAAAGAGGAGATCTCTGCTTGCTTGCTCTTCTGGGGTAGGCATGCAAGAGTAACATCTCAGAAACGTACAGCTGAATAGCAGTCAGGTAATATCTTAGGGTGGCGATCTGAGGGTGGTTTATTTTCCATTCAACCTTCTTGGGCACAGCAGGCAGTTGTGTTTTGCTGAAGGCTGGGCATCTGCAAAGGAGAAGGGGCAAGAAAGTGCTAGGGTTGTCATGAGCCACTTCCTAAAGATTAATAATTTGGGTTGAATTTCAGCTGTTACTGGGGCTCCCCACAGGCACCTGTGCTCCAGTTCTGTCACTGAGAGACTGAAACACCAAGAGAAATGCTAACTTTAATTAGAAAAATAGATGGACTGTCCTGTCCTGCTGCCAACTACACAAGATTTAATTTGAAAAATGTTTACTTCAAAGAGGCAATGAAGTGTTTGTAATTCATAAAAACAGATTATTTGACTTAAGGTTAAAGATCCATGGGGTAAATTCTGCAAAAAGATGGTCTGACCAGGTTGCTTTATCTAAGTTTTGATTCATTTCCATGCTTTTACGGAAATTATTAATAGTGTTATTGTGTTAATGGTGATGTAACTTCTGCTTGTTTATATAGAAAACAACATATATAACCCATTCTCATTACAATAACATGCCCTTCCCATTTTAAATTGAAAACATGTCCAACTTAAGAAAAATAAATGCCAAAACTAGTTTTCCTCACTTCTGCATTCTTGAGTTACTCCTGTGACAGATTTGGGATCTGTCTGTGCCAAGCTGAATTCCATTTTGATGTCTGAACCCCTCTGCCTTTCAGGATTATTCATACTATCATCTGATGACTGTTCTTTGGTATTTCAGCCTTTTTGTTGCTTTAAAACATCTTTCTGCAGCTGGGATTTGATGCCAATTGGGGTGTAAGAAGTGTTTTCACCTGCCCAGCCCAAGGTGGGGTGGGTGTTCCCAATCTAGTGGCGGGGAAGGCAGTGGCACCGCTTCTTGTAAACCTGAAGGAAGGCAAGAGGGAAGCATAGATTCCTCCTGTTCTGTCCCCAAAGCACTGCTTCTGCTTGATGTGTCACCAGCTAGAAAAGGCAGCCGAGGCAGTCCCAGTGCTGCACTCCCTTGCATGGTGTGTTTTGGCCAGGAAGAACTCCCTGCAGAAGACGAGTGTTTTTTGCTAGGGCGCTGTTGGTTTTCTTGGGCTGACTTCCAGGTAGATGGATGGGGTCTGGAAGCCTCCCCAGCTGCAAAGGATGGACAGAAAAGGGCTGGTTTTTAAAATCAGGTGTTTTCCTGACCAAAGAGGTAGCAGATTGTCATGTTGTCGGTAGAAGAAAGTTGTAAAGAGAGAAATCAGGGAGGGCTTTTTGTTCTGTACACGCACTCAAGGGAGGCAGAAGACTAAGATCGTTTTGTGGGAAACTGAATCTATAGTTTGTTTAAAAAAAGAAAGACCTGCAGTGCTCTCCTACTTGCAGGAGTAACAGTGGTGGTGGTGATCAAATTATTTTTAAAGTCCCTTTCTAAAAGGCATTGAGTGGCAGTTCACAGGGCTCTGGTGTGAATCTGCCTGCCCGAATGCGAGGGGGAGAGGGGGCGAAGAAGAGGGCTCCCAGAAAGCCCAAAGCTCTGGTCTGGGGGTCTACAATGATGAGCTGCAGCCCCACAGCCTGGGAAGGGCGATGGGCGTGGAGATTATTTGGATCCAGGCAGTCAGAGGTAAAGACAATGACTCGACAATGGTTAATGTCCCATCTTTACACAGTTAATCATCTGTGGGAGTCGGGGGTCTCTTTGCAGTAAACAAGTTGTTTTGGTTGGACGGGAGGGGCTGTTAACAGCCATTTAAAAGTGATGGTGGCAGAAATCTCTCTCCTCCCCCCCGCCCCCCCCCGCCCTTTCTCTTTGCCCTGCCTTACCTATTCTTCTGTTCATTAATTCCTTGTCTTTAATTCTTACACAGTGAATAAAACAGACTGTTTCCCTTTTGTTTCTAGCTAGTTTATCTGTCTGCTTCTCATGAATTAGCACAATACTGCAAAATCTGGACTGCAAATCAAGCAGAGATTGGGCTCTGTGAATAGGAAATTAGATCTATTTTGCTTAAAAAAAAAAAAAAAGGTGCGATAACAAAGACCTAAAAAAATGCTTATAGAAAACTCCCTGAGAGCGTTGCTTTTAGATACTAATTTCAATTTAAAAGAGTGCTCTTGATCCCAGGTATGGGCTAAGTGTAAATTAAGGATGAAAAAATGTTATAACAATTTCTTAAATCAGAATTTCACTTCCTAATTTTTAATTGGTACTTAAATAAAATCTTGCCAACTGCCTTAGCACCAGATTTTCAAATCACTTTTCAAGTATCACCTTTACAATGGAGTATTATTTAGTACAGACTGCCATTATAGAGCAACATGGATTTCATTCTTCCACTGTTTGCTTTTGATATCCAGTGCTGCTAACACAGAGGGCACCCGTGTGACACAGTAATTTTATACACAGTTTAATAAACAGAAGATTTCTCTTTTGTGCTTTCTTCTGCTTATCCAGCTCAAGTTCAGACAAAGGAAGACAAGGGCTGCATGGCAAAGCCTCAGCGAACGTGAAGCTCCTCCAGTTTTTGGTCTGTCTGGGCTGAAGGACAGTACCCGTGGAGATCACAGAAAATCTGGGTTCATCTCCGCGCCGGAATGCAGAAGCCTTGCAAGCTTGCACAGAGACAACAGCTCCGAGCTGTCAGCACTCCGGTGCTAGGCTTGCCTGGCTGCCGAGCGTCGTGGTTTGCTGCTCCTCATCACTTTGTCCCCAAGGACTCTCTCAATGGAGAGGACAGGAAGAAAAGATGTCTGGGAGAAGCGAGCCCTGATGAGGTGACGGTGACAGCTTAGGGGCAGCGCGTTCCCTCTATGCTTACCTCCACGGTAGCTGACGGCTAATTGCAAATCCTGCTGGTGTTTCACCTGCTGACTCTTGTTGCTTTCTTACTAATGCTCATAATTTTCTTTTAATATATGCCATTCTTCATCTTTTGTGCACATACCCCCATGCTAAAATGAGCTAGAAGAGCTGAACTCTTCTCCTCGTCTCTGCTTGCAAAGCTTCTCTGCAGGGGTAGGAGCAGAGCACAACTAGCAATAACTCGCTATGTATCCCTGCGTGCATCACATTTGCTGCGGGAGGGAAGGTCACAACCTAAAAAATCCTTGCTTCCTAAGCTAGCCAAAAGGGGATGCTTATAAAATTTTAAGCTGCTCTAATACTTACGTACTGCAAAAGGTTGTAACGTGTACTACTGAGACATTCAAATAGACCGTGAGCATCAGAAGTGTTGAAGAGCTGCTGTTTAAGTCGTCACAGATGAGCTGCAAACTTATAGAGTTAATGTAAATTTTCAGGTTAGGCAGTTGAATGACTTTATTGAGTACATGTTAATTCAGAGTTCCTAAACAATGAGATGGTTTAATCATTTACTTAAGACTGCAGCCTGATCTCCAGCAGACTGAGCAATCTCTCTAGGAAAGGGGACACAAGTGGTCTGACAGAGAAATCCCTTTCAGTCTTGGGATGGTGATGCTGCCTTCAGAGGCTCTGACTTGTTCTGCCTCTGTTTAAATTTGTCTAGTGCGCACAAAGCTCAGGTCGGACACAGCAAATGGGTTCAGCACTTCCTGCAAGTCAAGTGTTTCTCCAGAATGTTATATGAATTTCATCAGTTTTTTTTAACATTGGCAGCATTATAACAATAATTTTGACTATTATAAAATAATTTTCACTATTAGTGGGTTATTAGTTAAATTTCTGCTATTTGCAGTGGTCAGTCAACAAGTCATGCACGAGTTGATACCGTGTTTGCGTCTTGTTGTACCCATACCACTTTGTTTTGATCCGCCTGACTGAGATGGTTTTGGTTGAAGGAACGGCTGTAGCCTACTTGGGGTTCTGCTGCATGTTCCGTCTTTCTTTGCTGTCCACATCTATGGTAAGAAGTGAAAGAGGCTGACCACCACCCTTCCGTAATTTTAAGTTGCTATATGCTGCATGTGGAGGAGCTTTGAATTAAAGGAGTAGCTTGAAACAATTGAAGGAGTGCGACTGGCACAAAATGAACTGCTTGAATTCATGGACAACCAACTTGCAGAGTAGAAGGAGTTTCCAGCCATATGAGAGATGATGTTCTGGGGACCTCCCCCTGCAAATGTCTGAGAACAAGGACCTGAAATATAAGCTAGAGCTTCATAAATTTATGGAAGGGATTTTATAACACAACGGAGAATTTCATTTAAATAGAAAATACAGCTTGTGATTCATGTATAGGTATTTCTAAGGGGTTTTAGAAGGAGACTGGTTTGCTGTTTGCATTGATATTGTACTATTCCCATGCTTTAGGGCTTCAACTGGCTGCTTGCTGAGACTAAAAAGGAATTTATTTCTTCTTGGGCTATAACTAAACCCAGGAGATAGTGGTGCTTGTATGTCTTGCTCAGTGATTCAGAGTGAAATACATCACCACATTTGGAGACCAAAAGATAGTTTCCTTAGGTGAGACCAGCAAGGACTACACAAATTCCTTGTGTCTTTCTGTATTAAAATGGAGCATGGTTAGCCTAGGTTGTTCTGGGAGTTAAATCTTACACATTCCTACTATTTCAGAGCCTTAGGACATTGGTAATGTTTTTGAGATCCACTAATCTTCTTCATGTCCATTTTCTTATAAATGGGTGTTTTTAATCCTTTACTAAAGATGTAAATTTATTGCCAGGCACTGGTGGTTGTTTTGTGGCTTTTGGAGTAGATGCTTGCCCCAAATGGTTCTTCCCAGCTTCTTTGTCTTCCTCCTTTTCTTGTTTTCCTCCTCTTGTTTTCCTCTTTTCTCTCTCCTCCCACAGCTGAGCTTGCTGCACTCTCTACTATTCTTTCCACAGACATCTGCCTCTGTATTTCCCTTCACAAAACCTTTATGAATTACCTACATTGGGTTGTATGTGCAGGAGAACTGTTTTTGGATTGGAGGATTTTCATGGTAACAGAGGAATACTATTAGTGTTACTGTACTGTACTGCCATATGAGCTGTTGACTGTGGAGCCATTGTCGTGTTTTGTTTCACATTGCACTTCAAGTCACTGCTTCTACGCTTGAAGAAAGAAAATGGCATGCTTCAAACATAAGCTGATTAAAAGTGCAAAATGCGGATGAGTTTCGTTAACCTATTTTTTCAGTTTCCAAGTTCTGATTTCCTGCAGCTGAGTCAAGCAACCTGCTCAGTTCATTGCAGTTCGTCTGCTGTGCTCCTGGTGAGCCCATCAGCCAACCTCAGGTACAAGTTTCTCCTTGCAACTGAAATTAACTCCTGATGGAAAGGGGCTGGGCCCCAAACCTGGGGTGCCAGCGCAGCTGTGACTGCAGCGAAGTGGGTGCCCCTTCTCTGTCATGAGTATGTCAAACCCCTGGTCCACAAACCTTTTGAAAATTCAGATTGAGATCTGTGGATTAAGGCTTAAGCTCTCCTTAATTTATCTCCCAGATTTAAAAGCAGCAATCTATATTCCCAATATTTCCATCAGCTAGTACAGTGACTGCTTTTTTTGGTAGTGGTTGTGGAATGCATCCAGCTGTGAACAGGTTTCCACGTCTAATAAAGATCCTTCTAAATAATGGCCAAGTGCGGATGCTTTAACCTTTGATCCGGAATAGTTAGCACTGCAGACCAAGGCTTAGACTGATGCAAGGAGCAAAAAGGTAACTGTGAAGGTCCGGATTCCCTCTGCTCTCAAAACAATAACAATCTTTTTTTTATACTCATCAAATTTTATGATTTCCAAAAGGAAAACTGTATTAATCAACACAGAGGCTTTCTGAAAGGCTTTGAAGCGGACACAGATGTAGAGCAAGGGTCTGAGAAAGGATAAAGATGCCAACGCATAAGGCTTGTCAAGCTGTTGCCAATACCCAGAACAGAAGTAATTAACTCTTCATGAATAGTTAAATTTGGGGAGTTAAGAGGTGACTGTGTTCCAGAGCCATTTTAGCAAAATAACTGTATCCTGTGGGTTTTGCCATGAAGTTATCTGAATTTGGAAAGCTCGTCCCATAGTTCTAGTCAAGCTGTGCAAATACTCTGAGCACATTTAATATATGTAAATTAAATTAATGTTAAATCACTGTGTCTCTGTGGTAGTGAATAATACAGAAAAAGCAAATGGGATGCACAGCAAATGGAGGTGATTCAGCTGTCTGACTGTGCATGAATATTTCCCCAAACTCTGCTTTAAATGGAGAGATTACAAAAGCACAATTTTCCTTAAAAGAGCAAATATTTAATACACTCAAAATTGTGAGATTATAATGTTTCTTTTTACTTAGTCCTGCAGTGCTCTAGCTTTAGCTTTAATGTTCAAGCTTGATAATTTAGTTTTCTAAAAATAGCCTGCCAGACTATGCCTTACATTTCATTATTTTTTGAATACTCCTTTGGACGTACCAGGCCATAAAAATCAGCCCCCAAACTTGCACTGTAAAGCAAATATTGTTCCTTCCTTGGGTGGATGAATTATTAATTGAGGTTGGGCTTTCTTGGTGCAGGAAGTTCTGATGAGTTCAGTTTTGCAACAAGGATTTTAATCTTGTATCGCTGAGCTCTTAGTGCAGGCAACTAGATATAAAACTGATGAATAATAAATGTTATAATGCTGCCAAACTCTGAGCTAAGGGAAAAGGTGGCAGTTCAGAAGGACACACATCTTGGGTCCCTTGGAGTTTGGTGCACAGGTCAAAGGTGCTGCTGGATGGCAGGGGTTTGGAACTTTGGACTTTAAGGTCCCTCCCAACCTAAACCATTCTATGAGTGGGACTGCAGCTCTGCTCAGGTTGTTGTCAGCAACCAAAAGTGGCTTAGTTTTTGTCAGAGTTGGCTGTAAGGGTATTCTTTTGGTTGTTCCTTTTCCTTTTCCTTTTCCTTTTCCTTTTCCTTTTCCTTTTCCTTTTCCTTTTCCTTTTCCTTTTCCTTTTCCTTTTCCTTTTCCTTTTCCTTTTCCTTTTCCTTTTCCTTTTCCTTTTCCTTTTCCTTTTCCTTTTCCTTTTCCTTTTCCTTTTTTTTCTTTTCTTAAAAAAAAAAAACAAAACCCAGTGGGTACTCTTGTATTGGCACTCGTGGGCTTTTAACGGGAGTGGGTAAACAGACAAGAGCGTGAATATAAATGATTGTCCTTTGCTGCTTCTTAGAGAAATCACATTGAACTTGTGTTGAATAGACTGAAAAAATAAAGCTGTCTCTGGGATAATTTTTTTAAATAATGTGTAGTATTGATGTTTACACATTTCGTTGTGAGGGAATTACTGATGTGTGAAAATGCTATTGTAACTGAAGGGCTGCAGTAATCAAGCACTGAAGGACTTTCCCCTAGAGATTTATTTTTCTTGGTACTTCTGTGTTTTAAAGAAGAACTGATTGACAACAAAAAGCCTAGATAAGAACAAAAACTTTTAGAATAAATCAGGATTTTTAGTTTAAAAATTTTCATTAGTAGAAATATTGAAGCATGTTGTGAAGTATTGACCTTAATTATTAGAGCAAAAAAAAGGAGTTTCTACCCCTAAATACCCTGTTTCTACCCCTAAATACCACTCCTTCAGCTGGTAGGAAGAGGTTTGGATCTGTGCTTTCCTTATTTTGTTGTGCTTTGGGATAGAGTGAGGACCTTACTTGCTGGGATATTGTGCTATTTCCCCAAAGGCATCTAGTCGCAAAACCTCGCTGCCGATGTGAAGATGTAAGAAGGTACATTGCGGGCTTGAAACGGTCTTCAGAAAAACTTCCCAGAGTGTGATGATCTCTTGTCCGAGCAGTGTGAGGATGACCACTGCCCTCATTCAGTTGTGATGCGGTGTTAGCCTGCAGGGAAGAGACTCGCTGGAAAATGGCGTGGTTGGGTTGGATTTGGATGCTTGGTGTTGGAAGGTGCTGTTGTACGAGCAGCCCCAGCCCTCACCCTGGGCACAGCCTTGCTCTCCTGGAGAGGACGTATGAGAAAGCACTTGCTTAGGAATAATTTGTTTGGCATCCCATGTTAACTTTCTGTACCTTTCTGTGTCTGCTAATCCACAATATGGCTGTCCAGGAAAGGTGTGGTATTTTTGGAGAGATGGGGAGACATGAACTTGTGTGTCCCTCCGGACAAGACGTAGCCAGGGGCTACATGGTCTCTTTGAACCTGTCTTATGGTGACGGGGAGCCCCTGGGCCTGAGTTTCCTTTCAGCACAGCCAGCAGCTTCAGGAGGCAGGAGTTGTTAAATGATCTTTTTGCGAAAATATTCAGATAGGAGTTCTACTCCGTGTTGTCCAGGGTTTTCTGCTCTCCTATCCCTACCAGGCATGGCCCTAGCAGGCCTCCATGATTGCATTCTTCAGCAAGTCTGGGGACATCTCTGTCTCCCAAAGCCGAAGTCTTCCTCTTCTTTGCCAGACTCCTTATATTTTGGCATGCGGACATGGGAAAAACGTTTGGGGTTTCCGTTTTTTCTTCTTTTTTTTTTTTTCTTTATACAATTTCCCTCTCTGCCTCCATAGTCCTTCTTTCTCCAGCATCAACCCAACCCCATCTCACAAATGTCCTCTCCTTGCCTGAGTTTGAACCCTATTTTCCCGTCAAACCACTCAAGTATCAAATGATTTTTCCTAAATGTTACCCTTCAGCTGTAACTGTAGTTGGACTGTCTACCTTAGGAAAATAACCCTAAACCCAAGCACAACAACCGCCCTTGATACAGATGTACTGGGAAGAGTGGTGAGGGGGGTAAAGTAGGATGAAGAGGGATGAAGCCAAACAGGAGTTACTGACCCAGTCTTCATGCCTGAAGGACACGACGCAATTCAGAGCAAGCTGAGTGGCATGGAGATGTGAGAACACGTGATGTGGTTTGTCTTTGTCCAAAAAGGCTCCCCTCTTCTCCCCATGCCAGGGTTTGTGTGCCTCTGTGTCTTGGGAGGCGAATTAAGTCCAGATTGTCAAGTGATGGGGTGACAACATGGTGCTTGGTCACACAGCCAGCAAAACAGCCTGGGGAGGCACAGCCCCACATCACCGCTTGAATCAGATATCCTTGACATACTTTGTAGCCAAGCCAGCTGAAAACGTAAGGCTGAGAGCAGCTCCAGTTTACATCCAAAGCTGAACAAAACTCCTGATCTCTGCAGCTGCCATCCAGCTTCCCTGCTTTCGACTGTCATCACTTTATGCATTGCAGTGTCATAAATCCATGCGTCTATTGTTCTTCTGTGAAACACCGTGTGTTGATGGATAATGCTTTCATTAGTCCTAGCAGCATCGCGCCTGTTCACAGACTCAGGAGTCACTTCATGTTTGCCAACTGTTTATTGGGTGACTAATGTATACAAATGAAGCATTTATGAAAAGGCATCCAGTCAAAATTTATGATGAAATGATCAGTGTTACAATAATTGGCAAGGGGCTTTTATGGAGGTGAGAGGTCTCCTGAAGTCAAGAGCAACCCCAAAAAATAATAGGGAAAGATGCCTCAGAATGGTTAATTTAAATAGACACGAGATGGGGGAAGGTGAAGAGGTGAAACGGACTGTTTGACCTGGTAGCACAGCAGGGATTGTCAAAGGAGCTCTTTTCTCTGACAGGGTGCAGCTTTGTGAAGTTCAGATTTCTGTGGGGATGTGTCAGCCATTGTCAGTAGGAAGGGAGGTACTAATTCCAATGATGCTGGCATGTTTCCTTTTAATATGTTTACTCACGCTCACCTTCTGTTCCGGAACGATCACACTGAAAAATCTTGGCATGCAAACATTAAATTACTTGGAAATTTCTGTTCTACAAGGACATTTTGTGTATTTCAACACTGACACTGAAAAACAAAATAGAATCCAAAACCTGCAGCCTTTTCTGTGGGGTGAACCCAGTTTTCTGCATGTCGGGTTGTTGGTAAAACGTAGAAGTACGAGCCCAGGTCTTGCAAAACTCAGTCCTTCCCATGGGAACACAAAGCCTTTTAATGCTGGGTTTTACGGTGTGCCCATTAGTTATTGCTGATGTCAGGCCGATGCACTTCTCAGGGCAAAATCTCCATGTGCAGGTGTACTGCGAGACCATCCATTTCGGTAGGAAATCCTGTAATGTTTTCCTGACTCTGATGCAAAAGGTCAGAGCACCAGAAATCTGCACAGTGAGGAAGGCGGTGCTGGTGCTGGTGCTGCTGCCAGTAACCTCTCCTAAAGTGGGGAGACGGATCTGGATCCATTTCTGGTGTGGGATAGCGGGGAGAGGGCAAAACAGCAACTCATTCGGATCTGGGACGTGCCACAGAAACTCTGCTGCTTCCTGGTCTTTAACATGTCAGGGGTCCCACTGAGTTTGTCACAGCCTAGATTTCGCCTCCACACCATCAGGTTCCCCAGTGTCCTGTAGCCACAGGGATGCACTGTATTGGCCTTATTAAATAAGACGGGAGGTGAATGGTGTCAGAGACTTTTGAAAGTCCTTTTAAAGAGGATTTCACCACAGAATTCCTCTTGAAACTTCTAGACATTTTTTTAGATTTGCTTTTGTCTGAATTGTAAAATATCAGTCTTTTTTTTGCTCAGGTAGTGAAAGCTTACATTTTTTTTTTTTTCCTTCTCTTTTTTCTCAGGCCCCAAAGTCCATTCCCCAGGATGGACCTGCATGATGGGTGCTGTGGGACCAGCAGTAACCCCAGTGGGGAGATCTCCTTTCCTTACCTGAGCATCAGTAGCAGACCTGGTGGCAGCCATCTCATCATGGGGTCGTGTGTGTCAGTAGGCAAGAGGCTTGGAGTACTTCTCATTTTTAAGGCTTTGAGGTCCTAGTGGCTGGAAAAACCATTTGTTTTCATGTACTTCCACCACCTGGCCATAAAGACCTCTCTGAGCCTCTTACCTACAGCTTAGTGCAGATGATCAAGAAGCCCCACGGTGTAGGTAGCATCAATCTGCTGCCCTCACTGGCTGGGGAGATGGACATGGGAATATTGCTGCCTCACAGGTCAGCATGCCCATAGCAGAGATGATACAGGAGAGAGGTCAGAAGTGGCCAGGCACTGCCGTGTTTCATTTAGGGAGAAGAAGTTTTGGGGTAGGGTCTACTCGTAGGGGCTGGCACCGCTGGGCACTGCGTGCCTATGGAGGTGAGCACGTGTGGGGCATGCAGTGAAAGCTGGGGACAGCCAGTGCTGCTCTGGCTGCTTTGAGCTAGTAATAATCATGAAACCTCATTTTGACTCTCTCCTGGTTTAGCTGGAACGGAAGGTGCTCTGGGGTTTTGTGGATTATACACAACATAGATGGGAAAGCAGTGAGATCCCAGGAGAGCCCTCTTTTGTGATGATTAAAGCAAATAAATAAAATTTGAGGTGCTCTGTCCTTTTTTTTTTTTTCTTTCAGCTACCCAAGTATAACTGCACTTGAAAGGATTGCGTGACATGAGGGCAAACAGCAAATTCTTTCTTTCAGAAATGGGGGAAGGTACTTCTTTATTTATATAGTTGGGGCCTGCTTCATTCCTTTGATCATGAATTGCAGCTTGTCTGTATACCAGTATTATTTCATACTTCATCTTTTCTCATCTAGTTTCTTTTCCTTTTGATCTTGCCCTGTTACTTCTGCCAGTTGTGCTACGTGAGGAGAATAAGTAAACTTGAGACCTGAATTGGCACTGGAAAGACACATGCCTCTAGCTAGTAAATTGCTCATGTCGGATGCCTTGGAAGTTTAACCGGGATGCAAAAGCTTAGTGGTTTTGCTGGACGGTAAAGTGAAGAGTTTGCCTGGCACCATCTGCCGAGAATTCCTCTTGCTCGTTATGGTCTGATGTGCTCTAGTGCAAAGCAGGCACACAAATATGCAAACTCTAGGCTCTTGGGAACAAATCCCGGGAAAGACTGGGGAATTTGGTGACCTTTTTTTCCCTCAGGAGCTCTGGAAGGCTGGGTTCTGCAGTGTGTACCTTCTTTTAGCTTAGGGGTTAGGGCAAAAAGCGTTTACGTGCCCCTGGCGAAACCCAGAGGTCAACAAGTGTAAAGTTATGGAGACTCCTCTTCCTCCGCACTGATTTGGCAGGTAAATCAATTCTGCCTCTTTAGGAGGGGAAAGGGCTTTAAGCTGTATGGAGAGTACGAAAAGAGTTGGGAAGCCCACAAACCCTGCTTGGCTCAGTGCTTTTTTTGATGGCCATCTCTCAGAAGCCTTTCCAAGCCTCTCCCTGCACTAGCTGGTGGGTTTCTGGAAGAGCTCCCTTTCTGGGTGAGCCCTAGCCCGTTTCTCCAGACCAGCGCTCACACTGGTAACGACTGTCCTGTCCTCTAGTACTTTGTCGGAAAGCGGCACGTGGAGAGCGCGGCCCCACACACTCGTGGCTCAGCAACCATCTAAACCACAGAAAGCCTGAGCACACCACGGCATTTGACATGTGGCCACTCTGACTTTGAAGAAGTTAAAGCACCATTCCTGCCTGGGCTTGCTGGCTTGTTTTCTATTGTTGTTTTATTTTCCCTTTTAAATTTTTTTATTTTATTTTTTCATCTCTATTTGTGCTCCTTTTCCTCCATTTCAGATCACACAGTGGGAAGGACAGGAGGGCACTTCTCTGCATTTCAGAGCTGCTGCATTGCTTAGGTGTATTTATGTGCATTTAGAGGGATTTCCAGACTTCTTAACATATTGTAGGAATTAATGATATATTTTCGCAAATCTCTTGAAAGACATGGAGGAACAAATCTACCTCGAACTCCTGAAGTTTTGATCATGAAATTTACTTGATTCAGTAGTAGGTTTTTCTCCCCCACTCCCCTTTTGAAGTCCCATCCTCTAGAGGCAAGTGACTACTTCAGACATTCAGCTTCCATTTATTAAAAAGAAGTTTTCAGCTCTCTTAATCATGGGTGGATGTTTAAAAAATAATAATAAAAAAAAAACAACCCAAAACCTAAGTGTTAACTAAAGCACCCAGGAAGATAAGGAGATTAGGAAGAACTGAGCATTGTCAGGTTACAAATAATTATTTTTACGCTGAATCTCCTGACCAGCTGGAATTAGCTTTAGTTGGTTTTAGAGTGTCGCAGGCTGTCAGTACTTGTCTCCACTAAAAAAATTTCCTGATAAAAGCAATTTTTACTGGTGTGATTTCAAGCCTGATCAACCCTATGCTAACCTAATTTTTAATCCACCTTGCCCTTGTTCATGCAAAGTAATAAGTTGTGCTACACGCTATGTCACTAGTATATTGTAGTTACTGCATTTTTCCCCTTTTATGTGACAGATTTACCCAGTGTAGACAGGAGGGTTTGGATGCATGCGTACTGCATAGGGTACGCCTGCAATGCTCGGGGAGTCCATAACAGGCTGCGTTATCCTTAAATCCCGGGTTCAGATCTGGCCTCCAGTCCATGGTGACTGACACATCTGCTGATTCCTTCCCAGCTTGCAAACCAGTGTGATGAGAGTCGGGGATACACAGACGCTATATTTTTTTTACCTATTTTTGATGCCTGTGACTAGGTAAAGATTAGGTCTTTGCATTGTTAATTCCCGTCCCCTCTTTTGGCTGTAAGAGCTCCTTCTCCTCAAATTTTTTCCGATAAAGTCTAATTCCAGGACACAGAGCTACAAATCCTTCCCAGTTGAATATGTGAGCATACTGAACACATTGATTTTCACGTTTTTAGGCAGACCTTTTTTTTTCTTCCTTTTTTTTTTTTTTTGGTTTCCATTTTCTTTTAACCCCAAACCCACCAAATCGCCTGGATGGAGAGGATTTCTTTCCTTCCTGCCTGATGGCATTTGCCCTCGGCCGGAGGGGTTTGTGGGGATGCCTTGCCGTGTTGCTCGGTCAGGGAGGCGGACAGGAGGGATGGACAGAGCTGGCATCCAGCGCTTCGTGCTCACCGGTGGCCTTGCAGGCAGCTGATGCTGAGCGAGTTTCTCGGCGTGGGGCTGTGAGTCACCCCGGCACGTCAGCCTGCCGAAATGAGTAATTGAAAGGGATGGCAGGGGCCAGGGAGAAGATTTAATGGAGGAATGCCTGCACATTTTTGTGCCACATTTTAAGAAGTGTCGTTTTTCTTTTTTTTAACGGGCAGTGGCTTAACATCTGCAAATAGACTAATTTTTCTTTTCCTGGTTGGCGGAGTGTCATGGTCCTCTCGCTTTGGATCTGTTAGTGATAACGGCTAATTTGCATTGTACCAAAGGGACTTGGTTTTACCCAGCTCATTTAAATTCAGAAATCATCCTTTGAAGTGCCTGATGTGAGCTTCTCCATCCTGCACTTGGCCCTTGGTGTCTGTGGCTCTGTGATACCCCCGTGGCCGTGACGGAAATCTTGTGTAACATTGGCTGTAACAAAATGTTAGGAAAATACTGACGGTCTTTGCAGCTGCGGGTGACACCAAGGAAGCAGCGGTGTGTGACCAGCCCAGCTCCGTGAATCTCTCCCAAAGCGTTTTCTGCCTGAGGTGGTCCAAGGGCCCCCGTGGGAAGCTGTTGTTGTTTAGCCTGGCAGGCAGCTAAACACCATGCGGCCCTTTGTTCACTCCCCCAACGCAGTGGGATGGGGGAGAGAATCGGAAAAAAGGTAAAACTCATGGGTTGAGATAAAGACATTTAATAGGACAGAAAAGGAAGGGAATATAATAATAATGATAATAGAATATACAAACTCAGTGGGTCCCACCCACTGACCGATGCCCGGCCAGTCCCTAAGCAGTGGCCGCCACCACCCCCTGGCCAACTCCCCCCATACTCACACTGAGCATGACGCCATGTGGTATGGAATATCCCTTTGGCCAATTGGGGTCAGCTGTCTGGGCTGTGTCTCCTCCCAGCTCCTTGTGCAGCCCTCCCAACTTCTCCCCAGCCTGCCCGCTGGCAGGGCAGTATGAGGAGCTGAAAAGTTCTTGACTTAGTTCAAGCATTGCTCAGCAACAACTAAAACATCTGCTTCTTATCAACATTATTCTCATCCTAAATCCAAAACACAGAACTATATCAGCTACTAGGAAAAAAATTAACTCTATCCCAGCTGAGACCAGGACAGAAGCCTTGGAGAAACTTTTCTTACTGGCACTTGGCCCTTGGTGACTTTTTTTATCTTCAAGGTCCACGTTAGGCTTAGCTTCTACGTAACTTATTCCTTGTTTTTGTGCCTTTGAGAAAATTGATGCATAACCTGTCCTTTCTCATAGGTATTTCAGCTTCGCAGCTGTGTCTTTTCCCTGTGATAACGATTTGCCAAATATGTCTTTTGCCCCATAGAGAGGATTGATAGGCAGCGCCCCAGGTCTGTGCAGAGCAATAAGGACATGGGGAACAGAGAGCCGAGGGGAAGGGCAGGCGCCGGGGCCGAGCAGGTTAGCACAAACACCACCGGCCATCTGCAAAGACAAATTTGGTTTCTGAAAAGAGCGTGGCATTTGAATTGAGGCTCCTCTCTAATGTGAATTTATACTTCTGGAAAAAAACAACCCAGGGTTACATTTGCGAGCCGTTCAATTGATTTAGCTGAACGGGTGCAAGTGTTATCACTCTGTGTCTGCTGGGGAGATCTTCCGTCCCCACACTTAATGCTGAGTTTACATTTGGCAACAGACGGATAAACATCAGAGGGATTAAAGTGTGCAAGTGGCTTAGGAAGATGAGACTTGGTGGGACTTCACTTTTTGAAAGGGGAGTCCTAGCTGATGGCTGCTCGGTAGTGTTTAAAAAGTCTTTAATGAGAACATGCAAAGAGCCAAAGTTAAGAAATGAAGACTGTTCCTCTTTTGGTTTTGTACAAGCCGTATTATCATCCTAAGCAAAAACACGGCCAGTTGCTCGGTGGTAAGGCAGTGGGCAGTGGGACCATAGTAGCCCCAGGAAGGCAGTGAAGTTTTTCTGATCAGTGATGACGTATAAAACAGAAATAAGCTACCCGTCCTTGCTAGTCTCAGGTGGGGCCCTGGGGTTTGGTAAATGACTTTCTGACTGATCCCACAGACTCGAAAGCCCCTGGGCTGTGTGTGCTGGGCTGGGTGAGGGCCAGAGCGGCCAGCCCTGGGGGACGGTGGCTTCTCCCTGGCTCCTGGGAGGCTGTCAGCGTGGGGGAGGCCAGTTGTGGCAGGCTTGGTCCTGCCTTGTGCCCTGGGTGTAGATGAGGTGACCCACTGAGGTTCCTGCCAGCACTGTTTTCTGGTGGTCTGGGACTTGCTGTATTTAGACTTAATCTCTGCTTATCTGCTGTGTCAGATGTATTTCAGTCCAGGGAATTGGCTTTATTTACCTCCGTTTTGCTTTTGATAAGCTGGTGGAAAACTGGCAGTAAGAAAAGGATATTTTTGTTTGTGTTTTTTTTGTTTTGTTTTGTTTTTTTTCCTTTAGAAGTGAAATGCTATTTAAAGGTGACATGCTGCTTTCCAAGTGCACTGTATCGGCATTAAAAATTTTGTAAATACGGGCAGAAGCGTGTTCATCTTTGAGTTGTAATTAATTAATCAGCCATTAGCTATCATTAAGATATACTATTACAGCAATCCATGATCTGAAAATTTACTAATGCTGCAGGTAATCTGGGTGTGCACAGTTGATGGGATGGAGGGACAGAAGTAGGTTTTCTCTATCTGTGGCTCCTCCTGCGTGTAAGCTTGCTGGAGTCTGATTGTGTTCCGGTGGAAACAGGAGAAAACAAATACGCCACAATGGGGGCACCTAACTCGCCTTTAGTGCTGGTAGAGGACAAATGTATTCTTTTTGGGTAAGTGTTTTAGAAGGTGCAGTTGATCTGTATTGTGTTGCCTATTGTTATTCCAGGGCAACAGTAGTTGATGTATCTTTAGCCTGATGCCTAACTTTAATAATAGTACTGTGTTCAGTTTTGGGGCCCTCACTACAAGAAGGACATTGAGATTCTGGAGTGGGTCCAGAGAAGGGCAACGAAGCTGGTGAGGGGTCTGGAGAATAAGTCTTATGAGGAGCAGCTGAGGGAACTGGGGTTTAGCCTGGAGAAAAGGAGGCTGAGGGGAGACCTTATCGCTCTCTACAACTACCTGAAAGGAGGCTGTAGCCAGGTGGGGGTTGGTCTCCTCTCCCAAGTAACAGGCAGTAGGACAAGAGGAAATGGCCTCAAGTTGTGTCAGGGGAAGTTTAGATTGGATGTTAGGAAAAATGTCTTCACAGAAAGGGTTATCAAGCATTGGAACAGGCTGCCCAGGGAAGTGGTTGAGTCGCCATCCCTGGAGGTACTGAAAAGACGGGTAGATGTGGTGCTGAGGGACATGGTTTAGTGGTGGTTTTGGCAGTGTTAGGTTAACAGTTGGGCTCGATGATCTGAAAGGTCCCTTCCAACCCAGACAATTCTGTGATTCTATGATTCTTTTATACATGTAATGTAATGTAATCCTGAAAATGCTTTGAATATCGATGCCATTATGCAATTGAGAAAAGAAGGCAATAAGGGGGAAAAGAAAAAATAAGACTGTAAATAAAAAAAAAAAAAGGAAAAATAAAGTGGATAGGCAAGAGAAAGAGATGATCATTTCCTAATACTGTCAGAAACCTGGTATGGAAAGGCAGAGGGGATGGTTGTGACTCTATGACCAGTGCAAACCCTGGGGCCATGTGGAGGATGCTTGGCAGCAGTAGGGTGCCTGTTGGCATCTCTGCACCTCTTGCAGGTTTTGAAAATCCCAGTGATCTGTGTTGCTCCTTCCCGCCCATGGGATATCAGCGTGCCTCTGTGCCACCACTAAATCCTCGGAGGACACGGATGATGGAAGGCAGAGGATGGCTGCAACCAGCATCCCCCCACAGTGAGCCCGGCCAAATATGTTTACGGCTGAAGGAAAGGGGCACTGCATGAGCTCTCCTCCTCCCGTGGGGTCTGTGGTGCTGCCGAGCCCCTGCGCAGCCGGCTTGGGGACAGCCGGATCCCCCCCGGCGCTGGGAGTCGATTACCACAGCCGGAGTGACGCGGGGACGAGGGGGAGGCTGCTGCACTGCGTGCTGCCGGCTTTGCATGCACGCGCGGTCTCAGCCGTTTGCTCGTTCGCCAGCATTGTATTTTCATGTTTTGTTGTTTTTGCTGTGCAAGTGAGCACCGAGTCGGACTCAAAAGCGAGTGCCGCAGAAGGCTCTGTATGTTGCTGGAAAACAGCCCAATAAAACAAACAGATGCTGTCATCAAAAATAAAGCAGAAAGTCTGCTAAATAGAACTTCCCTCGAAGAAAAGGAAAGTATTTCATGCAGCGTACGTTGAATTTTCTGGCGTTCATTTTGGTTGCTTTGACCTGTGAAGTTGCTGAAGCCTCAGCCAGGGGTGGGGGGTGTTGCGGTGGCTGGATGTGCTTGGAAGGGGTCCGCACCCAGCGCTGTGAAACAGCAGTGGCTGAATTTTTGAGCCGTATCTCAATGTTGGCACATTGTGTCCTCTTGGCTTTTCAGAGGAGCTGGCTATTGAGTTTTACATGCAAAGAAAAATAGTTGAGGACTATATAGTTTGAACTCAGAGGACCTCAACTATTTTTTACTTTTTTAATTTTTTTTTGGTTTTTTTATATTTTAAGAAAACAAGACTGCTTCTTGTAGTCTGCTTTCTTGCAGAAAACCTGCCAAGATAAAATTGGTAGAAGATGTTGTGAGGACTCAGCGAGTTGCAGGGGGGATGCTGCAATGGAAACCCCACTGCTTCAGGGTAGCCTCAGCTCTCTGGCAGTAGGAAAAAGATGAAGACAGCACCAGCCTGTGATGCTTCCTGAGGATAAATTTTACAGCACTTCAGAGGAGGCAGTAGAAGTGCCTTGACAGATTTGGGAGCTCAAGGAAGAATGGGAATCCTCCTTTTCTCAGTGGTCTACTGATACAACCCAGACTTTGGCATTATTGATTAGACAGCCAATGATTTAGTCCATACTAAACCTTCCAGCTTTATGGACATGTGTCTGTGATATGTAGCTGAATTACCGCATTCTCAGGCAAAAGCAGCCGCCACTATTAACAAGCAGAAAAGGAGGAGGCAGAAGTGGTGCTGTAGCGGTGATCCAGGAATAGCACCAATATCTGAGCCTCTTCTCAACCACCTCATATCATGTCATTACCAGTTTTAGTTTTGTTGACATGTTCTTTTGTCCAAGACGTTCCCGTTTTAAGGTCTTGCACTCTGTGTGATTGCTTTTTTTTTTTTTTAATTGGATTTTTTGGTACAGTCTAGAACACGTCTGTTATAACTTAGCTGTAGTGCGGTTAGCAGTTCATTTGCCAATGAGGTGCTTGGGTATTGCAGTGCCTTGACACATTTGGGAATGTGTTTCCCTCTTTGTGTAGCATTTTTGAAGAGTTCCTTAGGGGAGACTGGTTTGGATGCGATTAGGCTTGTGCTCTCACAGTAACCCTCCAGGGAAAACCCATCAGGCCCCAAAAAAACAAGTAAACCAATTCATGTTTTAAGGTTTCACTGATAATTGTTTTTACACATGTTAGGGGAATTAATTCCACAAGTTCTGTGGTGCTTGAATTTCCCATTCCTTGTCAGCACTTCAAGCTCTTCAGAAGTTTTTGATCATCCTGAGGAATTTTCCTAGTAAGTTAATGTTGGAAAATCTTTCCCTCGTTATTTTTTTTTAAAAATGAATTAATAAACAAAAGTGTTGTGTGTTATAACGTTTAAGGCTGATCTTTTTACGACCCTACAAAAGCGAGGCGATGGAAAACAGCACTCTGTCCCGGTTCATGTGCTGGTTACTGACAGAGGGAACTCCCAACCTGAAAGCATGAACTTCTTCAGCTTCAGTTAAGCTTCTCTTTAGCTGTAACAGAGGTGCATTTTCTATGGGTCAGTGCAGAGAAGGACCCCTGTTGTGTCTAAAGGTATATATTTGCTAGTTGTTCTGATCAGAGAACAGATTGTTTTACTCTGTAAAAAAGCTAAGATCTGGGGGCAGCTCCCCCTCCTCACTCCAAGTTAAGCATTCGCAAAGACTGTGCGCAAGAATTAATTTCATTTCTGTTTTAAACTTGAGAAGAAAATGTAATATAGTACATACAGCTTAAAAGATCGGGTTTTTTTAAAAAAAATCCATTTTGGAATACATCTTTCTGAAACATTTGTGATAGAATAAGGTCCAACTTCGTTTTCATGAGGTTGTTTCACTCTATTTTCTTCCAATTTTGTCAGAATTGAAGTGGCATTTTCCACTGAAAAATTGGTAAAAAAATGTCTGGTTTCTGTACACCTCCCGTGTGTACCAACCTACACCTAGACCCCCATGTTGTGGTGGCATTCCTCTTCAGTCAACGGACTTTACCTTATCCATACTTGAGCAAGCCAGTGTTTCTGCACTGGCTTCATTTAACCTCCCACCACACCACCAAATTTATCTGCCTGTCTCTCTTTTTATTTGGTGCTCCTCTGGAAAGTTAGCCTTGCCTCTGTTTGCATTATTTCCATGGCGTTGGAAACAGGTTCCTCGTGATCTCAAATAGAGAAATACCTTTTATCACGGGGCCTATGCAGAGGTTGTGACTGCTGTCAACTAAAAAGTTGTTGTTGGTTAATTAAATGTGGAGGGGCAGTAACTCTGCTTTAAAACCAAAATTATTCCTTTTTGATAAGGAATGATGATACTTACAGTTACCGGTGTCTAGCTGTGTATTATGAAATGACAGCAACTTTGTTTGTACTGAAAAAAAAAATCCATATGGTGAGTACCTAAATGAAAGGTTATACATAAACAGCAGTAAGTTAAATACACCCAGGTTGTATTTGGCAGTGTATCAAGGAATCCAGGAAGGCCTAGGAAGGTACCTTAAAAACTGACATGTCAAGACTAAATCAAAGTATGCTTGTTGGTGCCATCTTGGTTGTTTTTTTTACTCTCTGTTCTGGGTAAGGATGTCCGCCCTTAATTTTTCAGCTTTGATACATGCATCTGCATGTTCATTTTTTGTTTTGTGGTCTTTTGGGGAAGAAATTTTTTGACAAATTTTTTTCTAGATTTTTCTAGGGCACAGGGATCGGCCAGGGCAAGGAGGGCACAGGTGGAATCGAGTGTGTTTGCTCTGCCACACCACACCATGTCCCGTTATCACAGCCCCTTGGCAGGAAGCCAACGGCGAGGGTGTCTTCAGGGGGAAAAGGGTGTTCTCAGAGGGACAAGGTGCATGGGGTGGCAGGGCTGAAGGCAAGCACATGGCGCCGTGTTTCTCAGTCCTGTGGGAGCTTAGAAGAATCGGTGAGCCGGAAAGAAATTTTAGCCCTGCCTCAGGACTCGCTAAGCACAAACGCAAGCCAGGTCATTCAACAGAACCAAGGGAAGGGCACATTTTTCTGCAGAAGGTTTTAAGGGGTTTACTGGTATGAGGTGAAACCATTGATGCCATCAGTAGCATCACTTACCACGCTGATGTTATCACTACCCGTACCACACAGGCAATCGCCAACTTTAAGCTTCCAGCTATTAATCCCTTTAATCTCCTTGTGTTCTAAGCAATGCTATAAATTAGCAAAGTACCTCTTTCAAACCTTCTTCTTTTTTTCTTTTCCTTTTCTTTGGAAAACAAATTCAATTCACTTTATTCTTCCAGAATTAAAGGCAATGTTGTGGGAACCATGTCCGAATTGAAATGTTCCTTTTTTTGGTTAATACGTTATTGTCAATAGTTGTTTGTTTGTTTGTTTGGTGTGTGTTAATTTTTGGATAAAAAAGAAAAGTCCAGAGACAGCTGGATATACATTAATCTTAGCTAAAAGCTTTTCAGCAGATTAACCCTGGAAGGCAAAAAGGATGTGAACGCAGCTGGAATGAATGATTGTTTTCTATTTCAAAGGAATATCCATAAAGCCCTTTATCTGGGGGCTTCACACTGAGTATTACAAAATTATCTCTTTCTGCCTTCCTTCAGACTTCCCTTTACAAGTGTCCCGAGAGTGACTTACTATATAAGTTTATTTCTGTTGAGCTGCTGAGATACGTTGCCCAAATCCTTCTTGCCCCTCTTCTGGGCTCTGGGTAGCTCTGATTTCTTGGGGATTTTATCTATTTATCGTAAACTTGATGGGACTTCGTTAGCCTCAAGACCAAAATCAAGGATCGTGGCGCATACGCATATCTTGGTGCTTGCGCCACACTATTGTAGTAATGTGCCTGTTGTGTACTGCAGTTTCCTAAAATGTGTGTCTTTTACTCTTTGGTCCTGGAGGGCAGCCAAACCCCTCACTGGGGTATGGGGTTTAGCTACTCAGCATCCACCATGAGCACACACACACAAAAAAAGAGTCAGAAATTAAAAGTCAGAGTTTAATTTTGGAGGCAGAAAACCGAGACTAGGAAGAATATAGTGGGGAACTGAAACAAAACTTTAATCTTGGATTGGGAGCGAAACCTTTTGCTCTCTGGATGTTGGACTAGGCATGTGCAGGTGTGACAGTGCACACAGACAATGAAGAAGACTTTTGATTCCTCTGCCATGTGGTGTTTGCCCAATGCCTTGCCTCCACGAGTCAGGAGGAGACAATCTTCCATTCATGTCGGCTTTGTTCTGGTAAATTCAACCAGAAACCAAACCCAGATGCAGTCACGCCCAAGCTACCTTCATGTTTGGTTGGTTTTGGCAAATATACGTTTGGAGGAAAGGGGGAGAAAGGTATATTTAAGCCACCGCCTGATGGTTGGCTTCTGTCATTGAAGTGCTGGATGCGCAGCTCATGCTTGTGGTGGAGTCCGTGCTGGGCAGATGATCTCTCCCGCTCTGCTCAGGCTGTAATGTGGAAGCAGCGATGCTTCTCACTCCGTGATAGCAAAACTTGCACCGTGCCCAGTGCTAACAAACTGAGCTCTGGGTGGGAAAGCGGAAGAGTTGCTTGGGTAAAATCGATGGGCTCACGTGAATACGCAACTCCGCCGGGGCTGCCGCACACTCCACATCCCCCCTGGCACTCAGGACCTTTCAGTACTTTGCCCACCCTTTCACTTTTGATCAATGATACCAGACAGACCCCACTGTCACTGTGGTGCTAAAAACCAAAGCAAAACCAAGGAAAAACCCCAGGAAAACCCCAGGCTTAAACTAGAAAGCAAACAAAACCACCCCATTGCTTTGATCTGGAATGTTTCTACCTCCTCTTTACGTGTCTGTGACGTTTCAGTTGGCTTCCAAAAAAGCTCATTGCAGAGGAAGCTGGTTTGGCAATCCCAGTTGTGTAGAAAAGGCAGTTTTCATGTGTCAGGTGATGTTGCTGGGCTCCAGCTGCTGCGATGCAAGCAAAGAGCATCCGGTACCGCTGTGACGATGTGTGACCACGGGGGGTATGTCTGCAATGACTGATGGATGCAGCACTGAAACGTGAATGTCACAGCTGGGCTTGGGGGACTTTGCAGGTGAAAAAGAAGGTGACACTTGAAAAGGGTACGTCATTCACAGAGACTCTGTAATGGCTCCTTTTGCAACTTCGTGGTGTGGTGCAAGGGACGAATTTGGTATCCCTAAAGTGTGGGAGAGATGTCTGGACAAATGCACTTTAACTTAAATTACTGCAATTTATTTTATTTATTTTTGTAAACCAATGTCTGCCTGCAAAAACCGTACAGACTGTCTGCCTTTCTCTGTCATCTTCATCACAGCCTCTGAAAACTTTGTAAAAATTTCCAACTTGTTCCCTTGCAATGCCGGACTCAGACACATTTGGTTTGTGTCCTGAGATGGTGAAGGATGAATTCTCAGGCCAAGGGCTTAGGGAGAGCTTCTGACAGCCAAAAAAGCCACCCGACCTCTAGTCGTGGTCTGGTGTTGGGGCCATAAACCCTGTCTGGCACATTCGTGATGACAGATGGAGTTCTGAGAAAATATTGCTGGGCAGATTTGGAGAGAGGGTATTTTAGATAAAAGTGATGTAAGCAGTATTCTGAGGCAAACAGCCAGGGATGACTGGATCTGTATTTTGTTTTCCTGCAGTTTATTGGAAAAACAAAGGATGATTAAAAAAAAAAATTAAAACTTGTGTTGCTTGTATGACATCATATTTCCTGTTGAGCTAAGTGTTTTGATGAGAAATATTGCAATTAGGTTTTATTTGGCTTTTTAGTGTTGTTTTGGTAGGGATTAACCATTGCTGCTGGTTGAGGATGCATGTGCTTGAGCTCCCACTGCTTTCTGCTGGAGCTGTGGCTGCTGGGGCTGGCAGGGGAGGAAAAGTTCCCTTGCTTGAAAGACAGTCTATAAAAATCGGAGAGCTCTTCACTATTCTAGAGATGAAAAATTATAAGAAAACCTACCTACCCTACAAACTCCTTTTGGTCACCTCTGAGGAAACTGGAGACTTTTCCTCTTATGCTTTTCCCTCCCTCCTGTGAGGAGCACACGGGCTACCGCACACCCACTCCCTGGCACCCAGCCACACCATCCTGGGCATCCAGGAGATGGCCGTGTGGTGTCCAGGTGGTGTCCGGGCACTGCTTCAGAGGGGCACGTCCCTGAGCCACCCTCCTGCTGCAGCGGCCAGAGAGTGCTGGGACCTTTAACTTGCTGCCTGGACCCGAAAGTACAGGGGGTGCAAACTCCTTACTGAATTTCCAGGGAAGAAAGAACCCTTCCCTATTGTTCATTTATCGCTATTATAAGACATAACTTGGGCTCCTTGGGGAGGGGGACCTCAATATGTTCCTGTGATAGGGTAAGCCCATAATGAAATTTTGGCTTCGGTTTCACTGTAGGCATTTATTTCCTTTGTGCATTTCAGTTTGCGGGATACATGGAAGAAAAAACTTAGATGATCTATTTTATTCTTTCCTGGGGTTTATTAATCACCAGAAAGCAAGCAATACTTCCTGTAGAGTGTGGTTATTATTGCTTTTTTCTTGCTTCTAATATAAATGTTTTTGAGATGCCCTGCTCTTCTAACAATATGTTTGCGTTGAATCAGTAGTTCCGTTTTGTTTATTAAAACCAAACTTTCCCTTATTGAGTATTGTTGTAGAATTAATTGCCACCCTTTTACCGAGTTCCTTTCTTTTTCAACAAAGGAGAATTAAAGCAGCAGACACTGAGAAAACATTAGCCACAGCAGTTTTCATAAAGCTCTGACCGAGGCCTTGAATTTGCTGGTTTGTTACACACGTGTCTTGACCTAGAGATTTTCCGTACTGAGGCACTAGAAGAAATCCCTCATATTTACATCCAAGAAGGCCCTACTAGGAGGGCCTGACAAGAAGACCATGCGATATTCTGCAGGGTAGGCATTTTCTCAGTTTCGTCCCTCTGATACAGCCTGTGGCAAGAAGTAGCTCATCCCTTTGCTTTATACTCTCTTCTGGGAATGCCCTCTAAACTTCGGGGCACGTGCTGGCCTGTTGAGATCTTTGTGCCGCCCAATGTAGTCCACCCAAGCTCTGAGCATGTTTGTCACACCCTGCTTTCATGCTTTGGAGCTGGACAGCATGTGGAAACCCAGGGGTAGTTCTGCTAAAGTCCAGGGCTTTGGGTGTGCGAGGGTACGGTTTTTGGCTGAGAAACTTGGCTACTTGCCGGAAATGGCGAATCCTGCAGTTGCTTTGGCAAAAGCTTAGTGTTTTTGCAGACGCCCCAGGCATGCCATCCAGTTTTATATTTTCCCCCACATTCTGACATTTTCTATGTGTATTTCAGAGAGTAGCCATTTGTAACACTCATTTTCCTATAGCAATTCTTGCGGGGGCGGGGGTAGGGGGTGGGGAAGGGGGGAATTAAAGATATAACTTACACGGCCGAGCCCATGGCTCAAGCTGGGCGATGGCACAGTGAAGGTGAGCCACGGTCCAGCAGACCTCATCCAAGCAGGCTAAAAATTGCTGGGTTTGGGCCAGATCCCTCTCCGTGCTTCCAGACACGTCCTTGGTATGTGCCGGCGGTGAGCGGCTGCTCCTTTTGATCTGAGGCAGTCCCTGGGTGTTTGACTTTGCCGTGGGGAGGGAGCCTGGCTGAGGCATGCGGCTGCTACTTGGATACGCGCAAACAGCCGCGCTGACAACACGAGGAGTTTGGGTTCCCTCTCGCTTAGTGGGGTCTTGGCTGGCAGTTAGCAGGCACGCAGCTTGGCCTGCCTGCAGGCTCCGCTATTTTTACCTTCCTCGGCTCCAAAGTTTATTTGCCGGTTGCCAGCTCACCGAGGTTTGTCTCCTCAATCCCTCTCAGAGGAGCCTGGGCAGCAGCAAAGCCAAAGCCCAACCCCGTGGTGCAAACTGGATAGCACCAGGACCGCAGAGCATGGGTTTAAATCGCAAACGCAAAGCGTGCACTTAAAAGTGGTTTTAGTTTTAACAACCGCTTCCTTCCCTTAGTACACGCGGCTGTTTCTGGCTCGCGGGATAAAGGAGGGAAATGCCTCACCAGCTGGTGATGGAGTGAGACACGGAACCGTGGTGGGGCTGGAAAAACACACCTGTGATATGGGGAGACCTGGCGAAGGCAATGGCGGTGTCTCAGGAGTTGGGCCCTGGAG
The DNA here is from genome assembly GCF_964199755.1 of Larus michahellis. Lineage (NCBI taxonomy): Eukaryota > Metazoa > Chordata > Aves > Charadriiformes > Laridae > Larus > Larus michahellis. The sequence goes on along the minus strand of NC_133896.1, from coordinate 89,429,976 downwards.
GAGAGGACAGCATGGAGGGGGGCCATGCATTGAACCTTGGTAAGTGGCCACAAGCAGTATAGAAGTCTGTCAGTAGCATCAGGCTGCAGGAGTTTGTCACAGCTCTGGCAGATTCTCTTTTGGGAACAAAAGCTGGTCTAGAGCACACTGGACCTCCAGATGGGCCCTGCAATGGGACCTCATCTAGGAGGTCTGAGCCTCTAGTAACTACAAACATGGAGCTGCAAGGACTGCAGGGGAGAATGGTGGGCGTTTTGCACTAGCTGGAGAGAGATGGTGGGCAGAGACCATCGTCCAGCCAAGATATCCTTCATTTAACTGTTGGGGAGGAGAAGTGAAATGGAAAACTGGATTTGCCCAATTTGCCCATTCCTGCCAACAAGGAATGTGTGTGTGTGTGTGTGTGTGTGTGTGTGTGTCTCTGCGAAAGGATGCTGGAAGCTTTAGCGCATACTTCATACTTGTCCACACCCAAGTCGTGGGCAAGGAGATTGAGCTGTGGTAAGAAAAAGAGTTTTTGTGATTCTCCCCTGTAATAGCACGGCCTGATTTCCTGCTCTCTCAGCACTGGGAAACGGGAGGAAGAGATGAAAGAAGAAGGGTTTGCCTGCTCAGTGTCTATAGGCATGGCTGGGGCTTGGGAGGGCGGGAGCACCTGCCGGTGTGTGGGAAAGCACAGCCTGCTACGCTTAGAGCGGGAGCTCGTTGTATACAGACGGTGGAAAAAGATCTGAAATGGAAGAATGATGACTATGCAGCACAAACAACAGAAGTTACCTCCTGCGTATCTCGGCTGCAGCCCAGGAGCTCAGTAAAAATTTGACTGTGGGCTTAAGCAGTGCTTTTTATTCATGTGGCATTTGTATGGGTAGTACAACAAAATGTAAAGTCTGTGAGAGTGACAGTCTTGCGTGGTTTCTTTTCCTTGGGTTTGGAGCTTTTTATTTTTTTATTTTTTATGTTTTTTATTAGCTAGGGAGAAATTGCTTTAACAAACATCCACGCAGTTAGCAAAAAGAAGAAAGGAAAAGTTGGGAAATGTCTTTGAGTTCCTGTATCTGCATAATAATAGCAGATATAGCACAGGGATGCTGCGTCTCCTTGCTAGCTAAATCCGCAAGTGACGACTTCTGGTGGCTGCTTAGAGCGTGTTCATTTGGAAGGTGTGCTGTGTGGTTAAAATGGCAGTGGAGTTTATACCACAAATCCCAGCTATCACTTACTCACCAGAGGTGGTAATTCCTACTGCGCTACCACCTACCCCAGCAGCATTTTCCAACGCAAAAATCTTCTAACAAAATACGAGCATGCTAGAGGAAGGTGGCTTTGCAGTGAACAGTTTGATATTGGGTAATACTAGCTATGACTGATATAATATACGTTTTGTTTGTTTGTTTGTTGTCAAAGATAAGGATTTAAAACCAATTGTCACTGGTACTTCTCACGGCCACAAAGCAGCTGTTTGTGTTCAAGTGCTGTCACCCCTTGTGGCCCAAAACATGGCCTGAGACTCCCAGCAGCTCTCATCAAACACTATCCTGACGCACGCAGCCTCTTCATTTTAAGTCTGCTCTGCCTTACGTGCTGGTTTTTTTTGGATTGTGAAAGACTCACCAGCGAGACGAATAGCTAATTCCAGTGGGACAGCATCGGGAATGGTCAGGAGGCAGAGAGATGGATGAGAAATGCTATGGTAATATTCCCTAGCTTCAAAAAAAAAAAAAAAAAAAGAAAAGAAAAGAAAAATAAAGCAGGCTTGCACAATAGCAGAGGTAAGTATGCAGGCACACACCTCTTGTTAAAGAGATTGTGTTGCTTTGGTTTTCGTGATGAGCACAAGCCACCGGGGAAGCGTGGACCACATTCCCACTGGAAAGCTGGGACAGCAGGTGCTTCAGGAAGGATTTATCCTTGAGAGTGCCGTCCTGTACAGTGGGGGTGCAACAGGGAAGTACAGGCCTCTCGATAGGGTGCTTTGTTTCCACTTTGCATCTTGTTGGAAAAGTATGAAAAAGAAAGGTGCAAAGGCTAGTTGATGAAAATGGAGGGAAGAGAGGCAGAAGAGATTCTCTCTCTTTAGATGACTTATTCAGTTCTTTATAAAATCCTACTGATTCCTCATTAGCCTTACAAATAAATACCAGTGATGGAATTGCACTTAAGGATGAAATGATTAATTCGAATTTGAGAAGAGCTTGAGGGTCTGTACAGTTCATCTGTTCGAAGAAGAGAGTTAAAATTCTGATTGGGAAATTCAAGCCATTATACGCTTACACATGAACGCCCGCACATCCCTCATGTATTTTTGTGGTTTTCCCTCCACAGTCTCCATTTTCCGCATGAATTAGATGATTAACTGTTGAGATAACTTGGGTGAGAGGGACAGGATTTTGTTTTCTTGGAAGTAAATATCAAAACCAAGATACCTTTTCTGTCCTTGTCCTTCTGTACGCATGAAAGACAAGCAGATCAGCACGCTCTCTGCTTTCCAGTAAGAACAAACACTTCATTTAAAGGAAGGAACTAGCCGTGATGCTCCTGTTTGTTTGTTTATGATTCGGTGATTATGGCTCGGTAATGGCAGTCTGGAAGTCACTATCAGCATTTTAACATCTTCTATGGAAATTCCAGAGACATTTAATTTGCTCACTTGGTATATAAAAGCTGTTCCTGCTGAGTATAATGTGTTGAATATAATTCTTACTCAATTACTAGAAGCGCGCTGTAAAAATTGTTGAAACTTGGTAAGGGAACTGTAACACACCCAATACGTCAATTAACCATTTATCTTCTCATTTGTCTTGTAAGTTTAGCTGTTTTCAGAACTGAAAGTGCAGTTTTATAAGGGGAGTGGGTTGTGATTATTTTTGTGTTTTTAAAACTGTCTTTTGTCCTCTCTTTCTTTCGGCAATACGGCTCCATAAGTCTTAGCACAGTGGGATGTTATTGCAGTCTCTTACAGTTGCAAGAAACAGTAAGAGTAATTGAAGTGTTGCTTTAATGAAAATGACCCTTTGGCATTTTTGAGCGGATGTGCATAGTTATAGAAGCTGCAGGAATGAACTATGTTATGTGAAATAACTGACATTGCAAAGGATTTCTCACCTATTTTTAAAATTTGGCTTTAAAATTTCTGTACCTTTTTGACTGTTCAGGTGTGTTCCTGCAGCACAGTTTCTAGTCTGGAACTAGCGACCTGGTATTGTAAGCATAATTTCTGATGTGAAAAGGTGCAGTCTGTGTTTGTTTCACAGCGTTTTACTCATCAAAGATTCGGGACGAGCCAAAGAGGACAAGTGCTGGTCAGGACAACAGCTTAGAAAGCCTTACGCTTGGGAGCCGCAGGATGGAGGAGAGCAAGAACTGTTTCTGTCTTGTGAACCAACTTGTACAGAGAGGTGAGAAGCCCCCCGGGACTCTCCCTCCTGCCCGTGTGCTGTGTTAGGACCTAGACCCCCCCCATGCATATTACTGAACTTTTCTTGAGGACCGGGTGGATGGAGGAGAAGCCTTCAGTATAAGCAAAGCTACCAACAGAAAAGAGCAACTGGGTTTTGGGCTGAGTTCTTTTGTTCCCTTTTACTAGTCCAAAAGCTGAAATTTCAGCTCAGCATGCTGAGTGGTTTTGGAACAGTAGCAATGATGCCTCCTAAGCGATAGGTGACAAAGAGACCTGAGAGAGCGCAGTGCATTTAGAAAGTCTAAACCTTTCCGGAAAAATTAAATCCTTCAGCCTGGCAGGAAAAAAAACAACAAAAAAATCTTGCCTTTGTGAGTTGTTGGTACTGCCTCATTTAGTCCAGAGCAAGTTAATCTCTATTTATCCCTACCTCATCTGGGTAGGTGGATCATAGGATCCATGTGAGACAGAGTACTTGGTGCAAGGAAATCAAAATGTCGCTTTCTTTCTATTCAGTTGCACATTTGGCCTTCTCAGCTAGCCTTGCGTAGTGGAAAGATTATGTTTATTTCTTAGCAGTCTCTGTTCGGTATCCCACACTTCCCTCTTAACTATCTGGTATTTGCAACTGCTGGAAATGTGATGCAGACTAAATGGACCACGTATTTATTTACGCAGTGGCCTTAGCCTTTTTTTTTTTTTTTTTTGTGGGGTGGCTTGCTTTTCGGGGAGCTTTTTCTTTTTTTCCTTTCTCCAAATCCAAGCATCATTCTTTGCACTAAATACACCCTCTTAATTTCCCTTTATATAAACCACTCATATAAAATACGGAGTATTGTTATCTGGGGATTTCCCTGCAGATGGGAAGGAAGACATGAAGCTTGAAGCTACTGGAAAAAGTAGAAACTCAAATCTCTACAGCTATTCCAGACAGTCTTTGAAACATTAAAGCAAGTTTTATTACAGGGATTAGTTTACGTTACACTCATTTATTAAAACCTAAGGACGTCTTTATAAAAACTACTGTATATAAAGACAAGAGCAGTGCAATAGCAGTGTAAAACACATTTTTGGTTTACTTGGCAATCACTTTAGAAAGACAACATGATTCATAATATGAAGTTAGAGAATGCTGCAAAAAATAGGACAGAATTAGATCAAAAACTAGATTAGCAAATCACTGGACACTGGCACGTACTGATTTCAAACATTGAGTGTTATGTAAACAGTATTATTTTCAATGTATTAATAAAGAGTGAGAAATCACTGTAACCCTAGAATTTCTAGTTAGCTTAATTAGCCTAAAATTTGACTGCAGACTATTAAAATAGACTATTGTACTGTATATATTATCTTCTTAGTGATTTACTATTTATGTAAAAGGAGGACTAGAAGAAATGCCTGTCTTATACAAGAGAATTTTCAAGGCTGAGAAAAGATGTTTCTTCCTGGCGAGTGAGTGAGGTTTTGTTTTTGTTGCTTTACTTTTCATACACCACCACTGGTGGCTAAATAGAACTGACTTTAAAAATCACTTTGACATGTTACTTCATAGCTTCTTCAAGTGGACAGTCCTCATATACAAATTACAGCCATAATAAAACTATTAAAACCAGTTATCTAAAATAGCTGCTACAATATGCTGAAGTATACATTAAAAGGCCAGATTATTTTCACTCTGTGTATTTGTAAGATCAATAACCAGGCACAAAAGATGGTTAATTACAACACCAAGTCCTGCACAAGCTTTATAACTTATCTTTTTATGTCCTATGTTATACACAGCAATTATTGAGAAGTTGGACACTCAGTTTTCAGTAAAACTGAAGATAGAAAATGAACTGGACAAGGAAGGAGGCTTCTGGAGCATGAAGGTCATTAATAGCCTCCGAGACAGACAGCTGCCATTGTTAGACAGGGCATACAAAGGAATGATACACTTCTGTAAACGTTAATTTTATATCCTTTATTTTTTCCAACTATGTCAGGATGGACATAGAGGAAAATATATTTCTTTTAGTCCAGGTCTTTTCTTTTAGAGCAATACTGTATTTGAACCAGTCTCTTTCTGCAGAAATAACTGAAGAATTCATTGCAGTTTATCTGGTTCACCATAATTTTGATCAGGTAAATGCAGAGGAATACCAGAGCACAGCTACCTAGGTGGTTGAAATGTTCGGGTGACTGTTTGTCTAGCCAATGCTCTTCTACAATGTCCCAAACACTAAGGGAGAAGGGCTGATAGCAATGGTGGTAGGGAAACACCTGTGGTGCGCTGTTTCCTTTTAGTTTAAGGCCCAACGAGCATTAGTCTTACTCAGGATCTTATATTCTGCTAAACTAGAGAGGCGCTCACATGATTATAACAACACAATTGATGAACAATTGTTCATCAGCTAAGAAAGACATGGATTTATCCATAAATTAATCGGTAGGCAAAATCAGAATTTCAGCCAGAGAGTATCTACCTTATATTAACTGGCTCTGTATAGAGAATAAAAGAAAACAAACAAATGAACAAAAAGCACATCAATTACAAGGTATACATGTACTAGAAGTAAAGCATAAAACTGCTCATTAATAACGCACAATTCCCAAAGGGAAAAAAACCCTTACAAAATACAGTAAGTCACACAAACCAGTATCTAATACAAATTCCTTCATGAACATAAGCTTTTTACAAAGCTCTCTGTGGCGGCCATCACCTCACAATGAAAGTAGGTGCTGGTAGAAGGTAAAAGGAGCAAACAGTTACTGCAAAGCGCCAAGGTAAGACTGATTACTGTAGATAGGTACTTTGTTGGGTGTCTGCAGGGATTATGGATCTTGGAGCCGATGCGGGAATGCGGAGTAGACGTGATGCTGGCAGAGGCGTGGATGGCATTGCTTCCAGCTCCTTGATTTCCTTTGCTTTTCTTGCAAGCTGGCACTAATAGCACGCCCTTACATCTCATAAGGTTAGCTCTCCCACCGTCAGGAGCACTGACCCTTTCCCTGCTGAAGCGCTCATCACCAAGCAGAGAACAGTTCGGACTGTCTGCCAATACCTGCAAGCTACTTATAGTGCGTCTTTGCTGAAGGTCCTTTTTGTTCCCAGCAAAAGTGCTTTGAATGGGTCTGCAATGGCCTGATGAAATGTTCTTTTTAGAAAACTAGCATCTCCTAGGTGTAGTGTGAATCAAGGTTTAAAAAGTACTGACTCTGACTGGAAGTGCTACGATTCTCACAATGTAGAACACCCCAGTTGCACTGCGGCAGCTCTGTCACGGCTCTACAGGCGGAGTTGCACGCAGAGTTGCATATGCAGGAGCTTCTGTGAAGAGCGAGAATGGGCTGGACTTTAAGCTTACCTAGGACAGGACGGAGCCTAATGCCTGCCGGGTGGCACTCCCACCTGTGGCATTTGAATTCTTTCATATTAGCTGTTGCCTGCCCTTACTCAGTGATACTCGGCATTTTTTTACTAGTTGGTTTGCATGAGCACATTGGTACCCTACTCAGATTGGGCCTTCTTTGAAGAGTGGGCACTCCTGTGGTCTCCAGCCTTGTTGGCTCCCCCAGCACTATTTATTCCTACGTGGCTTTAGTCATGTACCATCATGCACTCTGGAAGCTGTGAATTAAATCACTCAGTAGTCTATCCCTTTTGAGTTTAACAGAAGACTAAAATGCACTCAAATCAAAGAGGTACAAAAGGAAAACTTGTTATTTATTGACAAGGTGCTCCTCATGTTGATTATACAGTAAAATATATGGTTATTTTAAAGTTATTCAGACTTGCAGGACAAAATACTAGGCATGAAGGATTAATCTGGGATTAGCATGATTTTGCGTTATGATTCCTAGATGAACTCCCCTGTTTGGTTACCATTGCCAGGTTCTCCACATCTATATCTTAAGTGACTGAATTTCAGAGGATTTGCTCATGTAATTGATACTGTGTGATTTTAAAATAAACCTGTCCTGTGGAAAGTTAAGTCAGGCTACTGCAACCTAGTGACCAAGTACTCTTAGTAGCATCATTGCCTTTCTGGCACACAAATAGAATTCTTAGATTTGTGAGCAGTAAACTCTGAAGCCAGTTGGTGGCTGAGGGAATTGGATTATTGCTTTGTAAAGCAGAGGGACAATGGTATTATTGCTTTTGAAATATATAGATTGTTGATTTTCTTCTGTTTCTCTTTCAGCTTCAAGGACCATGGGGGTGGAATGGGGTGTCCATGTTGCTTCTTAATAAAGCTCCCCTCTTCAGGAGGGTGTGTGAAGCCAAGATGTGCTCAGATGTTTGATGTCTTAGCAGAATCATTGCCAATGTTCTTAAAATGTGTATTAAGGTTGAAAAAATTGCTACCCTGCAGTTCGACTCAATGAAAGGGCTGCACTTACCTTGTAATGAATATGACAATATGTGTAACAGTGATGGGGATTGCCAGCATCTACCCTATTGTGACAAAATATTCACCAGAGAACTTTGGAAAAACTCACATTCAGTATTCTGACACTTAGATTAGGCTCAAATGGCAATAGATGGATGGGGAGGCAAAGAAAAGTTATCTACCAAAGGTTTGTCTTGTGATCTTTTTCCACCTTTGTGTGGATTTGCCAGAGCAACTTAATTTTCTTCCTATTGAGCATTTCCTCAAATATTATACTTCCTTTCAGAGATAATATCATCCATCTAGAATTAAAATATTGCTTACAGGCTGCTTTCTTCTGGAGACTCTTTCTATATCGTTTGCCTATAGAAGTTGTCTGAATGGTGTTTCTCTTCAGGTGACTTGCTCAATCTCCCTCTTGTAGCCTTTCTCTCTCCTGCTTATCCATGATTTTTTCAGCTCTTGTCATTTAGTTGATTATCTTGAAAGCTGCTCCTTGAAGTCTGGTCTTACCTCTCCCATCTTGAGGCACATCAATATAATTTTCTGGAAGACATAAACCACAAATGTTCCCATAGTTTTTCATGAGCTCACAACATCAAAGTACTTCCTATAAGAAAAACTTGTAGTTTTCTCAGTTGTAGATTTAATTTGGGGAGGCAGGAAAGGAGAAGGAAAAGCATGAGAAAGAAAGAAGAGGTGGTAGGAGGCCTCTACCTCCTCTCATTAGCTCTGTTTGGCCCAGTGAAAGCTTGTGTGATATGGATGGTTGCATTCTCCTTCTCTTTTTTCCTACATAGTCAGAGTGAGAGGCTGACCTTGTTTCTCCCTGTTCTATTAAATTGGTCCTGGTCCTGCAAAATATTAATCGCACAGTAGGTGTGCAAGTTGCTTATTCTTACCTGTAACCCTGGGGAACATGGAGTGCAGCCTAGCTCCGGAGTCTGGGTGCATACCTGAGGTGCCGATGATGTGCCAGGCCAACCCCTGGGTGAGCATCATCAAGAGGGGACCCTGGGAACTTGGCAGGGAGGAAATGGGATGCTTTTCTGCAGGTCATGGAGCCTTGGTTGTTGGAGACAGCAAGGCTGTATGCTACATGATAAAAATCAGATTTCACCCCAAGTTCCTCTTTCTGCATGTGTGGCTAGTGTACCCATTCCACATTGTTGTGTTGTCTACTACCTGTGACATGAAAAGGTCAAATACTTGCCTGAAGAGGTGAAAGAGGAAATGCAAAGAACGGCTAAACTCTTCATTTCTACTGCTTGTAGTCTACTCTGAAAGTACAAAGAGCAGAAGGCTTCCTTCTGCAACCATAAATTTACTTCGAAGTAAATCTTACTTCTGTGGACAATCACACTGGAGCTGTTTACATGAGTAAAGTGTGCCTGTGACCATATGGTAAACGCCTTTATCAAATGGCATGGCACCTTCCTATGACATTCATTACCAAGGTATGCATCAGACCGAGCACAGACTGCTTACTCTAACGCCTGTTCCTGTCATATGACGAGAAAATGCACTTCTATTTCCACATATGTAAATGAGTAAGTATTATATTCATGTGCTTTCCTCACAGAAGTGTTGCGAGTAGTCGTCATTTTATTCTTGCAGTACCTCCTGGACATGACAAATGCTTTAAATCTGCCCATCTTCACCTTGCACAGAGTGTGCGTGTGTGTAACTGGCGATGAGCCCATACACCAACTATGGCAGCATGCAGGTAAATTGGATGAAAGCCCAAATAGGGAAAGTTTTAAGGTAGACCAAGATTAGTACCGTTAATAATAAATAAATGCAATGCATCTGTTTGGTCAAGCAGGAAAGCATAATGGTACGAATACAAGCTGTTGGAGGCACCATTTGGTATCCTAGTAGCATCAATACCTAATTAACTTCTCCCACCAGACAGAGTTCTTTGCATATTGGGTATTCCCAAATCTATGTGCTACATTATACATATTGCATTCCATTAATGTATAAAATATGAAGAAACATCTGGTTCAGACAGCAGAATATCTGTTGGAACCAGCACGTTTGAGGTTATCTAGTGTTTACCCATCAAATCTATTCAGTATAGGAGGCTTGAGTCTCAACTTTCACGTCAGCATAACTCCATTGAAATTGCAGCGGTGCATGTGCTCGGAAGTGCAAGGTCGGGTGGGCAGCCACCTGAGCTGTAGCTCAATGATATTATCTTAATTCAGATTTAGGCAATTCTCACAGTGCTGTTAGCCAGGGAGGACCTCTGAGCAGAACTATGCAATTCTCTTGTAACTAACACTGAGGATTTAAGCCCAAAACTCAATCAAATGAAACCTATGTCAAAATTTGACAGTTAATTGCTTTCTAATAATCAAATAGCCTAGACAGCCATGTTTGTTTTAGAAATAAAAAAAAAAAATTCCTTTGTGTTGTTTTGTTCTGTCACTGTCCTTTTTTGACGTTGGTAGAAATGCATACTAACAAAACATGCAAGCCTGCCCCTTGTGAGGTCTGCAGGCAGACAAAGTTTGAAATAAGTTGTATCTAGAAGACAGTCTCTTGAGATTTAGTTATAACTAATTTAAAAAATACCTGGGGAGAAAGAAACTGAAGACGATGAGCACATATCACGGCTTGGAGCCACCTATGTCCTTCACATCATCTTCAGTTGTTTCTTTTCACTCTTCTGTAGAGTGCTATGCGTACTTTAGCTCAGATGAAATGCTTTACTAATCTACAATCTGCATAATTTAAATCACTAGATTGTTTGCCAGGATGTGGTTTCTTTTATTTATTTATTTATTTATTTTTAAAGAACTGTTTAAAGATGGAGCAGGTAGAGCAGGCATTTACGTGCTCCAGGACAGAATGCAATTTTAAATGCATCAGACCCATCAGCCAGTTACTCTTTTCCTGTACCTGAGAGTCCCAGAGTTGCTCCTAGACAGATCCTTCTTCCAAGGTTAATATAAACTCAAGAGTGCCACCAAGGTGGTATGAAACGAGAGTTCTCGGATCCAAAGACTGTAGGAAAGTTTACGAATATTTGTATGCAGCACACAAGATAAAATACCCCTCGTGCAGGTAGCTTCAATTCTCTGCCAGCTCCCTTAACGTGTGTATAAAGCTATGGGGGAACGACTGTGAGGATGTGAAGAGCAGAGCCAACAACACTTAGACCACACTCAGCCCTGAAAGTGTCTTACATCAAGTATCGAAGTATTCACCCTGTGTTTCCCAAGCTCTTGTCTGAGCCTGGTGCCAAATCAACAGCTTCTGCCTGAAACTGAATCCTGACTGGACGGATGCCAGGCTAAGAGGTCTTCTTCCTCTAGCGAGAAGTGAAGTGGGGTGTGCGACTGACGGCTGGACCAGTAAAGTTGAGAAGTACTGCTTCCAATTGTTTTGCAATAGTGGGATCACTGAAAACGCTTGCATTTTCCTAAGGAAGTCGAACGCTAATTTCCATGTGCAGTCAGCCAGAGTATTATATCCCAGCCTCCCAACACAGCGTGCTTGGCAACGGAAACCCTGAATTTGTCACTTCTGGTCACTTCTACAGGAGGTTAATGTCTTTAGAGCTGAAGCGTGTGCTCTGGAGCTGGCTCAGGTTGCCCCTACTCACTAGCAAAGGTTACCGCCATTGTGTAGCACCCCAGGTTGCCATCGCTGCTCTAACTGACCGCTCAGCCAACAGCACCCACTCAAGCTGCATCGATTTTCATTGCCCGGCAAGGAAGCAGCTAACTAAAAGATCGCCTCCTCTTCTACAGCGATGACTTTGCATGGCGGCTTAGTTCTGCTGGAAAAAAATGACACCCATTAATAATGAAGGAATGATTCAGAGCCTCTGGAGACAAGTGTTTTTCAGGGACTTTTGTCATTTTCTGACAAATGAAGTAAACAGTTGCTGCATTCACCGTTCCAGGGCCTCTTGCTAAGTTACTGTTCACATAAAAGCGCCATCAATCACCACAGCCCCTTCAGACCTGAGATAACAAAGCAAACGGTCTCTGCAAATGTCCAGATCTTGCTCCGGCATGAAATTGTATTACACTGATCTAAGGAGACTGGCACTGATCTGCGCCTGTTGAGGTTCTGCTGCAATGCCTTCAGATCTGGTCACGCTGGGCGTGGAAGAAAAGCTTTCTCTCTGTCTTCATAGGAAGAGCTTGGATACCAGGCAAAAAAGCAGCTTTCTGCAAGAAGCCCTCGGCAGATACACTGATTATTACAGGCAATAGGAATGTCCTCCTTCTCCATAAATGGAAGGACAAGGGAGGACAAAGCACAATGCACTAGATTTTGAAAAAAGCCTCACAAGATTGAAAGGAAGGATATGAGAAATGAATTGCAGGACAAGCACCAAATGAAAAGCCATTCAGTTGTCTAAATATATTACAAACCAGAAAGAAATAGAACATAATCTAATCCCTCTGCCTGTGGAGTCTGCCAAAGAGCAGGGAAATCATTTTCATAGCTTGGCATCTGTACACTCCTATGGCTATATTATACATAACATATAATATTATATCCAAAATGTATGCTGAAAGGCTTCTTGGGTTACGAAGTCTAATTCTTAAAAGTTATGAAATGCCAGAATGAACGCTGCCGGTGCAATCTCAATTAGGCCCTCTTGTTTGCATGAAAGAAAGCAGAAAGTTGGAGACTTTTTAGGGGGGGCTCGTCATCTTTTTTTTTCTTTGGGAGAACCTTAAAAATGGCTGAATGATTCAGGTTTTTCCAATGTAGGGGGAACTTCAACAGCAACTAAAATTTCCTTCAGGTTGGCTCAGTCCTGAAGAGGTCGAATGTTTCAGTTTTTTGAATTGACTAGGAACACTTTAACATTAAGCAGTGGCATTGGATGTTGCCATCTTGCCATAAAGGAGTGGTTGTTTGGCCCCTATTTTCATCCCCAGGCTGAGCGATCTTTTACCGGGTTACATCTCCCTTGATGCAGTACAAATTCTCCTCTGGTCTAGCTGTGAAACGCATCATGGCACCTGCATGAGGTCAGATGAGAGGACTGCCTTAAATGGTGGCAAATCAATTTTGTCACAGCCACTATGTAAAATGGCCACCATCACTGGTAACCATCACTAATGTTTCTAAAATATTAGCTGGCTCAGGGAAGATAGACATCTGGTGCTTAAGAGTTTAAACAAAATCCAGGCACTGGAAATTTTCAACTTGAAAAACAGACTCTGAATTTTCAACTTAAAGTGTTACTTCTACTATAGCTGAAAAATCTGCAAAGGTGGAGAGAAATCTCAAAATATGTTTGAAAGCGAATACCTCAGGAAGGTGTTAGGGATTAAACAGGATAAATGTGCAACACATGCCGGATTCATCAGAGTTAAGCAATGCCTTACCTAAGAAAAGAAGGTGGAAATACCTGGGATGTGTTAAGAACAAAGCCAGAAGCATCTGCCCTGGTAGGTGTGCTCTTGGGGGACACATAAATGGGGCCAATTGAGAGAAGCCCTTTGCTAAGTACTCAGAGATGTCTGCGACACTTCTATCCATCAGTTGTTAAGGAACGCCGTGGAACTTCAAAACAGGCCCATAAACCCTGGGGAGGCATGGGACAGATGGGCTTGTTGCATTTTGATCATATTCCATGGGGAAGTTTTGGAGGGGTTCCTATTTGAGGGCAGGTACCAACTGTATTAAGCTGGTGGCCCGTAATTTCCCTAGTGCAGGTGTGAATGGTGACTAGAAAGGTTATTATGTGCTCTGGATTAAGCACAGAACTGCGAACCCCAACCTGTGTGAGTCACGGATCTGGGGTAGAGCATCAGAGCGCTCAGGAGACTAAGCAGTTCCCTGACAGTTCAAGAGAAGGCTTTCTCAGCAGGATTTCTCTGCTCTGCTGCTCTTTTGGAGCACATAACCTACCCTTTTGCTGTCATAGCTTGCGAATCACTATCCTGATTTAAGGGCAGCAGGCAAAAGATAGGTCGGATGCAACAGTGAGTGGAAGAACACACGTTTAGCCAGTGTATTCTGGAAAGACAAGGCCTACTTACAAGTCTTCTGCGACATGCCCTGAGCAGTGCTGGGATGTGCCATGTACTTCAATATACACAAGGCTATCAGCTTTTGCTTGGGTGGGTTAAAGATTATACCAAGTTTATAGTAGTCCTACTGAAGCACCAGAAAGCCTGCCTTCCGTAACTGATGCTGGGAAAGCCACGATCACGTCGGAGATGCTGTCTGCTCATATCGTTGCTTTGTAGGTGGGAAGAAACCATTTGGATTATATGTTTTATTTGGGTTGTGTTTACAGCAACGTATTTGCTCACGCTGCAATGCATTAGCATCAGTACAATGCGTTCTTGATGAGGAACAAGTCAGACATAAGGCATGAATGGGAACAACTCTGAACAGGAATGGGTGGAATAGGTCCTACCTACCAGCCACTGGAAATGGGGCTGCATGTCACCTCTCAGACTGCTCTCCTCCCCTCCACCTGGGAAATATAAGTGGGAAATAGGCACGTGCTTACTTCCACTGTGCTTTCAGAGTGGAATCACCTGTCCATGTTCTGGAAGCTAATTATCACACAGAGGCTTAATATGTTACAAAAGTGAATGCTGTCAGCTGTCTTAGACATTGGAGCACTGTAGTAAGACGTTCAAGAGTAGCAATGACTCTTTACAATGCTTGAGAAGGGCTTACTAGAAAAGTCAAGTGCATGAATTATGAAACAGTGCAATTTTTAAGAAATTTCCATTTTAATAATTTGTTACGAGTGTTGGCAAATCTGGCTTTTAAATTGCTCACTCCATTTCTTAAGAATCTCACCTCTTTTAGCCTGGATTAAGCTTGTGGGACTCCCGTAAGGACTGGGGGATGTGTAACACACTGCACTTCACATCACTGCCTAGAGCTGTTCACTGGCTTTAAAGGAGATTTAGGAACTTTGTGAAGATCTTGCATTCCCAGGGGGTAGGCTTGGGCACCCGTACAGGAGAAGGGGCCGGTGGTGGATGGCAGGTACCTGCTGGCCAGGTCCTTGGTTGTGCTGCTGTCCTGCAGAAGGCCAGGGGAGGTGCATGGCTGCTCTCCATACCAGAGGGACATAGAGCAACTCGGATTTACACTCTACTCTTGCTTATTTCCTAGCTAAACCTGAATCCAATACCTGCTAATTAGTGACAACCAAGCCCCCCACTGGTTTGTAGTCACACAAAAGATAAGGTTACTCACACCAGTGGAGGATCTTTGTTTGCCTCTTTAAATCACTTCTAAATTTTATTCCATGACTTCCTGTTGCTACTATAGAGTTCAAAGATGGTTTTCAGAGGAACACTTTGCCTCTGGCACATGTTTGGGCTTCGTACTGGTGGGTCCACTGGTTTGGATTTGTGTCTAGGACAGTGCCCTGAGCCCATTGCCAGAGAACTGGGAAACAAACTGCAACCAGTTAGAAAGTGCCTCCCAGCGCTCTCTTGCAATGAAGAGGAGGGTCCTGTACCAGCGCTGTGTTTGGCACTGGTCTGTATGGTCTCGGTACCAATGATCTGGCTGCTTTTTTGCAAGTGAAGCTTGGGATCTGCTCAGATCCCAGGTCTGTCTCACAGAGGGGTGTGGGAGGAGACCTGGCGCTTGGAATGAGCCTGGGGAGCTGCTGCAGGCGAGGACTTGCCTTCCCCACCTCCTCCACCAGAACTGCGGGTGTTAAAACAGCAGCTGGCTTAACTTTTGTTATTAATATGACTGCCTGGCTAACAGACCAAAGCTAAGAGAGAAAATGGGTTTCCTGTAGAGTTTCTGGAATATCTATAACTGTACAAATTAAATACTCTTTTGTCCCATCATCTGGGTTGGGTGGGAGACGAATGAAACCACACAGGATACAATTTTCTCTATTTTTTACTAAAGGCCATATTTTACAATTCTCAGTTACAAAGAGCAGTAATGTGAAATCAATAGGGTTGCTAACACAAATAAATATAACTTCCTGTGAATAATGGTTTCTGAAGTAATCCTATGCTTCTGAAAGTCAAGTATTTTTCAATTAGTAGCAATGTTTATCATTTGATAGTTCCTGAAATGGTTGATACTCCCTAACACAGGTCTGGAAAGTAAAAACATCCAGTTCTCTTGGAGCATTTTGGGGGAAATATGAAGCATTCAAAGTTCTGATTTATGAGTGTCGAATAGAGGAACAGATGAAGGTTTGAGGACATAAATTGAAAGATGATCACTGAAAAGCTGCCTGTGTATTCCCTCACTGAAGCATTGCAGTCTGATTTTTAATGACCTGAAATGTTTTCATCCTCCTCTTAAGGTTATTTCAAAAAAATACTCAAAACACCCTGGGCCTTCCAAGGCATCTTAAAAGTGTGGATGGCCAATTACAAGTAAAACTGAAAGTGAGCTGGACTTACTAATTTGCCAGACATCTATGAAACCCTCGAGTCACCACCAGGATGCCCGAATCAGATGCATCACTTGAGGCTGAAATTCATCTGGCTGATTGCTGACAAATTTTCCTGTTGGCTCACGTGTGGCAACCATTAAATTACTGATACACCTGAAGGCAAATTAATTTGCATGGTTCACAAAAACCCCCCCTGGTTTCCTTATGTATACAGTTTGAATGGCCTTCAATTTTTTTCAAGACCTCAATGAATCACAATGCCAAACTGAATAGGGATATCATGTAATGAACTCCGACTTCTTGTTCCACTTGAGACTGTGCTCATTTTCACATATTTTCAGCTAAGTAGAGTGACCAAATAGCTTTAATTACATTCCTGTCATAGAAGAAGATGACTTGAGATATTTAGACCCAGAGAGGCCAAGAGGAACTATTGCTAGAGGCAAGATAGTATTTTTTTGCCTTCTTCTTTATGGTCTAGGGCAGGCATGTTGCTTTGGAAAGGAGATTATTGGTATGTGTAATTTAATGACATAGATACTATGAGTGGGTTTCATCTCACCTAACTTTAGACTTAAAAATAATTAGATGTCTTAATTTCCAGCGACTCACCTCAGGCTCCTTTATTGTCAACAGAAAGCAACAGCCACCTCTGCAGAGCTACTCTCCTCCTCCTCCTGGGATAGGTGTCAAGCTGGGTGAGTGATGCTGTGGGGACTCCCCTTTGCCCTTACTGCCACCAAAAGAAACCAATGGGTGATCAGTTCAAGTGCAGGTGCCTAAAAGTCCCATGCCTAACTTAGGGAATGAATAGTTCCACTGCCCCCAAAAAACGAATTATGAAAATGTGTAACGCTAGAATGGATTTCCGTCACCGTCATATTCAGTCTCATACTGCCACATGCAAATACTTAATCTTCTATGTAAATATATCCAGCTCTGTGCTTTTTACAACCCCGTACCACTAAGTGGAAGTCGTTCTGTAGTTTCCATGTTCTGGTTAGAAAGCTTCTTCCCTCGTGTTTATTCATGAGCAGACTTGATTCACGCGTTTAAGACCTATAACACGCTAAAAGATTTGGATGGAAAAGCCAAGGCCTGTAGGTATTTCCTCACATACAGCTCCCTCTGGAAAGAAAAGCAGCTTCCTACCCCACATGTACATGTGCAGTCACGAAGATTTTTTTCCCCCCTCCCTCTCTCATGAACTTCCATTGGCTGGGTGGCAGGAAAGGTGCATCCCTGAGGCCCATGGCAGTAGCACCCCCAGAGATGCTGCACGCTCCTGTGGATGGCGTAATAGATGGGCACTCTCCGGAGCAGAGCTTGATACTCAAACTTTTTGCACAGTGAAAGCTCTTGGTACTGCTGTAAAAGCTTTTAAAAAAATCTGTGAGCCTTTGAATATTTCTTCATCAGTGGTAAGGACTGAATTATCTGAATGTCTCTGATTTCAGCTCATCCCAATTTCCCAAAAGCTGATGTTACCAGCTTTCAAAATCTGTTCCCACAAAGGGGCTTCAACATGCCTAAGATTATTCAAGCATTCTTCACGTTTGCTGAGCTCTTACACAGCAGTGTCAACCCATACACCGAGAGAGCACAATGAAAAGTACAAGAGGCTTTACAAGAGCGTGCCCTTCTATGTAAAATTCAGGTACCTGATATGAGAAAAAGGCCTCCTTTCACACTGGCTGACAATGTGAATTTAACAGATCCGCTACAAATTGAAAGCCAGGTTTAAAAAGCAAGCAGTAAAACTTGCCATGTGATTTATGATGTAGCTTGCTAGCACACTGCCATTACCTGCTTACACAATTTCCTAATGCACACAAAAACTTTACCAGGGATATTTTAAAAACAAAAACACCAAAACTTTGGTATCACAGTAGTGTCTGATTCAGAAAGAAGAGCAGCTATAGAGTGTATTCTTTTATTAAGTCTAGTAACGTTTAAATTTTTTGTAATCCCTTTGCCATACTGTGACCAATAATTTATTTATAAATTAAGGACATAATTTAAAATTATGTTTATGCAAGATATAGTCAATGTAGAGTGTCTTTACTCATGTGGATGGTCGATTCTAGGTGTTGTAACAGGTCTTTGCAACTTACAGCTGAGGTTAAAATGGCTTTATTATACGGGATGATGTATGTGGTCTGTCCCTTGATGTTAACTGAGCTGTACGTAATTGAGCTGTTAGTAAGCGAAGGAGAAATGTGGCCATATATAAGGAACTATGTGGGTATATGCACAGTGATATGTATAGTGATATGAGTGCATATGCACATGTTTATGTATATATGTGTATCTGTTATTAATTTATGCAGCCCACAGTTTTTGGATATATCTCACACATTCTATATATAACTGTAGCTTAGTTTCTTGGTAAAATTCAAGAATGAACTACTGAGCTAAACAAAAGTAGGCCAACCTACATCAGGTGAATATTCTGCTCCTTTTGTTATCTCTTTTGCCCTGGCGTTGTTTGCCACCTTGGCAATTCAATCTATTAAAATTGCTGCCTAGCGTGTCGTGAAGTCCAACAGAGCATAAAACCAAACACATTCATGGAAACTGAACTGTTGAAACATGCTGAAAGGGGGGAAAGGGGCTAGCCAAAAATTAGATTTGAGTGTTTCGGTCATTTGCAGAGCTTCAAGGTGCTGACTTCTTTCAAGGCCCAGGGAAGTCAATAAAACCGAAAGCCACTGAGATTTCAGGGGATTCATGTTAGAAGCAAGAGAAGATTTTTTTCTAGATTCCAGTTGAAAGAAGGCAGCAAAGTTGGTTTCCAAAGATACACTGCTTGAACCGGATCCGGGCTGGACCACCCACAATTCCTAATAACACTATGAAATGCTCCAGGCTCTTCATTTCCCTGGTAGCAGGGCAGGTGCTGCGGGGGCAGAGGCGCAGAACAGTGGCCCTGAAGAGGAAGGTGGCCGGTTCCTGTGCCCGCATCCGACAACTGCCCAGCAGCGAGGTCGGTGGAGAGCCACTCTGGATGCTGGAACTGCTCTTCAGTCGCCACCAAGCCTCTGCATTTCATTTGACTTACTAAGTTACTCCCTTTTCTTTCTTCTGTTTCCGTTTCTCTCTCCTGTGCATTAAAAACCTTCTATAATAACCACGGCTTCCTCCAGCAGAGCTGAAACAAGATGCGTGTGCTGCTTCCCTTAGCCTCGCCAGAGGCTGAACTTGCTCCAACTGCAGAACGGACTATTTAGGAGGGAGGAATCTGTTTCAGCACTTGAATTTTGATCCCCAAACCTGTGGTTTAGCCTAGAGTTGTATATTTACTCCCAGTTAAATCAGCTTTTTTATTTATCTCCACACAATACAGGCATTTTTTTCATTTCTGGAAATAAAATGCGTATTAATGGCATATGGAAAAAATTGTATTTCTTGAAGTAGTTATTGCTTTTACCAAAAAGCCTTATTTTCTAATTTCACTTTTCAGTATTAAGAGGGCTAGTCTTCTGAGTCAGAGCGCAAGAAAATATATGTAGTAATTACTGCATTGAGGCCTAGATTTCAATGGAGAATGAAACAGTCATTGTGATTCCTGTAACTGTTCTCTCTGTGTATGAGGTTTTTTTCCCTCCAGTGAATTTGTGTGGCATTTCCAGCAGTATGAAATCAAAAAGAATTTCTTTTAAAATAAATTTCTGAAGATGCTTCAAAAAAGAGCATGGAACGGCTTTTTAACATTAACAAAATTATCAACAACTGATAAAATAGTAGTAAAGCTGTTGCAATTTAATCTGGTTGCTGTTTGGCTTCCTGTTGTGGATCCCGTTTATGCTTGCAGATAACAATCCAAGCAATAAATAATTTTTAACTTTTTTTATTTGCAGTTAGGAGCAGAAGGGTAACACCCGCACCAGCATCACTGGAAACAGCACTACATGCTGGAAGAGATGTTAGAAAGACACTTTTATGCAGAAATGTCTCTTCCCTCTTTCCTCCCTGCTTTCCCCATGTAAAAAGCCATAGGAGAAGTCGAGGTGGGTAGAGGTGTGGAAAGAGAAGAGGCCAAAGACCCTGGACAATTTTAGCAGAGTGAAAGAGGCAAGGAAACGATTTCTCTTTTGCGGTTATCTGAGCTGTATTGCTGGCTTTACAAAGAAACATGCTTTGACGCCAGTGGTGGAACTGTGACTGGTTTATTATTTTTAAATTGTCTCACAGCTGCATCTAGATATTGGTCTGCTGGGGTGTAAGATGTCCTTTGGCTGCAATAGGATCTTTGTGCATGGATCAATGACAGTGTATGACCCCTGCTGAGTAGCGTTTCTTGCGTCGCAGAGAAAGAAAAACACTGCTTGCTTGGCGTCATCGGGCTGAGGTATTCCACTTGGTATGGCTTGGTTTTAATGATAATTTATGAAGCATGGAAATTTTTGTTTTGATCAATAATGACTGCCAGCTGGTGGGTTATACTCTGTTTGTTCTATGTTATTCTTCATTATTTACTCATTTGTTCGCACATGTGTGCACATTTTGTATAGTGGATCCACTGTATGCTCATTTTTTTCATGACAGACATTTAGGCTTCTTGCAGGTTCCCACTGATGACTGCGGTTTTCAGGTATGCGCCTTAATATTAGATGAGAGGCAGAAAGACCATAATAATTCAGAATGAATAATTCAACAACAGCTATTACATGCATGCACTATAACAGAGAATGCTGCTGTGCTGCGTCAATGTTCTTGTGTCCACTATAATCTTACAGCACTTCCAAATAAAAAATTGGAAGCCGGTTACTTGCACACAAAAATAATCTTCACCTCTTCAGCTCTCCTACCACCACTGGCTTTCGGTGCCCACAGAACTTGAGAGACGAGGATTTGGCAGGTGGTGCCGAGATGAGACTTTGCCCAGAGATTTCCATTCTTTGGCGTGATTATGCAATCACTGCGCAGTCCCACTGGCATCAGCAGCTATTATGCAGCAGCTGCATAATCAGGCGTTTATTGGAAGAGGTGGGGATGAAGAAGGCCACATGTTTGTCCCCTGTGTTCCCTAATGGTAGAGGATGAAACAATTGGAAAAAGCATTGTGTGATTTTTGATGTGCAGCTGTTGGCCTGTATTTTCTGACTGCTCTGTAAATCTGACGAGAACATGATGCTAGGAAAATGTAATGCTTGGATCACAACACCACCATTAAATGCTACAGGCCTGGGGAAGAGTGGCTGGAAAGCTGCCCAGTAGAAAAGGACCCGGGGGTGTTGGTCAACAGCAGACTAAATGTGAGCCAGCAGTGTGCCCAGGTGGCCAAGAATGCCAACAAGCATCCTGGCCTGTATCATAAATAGTGTGGCCAGCAGGACTAGGGAAGTGATTGTCCTGCTGTACTCGGCACTGGTGAGGACACACCTCGAATGCTGTGTTCAGTTTAGGACCCCTCACTACAACAAGGCCATTGAGGTGCTGGAGCGGGTCCAGAGAAGGGCAATGAAGCTGGTGAGGGGTCTGGAGCACAAGTCTTATGAGGAGCAGCTGAGGGAACTGGGGTTGTTTAGCCTGGAGAAAAGGAGGCTGAGGGGAGACCTTATCGCTCTCTACAGCTACCTGAAAGGAGGTGGGAATCAGTCTCTTCTCCCAAATAGCAAGCAATAGGAGAAGAGGAAATGTCCTCAAGTTGCGCCAGGGGAGGTTTAGACTGGATATTAGGAAAAATTTCTTCACCATCCCTGAAGATATTTAAAAGACGTGTAGATGTGGCACTTAGGGACATAATTTACTGGTGGACTTGGCAGTGCTAGGTTAGTGGTTGGACTTGATGATCTTAAAGGTCTCTTCTAACCATAATGGTCCTATGATTCTGTGAAAACTGATGTTGGTGCGAGTCTTTGGGGAACACAGCTTCACATATTCCCCAAATAACTCAGATTTTAAAGAGCCATTCTCCTTAGGGTTCTCAGTTTGGCCTCCTCTGCAGATCTAGCTTCCCATGCAGTGACTCTTGTTTATATTCCATGAGCCCCCTTGCCAGTTTTAAAATTGCAAGTAAGGGGTATTCTGCTGCATCTCAAGACATTTCCTTGGTGAATTGCCCACTTTGAAAAGAAATGCACGCTTAGGTAGATGAATCCCACTGTCAGACTTTAGCTGGTTAAATGTTAGTGACTTGTATAAGCTCATCTTCCAGCATGGTGTTAAAAAATCAATGAAGAGAAGCTTCCAAGTTATTCAATCCATCCTAAGAGAGGTGGGATAAATAGCCCTCTGGAAATGCCTCTTTCAACGTATTAGTGAGGATGCCTAAATAACTAGTAGATGCTCGATTTTTAGATTGCTAAATTGACTGAGGTTAATCCTGCTCTTTATCGCCAGTCAAGATTTGTATAATTTGATCTTCCAGGTATTGGATCTTTTTCTGTCTTTGTTTGCTGCAGTCCTCTATTGTCCGAAATCTCCTTGCCATGAAGAATTTACAGACTGGGATCAAATTGCCTTTTAATTCTTTTAGCCTTGAGCTTCTTAAACTTCTCACAGTTTGACAGCCCTTCCAAAAGTCAGATAAGCTCTGCAGCTCTTTCTGAATGCTTTCCCCATCTGCCGTTACAATTTTTTCTGATACAGGCCCCAGTGAAGGTGATGTTTCCCTCTAGCAGTCTCACCACTGCCAGTGCGATAACAGGTCCTGACTTCTAATTGGCATCTCCTTTTCATATACTCAAGAATTTCGTTAGCTTGCTTATCCATCATACTGTATAGGAAACTGATGGTGGGTAGTTAGCTATTGCATTACTGGATGTTTCAACTATCTCTGTAACAGAACAATAGAGAGTGACTTGTGCCGTTACCTGGAACTTATGTCCATGTTTCTACTACATAACATAAAATCCTAGTTTTGTGAGGCAGGAACTTTGTTGCCCACGTAGGTGTGTCAGATACCAACGCAGAGCGTGGTATAATCAGTCTTTAAGAGCTAAATTACAGCCTGTTGTATATTTGATCTTCGTAATGCATTTTCAGATTTTTATAGAACTACAGGAGAGTCCTACAGAGAAACTGGATGCAGTGTCATAAGTTTGTGAAACCTTTAATGACCTCTTCATCTTCTCTTAGACAGTCTACTAGAACCTCGCTGAAGCACTAGATTACATGCTGCACTGTGCAAGCGACTCTACTCATGTGCTTCCAATGTGGTCTCCTCATAGTATGTCAGATAAGGTGCAAAACTCAACTAGAACAACGGTGTTCACACATGTTTGTCCGTACAGCAGGTTGAACCTGCGACTGTTGGAGCCCAAACCTACAGACTTCTACATGCCTCCACGGTCCCAGGATTACTGGCCTCCTAGATATGAAGGATGCATGATCCTCTGGAAACTGCAATGTGAGACTGGGGATGGGGGACAATTTCTTGCTCTTACGGTATTGCAAAATTTACAAAATTTTACACCAATTACAATAATGGAAATATTGTCAAACACTTTCAGCGTGGCCCTCGGTAATGAGACAGGTTTTTCTCTTTCATCTGTCAAATGGAAGTAACAAAACTTGACTAGCTCACATAAGCACTGTGTGGATAAATACACCACAGCCCATTAAGAACTCATTTACTTTTATAGTACATAGCAGCAGTGCTAACTGCTCTAGCCAGTGGTCATGAGAACTGCCTTTAAGAAAGATAATGAAATGCCAGCCAATCCCCTAGCTAATTTTTACTAATTTTGTTTTTTAAACATTCTAGACCATGTTTGCATCAATATAAATCGAATAAAGGAAAAAAATAAAATGAGGCAGAGATTGCCCTCACAGGTGATATTTATTAGTCTAACAAACACTGGGAGATTAGGACTTAAAATTTTAGGGACACAATTTAGAGGTGGTTTCGTCAGCATTAGGCTGATGGCTGGACTCAATCATCTTAAAGGTCCCTTCCAACCTAGGCAATTCTATGATTCTATAATTCTAAAATGGGAAGATCTGGATTGCTCTTGTCACTGGTGCTAAACGAGCACTTTCTTCTGTTATCTCACTTGTCTCCTACAAAACCTACCCCTTACAGCCAGCATCATCTTGTGGACTTTCTTAAGCATGGTTGTCCGACTGCTTCAGGTATTTTTCCTTTTGCTTTATGTATTCCCAGGGAAAAGACAGTAAGAGTCAATCTGAGCACGAGTTGGCAAATGCCGAATCAAGTTTATTTTTTTTTTTCCGATAGCATCACAATTAGGTTGTATTTTTAACACATCCGCAAAAATGCATCCATTTTGTCTTCTTTTAGTTGTTCATGCGAACAGTGGGTCTCTCTTTAATTGGGATGACATTTTTTGTTGTGAACTCTGAGAGGCTTCAGTGAATACTTAAAAAAATAAAAAGTCAACTCCAAGCCCCTCATGCAATTTTCTTTAAAATGTCTTAAAATGCAAATTAAGCAGGTGTTTTACTAGTTGATTTTGGTTGTCAACTTCAGCAGCATAAGAGAAGTTTGGGAGGTTTTAGGTGATCAAAAAGGGTGAACTCTGGCTGCTTTCCAATCACAGTTCCTTTAGAACTTTTTAGGTGAAACTGTGCTGGAGATGAGCTGTTAGCACAAGAATGATAAAAGGTGCTGGGCTCAGCAGCTCCCTATGACTCATCACTTCTCAGAGATGAGAAGCTGGGAATGCAATAGAAAATAACTTGCCTCCCTCGTCTGCGTGACTGATTAAAATCTGTATCACTAATCAACGTAGAATATAGTTAATGACTGTTTAATTAATTTACTGTAATTTTTGATGAAGCTCACTGCAATTACTTTTCCACATGCTGCTACATGATAGTAATGATTTTCAACAGAAAGAAGGCAGCCTGTGTAGCGTGTGTCAGCTCTCAGAGCAGCATCATTTTAATGACAGCAAGGAATTGCTCTAATGTGAAATTCAGCTCAGAGATATGATTAACTAGTTAATGCACACAATCCCCGTAACTGTGAAGGCTCCTTTGTGCACAACCTACTCAACTATGTACCAGAGCATCGGTCCGTCGGAAAGAAAAACTGTAGCCGGACTTTGTGATTTGAGCCCAGCAGTCTTTGTTCTGCCAGGTGACCGCATGAACCGCTGCGCAAACACCTTTGCATCGCTGCGTTTAACACTGGCTGTAAATGGTTATGTCTCCACAATCATTCCACTTCCGCGATTCCTTGGAGCCTAAGTAAAGGTTACCAATAGATACAAACTCCAGGAAACAGATTACCCTATTGGGAAGTAAAGTGAGGTAGCTTATTTATTTCACACACAACCACTTTTTACAGTTAATTTTTACCCTCCTGTATTTTATGATGGGTGCCCAGTTTCCACCACTTACTCCTTTGATCCTGCTCCGTGGAGGCTACATAGTTGTGCTGATTAAACAAATTTCTATGATGTTTAAAGCAATGTGTCTCACTTGTTCTGTTTTGGGATCACGTTATCACCTAATATGGGACTAAGATTAGCAGCATTTCTAATTGCGTTCCAGTGACATTTGTCATATTCCTGCCATTTGAAGTCTTGAACTGGTTTTATCTCTTTAGCATTTCCGATTTCCAAGAAACTTTTTATAGTGGATTTCAAAGTCTTTTCAGAGGCATATTTTTTTTCTGCAGGGAATAGGTTTTCTTCACAATTATGGTTGTAGATATCTGTGTATATGTATTTATGACAGTATTGATCATGTAACTTCTCCAAAACTTTTTAAGTTCTTGAAAATTGTTTGCTGATTGACATCAGCATTCTCTCACGACTTAACAAACAGTAAAATGACTCTAATGTTTCTCAAATTTCAACGCTTTTTGATCTATTTCGCTTTTGAGACTTAAACAGCCGTACATCTGGTATCTTCATAATGATGAACAAATTGACCGTGTCTAATTGCTGGCCTTTTCTTGAACTGTGCAGTGAAACATCATTATAAAACCAAGGTCATACAAACATGTTTTATCACTTTCCTGATGAAATGCCTAATTGCTTGCTGCGGTTGTCTTCGTCATGATCTAATCAGGGAACAGTGACAATAAAAGTAATGATGTGGTAGATCCTTGACCTCAGCTCTCACTGCAAATAATTGTCTGACATTGTTACCATTTATGGTCATGCGTTCAGCATTATCACATAAGCTTTTGATGATTTCATTACTGTCTGGTATTCCATAGCATGCCATTATTTCATGTAGAAATTTTAGCATACTCTAAAAGACCTTCTGCAACCCCATAAAAGGATTATTCATTGTACACGGCTTTTTGTTTAATAATAACTCTGAGAATAAATTGGTCTGTACCCGATCTTCCTCTCTACTACCTGCTTGTACCTCCTTGAGTTAGGGATTGATCTGTTTCTTGACATCCAAAATATACGTTGGGAGTTGATTTTCCAAGACACTGAAAGCAATGGGATTTTATTTCAGAGACTCTTACTTTTTTTCTTCTTCTTCATTCTCATTTCTGTTAAAAGCACCGAGTGTACATAGATAGTTGTTTTGCAGGTCTTTTCAGTAGTTCTCTGGGGCATAGTCTACTTAAGATGGACAGTATTCTGGCCATCCTTTTCTTTCTCTTTTTTTTTGTTCTTTTTTTGAAAAGTGCTTTCTTTCAGTTCAGAACTCTGAGTTACGCTAAATCTCCTACATAGAAATCCCGTTGCAACTTTGCATAAACACAGGAAAGCTTGCCTGTTTACATTATTAACTTCAGCTCCTTAACACCTCCCCCTTTTATTTCTTCTACCACTTGCAATATATTCTCCCTGTCATTTGTTTGCCCAGATGCCTTATTTAGTCTCTGAAAAACTAAAAGCAATCAGCTGAATTTTATCAACGTAATAGAAGTTTTGGTCCCTGCCAGTCAAAGCTTTAAAACAGCCGAGATTGCATAATTCAATACCAGGCGCGTGAGCTACTCACTGCTTCGTACCTTTGCCTTTGCTAGTCTAGATCCAGCTACTCTTACAAGCATGTCAGAGACAACCAGGTTGGTTTTTCAGTTACATTTGCATTTCCAAATCTAAATCAGGAGCGATTGTGAGCTCCTGACTTAGCTTTGTAAATGCAAATGTGAAGGCGAAATCAGCCCAGCTGGCCACCTTTGATGGCCACCATATTGAGAGAAATGGCCAGACTGCGTGAGCGTATGTGGGTATGAAGCTCAGCTGTTGCGCTCAGCTGTACTGGCAAAGCGGCTGGGGCTGTTTCAAAGTTTCTCTGTGATGCTCCAGAATCTAAGTGAGGACCTTTGGAATGACCTCGCTATTTTAATTTTCAGTGCATGTATAAAATGCGTAAAACGTGCTATTACGATTACAATTGAGCACCTGGCACCTAAGAGGATGTAAGGGGTAGGAGTTTTGTAACTACTAAAGTAACTACAGAGTCTTTTAAGTGACACAGAAGATGGAATTGGTTGGCAAAATTTGGTATTGCACACATGCTCATTCCTGTGTGTGATGCTACAGTGTTGTGACGTTGTACAGTGCAACTGTGGGCTAAATTGGAGTCTTCTGATTTCACACAAATTCTATGCTACCTGCCGCTTCAGTAGTGTTATTCCAGATTCGTTGTAATGTAGACGAGGTAACGATCTTGCTGCAAAAAATTCTACTCAAAATATATGAGAAAATTTAAATATGGAAGATGTTCAGAACTGGCTTCCAGTATTTTTACTGGCTTTCATTTCTCAGCGTGCAGAGTTCATTTAGCAATAGTCTTCAGACAACCCTTTAACTACTCACCTTTGCTCTAATTTCTATTTTCTGACAATTCATTACCACATTTAATCTAAATTAAATCACTTCAACCGTACGGTCCATTTAAAAGAAAGACTTTCTGATGAATGCGACAGTCCCAATTTGACGGGGAGGCTGAGACACGGCCAAAATAGGGAATATCAATCAGCCCATATCCAATGAATCTGCAGCTAACAAAAATGTAGGGAAATGTTGCAATATGGGGTCTATAATTTACAGAGCAAAAGGAAAAGGAGAATATAAGGCATGAAATGAACAATATGTATTACATATGTATCAACAAAAGATGCAGTGTCTATGAATATACAAAGATTGCCTATATTCAGATTGAGGTGGACAGAAACTTTGCATATTGGATTCACTTCACATGCCAAAAATGTGACTTTCTAAATACAAGGAAGAAAGCAAGCAAGCACTTGGTAATTTATGTATCTTGAATTATTTAAATGCAAATGATAAACATCAAAACTAATCTTCCCATTTATTTGCATGATTATAGTACTGAGGCAAGTATCAAGACTCGGAGGACTGCAGATTTTGAGGTGTTTGGTTCCAAGCCCACTGTCTGTTTGTGCTGTTGGTCTTCCGCCCTGACATCAAATAGGAGGCCAGGCAGGAGAAGGAACATGCAAGACAAAACCTGCTTCAGCATCTGGCTCTTCTAGGACAAGGAAGTGATTTCCTTAGCTGTGCTTTTGTTTTTAAGCAACTTCTATTTTTACAGTTATGCAGGTCCTACCAAACAGACAAGAATGTTTAGAAGAAAACATATTCAATGATATCTGTTATTCTAACCCAATATATTTTGAAGGGAATAAAGGACACATATAATGGAAGATGTTGCCCAACACACCTAACGTCTGTTACCAGACAGATTCTCCAGATGACGTTAATTCCCAGACAGTTCTTTAATAAAAGCACCATACGAGTATTCAATTTTATTTCTTTCCATCTTTTTTAAAAAAAAAATATTGGTGCCCTGGTTTTCCATAGTTAGACTGAGTGTAATTGTAAAATCTAGGTAGGGGCTGTAAATAAAAACTATGCTTCTCCCTATGATGCAAAACTTTGCATCTTTAAAACCGTATCATTGTATTCCTGTTTAATGTAGCTATTTTGCAAACATAAATTTGAGATCTTTCTTATTTTCAAAACACTTTACTTACTTAGAATGGAAGGAGGCAGATTTTGTTCACTTTGTTACCGTAAATGTCTCGTATCAAGAGCAGCCTCTGCACAAAACCCTCCCGCCACCCCAGCGCCTATTGTTTTCGGTGGACTCTGGCCACATTCCCACTGCACAGCTGACCCACGTCAGTGCCAATGTCCCAATGTAGGTGACACAGGCAAGACTGCATGAGCAGCTCTTAGAAATTATTGCAGCAGAGGACCTACCGACTGTGGATATTTCGCTCCAGTCACAGTGTGTATCCTGTTTCAAAACTTGGTATCAATTTGGTATTTCGCTTAGCCCTTTTAGCCACCAGCAAAGTATTTATTCCCCGTGTTTTCTGCATGGTTGCTGTGGATGTGCTCAGTTACCTGCTGGCTTCTAAACTTTGCCAATATTTTTATAGGCCTTTTTCTCTCTTTGTTTATAAGTGCTTTCGTAGTCATTTGAAGAGGTGTCAAGTAGCAGGTGAAAAGCAGCAGGCTAAAAACTATTCCATTTGTTGTCTGAAAGACAATGTGGCCCAGAGGAATTCACAGCAAAAGCAGATTGCAACATCTAATCAGGGGAAGTAAAATAGACTTGCCTTTGTCTAACCCATTCCAACTGCATAAAGGAAATAAGCACAGGCTTACCCTGCTGAGCTGATACTTTTCCCGATTCTGGACAACCAGCAGGTTTCCGAAACCATGAGTCACGTAGCATAACATATATGATCACATACAGAGCAGACATTGCCTCTGCGTGCTGTTGTGCAGAAAGGCAGGGAATGGAGAGGCAAAAGTTAGACTTCAAGACAGTATTCCCTGTGATTTGCATCCTTGACGGAGGTGGGGAGGAGTTTAACATCACCACAGCAAAGCGGAGAGGTCACGTTCATCTGTTGCCCTCTCACATCTAGAGCACAGCACAGCCACGGAGAACCTGGAGAAACTCTGCCAGGCTGCCCTGGCCCACACTTCCCCTTACGTGATCTTCCTTGCCGGTCTGACCTTTTTTAGTCATTATTAATTGACAATATTCCTGTGATTGGGAGAACAAGTTTTTTCAGTAGTCAGGATTTTGATTCCTGAACTTACAATATTTCATTTTATCGCCTCCCTGCCTTGTACTTTGTTGAGCAGTGGTTACCATTCGCCTGCTGCTTGTTGCTGTTTGATCTCCAGCCGTTAAAAGCTTGCCCAGGCTAACCAGACTGCAGATTTCTACATGGGCCAGTGAGCATGGAAGGGTCCAGCTCATGCACCTCAGCCATGACCTGGAGGAACCACCGTGAAGCAAGCCACAACCGTGTAAGTTCCTTCACTTGCAGTCTGTGACGGTGTTTGGGTTGCGGAAAGTACATCCACCAGGACCTTCAGACCACACAGGCCTTTCGACAGCCCTCAGATGGTTTCCATACTAAAGAAGAAATCAACATTAGTTGGGCCGCAAAATCCATACACTACATCATGAAGCAACATTATTCTAAATTGGGCTCGATGTTTCTGAGATTAATGATTTTCCTGCCTGTCCTTGCACAACACTGCAAGCCCTCTGCAGAGCCGCCAGCAGCATGTATAATGGATTCCAGACTTCTTTAGTTATAATAATATTATGGCTATACATGGTCCTCTTTGTCTCAAGTAAATAATAAAGTGATCTGCTACAACAAAATGTTTAAACATTTTGGGCATGATTCTACCCACTATATACTACGACTGGCTTGATTTTTCTCTCTGACACATCTGTTCCAGTCATTGCCAATTCACAGCATTTAAACTAGAACAAGAAAACAAATGATAAAATAAAAAGCACTTACATATTTTTTCTTGATCCAGGAAGATCCCAAACTGCCTTACAAACTATAGGTTAATCCTGACATCTTTCTTTGGATAGTTTTTTACACTGTCAGTCCTCTGCAATAAGGATACCTAAAGTCTTTGGTGCTGCTGAGATTCTTGATGTGCAAGAATCACTTTCCTATTGTCATCATGGAGTGTCTTCTTAGAATAGGCACGGTTTTTAACTGTATTAGGATAAATGTAGTACAGGAAGCTAACAACTTCAACAACATCTGTCATCATGAAAACTTGCAAACTGTTTTGGAAAATGCTTTTAACAGTATTGAAGTTTTTATGCCCTGGAATACATGCGTATCTCACAGGATTAAAAAAATCTATTTTGTATTTTTGAAAAGCTCATCTGTAAACAGGAACTGTTCTTACGGTATGATACCACCAATATATATGTACATAAGTGTGTTTGTGAGGTGCTAAAGAAAAACGCTTATTTCCTCTACAGAGGGAAAAGCTGGGATAAGTTTAGGACACATTAAAAAAACCAACACAAACCAAAAAGTTGATTTTATAAACTAGAAAACTGCTGTTACCAACATATCTAAAAGGTTGGTGTCATCATAGATTACGTAATTTTAAAACCAGTGATGGAAACGATAAATCCAGTAACTCCATTTTACTTCTTCACTGATAGTTGAATTACATTTTGAGAAGACAATACTGAGGCTGCTCATTAAATATAAACCGCAGCAGAATCAGGCTCTGAAACTAAGCTTAATTTCTATACAGCAAAATTACCATATTTTCATGAATATAACCTGCAGATTATCCAATGGAGACATAAACAGCTAGGCAACCTCCTTTTATTCCCCACTGTCTTAGCAACTGCTGCAGTACACAAGTCTGTCATTTTCTGAGGGAGCTGGCTAATCAAAAACCTCTTTCACATGCTAAAGACCTTGCCTGTGACCACCGGTGGCTACTACCTTTTTCTTGGTATTTTTTATGTAGCCAATTCTGACTGAGTCATCTATGCACTTAGTTAAGGGGTTGTGACTTTCAAAAGTTGCAGGTTATAATTTTGTAAATATGGCATAACTTGTAGTGTTTCACATGAGGAAATACAAGGGATAAATGTGGTTTCACTAAGAAAACATCTACTTATTTTTTCCAATGAGCAATGAAAGGATTAGGAAAAAAAGAAACAATTCTATGGGAACTGAAGGAAGCACAGACAGACAGTTATCTGGGGAAGGGGTCAGGGCTACTGGAGTGACTTATCAATGCTCATCTCCTGCAAACACAGGAAAAGGAGCATGTGGGATATGCTCACCTGATCCTAACATACATTCCCCGCTTAACGCTTCAAAAAAAGCAAAGAAACAGAACAACAGAAGTCAATAACGGAAAGTGACCAAGAAGCCTTCGAGAATTATTGAATAGTTTCCTTAAATTTGTAATGGTACAGCAGAACTACCACGTGCTATAACCAGGCTAATATTTTTATGCATATATACATATATATTTGTGCAGTCATTACATTTTTATATACACACACAGAGGCACATGTATTCAGCTACAATATAATTATTATACTACAAATGTTGGCCTTAAACTGTATGGCAATTCTGACCGAAGACTGGCAAATCAATGTGCAAAAAAGCTGAAGGAATTAGAAGAAGAAAAAAAGGAGAGGAAGAAGAAATGAAAAGAAGAGCGCTTAAAACTAAGCACAAGCGAGTCTCTATCTTAAGTAACTCTCTTAGACTCTTCTGTTTGGACAAGACCTGCTAGAACCGTCCTTAATTCTGATCTGCACTGGACACAACCAGTACCAGCTACTAAGCCAAATGACCTCCTCTTTCACTGATCCTTGCCCTTGGGTCAAACTGTCACTAACTCTTCTATTACGAAAACCTATTTGATCCAGATTTCAACCCTATTTGCTCTAGATTTACGCTTAAAATTAAAGTGCAACTTACGAAATAACAGGACTACTCCTATCACCGTCCCATCTGCAACACAGTGCTACCCAAAGATTTCGGACCAAGATCAACGTTGTGGCTTCACATGCTCTACAGCTTCAGGATCTGCTGTCAGGAACTTTTTCACCCTGCTCATTCTTAGATCACTTTATTTTGCCAGAACTCATCACTCAGCCCTCTGGAACACTTCTAAAATACGCTGGTGACTCTGCACCCTCTCTTTTGCCTTCCAGATCTTCATGCTCTCTTGTCAAGAAAAGCCCCCACCTTGACATCAAGGTATCTTGACACCTTATTCAGTTCTCTTCCTTTGTTTCTGTTTTTTTTTTTTTTTTTTTTTTTTTAGTAAAAACAGTCCCAAATCATTCAATATCTTTTTGACCCATGGCTGTCAGTATTTAGTTTCTTCTATTTATATCACATGTTCTGCCTGCTCCTGAAGTATCCTGAAGTTTCCCATTTGGTCTGTTTTGTTTGTTGTTTTTTTTTTTTTTATTTTTTGGGGAGGGTGTGTGTGTTTTCTTTTTGTAGCATTTAAGTTTACAGTAGCCTACTTGTGTCATTCTGCCAAATGAGATCAAGCTATGTTTTTTTGGCTCTGCGTATAAAAAACCTAACCTGGTTTTTATGTTGTTTCTGTGTCTCAAGCCACAAATAGTGTGGATTTGTGACATCTCGCATTGAAGATATTTCAGTGTTGCTATTTATACAATCTTTTAAAACCAGACCAACAGATACATAGATATACGTAGCAATTCGTCTTTGACACGAGATGAAAATTAATTTTACAATGGTTGATGTAGAACAAAGATTTGCAGTTTATTTGTACCACAGAGTAACATAACTATTTAGCACTGAAAAACGGCAGCACCTATTTCTTTGAGAACCATATTAAAAGACGACTTAAGAGCAAGAAATCATTCCGTAAGACAGTTCATGGTATAAAGAATTATGTGCTAGAAATGATGCCGTTCAGCCTGAATTTGCAGGCACTTTCAAACACAGGTGAGAACAACAGAGTCAAAAAATATATCACAATATGGCTTAACTTACTTACCAGGCAGATGTACTCTGAAAAGACATCAGGGATGGGCTTAAAGCATCTCCTTTTAAAGTATGTACTGTCTGTGATGTTTGAGGCTGTGGCTGAGTTTGAGGCTGTGTCTCTGGCTGAGGCTGTGTCTGTACTTGGCTTGGGCCCTGAGCAGGGTTAATCCATCGGCTCTGTCCCTGTGTCATCCACTTTCCCTGGATTCCCCACCGTGCCAGGTAAAATTTGCAAATGTCATAGTTCATTGAAGAGTAATATAAAAG
Organism: Larus michahellis; assembly: GCF_964199755.1. Taxonomy (NCBI): domain Eukaryota; kingdom Metazoa; phylum Chordata; class Aves; order Charadriiformes; family Laridae; genus Larus; species Larus michahellis. Next base: position 89,395,849 of record NC_133896.1, on the reverse strand, counting down.
GTCCAGTACCAGCAAGATCACCACAAAAAAGCCATAGATCCACACTCCCAGCAGTGCACTGTAGTTGCTGTAAAAGAAAAAAAAGGGAAAACAAAACCATTATCTCATATATCAACAGTGGTTATTGTGTTAGTTTATCAAGGTTGATTCATTAATTATATGAATATAATATATAGATGGATGAAACAAAAATTTTGTTCTAAAGCATGTGCCATTAAAAATTATTTACTATATCAATCTAAATACTGCTATATACGTGACATGAGAGGTTGTTAAAAACTAAGGCCCCCTGTCTTACAGACATTTTTACTTCTCCCTCTTATCTGTGTATTTTCAAGAGCACACAAATTCGGTGTACAATTAGCTTCAATGCTTTAAGTGAGACCACTGATAAGTACAGGGTTGAGGGGTCCTATGTCTTGTTCTGCCAATTCGCACTTCCAGAGAGTCACCCTACTGATAGTGACAGGGCATTTATGAGAGCGAGGGTTAACCATATGAAAATATGCTGTAATAATTGAGATCGAGGGGTGTCTATACTATTGACAACGTTCACTGCTGACAAGCATTATAAACTACTTGTCTTAAAAGGTGTTTAATGTGCTTGAATTTGCTCTCAGTTTATTAATTAATTATTGCTGGATGCAGAAGACACTAGTAGAAGTATAGGCTTTCAAAAGCAACTGCTAAAGATCCCTTCGTTTGCAGAGAATAAATTTCGGAAGGAAGAACATTGACAAGGTCATATTATACAATGCATTCCACAGGAAGGAAAGTATGTAATACATTTATATGTATATGTCAGTGTAGTTATAGTGTGTAGGTAAAGGCCATGAAAATTATCATCTGCTGACATGGTGCACGGAGCTGTAAAGCTATGACAGGTGATTAAGATATTAAAAGAACAGGAGGGGAAAAAAAGTAGGAAAAGGTATAACGGGTCAAGAATTTGGAGATCAAGAAGGGGAAGAAGTGCTAAAGCTCTGCTGGAGATGCAATATTATTAAAAGAAAAATCACTGTCAGGTGCAAATGCAGTTTGGATTGGAAACTGTGTGAGCGGGGAGGATGAAGTCAGAACAGAGAAGGAAAGAAATGGGCAAGAAAGAGATGGTTAGGGACACAGCGAAGAGGCTAATCTAGACCTAAGAGCTAAGGTGACAGTATGTGTACCAGAGACTGCAAAAAATAAGAGCAGGCAGGAGGGATGCTAGTAAAAAAATGACATTAGGAAGACAGTCTTGCAGAAAAATGTTACCGAAGTAATAGGTGGGCAACCCCCCATCTACGTGAACCTGAACTTACACGAATAAAATTGAACACACACTCAGCCGTGTTCTGTTTCACAGGCATCCAGAGAAACTTTGAGGGAATTGTATTTTAGCAGAACGCTGATCAAAACAGAAGTGCTATGAGAAAAAAAATGCTGAGAAGACATATTACAAAAGCAAGCCAGAAAGATATTTTGACAGTTTAAAAGCAGGTCCGGAACCTTCTTGGACCTAAAACATTTCAAGTCTCTGCTTTGACCTTTCACTTCCATTTGAACTTTTCTATGACTCTTTCATTTTGTACTTTCAAAAAAGCAGGATTTGAAACAAGAAATCAGATAAGAAATCGGAATTTTAATTCCTATGTTGCTGCCTGTCAGCACTTAAGGAGACTGATTCTCCTCTCCAGGGAATGATTCTTCCACTACAGAGATATAACACGCTTAGATTAAATGAGGTTCCACAGCAAATAACTGTAAGTAACAAGAGGAAGGTCAGAGCTGTTAATGAGTCCCTTTCTGTGTAAATTTAGAATTATGCAAGCCTAGGATTTTTAAAAATTTTTCAGTAAATTTCCAGGAGTATTTGAAGTAGACAAAATATAGGGCTTCTGAAAACCCTTAACTCAACAGTCTTTGCTTCTACTAAAGGCTTAGACATGCATTTCTACCTTCACACAACAGTGGGTAGACCTTTGTAATGCATTAAAATCTTTGCAGTCCGGGCACTTGAAAGTATAACTGGATCTGGTTAATCCAGGCTTCTGAGCAGTGCTACTCTTGACCTTCAGTGGATTTATTCCTACTGGGGTAAACTCTTCTCTCTTCTGCTAATATAAGGGAAGCGAAGGCTGGAGAAGTCAGGATGAAATCCACTGCAACAAATCCTGTTCTTCTTCATCACTAATGCCAATAGGGTCCATTTTACAAATAGGTGAACCGTATTTGGTCCATAGTAAGAATGAAAATACTAGAAAACATGTTATTTTTGTTTTAGCAACAACGTGAGAGGCAGGAACATTCCCTGTAGTTAACTTAAAAGAATTTGTTTGTATTTTAGGTATTTAGTTTCACTCATCAAAATTTTGGTTAGGGAAAATTAGAGCTAGTTTGAGTGCTCCAATTTAAAGCAACAATTTATTAATCATGCCATATGTGAGTCATCCATCTGCTCCTTCTAAATAACATCTGTTTCTCACAAGTACAAAAATGAAAGACTGCTTTATTTTAATTAACAGACAGTGGGACAACAGCACTATCAAAAGGGCCTTGTGAAAAATCACCAGCAAAATTAATAAGTTGTACGTTTTGTACACACAGGGAAATTCCATACTTTGATGTTTTCTGTTTGTCAAACTATTAAGATGGTAGAAACTATTAATTTTGCTGATGGCTACTAATTATAGTAAAAATTAAAACTTCTCCACAAATTAAGAAGATGCTTAATTAGAAAATAAACAATCTTTCTTACACTGAATAACAGTAAGACCAGAGACGCAGAAAAGAACTGGGAATCAAAAAACTCCCAGGACTTGCTCTCATTTTATTGAGCTGAATGATTTCATTGTAAAATTTTCATCTTGCAGTTGGATTTTCCTGTACTTTGTGCGGAAGTTTCATTTCAATTAAAAATGAAGCGTGATCAGATTCCGAATTCACTGAGATTCAAATTATAGGGGTTTGTTCCTTCACAGGGACAATCAAGTACAGCAAGTTGTTTTGGTGTGGTTGTATCTCCTCTTCCCTTCCCCAGCTGGAAAGCTTGCCCTGCCCTGCTAGTGCTCCTGCTCCTCCCAATCCATCATTTTGGAGGTTTCTGTTTAGGTTCATCACAAGGTTTAGCAACATAATGCTAAAATCACTTCTAAAGCCATGTTGCCCAGTCCTCTGCTGCTGCGGGCACACAAATAGAAAAGCTGAATCTGGAGTAAAAGCTACAAGACGATTTCCTTTTAGCTTCTCTCTGAAACAGGGTAATTCATGGACCTATCAGAAAAGCTGAGTAGCTCATTATTTTAAGATACATCACCTTTTGTAGAAATATCATGTATATATGGTATAACCCTGATACAGAGCCCACTGTGTAAACAGAAAGATTTGCTCTGCCTTCAGGGAGCCTTCAGTTGGGCTCTCTGAGAACAATAAATACTTTTACCATCCGTCTCGTCCTACTCCATCTACAGAATCCTGCTTAGATTTCTCTAACATCCCTATACACAAATGAAAAGACAGGATCTTTTATTATTATTCTTACCCATGCGATCCCTTCCCTCTAATTCATTAACTTTTTGAGACAGACAACAAGCAGGTTAGGACCGGGCTGTATTTTTTTTTAGAAGAGTTTGCTGCTTTTTGTGTGCAGCACACGAAGCAAAAATAATTCATTTGGGAGTTCAGGATTAAAAACCCAACACATCAAAACAATTCTGAGCAGAATTCTACAGCTGCAGTTTAACGCGGGCAGATGGCCATGGAAACTGTTTCTTTCCCTGTTCTCCTTAAACAGGGCTGTTACTTACAGTAGTAAAGTATTGCCCCAAGGAAATGCAAGCTTACATCCTAGCAAATGCCTACTTCTAACACTGAGGAAATCTGTGCAGTTTTTGCATGTACGCTTTAAATGTGATTTCCTCCCCCCCCCCAATTTTATTTAAACTATTATCTCAAGGCCTTTGTCCAATACAGTGTTTTCCTGTAGAATCTATTACTGTAGTACCTAAGAGGTCTTCCCAGCTAAATTATATCTTTTTGCAACAGTTGGTAGTGGAATTGATTCTTTTTTTTTTTTTCTTTCTCCTTTCTCTTTTTTTTTTTTTTTTTTTCCTTTCTTGTACAGATTACTTTCTGGGAGATATTTAAGCAAACGCCACCTCTGCAGGGGGCATGATGTACATGAATAAATATAGTGCTATTGTATCCTCACATTGCTTTCAGTGCAATGTTGTGGTGTGGTGTGCAAAAGCCATTCCAACCCTGAAAAACTGGAATAAGAGATAAGGAAAAACATGGATGCGTTACAGACTGCCATGACACTGTTCCAGTATCAGATTAAGGATGCCTAGGATAGTATTACTGCTGATAATCCACCAAAATAGGCATAATAGAAAATCTGAGAGTATGAATACCAGATTCAAGTGAATACTATTTTTAAGGATACTTAAACAACTAATTAGACAAAATTTTATGTTAAAATACTTTGGATGGCATACATTTTCTTGTCTGTTAGACATCATTGGTATTTCTATATTTAACACTAAAGAAATTGTTCACATTCAAAAATATTATAGACTGATGAATCTGCATGATCGTAAAGATATAACAGCCCAGTAATCTGCACTTATAAAGACATAGAAATCTTTTGTTATAGTAAGGAAAAATGTAAATAAACTGGGTTATAGTTATATTGTGTGACTATATAAGACAAACGTGTTTTTTCAGCTGTGCCATGACAAAGAAGTTACAAGTCACTTCATGAATTTTTTCCCTCAACTGTATTATAAACCAAGAAATTTGTTTTGATGATCACAAGAACGGCTAAGGGGAAAAATAAATCAAATAATAATATTGAAATAAACCAAATAATAACATTGAATCAATCTTCCCTGAAAACTATCATCCTTTTTTTTTTTTCCGTTCATTGCTATTCCCATGTCCTAAATAATTCTCCCCAGCCACGGTACAATAGGTTTCATCAGAATTTTTTTCAGTGGTGTGTGAAATTAGATCTAAACAAAGAGCTGACTTTGTTACTGTAAAGTGAACCCTGGATGTATTCAAATCCAAATAAAGTTAAATTATTGTATACGTTAAATAAAGTCAGAGTGTACTAAGAAAGATGCTTTTTACAATGTTTTTAATGTAGGCATCTAGGCTTCACTTCTTTTTGCCCCTCCACAGCATACTAAAATTATTAGGAAGTTTTCCACCAATGTTAGTGAGCTTAGGGTGAGGAGATCATGTTATCATCTGCTTAGCATCTCTTCATTTTCCTGGCCCTGACTGCTTTATCAGAAGTGATGTTTCAGGAAGTTACAAAAAGGCAATACTGGTTCCACTCTGGCACTTCCCTAAGCTACATCTCCAGAAGCTTTTTATTGTATTTAGCATGACTTCACATACCTTTGCAAAAGATCAGCACAAAGCTAATGCCCACGGGAAATTCTGGACTGAAGACATACAGTCTGCAGGTAGTTCTCAACCATGAATCTTACCAACAGAGACTAGAGAGGTAGCTCTTTCTCTGCCACAACTGAATGAGGTGACTTATTTAAAGAAACAGATTGATAAATGAAAATTAATATAATACTTATGTTATGCTCTAAATATTTTTATTAAAATAAATACTGTGGTTCATAGAATACCCAATTACCTTTTACTCATTGAGGAACTGCTCACACACAGCAGGCCAATAATATGAACAGCCCTATACTTATTTCTGCGGGTAAGTGTGCTTGTGTGTGTACATGTACAGAATGTGAGCGGGCATGCAAACAGAGAACGCAGGAGGCAGAGGAATGTTCTACATCCCAGGATATATTTTGCAGTCGAACCATACCTGTTCTTTTGGGCACGTCTGCTTTGGAAAGTGGCTGACTGGCCTTTCCATTTCAGGTGGCTGGTGAAAGGAAGAACAGCAGGGCCTTACCTTACCAAGCTCTGGCCATGACTAGACGGAGTAGCTGCTGAGATATTGGGAAAAGCCTGAAGCATTGGCTTTGGACTTGGCTGAACTGCAATCGGCCAGTACCATCCCAACCTCTGTGACGAAGCTGCCTGTTAGGCAGACTTGGGTGCTCAGCAGTGTTGGGCAGGGTTTTCAAATTTGCTGTGTGCCAGACAAAGAACTGGGAACACGTGGGGGCACTAGCCACACTAGTCCATTCTTGGGACTCTCTTTTTATCGCTCTGAGTGTGAAGCAGTTTCTATCTCTGCCTGCGACTACACGCACAGCCCGTCTGTACTGAGAGTCCTGTGACGACCTCTCTTCAGGCCGGTATCTGATTGTTGCTGTGGTAGCATGGTCATCCCAGTAAACAAAGGGGGAGCACATCCTACTTTTACCACAGAGCATACATAAAATATGCATTGCACGGGGACCCTGGGGCATTCCTTGGTATAAACTCCACCAGGTTGCCTGGAGGCATATATGATGGCAGACTTGGGTAGCCCCAGGTAAGGGTGCTACCAGTCTCTAGATGGTCCAGACTGAACAAAGCATGGAGAAAATGGATGCCTTTTAATAGGCCTGTTTAATAGACTTCAAGTGTGCCCCAGCGTTCTGTGTGATATGTTCTCATGATGTTCCCAGATGCACTAGAAGGCCAAGGCAAGAAGTTTCACCTCAAGGACACAGCTGCACATACAATAACAAGACAGTATAGATCCACATTGATTTAAAGGTATCTTATACGGGTAGAGTCTATTTTTGTCTGTCTTTTACATTACGCAGTACGCAGACTTCTTTATGGTAGGTGATTGTCACTTTAACACCTGAAAAGTTAGACTTTAGGCAACTTCTGCATCTAAGGCAAGGTTCACACTTCTCTAGGCAGAGCTGTAGGAGGAGCGGTTGTTGAGGAAGATGACAGTTTGCAGCTGCTGGACACAGCTGCATACAGTGAGTTAAAAGAGCCGCCATCAGTATTCCAGCACCATAGCCTCCTAGCAGCCTTGCACCTGCTTCCATAGGAATGAATGGCAACACACCGACTGACTTTTGCACCGCAGAAGGAAACACTAAAATCCCTGTTGTAAACAAAGATCAATAGACTGGAATTCCCGTTGTCTTTATCTGCCTCTTCCTTGCCCTGGAGGGGCTGAATACCGGAATAAAATGGCAGGGGGAAAGCAGATAGACCAGAATTCGACCTTGGAGGGGTCACAGCAGCCAAAAGTTGCCCTCTTCACCAAGAGAAATCACAGCAGATTAGTGTGGCCAGAATGTCAAATACTAAATAGGAGGCAGGCCAAAAGTGAAGATTTTGTCATGGTACATAGGTAACCAGTAACAAAGATCTACTTGCTACTTTATTGGTTCTTTAGAGAAAACATTACTGACATTTACCTTAGAGGATAGGCCCCAGCAGTAACAGGCAAGGATACCACACGATGTTGGTACACCAGCAAACACGCTCTGTTCCTTGAGGTCAGCGACATCAGAAATTCAAGATAGTGCATTTGGGTTGATATGGAAAATGTCAGCTCACTCCCCCTCCCCCCTGCAGACAGCTTTGGGGTTTATTTTTACTGATAAACACAGTTTGGATCAGACTGGGGTCGGGGGAGAGACTTTTGTAACTTTTAAATGTAACTTTATATTTCTTACACTTACATGCAACATTTATATGCAACATACGTGCTCTCCTAGCAATATTTATAGCCCATGTCAAAGCAAAGCAAGCAAAGCCAAAATATCATTTCTTTTAGGAGTTCTGCAACAGCAAAAACATTTTAGTAATGTTTCTCTGTACGTGCAATTATTCTAATCACTTCCATCATTAAGAAGCACACCTCAGACTTATGTTATTAGACCAGGAACAGTTTAGTGAAGAGTACTTTAAAACTCATTTACTTACTTATGCATATATCCATCTGCGTTTCCTGTTAAGTTCATCTGCATAACAGTCTGAAATTCTGTCTCATTGCAGCAGTATTTAAATACTGTGTTGTTATGGTGACAGCAAAAGATGTAAGATTTATTGTCAGAAAGACGGGGGCAGTGAAAACCAAAGTGGTAGCGACCTTTGTAGTCCGTATATGGCTCGCAGACCCGAAAATGTGCGGACAACGCTGTAAAACAAAGAACAATATTAGCTTTGTGAGACACTTATCTGCATGTTATGAACTATAATTTTTCATTGGTTAAACAGTTGTTGTTTGACTTCTGAAAAACATTAATGTTTCGGAGCCTTCAGCATCATAACATTTAGTACTAAAAGATCACAATATTTAGCATCTTGTTGTATTTGTATTTTAACTGTTACTATGTTTCTGATTACTATTATTTCTTTTAAGGGAAGAGAAGAAATGCCCTCTGTGCCAAGAAGCACAAAAAATATTTAGGGAAACATTTTCATACTGCTGTTCTAAATATGTGGATATCCATAAACACCCAACAATATTCACGTTTGATTCTCCTGGGATGACTTCACAGAAACAAAAAGTCTATGTAAAAACTCCAATAAAAGTTTGATGGCACTTGATTTACAATCACTGTTCTTGACAGACAATATCTTCTCTACTGTAAAGGTAATTCTTTGATAAGGATTATTCTGCCAGAAATAGTAATCACAAAAAAGTATAACATATCTGAACAGCTTTGAATTTTCAAATAGATAGAACTAATAGAAATACAGCTATTCCTGGGAGTTCTTACATTTCTTATTTATTAAATTCTTATGTAAAGTGTTTATTACATCTCTGAGAACATTTTTACAGGAATGTATCGCACTGATTTCACCCTCTGCTCAAGCACGGCCACCTAGAGCCTTGTTGCCCAGATCCACATCCAGATGGCTTTTGAATATCTCCAAGGATGGAGACTTTAAACCTCCCCAGGCAACCTGTGGCAGCGCTCAGTCACCCTCACAATGAAAAAGTGTTTCCTGATGTTCAGAGGGAACCTCCTCTGTTTCAGTTTGTGCCCATTGCCTCTGGTCCTGTCACAGGGCACCACCCAAAAGAGCCGGGCTCAGTCTTCTTTACATCCCCCCTTCAGGTATTTATGTACATTGAAGAGATGCCCCTGAGCCTTCTCCTTAGACTGAACAGTCCCAGCTCTCTCAGTCTTTCCTCGTATGAAAGATTTTCCAGTCACGTTCATCACTCAGCGGCCCTTTGCTGAACTCTCTCCAGTAGCTCCACCTTTATCTTGTACTGGAAAGCCCAGAACTGGACCCAGCACTCCAGGTGTGGCCTCACCAGTGCTGAGTAGAGGGGAAGCATCACCTCCCTTGACCTGCTGGCAGCATTCCTACTAATGGAGCCAGAAAGACAAAGAGCTTTCCAGCCAGCTGGCCCCCAGCACACACTGGCGCCTGACGCTGTTCCTCCCCAGGAAGGTGCAGGACTTAGCACTTTTCCTTGTCGAACTTCATGAGGTTCCTGTTAGCCCATTTCTCCAGCCTGTCCAGGTCCCTCTGGATGGCAGCACAACCCTATGGCATATCAGCCACTTCTCCCACTTCTGTATCAACAGGAAACTTGCTGAGGTTGCACTCTGTCCCATCATCGTTTTAGTTTTAACTATGTATTATTTGTTCTTGGAAAAGTTAAATCTAGAAAATAATAGAAGAGACATGTGGTATGAGAGAAATTAAAAAACTAAATAGAACTTTTAACTAAGTATTTGATTTTTAAGAAGAACAGGAGCTTGATTCAGTTACTTAAACACAGGTCTCCAGTGCCAGCTAAGACTTCCCTAGGCCGTTCTGTCTGGTCTCCAGCTTTCAGTGGAGATGCGGGTCTCTTGTAGTTCCAGTGCACACATGGATGATCTGAGGCAAGTCAAATGGCATTAGATGCACATGGTTAGGCAAAGTCCCTATGTGTTTTGCAAATGTTTGATATCAGCTTGCAAGGGGGCAGTACGTGCATTACCATGTGAGTAGTTCCACTGCTCGTTCTTACTAGGAACAAGGTGAGGCCGTGCCTGATGTCAACAAACAGAAAGTAAGTTTTATTATTGGACCAAATAAATGCAAGTGAAGGGGTAGCCTTCATAGTGTAGCACTGCACTTCCAATAGTCATGGTTATCCATGGTATTTTTATTTACAGTATCCAGAAGAAGAACACCCATCTAATCCTTCGCTGGTAAATGGCCAGCTTAAGTATCTTCCTTTGAAGCATCTGATGTGCTATATCCAAAAAGCTGTGCAATAAACTCTCTAGTAAGAAGTATGTCTTTCCATTCTTCTCTTTTAGGGGTTGCTTATGTCCTGAACATTTGTGTTTGGATTTTTTCTCCCCACCTTGTCCAGCGTTCTCCCTATCCAGCTGAAGGATAACTTCCACTGAACCTACAGATTTCTTATCAGAATTAGATGGCTTAATGTATGTACTACTTCAGTATCAGCTGTAAAGAAAATACAACTGCTCTGAACTGATCAGTTGGACACGTCTCACTTTTTAGCCATCTTGACTTATTCCTTCTTAGTTGGAATATCTGCACTTTGATTATATCAGCTGCTCCTATGAAACAAAATTTTCTTCGATAACTGCAAAGCCTCGGAGTGTAACACAAATTTTGTTTATCATGCATTATCAACAGTATCATCATTTTTTTCAAAAGGCAGGTACAATGCCTTTTATGGCTAAAGCTATATTAACTTATTTTTCCTTTTAAAAGTTACATTATTAAAAATACTTACAAGCTAGTGATTTTTGAAACTGCCAGGATGGATGGTGGTTTCAAGTTTGGGACATTTTAATGGAAGATATTAATTGCTAGAATTAGCTTTGCAAATAACAGGATAGCAAAAATGTCATTTTTTTATGTTATTACCACAACTTAGCTTAGGTGAATTACATCTGTGCTAAGCTACCACAAGTGAACAGCAGCCCTGCAAAGTTATACTGGACTCGTATACACGCTTAGCGCATGTCATAAGAATTTAAACTACTTTTTTATGTTTGATAAGCAATCGCATACTTCCATGCTTCAGAAATTATTCAGTGCTCTAGGAGAGACACTGCACTGTGAGAATGCACTAGAGAGCTGTAAGACTCTAAGAAGTTTAGCTTGCTCGTCACTGCCAAGTGCTTTACTCACAGCACATGTGAAAATGTCCCCTGATCCCTAGACACGTCCTTTGCCCATTCTAAAAGGAAAACAAATCCCAAACTTGATGACGAAAACTGGGGGAAGGATGACTACAGAACAAAGGGAGAATGAAGATAAGATCAGGTCAGAGGAGGAGTGATGTGTGTAATAAAATGTAGTCCTAAGCAAATCCTTAAATAGTAAAATGTGTGTCAGTGACTAAAATAAACGCACAAATTAGAGCATGACATGATGACTGAATTACAGTCTGAATTTGGTAGTCAGTGCGCGGTGGGTTAACCCTGGTAGGCAGCTAAGCACCACACAGCTGCTTGCTCACTCCCCCTCCCAGTGGGAAGGGCGAGAGAATCAGAAGGGCAAAGCGAGAAAATTCGTGGGTCGAGATAAAGACCGTTTAATAAACGAATAAGAAAAAAAACCCACCAACGACGACAAAAAAACCAACCCAACCCACAAGTGATGCTAAAGCAATCGCTCGCTACCAGCAGACTGATGCCCAGCCAGCCCCCGAGCAATTTTTGGATAAACTCCCACCCCAGTTTTATTGCTGAGCGTGTCGTTATATGGTATGGAATATCACTTTGGCCAGTTGGGGTCAGCTGCGCCAGCCGTGCCCCCTGCCAGGCTCTTGCCCAACACAGCCTCCTCGCTGGGCTGCACGACGAGGAACAGAAGCGGCCTTGACCCTGTGGAAGGGCTGTTCGGCAATAGCTAAAATACTAGCGTGTTACCAACACTGTTTTTGTCACCAGCCTAAAAACCAGCAGCATACAGGCTGCTGTGAAGAAAATTAACCCCATCCCAGCCAGACCCAGTACACAGTGAAAAAATTTTTATCCAATTCTTGTAATCTAATTTTACTTGCTGTCTTTGCTTCTCTGAGAATCAGAGATCCAATGAATGAAGTATAATTTTTTTTTTAAAAAAGTATTTTTTCCTGAAAATAACTTTGTTTAAATCCTGAGGATTAAAGAGCCTTATTTCTACAGAAATACTTCAGATGAAAGTATTGTACATGAAAGGCTCTTACCTTGTCTGTTGCAAAACCAGCAGCTGTTTCTGAAGTGGAGTTGCATGTGCAAGTTCTCGTACTGTTTTTGAAAAGTATTACTGAACAGGTGAGTGACAGAGCTGCTCCTAACTCTGTTCCTACTAATTTTGAGAGGAGAATAGTCTGTCATGCTTCAAATGTCAGATTTAAGCTCATCTTAAAATTTATCTTCTCTACCTTAAAAAGTAAACAGCCAGTGTACATCAAACCGTTACTTCCCTATCTGTTCACAGTTAGAGAGCTGTGTAATGCTGATTAAATTTTTAATTTAGCTACTAAATTTTTAAGACCCCAAGGTATTCAGAATGGTTGGTCTTCATAAGCTTTCCATATGGATCCACAGAAATATTCACATATATGCGTTTTGCTTAGCACAATGCAAATCGTTTGAGATCCTCTGATAATTTTGCTATATGGACGTTCATTTCCTACTTCAAAGAAAAAAAATACTGTAACGTGCAAATAATCTGACAATTTTTGCTTGTTAGTATAAGCCTTGCTGCCATCCCTGATTTTATAAACGTGCTTCAATCCATTAAATGAACACAAGTATCAACATTACTGCAAAGCAAATCTAAGAGTTAGTGGTCAGAAAGGACATTCTGGCATGACTGCATGCTGCTCCTCCCTTTATTATGCATTTCTTGTGCGGCCAGCACAACTAGCAAGTGTTCGCAAATCCTCAAGTTGCATGCCGCTGTGATCTGAAAATAAAACCCGCCTGAAGTTTCAGTATGCTCAATCCAATTTTGTCCTTTTTTTAAATGGAGCCGTAGCCTACCTACTCTGAAGTGAAGCCTTTCTTTCCAGCGTTATTTCTCCCTGGCCTGACAGCATTTTGCCCGTGTTAGGCAACCGCATCTCCTTCCCAACCACCCAGCTAAAGCTGCCAAACTTCATCCTCGTGCTGAGCCACAACCTTGGTATCTGACCACACCTCTGCTCCACTGCCGCTGTCGCTGCCCCTCTCCTTTTCTAACACAACGAAGACCGGGCTCTGAGAGCTTCTCTGTTTCCTTTGCTTTCCTTCTGTTACCCTTACTTTCATTCCACCCGTGGAGCCAGTGAAAGTTATGCTTCCAATTGCCAAGTGCAGTTTTCAACCATGCATACGGATTTTAGAAATTTAGTACTAAGATTGTGAATCTTAGTATATCAAAGACTTGCAAGTAAAGCATGATCTTACAGGCAGAAGTCTGTAAATCTATGGGAACCCAAAAGGAGTCTTGCCGTTAGATTTTTTGATTTCAGTTCAGTTTAAAAATGATGTTCATATAACTCCAGTGAGAGTAGGATCCCTTTTTTTTCCCCTGTCATTCTCACTGCATAAAGCCAGTAGTTTTCCTTTATGGAAGCTGACCTGTCTTGGACAAAAGAAATTTACGCTCATGCTGACTGCAAAATAATAAATAAAATTCCATCCTGTAAAATGTGTGGGAGTTAGCAATGACCCAAACCCCCTCCTACAGATGTCAATAGCAGAACTCCCCAAGGGGCAGAGTTAGGCAGGCATGAAAGGCTTGTGATGATTTCAAATTAAGCCTGTACTCTTCGTGCTAATAATAAATGTCAGATAATAAAATACTAATAGCCAAGGAGCAAGAAGAAGATAAGGAGCACATTTACAAAGACAATAGTTTGTGATGTTAATAGCTAAATTGTGTAAGAAGTAAAAGCTATATGTAAGTAGTTTCAAATAAAAACATTGTTCTTCAGGGGCAGTACTTTTCTTCTAAGAGAAAAAAATATCAGAACACTGGCCTTATGTCTGGGTTTGAAGGAAAAAGTGTGTATCTATACCAGTGTCTGACTACTTCTATTTGCACACACGGTGTAATCACAGTGTCCCATTCAACTGGAACACAGGTATTTATACCATCTGGAGGAAAATGGACGGAGAAGCGGGATCTCAGGAGGTCTCTAGTAGAAGTCCCCTATAAAGAGTGGTGAAGGTATGAAAACTTATCAAAAATCAGCAGAAGAGACTGGAGCAGCTGGAAAAGTTTTGTGATGTTTGATCACTGTGAGAAATTCGCTGAAGTCTTCTGGAATAACTGGCTTAACTCGTGCACCAGGGAAATAGCCTTCTGAAATGACCTTAACCTGGAAAACCACAAAGAAGCTGCTACAGCCCCTGTGTCTGATTGTAGTACACAGGAGGAGTACATAACTAGGGATGCAGCGCCATACATAGGGGTATCAGCGGAAGGACTCTAAAGGAAAAGAGTGTTTTCAGATTAGGCAGAGGAGTAGTCTAGTTGATAACGTTATAACATTGCTAGCAAAAGGACTTTGTCAGTTATAGCTAAATAATGAATTATCATTAGCAAGAATCGAACACGTGCAAACAAGCAATGAGACTGCGGGCAACAAAAAACCAACTAATTGATGAGGATCTAACACTGAACATTATGAACATTACACAAAGTAGTAACAACGCTTACTGGAACACAAGGATACTTTAAGATAGATAATGCCTGGTAAAGCTTTAAGTATGGTGGTTAGGGATGTGATGTAGTACAAGGGAATAAAGAGTAGTGACGGAAGAAAAAATCTTTTTGGATTAAAAAGTGCTTCAACAATGGAGGATAAAAGAGGTTATAACTGAGAGTTAAAAACTTATAGGATCAAATCTATTTGGATTAAGAACCTTTTAAAATTTTTTTTTAAATATTCATTCATAATTACAGAAAACCTTCGTGTCATAAATAACTCCTGAAGAACAAATGCAAATAATAATCATCATTTGCAGGAGAAGAATCTCTGGAACCACTCTGTGGCCCAGTCAATTCTTTAGATTCAGGAAAATAACATGACATTTGCATACCATGTTGTCATGCATTTTTCTTTTAACTATATATAAGACAAGTTACATTGTATCTAACATGTATCCATCCCAAGAATAGCTGAAGTTCCAAGTTCAATCCTTCACATGCTTGTGTACTCTTGTGTGCACATACAAAACCACACAACTGGAACCAAATTTGCTCTGCTGCCCATAGATGGTTATTTAGCAAAATGGTTGGATCATACAGTGGTGTAGAGCTTGCTTTATTCTTCTAGATAAGCTGAAAAACTAGCATATCAAAACAGTAGCTTTGTTTTTTTTTTTTAAATTTTCAACCTGCCTTACCATACCAGTGTCCCACCACCTTTTCCTTCTTAAACTGAATTTTCAATTGCATTTCAAATTCTAGCTTCCAGTTCTTAAATACAAAGAAACTTTATTTATTTATTACGCACTTAGCAATCCATTTGATCTTGCTTGTTTTGCAAGTAATTTTTCCCTGTGACACACGTAACTGAAAGATAAATTCAAAGTATAAAAGTTACCTGCTGACAAGAGTAATGAAAGCAGAACCATCAGCACATTCAAGGACTGTTGACCACAACTTGTCATCGTTGGCTTTCATTGGTCCATTAGAGAATTACCTGTTTGACAAGATGCAACATCACGGTTAAGCTTCTGTTTCATCTCACTTTTATTGTTCAAACTTTTACTTCCCCACAAAGCTTTGGTAAAATTAGATGGCTTCACACAATAAGAGAAAAAATAATACTTTTTTTTCTGGACTTAGAAGTGAAATAAATTCTCCTTTCTATGATTTCATTAAAATTCCTTTCTCATTTCACCATGAATATACACAACTATTTACATACCTTTCATTAACCCAGAGTAGAGATGAATCATATAAATCCTTTATTGGATTATTCACACCTCCCCTGTAATCTATGTTCAGCAAAACTGTGCTTGTTTTACTGTCATGAGAACGGGCTGTTATTTTATGCCTATAAGGACTAGAAGGATATAAACAATATAAAAAAATAAATTGGCTGCTTTGCAAGTCAATCTGTTTTACCCCATTAGAGGGTGCAGTCGTTCAGAAAGTGGGTCGAGCAACCGAGGTGGTTGGAAACATTTCAAAAAATGTTTTTTCATTAGAATCGCAGCATTTCGTGGGATTATTATTTCTTGTTTTCCTAGAAATGAGGGTGAGATGTGATGCACTTTGGCTGGCAGTCATCATGAAAAGGCTGTCCTAGTTTTTTGCAGAGCAGCCCCACAACTGGGTGAGCCCAAACGCAGCTTATATCCACCTTGATTCAACATCACCAGCTGCACGTTCTTGCAGCTCTAGCAGAGGCTCTGTCCCCATGCAAGAGTTGTCATCAACATCAGCAGGAATGCCTGGTACCCTATCCCGGTGTCACTGCTAACGCAAACTAATGCTGGACATATAAGGTCTTCAGCATCCTGAACTCACGCTGACATTAGAGAATAATAAAGACGTAATTTATTGGTTTGTACGACACCACTGGGAGCTTGGGCTCTAAACCAGAAAGCCTAGGGGGTGCTACTGAAAGCTAGTGGGGTGAGTCTAATTCTTGGGTTGTTAAGAAAATTGTTCTGAGGTGTTTATAGAAGAACAACTTGGAAAGAAGACAGGAAAATGGCAATTTATGTCAAAAATTACACTGTTCGTTTGTGACAGCTCAAGAGTAACTTGATGTGAAATACTTACAAAATCAGTGCTGTATCATATAAATCCTAGGTAGTTTACTAACAGGTGTCTACTACAATCTACTGAATCAAATTAAAATCCCAAGACAATTGTACCTGCATGGAACAAAAGGGGAGGGGGCGAAAATCAACACTATGACGAATAACCAAATTATGAGGAACGTATGTGGGTGCAGGAGGGGAGACACAGTGCTATCTAAAAAGTGTTTAGAGACTAAAGATTTCTCACTAACAAAAAATGCTGTCTCTGGCACAAGCAGATTCTCTAAGAAGTCATTTTAGCATATGTAAAACAATAGAGCAGTGTAACTTTTGTACAAGAAATCATAATAGTTTGTACTGTTATCTGCAAGGACGATTGACATCCAAACCGCTGTATTTGTAGCTTTAGAATAAGTTGGTTCTTCTAAGGGGAAAACAATTAGAAACAAAAACACCACCAGGAAAAAAAAAAGTGCAGAAAACTATGAATGCTAATTAAGAATATTTCTCTAAGCATCAATCCTGTTTGAAAAAGCCGCCACCTTTTTTCAGAACGAATAGCATATTAATTAAAACACCAAGCAGACTTAAAGTTAGAATTGCATAAAAAAGAATTATACTGAATGTAAGGCAGAGGTTAAGAACGTAGGAGTTCAATCAAGAAAAACAGATACAAAGAACAAGCTACTGTCAATATTGTTAGCAATAAAAGGAATAAGATTTTTTTCCCCGAGTAAACTAAAGCTGCAGGAATTATGATAGTGATTCATTACTAGAGGGAAATCTTGGCTTTGGTAGCAGTTAATTAAAAAGAGATCAATAAGCACTTCTGTTGTGTATCTGGGAAGAAACAGATGTTTGGTATAGCTGAGACTATTAAATATTTCCATATCAAGAATAATTTAGGATGACATTAATAAGTTGATACTAAGGTTCGTAATTTGATATTTGCAATTCTGTGTAATTTGTATCCAGTTATTTCAGAAGAGCTGGCTCGGGGACATACGTATCCTTTTTTCAGTTTGTTGGGAAACTATGGCAGCTTTCAGAGGACGTGAAGAAACCTAAGGACATTTCTAGAAGTAAATGAGATAATCCGGGTAATTACAAGCTTGTGAGTGCGATGTGGATCTACGGAAAGTTAATGGAATGGTTAATATAGAATCCAATTAATAAATAATTAAGGAGAGTAATATAATTAATGCATATCAACTGTGGGCTTACGGTAAAGTAAATTTTAGTTCTCTCAGTGCTGTTGTTGATGAAGGTAGCTTAGAAATAGTAATAATATAGTAGATTTCTGTAAAATATCTCACTTAGTAGCATGCAATTTGTCCAGGCAGTGAGAACGATGACAAAAAAAGGAAAAAAAAAAGCATATCAGTTATGGAAGACTAACTTGGACTGGAAATAAGATGCATGTTTTTTTGAAAAGTACGGTCTTGCTAGTAATTGAGTACATACAGCCTTAATCAGCACTGTATGTAGAAATCTAGAAGCTTTTCAGGGAGGGGAAGATTTATTCAGTTATGTCCAATAGAACTGGCAACAACAAAATTGGCATTTTAATCCAAGTCTTGTGATGCTTGTATTTTATTATGTGCCAGCTGGGAAGATCAGAGCGAGAGACTAGAACACTAGAGCCCCACACCAAAGGCCAGGAGAGGGACAGAATCTGTGTACATGTACACATACACACATATTTGTGATGATAGGGAAATGCTCTGATTTTATAACTACTGCTTCAGTGATCATTAAATTGAATATGACCATTTTTAAAAGGACAGAGATACAACTAACTGTTCAGTGCTCAACCATTCTGAATTTTTTTCACATGCTGCTGTTTGACTAAAGCAGTCATATTTAGCACAGTATCACGAGGATGTCTCTGAGCAATTAGAGCTCAATCAGCCGGGTGGAAGAGATGGGCAGGAGAACAGGTGGCACACTAAAAGAATGTACCTAGATTGTACGAAGTAGTTCCTAATGCTAGGCCACAGAATAAAGATGACAGAAACATGGTAATTAGCAGTGATCTAGCTGAATAACTTTTTATGATTATTATTAAAGACTGACAGGGCACTTTAAAATTAGAGAATTGCATTTGAAGGAACAAAGAAAGGTAGATTTGGTTGTAGTTTCTTTTTTTTTTTTTTTTTTTTAAATAATATTTCAGGGCCTGAAGGCTAAGAGATTGGGTTTTCTTTCTATCTAATCAACGATTAGAAGGGTGGTCTAATGCAAGAATTTTAATTTTTAATGCATAATTTTAAACTTATTTGTGGTCACTGTGGGGGGAAGGAGAATGTCCATCCTTTTCCATACCCTTTGAGATTCCTAGCCTCACACCACCTCCTCCCTTCTGCTAGCAATCACAAGTATCTCTGCAGCTACATCATGAAGTAGACTAAAGAAATGATTGAGGAATCACAGTTTTAGAGGCTTTTTTTTTTTCACTCTGTGTTACAACATGTCTACTGTGAAATAGAAGAAATGGTCCTTACTTATGTTTTTTAAGTGCTTTGCTACCTCTTCATGGAATCAGGATTATGTTAGGAATATTGCTTTCCCTTGCAGAAGATGCAACAATGAATGATTCAAAGACAGCAACATTCAAAGGAGAGGTGCTGTAATGTTATGATCAAGGAGAAGAGACATTAATATGAGACACATCAGGTGGGTGGCTTTTTGTTTCTGCCAACAAAAAGCCTGCAATTGCATTGTAAAGTCTAATCTCACCACCGCTATAGAAACTGAACTCGTTTGCCTTTAACCTCTCTCCTCACCATGGACTTTAAGTGCAGGGACCAGATATACGTATCAGATCATTACGCCAGATTTTACTTTGTACTTACGGTGACATTTTAGCTCTTACTCTGCTGCTATGTACATTGCTTTGGTTATCTTTACAGTTTTATCTAGCTGTATTTTCTTGAAGAGAATCAGTGAATCATTGGCAAGAAAAGCTGCCACGAGAAATAACCATTTCATGTGGCAAGACTTTTACGTAGAAATAATTTTCCCCTCACTTTGAAGGAAAAGAAAAGCTATGTTTAGGAGGGATGTTTGAAAAACTTTGCCCATTTTGCATTTTTTGGTTATTAGAAAGAACAAAAGGAACTAGCAAAATTATTTATTAAATACATCAGCACTGCCTCACAAACTATCTCGTTGTATAGAATAACAGAAGATAAGGCGATTCAAGAGATCATTTAACCCATCTTTCTGTCACAAGACTAAGCACATCTAAACCATTCTTAGCAGAATTTCACAGAATCTCCATCACCAGAGGGGTTTTCCAGTCTTCTCAGGCAATTCCCTTCCAGTGTTTCATTAACCTCATGGCTAGAAAGATTCTCCTATGTCTAACTTGCAGCTCCTTTGCCTTGGTTCAAGCCCATCCCATCCCCCAGCTGGAGAATGATTTACCTACAGACACATTGGTTACACCTCTCTTTGCATCAGTCTTTAATGAATACATACAAAAAGTGCTATCATATCTTCACTCAGCCTTTTCTTAGGCTAACAACTTCTTATAATCTTTCCTTAACAAACGTATTTGCTAGACCTCCAATAGCTCCTCTTAAATCTGTTTCTACACTTCATGGCAAGCTTGTGCATGTGACTTTAATGTTGTTTCGATTTCAGTTGTTTATATTTTCTTAGTGCCCAGAAGGTCCTAATAAATACCCCAATAGCTGCCAACTCTTCCAAGGTAAATAAAATTGCAGCATTACAAAAGTGCAGAGAGCCATAGAGCTTCTGTTAATAGAATCATAGAACCATAGAATGTGTTGGGTTGGAAGGGTCAAAGGTCATCTAGTCCAACCCCCCTGCAGTAAGTAGGGACTTCTTCAACTAGATCTGATTACTCAGAGCCTCATCAAGCCTGGCCTTGAATGTCTCCAGGGATGGGGCCTCCACCACCTCTCTGGGCAACCTGTTCCAGTGCCTCACCACCCTCATTGTAAAGAACTTCTTCCTAATGTCTAATTCTCATAGTTAATCAAAAGATACATAGGTATATCACTGTTATACCAAGATAGGTACATCTACATACAGACATAACTATACAGGGAAAAAAATACCACCACATGTGACATAACTGAGGATGACTCCCTCTTTTCACACTAATGTCCAGCAGGTCTTCCAATCTTAGTGAGTACCGATGACCTGGCCCTGGGAAATCATGCCACAGCGGCAGTTGCAGTGATGGGTTTCCCTCCACTTCCTTCCTCCATTCTCTTAGAACATAGATATCTTTCGCAGTTATGATCAAATGATACCTAGAAAAGCTTTGATTTCCATAATGTCTTATTTTCCAGTCTCCTAGAAAATACCCTCACTAACCTCAGACACATATTAGGTTTGCTGCACTTCTTACATGGTTGGGACAAGGAGTATCATCAGCAGGGAAATGGCGTCCCCTCAACCTGTTTGCTCATCTGAAGACAACAGACAACACTGTCTGCATTGTGGCAGCAGTAAGGGGATGAATAATGCAGCCAAGACAATCCGAGTGGTCGAGAAAGCTGTTTAAAATTAGATGGGAAGGAGAAGGCTGTGATCGAAACCTAACTTCCAGTCCAGCTCTGTTCGCTTCTCATGTTAAAATAGGCTTAAAAACGCATGTAGTATGAGTTCATGAATGCTATTACAATGAAATTATAGTCTATTACAAAGGCAGCAATGTAACTGGCATGAACAAAAACCTGATTATTAAGAAAACATGTGGTTTCACACTGCAATAACCTCAAGTAAATGTTTATGAAAAACAGACACTAGTTTTCAGTTGACAGTTGTCTTACTTGAAACAATTGAAACAACCTATGAAAAGGAACTGCTGGTAGAAAACCTTTTGGACTATCGTGCAGCATTAACATTACTTGGTGTCTCTTCCCTAAATTCATCTTACTACACATATGCTTGAAGTTAAGCACGGGTGAGACTCCACATAACTGCAGATAAAGCATTGCGGTTAGGGTTTTAGAATTGCTAAAGATGAGCAAACTTATATTAACTCTAACTTGGTCACGGAATTCTTCCCCCTTATTTTATAAATTTTAAAATTGAAAATATAAACTACTACTTTGTTTTATTTCACTCCCCCCCACACACACCATGTTTATTATTTCCCCCAGCTATTCTAGAAACAGTTACGAAGAGACAACATGCATGAGTGATAAAAAACAAACCTGTCAGGTACAGCCTGAAGACCATCTTGTGAGCTTCAAGCAGTCTACAGCTGTTATTAATAGGACAAGGCCAAGAAACCTGTACCTGCTACAACTGCCAACTGTGAAAGCCGCTGATTCATCTGCTGCCTCTTTTACCCCCTTCCCTTTTCACCAACACGTTTAGTCAGCCATTGTGACTTGTCCTACATCTACATCCTGAGACAAGCATCATACGCACCCACATTGGAAATGGATTTTGGCAGTTCCTACCCTGACTGTGCAGTACATTGCACAGCAGCATCTGATAAAGAAGTTAAAGGATTCCTTTACTACAAGAGAGTTAATTTTTGAGAATCAGTCGTACATTCAGACCTTTTAATCACAAAATTTAACTGATGAGAAACTTCCCTAAAATAGCACAAAATCTTTATTGACAACCAAACTGCTCGCTGTGTCCCTAAAAAAACTAAAGATATTCAAGATATTACTATAATGTAGCTGTAGTGGAAATAAACTTTAGCTACCCAATTTCTTGGTGCTATTCATTACGTATTTGCATTTGGTAGGTTTTATTTCCTGGATTTATTGCTGATGAAGGTCAGAACATTTTTGATTGTTCTCTGTCCTACAACTGGCCCTTCACTGTATACATTAGATCTCATTTTGGGGAAAAACACCTAAATTACTTTGGGGAGACAGTTAGCTCTGTAAAAAATAACAGCTGCAGTTGTGATGACTTACTGACATTGATAACTAACTTCAGATACAAGTTAGTAGCAACTTTCTCACTTCTCATAAGCAAAATTCCTTCTGCAGCTGAGAGCTGCAACCTTTCCTAATGCTCTGAACACCACCTAGTTTTGTTAAGAGACTGAAATATTCATATATTCTCATTTGCATGCACTGCATCAGTATGAGTGTAGGCAGCTGACAAAGATCTGTTGTAGTCATCCAGAATCCTTATTTTTAATGACCTAAACTCAGTTCAGATGTATACCTGGATGATTGAGTCAAACAAGGCAGCTGACCCATTTTGTGCAACCAACTTCTAAGATTAGCCAGCTGTGTGAGCTGAAACGAGTGCTGCACTAATGAATTAATAAATAAATCTAGTAAAATGCAATGATCAAGTCTGGTCTGTTCATGGAACAAAGTAATCTGAAACAACTGAATTTTGACTCCGAAATTATGAATGCTCTTGGTCTCCCATGAGGCAGAACCGATAAGGAAACATACAGAGTTTTGTAATAATTTTCTAAGAGAGCTTGAGAGCAGGACAGGATTAATTTTAAAGTGATTACAAATCTCTAGTGTTAATCAAGTTATCATTTCAGCTTTTAAGAAATGTAAAGCTCTTCTCTAGGGAAACTTCAGCTTACGTTTCTGAGCTACTTTCAGTACAGAACCAGAGCAAATGGACTTTAATTTAAAATATTACAATTTCCAAGACTTTAATAATGTAAATTCTACTAGTTTATTGGAAACAGTTTGTCCATGTAATTTTAAAAATATTATTGAGAAATAAAAGAAGTTATGAAGGTAAGATTAGAGGTTTTATAACAGGCATGTTTTAAAAATCTCCCAAATCTAATATACAAATATCGCTCATCTCTATGTTACAGCATAGCTCTAAAACCTGAGAATATGTGTATCTATAAACATGGCAGTAAACATGGATAGTGTATTTTTATTATCCATTTGAGAAAACAGTAATATATCGACAATTTATCTAGTGAAAAATAAGTGCAAGTATTTTTGGTCTCACCAATATGTTGTCAGCTGTATATAGGCAGAAATTAACTACCTATAGTCTCTATGGGAACACTTCTGTTACATTTTCCTTTCAAAATAGCCTCTTCTGAAAAATAAACCTTCCTGTGAAGTCTGTTGACATATAAATTTCATTTCATTCTCACGTTCTTCAACATTGTTAATCATTATCTGTAGCTAAACAGATTGGTTTCTAAACTTCCAGGTTTGTAATACAGTTTCAAAAATTATTTTGCTCAAAAGTGAAAAAATATGAGGAGGAAGTTAAGCAAAAGTTAAAGTGGACTCAGAAAAAAGGATTAATTTAAACATGTCAAATTCAAAGGAATTCAGAATTCTCTGGAATACTTTTTTCCTCTTTCCATAACTTCAGAAAGGATATTTCCCTTTACAAGTATGAATTATTACTCCATTCCCTTAGAATCTAATTGAACATTCCAAGCCCCTGTATGGGTACCAAGTTGTACTTTAACTCTGGCTAACCACTAGGCATCAATCTTTGCAAAGTTATTACCTTAAGCATGTTCTGTCTTACAGCAGTAGAGCTAGTGCTTTCTAAAAAGCTCTGAAACGGTTTTCTGGCCAGCAAGTATTGAAATGATAATGTGTTTCTGCTCAAAAATGTCACTACGCTATTTAACACATTTTAAAATCAGGACACATTCCAATGGGAAAACCAGTTAATTTTGCTGGCAGAGATACCCCAGTCAGAAAAGGGCGCAACCCCTGATGAACGTAGCAGTGCTGGAAGACGCCGCCAGTTGTGGTCAAACTAGCAAAAATACTTTTTTTTCCCACATGAGGATCATTTTACTAGGCCAACACAATGTGTAGCTTATCTGACATAGATGGGTCTGCACTACAAGTATTTTGGCAGCATCATTTCAACATTTCTAATGAAAACAGCTCAATGTGCACTGCAAGTCAGCTCTAAACGTGAACTGAAAGCACACTAACTGTCTAGTGCAGACCTACGTGTAGGCTCATCTAGCCTGTGAAGAAATATAGGTTGCTTCCAGTATTTAAGTTGGCCCATCTAGAACCAGCTCAGCTGTCTTTATGCTATGGCGTAGTGTTGATATACTCTTAGTGCTGGCAGCAACGAGGCTTATGAGAAATACAATGGCCCGGGCAGTCACCTGGGGTGAACCGGCAAAATTCTGCGCTTAATCTACTGCGCCTGTTTCTGTGTGGGTGGCGGTGGTGTTTCTGGGATGGGTTGGCTCTTGTATGAATTTGTTCAAAGGGCAACACTTTTTCACTTTTGAAATCTGAAGCTAGCTGCCAGTGTTCCCTTAAGAGGCAAACAACTCTTTAGATTCCAGGAGACATTTTGGTCAAATCTTGTTCGCTCTCTCATTAAAGATAACGACGAAAAACACCCAGCAAAGTGAACTGAGAAAGAACAGGCCTTCCTCCTTAAAACATCTGCGATGGCGTATTCAAATGTTTCATATACTGAAATGTTTCTCAGTAACATCACGAATTAAGGCTGTTCTTAAAGCAGACCGGAACAGGATAAGGAGCTGCCACTGCACCAGCTAAGGAAAAAGGAAAACGTGTGGGAGCCTTGAACCAACAAATGTTGGAGAGAAAAACTGTATGGTAGAAGATGGGAGTAACTTCCTTTCACCTGTTCTTTTGCCTCATTCCTGTTAAACACACCAGCCTCACACTGCAACAGAAAATGCCGTTTTTCACTGCTATACACTTAAAGAATACATTAAAAAGATGGTTTTAAGAGCAGTACATGCCTGCGCTACTGCAACTATCCTAGCTTATAAGCATTCTAGTTAAAAAACCTAAATTTTGGAGTCCCAAGAACACTGAATTGTTAACATGAACTTCATTTTGAAAATTACAAGGCAGCAGAACCAAGGAAAATGCAGTGAATCCTCTGTCCTCTCCTCTTAGGGAGAAATACTTGCAGGACAAAAGAAAGGACAATTTTTAGTAGTCAGAACAGCAGGTGTGGAGGTTGCCAAGCAGAAAGAAAAGAGGCACGCAGAGCAACAGCAAAGTGGCTTTCAACAATTCTTCTTTTTTTTTTTTTTCTTTTTTTTTTTTTTCTTTCTTAGCATGCATTTTTGTAACTGAAAAGCCAAGTAAAACAAAGCTGTGCTGCTGGTGGTGACATCACAGGCCCAAACCTTTGTTTCGCATCCTTTGTTTCACAGGATGTAAAAACCGCTTATTTTACGTCTTGCTTGGGGTTTCTGCAGATTTTTTGCTGCGCACAGAGGTAGGTGCGAGAGAAGCTACTTGAAAAGACTTGTATAGAATTCCACCAAAATCCTATTTCTTGCCCTCACAGGGATCAAGCATTGAACACCCCCTCCCCACTGAACCCAGTGGGCTTGAGCAAAAATACAGGAACGTACCAGAAGCATTAACTGCAGACTGAAACCACAATTCTTTTAGAAGTGGCTTCCTTTGTTTAATATTTATTTGTATATGCTCAGTGGGCAGGCATACACCAGACACACAGAGCATGCTCCTTAGCGTTCCAAGTACTACAATAGTTCCCGTGAAACTCAGTCATGAGCCACCGACATCAACGCTGTACTTTGCTCCATACAACCACGTCCCTAAGAAATGGCTTCTACCCGAAACACTTGCCATTTATACATCTATAATTACAATTCGTGTGGAAGAGATGCTGCAAAGGGGCTCTGAAAGCCTCATGTATAGGCAGGGAAGGAGTGAAGCTCATGCCCGAAAGAGGTTCTGGCACGGTATTCTGGGTCATTCCAGCGCAAAGCTGGCACTGAGTGCATGTGACCTATATGTACGCCTCTCTCTGCAGAGTTACTAGAAGAGTTCACTTGGTTGAAAAATTCCAATATTGATAGGGATTAGTTTTACATTTTTAAACGGTGAAGCTTAAAGGCAAAATCAAATGCCTCAAGAATAAAACTGCACTACATGCCAGTATGAAGCCTGATGAATATACCTAGTTTCAATCATGGGGCTAAGTCCCACTGGATTCAGCTGGGTGCAAAATTATGTCACTTCTGAAACAAGGTTTTGCTGTTAACTGTACTTGAAACACAATTTCACCTTTAGTTGGTGCATGTGCAACTCTGGCAGGAAGTCGATGGGCTCACACCGTATATTGGAGACCGTAGAACGATTCCCCCACATCCCAATCAACAGTAAATGACCCTGAACACAAGCTCATGACTACAAAGCAACTGACTGAGGAACTCCTGCCCTTGGGGCCGTGTCAGCCTCTGAGCTGGCAATTGGGCTCTACGGTGGGAAAACAAGTATTCCGAAAAAACAATTTGCCCGTCTTTCTGTGAGCCAGTATTATGTTTCTAGTTTCAGCATCCTTCTAAATTAACAGTAAGCACCTTACAACTTGCAGATGAAAAGTACACTGTCATGCATAAAATAAGCATGACACAGCCACATATTTTTATTCACTTCAATTGGTTTATGCTATGTAAATTTCCTGTACGTACAGAAGCGTATTTACTTCCGCACCTTGTGCAAAGCAACTTTACCACAGTGTTTTGCTTAGCTCCTTAGCTAACTTTTAATTAAGTTTCAGGGTAAAATACCAGCTTTACCGAGGACAGTGGGAGCTTTGCCTTGAAGCCAACAGAATCAGCGTTTTACATCAGATACTCATCAGATACATCAGTATTAACAAAACGCTACTTGTCTTCCAGTTGCAGTACCCAATAGTTCCACTTGACAGAACTTTCTGAAATGGTTCCTCTGACAGTGACATTCATGCCCTGTTTACCTTATAGACCAGTATATAGAAAATCATCAACAGAACATATCAAGTCTGAATAATTCTTATTCAGGGAAGAAAGTATGGTATTCTTCAAATATGTCACAGAGCAAAGATATTACTAGTGAGCAATATTGCAGTCATGCAGTCCATTTCTTCTCCCAGGTGTTTTAGAGTATAAACAAATGAAAAAAAGACAAGTGGAGAGGTGGTAGGATTTCTCTTTTACAGAAAAGAAGACGATGCACAGAGCAGTTACAGTTAGAAAGGAAGAATACAGCAGATTTAAAAACTGCGTATCAAGTTTCTAGGTCTAATGCCTTAAACAGGAAACACTAATTAAAAACACCATGCTCCTGTGATCTTTAAATGTTTTTCATAAAGTCTACATACAAAAGAGAGCATGGCTAGGTAATTCTGCTGTACCCTATGTAGTAATGGTTAACTTTGAAGCCATCATAAGGCACAGTGATGCTTTCCGTACTAGCAAGTTGGAAAGTGGCAGTCAGAAGTCTAACTTACAGCTTTCTGACAGGAACCAGATGCCAGCCACTGTATCTTTGAGATACTCCTACAAAGTCTTTGACCCAAAGAACTTAAAAGAGAATTATTTAAACTGTGTATAATTAAATAACACACCTCAATTTATTGAAAGACTGTGATGAAAGGGTACAGGGATACCAATATCACCTTAAACCATCCTTGCAGAAAACAAGCTTAGGTATCTTTGAAGGGTCATACTTAACCTCCACGTACAGAGATAGTGAGGAACAGGACACAACTTGGGCATGTTAAAGAAGCGAAATAAGAATGTAGAGTTTTAAATCACACAGATGATTTAAAAAATGAGATGCTTTGTTTCTGGAAATTCTGGCCGAATAACTGCATTTCCTCTCTGCAGTAATACCACGTCGTATGCATTACCTCATCAAAGTCTATGTAAAGAATCCCTTATTGTCACAGGAAAGAGTTTCTCACAGTCTGGTCCAAATGACCCATTCTTTTGGGTATTTTAGCTATATGAAATTAGTTACATTTGTTAAGTGACAATTTTATTATCCTATAACACGGATAGTTTTAGCTAATTTGCTTGAACGGGGAACACAGAAAACTTATTGTAAAACCTGATCATAAAAGCTATGACAAAAAAAAGCTGGTGCTACAGCATCTAAGGTGTGGGGGGGAACAATATGTACACAAATTTTATGAGCAGAGTATTATTTTAATCCTAGTATCTCAATGCATTTTCAAGGTCTGATCCCAAATATCGTATATATTGTAACAAAAATTTTTTGACCCTCTTGTCTAATAAAAATACAATCCTTTTGCCAGCCACCACAGATACTCATTCTGCAGTGATTATCTTTTCACTAACAATAAGGCCTTTGATGCTCACTATGTAATATATTTATCAGTATGGATGAAGTCATATACTGCAGACCATCAATTGTCTCTTGGGACAGTAAATTACATCCAAAATATACCGAATCATGAAATCCTTAGAACTCAAATGTAGCTGAACTGAATCTAGTGGAGTTGGTGAAGAACAGAGGGATTTTTTATATTTAGGATTAACCCACTTCAGCTACACGTTCCAAACCTGAATTCCAGCCTTCCCCCAAATAAAGAGGTCTGATATGGAGAAAGAAGGATTGAAATCTGCCTTCCTTATTTTACCTGGAATGACAACTCACAAAGACATCTCTGGAAAACTCTGTGGGAAAGATAGCTAATATTTCAAGAGGCAAAGGAGGGGATGAGATAGAAACTAAGTGACAGCGTAGCTGATAATGGGGTTGTCCAAGTAAGGAAATCCAGATACAGAAGTGACTTCTCCCCTCCTGTATAACCTTATTCTATTCTTCCTCACCTTCTACCCCCTTCAGCTGCTTAAATAATGATTTAGGGCCTCCAGACAAAATGATGGGAATAGGAATGACCAGATGACTCCTGAAGAATCCTTCCCATTCTTAAATTTTATTCTGCTTTCTAGTTGCCTCTAAAATCCTCCTCTATCTCCCCATTATCTCTAAAATTCACTGACATATGATCTTTTCTAGCCAAAAATCAATGTCAGCAGTCCATTCCTCAGCTTCTTTGGTAATCAGCTGTCTCCACTATTAACCATACTGCTTTGCTTTGTGGTATTCGAGCAAAGGTCATATAATTCTCCTTGTTGTCTTATTTTCTCTCCTCAGAAAAATCTTTAACTTGGTTAACCTCCTGGCTCCTGAATCCTCATGTTTTAATTCCTAGATTTCAATATCAGTTAAAAGAGTAAGCATAGACTGTAGCGTATTTTAGTGTAATTTCTGTCATATAATTACCATCTAGGATTACTGTCCCATTCGAGCACCACAACAAAGCTAAAGGAGGCTTTTCAGCCTCTTCCAAGGGCTTTTGAATAGCCAGTGCATCAGCTGTCGTACTGTAGGTCTTAAACGTAATCAAACAAACTTTTAAATAAGTTGCCAAGAACTTTTGCTATAAGAAAATAGTCTAGATTTGTAGTTATAGCAAACTGTAGCAAATAAACACAGCCCTCCTAAGAAGGCTTAGCCAATCCAAGATCTTTCATGCAAAGATACAATTTATTGTTATTCAGCATCTTATCCATCCTGCACTAATACAATGGAAAAATTTTAATTGTGCTGGTCACAATACTGAAAAATTTTTAAGCTTTGAAATCTTACTGATTGCAGGAAATCATCTGCCCAAAGAATGGTTTACTTGGTTTTCAAAAGCCAGAATAATACCTTATTCCATTTGCATGAATTTTGAGGGTTTCTTCTGCCTCTTCTTTGCAGTGAGACACTGTTAACCTCATCCTAAATGTGTATTCATGACAGATTGAAACATAGCAGAAGTGAAACTCTAGACTAATCACTGGAACTAAAAGAGAGTGTGTTTTTTTGTTTGGTTTGGGTTTGGTTGGGTTTTTTTCCTTCCAGGTAGTGTTACACCTTGGTTCAACTGCTAGAACTTTAGTTTAATCATCCTAGTTTTCTGCTTACTGACCAGGCTAGTAGCACTATCAGACAGCTATACTCTAGATAGTTAAGTTCAGCCCTGTTCTTTTAAGCCAGCTGTCTAAATTCCTTCCACAAGTGGTTTAAGTCCTAAGAATTTACACCAGTTCTTGTTCTTAAGTAATCTTCTTTGAGGAAAAGAGCTGATTTCCTGCTTGTTCGTGGTGTAAATCAAAATAGAACATTTTTATCATATTGCATGCACTTAAAAATAAGTTTTATAACAAGACTAACCACTTATCAAGTCAGCTAAAAATGACTATTTTTAAAAATATTTCGTATTCTAGATGTAGACATCTGATAACAACAACAGAACCCCATCCCAATTTTATTCTAGAAATATCCAAAAGCTTCTTTTATTTCTCTCTAATTTATAAAGCAAGAGAAATACACACTGTCCTGGTTTAAATGAAACATTCCAGGTTGATTTAACAGTTGTGGGGTTTTTTTCCTCCTTGAAAAGGCAAAAACATTTCTGTTTAACCCGCTTTAATGTCACTTTATTCCTCATACAATATGCTTTATTTTTTTCCATACAGCTGCTAACTCAGAAATCTAATTCTAATGCCAACTGTATTACACTGAAGTCAATGACAAAAGTTTCAATATAAGAATACAAAATGGAAGTTTTGCTTCTTCAACAGTAGATTTTTAGAGGTATTTCAATAGGTTAGAAGAGGCTACAGTGAAATTCCTACAGAAAATTTGGCTGTCATATCAGTGATAGGTCAATTCCAGTTTTCTTTCTGAAGAACAGACTGCTAGATATTTGAAAGTGGACGTGAGCAGTTTGTATTGGAGGTAAATTTCTTCTACATCCCTTTCACTAGAGGCTTACAATGTTTTGAAGAAAAAATTTCCTCCTGAAAACTCTTTATGCAATTATCACAACAGTGAAACACAGTTATTTCATTGTTTCGATACATGTCTGCACTTCTCTGGAGCTCTCGTCGTCATGGATATCTTTTAGGTCAGTGACTTCTATTGATTAATTATAAATAAATAGTAAATGCTATCAGACCGGTTTAACGTTCTCCTATTCTAGCATTACAAGTAAGCTCATCTTCCTCTCCTGTATCACTTCTAATTTTGTATGCCCTTTTGCGTTCCACCTTCCAATAAACAGTTTCAATCTTTCCAATATTCTCTCTGGAGCAAGTCTTGTCATGTGAGAAATATGGGAGAAACTCAAGAGTCCTTGATTAGGAAGCTAGAATTATCTTTTAATAAGGCTTGGATCATAATGCCTATTTCAAAGATGCGCTTAGAAAATGAAAAGAGTACTGAAACACCAATTTGAAGAAGTAAGGAAATGGTTTCAAAATGTTTTAGATTGGACTGATGTTCACATAGCTTAAAAACTGTGTTCTCTCTGAGAAAGTACATCACTCCTGTGATGTTCAGAAACCCTATCTATTAGAAACACTATCCAGTGAATAACAAAAAGGCCCTTTAAAGAAGGCCTTTTTCTTAACCTGATATACTTCTAGCTAAGAGTTTTGTAGTCTTGTAGAATGCTTTCGGGTCATATCTTTCCTCCCCCTCCCCCCACACTGTCTTTACCTCAATTGCATGCTAAAAATGCCAAACAAGATGGGTAAAACTGCAATTTCATCTTGCTCATAAGCTCTAAGCATAGCAGCTTCTGAAGGCAATTTTGAACAAATGAAAGTCCAAAGCAAGTTATGCAATTCATCACCTTCCTCATATTATAAGGTAATTAGCAATAATTGGGAAGGTCACTCTAACTTAAAGAAATCTCTCTAAGACTAAAGAGAAACTCACCTTGAAGTACAGCGCTGATTAAGAAAGGATTTAAGAAAAAGTGCACTTAGGAAAACACTTCTCAGTTAATCAGGCTTACAGCTTGAAACTGCAAGGCTGTGGGCACCAAGTTCCACTTAATCCTTCACAGAAAGGTTCACAACCAGGTTAGGCATTTGCACTGTAACTGCCTTCCAATGTCATAAATCTTGTCACAAAGGGGCTCTTCAGATGAAGACTATTGCAAAATATGCTCAGAGATAAGACCAAAGTTCATCTGGCAAAGTGATAATCTTCTTCAGGGAAGTCAAGAGGTAGCAACTAGAACTTAACATCACAGTTTGCTTCCTTGCAGGGCACAGTCATTTGACAATTAATAAAGGTAAAAGTTGCAAAAAGCACCCATCTACTAAAAATCGCTGATACATATGAAAGAGTAAGAGTAAGCCTATTTGTTTATATAGTAGAAAAAATACCTGGTATTTTCAAGTAGATAAAGCAAGCCATAAAGAAATCCAGAAGTCATTGTTCTTAAGTAAGGAGACAGGAAAACTGGCTAGGAATGAACACAAATACGACAATTCATATTTACAACCCAACAAGCAATGAGAAAAGCCAAAGCAGCCACATATATGATAGCAATACATAGACTTCTGAGCTTAAGATCTCTGACTGACTGCTAAATTCCTGCAATATAAGACAAACAGATGCACTTAAGAAGAGACCTGTGGGGATATCAGCTCAATGAACTTGAAAGAAGCTGTTAATAAAGCACCGGCTCAATTACAACTGTATAATACAGCCAGTTCAGAAGAATATCCATGTGAAAGGCTAACAAAGCATTTCCAATTAAAATCACTCATTTAAAAAAATCCAGGCAGTCGTATTGGTGTGACTACCCACAGACATTTTCAAACTTCCTGTGGGAAGCATGTTTTTTGAAAGCCAATATTACTATTAAAAAGGCAGATCTCCCACAGAAGTACATATACAAGGTTTCAGAGCAAATCGGTGCTTGAAAGTGCTGCCAGTTAACCTGAGGCAAGTGTTTGGATTCTGTTGTTTGTCTTACAGGTGGAGGAGAACAAAAGTCAACTGAATTCAGCCTTGCTCAGCATACGAGCATGTCAGTGGGTCTCTGAAACTACTCACATAAAGCAAACATCAGTACCACCAGGAACATTAGTGAAAACTTCCATCTTGGTCTCATAACAAGGGAAAAGCATCCCAGTTGATCCATCTTTTCTCCACTCAGGCTTCCCACTATATTAATAAGGGCATAAGCAATCCAGGAAGTTCCTGGAATGTGTCGATGATAACTTCCTTCTCCAAGTGATACAGGAGCCAAAGAACAGAGGTGCCACGCTGGACCTTGTTCTCAGCAACAAGGAGGGGCTGGTGGAGAATGTGAAGCCCAAAGGCAGCCTTGGCTGCAGTACCCATGAGATGGAGTTCAAGATTCTTTGGGCAGCAAGGAGGGTGTGCAGTAAGCTCGCTGCTCTGGACTTCAGGAGAGCAGACTTTGGCCTCTTCAGAGATCTGCTTGGTAGAGTACCGTGAGATAAAGCCCTGGAGGAAAGAGAGGCCCAAAAAAGCTGGTTAAAATTCAAGGATCGCCTCCTCCAAGCTCAGGAGTGATGCAAGTTGGGCAAAAACATCAGGAGGCCTGCATGGATGAACAAGGAGCTCCTGAACAAACTCAAACAGGAAGTTTTTTGAGGTGGAAGTAAGGACAGGTAGCCTGGGAGGAATACAGAGACATTGTTCGAGTAGACAGGGTTCAGGTTAGGAAAGCTGAAGTCCAGATAGAGCTAAATCTGACCAGGGACATCAAAGGCAACAAGAAAAACTTCTATAGGTATGTTGGTGATAAAAGGAAGACTAGGGAAAACCCGGGCCCTCTCTGGAAGGAAATGGGAGACCTGGTCACTCAGGATATGGAGAAGGCTGAGGTGCTCAACAACTTTCTTGCTTTGGTCTTCACCATCAAGTGTTCTAGCCACATCATCCAAGTCACCACAGAAGGCAAAGTCAGGGACTGAGAAAATGAGGAACTGCCCACTGTAGGAGAAAAACAGATTTGAGACCATCTAAGGAACCTGAAGGTGCATAAATCCATAGGACCGGATGAGACTAATATGCAGGTCCTGAGGGAACTTTGTTTCCCTGACAGTTGCTAAGCCATTATCCATCATATCTGAGAAGTCATGGCAGTCCAATGAAGTTTGCACTGACTGGAAAATAGGAAACATAACCCCCGTTTTTAAAAAGGGAAAAAAGAAAGACCAGGAACTACAGGCTGGTCAGTCTCACCTCTGTGCCTGGCAAGATCATGGAGCAGATCCTCCTGGAAACTATGCTAAGACACATGGAAAATAAGGAGGTGATTGGTGACAGCCAACATGGCTTCACTAAGGGCAAATCGTGCCTGACAAATTTGGTGGCCTTCTATGGCGGTGTTACAGCTTTGGTAGATAAGGGAAGAGTAACTGACATCAACTACCTGGACTTGTGCAAAGCATTTGACACCATCTTGTACAAAATCCTGGTCTCTAAATTGGAGAGACATGGATTTGACAGATGGACCATTCAGTGGATAAGGAACTGGCTGGCTGGATACACTCAAAGAGTTGTGGTCAACAGCTTGATGTCCAAGTGGTGACCAGTGACGAGTGTCATTCCTCAGGGGTCCGTACTGGGACTGGTAGTGTTTAATATCTTGACATGGACAGTGGGATTGAGTGCACCCTCAGCAAGTTTGCCAATAACACCAAGCTGTGTGGTGTGGTCGACACACTGGAGGGAAGGGATGCCATCCAGAGGGACCTGGACAGGCTTGAGAGGTGGGCCCATAGAAACCTCATGAAGTTCAATAAAGCCAAGTGCAAGGTCCTGCACGTGGGTTGGGGCAATCCCAAGCACAAACACAGGCTGGGTGGAGAATGGATTGAGAGCAGCACTGAGAAGAAGGACTTGGGGGTGTTGACTGACGAGAAGCTCAGCATGAGCTTGCAATGCACGCTCACAGCCCAGAAAGCCAACCACATCCTGAGCTCCATCAAAACAAGTATGGCCAGCAGGTCGAGGGAGGTGATTCTGCCCCTCTACTCCACTCTGGTGAAACCCCACCTGGAGTACTGCGTGCAGCTCTGGAACTCCCAGCATGGACCTGTTAGAGCAAGTCCAGAGAAGGGCCACGAAGATGATCAGAGGGCTGGAGCACCTCCCCTAGGAAGACAGGCTGAGAGAGCTGGGGTTGTTCAGCCTGGAGAAGAGAAGGCTCTGGGGAGACCTTACAGCAGCCTTCCAGTATCTAAAGGGAACCTACAGGAAAGATGGGGAGGGACTCTTTGTCAGGGAGTGGAGCGATAGGATGAGAGGTAATGTTTTTAAACTGAAAGAGGGGAGATTTTGGTTAGATATCAGGAAGAAATTCTTTACTGGGAGGGTGGCGAGACACTGGAACAGGTTGCCCAGGGAAGTTGTGGATGCCCCATCCCTGGAAGTGTTCAAGGCCAGGCTGGATGGGGCTTTGAGCAACCCGGTCTAGTGGAGGGTGTCCCTGCCCATGGCAGGGGGGTTGGAAAAAGCTGATCTTTAAGGTCCCTTCCAACCCAAACCATTCTATGATTCTAAGCTACTAGCTAGCAGGAAAGCAGTATTTCCAAGAAGACAACAGAAAGACAGATTAGGGAGCCAGCTGATACAGGCATGGTATGTGAGAACACAAACCCCTTGAACATCGCATGTCTCCTAGCTACAAAGGTGGGTCTTCCAGCACGCGAGTAAGTTTCTGGCAAAGCATGAGCAGAGGTATACAAAGGCAAATGTGTGTGCGTGTCTGTGTATTTGAGAGAGAGAGAGAATGTGATGCGAGAAGTCTAAAAGTGATTTGGTTTTATTATAAGCTGTTACATAGTGGGCACTACAGCAAAAGCATTTCCACTATAATGGATCTATCAACCTGCCAACACTACGCCATGGCACCTAATTAGCCTGCTACTTTTTTATCCACCTTGCATCGTATTTCAATTTGCCTTTGTAGTTGAAGCATGAAAAACATTCTGAAAAGGTCTGCTGTACCCCAAGAAAAAAAAAAAAAGAGCCTTAAGTATTTATAGTATACCACATATATTTATGTCACCTATTTTCACTACTAAAAGCCAGACTAAAGCTTCTTTGCTTTTAATAACATCTATTATTGAAAATAAAAACTCTTTGTATAGTATGCATAATTCATATTATTCTGTCATGCGAATACCCTGTTCGGATTATACATTTGTATGAAGATAAACATGTTTATTCTCCCATTGGCTCAGTGCTATGAGAAAATTAATGCGCTCCAAAGCTACCCATAATATAACTCAAAAAATGAATACTTCAATCCTTCAGAACCTTCTTACTGGAAAAAGGTAATCAGATAATTAAAGCAAGCTGTTTTTCATCAGGAAAATCAGTAGTTTTACAACACAAAATAACTAGTGGTGCAAACAGTAACATTTTCTCCTCTGTTACAAACCTGTTTCAATTTGAAAGTGCGCATCAGGTAATTTCCATATATTTAAGCACGGTCCGCAGACAGAACCTAACAGCCTGGAGTGGTGCTCTCTATTTTTCAGCTATGCATAGGCTAAAAATCTATCCAGTTGCTTCCCCATTCCATGACCAACAGACAACTTAGGTCTCAAGTGTGACAATCAGGTATAACAGGAATATATAATAACCACTACAGTGTTGACGTGCCATTGTAAGCACACCTGATCTCCCCTATGCAAGTATAGTTCTCCATAGTATTGCAATACATGAGCACGAATGCAATCTGCTTTGTTCAGGGTTTGCAGAGTGAGAGCCAGACTGAAAAAAATAAAATAAAATAAAATAAATAAAATCAAAGATCCTACTTCTCTTAATGGACTTGGACCTTTTTGATGTCTCACTCTTAAGAACAAGCTTTCTAAAGACAAAAATGATTCTGTCAGTAATTAGAAGCAGCGTGGCTTCTGTTCAAACACTAGGAAGTTTTACTTCTGGAGAACAAGTGATGTGAAAGATCTCCCTGCTATTTGAAAGATCACTATAGCATTTTCTGACAATGTTATTTTCAGGCATTCATCTTAAGTGACAAGGAACATTCTTGGATACTCATATCTTTTTCTTCTGAAGTATTTCTGAAATGTTTAAAATCTGACAGGTATATTCATACTGCCTTAACAAAAAGACTCCCCATTTGCGTGTAGCAGCTTGACTTCCACCCTTTGGATTTTGTGAAGTCATCACTATGCTACTCCTTTTGGCCACCAAGAAGGAGTTTATATTGGATAAAGTCAGAATACTTCATGTAAGCAACACATGGCAGCAGAAATGGATGCCAAAGATTTCAAAACATTCTTGGTTTTAATTCAATTACAGAAAACTTGCCTCTAAAAGTTTATTGTGCAATGGAAGTGGCATTTCAGGCTTGCCTGCTTTAACATTTGTCCTCTGCTGTTTGTGCTAAAATGATTGAAAATTATGGGATCTATATGATATGGATGATATGAGATAATGATATATAAAATATGATATGTATGATACACGACAGACGGCACATATTATATATAATAGATATAATATATGATACATACGATATGATTAATATGATATATGACATAGCATATATGACATGATACATATTAAAGATATGATACATGTGATATGATACATATATTATATGATATGTGATATATGAGATATTATATGATATAATGGGACCTTGGTTTTTGATAGATCCTCATGAGATTAATCACGTTACACCAGAATAACCTCTGCTCTTTTCTGGACTTTTTGTGTATTTGGAGAAGGGCACAGAACAGGTTTAGAGAAAGAGAAGCAAGTCAGAACCTTATGCAGTCCTGAACCTTGAATGACCAGCAAAGCAATGATTTACATTACCACAATGCACACTGTGCATTCAATGTAATAAAAACTTTAAATATTGGTGAGTTCATGAAGATGTTTCCACTTAACAGCTTGGTCTTTTGAAATCTGCCTGAAAAGCTCAAAATCATAGTACATTGCCTCAAGCTGCTAAACGTGACAAACTAGGTTTTCAAACCCACTAAAATATGTTTTAAAACCTATTCCAAAAGCCTTTTTACTCTATTTCAGTAAAACCCACCTATTAACTATGCTGAAACATAGTGCACTACATAAATGGAAACAAGAAACTAATATGAGATAGGATATTAAGAAAAATGAAGAGTGAGAAGATGGATCAATGAACTGAGAAAGCCTCTTAGCAATAAGGTAGAGGAATGAAAAGGATGCTGCCCATATGAAGCTAGCACAGAGGCTGGAGTCTAACAGAACAAGCGTCTACCTTTGGGTAATAAAAGTACATTTCTTTCAGATGTCTAGGAAAACGTACTTAATTAAAACCATTAGCACTTACTCACTACCAGGTACAAGGAAGGTATTTTTGAACAGTGTAATGGTTAAAAGAGTTTTGTGCCCTAAATACACTTTGAAACTAAAGCCAGTTGTGAATGAAAATTCAAAGCCTGTTCCAATACTTTTAAGAATCAATGCAGCTAAGGAAAGATTTAAGTGAAAACAACAGCAAGAATAATATTTTTTATTTCCTTAGTAATCATCATATATTACTTCATAATCGAGCAATGTTTTAAGTCACTTTACAAGCTACCTGAAAAGAGCAAGTCCCTTCAGCACTTGAAACACTATCAGTTTTGTTACCCAGCATCTCAGATCCAAATGACTCTGCTAACGTCTGCTTCATTTCAGCCCACATCTATTTAATTGTTACCATGCAAAAGGCACCTTTGTGAGATTTTCACCGACACATATCCCCTCTCCCTGATCTCCCATCTTTAAAGAATTTAAATGTTAACAACCACGCCCAATCCACGAAAACAAGCTATAGAATTCAAGGCACTTACAATCAATAAACAAAATATTAATTTACTTACTAGATTAACTAGCTAAACAATGCTGCATGTACTTGTGAAGGGCCCTATTTGGAATGTCAGCCTTGCTACTGTCAGGCTGCAGTGAATACACAAGGCTTGGGTTTTCTGTGCGCTAGAGCTCTGTTGTCTCAGCTTGCTTTGCTTGTCCAAGATCGACTGCAT
This sequence comes from Larus michahellis, assembly GCF_964199755.1. Taxonomy (NCBI): domain Eukaryota; kingdom Metazoa; phylum Chordata; class Aves; order Charadriiformes; family Laridae; genus Larus; species Larus michahellis. The sequence continues at coordinate 89,356,630 of NC_133896.1, read as the reverse complement.
CAAAAGGATGGACTGAGTATTTATGCAATAATAGATATTAAGAAGGCAGGGATATTGGTAACAAGACTTCTGACTAAGCTTGCATTATCTAAAGTAGGGACTGTCTACCTGCCCACGACAACGGATTGACTAGCTGTGATCATCGCTCTTGCTTCCCATCTCCAGACGCAACCTAGTGAAGGGGTCCGGCTCTTGTGGCAAAGACTGCTGTTGTCCCAGGCTTCATTTCTAACATCAAGTACAGAATGGTATTCCGGGAAGAAAAACAAAACAAAACAAATCACACCAGAATTACACTAGGACAAGAAAACTGTTGTCTATCTAATGCCTCTAGTAGAAGAGGGGTAAGTTAAGGGTCCCAAAGCAGAAATCCCTCTGGCAAATATTTAGACATTCCTGTGATACATCTCACCTATCTTTAAAAACTCTCTGCAGCATACAGACCTATATCTATACTCAGTTCAATGGAGAAGGAAGCAATTTCTGCATGCAAATCAATATGAACATCTCCATTTGGAAGATAAGGAATGTGCTGTTGACTCCACCGAACAATGACAGGTGGAGAGAACTCCATTGTGCACGAATACATCCAGTTTAATGAGCCATATCCTGTCTTCTAGCACTGAGCGCCAGCTAAGTGTCAGACAGTTTTAAGAAACCTTATTTCTGACAGCAGTTGATTGTCTTTTAGTCAAATCCAACACAGAGGGCTAACTATGGAACATCCTTAGAGATAAGTGAGGAATACTGCACTGACAAGAGACTAGGCTGTAACTACAGTATACAAAAGAAACAGAGTAAGACCACTGGAAGATGCAGACCTGAACTTTCTTGAGGAAATGAGGACATGCCAAGTTGAGCAAATCCAAGTATACAGTGGACAACCACTATGCAAACTGTAAAGAACCCAAACTACTACAAGCAAAAGAAATCCAATAGAGAAAGTTGCCCAAGGACCTATGGCGAACGGATAGCAAGATAACTTCTTGGCATATGAAGAATGGATGCAGTAACTACAAGGGAATTATGTCACTTAAGCAAGAGCATGTAAGAACCAGAGCTTGCATGACATGAATGAGAACCATGTCAATAACATAATTAATTCAAAAGCATTCTATTTAAGAGTTATGTACAGGGTTTTAGAAGAAGATAAGCAAGACTATCAGCCTGAAATCAAACGGGCTGTTTATTACTTTTGTACGTGGCATACAAAAGTTTGCATGGTTAGACAAATCACGATGTTAAAACTTTAAAAAAACCCACTTCACAGAAAGAAGTTAAATTGAGGTTCAAAAGTACTGTGTTTTCACAATAGGAGAATATAGAATAAAATGCCTAAGTAAATGAACTGAGAAAGGTACAATGCATAGCGATATGGTGGAGGAGGAATTTCCCATCACTGAGTTTAATCACGTTGCTCACTAGACGGGCCATTCCTGTGCACATAAAACTGCTAATGCAGGGTCCAAGGACAATGTTAACGTGATACAGGAAGGGACAGAACAGAGCTCAGAAAGTTCAAGCACTCCACAGTCTGACACGGATTACATGAGGCGTTTTCTGTCATAAGGACTATTGGAATAACATGTAAAAGGAAAGAGTGACCGCACCTGCAGTATAAAAGAAGGTACAACATAGACACTGGCTGAGAAGACCCAATGAAACACATGTAAAAAGAATGAGGGGAGAAATCTGGAGAGACAAATTATTCCAATTATTTCCTACACCTTAGGCAGCCCAAGGTTATGCCTAAAGCTGTTAGAAAAACAGAATGCCTTTATGGTACCCCTTAAGGGAATGTATTCGGTAGATTAGTTTCGTAGCAAAGAATATAATTAAAGGAAAATCATAGATATTTTGATGATATGAAAGGTTAATGCTGACAATGCTGATGCCTTAATCTGAAAGAAAAAACAAAATAGCAGGACTAGAGGGTCTAAACAGCTCTGGAAAAAACTAGAATTCACAGAGTAAATCAAAGCAAGAAGGTAAATCCCCTAAAAATAAAATGTACATTAATATCATATTTGGAAATGGAGACACCTCAAACTGTTCAGGTGACCACAGGGATGCAATGACAAAGGGCTACGACAAAGATAACTCCATTTTCTTCGATATCTGATCTAAGCTGCTATTGTTTGCTGTTGATGATGTTCAACGATTTTTCTGTCTCCTTGAGATAAACTCATGTGAAGACTAGCCAGATAGTATGCCCCTGAAGTATTTTGTCTAGGCACACTCTGTGCCTCCACAATGAAACAAATTATTTTGCAACACCAATAACTGAAATTTGCTTTCTCAAAGAGGTAATGATTACCCATGCCCTAGCCGAGGTAAAGACACAGGGAGGGAAAACCCTAAACATCTGGTGACTCACTGAAGACATTGCTAGTTTCCACATGGACAAAACTTATGATTTATAGGGGAAGGAAGATTTGACAGCCTTAAAGATTTTTCTTCTTGTTTTGTATTTTGTGAGGAGACACATCTTAAGCTTGCTTTACGCAAGAAGCCCGAGTACTGCATCCCCAAGGACACATACTCCAGTTTTAAAGCAGTCTGAATAAACATGGGGAATTCAGATCACTTTGAAGGTCCCTCAGCACCAAGGAGTCTAATTCCTACTCCTGACAAAAACACCGCATAGTGAGCAAAAAACAAGTACCGTTTCTGTCTCAAAAACTTTAAATCCATACAAGAAATATAGCATAATGTCATAGTGGGGAACTGCTTCACCACCACCAGTTGAAAAAACAAACAAATCTACAGAACCACGATGACCACAATGCACATATTCCATGAATGTTTCTGCAGTAAACCAATCAAGTACCTGACCCTAGCATCATCTCGCTATCAAGATGCTGTATTTCTAAGTTAACAGATTTCTGATGGAGACCAACCTTTATCTCTTTTTTGTGATTCCAGGTCTCTTTTCTTCTCCTGCTCATCAACTTCTTTTCTGGAACTGTGCGTTCTGCTTCTCCCACTGCTGTCCTTGATCCTGAAAACTAGTAAGGCAGACCTTCCACGTTCCTGCTGTCATTACTCTACCATAACCTCATTTGGCGGTCAGGTTTTGCCCATTAAGTCCTTCAAAGACTCTGTGGCAGAAAGCAAAGAAATGCACAGGCTTAATAGTTTCTTCACCAAATTTTCTTGAACAAATTTATTTTAGAGAACTTAGGACTTCCAATTCTACAAAACTATGACAAGTCCCAAGACATACATTCCCTTACACTGAGCTGACTCTCTCTTCAAACCATCCACAGGTTAGCAGACCACTTCCTTGCCTTCAGCCAGAAATCACTCCAGTAGAACCATCACTCACAATACTGAGTAACTGGAGGATAAAACAGCAAATGAAATTCATGTTGGTAAATGCAGAGTAATGCGGGGAGCAAATCCCCTGCCCTCACTAGCTTTGCACAGCGGTGGGCTCCAACACTGGGTGGGCTACTGCATCTTAGAGAGATATGAAAGCCATAAAAAAAAAAAATTTATGCACGTCAATTCTATGCTGATGGTGGTTTAGTACCCTAGCAGTCAGAAAGTAGACAGAATTTCAGCATCTGCTAAGAAAAAAAGGGAACAAAAGAAAAGCTCATTATATCATGGTACTACTTTATGGTTTACCTACTTCTCTAGAGCTGGAAAGGGAACAGGAGGGAATGAGAAGGATAGTAAAAAGTGTAGAATGTTTTCTGTGTGCAAGCATTTAAATAGACTAGGAAGATTCAGCTGGGAAGGAATCTCATAAAAATCTATAAAAAAAATCTGCAAGTGGCATTGACAAACTGAATAGGCAACGATCATGCATCACTTCTCATAATACAATTACAGCATTATCAGCTAGCAGTTCTACAACAAACAAAAGGAGGTGGCTTTTTTCCACAGAACACGCAGTTTAACTGGGTTTTTTAATGACAAGAGCTACTTGTATTTTAAGAAAAATTAAACCAATTTTATGGATTAAAAACATCCACCAACAGCTATTAAACACAAAACTATGACCTCTAATGCAGAAAGTACCTATGATGCAAACGGCCAGAAGCTGAGAGAGTATATCTGGGGAAATATCTTTGCCCTGTACTTACATGGTAGGATATCTAGCCCAGCCAGCATCAGAGACACGGCAGCAAGCTCGATGCACGCTTAATCTGACCCAAACCATCTGCTCTTACATCCTCTTCCCGTGTCACCTACCCAATCCAAAAGAGCCATACCAAAGCCCAGTCTCCTTGCCCTGTCTCCCATACCTCTAGAATGCCTACACAAAAACAAAGCATCACTCTACAAGAACAGACCATGACTTCAAAATCATCTTTTGATGGCTGCAAGACCACAGTTTTCTGAAACCTCTTGGTACTAGAAGACATTCTCCAGGCTGTCTGAAATTCTGCTTCGGGGCAAATACAAACTGCAACAGCCTCAAGTTCTAACGTTCAGCTACAAGAACAAAAACTTCACAATTTGGTGCTTAGAACCTGCCCTTCACTGCATCTTACTGAAGAGCTGACCCAGCTTTGGATCCTCTAAAACCGCAGAATATAATGAAGTCACAAATCTGTCAGAGCATGCAAGAGAACTCTTCAAACAGCCTTCTACATCTTGGAAGCAGATTCCTGAAAAAGGACAAAGCCACTCTACCGATGTGCAGTTATTATTGCGTATAGACAAATACTGTCTAGATACTCAACTTAAAATTGCCCTGGACCCTCCACAGGGTATACAGTAGGCAAAAGCTTCAGCAGACTCTTTGCAAAGCGGTCAGCCTACACACTGCTTAGTTTTTGGCCTCTGTAGAGTAAGGTCTTCAGAAAAAACAGGCTCATGCAGTCCTGAAGTTGCTTCTAGGAAAGCAGCCGATCCCTTTTGTTGTGGTAATGAGACAGAAATGTCAATCTCCCCATGCTTTTTTTGGTCAGTATCTAATATTGTATAGATATTTATCCCTTACTCGTGTCCGGCTGATTACCCATGTTTTGAGGGTTGTACTTTCCTATTGCACTGTGCTTTCTATGGTGAAAAATGGTGAAGGGTTTGTGTCCTGGTGAACTTCAGTTTTGACCAAAAACTGATACAGCACACCACTAAGAAAACAGACCATACAGAAGGAATTATAATTTTTTTTTTAAGTGGTACTTTACTATTTCTGTCTTGAAGCAGCATGTTCTTCAGACATTATTTCATCCTTCTAATGTGGGAGATCCGCTGCTAACTACTCATATCATTACATTTTCAGAGATCCTCCACTCTTGTGATAGAACAAACTTCAGTGTTGCTTAGGTGCTTGTTTATGTATTTTAAGGCATTGACATTTCTACTTAGTCTTGCTGGAAAGTCTGAACCGCATTCAAAGGGGAAGGAAGGCCAGAGATTCTGCCATCCTGCTGAATTTCAGTTGCATCCATCATCACTTAGTGCTTCAAAATTGAGGCTCTGTATTTGTTCTATCATTATGTTTGGTTTTGTTATATCACATTACTTTCGTTCTATCATTACATTTGCTAACAGAAGCAAGCTGTACAACACATGGCTGGCTTTATTGGGTCTGCTTTGCTCCTAATATCTAGGCAATTTAATTTAGGTGACATCCTCTATCCCTCCCCAAACAAACAAAACCATAATACTGATGGATTGCATTCAGCGTGGATACAGAAATGACATGTGAGAAAATTCCACCATATGACCCAACATATCCATAAAAAAAATATTTTTACGTTTCCTATTCATGGCACTTTATGAAACTGGATAAAAAAAGTTTGTGATTCTAACCATAGCCAGCATTGACATAAGAACTGAAGATACCAAGTTCCTTGAGGACTGTGTCTCAGCTTTGTTTTCAAGGAAAGGGCATAGTTAATTTAATCCCTTAAAACAAGCTCTGGGTTTTTTTTTTTGTAGTGGTTTCCTAAACTCTTCAAACTCGGTGAATCTCTGGCTTTTCCATCATGGAAAATGCTTTTGTGCAAGAAAAGAGGACCTCTCTTCCAGGAAAGAGGACTTGCAATGATGACGACTCTGGAAACAGACTGATCATATCATGTGCTCGACATCTCAATTCACAGGAAAACCCATGTTCTTTTAAGCGGCTGTTCTGTGCCAGATATAAATTCTCCAATAACGCTATGCAACTGACTGGCATTTTTTGTTGTTCTGGCAGCTGAATTGGAAAAAATCGGAGAAGGCATTCATGTTTAAATGGGATAAACATTTGTTTGGTTTTGATACTTGAAACTAAAACACTAGAACATTTACCTCATACCAGACAGAAAGGAAAAGGAAAGGAAAAAGCAAAGGAAATGGGGATTAGGCTCATGAAACAGGAAAAGGATTTTCCTGGTTCTGATCAGTATTGCATGAAACAAAACCACTGCCACTGTTACTAGTACCGTTTCCTAATGCAAGATATGAAGACGAGGAAGGCACAATAGAAGTTTTTCATGACCTAAGTCTGGCAAATTTTGGGAGTTTGTAGGCAGCTCCTAGACACTTAAACTTTATTAGCCCAGCCCACACCACCAGTATACTGCAAAACAGTCAGTCCCGACTCTGGTCATTAAAATAAGTTACAAGGGTCCCATTACTCTCCACTCAGTGCCTGTCTAAGCCCACCTAAAGAGGGATACATGACTGACAAGGCAGACAGAACAGAAAAGGAAAAGCAAATTCAGGAGCTAAAGGAAATCTCAGTTTTGGTAGTGAAGAGTGACAGCACTACAGTTTCATTAATATTATTTATTTTATACAGGGCCTTTAATTGTTTGGTGTAGATAAATATTACTATTGTGCAGAAGGTTGCAAAAACAATGCTTGCTTTTAAAGCCTAATTATCAAAACAGACAACAATATAAACTTTTCCTGCTTAAGAAAGGTGCTGACTTTCTTGAGAATGTTGCTCCTCTTACCTTTCCTCAAGGAGCACCTAGCACCAAGAGTCTTCACTAGGGCTTACTGTGAGACAGAGTCAGTACACGGCGCTTCCGAAAACCATGCACGTGGTAGGAGCTCTTGCTTGAAGTTTTAAGGTTGACTACAATTACCATTGATTTAAGACTATTGGATTAAATTTCATACTTCAGAGAAGAATAAAAGATAAAAATAATCTCTTAAATATTTAAAACTGTGAAGCCTTGTGAACATGTTTATTCCATATTTCATTTCCATCACTGCAGTAAGTTTAGAATGATGTTGCTTTTGTTCAACAGGTAAAGTAATACATTTTGTTCTTATTGCTTCTCAATTATTTGGAGTCATGTTCATGCTACTGCAAAATCTTCCACTGCAGTCCAAATTCAGAATATTTAGGGAGAAGCTAGATGGAGTTAGAAAATAGTTATAAGGGTTACAAAGTCTGGACCATAGCCATAAGCATTAACCTCATTGCACCCTTCACATTATCACTGAGAGACTACACCAACTACAAAAGCATAAAATGAACACACATAACACAAATTAATTTTAATGAGAGCTACGCATGTATGCCTATATGTGTACTTGCAGATACATATTCATTTCTCTTATGTATAATAGATTCTAGGGAAAAAAAATGGAAGCAAGCTTTGGACCGTGGCCTTAGGGCTTAAATGACTAATGATGGATAGAACTTTCCCTGCTATGAATAAGTTACTATGAGAAAGAAGATAGAGACTGTCTAACAAAGACAATTAATGGACTGAACAGCTCTCTGCTCAGAATGACCCAAAAGTGTGGGAAGCTAATGATAAAGAGTAGAAAGGCAAAAGAGGTATTACTATTGCCAATTCCCTTCCTCAGAAATTTCACATTGTTATATTTAGATTACTGGCCAGGAGTGAATCCCGATTCCTGTAGAGGGGACCCAGCAAGGATTTGCTTTCACAATAGCATCCCTCAGACACATGGGGCCTGACCCTGCTTCCATGCAAATAAATAGGAATTTGCCCATGGACTTAAAAAAGTAGGATATGTGTCCTGAAAACAGTTATTTCCTATTAAAGAAATATTTGAGCCCTGTTCAGTAACGCTTCACCTGTGCTCTTCTACCTTGAAATAAAGGTGAATGGTTTCGTTGCTGCAGGATGGGCTTATAATTTACAAACAGTTCTGTATGTGAGGCTCCTAAGAAGTAATTATCATCAGCAAGGTATGACATGAGCTGGTTTCTTACGTAAAAATTATACATCTCTGAAGTTTCAAGGGAGCTGCTTTCAACAGACACTAGTTAAGAGATGAACGGTGAAGCTCACCCTGAGTGAAAAGAAGAATGGCAATGGGAAGAAGTTAAGAGCGACTGAGCCTGATCTTTGCAGCAAAGATGCTGACTGCATCGCGATTTGTACACCCTGCTGCTCTTCTAGCAATAGAACATCTCAAAGACTGTCACAAATCACAGGTTCGAAGCAGAGGTGCACCGAGCCCACAGGACCCTTTCCATTTGCCACCAGCCCTTGAAGGGCTATGGGACAGGACGTGGCTCAGTAACCATTTAACCATTGTGCTGGCTAACGCCCTTGCACTAGAGCAATCCCTTGGCGGCCAGTTACACGGCTACCGAGTTACTTCACATAGGAATTCACAGATTTGCCCAAACACAGATGAGAGCGTTTGCAACACAAAGTAAAAATTAACCGTCTCCAGTTTGTGTGTGTAGAATCTCCTTGCATAGTTGGCTTCAGCGATTGTTTATTTTCTGGCTAGAGTCCAGGTTTCTAAAGCCCTGCCAATAGTATTTCTAAAAATGAAAATTCAGCAATATCTTAATCAAGGAAATGCTGCCATGTCACAACACTTTACAACAGGATCACAACGAATTACTCTTAAAACTCCAAACAACCAAAAAAAAGATAACAAGCACAATTATATTGAACTTGCTTCATAAAAATGGTTTCAATGTTGAGAATAGCCACTCCCTGATTTATCTCGTGATTTTTCAACTCTAACTCAATCTGTCAGTGAGCAACTCTTCCAAGAAGCCAGATACGCAACCAGTGTTTTATTCAGGTTAGGGCTCCTGCACCACATATCTATAAGGGGAATTTAACTGCAATATGGTATTTAGAAGAATGAAAGTCTTTTTTTGTTTGTTTCTTTTCTCCTACAAAATAGCAATGAAGACCATCCTGTGAAGATGTTGTTCAATTTCCATTCACACATGCTTGACACTTCCCTCAGGTCTTTTACACCTTTCAAGTAAATCAGTCAAATAGCTTTGTATTCAAATTATGCATTCTGGCATATTTTGTGCCTTTAGAATAAAAAGTTTGGTCTATTATCTTGGCAAAACAAAAAGTTAAGTCTATTATCTTGGCAGCTTTCTGTCCAAATGACAAGCCATGGTTATACCAAAAAACAAGACTGGAACAAAGAACTCAACCTTAACTGCATAAGAAAATGCTAGTACTCTGGATTAAAATACATATCAAACATTCACATCTGCCAATTGTGAGAAAGTGTCTTAAGTGGACACAATTTTCATGGAAAAGTTTACCTCTGTATAGAATGTTGCCTGTGTTTTTGAATGTTAAAACATGAATAACCTGGGAAGTGGCATAAAAGAAAAGCATGTCAGCCACATGCTTTACAAGACAAACCTTTCTTTTTTTTTTTTTTTGCTTTTTCTTTTTCCCCCAAGTGTAAGAATGGTTGGCCATGGGAGTAGGTGAAGAATAATTTAATAAATGTTGATGCTGTTAGGACACTACAGGGAAAAATTTGCAAGCTTCCAAGTGTTCACCACAAATAGAAACCACTCCAAGACAGGAGAAAACCATGCTTCACCTGGTAATCAGAGAAAATGGTGTTGGGACGACAAGAAGCTGAAAATTGTGTGAAGAAAACAGCCCTGAAGCTCTCATGTTTGGGAATGCTACCCAGATGGCAAATGCACCATCTATATGACTCAAGGGATTACCTTCCCCACACTTCCTTGCACCTTGACAGCTTTATTTGAACTGAAGAGTGGCTTTGTGGTGGCAAAATTAATGGAAGATGAGGATTTTGGAAAGCAAACAAGAAACTGCAGGGATCCATGAGCTATGTTTTGGGGCCACCTACCTTCAACAGGCTCTAGGTACTTCCAGAAAAAGTACCTATAGGTACTTTTTTCTAGAAAAAGCCTGTAACTGAAAAGGTTCCTCTGTTAAGTGAAACATAGGAATGTCAGTAAGGTAGTGACCAAGGGTAAGATGGAGGCGGGGCGGAGGGGTAAGAAAAAATTAATACCTAAAGGAAGGATCCAAAAAAAAAAAAAGTTTTCATTAGGAACCAGTCTGACTAAAGTATAACAACTCAAAGCAGCAGAATTGCAGTCCAAAGTTTTCCTTGGTAACTTCCAACAGTCTCCACATCAGTGTTGGAAAGGGCATTTTGTTTCTTCAGGTAAATTGAAATCACACTACCTTTTCTGCTTGACATAGTAATTCCTTTGTGTAACAGCTATTATGTCACACTTCACTGCTTCTAAAATTCCATTTGATATCATTTAAGGGGCCTGAACAGCGGCCATTAGAACAAGTAGGACTTTATCAGCAACATGATCAAGCCTCAATTGTTTCTCAGGGCAGAATGAGAGCTGGTAATCCCTCCAGTCCTGCCAGCAATGCCCTGAGATTTGCTGTTTGCAGCGCTTGTGTCTGCAAGCATGTTACTGTTAAGAGCTTTGAAGCCTAGAACAATGCTGGATGTTTTGTGTAACGTTATAGTCTGGTTCTTTATTAGGAAGTTGCTTTCTTGCCACTGAAGTATGTTTAGGAACACATCTTGTTCCTATGGAAATCACCGAGAATTCTGCCCTTGACTCCAAACAGAGCAGGAACAGACTCCCTGTCTGCACCATCAGACACGCGGCGGGAAGTGACAAAATTGGGTGGGCCTGCTAAGCTTCACTGGTGTGAAAAGGTCAGGCTACAAATCAAGAGACTCCAAAGGAGAAGCACGCAGGCTGCTGCTGGGACGGCTGCACACGCAGAGGCGAGGTCTCTCCCAGCCTTATCCCCAGAGCACATCACGAATCTGCACCTTGGCTTCCACCTTGGCTTCAGCCGGGTAGACCTGGCAACTGCTGCGCCCAAAGCGTGTCTCCTGCAAGTGAAACAGCCGAGGCAAACCCGTCCAGCCACAGCAGCGCTGACGTGTTACGCCAGCTGAAGAGAAAAAAGGGGCTCAGAAGCAGCATCGAACGGCTGAGATGCCACCTGAACTCACAAGAAGGACTCGGTGGCTCCTCTCTGCAGGCATTACGTATTGACAGAGGGTACTGAGCTCTAAGTGGGGAACACGCTATCTGTTTTTCCTGCTGTGCATCGATTTCCTCTTTTACATTTCAGCAAGCAGTATATGCGTATATGGGGTACCAATCAAAGCAGAAATCTCTCTTCTGTCCTACGAACTGTTAGCAGATACATTTGCCTACATTTTTGCAGTTATCAGAAAGAAAACGAAACAAAAAAAAAACATCATTTTTTCCTCCAGTGCTTTAAAACTGAACTGTTCCAAAGGCTGCATTATGCTGCTCTTAGATTTTCAAGGATCCTCCCAAGAGCAGAGGCTTCTGAAGTCTACTGGATATTATCCAGATGCCACAGCAAAGATACGATATGGCAAAGACAAACTGTTTGCCATGTGTTTTTTGTCTCTATCTCTAGACACGAGTCAGCTTCTTTGAATCAGAATTACGCCACTGATATTTCCCATCACCAGTGAACGAACTCTTTACATTCGAGGCAAAAGCACAGAGATAATGAAGACTTCATACTGCAGAATCTATACGGGCCAGAAACAGCTCCATCTTTGTTTTCTTGGCCTTTGAAACTAATCCTTTTGTTTGGTGTTTCTGAAGCAGTAAGGCAGCCTGGTCTGCTCACACTCAGATTTGATCTACTCTAACATCTGTGATTTGGCTCCTGCTCTTTCTGGGCTTCTGGTGACTATTAACACCACTAACTATCACTAATCAATTCACCAGTATCTGGATAATTTTTATAATGCCTGTCTTCACTGAGTGCCATATTTCTTCCTGAATTTTTAAGTCCTTGTGAAAACTTTCATGCATTCTATTCCTTCATGCATGGTCAATGAGACTCTGTGAGAAGATTTTCTTTGCTCTTCAGACTTCCTAACGTCGCAGTGATGCACAAAGGGGTCACTGGCAGAGCTCTACAGCTACCAAACTCTATTACCGATTTAAGCAAAAAAAAGATTTGGAAGTAACTTGAATTTGGAAGTAATTTGAGCTGATGTCTCTTTTAATCTATTTGTAAGCAGAAAGCACACCCAGGTCCAAAAACTCCAAAGTGACTGGAGAGCTTGTGCACGTCAACTTGCAGGTGTGCAACAACAGGCATTTTAGAGACCAGGGGGAGGCTTCCCTCCAAAATACATTTTTTAAAAAACAGATATCTTTGGGTTGTTTCAAATTTGGGCCTTAAAAGTCTAAGTCATTTTGGAATCATTGTACACAGGTAATTAAAAATATGGCAAGTAAATTAAAGATCGGAAAGGAGCTTCATATTTAAGAAGTTTGATCTTTAAGAAGAATAAAATGACCAAAACAGAAGAGTTTTACTTTACCTTCCACTGGTATGTAAAAATACATTCTTTGTTTTATCTTAATTTTGCCAGCTGAATTCTGATGAAAGATAGAAGTATCACGGAATCATGGAATTTTCAGAGTTGGAAGGGACCTCTAGAGATCATCTAGTCCAACTCCCCTGCTAAAGCAGGATTGCCTAGAGCACATTACTCAGGACTGCATCCAGGTGGGTCTTGAAAGTCTCCAGAGAAGGGGACTCTACAACCTCCCTGGGCAGCCTGTTCCAGTGCTCTGTCACCCTCACTGTAAAGACATTTTTCCATGTATTTGATCAGAACTTCCTGTGTTCCAGCTTGTGCCCGTTACCCCTCGTCCTGTTACTGGGAGCCACTGAAAAGAGTCTGGCTCCATCCTCCTTAAACCCACCCTTTAGATACTTGTAAACATTAATAAGGTCTCCCCTCAGCCTTCTCTTCTCCAGGCTAAAGTGTCCCAGCTCCCTCAGCCTTTCCTCATAAGGGAGATGCTCCAGTCCCTCAATCATCTTTGTTGCCCTACGCTGGACTCGCTCCAGCAGTTCCCTGTCTCTCTTGAACTGGGGAGCCCAGAACTGGACCCAGTATTCCAGTTGTGGCCTCACCAGTGCAGAGTAGAGGGGGAGAATGACCTCCCTTGACCTGCTGGCCACACTCTTCCCCATGCAGCCCAGGATTCCATTGGCCTTTTTGGCAACAAGGGCACATTGTTGGCTCATGGATAGTTTACTGTCTACCAAGACCCCCAGATCCTTTTCTTCAGAGCTGCTTTCCAGCAGGTCCACCCCTAACCTATACTGGTGCCTGACATTCTTCCTCCCCAGGTGCAGGACCCTACACTTGTCCTTGTTGAACCTCATTAGGTTCTTCTCTGCCCAGCTCTCCAGCCTGTCTAGGTCACGCTGGATGGCAGCACGGCACTCTAGGGTGTCAGCCACCCCTCCCAGCTTGGTATCATCAGCAAACCTGCTGAGGATGCACTCTGTCCCCTCCACCAGGTCATTGATGAATACGCTCATATTCAGACGGCTGTTGACCAACATCCCCAGGTCCTTTTCTGCCAGGCAGCTCTCCAGCCGCGATTCCCCAAGCCTGTAGGGCTGCATGGGCTTGTTGTGACCCAAGTGCAGGACCCGGCACTTGGCTTTGTTGAACCTCATACCATTGGCCTCAGCCCATCGGCATGATTGCCTTAGTTTTACATCCAGAAAACCAGTACATTCAACCTGACAGCAAACATAGGTGTTCAGGAAAAGCAGGAATTTTATTAAAATTATTAACCATTATTAACTCTCTACTCCTTGGAGGATAGATCTGTGAACTTTTTTTCTGAAAGCTCTTCTCTTCAAATGCAACAAGCAAAAAGAATTTTAAGGAACTAGCACTAGAAGCAATTCCTCCATTACATCTTCACACTGACCTGCAACAATCTTACCGCCTCTCAGATAGTAACTAGTGATCATGCAAAGACCGTGGTGACCAATAACAGAGAAAACATTGGCTACCGTTTCTTGTTATTAACATTTTGCTACTCCAACAGAGATCTGTCTGGGCACGATATATGCCCACTTACACTGAAGATCCTACGCTCCAAATAAGCAAGAATGAATGATAAATAGGGGTAAGATGACTAGGGAAATTATGAAATAGAGGGGTAAAGTGACTTGTCCAGAGTAGATCAGTTACAGAGAAAGGAGCTCAACCACCTCTGCTAAATATTGGTCCAGTACCTCATTCACCAAGCCCGTTGAGGGACTTCGAACACCAGAGAAACAAACGTGTTTATTTCCACATGCCAGCAAAGTTTAAGAAATATGCATCTTGAGCAATACCTAGCTTGAATATGAACACCATTAGAAGTATTTTTCTTTATGAAAGCCAGCGTACGTTACATCCAAACTACTTTGGTACAACACTGAGTAAAATACAACATAAACCAATATCATCATCCATACCTATAGATCTAGCCTTCACATCTGGGTACTTCTTTTCCACTCCCTCAAACAGAACACCTTTATCGGTGACAGGTCATATACTTAGATGCCTTCTTGCAATCTTAAGTGATTATCGTTCTGAAAATATAACTATAAAAGTAATACAGGCTTCTTATGAATTATCTTTCTTGCTGCCCTATTATCAGTCTTAAAAAATAAAATGAAGATTTTTTTTTTTTCCTTTTCTCCCCCCTCTCATGGCTGCTAGAGTCTGAGAATTGAACTGGAGTATCTGGTGTTCTTACGACCACCAGTAACAAAAGACTGAGCTTTGCAGAGGACGTAAAGCACAGAGTAAAACCTAGATCACTTCCTCTCTACCTGCATTGACTGTGCAGCACTAAGTAGTAAAAATTTAACAGTTCGGTATGGAAATTTAAGTCAATGACACCCAAAGGAGATGAGATGCTAAGATGTCATTTATTTATTTATTTTTCCTCTTCATGGGATTGTCATAAAATTACTTCATTGGTAACTAAGGGCTGGTAGTGGTCAGATGGTCCTCAATTCCCAAGAAATATTTTCAGACAAATGTCTCACTACTAAGCTGCTAAATAAAAACCCCCAGAATACAAAAGTCAAGGTCACAGGCTTTGATTTTTTGGAATATTGAAGTAAAAGCTTGAAGCGCAATTTGCCTACTGATATTAGAGAACACTAATGCATTTGGAATGGGACATATGTTTTAGCACTTTGCTGAACTGAACTGGGGATAGACTCTTCCTCACAGTATGAAAAAGATCCTTATTTTATAATAGATAGATACAGTTTATTCACCTAAAAGGAGCATTTCAAGAAAGAAGTTCCTCCAACTCTTATAACTTACTACTCCTGTCATTTAAAATGGTCACAACTGAATATCTCTTAGGCAGTATTTTGGTTTAGAACTGTACATTCTAAAAGGCTTCTTACACACTCCCAATGTTTCTCAACAGAACACATATTAAAATGTTTCTCAGAAAATGATGAAAATTGGTAGAATGGTTTCGGATGTTTAACTTGACATACGGTTAAGTTAAAAGTGCATTCTTGCTCACTTGCGCCTTCAAAAAAAGCATTTAAGTCCCTCTAGGGTTGCGATGCTAAGGCAAGTGATCAAGACTGTCATTCAATTTTACAGTCTTGCCTTTCTTTACTATTGAATCTTCTTGCTGGATGTATACTCTGTCATAGTAGATATTCCTACAAATTTAAGACTGCTCCTTTTTACCTGACTGATGAAGTTAACCCAGGAAAGCAGTGACTGGCAGTTAGCAGAAATGGGATTAGAATCACTGATTTCAGCTGGATGATAACAGTACACACCATTTGAAGAGCTAACACGACTGCGCTATGTTAAATAAAGACTGAAGTTAAAAGGGGGGATTTTCACCTATATCATTAAGGAAAAGGGATATATAAGATATGCTTACTCCTCATAACAGAAAACAATATATTCAGTTTTAGCAGTACCGCATCTCAGAAAAAGTATTTTGCTCAATTAGCTCAGAGCACCTCACAGGTACAAGTGGGCAACATCTCCTTTTGTTGACACACGGTGGGATACAAAGAAGTTAAGAGACCTGTCAAGGTCACACCATAAGAAGGTGACAAAGTTACACAACAAGTCACTCCTGATTCCTAGCTCTGCCGTAGCAGTAAAACTACAGGGACCGCAACACAGTGCCCCTCCAAGGGCTCTGTGCTACTAAATACAAAACCAAAAAGATAACAAGCATCACACTTTTCAGTACTAACAGGTCTAACGAGTACTTTGAACACACAGTAAGTCAAACCATATCTTAGTCTGAGCTTTATAGCTAAAGGAGATAAGGCAGTAAAACAAGTATGAAGAAATCTTGTATAACTCGCACACTTGCTTAGTCCCATCCATATATAATTAACTAAGGCTGGAAAAATAACTGAGCGTTAGAGGAACGCCGAATAGGGACCACAGGATCACGCAGGTTTAATTTGCTTGTTTTTCTCCTCGGTGACAAAACACGATACTAGTAAGAATGCACCTTATGAAAAGAAAAAAATTAAATCGGGCAAATAGATAACCCCGAGGACTCCGAGGGGTCCTGTTGTCATGGAAACAAGTTACCACTAACGAGCTTTCTAAGACACGAGTGATTAATACCTGAGTCCTGTAAATAAATATTGACTCAAAACCCAAACACACACGTAACAAACCGACTGCCAGCAGCTGAGATAACGGGCAGACAAACACACGACGGCCATCCCGCAGCCTACGCTCTCCGCCGGGTCCCCCAGCCGCGCTGTTTACATACCGCCTTGCCTTCCTGGGCGCACCGGCAGGCGCTCACAAAGTTTCCCAAACGCCAGCCGCCGCCGTGCCGCGCAGGGGAAAGCCGGCGGCCGCCCGACCCGACCCAACCCTACCCAGGCCGGGCCAGCGCCGCTGCCCCGCTGCCGGCCGGCGAGGCGGACGCGGCGCTACCGGGAACCCGGGACACGGCGCCTGCAGGTCTCCCTCCTCGGCAGCGCCCGGGAGCGAACAGAGAAGCCGCGATCCGCCAACCCCCCCCGCCCCAACCTCAAGCCCCAAGCCCTAACCTTGTGCTAAGTCGCTCTCGGGGCACAGCCGCTTTTTCCCCCAACAGTTGCGCGGCGCAGCGCCCCCACCTCTCGAAGGAAAACTGACGCGGGGCCAGGGGTAGCAGCGGGGCCCGGAGCCGAGCGCAGTGCTTCAGTCCAGGAGCCGGGGGAAGAGGCGCCGGTGCTCGGGAACCGCCACCTCCTTCCCCATCTCCTCGCTCTGCGGCTCCCCCGTCCCGCTCCTGTCCCCGCCTGCTTCCCCGCTCTCCACCTTCCCCTTTCCTCCCCCCGCCTACGCTCCAACCAGCTGCTCTCCCTCCACCTGGGGCCGGCTCTCCAGGTGCCTTCCCACTCCCACGCACGTCCCCGCTAACAACAGATGAAGCGCAGGAGCGGTCGCGCCGCGCTTCTCCCTGCGCCGGCTGCCGGCTCCGCTGTCCCACCCGCAAACTTCCCCGCCCGCCCGGCCGGGCAGCACCCGGCGCTCCTTCCCTGCGGGGGCTGCCGGTGCTCGGCTGGGGGGTCTTGGCCGCACTGACCCCTGCCCCGGCTCGGCAGAGCCGCCCGGAGGTGGCCACTCACCTCAGGAAAGCCCGGCGGCGTCCTCCCGGGGTGGGGAAGGGGAGAGGCAGCGCCGGCGGCCGCCGCGGCATCACCGGTGGAGGTGAAACCTAGCGGGTGCGCGGGGCGGACCCCATGCCCTCCTCCTCTTTCCTCCTCCTCCTCCTGCGGGGCTCGCTCAGGAGAGGCGAGCCGCACGGCCGCTGCCGGCACTGGCTGCCCCGCCAAAGAGCCGGGGCCGCCTCTGCGGCTCGCCGCCCCCCGCCCTCCTGCGGGAGGAGGAAGAGAGGGAGGGACGAGGGGGGGGAGTTAGCGGGTCAGGTGCGGGCAGTGTGCGGTGCCCACGGGGCGGCTTTCCCCCGGCAAAGTCTGCTCTGTGTCACTAGCGAGCGGCCGGGCGGGCGGCTCGGTCCCCTCTCCGGGGGCCAGGAGGCGACGGCGCGGCGGCTTCCCCGCGACCGGGCTCTACCCGGCCCGGGGCTCCCCGTCGGGCCGGCGCCCCCGGGAGGGCAGCAGCCAGGCGTCGGCCCCTGCCCGTCTCCTGACGGCCGGAGCCCCCTCCACGCTTCGTGTCCGTGTGTCCCCCGTCCCCCCTTCTCCCCCCCGCTCGTTACCAGTGCGCCGGGGATTAAGCGTACTTTGAGTTTTAAGAGCATTACATTAATAAATAGTGGTTCGGCGATTTTAAATTGCTCTGGGAGGACTCAGCGGCCCGTTAAGAAGCAATCCTCTCCGGGGACGTTTTTAATCGGAGGGATCAGAGCCCTGGCTCTGCGTCCTGCGCTGCCTTCGGCGCGGTTTGCCCGCTCGGGGGCCCGGAGAACCCCCGCGAAAAGTCTGTGCGCTCCCGAACCCTTCGGAAAACCCGTTATAAGACGGTTGCCGGGCCGGGGCGGGCGTGCCCCGTCCGTCCGTCCATCCCGGCGGCTGGCGGCGCAGGCCGCGTGCTGTTCGCCCAGGGGGTGGCGAGCGGCGGCGGGCCGGTGGTCGCCACGGCAGGCGGGGAGGGGGAGGGTGCGGGAGGGCAGCGGCACGGCATCTCCTAGGAGTTAGCGTGACGCACGCAGCCAGCCTCGGCTTATCGTAACGGTGTAAGAGTTCCGAGTCCTGCGTCCCTCCGGGAATTAAAACAGGCAGGGTCTGCCCGCCCAGCGGGCGTTCGGCGGCGGCGGCGGCAGCAGCTGCCCCTCCGAGGCAAAGCCTGAAGCATCTCGGGGAGAGGAAGAAGAGGCAGATGTACGCTGATCTACGGGCTCACTTTTCCAAAGCTTCCCCTTCTCTCTCTCCCTCCCTCCCTCCCTCCCTCCTCCTGCGCCGCAGCTCCGTAGTCCAACAGGTGGTCGTGACCTCAGAGAAGGAGACTGCTTTAAACCAACATCTATAAATGATGTCTCTCATATGAATTCAGATTATAATAAAAACTACTTTCCATTTACATTTTAATGCGTAAATCGTGCAAAGCAGGGAGCTCCACAGACACTCTTGCAAGAGTGATGACTCATGCTCACCACATGTACGTTATTTACTGCTTGGGGATGGAGCTATGTAGCTATGTTTAAATTAGGCTGCTTGATAACATAGTGTTAACATAACTGCTTCCCGATAATTATGACCTGGAGGAAGTAAAGCGTCATTTCTTAAACCTAGTCTGTCTCCCTGACATGTTTTATTTCATACATAATCTTGTGTGAAGTGACATGTTTTGAATATTCAAGCAGGTGAAATGCACTTTCTGCACAGGTGTTACACATGGAAAGGAGCGATTGCAGATGTACTTCTCACATCAGGCAAGAATATAAACCACGGCTTTCTTCCCATTAGCAAATTTAGCCAGTTGTTCAAAAACTGTAGAGTTGAATGATTTCAAACAGAAAGCAAGGTCCCCTGTCAGCTTGTGCCAATTTCTCATAGTAGGATGTCTCGTTACACAGCCACGTAAAACTAGGCTACACTGTCCCATTGGGACTAATTCTGTTACAGACACCAAATAAAACTCCTTATGACTAGGTGGGCTGCTGTTATTTTTTCATAAAAAATTACAGAGCACAGAATGGCGGACCACTAGTTCATCCATTTGTTTTCTTCTTACAATTCTGTAGTTTTGCTGATTTCTCAACTTCGCTAAACCCTGAAAGGACAAGGGCGATAAGCTGTTCTATTCCCTATTTTTCCTTTTTTTTTTTTCTTTTTAAGCAGATGGTATCGCGGAAGCTCTTCCCACATGGACACAAAGATTCAAAGCCGTTCTTGTGAGGGACTCGGGCTTCAGCCACTCCTTTTTTTTCTGGGCTTCTTGTCCTGAGAGTGACACACTTTCACCCTCATCCATTTCATTGTTGTGAATGACCAAAGGAATAGCTATGGCCAGAGTCTCCTTTAAATAAGACACGAATGAGTCCGTATAACTCATGCCTGTTCCCTGAGGAGCAGACATTTTCGAGTGGGTATATGTGTGAGAGGAAAGAGCAGGAGGGAGGGCGTTTATTTTTGTTCGACCCTTTTTTGGAGGAGAGAAAGAAATGCTGGACTTTCACTGGCTTGAGCTTTCAATTGGCTTTTGGTCAGATCCCAAACCCACAGGGCTGAAATGCAACAAACATTAATAGGAAATGCAAATTAGGACAAGAAATGAAAATTAAATCCTGATCAGTGATTCTGCCATCCCATGCTAATGCCAGATGCAGCAACCAAATGCTTGTGTCCCAACAGCCTCATCATCATCTGCTTGATGTTGTATGGCTCTTTTGCAGTAAATACAAAATAAAACCAATGTTGTATTTTGGGTAGTTGGTAGACTCTCCCTATTTTTTTTTAAATAGCCGCAAGTCGTCCTGCTCTAGCACTCCTGCCTCATATAATAAAAGCTGTTTAAAGTCATGACTTCTATCACTGTGTAAACTTCAAGTACATATCTTGGTATGGAGAGTGACACTGAACAGAAGACAAGTGATTTATCTATCACTCCTGCATAAACCAGTGCTGGAACTGATATTAGGACCAGGTTTGCTGAGTATGGCAGTGTTCCTGATTAAGCCTATGCTACTTCAAAGTTTTAATTTTGAAGTTCTATATAAAAATACAAAAGATGGTTAGAATCCAGGCAGTGATTGCCTGCATAATTGTGGTGTAAAGAAGCCTTGAATGGGAACCTCATTTGGGCCTTGGGACGATACCACAGTATCATATAATAATGAAAAATAGCGTAGAGCCACTCTTCAAAGATTCCTTATTTCCCTCTGAAGTTAGAGGAAAGAACTATTTTAAAGTTCACAGCATCTGAGTAGCTAATTTACTATTTTAGCCACTTATGGGCCAGCTCTTCTGGCTCGCATAAATAACTGCTCGCACGGAAAGTCCCACTGATTTCAGTAAGGACAAGATCACACCCTGGGCTTTGCAGTACAGAACCCTGTGCTGAAGCAGCCGTGTCAGAGGCCAAATGCTGTAACAATTTGCATGCATGAGTTATGCATAAAGATAAGCATATGTGTAAGCCTTTGTGGGACTGACCCCAAATTTCTCAGGTTTTCATCACTATGGATTGTACTTTGCCAAAGCCAACAAGGCTGTATTGTTCCATCCTTGGAATTCCATGCGCTTTCACCCTCTGTCTAACTGCTAACATACACACAGCTTTTTTCCTAGGCCATGTCAGGAAGTCTTAATAATGCATTATAAGTGCAGAAGTATAGCACATGTTCATTTTCAAAATGGCTAATTCAACTTTCTTAGTATTTACCCAGTTTTCATTGGACTGTTATGATCTGAAATGCACAGCTTCCACATAGTATGTGGAAAAGAGAGTGGTTTCAAGTACCGTTTCAGCCATCTTTCATAACTCATCTTTAAATATCATCTAAGGGGAATTGCATGGATTTTTAATTTTTTTTTTTTTTTTTTTTGCGAGGGACTTGCATGCTAACAAGGTACACCCAAGGCATTAGATCCTTCCAGATGAGAAGTGTTGACATCTGTAGTGAATTAACAATCAAAGTGCTGACTGCAAACAGGGCAGTCCAAACTCAGGTGGTTTGGACACGGCCCTGACGACCACATGGTCCTGAAAGATTGCCAAAGATGGTTTTCAGAACTAAATGTCAAGGAAATGACTCAGGGACAGGCCTTACTGTTGCTGTCCAGGCTGTACGTGAGTATAGATATATATATATGTATATGTATGTGTCATTTGCAAGAAGAAACTGATATTTAAAAAGTGGATGAAAACCAAGAACACTGGCATATACTTTTGTAGACGTTACTGGAGCCATGACTTTGGAAAGGACTAGCTACAGCATAAACATTTTGTTACTGTTTTAATCAGCTGGAGTTTCCAAAAAGAAAAAAAAAAAAGAAAATAACAGAGGTAAACCAGTAGTTAATTCTAGTAGCGCAAGGACATCTATCTGTGTGATTTACACACACACATAGGCACACGTACACAAATACGTACAATATTCACTTTCAAGCCCGCATCTAGGGAAGCAGAATGGCTCACAACATTACATAGCGCAGATGCCTCTGCCGTGGTAGCTTGTGGTAAGGGCTTGCGCCGATAAATCCACCTCAGAACACACACAAATGTGTGGGATTGGCGTTAATCCCGTTATCAAGGAGGGAAGGACATTCACTCCTCCTCCCACGGAGCAGCCTACTGTGAATTCAGGATGCTCTCTCCCCCGTTTGATTGCCAAGCGAGTCAGACTGCAGCACCTCTCTCCCACTCACAGGCACCCCAGCCAGCTGCTGCTCCGAAGGGAAAGACAGGAGGGTAACTATTTTTTGTGTGAGCAAATGAAAAATACCAGTTACTTCTTTGTGTAGACGGTGGGTTATGCTACAATACCTGACATTTAAACCCCATTAACACTTGTCATATAGAAATATTACGCAACGGGTGGATTATCCCTCAATAGCTCAGTGAGGCCGTCCCCAGCCTTTCTCTCTCTTCTATGTTTTAGATGCTTTTTGCTCTTTCACTTTCTACTGATTACCTAGGAGCAACTGTATGATTTCTGTTGTTCCCAAAAGGTTAAGAGATCTGTGCTTTTAGATTGTGTTACGACGGACTCGTAAAGCAGAAGGTGGAGATCTGAAGCAGCGTTCCTGCCTGACATTAAAAGCAAAGGTATCTTTGTACTTTTCTGTAAGGGCGCCATTTTTTCAAAGTCAGCCCACCCTTCTGAATTATTCTGCGCACGGCAGAGAAGGTACTGGCTCCAAAAGACTCAGAGTTGGATGGGACTGTGTAACTTTGTGTTGATGGGGAGAGGAGAGAGGAAGTGGAAAGAAAGAAAGAGGATTTGGCTCCACAAAATCCAAGTAGGTCTTTGTGGCCACAGTGTCCAGCCAAACCCTCCAGTTATGAAAAAAGACATGCAGCTAGATGCAGTATTTGGACTTGGATGTGGAATCCTTAATAAGAAAAAAAAAAAGTGATGGAAGAACAATTGAAATGTAAGTAGAGTTATGCAAAACAAATGGGAAGCGTGAAGATAGAAAATAGAGCAAATGCTGGGACAAGTTTTATATCCTCCACCATTTACGGTTTAAATTATTGTACAATGCATATCAGATAATAGTTTTTCCACAAGTTTCATTTTGTCACTGTTCACTTTCTGTCAGCGATTATTACACAGAGTTGGATTGTTGAACAGTGGCTACGTTTCATTCCAAGTATGGCTACACTTAAGGGGTGTGATTGTTATTGCTGAATTGCGTCTTCCACAACTTTTAAAGGAGTCTGAGACCTTTGACATGGAAATAACTATAGATGACTATATTTTACTGGGAAATACTAAACCAAAGCAGGGAGGATAGCAAATAGGGTGGGTTTTCTTGTAGTTACAGCAAAAGATTCTTGGGAATCAAGGAGGTTTTTTTTCAAGGTCTTTTATCCTGTGGGTACCCTTGACAAGTGGAACACGTTTTAGTTTAGCTATCCATAACATAAACACAAAAATATCTGGTCTCCCAGATGTGCTGTGGGACATATTGCTTGTAAAGTATTTTAAGGTTCTCCAAATGAGAAGGAATTTGTATTGTTGAATTTGCTTACCATAAACCAGCAGGAGCTCTTCTACAGCTAACTCCCTCACTGCATGCTCACTTTATGGGGTGGGGAGGGTGGTACACACGAGACACGTGGGACTGACTCACGTTCGTATTTCTTAGCTGGCATAGGTGATCTTTGCAGGATAGATTGTTTAGAATTTTGCTGGGAATATAGGTTAGCTTTGGGTTCACCAGCCTCTTTCAGTCCTCTTACAGCTGTAGGACATTTAAGGATGTGGTCCAATGTGGGAGAAAAGGCAGGCTGCTTTTCTGTGAGTCAGAAAAGGTTTTATTTTGATGGGTGCACAAAATGAGATTTTTCCCCTAATCTCTTGTGTAGTTCATTCACGTAATCTCTTTGTAGGCCCATCATGTTAATCCTTGTTATTACAGAGAGAAACCTAAAACATCGAAAGCGTCAAAACATACTGCTCAACAGAAGAGGCCAAGATGTTGGATCTCCTTACTCTTTATACTATAATAAAGATTTACATCGTTTATGTCTTAACACTTCACTGGAAATATTCCATGAAGTCAGTATTCAGAGGAAAAAAAAAAAAAGAGAAAGTATTTGAATGAGAAACAGGCAGTGCAACATTGAGCCATGCCAGCAAAAGGATTTTTCTACTGTATGGTAATGAACTGCAAAAGCTGGGTGAAAGGGTTTTTAATGTGAGCTGAACCCAAAGACTGAAGCACAGTTTGCAGAATTGCTTATGTTTTCCTTTATATTCCATCTCCATGGAATCTGTTGGTGCAGAGCAGACACACAGAGAAAATAAACTATAAAACCATCACGTAAATAGGTTTCTCTTGCATGATATTCCATGTTCACCGGTTTTAGATTGCCATCCTTGGGGTAGGATTTCCATACAATTAATATGCCTTTACTACTAATGGGCATGGCTCATAATCAAAATACCCTGTCTATGAATAAGTGATTACATCCAGAACAGTATTCCATCCTCTTGTGTAGGATTTCTTACTGAAGGGCTGGAAAAGGAAAATTTTAACTCCCTTGCAAAATTCTTCTCCTGCCTGAAACGGAAACTGGGATGGTCACTTTCCCTGTGATGGCATGCTTCTCCCTCACTGCAGGGCTTTATCCTCCCCTCCTGTACTTAACTTAACTGCAACCATTCCTAGAAATATGTGAAGAGTGTACCAAACTGCACCAGTGCTTTCCCCAGGGTCTGGGTATTTTCTAGAAATTCCCATGAGCTCATACAGCACGTTAATTTCTCTGCTATGCACTGTATTATACTCTCTTCAGAATTTCCTCCTTTGCAAACCTTTGCAAAAATGGACACACCAACCACAGGCAGTTTGGAGGACAGTTATTTGGTGTCCTTCTGAATCCTTTGTGCCCGTATCCTTCAAATTAGTTAAGCATCAGAGTAAACCAGCTACATATCCTTGAGGATCTGGGTCACAGATGTATTAGAAAATGTTATCTTCACTTTGAAGTACAACTTCAATACAAATTTGCTTGCTTTGTGCTGCGCCTTCCCTTCTTGCTTATTTATACCAGACACCTTTTTGTTAGTGAAAGAAGCAGAAATAGGTTACTTTGTATTTCAGTCCCTTAACCATGCATTCTGGCGCCACTGTTTATTTTGAGGGGAAAAAAAACTTTTTTGGGGGAGCGGCACATCCACATTAAGACTCCACATATCCCTGACAGAAAATGGAAGAAACCATTTTGAGAGATGGGCTGGTAGCCAAACCCAGGGAGAAAACAAGTAGAGGTGACCCAAGTACATTAGAAATTCCTGCTCTTTCTGGAAGCATAGGCTGAAACTCGTCCACTTCTGTCTAAGCTAGATAAATACTGCTCTGTGTGTCTTCCTACAGGAAGGGATTAGAAATGAGACTTCTAAAACGAAGGTCCTTTTCTGTTCAACACAAACCTGGTAAGGTGTTGTGGTTTTGCTGTCCCTGCTAAATGATGGCTGCTTATCTCTGGTGTTCTGAGAGCAATGACTGATGGAGTTTTTTTCCAGGATGAAATACATTAAACAATATCAGTGCCTGTGAGTAGTAATTACTAGCCATGTGATGTCGTAATATTAAGCTCGTATTTCCATAATTTTCATAAAAATAGATGACTGTTTTGGGTGCTGCTTTTGGGGGAGATTTCAGTTTATCTTGGCTAAAGTATTTCTTTTTTCTTCTCACAGAATAAACTATATTTTGCCAGAAAGCATATCAGTCAGTACTGAGGCACACTCAGGTTGCCTAACTCACCAAGGAATGCCCATTGTGCTGAGTTGCTCACTGTGCAAAAACAGGGAGAGCAAGCTGGACTTCGGGGCAGTATGTGGTAGGGGAGAGCCTCAGGGAAAGAGAGAAATGTCAGTTTGGGGGTTACTTTGGGGTTAGTGGAGAGCAGACGTTGGAAAGATAAGGTGTTTCAGAGTGTCCAAAGAAAAGCGGGGAAGAAGGGGTTGCAGAAGAAAAGGGAAGAAATGTACAAATACAGGGAGAATCAAAGGAGGAGGAAGGGAAGCAACTCAACAAAGCACACACGAGGAACTGTAAGGGACGAAACAGAAACCAGTTCGCTATCAGGATCTAAGGGCTCCAGTATAAAGTGTGTGCAGAATTAGAGGGCTGGAGGTCTCTAACGCCAGCCATGGTGACAGTGACCATGGTTGCTTATTACCCAAATGCATGGTGGCATTTACACATCAGGGTTTCTGAATCCTGTTGTGTCGACTCTCATACTAAAGCCCTTTCAAGGCATCCGGGGAATGCTACCAGCATGACTGGTCTTGCCCATTGGAATTCTGGACATTCTTTTGAGGCAAAAACATGTGCAAAGAAAAACATACAAATGAGTGAATAAAAAGAAGTTACAAATATTTTCAGAGCTATTTCTCAGTTTCGAAGGTAGATGTTCAAAAATACATCCACCTCCTCCCTCCAACATGTCAAGAGCTTGTCCCAGCCTCCTGAAGACCAGAAATGAATGTGAGAGGAACTGCAGAAAATCCAGATGGAACATAATAATAATATTTGTTTTAATTTTTGTCTTTATTGTACACAGTTCCAATAAGTTTTTCTGATGCTTCTTATATTTTTATAGTACTCCTGTATGTATTTAAAAGGATATTGTTTAATCAGTAGCTGTCACTGCTTTAATTATAATAGCAATATTTGCTCTACAAAGCTATGTAAATCAGGAATACTCACATTCTAATCTAGTATTTCCACATTCCATTTATTTGCGATATACTTAAGAATCCTCTAAGAATTATTTAAACTGTCTCTGGTCTCCTCTGCTGAAGAATCGCGTTTGGCTGGATTTCTCCTGCAATTGAAGCCAGCCTGGCTGCCTTCTCTTGGGCTGTTCACAGCACAGTTAGAGATGGGAACAAGAACATAGGATTTTCTGGGAAACTGTATCTACTCGTTCATTTTTGCTGCACAATGGTAGGAGAAAAATTATACATTATTTTGTGCTTTTTTCCTTCATTGCCAAGACTTGCCCAGAGTATGAATGCACCGGGCAGAGCCGCTAACAGAAATACAGACGCCCTTGACAATGCCCGCTGTGATTGGAATCAGCCAGTAAAGACTGAGAAAGGGCCTCTTTGAATTTGTTCAAGTGGCAAACATGAAGATAAGTATTAATAGCAGATTCTAATAAACCTTCATGTGACCAGAAGCAATATCCAACTATTGCAGCCTTTTAAGCACATGCAGTTGCGGCAAATCTTGCAGTCTTGACACAGAAAATTCCCACTACAATTTCTAGCAATTTGCCTGAACAAGGATTGAATGACTGCAGACTTGCCGTCCAGCCCTACAAGCCTTTTCTCGTGACAGCATCCAATTAAAATTAATGAAGTAACTTGTTCAGGATCACCCAGGGAAATGATGGGAGAGGCAGGGGGGGAACTCAG
Source organism: Larus michahellis (assembly GCF_964199755.1). Classification (NCBI taxonomy): domain Eukaryota; kingdom Metazoa; phylum Chordata; class Aves; order Charadriiformes; family Laridae; genus Larus; species Larus michahellis. The sequence goes on along the minus strand of NC_133896.1, from coordinate 89,329,029 downwards.
ATTACATGAGTCACTGCCGAGTTCCTTGATGTTACAAACTCAAAAATACTTAGAAAACAGAAATGCTGAAGAAATAGTGAAAAATGCTAGCCATTAGTTAAAGTGGCTCCCAGGCTATCTGTCTGGGCTGATCAATTTGCATGTATATCACTACTGAAATATAAAGTCCTGCTTTCTGGCAATATTTCTAACCTATCTCACATCTAATCAGGTATTATGATTAAAATGTGAGAGTATCTTATATTTTGTAAAGGAAAAGAATTATGTCTTAACATACCAGTTGGACTCGATCTCTTCTCTTTGTCTACGCCATATTTCAGCTCTCCCTTGGCATTTCAGAGCAGCCCAGAGATGATGGTCTTTCACAGGCAGCTGGCTGGGCCTGATTTTGCCCCTTGCCCAGCTCAAACCAGTAAATTATATTCTGTCCGTGACCAAACCTCCTCCTTTCTCTAGCTCACCCTCTACACTGGATGCAGCTGAAGGGAGATGCTATTCCTTTGCAGGCTGGCTGAGAAAGCAGCTATTAAATCAACTTATCATCACCTATGGTGTTAGAGTGGCATGAGGGCAATGGGGAAGATGTAAGGATTTGGCCTGCTATTTATAAAATAAACAAGTTTCCTTGCTTGTGTTGCAAATGCCACATGGGAGTCACTAAAAACAGGAAGAGTTTCAGAAATCTAATTTGCTTTTCATTGAGTATGCTGTTTGATTACCTTGTACATTTCTTTCGGTTTGCAATAAAAATAGTTACTTTCCAGTCATTTTCATTTTAGGTCTCTCTCTACCACTCACACACCAATATAACATTTGAATTGCAAATCCTGTAAAGAAATATTTATTAAAGATAGTGACTTCCTCTGGAATAGCATGTATATGTGCATCTATATCTTCCTAATGTTTTCAGTTACTACGAGGGTTTATTCTGTCTGTCTTCTAGCAAGTGGCTTTTAACTAGTTCTCTGTCTCTAAGTGAGGAAGAAGGGAGGAGCAGTACCTTTAATGTGCCCTCTCAGAAAACTGTTCAATCACAGTTTTTGAAAGAAACATCTGAGTACTGTGCGACAACTTCACTGCGCAGAGAAAGCTCTCCTTGACTAGACACTCACTACCACCTTGTCTGACACCCATGCAATTTAAATGATTAAATGAATTCAAGAAGATCCTATAATGAAATTGCATCCTCTCCTCTATTTTTTCCAGCTGCTTCCCCCTCTCCCAGCTTACCTAACTCAAAATGAGTAGCGTGCTTGCTGTGATCCGTTATACTCCAAAAGGCACAAGAAAGAGTGTCTGAACGAAAAATATATAACATGTCAACACATGTCTACAAACACCATGATAGTGCCATCCAAATCCCTGAGCCCCAGAATGCAATATATTTTCTCCAGTATGCTAGCTGCTCATGGAAACAGCACAAGAGGAATTAAAAAAGCCACCTCCCTAACATGCAGGAGAACAAACTCACACAGGCCATTGACAAAGGCAAAATGTGTAAGTCCCCCATGGGACAAACACTTCTCCTAAGCTTTTTCCAGGCCGAATGTGAAGCATTTTCCCATTAGTGGGGACACTGTTAACCTTTTCTGAAAAGGAACAGAGGACACGGTGGATTTTCACTCCCTTGAGCTGAAGTTGCAGAATTCTATGTGGCTGTGCCCATGCGGAAAAAAACACCGAAAGGGTCCCCTGATCGTAATGAAACACTGTGTTACTGAAATAAGACCTAACAGTTTTAGCTTTCTGCTCAGCTTTATGACAAGCATTTCAAAACAACTTATATTTGCTGCTCAGTAGACATTATTTCTTTTGGAAGCCTGTATATGCCTATTAGACTTTCATAGCAGGAACAGTTGTTAAGGTAATACAGCAGTAGACTAGTGATTTGTGCCTGTCCATAGGGTCTGGCTCATCGTTCACAGAAGTCACTTGTAGATGCATAAAGCTGGCATAAACTCAGGACCTTTCTTACTTTTGTAAGGTTGGTAATTATGGTGGCATCGCCTGTGACATGACCAGGCAGTGAAACCATCTGAAGCCATGTAAGTCACAGGCCAATTTCATACAGAAGTATACCATTAAACTGAGGGTGTGCAAAGATCCCAAACTAGCTAGGCTAGCCTTCTCTGCTCTGTGACCTTCCTTCACCCTCTGTTACTATCGGTTTGTCTCTGGTTTCAGCAAAGTTACTCATGACATTCAGCAACAGAAATAAGATTAGAAGAAGACCCCTTGATTTCTCTCCATCTCTATATTTTCCCTATCCTCCTCTGACAAGCAAAGAGGTTCCAGCTTTTTTCTTCCTTAAGCAAGTTGGTAGGATGTTGTCGATTCAGGTACTTTATGCTTGACGAGCTGTTAACAATCACTTAAGAGGGAAGAGGTCAAGAATCCAGATTTTTGGTCTTTATGTGCCTAGATCCATGTGTCCAAGTGATATAGCACAGCATAGATCCATTTCTCTCAGCCAGTGCCTTGAAAAAGGACTTTCTAATTTCAAATCTGAAAGACTGTGCTCCTTCCACCGAAATCCATGACAATGCTGGTTTAACAGGTGCAGGATACAGGGCTTGAAGAGCCTGATTTTCAGAAATTCTAGGCTCCAGTTTTTCTCATTGGCCTCAGCTGAAATGGAGGAAGATAAGAAATGCTGGTCCTAAGATATCAGGTCACCAATGCTTTGCATGGGTGATTTGCAGTGATGGAAAGGGGGTTTCCACCTGTTCACAGCTATCCCCCGCTTGCTACGGAGAGGACGAGCACCAGGCTTACGTTCTACAACAATATTTCTGTTAACTCGGCTCACGTGTACTGGCTTTCAAAGTGCATGACGTTTCACATTGCATGTTAGGCTGCCCTATATGTTAAATAGCATTGTACCACAGTGGAAAACAGCAGAAAACTAAATAGTAAATTATGTTAAATGTTCTTTGAAATTTTTCACAGCGATGCGCAAAAGAAGAACTAGAGATTCAAGTCAACAGAATATGCTACTGTCAACAAAGTCAATGCATGCAGCACATACCACATTGGTAATTAACGCTGGCCACGTTTAAGGAATATAGCACGACAGCGCATGGTTCATGAAGCCAAACAAAATTCCCAATGCCTTCAATTTCCTGACAACTGTTATTTTAGCAGAAGGATGCCCCACTCCCCTACTGTCTTACTGCATTCATAAACTGAAATCAGTATTTTCAGTGTTATTTGCAGGCTAAATGATGATAGCTGTTTTAATTTTGAGTTTTAATTTTGAGTATTATATTGTCTCATTAATGGCATTTTCCCCCTCTCTGTCTTCCCTAAACGATGTCCTTATTTTCCCTTCATGATAAGTCTCCTGGCTACATTTTCAACAATACCAGACAGAAGGAAGCTTCTCTCGTTTATTAAGAAATGTATTTTTAAGTTTAATTTCTTTCCTTGTTATAGTAGATACATATATAAAGCTGTTTCAGAGCAGCATCAATTGAAATACTATTTAGGTTTGGAAAGATACAATTACTAACGTAGAATCAGCAGGGAGACCTACAGGTTCCTATGACATAAAATCATTATTTTTGATAAGTCATACTCATAGTTTAGTGAGCCTGGTGGTTTATCTCTAGGAGGAGCTTACACCATGTACTTCAGCTACAGGCAAATCTAGTTGCTGATCTCATTCTTTTTGTTCCTGCGGTAGTTTAAATTGGCATCACAATGAAAACTGGGATACGAATTCAAGAAACCGCCATGGCTGGTGTTGGAATATACACGTTCTCCATAATAAATTCAAGTTTGTAGTCACCTTGACTATCTATGACAAAAAGCTGCTAAGGTGTCCAACTCCTTCCTTCATAAGAAAAAAATTGCTTTTCCAAAATGTCAGCTTACTACAGTCTGAAGAACAAATGATCTGTGAATTGGCAGGCAAACATAAACCTCAGTGTCAGTAAATGAAAAAAGAAGAGAGATGTGGGTTTTGTTGAGACCAAGGTGAGCATGCAGTATTTAAAATAACTTTCCATTTTCATTCTTCCATGTAAGGCTGGTTAGAGAGAAGAAAGAAGTTAGGCTGGGCTGGTGATGCTTCAATCTGAATTAATTGAACTTACCTTTCACTTAGAGAGACAAAATAATATGATTGACTTCACTCACTTTCATTTATGTAAGATGTATGTGCACAGTAGCTCAGGCTCTGGCAGAAACTGGATGATTTATACTGGTGTATCATTGTCAGAGCACAGAGGAGATTACTTTAAGACACAGCCAACGAGGCCTTTGTGCTTGCCCAGGAAATAAGACACCAAAAAGATGTACCGGGAGAATTGTCTCTCTAGCTGTGCTGTCTTCTCCTACATAACATTTCTGTAATTTCTGCTGACTAGCATTCAGTAACGTCTTCTGCCCTTGCGATCAATGGCAACCCATTAAAATGTATGGGGCTATGTTTGGCAATAGAAGGAGCTTGTTACTTGGCCAAAGTGAACTGAGCCTTTTGATTCTGATTGAATGGCAGTATTACTTGATACACGTAGGCACTGTCAAATAATTAGTGACTCAGAAAGAGAAATACTAAATAATACATGAGTATGAATATAAACTGCAATATCATGTTATTACCGTGTTGTCCTTTATAAGGAACATAACACTATATTAAATGAGAATCCAGTTCATCCTTGATATTAAAAAATGTTGGAAAAGACCCTTTGAACTGTAAATGTGGACAAGAGCGCAGCTCCTTATAGATTTTGAGACACTGTTTATTTAAGAAAGTTGACTCTGTTCGTGACATTTGCTCTTATATTCATGGCAATAAAGCTCTGGAAATCTGCAGAGGCAGTTTCTTAACAGTTTGGCTTATAAAAAATCCAAGAACACCCAGTCAGCTAGATAGTCCAACCAATGACATATGCCGGCTTCACTGCTAATTGCCTGTTGTAAGCCAGACCAGCGGAGTGCCTGCTACCTTACATTTTTACTGGGCTAAACGCAACATTTTTTTTTCTTCAATAACACAGATTATAAAAAAAATAATTTGGAATTACTAAATATTTTGGCTGACCAGAACAGAAGTGTTATCTTTCATTCTTTAATCCTTTTAAAAAATTAAATGTTGGCAACTTTAAGATAATTTTGAAGGCAAAACCTGAAAATTCTTGTTTGAAAACAATGAATTGCAGCATATTTATATTTCTAATATTTTTTCCATTTTTGAACTATCAGTCAAATCAGTGAAGAATTGTGACTGTTGAACAAATGCATTTTTGGTAAATAAATAATTAGTAAAGTATATGAGCCTGAGTCACTCCACTCTAGACGCTGTATGTCATAATTTTCTAAGATCATTCTTTGGTTAGAAATATGGCTCACTTTCATCTATTTGTAAAGCACTGAGTGTGTATCTAACTTTGAATTACGTAACTGAATGACTGATGAATAATCACTAATGTTTCCATAATTTCTACTGCGGTACAGCCTAACATCCCCACTGATACTGGACTCCCATTGGGTTAGACTCTGGGCAAAGAAAGCTATTCTCCCCATTTAGAATCACTCATACTACGAGTGCTTAGAAAAGATCAGAGCAGAAGAAGAAAACACCGAAATCTGCTTTTTAGAAGTTTAGTGCCGAGACAAAGGCAGAGTGAATGATTTCTCTCAAGCTTCGCAAGAAATCTGTAGAGCACATCAGAAACTGAACCACCATCTCCCAAGGCCCTCTGTGGTGCCTTGCTGCAAGACAATCCTTACTGGAAAGAAAAGGCAAACCACGCTTATTAATTCATCATTTGCCGAGCTCCAAACGTGTGGGGAAGCTGCTAGGCTAAGGATTCCCTCTGTCTCCATGAGCGTGATGCTAACTGCTCAGATGCTGGTGCAGAATAGGGTGAGAGTTTTCAGTCTCAAGTGAACTGAGCGGTTTTCTCATTGTAATTTGCTATGTGTATTGGTATATTGCCTTTTGAGTCTAAGCAACAGATCCAGATCAGGCTGTGGTAGGCATTGTACAATCACAGACCAAATAAAACTGCACTTTTCTCAAACAGCTCATAGTTTAAGCACGGCTGGTACCTCCAGTACTTGAAGTGCTTATGATTGCAAATGAAATCAGGAGTGTATAGCCATGGCATAGGTAAGGCTTCATTATTTTTATAAATAATGACAGGCTCAGAGGCATAGAAGGATCTGAGTTGTAACATTCTGTGTTTATATTCCCGTAAAAAGAAATCTCTTTGGAAGACATTTAGCATAACAAGTTCTTCTTTTTTCTTATTTGGAATGTTACGTTCTTTGGGAGATTTCAAGTATTGATTTGCAATAAAATTTCCAGGAAGAAAGACACAAAGGGAGAAAAAATTATTTTTAAAAAGAGAAATTACATGGAAATATGAGAGGAAGGAAAGCTATTTTTCTTATAACTGGAATGCAAATGAAATGGATATAGTTGTCTTTGAAAATATTTATTTGCTAAAAGTAGTCCAGGTATTTATGAGAAAAGGAAAAATAAGAGAAGATCATGAGGAAAAAATGAAGGAAAGGAGATTTAGCTAAATTCTTACCTTTCTTACCTTTTAATGAACAAGAAAATAACCTGGCAAGATAACGGTTTTGGATTCTGAATCCAATGACTGGCCCCCAACCATCCGCCAAAAAAAATCTGAAATTGTTGCTGGAAGCACAGATTGTGTATAAATAAATTTAAATTAGAACACGTTTGTCTTAAGCACACTAACTTTTATTCTCTTTATTTATTATCATTGGTTAACGATAATGAGCTGAGCCATATCACATATACAGTCACATAGAGAGAGTGTGTTGAAAAGCTGTTTCAAGAAAGCAGATACTGTTCTGTTAGGCAGCATCTCACCCTTTGTGCGACAACTTACTTATGCAACAACTGTACCTCACAAGCAAAACAAGATCTGCAGCAAGAGGTACGTTTCAGTACAGCAAGAGCTTTTTTCCAGGAAGAAGCAGGAGACTGTTCCGTTTAATTAATATTTGACACCACAGGTCAACTTTGTTTCCAATTTTTTTAAACGCTTTGGGGAAAATTTTTTACTTATTGAGTGTTAAAAGGGCGGTAACATCTTGGGCAAATGGACAGAAAAAACCCTTCACTTTCCATTACTCTAGCAAAGACTGGTTACTTTCCCATGGGAAGTTTTTCTACATGATTGCAACAGAGCAGTTAGGTTTCTAAAGAGGAGAAGGAAGTGGGTGAGATAGGAGCTTCAGAATAGCCAGGGTTCAAAAGAGTTTTCAACATCCCGTTCAGCTTCCATTAAAACCGCTGATTTTGATCATTCTACAACATAAAGTTTAACAATAAAATTGCCATTTTCATCTCATAGGCCTGACTGCACGTTTGTCTGCCTTTACAGAAAACGTGTTTTAAGGAAAATGCTTAAAGATCCAGCAGCTCATTGACGCTTGATTCACCATACTGCAATAATCACTGTGTTTCAATCTGTATTCGCAATGGTGAGAAATTTCAAAGAAACTTTCTGGAACGTAGGAAGGCAGGCTGTATGCTTGAAACCAGCACTGGAAGTGTTTCCCAACAGGTTGTACCACCATTTGTTTTGAATGAGGTAGATACAGTTGATTCTTCCTTGGGCAAAGTGATAAACTAAATGACATCCTGAGGTCTTTTGCAGCTCTATTTTTGTGATTTATGATTAAGCTTTGCTGGTGAGTCTTGCTTCTGGGAGCTGTACAAGAACATGTGTTTCTCTTGGTGTTCACACACAATTCCAAGACATGCTAAGAGGAGCTGGCATTACTCCAGGGCCATGGCTGAGCTGCCGTCAGGCCTTCCAACTAAAACTGGGTAAAGCCGAGTCGGCGCTGGAATAGAAAACCGTTGGAGAATACCAATTTGCTGAGAAAGAGTCAAAAAGCTGGAAAATGACACAACTGCTGTCTTCAGCATGAGACAGAACACCATGGTTCCAGCCACTTCCGATTATTGTTCAGGATACCATCATCCTGGCCATACTCAGAGTTGGCCAAGCGTTTCTTGCTCCCTAAGATCCCCTTGTGATTTAACGGATAAAAAGACTGTTCACTCTTTCCGTCCCAGCTCTGTGCTCTATACGGGACTGAGAACTGACTGCTGGGAAGGAAGGTCCACAAACAGTTCTGGGGCAATCAGAACTGCTCCTGTTTTTTATGGCTTTCTAGGAGAGGATTTTTCTGTGGACAGGTTCGAGCTGTAACACACAACACCACGTAGAAATGCCTCAGCTGTCTCCAAATGAACTGATAAAGTGCCCAACTGAAGTATCAGGCTAAGGAAACTACATTGCTTTTAGCACAGAGACAGGTATCTAGTTCAGGTATTATCTCTTTATACTACTGCACTCATATGTATCAACTTATGCAATAAACAGTCAAGATCTCAAGATTTACTGACTGTGTTGGGGTCCACTGTTAAACTGAGGCTGTGCCCCTTGTCATGACGGGTTACTTCTGGGATGAAAAGTCACTACTATGCGTTAAAAAGTTTATTTTGGAGGGAGCGGAGTGGACCCTAACATGGTCTTCCCAGATAATTGTTATAGACTGACCTCTAGTATTTATATGAAAACCTGTGCCAGCTGGTGCTTTGTGGCAATCTCAAGAGAAATGGCCACTATCAATGAAGAAACAGAGATGAGCCTCAGTGTATAGATCTGAGGATACTTGAACAGGAGTCTTCTCATCTGCAAAATGAGAATACTTGGAACATTCCAGACAAAAGAAACATAAAAGCATTACTGCGAAAAACCCCTTTTGGATAAACCACCTATGAAAACACTGCACAAAGTATATATGAATTATCCCTTCATAAAATGAAACCTGAATTGGTAAAATCTTGAGAAACAGCACTTAACTCTCATACTCTTTGTGTGGATATTGCCAAAACTGAGAACTCAGAAATGCTCTTGCTCCTCTAATGAAGGTCTTGAGAAGAAAAGTAAAATTTGTAATAATGGTTTCTAGAGTTCTGCTGCTTGTGGTAGAAGCAATATTGTAAATTCTTGCGTGCTTCGAAAAGGAAAGCTACAGTAACTGTATTGTTACTCCATGTGTATTACAAGTAAGAATTGTTAAGTGTTCATTTTTAAGAATCACATTCCATTAGATTGCTTACAGGAAATCTCATTTATGCATCTGCTTTTTCTTTCCTAGGAAAATGCAAAATTAAGTTATCATGACAATATTTTATTGTGTACAAAATTAGGTCTATTACTAAATCAGAAAAGAATTCCAATAGAAACAGATATAACAATAGTATGGCAAATAAAATCCTTATGGGTCCTTTTTCCTGTACTTAGAAAATGAAGAATGATTAATTACATATTATAGCAGGACCTGTGTTGTTGATTGTATAGTGCAAAAATGTTGATTTTAAGTGGTATTATGTATGCTCTATTCTGCCTGTTAAACTTGTTCTGGTTTATCCTGATAATGTTCTTCTTATATGAAAACTATCTGGAAATGGAAGATCCTAAGCATCTGTCTTTTATTTTTGCGTATTGTAGATTTTGACTTTATATTCATGTGGCGACAGCTGTGACATGGTTTCTGTGGATTAGAAGTTTGAAAGAGCTGGTGACTTTTCACAACACATGCACATAATAAATCTCTAAAAGGATATAAGGTACAAGGATAGTAAGTTCTGTTCCTACCTAACTTGAGGCCTTGAAACGTTAGACACTTAGCTGTTGCGCTTAAATTAGAAACAAGGTCATGTTAGGCTTCCTACATAGTTAATTCATGCTTCCTGAGGGAGATGCAGCCCACCTATGATATGAATCACCCACTGGAGGTGCCTAGCATTCCTCATTGACTGCAAAGGGACCCTACAGTGACCTTGATCCAAATATAGATTCTTTAGCTAGGTACTTGAAGTTAGTTTAAAGGAATCCAGGACTCTCTAGATAGTCAGGTAAGTTCAGATTAGAAAAGGAAAAAAGGCAAGATGAAATGGGAAAGCATGCTGTGTTTAAAGAACCCAGGCACATTTGGTATTTGAAGTTTTGATAAGACAAAAACTCCAACACCTTACAGAAGAACTTCTATCCCTCATTCTTTATGTCCAATTTTGTCCTCTGACCTTCCATCCCAGAAAAGAACCCAAGCCAAAAATAAACACCCCACCCTCCCTCTCTGGTTAAGATGGTTCCTTGCTCAGGAACGCAAGACCACCTGTCCTGGGTCAGATCAAAGGACCATCTCTGCCAGTACCCAGTCTCCAACAATAGGCAGAAATACCTGTCTATGGGGAGAACAAGTATTGGAACAAAAATGGTGTGACATTTTCCTGCAATATTCTTCCAATTTCTAACAGTCTGTGGCTCAGGGGCATCCTTTGTAGTTAACAACCTTCAATTGTATTTCTCTTATATTAACCTGTCAAATGTCCTCTTTAAGCTGCGTAAACTGTCATCACCCACAATTTCCCAGGGCAAGGAATTTCACTGCTGAACTGCATCTTGTTTTAAGACTTCCTTTTGTTTCTTCTGATTTTGTGGTGTTCTCTGTACCATATCCTTTTGCACTCTGCAGCAGGAATCCTTGACAGTCCTTCCCTCCTTGGAAACCTCTGCTGGGCGAGGAGGTAACTATTTGCTGCAAGCTCTCAAGTAACTGAAAGACGTGGGGAACAGTGCCTCTTTTCTCTGTTTTTCCAAGCTCAAGAGGACACAATTGCCCAGGTAGAAGCAGCAGCTAAAACATGAAAGGCCTAATAAACACCAATACCATGGAAGAATGACATCAAAGGCAGAATATTGACGATCGATCGAGCGCAAAAGCTTTGTACCTAGCTGAAGAGAAACATAGAATCATAGAATCTTCATGGTTGGAAAGGACCTTTGAGATCATCGAGTCCAACCATACAGACACAAAAAAACCCCTACAATCTCTGCCACTAGAGCATGCCCTGAAGTGCCAAATCTACGCATTTCTTAAATACCTCTAGGGATGGTGACTCAACCGCCTGCAGGGATATGTTAGATCAGACATATGGGGGAACTTCAGAAGAGGTCATTCTGCAATTGTAAGAGTTCCTGAGAATACAGAGAAAAGCAGTCTCTGAAACTATGCCCATCCACCCACCCCCGCTCCTTCAAGAAGTTTTTACCCCCTTGGATAAAAATAAAATTAATTTTCATAAGTTACTGTCTTCTAAACCAACATTGAGTGCTAAACCTCAGGAACTGATTGGAACATTTTTCAAATTCCCCTTAAAAAAAAAAGAAGGAAGTTAGCCTGTGATAAAAAAAGAAACTATGTTAGGGAACACAGTGTATTAAGACAGTATTAAGACAATTATTTTTAAAGATTTAGGCAAAAGACAAACAAGAAGAGAGATCAGACTTTTCAAGGAAATATGCTATGCAGGGGAAACCGTGCTTCCCTATGAACTTTTCAGCCCAGCTTTAATTCAAAGTTGGTTACAAAGTGCAACCCTCGCAGAAACCTGAAAAAAGTTTTAATATTTCTACAAATTTTTTTTGGTTTGTTTTACACCAAGTTCCTTCTAGTTGCTACAGTTGTCTACCCTATTTGTATATTAAAACTTAACCAGTGGCTGTGACTAACACGTCTAGTAAGCTTTTCTGCTCCAAACGCATGCTTTATTATCTCCTGGAATAGGTATAGCAAGTTTACTACACGGTTGAATGTGAAATGGTCCAGGAAGAGAGTAAAAGGAGTATCGAATTCTTAGGGGAATGAAACACTGCTACGAAGGATGCATTTAAATCATGTTATCAGTTACATGAGGTGTCTTTGGTTCCTCTAGCTGTAGTGGGGAGTTAATGACATGTTGGCAAGCACACCTAACTAGACAGATCAATACAGATAATTTGTTTGCAGATAGTACAATGTTATCTCAGCACTGAAGTACACCAAAGACGTGGTTTCCCTGCAGGAAAGCACTAACTTTGTTTTTGAAAAGGCGTGTCTGCAGAAACCCCCTCTGTGCCATCCTGTCTGGTTTCTTGGACTCCACGGAGGCTTGCAACTCCATGTGTTGGAAGCATAGGAAAAAGCTGCTTTGGCAGAATGGTACTATGTGATGTGTGAATAACCTGAACGATGCACTGATGGGGGGAGAGGGGGGCTGAAAGGAAATAAAGGTAATACAGGTTGGTGAGCTATGGAGTACTGTGATTTCTGTTCATCTAGAGCTTTTCTCTGTCTTTCTTCCATTACCTTTCATTTTTTTCCCCCTTTGCTCCTACGAGTCCCCTCTCTTCCACAGGCCCAGTCCCTCCTCCTGTTTTCCTACCTCCTCTCACCCGGGATCTGAGATTCCCTGTCCCTATTTTCTGGTCATAGCTCTTCAAAAATGCTCAGACCTTGAGTATAACAATGTGGCACATGAAATGTACTAACAGGAGCCTTAATACAAAAGTTTATGATTTGTGGCAATAGGCTTATTTTTCTTCAGTCATTTCTATCCGCGTTTGATACGGGAAAGGAAATAATCTTTGCATGTAAAGTCTCATTGTGACGAGATACAGCTCCCACAGTATCAAATACCTTTTGTTCAAGCCCAAGTCTGTGTTACAAGTACTTATGTGCTGTGTTTGGCAAACATATTATGAGGAAGCAATAACAGGAAGGAATATTTTGACATCAGTTAAAAACCACCAGTTTTTCTGTCTCCATTTTCCATGTCCCTACGAAGTGCTTGCTACCCTGCCATAAGCGAAAGACCAAATGATTGGAGAAGGTGCTAAATGTTGGAAAAACTCCTGACCAGGATGTCACATCTTCTCGCCATGCCCCACCCCTGCCTCCATCTCAAATACACTTTAGTTTGCTTGGTTGAGAAGCGAAGCCCTGCTTTTTCATTGCAATGTGATATTTAGCAGATGAATGGAGAGATACTACCAAATGTCAAGGAGCAGCAAGGTCAGGCTGCAGGGAGCTGAGGGCAACTGCAAGACAAGCTGTGGCAGTGTCCTCACCAACAAGGGGTCAGAACCATGGTATCCGTGCAAGGGGAGCTGAGAGTGTCTGCTGGTGTTAACCAGGGTCAGACAAGAGTTACGTGATTTCCAGACGTGACCACATTGACGGGGCAGCTCCATGGCACCAAGTCAGGAAGTCAAGTGATGAAGACAAAGTCAAGATCAGCAGACAAAGTCAGGATCAGCGAGGTGCATGGCCAGACAGGGCATTCCTGCAGTATAGACCAAACAAGGACCAAGGCTGAAGCCTGAGCTAAATTTGGCTCCCAAGCTAGAGGGAGAAGCCCAGCAAGGCTTGTCACAGCTCTTTCTCCCAAGCTACCTGCTTTTCCAGCAGCCTGACCCAATGTCACCTGCCTGCGTCACATCAAACAAAATCCCAGGGTGGAAGAAGAAGCTGCAGAGCTTGGTGGTGCCCCCAGGGCCCTGACATCAAGGTCAAAATGGATCTAATGGATCATTGCTGATCTATATGTATATTATGTAGAAGCCTTTCCAGCTTTTTTTCTTTTTTTTTTTTTTAATTTATATTTTCCCTTTATGGGCACATCTGGCCCGGGACTCATAAACGATCCAAAACTGTAATGGTGCTGGAATTTCATTTCAAAGACATACAGGTAAGTAATACCTGGAAGTTATATATCCAATAGATGGAGATTATTGCTACTTTTGCCATTATCTGGGTTCTGTACTTGTGCAGATTTCTTTCTGCTTTGCAAGGGCTTGTTAATTTTCTAGCTGCCTCCTTATTGCTACAACTGTTTTCTCTGATCGAGCATCTGTAACACTCTGAATGGAAACATATCCAAGCAATAGACACTCTGGGGATTATACACTTCTGTTGAATACACATTTCAAAAATTTTATGGAGGAAAATAGACTTGCTAGTGAAAACTAAAGAAGCAAACCCCCTTCAACCTGTAACATATAGACTACCATATATGCCCTACTGAGAAGTTAAATTAGCATTATGGAGAAATTTTAAGAGACTTTGAGAAAAAAATCACTGCGATCTGACATTGCAGACTCTATTTCCAGATACGTAGCAAGCTCTGGCTAACAGTAATATGATTTCCAAAAAGTACATTAATGTCAGGCTGAATTCCTCCTTTATGCACTGGCATTATTGCCGGGAATTAGTTGAAAAAGCAGGCATTTCTCTGCTGATTAAGGTTGAAAGGTCGATTAAACATCCCTTTTGGGTAGAATAGTAGCCCTCCGTAATAGAAAATGGTGAATTATTAACATTGTCCAAAGATTTCTGGTGAAAGAAAGACTCTTTTCAATTCTCAGAGCACAAGGACCTGATGGGCATGAGCACACTGGTGCGGTGGGGCTACTTATTCAAAAATTGCCAGGAGCTATGGTAGTGCAGCACTGAAGCTTTCATCGTCATATGAGAGGGCAGTATGTTAAGAATTTGAAAGCAGGGAAAGCCTGGTGGACATTGTCACAGGGATCCACACACCATTCCTTAAGCTTTTTTTCTTAAGAAGTACAGTTTAAGAGTTACTTTTGGAGAGTAACGCTGAGGCAAGCCCTAATATTGTTATGCTCCCTGACTAAAGCAGGGATTCTGTGCTATGTTTTAACTTCAAATTGATATCTCTTTTCAACAGTGCTGTCAGAAGACCAGTTAAAAACTGATGAAGACAGAAATCCTAGCCATGGGCCTGAAAATGCTTTGGAGTTCGATGCTGCATCCAAATCAAGTTGGATTTGTTAAAAACTTTGAAACCTGTTGACAATTTATTTGCACCACTGCATGCAATCCAGTGGTCATAATGTGGTATTTTGGGCTTACAGGGAGAAAAGGAGGTTTATCTTCCACCACCTACAACCTTTTGGGTTTCGGCCTATGTTTAATTCCAGCATTCAGATCTTGTATTCTTACCAGCTTCCCACATCATGAGCTAAAGAGTCTCTGACACTTTCATTATCTTCAGAGGCATTAAGCCATCATCAGATTATTCCTTTTGATTTGCTTCTGAAGCAAAAACTTCTCAGAGTTCAGCTAGACAGCAGACATTACAGAGTCATCCAATGGGGCATAAATTAATAGTATAAACAGATTAATACCCCATGGTACATATATCCAACTGTCCCAACCAGAATTTCAGTCCTATTATCACTTCATTCCCAAAATGAGTCAATATTTGAGTCTGAAATTAATTGGGAAAAATGCAAATTGTTGGAAATCTCCCAGCAGACATGTAATGGAGAGTCTCTCTCAAAGGAATCTCCATAGGGAAATGAATGCAATTAACGACCAAGGTAATAAACCGCCAAGAAATTTTAACTAGCTAGAGAAGCCTTATTTAAACCCTGTATTCCCCCAGTGAACAGGGAGTGTCGTGTCTTCTGTCCCTGAGATGCTGCAGAAAGATTTTTAAGTACAAAAATGAATGTTCTACAAATATCTCTATATTTTCTGTTGCCTCTCTGCATATACCCTCCAAACTTATTAAATAGAGATTAATGACATTTGTAAAGGTCTCTTGTGTGACTGTGGTTAGCATCCTATCGTTTGAAGAAATCCAAATTATTATAGGCAAAGTGGGAAATATGTTCTCCCTTTTCCAATGCTAAACAGTGTTCTGAATTGCTGCCTTTACTTCTGTAGCGATAATTAAAATTAAGAAACTAGATCAGATACTCCTGGACTGTCACGGGTCCCAGAATGCCCTACAGCACTTTGCTAAGGAAAACTGCACCAGCCTGAAGCTCTTTGTGAAAGCAGGTCACCCCTTGAAAGGGTCCCATGGCAGAGCGTATGTTGCAAAAAGAGACTGTTTTATGGCTTGCAGACAGACTCATACAAAAACATAAATATCAACTTTATCAGACACGCTATGGAGTTTGAGCTGGTAAAGGCCTTTTTCTCTAATGCCTGAGGGTGCCATAATAAAGAAAATAGGGCACTGGTAAGTTATTGCCTGGGACTGTTCAGCAGTCGGGGAGCTGAAGGAACAGAGAGGGACCCAAAAATTAAAGTGGTCTTTAGTAGACAAACTTCTGCTGAAAAATCGCATTCACTATGTTTATTTGCTGAAATGTATTACATCAGGCCACAATGACTTTGGGTTTTAATGGCTGCAGAGATCATGTCTGCATTGAGTGTACGAATTTACAGAAAACAGAGAAATAAGCCTGAGCCCAGAATAGGAAAAAGGGTGTTTGGCTGCTCTGAAGGAACAGCACAGAAAGGGCAGCTTTCCACCCTGGAGAGCAATGAGACAAATTCAAAAACACTTGGAGCATGCAGCTAGATGCAATTGTTTAAGAACCGCTGAGACTGCTGAAGGAATTTCAGCCCTCCATTTCCCCCCCCTGCCCTTGATTCACTCCTTTCCCTATTATGCACATCTCCTCTTATTTTATAACTGTAACACTCACTCTAATGTGTTATGTCTATGCTGTATTGTCTGGCCTTGTATTGTCTGCAGCTTTGACAAGCTTTAAAATTGCCTAATTGCACAGTGCTATCTGCGATCCTGGGAAGCACGCAGCGTTTGGGAACATGCATTAAAAAAAAAAAAAAAAAAAAGTACTTTTCATTTATTGTTCTGATTTGCAGAAAAAAAATATTTAAAAGGCTTCTCCAAACAGGCAAGAATACAAGTTCTCTAAAGAGAATGTGATAAACCTTGTTTGTCATTTAAAAAAATTAGTGTATGCTTTTACATCGCTGTCGCTGGGAGATACTTTACTTCTGCGGAGTGTGATGGTGAACAGTGAGTAGCAGCGTAAACAAGCAGCATGGCAAAGGCTGGTGCTGGAACAGAGAAGCGAGCACAGCTCTGATTCTGCAGGAGAACCTATACAAGGAGGGAGCTGTATTCAACATTAACAAGAGAAAGAATATTTTGAAAAGCAAAGGATAAAGGTAAGGGGAAGATGTATGTGCCTGGAAGCAGTGGGGTAAGTGCCAGGTAGAGACTAAAGACAATAGCACTGGAGTAAGATCTGAGAAGAGAAGTTGTTAGCTTGCAAACAGGGTCATGGGAGAGAGAAGTTTTTGGGAAGACAATGCTCTGGAAACTGCGTGACTGAATGAAGGGAAGATTGAGAGTGCGATGGCCAGCACAGCACAGAATGTAACACACAAAGTCCTCATATAAAAATAGATGGGTTGGGGAACAGAAATAGAATTGATGGTTTGGATGAAAGACGAAGTCATGCCAAAGTGCACAGTTAAGGAATTCATAGAAGATTTTGCCAACCCAACGATTATAAATCTGAGATTGAAAAAATCTTTCTACATATTTAAAAGTCACACATGTGGCAAGAAAAAGTTCTTTGTCAAATTAACCGTGGAAATTTGTTTTAGAACAGGAGTTCCTAAGTCCTCTGCTCGGTAAAGCCTCTCAACCATCTGAATTCCTTGTGGCTCACTATCTGAATTGAAAACATACTTTATCTGAAAAGGAAATTATTTCCTAGACCACTTACCATTGCCTCACAGACCAGATTAATTTGAGAATTAAACCATTTTTAGAGACTCCATTGGGCACGAGACTGAAGGAAGAAGTATCAGTAGCAGCAAGAGCTGGGCAGTAAGTTTGGGGTAAGGAGAGGCGACTGTGTCTTGTCAGGGGGAAGTAGAAAGATCTGGGACTAGAAACATGGGGAAGAGGAGATAAAAGTAGGATAGTGGGCTGATTTGATTTGAGAGCCTGAGCTGGTAGGCCTAAAATATATACAAAGGAAAAGGAACAAGGGATGGGGAAAGTTTGGTCTTGATCAGAGACAGGTAGGAACAGCTCAGGATAAGGAGGGTTTGTTTCCAGAGACTACAGTGGTCTGAATCTCAATATTGATGCCAACAAACAACAAATTGGATCGTTAACTTCCATATTTGGTAATGAAACATGCTGAGTCAGTAACTCTATCTTTGATTATTCTCTTGATCACATTCCTTCAGTATTTTCATTTGGATATTTTACTGAAGTCAACTGTACCAAAGCAGGTTTTAAGAAAGTACTCGCAGCAAATCTAAGACAGTTTTCCAAATTTTCCCCCTTAAAAATCTCAAAGCATTTGGATGCTTGTGTTAGTGTTATACTGAGAATGGTACGCTCGCACAATGCTGGGAATGACAGCCCTGACAGGGCACTGGTTGGCAGACAGATTTGTGCTTGGTATATCTCTAGCATGAGTTGAGGGTCTGGCTTTGCCTCTGTTTTCTCCTTTCCAGATCCGTGTTTTTATTGAAGTTCCCTTTAGAGCACTTACAGAAAGCCGTAAGTTGGGACAATGAAGAAGAGACCACCATGGACAAATAATACTTTATATACTACAGGAAAGATTCATTAGGATCTGGCACTGTGAAATAAGAAACCTAGTATTGCCCTGCAGTACAGTTAGGAAATAATGAGTATGTACAAAAATAACTATTAGATGTATAAATTACTCCAGATCAAATGGGTGTGAATGGCCAGACCACTACTAATTTTTCTTTAGCTTAGTATCCCTCTGCTCCTACTGAATTTCTGACTGGTGTGCAGGGCACACGACACCGATGAGCACAACACTAGCAGCAGTGTTCTGTAGCTGCAATTGTCTATGGCTACCAGCCAGGTAAAGTCTGCAGGGAGCGGTAATAGCTTTTATTAGAATAACTGACATATTTGGGAAAAAAAAGTCTAGACAAAATCATAGGTATCCATTAGGGTTTTTTTATGTGTGTCTCTCATGAATGTAAATTTGTGATTTTCAGATAAGACATTAGGAAGTGGGGATACACAAGTCTGAACTTTTCCGTTCTTGCTCTGTTTTGAAGGTATTCACCAAAATGAATCACATGTGTAAGAAAGACAGGAACTCTGGATAGAGAAGGAAAAAGAGAAGAAAGAGAAGAAGAAGAGAAGAAAATTCAGTTCACTAAAGGATAAACATATGCATGAGGATGAATTAATCTTCACACAATCTCTAGAAGTACAAATGGCTGGAGCAACAATCCTAGAACTAATGTTATTTAATCAGGACCAATCTGAAGATCACTGTCATCTAAAGCCATAAATCCATGGAAGCATTAATTTCCTAGATACGATGGAAACCCTACCAGAACATCCTGGCTAGACAACACATGGCCATTTTTTCTGATTGAATTTAAAATTTTCCTTGTTTGTGTGTTCATAAATCAAACTGAAAAGCTAGACTATTAGTTAAGAACATAACTGCTGATATGAGGAGCCTATGCTACTTCTGGCAGGACAAAAACATATGGTGAAATCCTGTTTGGATTAAATTAATCAGATTATGCTAAAAAAAAATCCCAACCCATCTGGGAAGACAAATGTATGGGTTAAATCTCACTGAGGGAGAAACATGGCTTCATGCAAGAAAATTTATTAGCCAAATCCATAACAAGACCAAGAATTCAGGTTGATGTTCAACAGTGCAGCTGCAAAGCTATGCTGGCTATTCAATATGTATGCCAGAAGAGTTCTAGTTCCAAATAAATCAACATAATATAGGCTTTGCCTGCAAAAGAAAGTGGCAGTGGTTTCACTGGGATTGTTTCCTTAAATCAGTTTCATTAAACATGAAGCAAATCCACATGTGGACACAGTTAAATTGATTTACAACTGGCTTATGTTGATTTAGCTTAATTCAAAGGATGGAATTTTATATGGCAGCTATACATTGTTTTAAGTGCCTCCACGCAAGACTGCAATGGTTCAATTTAAATAGACTTAAAACAAGACTTCAGTTAAGCCACTTTTGCAACACTTTAAATAGCAGGTTAGGTCTTACTAAGTAAACACACACAGAGGTAGATGACAGCCACTTTTCAAAGAACAGGAGAGTGGAATCAATCTGAGTTAAATTTTATGGAACAGATCTGAGGTTGTCTATTTGTACAAAACTGCCAAGGATCAACTAAGATGCTGACTTGAAAATATTTTTTTTTGACCTATGATTATTGTATTATAAAAATGACCTTACTTTAAAATGGGTTCAATATCTTCCATCAATCCTTTCTTTGTCTTTCTTTATTTATATTTTACATATATGTTCAACCATTCAACCATCCTTGCATTACCACAATGACTTTTTGTTCATGCTTATGGAAAACTCATATTCAGTATTGCAGCAGCACTGATCATCTTAGGCTGTGAAGGACACTTAAAACCCAACAGTTTTGGTCATCAGAGTGCTTTCCTACAGTGCACAGAAGGAAGAAATGAGAGAGTTTGATAAAATACTGAATACCTTTTCTCATCAGTATGTTCAAGTCATGCTCCAGTGTCAGGTTTTTTGTTGCATTCCCAGCGGAGGATCTAGGCCGTGCAGCAGGGAACAGATCGCTGATTCTCATCTGCTTGTAATTCTGCAGTGAAATTGCGAATCCTCATTTTATTTCATACCTGAACATCAGAGGAAGAAAATACCAAAGAGAAAAGGTGAGTTCTACAATATCCTTTTTGATAAGCTGGGGTTTTGCTACTTTTTTTACTCAAAGTTGGTTTTTTTTGCAATGTCTTTGACAAATGCAAAAAGAAAAAAGTGAACAAAGCTTACTTGGGATAAATATCCCCTGGTCGGTGTATGTTAGAGTGAGCTACAGTGACTGCTCATCGCAATGGTCTCATCAGCACCAGCTGGTAAGTACTCAATGCTTTTGAAAATTAGGCTGTTTATTTCAGGGTCTAAACGGGCACTTGGGAACCTAACTTCAAGTATGCATTACTCAGCGCCATGCCTGCTAGCCTCGAAGACGCACAATCCCCGAGCAGAGCCTCAAACTAAAGCTCAATCTTTCGCCCTTCTGAAGCAGTAAAACCACTTACAGCAGTTCCAGTGGGACCCAGATTTCACGCGGTATGTTTTCTTTGCTTAGCTTAGTGTTCACCATGCCATCAGTGGTTAATCAGTTCAAAGCGGATTCTTTTATTTGGTGAAAGCAGGACTGTGGTGATAGCGATTACCCCATTTATTAGTTTTAATAATAGAAATTTTTTGTCATCTCCCTGCCGCAACCAGTGAAGAAAACACCACCAATCCGCAATCACTTTATGGGTGAAAATAGCCTTCAGTTTGATGGTGTTCTTCAAAGACCAATCTGTGACATTAGGCATTAGACAGGCACTTTACCTGGGAAATCAGGAATGTTAATGTTCTTGGAAAATACTCAATTGGATTCCTTTCACTGGGAATTTTTATGTGTCATATGACCTCCTTTTTCTTTCTTTCTTTTTTTTTTTAAATACAATAATGTGTATGTCAGAAGGCAAAATATTTTTATTAGCCTTAGAGATAAGTCATCTTTCACAGGCATGATTAAATGATACGTGGAAAGGGACTGACCTCTGAGGCGAAGAAATTTCCACTTATAAAAGTGGAATTTTAACAAGATGTTGTCGTGAGCCCCCTTCCAGCACGTTTCTGGAAAAGGCTCCTTATGTCATTACCAGTCCCCCAAGCTAATCACTTCTGCACTAAAGAGGCTGATGCAGAACAGATTTTAGCTGCCAGCCAAAGCACAGTGCTATTGCTGCTCCTTCATGGATCTCGGATGACCCCAGGGCTGCTCCCAACTCCACATCCAAACACAGAAAGAACAATATATTTACTGTCTGCTCAGAAGAAAAGAAGTCTGTAATTACTATGTGAACAGTAACAGGATGCATGGAGTCTGCCTATAAAGATAAGAGATTAAAGAAAGGCTAGCTGAGAAGCATTGTACTGAACTTTAAAAAACACTCGGAGGAAAAAAAGAGCAAGAACAGCAATATTAACAAGTGCAGAGTATGTTGGATTTCTGTCAGTCTCCTATGGTGTCTAGTGGTGTAAATAAGAAAAACAATAATAGAAGAAAAATCAAGCATAAATACTGATTCCGCTAAAGTCAAGGGTAAAACTGCCATTAACCTGAACAATACCAGAATTACGTCCACAGCAGTCTTGTGTACTTGTCACTGTACAAGACGCTAGTCAGTATTATACTCTGCTGTAATCATCATCAAAATGTGACTGATCCTGGAAATATTTTGCTTTTACCCTTCTTACCTTCACTCTGATTTCCATAAATGTGATTCCACTTCCCACAGCAGCACGCATGCTTAACCTGGCTCAAACCAAGGGAGTACAGATTTGCTTGAAAATCAAAAGATGCAAAAAAAAAAATCTACCTAAATATTATAGAATGTTGTTCAGACTTGAGCTGAATAGTTTCAAGATGTGGCTGAATATAAACACAATATAATCAAATGAAAAAAAAGGGCAAGTTTAGAGTAGCCATTTCTACCTGTGGCCTGTAAACTGCTAAAGTGCCATAAACTATTCCTAAAAACCGGGAAAAAGCAGTGAGGAAAAGCATTTATACTGCCAGTAAACATAAATTCACTGTGTTGATGCCTGCACTGCCCATAGAAGTGTTTGAGAATCCAAAAATTCAAAGAAGTGAAAAGATCAAGTATGTTAAAACTGTCATATCGCTAAGTTTGCTAACAAGGTATCGTAAGTGGTTTTAGAAAATCAGGTTTATCAATATTTATGCAAAATACACAAAAAACTGAGTAGCAAACCACTTTAACGAGGGGTTAGAATTTGGATGCAAACCTGTTCATTTCAGGTACATGCCTCAGGCTGAAATCCATGCACATTTGATAGACAGCGAACCTATACGAGAATGGATTCTTTGTGGTTACTAAGATTTTAGGCTGGTTCCCTAAGGGAAAGAAATTTCTTTACTCATAGTTCCTGTGCGCTTGTTTATCTCATCTTTCCATCAGTAGCTTCTGAGCAGTCCAAGTTCAGCCAAACTTGACCAATAACTAAGTTCCTACAAGTTTTGTAAACGCGGTCCGGTAAAAAGAGCAACAGTATGAGCACCTTAGCCAGGGAGAGAAGCTGCAGTTGAGAGTTTTACTTTGCTTGACACCAAAGAATCCACACAGAAAGCAAACCCGCTAAGTGCCATTGTCTTCACTCAGACCTCAAAATCACTGCAGGACACTAATCCATTAAAATGCAGTTTTTATTACCTCTGGCAGTACCAGCACGATTTGTTCTGAGAATAAGATAAACAATAGATGTATTACTGATTAGGAGTTTTGCTACTGTCTCAAGGGTATTCAGGACTTTAACCTTCCACACAGAGGGCAAATTCCACAGTGCATACGGACTAGTGTTATGCCTCCATTAAGAGCAGATGATATAGCCCAAAATTCTTGATCTGTAATCAGGCTGGGGTGACAAAGTCCTGCATTTGTAATGATTTCAATACTTGCTGATTTACCCAAAGGTTGCAAGTTCCCCAAAAGCCTTGATTTTGATTAGAATGACAGGCTGAAAAATATGTGGTAACTTACTGGAAAATCTGAGGTTCCATTCTGTAAAGCATACTTGCTGTAGTGAATGGATAGATGTTTATCCTCTTTCAGATTTACATGACGGCAATCCTTGTGTTTGCTTATTACAACAATACTTTAAAATCATAAAAGCCTATTAGCTCATCTCAAGTAGGAATGACAGATTGAAACATTTAAATTAAAGGATATTAACTGAATAGACTGGTTTGAGTGTACAGACAAACTCTATACTTGCAATAATTTTTAAGCAACGGGACCTAAATTACAAAACAGTTATTTTCGTTAGGTGAGCCTAATTAGACTGACTGCAGGATCTGAGGAAGTTGAGCAGAGTTTTCAGAGCACTTCTGGGCTGCGCTGAGCAGGGTGGGTGCTGGACCACAGGCATCATGTGGCACAGAAGTGGCTGGTGGCTGAGCTGATGCCAGGGCCCAGCAATGTTGCTTAGCAACTTCCCAGGGCTGACTCCGGCAATTAACTCTTTTGTGTGTCGAGTGTGCGCCACCACTTCGTTCAGAACGGGAAAAGATAGAGCAAATAGCTCTCCAGAAGAGAGCCCAGTGAAGCTGAGTGTGCCTATCTGCCGCGGTACTTCAGCCAAAGAGCCACTGTGAAAGAAGCCCTGGTGCAGTAGCTGTTTCTTAACGAGCTCCTTTTCTGGATGCCCTTGTTCTTTCCATGCAAATATAACATACTTTTGAAAAGGGTTAATCAATATCAAAATGTGCACATCTGTTACAGAACACGAGCATCTGCATAGGGCATTGCTTCAAAAATGGCCTTTTCATTTTACATTCACACTTGAAACTGAAATGACTTCCAAGGGTGAAAAGCCCACGTTTAACCCAAACTATAGGCCCAACCACAAAACCGTTTCATTTTGCAGACTACGTATGATTTTTTGCTCTTTATTTGAAACCGCACTTAAGTTGTGCCTTAGTCTGAGTCAAAGTGTGCCAAGATACTGAGAATGTGTGAAGAAAATAATGAGTCAATGTTCTCATCTTCAAGATGGTACTGGGTTGCTCCAGAGCCAGGCCATTATTACAGTCCTCTCTCCGGCTTCCCCACCCTCACTTCTCAGGGAAAACAACCCGTGTCCCAGTCTGTGCCCAGCTTACCCTTTCTAGTCTCCTCAGGGAGCTCAGGCCCTGCTCTTCTGGGAAGGGGAGGGCAGCTGCCCCCAGAGAGGGAATAAAGAAGCTCCAAGTAGCTTTTAATTCTTTAGGTGGTGGTGAAAGGCAGGTCACAGGCGAGCCCTGCTCTGGAAGCGCTGAAGGGCAACACTCCCCTCCGGTGGGTCTGACAGCAGCCAGCACATTTCCATCGTTCTTACCAAGCGCCCATAAGAGCTCGGACACACACATTTATTTTGGCCTGGAACATGGAGGTGGAAGCAATGCTGGAAGTGTTTGGGTACACAGGATCTGTTTCTCTTAAGCTTTCGTGTAAACACATACAACTGAATTATTTATGAATTGCTACCTTTTCCCCTACCATCACAAAACAACTTGTTAAAAAAGGCCCTGAAACAGCGTCAGATCTTTTGTAAGGAAGAAAAAAGCATTTCCTCTGTGTTTGCAATACGGTTCCTTAAGAACGCTGAAAGCCAAAATTGTGCGCGCTATTGCAGTGAAGGAAAACTTGGAAGTAAATTTACATTTTTTGCAGCTTAAAAAAAATTTCTGAAGGGCAACTTCCCTTCCTTCAGTAAATAAGAGAAGCTACAGTTCTCTTTCAATCAGGATGCAATGGTTTTAATATACTTTACATATGAACTGTGGAAAGAATTTGATAATACACCTCAAAACCCCAACCAGCTTGTTTTGTAACGGTCTAAAATAGCTACAGTCTTTTCTGCAATTCAAAATTCAATCATTTAAAACATTACAGAACTCTTGTCTTTAGACTTTCCAATCAGCTCTTGCAACACGAACGATGCCTTATTACTGCAACTGCTACTGCCTATTCAGTCAAGTCATTTGAAAAACGATTTCATGGTGGAAAAACTGCCCTGATGACAATGAATATCATTTTGAAAATGATTTCATTGCATGAAGGATTTCACATGATTTACATTAACTGATTTTTAACATGCCAGTGATTTATGATCTACCAACCAAAGAAAATAACGAGCAAATGAAAATGCCCTGTGAAGTGCATGCATTTACATAGCGAATTTACATTTAATCAGTAGTTGAATATGCACAACCACAGCCCTTTTCACAGGCTGAGCTCTGCCCAGCCTGGCATGTCACCCATCAGTCGTAGTGACCACTACAGACATGCCATATCCATGCCAGCTATCTAGGGGTTGGTTACATGGCTCTCAGTCCACCGCCACTGCCCTGCAACAGCACAAAGCGACACGACCACCTGTTCAGGGCACAGACCCTACAATTTGAACAAACCAGGGGACCAGAAGCCCTTTTACTTTGGGGTTTGGCGAGTATAGCAGCACCACTGCTCTCCTTATCGTCATCAATAGGCAGAGAGAGAGAGAAAGACAGAGGAGAAAATACACAGCCCTAAACTATGGCTGATCTGATTATTAAACATCAGGAAAGTGCAACTTGACAGAATAGCTATGAGAGGTAAAGTATAAGCTGGAAACACCCTGCCTGCCTGGAGTTTTCCACTATCAGTACCAGGCTTACAGGATTCCCACAGCCTTCACTTCCTTACTTCTGTACTTTTTGTTTGCTTGGTAAATATCTTTGGGGCTTTTTCCACCGTCTTTGATAGGGAGATTTTATCATCTATCAGAAATAAATTGACCAAAAGTGTGTGATCTCTGTTATGGAAGTTACAGCTATTAAGGAAGTGTGAGTGGGTATGACAGAGTGCCAGGAAGCAGGTCCCTCTGTGGATGCACTCTCAGTATTCACTCTTGGTTTCCAGGCAGTGGCATCAAAGACAGAAACTCCCATAAGCTTTGGGCTGCATATATTCGACCCAAGCTATGTTGAACAAAACTGATTTTGAAGTTAGTTTTTCAGCTATTATTAATGTTCTTGTTTTCTAAAATATTAATTCAAACAGATATGAAAACCTATGTCATTGCCACATGTCCATCTTCCCACCCACACACTGTCTATCTAGGTATTATGTTATCCACCTGAAAATGTAGTTAGTTCCCAGGTTGAATGAAGTTCATAAAACTTTCAGCAAAACTGGGCTGAATTTTATGAGCATGAAGCCATATTAGAGCTTGGGGAAGAGATCAGGGTAACTTCCCTGGAATTACATGTTTCCATTGGAAATCATGCAAAATTTTGTAGGTTTAGCTGTGTCTTGCTTTGAATTTATGAATTTTCTCAACTTCTAAATTAAATCTAGAGTGGGAACTTGCCTGAATTCAGTAGGAGAGCAACATATCCGTGAGCTACTCCTCAGTCCCTCATAGCCCAATGAACACTGCTTCGCACTTGAGATCCGACTATGTTTACAAGAAACAGGGAATGCTGTATTAGCAACCGTTGTAATTTTAAACAACCTTGTCCCATTTACAGAAACCTCCTAGTAGCGTGGAATCTGCTACCTTCCTTCCTTCAAAGCACAAGCATTGCCTCTTACTGTACTGTTATTTGTGGAACTACTTAGAGTGCGGCACTGCATTTTGTATGATCAAATCAGCTAAGCCATACTGACCACAGGCCCTGTACTGTAAACAGGGGTTCTCCTTCAGCTCAGGTTGAAAAGTGGCTGTTAGGAAAAGACAGCGTGCATCTGCTCTGGGGATACGGGGGGAGAGCTGAACAGAGGCCTCGTCCCTCGAGACTAGTGACTGAGGGTGCACATGGCACCAAGCGGTCCTCGGGGAGGAAGGAAAGGTGCTGCAATGTTCTTTGGCCCCTCAATTTATAACCGAGCTCCACGCTAGCTGTGACTGCTGGCACCGTGAGGGGCATTTTAATGACACTGTGGAACTGAAGGAAGGTTCAGGGAACAACAAGCCAGTCAGCCTCACCTCAATCCATGGGAAGGTGATGGAGCAAATCCTCCTGGAAGTCATTTCAAGGCAAGGACAGGACAAGAAGATGCTTAGGAGTAGTCGGCATGGGTTTATGAAGGGGAAATCAAGAGACAATGGGCATAAATTGAACCAGAAGAAATCCTGTTTAAACCTAAAAAAAAATTTTTTTACTGTGAGGGTGACTGAGCACTGCCACAGGTTTCCCAGAAAGGTTGTTGAGTCTCTGTCCTTGAAGGTATTAAAAACCCAACAGGACATGGTCCTGAGAAACCTGCTCTAGCTGTCCCTACTTGAGCAGGGGGGCTGGACCAGATCATCTCCAGGGGTGCCTTCCAAACTCAGCCATTCTGTGAGTTGCTAGAAGGTGGTTTGCTTTGGGATGAAATAACTGAAGCCTATTGCTGTCATCACTCAGCTACACCAGACATAACTTCAATACGTTTGTTACATACATAGCACAAAACCAGTTTACAGGAGGGCATCAACACTGATTATCTCTTTCTTTAAAGGAAAGGTTGGTGCTTGTGAGAAATAACTTTTCTAGAAGCATTTCCGGAGGAGGAGAAGATGCGTATCTGCTACTGAGTTTATCTCCAGGTAACTGACAGACAGGTGGAACACAGGAACCCTTTTGTACGTCAGCACCGACAGCACTGGAAGCACACCGTAACAGTCAACTGCACCTTGTACAGCTTTTATCACAACACAGCTTGCAGTCTCAGAGTGTTGATTTCAATAAAAATATTCCAAACATCTTTAAGAGTCCTCTTCACCTCTGCTAATCAGATTAGGAGGCATGTAATTAAGTATCAGCTTGTACTAAGACAGAAGATTGAAGACTCCTTCTCAAGCATTGATAGGATGCGGAGCTGGAAAAATGTTTTATTTAAAACGTATTTGGTGGAAGCGAGTAAAAGGATGAGGTTGAGGGATTACACAATATCAGACGGAATTATAGGAAAGAATATCAGGCACATGCCATTAAAATCAAACAAAGGATCCTGCTAAAGGAAACAGCAAACTCTTTTTCTAGGCCTTTCAAATAGCAAAAATACTCAGGACTGCATTTAGGATGCACGCAAAATACTTACTCTCCCAGCAAATGATGCCCTTTGGGTAAGAACCCCAGCATATTGGCAAGACAAGGAAAAGCTCATACTGTCTGTGCCAGCGTATGATGTTACTCTCCTATGATGAATGAGAGGGTTTGGTCTGCACAGCTATCAATTTGGCAGACTCCTCACATAGCGAGCCCTGCTGTACTGGCTGCAGAAGAGGATCTTTTCTATGGCTTTCAATAGCTACCAGGCCCAATACTTGCAAAATAAACCCAGGAATCAATACAGTCTCTGAAGTAGCTTTCACCTCTGACTTCATCTTGCTCTGTGTCAGGCGCTCTCAGACTACGGTATACAAACCATTTCAAAGTACTGTGCCTGTACTGTGCTGCAGCTGTGGTAGCTGTAATTGAATCCCGATTCATTTAACAGCAAAGACAAAGTGAAAAGCATTAAGTGCTCAGGCAGCTTGGTGAGGCTGAGCATCCCTGCAAGAGATGTCCTAGAAAGAGCAAGGCGTACTGCAAATCAGGGTTGGGGTAGGTCCCAACTCTATGCTGTGCCCAAGCACGGAGTTTAGGATGAAGACGTTCAGACAGAGCTTCCCTTTCCTCTGCTCGTCTGCACAGCTGCTGCCACTGCTGGCAACGGTACCTGTCACTGTTGGGAATGACAAAACCTAGTCAAGGAAAGTTTGGTCAGTATTAACTTATAACCAGTGAAACAAAACGGAGGCAGCAGGGAAAAGTAGAATATGAATGGCGAGTCTTAATGAATGTCCTCTGAGCAGCTTTCACCTCACACATCACACATTAATGCAGCGTTTAAAATTTTATTTCTTTAAGTCAGTAATAGAAAAATTAAATTATGCATTATTAATTAAGTAACTTACAGAGAGTCTAAAGCCTTTCGAGAAGGTGAACAGAGTTTTCAGAGGCTCTATTGCAGAAGCTGAGATGGTGGTGCTACCCACAGAGGAACGTATCTGGGACCCTTTCTAAAACCTCTCAGAAGTGTTTCTGGACACTATCAGGTGCAGAGGATTTACTAATGGGATGGCAACTGTCAAAGCTGGTGAGAGAATAAAACTGGGTATAAAGTTGGCTTTGCGGTTCAGGACTGGTTAGTGATCATCACTCCTCAGTCACAGTGTGTGTTATGCATAGACGTGGCTTATACGGTACCGTTTAGGGGAAAGGGAGTTCTGTGGGATTCACCAGTCTAAAGACAATTAGACCTTATAAAAACTAATTGCCACACAAAGCACCTTTCTCCACAGCAAAGGCATGCAAAACAGAAAATCAAGCCCCAGCTTTCAGGAAGACTGTTAGTAGACAGAAAAAGCTCCGCAAGTTGCTATGTCAGTGTTACAGATACGCGTGAGCTTAACCATGTATGTGTGATATCCAATACCTGTAAGGTTAAACCTCGAAGCAGATTTAACCAGTCCCCATTTTTAGAGACCTCAAGCTCACAAAAATGGTAAAAAAACCCCAACAAAACCAGGTTTCACAAAGCTCTACAGTGAGAAACTGATCTGCTGCCCAGCCTTGCCACCACCTTCAGCACCCACCTCACTCATCCCCACCCCAACTTCCCCGGGGCATAGGCAAAGCCACGTTCCTCTGCTTTGCAAAGACCTGCAGGGCTCATGCTGCTCTGACAGTCAAGCTCCTACTTTAAAAAGCATTACTTCTGCTCCCATTTAAATGGCTTCTTCACGTGTTCGCACATATGGAACCCACTTTCACTACAAAGTAATACATGAAGCACATTCCGTCCTGTAGCACAGCTACCTGGACATACAGATGTTCTTTCAATTATTACTCTTATCTGTAGGGTAAAGGAAGAAGTATTGACAAATACTGAAAGGATCCGTACTAAGGTTTGTATCAGTACAACCACGCACATGTAACTGTTATAGCCAGAGAGAGCTATAATAGTTACACCAGCACAACAACTGTTAAGACAAGCGTAAGCTGTGGTCATATAACCCAAAGTACTGGAATTTATGGTCTGCACATCATCTGGGTACCATGGTAATTCGTAGCCTTTTACATATGCTAACTAATACGAGCGCTTAGTTTCTTTAAAGGTAATTTTACTTCTTATTTCAGATGGATTAAAAAGAGCACGAACACAGTTGCAAGCAGAAATTTGCAAAGCTGTGGTAATTTAATAATTGCAAGTCATAAAGCAATATCCCACTTTTCTTACCCTGTCAGAGGTGGGGTGAAGTGACATTAGTGCAAAAGAAAGAAGATTGCTTTTACAGACTTCCTGGGGTAAGGACAGGGCCTTTCAGTAGGGCATACCAAGTCGAACAAAATCAAGCCACCACCCTTACTGCAGTAATAAATAATTACTGAACCAAAACAGATAAGGGCAATTACCAATGATCTTGAGAAAGATTATTTTAATATGGAATAGAGCACTGTTAAAGCAATTAAATTGCTGGTAAAAAAAAAAAACAAAACCCAAAACCCAGCAGGATTTCAACATCTCCAGGTAGGCAAATCTATCAACACCACTGCTGTTTTCAGTCAGGCACAGCTTATACCGTGGTCCTCATCTGTTCCATGGTGCTGCTTTTTCTGCCGTGCTTTTGCTACTCCTTCCCATAGAACTATAAGTGCTTTAGCAGTGGGAGGAAGCGATCCCTGCCTACCGTAGTGATAGTTTATACTGCCCTTTTGTTTGCTGTTACGAAAGTCCCTTCACACCCCGCCAGACACACGCAGGGGAAGTCTGCCTCAAATTCAGAAATGCTTCCTTTCGAACAGGAATGGAGGCGAAGAATGGAAGTGTGTGACAGAGGTCTGGGAGGGAGGTAAGCTTCTCTACAAATCATGACATGAGAAATATAAAAATAATTTCAAAGTGGCAAACCCAGAATCCAACTCACAACACTTACCCTGGTATCGACTTTCTAAAAAGAGGCATTACATAATGTGAATGCAACAAAGGAATACAAATACAGCTTGGTTTTGTGCTAACAAGGTCTTAACTCGCTCACTGAGATTAGAAGAATCTGGTATTGAACAGAATTCCCTTTACTATGTGAGATATGCTTCTTTTCATATGAGCTACATTGTGCAAAACATTTGTGAACCTTTTCCAGGATATATTGTGTGAAGATTCCATTCTATTTCTTTCAAAATATTGCATATTTGGGTGGGATAATGAGAGATAATACCCAGACCTGCATGTAGTATATTCATTCTAGCTGAGTCTTCATAACGCTCAGGGCTTCCCGAACACAGGGACCAGAGAGAATGCTATGTTTATTCTCTTTGCACCTATTTCAGGAAGAGGCATCTTGCTGAGGGTTAATTAATACTCAAACATGGTTAAATTGATACGCAAAGGAGCACCTGAAGTGTACAGACATTTCCAAAGAGATGGCACAGAAGCGATTTCCTCTCAGGTATATTTGCTACCCATGTTCAGCTCATACAGATAGACATGCGTTCTGTAGGTGATTTTACATTTTCAGCATCTTTCTAATTAAATTCCAGCGACTTTAAAAGGCTATTACTGCTTATAAGATTCATTTCCAAACCCTGAAACTTTGCTCTTCTTAACTGTCTTCTCTCTCATACTTTTTTAGAGAATTATACTACTAATGATGGGATTAATATTAAGCCATTTCATTATAAATGGGTTGGATGTACTGTTAATATCTTGAATTAATCTGCATTTGGCAAGCATATCTCATCCCTCATCCTTCTTTCCAAAAGAAATTTAGAATGACAGATTCATTAGATGTCATAAATAAAATGACTGCAAGGTTAACCTGTGAGATAGGACTGGATACCTTTTATAAGAGGGAAAACTTAGCAACCTTTCCAAGAATCACAGAAATTAGACAAAACTACAGAGTTTTTTGTTTGCTTGTTTTTCCCCACTTTCTAGTAACTGTAACAGTTGCTTTAATCCTGAGGGCTCGGCTTTTTTTTTTTTTTTTTGTCAGGTGCTATACAGGTGGTAAACCTGCAAATGCTCACGCATTTCCCTTTGAGCTTGTCAAATCTGCTGAGTTTGCTTTTGAGAAGCCCTTAGTCTCCCGGCTCATCTTGTGTTGGCCACCGCTCCAGCTGGGACTCCACTGACCCTGGCGACACTGCCGAGCATGGTAGCTGTCAGTCCCCTGCGTCTTCCCCAGAGCCAGCCACCTTCCAGCCTTCCGCTGCACATGCAGCAAGAGCTCAGCCTCAACCAAATCATGTTTTGCTTTATGTAAAGGGGTTAGGGAATTGGGCAGCACTAAAACGGGTTGGGGGGGGAGGGAAGACTTCTTGAATCATCTTCCCTTTTGCAACACAGCCAGTTAAATGCAGTCTCCAGCCTTCCGCTTGGCATGGAGGCATCTGCAGTTGGATCCTGCTTTGCGTGAGAGAGCAGATGGAGACACTGAAGGGATAAGAAGTGCTCCTTCCAAGGAAGAAACTCACCCTCTGACGGGAGGTTGGGGACAGGATGATTTCCATGGCTCACCTTTTGATAGTGGTACAAAAGGAGTGTTTGGGGAGTCATTGTTATCGACCATGTTATTGGCCACATAAATCAACAAGACTTCCTAGAACAGCCAGGGGCCTGACCTGTTGCAGCAGGTATTGCACTGTCTGAACAGGGGCACAGGAAATAAGGGACATTACTTTAGGCTCCTGCTTAGTGAACTATTGCAGACAAGGAAAAAAAAGAGAAGGAAAGAAAAAAAGATTGATTTTCCTTTTGGCAAATATTTGGCTACAAGGATCTGCTCATCTGTCATTTGTCTTGCCTTGAGAATTGGCCTTTGCAGAATGAAACAAACAAACACTGCTACACTGTATGGCATTTTGTATTGACATAAAAGCCTCGCTGAGGATAACAGACATTTATAGAGCAATTCATATGACTTTAAAATTATCCACCTTTGCCTTTGCTTAGCATCGTTTAGTTTGCATTTGTTATTTGAAATGTACGCAGAGTAGATTGTGTCGCTGATAGCTACGTGAAAAGCCTGCTGTCTGTTAAGAAGACTTATCATTTGCGTGCACACTTACATCCTCTCCTGAGGACAGGATTTTATGTGGACAATTACAGGCAGACTATGTTCCCCACCTATTCCTTAGGGGGGGCAGAGAATGGCTGCACCAGCACAGATTCCCCAGAAGACCCGTATAATTCCCCAGGAGACCCATATACATGATAGTACAGTCTTCCACTGCTGGGGTGGGTTTGAAATAGAAAGTATAGACTGCTATACTTGCTCTGATGATGCTCAGCTTGCTCCTGTTCCCTTAAGGGTCACTCCTGATTGCCAAAGGTTGGCATAATGCTGCAGCTTCTATAAAGCCGCCGTGTGGACAGGCAAAATTCAGGGACATGAAGGCAGCTCACTTATACTAAACTCCCTGACAGCTCATCCTTCACATTTCCTACCACCCACTCACACACAACGCTCCCTGCTTTGTGAGCGCCAGCGTAGTGAAACAGGGAATTGGGCTTTAATTGCCAGAAGTCTTATCCTGTGGGTACTTTCTGGGAGATAACAACTTCACAGCCATCTCCTGTGATGCACAGCTAGGACTTGATCACCACAACGACAGAGGAAATTTCCTGAGCCTGAGTTGGAATAATGTGATTCTTGGTGAATCTTCAGCTAAAGTCCATTGCCCTTCAGGAAGAGTAAATTTAGATCATTAATGTCCACATTCTGATCGTCACCATCCCTTGTTTTATTTTGCTTTAGTATCACAAAACAAATACATGGATAATTTAATTGTCTAGCTGACAATGCACAGAAGAAAACTCCAGGGACAGACAGTTATTTATGCCTGAATGTAGGGCTCACATTCATATTTATGGAGCCGGATAAGCATTCTCACTATCAGGGTTATTACCACATCAAGGGTTTTAAAGGCAGCTGATCCAAATATCTTCTACAGAGATGCCACTCAACCCCAGCTCTTTCCTCTTCTTCCGGGGTCCAGGAAACCTTCAGTAAGTAGATGATATATAAAGTATACCTTTGTGTAAGCTGAATATTAGAAGTTTTGTTTGATACTAAGCAACATGTTTTACTGACAAGCAGTCAAAAGCATAAGATTCACAAAGCATATTACTATTTTCACACAAGTTCTAGGCTTTTTTCCAAGCAGTATTAACTTTTGAAGTACATTAAAAGCCAGTGCAAAGCTGGGAATACCATAGAATCATAGCATCATTTTGATTGGAAGAGACCTTTAAGATCATCAAGTCCAGCCATTAACCTAGCACTGCCAAATTACCACTAAACCATCTCCCTCATCACTACGCGTCTTTTAAACACCTTACAGAGATGGCGACTCAATCGCTTCCCTGGGCAGCCTGCTCCAATGCTTGGTAACCCTTTCAGTGAAGAAATTTTTCCTAATATCCAGTCTAAACCTCCCCTGGCGCAACTCAAGGCCATTTTGTCCTATTGCTTGTTACCTGGGAGAAGAGACCAACCCCCACCTCCCTACAACCTCCTTTCAAGTAGCTGTAGAGAGCGATAAGGTCTCCCCTCAGCCTCCTTTTCTCCAGGCTAAACATCCCCAGATCCCTCAGCCACTCCTCATAAGACTTGTGCTCCAGACCCCTCACCAGCTTCGTTGCCCTTCTCTGGACCCGCTCCAGCACCTCAATGTCTTTCTTGCAGTGAGGGGCCCAAAACTGAACACAGTACCCTGACAATCAAAGCTCTCATGACCCTATCCAATAATTCTACTAAAGCTGCACAAGGGAATTATCCAAAACAGTATCTTCAGTGATACTGGAGAAGACAAACAGGGACTTTGACTGAATACCAGTGAAGCACAGCAAAATCTGCTTTTCCGTTGCCTTGCCATCCCCCAGCACCGCGGGAACAGGCTGATTCGTCACGGATGCTCGCTAGAACTGTGACACAACAGCGCTGCTGTTACAATCAGACCTGTCTTTTAGCATGGACCCCCTGCGGATCGGCTCACTGCATCGCATCGGCCACGACCGGAGATTCAAGTACACACACACAGGCCTTGCTCAGGCCCCAGCGGCAGCAGAGACACCCCAGAGCCCCGGGATAACACCCCCAACCACGGCTCCAATCCAAGTCCCCACTGGGGACGTGGGCAGGGCTCCACGCGTGTCCCTGTTCTGCGCCACGGGTCATTCTGACCGACCCGGCTGCCCGGGACCCCTTTAAATGGGAAGTGGGTATGTGACCAGCTGCCCCTCGGCAAATGGCTGCCTGCCCCACAAGATGGCGCACCAGGGGCTAGGCTTAGGGGACACCGGCCACCCTTGTGTCTAAGGTACTTCAAGGTTTCGAAGAGAAGACTTAGTATGGCGGTGTCAGAACAAGCTCAGGCTTATGGTTAGCTTTTGGTGAACGCTGTACTTGTGTACTTGTAAGCAGATACCTTTACTGTGTGACTTAGTAGAGATGTCTGCCCTCAATGGGGAGGTGAAAACATGACCCAGCAGTGGTACACTGAAAATGGAATCAAATTTTTGGCTTCAGATAGCCCTTTTCAGTAAAGACAGAACAGTTGTTTCAGTAAATAATGACAACTATTCTTAAAAGACCTGTTTTCTAGATTCTTGGTTGTAAAAGTAGCTCTAACACTACTTGAAGAGCAATTTAGGTTTTTTTCCTTAGAGTGTGGGGGCAAAGCAATACACAATACCACAGAGCCAAAGAAAAGCTTCTTTTGGGTGGTGTTACATGGACTCCGCTCTATGAAAACACTAGCGCTAGCAGAGGTAAAAAAAAACTAGACAAGCTTTTGGCCACAAAAGCTCTTCCTCAATTCAGAGGTGGAAGTAACAGCCTTTAAAGCTAAACACAGCCAAACACAAATGCAAGCTAGCAGGCTTCTGTGTGCTAGACTGGGTATGTTAATTGTTTAGACAATCTGAAAAAAAAGGTAGTTAGTACCTGTGAAATGTCATTAAGAAGGACCGAAGTGTTAAGCTGGGTAAGGCTGCCGGGACGGGGAAGCATCGCAGCTCCACCAGCAATGAGACTGCTAATGGCAATTCACCGCTCACCCGAGCCAGGCTTCAAGCAGTGGTGCTTCCTTTTCTGTGTTGCGATGCTGTGGATGCCGGAGATTCAAGGATTAGGATATGTGGCATTTTCACAGCATGAGCCTCAAGCCAGCAGGCTCTTAAATCACCAAGTGTCCAAACAGTTTTCATTGTGCTTTCATCCATTCCCCGCTAAGTAAGATCAGCAGGGGAAAAAACTGCCTCCATATATGAAACGAGAATAGCACAGCACCTGCTGGGTCGGAAACTGTATTCATGAGGTACGTAAATGAGTTGACAACAGGAGGACGTTGTAACTGGTCCTGCAGCATAAACTCTGCTGCAGATAACACAGCTTTCCTAAGATATGTAGGATTCATGAACTAAAACCTGGCTATTACAGAGGCAAGCAGTGTGTGTTGTTCAGACAGCCTACAAAATGCAGGACAATTAGCCTCATCTCAGGGAAAACAAATAAAAAAGATGAAAGTAACAATTCCAGAGTATCAAGAAGGCCTAAGATGCTTGCAGGTGTCCATCCATAGAAGCTATAAAAATTGCCCAAACCCATGAAGACCGGCCTTTCCCAGCGAAATGCACATTGCTTCATAGGTCCAGTAACACATTTTTACCCATAGTGTTAAGTACGCTATTTGTTACTGTGAGATGATGCTGGAGACTCAGGTGTGCTGAGAAGCGTCTGCACCAGCACGTCCTGGGAGCTTCTCTTCACAGGTACCGGCATTAGAAAACAAGACAGAGCATGGCTGCACCGGGCTGAGGTGCCCAAGCTAGCTCCCAGTCAGAAGCAATAGAGTCATATTATCATAATACTCCTTTTCAGCCAGGCCAATGAACCTCGGCAAGGTACCACATTAATTCAGCTTCCAGACCACAGGTTAGATTTGTCTCTGCCTGACACTTGATGCTGTGAAGACATGCCCCAAGACCTCAGAGCTGATCCTGAGCAGGCAGCTGGCCAGAGACCTCCTGAAGTCCTTTCCAACTTGAATTATCCTATGATACTGTGAAACAACCCATTTTGAAATCCGGTAATAAAAATGCAAAATTACCTCCTCACAGTAAAAAACATGTGCCCAATTTCTGCTATTTTTTCCCTCTGAAGAGAACACTTCTCACAGGTACAGGGCAAAGTAAAACCTTTTTATCCAGAAGTCAGATTTTGTAATATACTGTAAACAAGTTGCCTGCATGGGGAATTAATATCATTTTGCTGGGATTACTGAAGTCAATAAATGCTTATCCAACGGAAGTGAGCGTGTTTGTGACCATTAGTTTCAAAATGACTAGGAGAAAAAGATCTACTCGTGGATCATATCAGCCACTGACTAGATACGAGCTACATATCAACAAAATGCTAAAAGATTTTCACTGCCAGAAGTAATTTCTGGTTCCAATTAACTTTTTTCCTCCCTCCTTCTTTTTAAAATTTTGTCTGTATGTGAACTGGTATATTAATAATGAAACTTGTCATTAGTCCTTTTCTAGGACATTCTTCAATTAAACTAAATATAGCCATAAAATCCTCTGTTAGATAAGATAATAGAGTACTGCAGCAATAGTCTGCCAGCCGTTAACAAGAGCTGTTAACTCCCAAAGAAAGTCAGAGGGGCTGGGACTGCTGCTATTGCTGAACTGTTAAACCCTTCAACGACAGCAATAGATATGTAGACCCAATTAAGAGTGAGGCTAGAACTATACGAAAGTATATGGTGCAACACCTGCGCAAACTTCTGGAGGCCAACATAGCTGAGATAAGTTTTCAGAAAACACACAGGGTTTAAGTGGAATAAAACCCGATCGCAGCTCACATCCCACAATTGAGATGAACGAAGTTTCATTACTGTTCGAACAGGGCAGAAATTATTCTTGTTTATGCTGATAAATTCATGAATTAAGTTAAATGTCTGATTTAGCTAATAGGAGATGCTTGTTGTTTGTCTTTGAGAAAGGGTGAACATGACTGACAAGACACAACTTCTTCTCTCAAGAAGAGGCCCAGACACGGTGGTGGAGGAGAGTGAGTGGGTTAACTCACATCACTTGGGCTGCTATTACGGCCTTGTCTGCACAGCCAATGTTTCGGTGGTACCATTATAATTATACTGCTCTTGTTATATATAATGATGTAGTACATACACATAATAGATCGAACACAGTCTATTCACACAGTCACAAGCATGAATATAGTGTGAAGGTGACAAAAAGAGAAAGAAAAAAGCAGAAGAGGAAGGGAAACCGAAAGAAAAAAGAAAATAAAAAAGAAAAGGAAAAGGAAAAAATGGAAAAGGAAGAGGAAGGGGAAAGGAATCTTCCAGCAGTATGAAGATGCCCATGTAGGGGATTACAAAGGTGTTTGTCTTCTGAGTATGCATTTCTGAACAGGCAAGGATCTAGGAAGCTCTGGTTCAGGAGAGGAAGAGGTCAGGCTGGACCAGGAGATGCATTCCGTCACTTGTACCACAGTCTATCCCAGCCATACTAAACCACTGTAATTACATCAGTATAATGACAGCGTTTTAATTTCCCATTCTAATTTGAAACAGTATAGGTTTATACAGATCAGTATTGAATTGATAAATTTGGTTATGTTGGATGTCTTTGGGTATGAAACATCCAGCCACCTAGGCAGAGTTTTCACCTGGACTCAGTAAGTAGAAAAAAATTCAAGACTGAGAAAAATCAAATTCTCTAGGGTGCTTCTTCTGAAAAGATGTCAGCTGACTATGCAGCACTTCTTTCTCCAACACCGAGGAATTCAACTTGGTGGCTACCATTGCCTTATGTTGCATGGACCTCTGAGGCAGAATGGTCTGCATCTTATACTGTAGCTACGCAGGATCACGGGACAAGCCGAGGGTGCTACAGAGCTGGGCAGAGAAGTCCACAGAGAAGATCATGCAACCTGAGTGCGTCGGAGATTTGCCAGGCAGATATAATAGACCTATGTGGATGGGTGTAAGAACAGAGAAGGGATTATGTGGTGCTTATCTTGAAAAGAGCCAAATAAACCCATAATTGTGACAACTTTTCATTTTTTAAGATGGATTGTTTCACTTATCTGGGCTACCAAACAGTTAAATCTACATATAAACTGGAAGAACAGTAGCAGGAATTCTCTACAGAAGCAGCAAGGTGGTGAGTGTTGTACCTATTTATAAATTGCATAAGTCACCAGTACAAGAGTTTGTGTGACCATACTTTGTTATGCTGAGAGACAAATGGAAGGGTTTAGCCTACTTATGGTTAATGGAATTGCTGTTAAGGAAGATGCCACTTGCCGCAAGGTGGCCCTTCATTTGGTAAAGGATGGAAATTCAACTGCTACCCTTTTATTTAGAAAGAGGGAAGAAGTGGAGGGGGAGGGTTGGGTAGGCAATTAGTGATTTATTTGCTAGGACTTCACTGTTTGCTGCTATAAACTTATTCTAAGATGGGACTGCAATGTGTAAGGATGAAATGTGGGCATGTCAGAGAGATGCAAGTAACCAATCTGAGGAAGAAGAGTTACGGTGGAACGAGAATGAGGAGAAGGAAGAACAGGATGGCCATGGACTGCCATGGCTTGCAAGTTCAAAACTGCACACCCTGAAGCACTCTGGAAATTGACTTCAGGTAACCTTAACTTCCCTCTGTCTACAGGATTGGGGAAAGCTCCCCACATTGTCCCCATGAAGGAGCCTTCCAAGGATGGCCATAATGGCATGCGCAGACAACTTTACCACAACCACTGTGAATGAAAAAGGAGACTCTCCAGGTCTCAGACGTAGCATCACCTGTATTTGGTTTAGAAGTACATTGCCTGCAGGATTGTGACTTCAAGAGCTGCTGCCAAAATGCCCTGTGTGATGACTCACACCCTCTAGGTGCACCCTGCTGCGTTAATGGTGCAGCAAAAGGCAGTAAAAGTGCTTTGTGCTGTGTTGCATCCAAGCTTTGGCAGCCATGGGAACAGATGGGAGGGAGGTAGGAGCATGGCTGGGAGCATTTGCCGTTCGCAAGGCTGCTGTGTCAAGGATATCTCTGAACAGAGTGCCAGGTGCCCCAGGAATCGGTGCCTAGAGCATCCCCACTCCGTAGAGAGCCGAGCGCCTTGCTTGGCACCTCCAGGTGCCCCAGCTGTCAGCACGGGTAGCCTGCTTCCCTCTTCCATCTCGTTGCAGCGTGGCTCTGGAGGGTGGGAAAGGCAGCTTCGGCTAAGCCAGATGCTCATTGCTGCTCTCCCACGCCCAATTTCGTACTGCAGCAACGGTGGTGTAACAAAGTCATTATGAAGGTGATGTAGTAAGAAGTTTTAATACTTCAACTGACTGATGCTTTTCTGCTCGAAAGATTTCTTTATATTTCTTGAAGAAAAAGAATGGGGCAAACAGAACACAAGACCTCAGGGCAGCTAGAACCCTGTTAGGAATAATTTTCTCGCACTAATTGCTCTTCCCAGGCTTTGGACAGGACGTGACTCCTGCAGACATCTTACAGATAAGCTGGAGAATATTTCACACGATATACATGCCGGATTTAAAATGCCTTCTCAAAAGAATAAAACTGCTTTTGTACAGTAGGGTTCAATATTCTCATCTGAATGTCTCTTCATGTATTTGAATTTTGAGAAATCAAGTTTAGACACTTCGCATTCCTGACTTTAAAGAGTCTTTGGAACATTTTAGCTAGAAATTTCTGTGAAACAATCCTCAATTTTAATGTCATTGTTTTTAAAAATAACAATGCCAACTTATGAATGCACTGAGTGGCTATGAGGAAAGATATCTACTATTTACAAAACACTTTCGTAGTTATCTGATCGTTCAAGATTCTGAAATCACTTGAGAATCTCTGGGAAGTGAAGTTTGATTCAGCCTCCTGGCATGTGCAATTAGTTGGTTGCCTTAGCTACTCCTCAGATGAATCAGTTACATGCAAATTAAGCTTGAGCCAACATATTGGGTGCTGGGCTGTTGGTTAAAAATGAGATTGAGAGGCCTGGACATAGAGGGGCTGAGCAATATAAAAAAATTCTGATAATTATACTTACTCTGTTCATGTTAGTGGGAGCTTTATAATTGTGTTTAGTATGCTCAACAGTATGACAATTTTACTCTCTAGCTTTATTTGCATTCAGGGATATCAGCTTTATTTTTAAAATGATCTAGTAGAAGCTGATATTTAAATTCAAGACATATTGAGGTACATCTGCTTGGGCAGATTCAGCAATGCCAATTCACTCTGTCCAAAGCAGTCTGAGGCTTAGCATGGAGAGCTTGTTTTAAAGATGATGTCAAGAGAACAGGAGATTGGTCCTTCTCATTCAGTCTAACATTAAAATTATCCAGATACCAAAGGTTCAATCCAATTGCCCACTCGTAAGTCTTCAGAGCCCTTGAAATGCCCTCAAAGCACCCTGCCAGGCCACCAGCTGCCACACCAGAAGAGTGCAGGTCTCCTGCAGGTCCCGTGTCACATCTGCCACGCGGATGTCCCAGACACCCTATGGCATCGCAAATGCACTAGGGTCTTGGGATGACGCATTTGATCTTTTTCTTTCATGCCACAAGGGACAACTAGTATATTTTTAGATAAATAAGTCAAATAGCTCACGCGCATTAACCAAGCCCGGCAGAAGGCAGTGCTGACCTGCATAAGCTGAACATGTGGAGCAAGTCTTACGTGGACAGGTAAAAGCGAATACTGAAAACATCCTAAGGCAGTCATTGCTCACTAAGAGAGCTATACAGTCTACAAAATACTTTGAGTTGGATTTTTTTTTAGATAACTACAAAGTGTGTAATAACAAAGCAGTTGACTGTGTTGAGCACCGGAGTTCGAGCACTTCATGAGGATCA
The DNA here is from genome assembly GCF_964199755.1 of Larus michahellis. Taxonomy (NCBI): domain Eukaryota; kingdom Metazoa; phylum Chordata; class Aves; order Charadriiformes; family Laridae; genus Larus; species Larus michahellis. The sequence goes on along the minus strand of NC_133896.1, from coordinate 89,286,837 downwards.
GATACGTTGGAATGTCTGCAGTTCATTATTTTTAAATACCTTCCAAAGTGAGTGCGCTCAGAATGACATCTGCCTCTCCCCTACCCATATGCACACACATACGCACCCCTCCGGTCACCCATACTGTGAATTTACTTTGCTGAATCTCAGATTACAGTTCTAACAAATACTTGTGGATATGCCAAGCCACAGAAGTGTAACTCTACCCAGTTCAGTGGAAGTACCATGTACTCAGTTTTGACATGCGTACGGCATATCTCCTCTGCTTGAGGACAAGTGTGAGCTGGATATTTCTATGCTGACTCACACTGTATGAAATCTGCAGGTTCCTGACAACCCTGCTTGTAGTGCCTTCGCTCTCGTCTCGGTTGTCTTCAGCTATGCATAAAGACTTGCCTGTAACTGAGAAGAATGGGTATGAGACTCCGTATTTCTGACGATACTGTGGTAAAAGCTATACCCCCCTCTCATAGCCATATTATTTACATTAGATTTGATCAGGGCTTTTGTGTCACTTCAGTTATCAAAATTTATAAACTATATGTCTCATATATATCTGCAAATATTTATGTATGCAAAGGTACACATAATAGCAGGAAAATATTAGGGCTTCAAGTGACACTGCTTATGTACACTCATCAATTCTTATCAGTGTAAATGCGCTCATATTAAAACACTGAGTATATTTATTGAATTATATGATAGGAAAAAAAGATATATTTAAAGAGATGCAAAAATTATACATAGCTTTGGTCTAAATAAGGACAGGACTCTGAATGAGTCTGAAGAGCAGAACTCTTCATTCAGATCATGACTTTTCCCAAACTCACTTCTCAGAGCATAATAGTACTTTAAGTACTACTCAATCCACTTACCTTTCACTGTTATAAATGGTCTCTTTTTTTTTTACTTATTGCATAACATTCTGTGGCTTCCAGCTTACATTTCTGCTTGACAAACTGAACTTAAATCAAAAGGACCAGATACTTATTTTTTTAGTATGGAAAGCTTAGCAGTGAAGTATGCTTGCTTCTTAAGCTCTGTCACTGACAATTACTGGAAAACATTTGCTGGAAAACAAAATCAGGAAAATGTTGACTAGTCCAAAGTTTTCCTTTTCAAACCTACCGTCTGCAGTCAAGAGGTAATTAACTCACTATATCGATTCAGCGTTCCTGGGGTGGGTGGGTGGGGTGGGAATCAGAGTAAGTTATCAGCAAGGCTGTTAATGCAAATTTCTTATTTACCAACACTGCTTGCTAAGAAGTACTGCATACTGTTAGCGAAATGAAAAATGTGTTGCTTATAAATTTGAAGTGTTTTCATTTAGAGTTGGCTTTAATGGCTCCTTATTTCTCAGCATCATTATTAATATGCAAATAGGAAAGCAACCTTGTATAAGCAGTGACCATGATTTATGCTACCTGAGCACATTTTCCAGTAGAAACAATGGAATTTGTTATTACAAAAAAATAACGGGTGTGTAGGTAGGGAAGAGAAACTAGCAGAAAGGGGATATATGGTTTTTCTGATATGTAGGGTTGATGATGAAGTATAGAAGTTTTTCAAGAAGATCTCACAGACTCGGCAGCTATTACCGTATCCTGGAGATCTAACTTTGTTTGTGAGATGGTCCCACTGATGGGTTTGCAGGGAGGGGTACTCCTAAGAGAGGTGATCTTGCTGCTGTGCACTGGATTCCCACTGAACGGCAGGGTGCTCTGGTTCCCGGCACATGCCAGAGCACCACCCTGGAAGATTCTGTGGCAGCTTAGGTTTCTGTTAATGAATCTTTTTGCTGCCTGAGTGAATAGGGGCCAGTTCAAAACCAGAGATCCAGTTTTACGTTTTCCTAGGGATTGAGTGGTTCATGCATTCTTTACTGGTTACAAGTTTCTAGAACATCATTTTGGTGAATGCCTGACTGATATTTAGGGAAGGCAAAGCCTGTGAGACCCTTATCATACAAAAATGTATAGGACATATTTAAATTTTCTCACTGCAATTATTTTCACTCATTTTGGTGAGACTATTTTCTTTCATATTAGACTTGAGGACTTCATACAGGAAAGAAAAATTAGTAAACACATATCAGATAACAGAGACTGAGTGAAGCATTTCCTCTGCTTCCCTAAACCCTTTTCAATACACCCAACTGTTTGATAAAAATAAAAAGCCTTGAGATTTACACGTATATAGCGTGTGTGAGCACTAGACTGAAACAAAACCTAGCACTTCGAGGGACGAAATACCTCCCATATCTGGGATAATTGTTAAAGAGTTAATTTGAGAGAGCTGGTGCCTAAACCATTATTCCTTTTTGATATTAAGACCCTTATTGCTGTCCTGGGATCTTGCAGGTGGCTTGCTGCATGTTGGAGTGTCTCCATTTAATTAAGCACTGCACAATGTTAGTACAGCAGAGATGGAGTCTCAGGGCCCAAGATCCTGACTCAGAGCACATTAACGTCAACGCAAAGATTCCCATCAACTCCGATGGTTTTAGGTCAGGCTATAAATGAGTTGAAAAGCTTGAAAAAACCTCCCTGAACTTGTCAGGGAATTTCAAAGGCATGAGACAGATATATTTTTGCTCTTTACAACACAAAAGTGGCTTTTCATTGAAATTAAACACATCATTCTGCTTATAATATATGTCTCAAGAATTTCCACTTTATTTTGAATAACTGCTGAAACAAATGAAATATGGAAGAGAAGTGTATCTACAAGGAAAAGAAAGCAATTATAAAACTGTCACGCGTCATAACAGAATGCAACACATCTACATCACTTAGAAAATCTTTTAACTAAAATACCATGTAAAAAAGAAAAAAAGACAAATGAAATAAACTACATGAAAAGATGAACATAGCCTCACACATTCGTGTTTCTGCCTCCCTCTTATCATCTTCTTTTGTCCATTTCCCGTATGTGAGGCAACCGAGACTTTATCTTTTGTTTTGTTTTCCCAAAGCATTGTTTTGTCCTTCTATGGTATTCAAGAATCCACTTGATCCATGTGGCCTGCCTTACTAGAGCGGGAAGGGGGATGACCTCGCCTTTGAGAGCAACCAGTCGTGCGCAGCTGTGCCCTCAGGAAGAGCAGTCACCAGGAGAGGAGTGAGGAGAGCAGGTCACAGAGGGAATGTCAGATGGGAGATGCTTTCCACAAGGATACTTGGGGGTGGTGACATGGAGTTTGCTGCAGCCTAACAAGCCACAGAAACCTGGGGGAGAGTGAGCAGAACTGGAGGAAAGGACCTGGCTTGCAGGACGCAGTAGGCGAAGGAGGATACTTAGGTATAAAGTCCCTTTTTTCATCTATTTCAGTTTGAGTTTTCTCCCTTCTTTTTTTTTTTTTTTTAAGGCCTTTGCTCATAGTCTCAGACCTTCGGCTAGTTTGGGCTTCATAGTTTCTTCTATAAATTTTTTTTGAAGTCATATACAAAAAATGAATAATTGATTGTGTGCTATTGCCAAGAATAACCAACAAAAGTAACATTTTACATTTTTTTCCATTCTTCCTCCTTTCCCTTAACCTTCTATGTTTTCGAAATGTAAAAAATAGGGGGGGGGGGAGAAAAGACAGAAAAAATTGAAACCCAGACAGGGAAAATTATTTTTGTCACTTGTGTAGGAAAATGAAAAATGGTTAAAAAGTTTTCATCAAATGGCATTGAACACTTCACTTAAAATGCAGTTATCATTTGTCATGAGCTCTAGTTTGGGAGCGTCTTTTTGATTTATGAACTGTGAAGTTATTCATTGAAATAATATGCAAATGTCTAAGCTCCGAAAACAGAAAAGTGAGCAAAAAAATTAAAATTCAGCTCATCGTTTTGTTGAGTGTTATTTACTCAGTTACAACACTGGTAGCTCACTTTTAGTTCTGGGCAGTGACCCCTGGTGTCTTGCTTTTACGGATTCTCTGGTGATAAGAGACTTGAGCTGCTGAGCCTAGAAGAAGAAAACATGATCCACAGGGTCTGGTGACACTGCAGTTATCGCTTCCAGTTATCACACCGGACTGGTCCAACACAGCGTGGTGTGTGGAAAATTGCCCACTGTGCTGAACTGGCCAGAGAGGGGACTGGTACAAACCGCTGTTCTTCTGTAAAGATAACAATGATTTATTGGGTCAAGTAACAAGGCTTATTCTGCTGACACCAACCATCTCAGGGGCTGCATGCAGAGAAAGAAAGCATTAATCATCAGGACAACAAAGTGAAACCGTTTGTAGCTCTTGCTTACACCAAGCCAGAGGTATTTTTCCAGGTATGGATCGGAGCAAACACTCAGTTGTAGCTCGTGGCTCCTTGTTGTTTGTTTTAACTGGAGTTCATGACAAAATAAAGAAATGCCATACGTTTCAGGAAGTTAGGTGCCATACATGTGCCATACAGTCTTTTCAGATCACTTGATACAGCGAATATAACTGAGATACAAATCTGTTAAGAAAAAGTTCCTAAGCAGTGCCTCCTTGCTGATGGCCATTTCACATTTTTTGAACTCTCCAACTTTGTTCAGTTCTGCAGAGCACAAGCAGAAGACTTGTCTGTCTTTTCCAAGGGGCTCCTTAATTAAGAAAGGACAGACAATGCGATATAGACACACAAGAGGCTCTCTGAAGGGTATTAGTCAAAGATAACGCAAAGTTTTCAACTTTCATGTGAACAGTTGCTATTGGGAAATCAACCCCCATCCCCTCAACAAAATCCCTGTGATTGAAAATACAAGGTACTGAGAGAGAAAAGACAAAAGACAAAAAAGGTGGGAAGATTTAGGAGTAATTAATATGATTAATGTAAACACGGTTACAATTTAACCAGACTGATGATATACATCATTAAATAGACAACAAGGTCTGGTTCATGTAAACAAAGCTATAGCGTTATCTCTGAACACCCTGCAGAGGAGAAACTTATAAAATGTCTCCATTTTACAGACTGGGGAACGGGTGCCCGGTGAGATGAAGATGTTTGTTAAGCTGTTCAGCAGACAAGCCCACCACCAGGAATTAGAGCTCATGGTTCTTAAGGCAATTTTGACTTTCTATTCACTAGGTATTTTATTCTCCACCTAAGTATATTCTTCCATAAAACATCCATTGAACAGAAAAATATGTATTAGGTCAGAAGAATGAATTTAGGGAAAACACTATTAAGAAGGATATTGCTTATTCTGTCACTTAATATACTGGAACCGCAGAAAGCTTGCAAGGCATAGCCTTCTCTTGGTACGTATAAACGCTAATGGCATTCATTAAACACACACACCGAGAGGGAGAGTCACAGCCCATTGAAACGAGCAGAAAAGGCAACCCTTGATTTTCATAAGCTTTGTATTCAGTTGTGAGAGAGACGGGTTGGGCAAAATCTCCTTTCTCTTCTGACTGGTGCACACCGAGCTAGCCAAGGGGAACTGCTAACATACATTTCAAGCAAAACATCATAAGGAACCAGGCTGAGAAGTAATGCCTAAAAGATTTCTTTTACAAATAAGAACCTTGTCTCACCAGTGAAACTAACCATTTGCGTACAAAACAAGATTTTTTTAAAAGGAAAGAAGTAGCAAAAAAACAGGTATGGTTCATGATACATTAGACCCCAAGTTCATGTATCTGATCTGATGAACTTTGCTTTAGGCATTTGAAAATACCCAGACCTGATTCTTGTTTTGGTTAAAAGCTACTGTCTAAGCTGTGTCCTGTTGTGTTAGGTTATTTTGCTGCAAGGTAAATGATTCAATGCAAAGACGGTTCTGCAAAGGGCTCCTTACCTCAGCACGGAGCAAACTATATCTTCAGCGGTTTACTATTCATAGCTCCTGACCACGTCAGGAAAAGCCAAGGGCAGAGGAAAAACTGAGATGTTAGATCAGGCTACACTGGCACAAACCATCAGGTGCGGATTCGCAGAGGAACATTTGTCACTGGCGTTCGATGAACCAGTTCCTGTTTCATAAGAAACTGGGATTTATTTTTTTTTGCCTTTTGAGGGTTAACAGGTGTTTATATATCAAAAATACTGTAAGTCTGGTTACTGCTGAATGTCTTCAAAGTAAGTCAAGCAGCCACCCTAGTTGTAGCAATATGTTGACATTGTAAAAGGCTGTAGGTATTTATGAACAAAAGAAAAAAGGGAGGCGCTTGCTGCACTGCAGACAGGTGACAATTAAATCATTTTAAATACTAGCTCGGTATGCTATGGGTAGGCTAGACGGCATTTAACATGCTATTCCTGTCGTGCTAAATACTAATTAAATACTTGTATTTCATATGGTTCTCTCATCCTACAGTACTTTACCAACCCTTTTCAGCCTTTCAATAACAATTTAACACCCTCATGCCAAGCTGTGGAAAATTATCTTGCAGCTGCAGCATCTGCTCCCAAGCTAACTCTGTAGCTAGCTGTCTTTATGGTATTAAAGGCGTGCCTTTGCACGCTGCTTTGTTAGGCAGCTAAAGGACTGTGGGATCTCTCATTTCCTCACCAGTTTTCAAAGGAGAGGTGTTTGGTTAAGATAAATGTATGTTTGTATTATTTTCGTGAAAAAACCCCACAGTGACATTCCTTACGTGTCCTCTTACAGGAAATATTATCCTTTGCTGCATGGAGGAGAACGAAAACACGTGCTCGTTTTGGGAGAGAGAAACTTTTAGAAAAGAGCAATGTTGTCTTTTTGCTGGTAGTTACAATTTGTTAGGTGTGATATTCTGCTCTTCACTTACGCTATTGTAAACATTTTGCTGTGAGTACTTTTCAATTGGAAAGAGCCCAGAAAACAAGGCTGTATGCTACTCTTTATAGTGTTTTTAAGCCTAGAATACCATTTTTCCAAAGCAACTAATAATGTTTGGTATCCATCTGCTAGTACCTTGACAGACCACATTTTTCCAAGACTAAAAAGTTAGACTACTTTAGGTAACGTCTTAGGTCGGCGGAGTTCCTAATCACCTATTCTTTCAAAACCAGCAAACAAACCTGAGTAGCCTGCACGTGTGTCTCCCAACGAGCACAACTCATAGGTGTGCTGTGCAGAACATCTACTCATCCTCGGGTAAGTAGCCGCATGCTGACAAAACGCTGAGATGTGGCTTTCAGGTGATGAGATTGCAGACATTTTGTGTCCCCGGCTGTGCACTCAACACCGCTTTCATTTTCAGATACTGTCTTTAATAATTCATTGTTTCTGTTGCTTCTAATCATAGAGATCTCTTCCTGAAAGAAAGCCTGTCTTGGTATTTTTTAGTGAGAATTTCTTAAAATCTTAGCATTTATGGCCTCCTAAAAGAAAACTCTTATGTGATAGGAAGGTGATTAATTAGGAATGTATTAACTATTCTTATCCTAACCAACAGTTGTCCTAACCAAGAATAAGGGTAATAGTCAAAGTTTGAATCTTTTGCAAAATTTGTACAAAAATTAATGCATTTTAGCAGGGAAAAAACCAAAAGAGAATAATGTTTTGCTTTTATGTCAGCTTGGATTTGGGTTTCGTGAGTAAGAAGTAGGATGGCCTTTACAACAACTGCAGTGTTGTTTTCAACATTCCACAGATTTTATTTTTCTGGCATTTCTTAAATAAGGGTGAGAAAGAAAAGTAGATTAAGAACTACTCTTCACAGCTTGCTTTCTCTTAAATTCGTATACACTCACTCACAGAAGCCCTGATCCTCCAAAAGAATTCCATGGGTAGATAATCTTGTAATAAATTATGTTCCGTTATGATGTTATTTTCTGTATCTATAATCATTAGGAAAACACAGCTGTAAATAGGTATAGCAAATTAGAGCTGGTTAGGCATCATCCATCTTTTCCTCTCCTCCTACGAATGCTGTTTGTGCAAGCCTGAATAATTCAATGAGAGAATTTTAATTTTGCAAAAAAGGAAGAAAATCCTTAAATATTTAAAAACAAATGCCCTGGTGAATGGTGAGCAGACAATAAACATTTCTGGGAATTCTGTCACTTAAAGAAAAAAATCTATTTTTGGCTTTTCATTCATCAGTCCAGGAAGTTGATTACCTGTTTATTTTTCAAAGGCTTACATTTTTTGAAGATACAGTTCCAGGAGTTTTGATCACCTTTAGTTGCAACAGAACTCTTATCATTGCTGATTTTCTTTATTCAGGACTACTACTTTTCATGTTATTAAAAAAAAAATACTGGAAGAGGCTCCCAAAGAAAGCTGATTATAGCCAGCTCCATCCTTCCTAAGATATAGGGATGTTTAAAATATTCTTTACTTATATTATACACTCACAAGCTCATGTAACTATTCAAATATAGTAATTTCATTTACATGATAGTATTGTTCCTATTTTATGATCACATACTGAAAACCTATTATTATATTTCATGATCTAATTTTAAGACTATTACATTTATCTTTGCTGTTTTACATTACTACCATGAATACACTGCACCTACAGCCTATGATTAGTTCTTTTATATTTCTCATCATATTAAGAAGACAATATAGAAATTAATATCACAAAAATTAATTTGCTGCCGCCAACATATCTAGGTGTTTTCAACATACATATTTTTGAGTAATTGCTAAACTAGGAAGTCAGGTAGAGATAGAGGTTGGGATGTTATGTTTTAATTGCCTTTCTCCAAAATTGCTGCTATCCCAAAGGTATTCCAAAAGAATGGGAACAGGGTTATGTTTGTATGAGACCTTGACAAAGAAAGGCACATATAGTGGAGCTGACTATAGAAATGAATGGCATCTTGGCACTGGTGAGACATTGATTTCCTGCAAATCTCAGCATTCCATTAGACTCTGGCTTTGTCCCTTATTTTCAGTCTGATCATGCATCCACAGTGGAGTTTTGGGGTGTTCAGTGCGTGCACTAGCATATGAGATTTAGCAAATTAGTTGTATCAGATCTTCAAAAATGCTTCTTGGTGACAAAATTCACTTGTTTTCAGGAAGCCCACGAAGTTACAGTAGGTAGTCTGAATCCTTGAGTCTGGTTTCAAAACATATGCCAGCGCTAACATTTTAGTGCTAACATACAATTACATCTAGAGTAGACAGGGTGGATGAGGACCCTCAATGATCAGAAGGTGTGGCATTTATAGGAGAGCTGCATTTCTCTCTGTAGTCTATTCAAACGACTTTTCATCAGGAGCTGTTGAGAACACCAAGGGCACCTACGGGTACCACAGCCCCGTGCAGGCGCAGTTTGTGTCCAGGGGTGGAGCGAAGTTGCTGTTTGTGACGTGGTCATGGAGAGCAGGGGAGCTACTGGGTGGGTTAGGAACATAATACCACAGTGAAGAGGCTGGAGTTAGATGATTTAAAGTTAAATATATTCCTTGTCCTCCTTTTTCTGCTACTAGCTATACATTTTCCTTGACAATGCCATATCTCATTACTTATTCAACAGCCTATGTTTCCCTCCACCACCACTTTTTATTAAAATCTTCCTCCCCTCACAATTGCCCTAAGCAGTAAGATTTTTAAGGACTCAGTCTGGCATCAGCATTATTTTATTTTTAAAACTGCTTCTTCTGTGTGGTTTAAGATTCACAAGACAATGTGCTTGAGGGAGGTTGGCTGAGCTGGGCACTTCCATTTTTCTCTCATGCAATATTGCCATAAGAATGATTTTGCTTCATCTGATCTTGCTTCTCAAATTTATGATTTTTAAGACAGCCACTCAGCTGGTATAAGTTGAAAACACGTTACTGGTGGCCAGCCCCACTTGTGCCTGGGGAAAACGTGCCCCTTCATTTATGAACCAGCAAATTTTTCCAGCTAGTCTGTGAAGGAAATTTTTCTACTGCAAAGCGGCTATGCTTTGCCTGGTCTGTAGCCACCGATGTATGTTGTAACGGTAGTTACTAAAAAGTCTAAAGCACCTATAACCCTGTTTATTTGATACTGAAGTGTAAAGACAACAGGACTCAATCCAGCACATGTAGCAAATTCAATTAAGGAATTTATAGCGATAGTCAAGAGTAATTAACTATTGAAACACGGCCAGGATTTTTTTCTTAGAATTGAAATTGATGCAGATACTTGAAATGTTAAAGGTGTCAATAGCAGTGCAACGTTAACAAGACTTGTATTTGACTTCTGTTGTGTCAGTAAGTTGAACAGTAGGACTGAACAAAAGCTCAGTGGGCAATTCTGATGCCACCTGAGGGTGGTAAGAAGAGAAGATACATTAAGGCTATGGAAGGAAAAGGCTTGACAATGTCTTTAGTATTGCATATGTTTGCACATTAACCAACTGTACGATTGCAGCACAGTGATGAAATGTTTTTATTCTTTAAACAGTGGTGGGAAGCCCTGGCTGCCTGTGGAGTCCCCTGAACTCAGTCCTGCCGGGAACACGCTGCACGGGAGAGCTCCTGCCCCAAAGGGTCTGAACTTAAGCAGATGGAGGGTCTGTCCTAGTATCATCATCAGTTTCATGGAGAAGTGAGGCACGCAGAAAGGAGATACTGAATTTCTGTTCAGCTTGGAGTTCATTTCAGGGCAGCCAAATGCCCAAATAGGTGTTAGCTTCAAAGTTTTGGGCCAAAGTGGGCGACCACAGATCATGCAGAAATGTGCCACGCGGGCCAGGACTGAGTGAAACCTGATGGGTCCCAGTCTAGTGCACTAAATGTACTGTTGCAGTCACTTAGCCATGCCTGTGTGTTTTATCTTTGCTCCCTGGAGTGCAATTATTTCCCCCCCTGTATTTTTCCCGTCTCAGATATTTGTATTGTATTATATCCCCTTCATATTGTTTTCCCATTTACAGTAAATTAATGTAAATCTGACAGATTCATCTCACAGATCACATTTTAAGATCTCATAAATTTGAGTTGGACCTTTCCACTATAAAGCATTAATGTAAGTTCCCTCTCACAGACACAATTCTCCAGGATATACGCATAAAGAGAGATGGTGGATGTTTCTCCCTTTGGTACACTGTCAGTATTCTGACAATTTAATTTAGCTTCTTTTAATTTGTCTCTTTCTTTACTGCCAGTTTCTAAATGCACAATTCGTTCTTTTCCCATAGACATCACTGTGGGGACCATTGCTTCCTTTATCCCGCACCCAGGGGCACCTTTCTACACCATGCCGTCGTGCAGCCTTAGGCTCTGTTCCCGTCAGCCATCAACTAGCCCCAGCTGGGAAAGCACAGCACTTGGCCACAGCACTTGCCCATTAAATCAGTAAACCTTTTTTTAATGGGTCCTTCAATTGCCCTGCTCCGGAATGAATGAATGAACAAGCAGCCAGATATATTTGTCTGACATCCCAAAAATCCCTGCAGAAAGGATAGCAGGCTCTGAGATGCTCCCAGGCGCATCAGGGACTGCCACTGTCCCTTGCCAGCCACCCTACCCCGCTGAAGGTGCTCTCTATCCTTGGGCTGGGCTACTTGATCTGCTCCTCAACCAGCACTGGAGCTGAGGCCGTTTTCAGCTTCTCTTAATGATAAACTGAAATGAAAATTCCCTGCGGTAGGCTGCTGGTTATCCCTTCCACAGAGAGAGCTGCGGCTGCTGGGAGCCCGGGTGCTGGTGCTCGCAGCTTCCCGCAGTCACCCGGTTTCCCTGAGAGGCTGGCAGAAATCCAGCACGGTCACAAGCCAGAGTAAGTGTGACCTCGCGGGGGCCGATACCGACTCTCTTTTTTTAAGATGCTGCTTCAAGTATGTGGTAGGCAGACAGAAAAGCACTGCCAAAGCTTCCCTCACCTGAAGGTGTGCCGTAATTATTCCCACACCTGAAGTTGTGCCACAGGATTATTTGATTTACTCATTTAACATTAAGTATGCTCCTTTGTCCATCCCTCTCTAAGCAACCACATAAATATGCACTTTGTAAGTTTTGAAGTAGCCAGATATGTAACTATGTGATCAGCTGGCACTCTTGCCTGAATTGAATACCACAAATTGAGCTTTTTAAATACCAAGGCGGTGTGGGGAAGCCAGGCTGTGTTTGTTTCACACGTACATTGTTTCCTCACCTTTTGTGGCCACCAGAAGAGTTATCCCTACAAGTGTTTGCAAACAGACAATGCAGGTGCTCTTTTTGCCCTGCTCCTCCGAAGCAGACCTTCCCAACCCAGCAGCACTCAGCTCCCCATCCACCTCCCACCTCCCTTATCAGTTCTTCCTCATCTGTAGGTGGTCTCAGCAAGTCCATAATTGCTTTTCAATTTATTAGAGTCTTTAACTGGTTTTGCACGTTATCACAGAACTCTGCACCTTTGTGATACAGGGCCGGTTTCCAACAGGCAGAGTCCCAGGGGAGGGCTGCTAGTGCTCTGCACTGCTCACTATTTGGGTCAAAGCTGCTCGACCATTATAATCCTGTTTCTCCAAAGTACAACGTCCCCAGCTCTTACTTAAATGAGCATTCCTTTGCCAGGGCAATGTGCTTTAATACCTTCTCCCCTCGCACAGCGGCTTTAGGGTCATGCCATAAATGAAAAGCAGATACAACATATCAAAATACAAAGAGTTCTTTTAAAAATAAATAGAGGACTTAATAAAAAGGACTGCAGCACTGAGTTCAATATATATGCTGCAATATTAGCTCCGTGCTTAAAGGTCCTTCCAGAATTAGGGTCATTTTTGCAAGCGTTTGGCAGGATGTTTTACAGCTATTTAAAAACGCTCTTTGTATCCTCAGTTACAAACATTTAGTAGTTCTTGTCAGCTACATGTTTAGCACCTCTTTTAGGATGGAAAAAGGGTAACTCCTGGCGCTCAGGCCAGACACATTTCATACCGCGTGCAGCTGCTGAATGGTGGATGGAAGGTGCGGTACAAAACGATTAGCCGTAATTATTTTATATGCTGCTGGATAGTGGCATGAAGCTATTTCAAAGTCCCAAATGACCCTTAGCCTGGACGTTTTAGCTCAAGCAAGATGAGTTGCTGAGCACGTCTGAGAAATAACAACCTGAAGAGATGATACTGCATGAGAGTTTTGTAAAAGGTTCCCTTCCGCACTGAGACTAAACTTGCATGCAAAGCACGCCTTGCGTAAGGGTCTTAAGAGCTGCTTAACAGTAACTCTTGCTTCTGCTATACATCCATTTATAATGCTTTTAAAGAAAGCTTGGAGTTTATTATTCCCAGGCATGCTATTCATGTAAACAGTAGGCAGATACAGCCACTACTGTATGCATCTTGTTAAAAGCTTTTAATAATACATGATGAACTAGAAGGCAAAAAGGTCAAGTAAATAGTTATAACAAGGCTATATAAAATATGTTGCACTAAACATTAAAACTAGTTGTTTACCTAGTGCTTAAAACTGTTTCTTTGTTTTGCATTGTTCCTTTGCAGTATTTTAGAAACAAATTTACTTTGCGTTCTTCTAGATAACACATTGCAGATGTGCTAGGAGTAGCCATAAAGACTGGAAACAGTGGAGACCCTGGTGATCTGTCAGCTCACACTGCACAGTCACCTAGTGTTTGTCACGTTCTAGTGAGACAGAGATGCATTACAGCCATGCCGTATACAAAAGGAACACAAGCCCTTTGCAACCAGAAAGGGAATTTTCAGAGGCCGAGGGTGAAAGGGGGGTTAATTTCTCTTCATTTCTGGCTTTGCTTTATTGTTGAAACCAGTGGGGAGTTCCCGGACATTTACTCTTACCATTCCTTTAAAACATTAAACGACAAAAAAGAAAATATTGAATAAAGAAGTCTCAGAATTCAATTACTGGTTTGTTTTGTTGTTGGTTTTTTTTTTTTTTCTCTTGCCACTATGTAACATCACCAAGTCATGGCAACCGTCTTGCCAGTTATTCAACAAAAATCGTAATACTTCTAAGGTAACAAACATTTCCCCCCACTCAAATTCTGGGAAAAAAAACACATTAACAATTGCAATCTGAAGATTTTTACTATCTTAATTGCAATATCACCTCACAATCTGGAAATCACAAATTTCCGTTATTTTTCGTATGCGTCAACGTTGGGCTCATGGTACCCAGCAAGGACAGAAAACTCACTCTGCACCAGGAAAACATTGGGTTAAAAGAGAAAGATGTTGCCTCAAAGAGCTTATAAACTTGTGGCTACATTGTTTATCCTTATTCATGGCAGTGTGCATTTGGTCCTGGCCTAATTGGGGGTGGGTTCTTAAACATATGGTTCGACAAATGGGTTGGAAGAGAAGGGAAATTGCACAGGAGTTATATAATCACATTTCTGAAAAGTCTGTCGTATAATCTACCTTGCCATTAGTCTGTCATCATCATTAACATCAGGTGGGTTATTTTACTTTATTGTATCTGTGATTTTCCTTATAGGAACTCTGACCTCTAATTTTAATTACCTCAGCCTAAGAATTATGCTGCTAGATAAGGAGGTAAAGCTCTATTCAATCTAACTTACTACCAGATTGTTCTATATGTCTTATAACAAATTTGGATTTGAAGTTGCAAATATTAGTGTCACAAAGGGAAAACTTGCACAAAATTTATCATACAGCCCTCAAATCTTCAATATACATCAGATTTCCAAAATGACATTTCTTGCAACTAGCAAAACCAGACGATATTATTCAATTGAGTCCTGACCAAACTCTCAAAAAATGTCTAAAATGTCACTCAGTCTTGGGTCAGGCTCTTGAAATTTATTCAGCTATGCTTTTGCCACACTTTAACATGTATTCAAATAATTTGTACATTTACATCAGGATTACAAATACTTCAGCAGATATTGAATAATCGCAGTGCCAAAGAATGAAACGTTTCAGGTTAAACACTTCCGTAAGCGGCAGGAAGGACGCAGGGCCCCAAATCCTATCTCATAATTGACTTGGACATTCAAGTGACCGAGTCTCACTGAAAATCAGTGGGACTCAAATTCCTAGCTGCACGTCAAAATATGTAGCAGTTGCTTCCATGAAGGATGAAGGAGCAAAATTATTGTATACATTTTTGAAGAAGTTACAAAGCCAAAGAACAGTTTACTGCAAACTCTCTTCATTCAGAGAAACTACAGTAACACAAACAAAAGCCAATGACTTGAAATGGTTCCAGGGTATCTCTCATGATCTGCTAATGGACAATGTGGTGTGTCTGTCCTCGCTGTGTGTGATGGCTGCGTAATTGCTGCTTCCAGCTGTGCTAACGTCACCTGCTCACCATAACCGAATTTCATATGGGGGCCAAATTTTGCTGTCTGTAAAGACAAACTCTCCTTTTTTTCTTTTTTCTCCCCCCCCCCCCCCAATTTTAATGGTTAACAGGGACCACAACTAGAGATCAATAAACTTTCTTAGCTCAAAAGGGTCTCCTGAATTTTTGTCAAGTCTGTAAATAGAACTTTTGCTAAGTGCTTAACCTTGCTTTTTCATGTCTATCCTTTTTTCGCTTCTATTTCTTCATGTCAGCAAAGGCTGTAGGCACGCATGAGAAAGACAAAAAGAAGCCGCATAACATAACACAGCTTAGATAAATGAGTTCAGTCAAATCTTGCTGTTAGTCATTCAAGGTAACGCTAGTCCGAGCTGCTTGCCTAGCCCTCTTGGTGGAGGACGCTACAAGGTAAAGTCAGCAGAAATAAACCAGTTGCTCTTTTTAAGAACCTGTTATCTTACTATATACTCACCGGCTTAAGACAAAATATTGAAATCTGCCCAGAAACTGCAGAATGGATAAAGGTGCAGGGTCCCTTACAGGCTATGTTAGAGGGGTGGTAACCTCTGGCAGTGAGACTGAAGAGAAAGCTGGGTAACATCTTAAACCTCAACAGTGAGATTTGCCAGGGCTCATCAGTCAAAACCCACATTTTCCTCTTTTTTCTGCACTGAATTGGAGGCCGGAAAAAAGGGGCTTGCTATTTTTATGCCAACAAATCCCATTCTTGTCTAACACAGCTGGATTAAATGCTCTTTGAGGCTTTATGATCCAGAATTACTGTCCCCTAGCTATGGAATATATGTCTTGATAATAATTCCACAAATTTTATAAGCCTGTATCTAGCTGGGACTCCAACCAGAATAAGAATTATAACCTCATCTGAAAAAAGGATTATGACTACACCCCGTCCCCACCATCACAGAGAAGTTGTTCCCTGAGGACTCACAAGACAGGGCTCATAGATGCTTAATTTCATGAAAGAAGTAAGTCATAGTGACACACGTGCCAAAAGGAAGAATTACACCAGTTTTTCAGCTGCATGCAGAATGTACTTGAAAACAGCTTCTTCCTAATTATCAAAAAGGATCCACAGAACAATGCTAGACTGCAAAGTCTTCCTTCATTTTTGTGTCATTCACACCACCCTACTTACCACTGCAGACAATGACCAGCTCATATACCAACTTGTGGAGGCTCATTAACTTGTTCCTAGGTGACGCACACCTGCGCTATTTTTAAAAAAGTAGAAATAAAGCCCTTTCTGTAACTGTGTTACCATAAGATGGTTACCCATAAATCTCTGGAAAGCCATGAAAACACTCCTCAGGGACAAAATAATTGCTGATGATTCAGTCAGAAGAGTGATAGTAAAGGTTAACTGTCTAGAAAAGAATATTTCTCTAATAGAGATGCAGCATGAAGAAACAAAACTCAGAATTCTTTAATTTCTAGAACATGTTATAATTGAATCAGGCAACTTTCTAAAAAGGTCAATGTATACCAAAAACATACCTATTGAAGTTGATGGAAACAGAAGAACACAAATAACCCTTTTTCTTAACAGGAAAAATAAAAGACAGTGATGTATAAAGGTGGAAAGGAACTTCTGTAAGGACCTTCGTGAATAAATTCACAACCATTTAAAAGAAGGTCTGCATGAATTCTAGCACAGGTTACGACCCTTCAACCATTGGGTAACAAAGAAAAAAAAATAATCACAATTCTTTTGTTCAGACCAAAAAAACTAATGCGACCAATATGGGTCCAGGGTAATTTGTAAAACGTTTGTATAGTTTATACATTTCTGAGAAACCATAAGGTAACAGTCAAGAGCTGATAAGCCACCAACTTCTGAAATTCTCTAAGTGAGATTAGTTGATAAAGGAAGGATTGGAACAGACTGTCAGCAAAAAAATGCACCAGAAATGCTGGAGAGAGAAGCGGACAGACCACACGGTTTCAGAGCTGAGAGGAGACCAAACAGCTTTACGGTGAGGTGACCCGAGAAGGTCATCTGGGCTGCAAGGGACTAAGCAGTTTAGAGGCCATAGTGGCTACACAGAAAACCTGCGGACTGTTCTCGACTACTTGAACCCATCCCAAAGAAGGTTTCAGAAGACAGAGGAAACTGAAGCAGCAATATACAAAGAAAACTGCACACAGATCAATGCATTTTGTACGTTTTTGAGAGCCCAGAGTAGTACTCTCGGTGAAATGCCTGTGCACTTGAGGTCATTTGCTTCTGTTTTGAGTTTGCCTTTGTGCAACCTTTGTGTTTGTTTTGAGCCCACAGCTATGGCAAAGAAGCTGTATCGTACTGCTGATCACTGTCTCCCATTCCCTACATCTTTTCTAGGAATACCACTACATCCTCATTAAAACAGAGGTGGGAAATCAGAACTACACATAGCGTTAAAGGTGCAAGCACACAACAAATGTATGCAGAGTGGTTTACTTTTGCTTTCTATTGATTTCCTAATAATGTAAAACTTTCAATTTACTTTTTTATTATCTCTGAGCAGTTATGTTCCTAGGAGTCCTGTAACATCTCTATGACCTCTTTCCTGCATTGAAATACTTACTTTAGTAATCCATGCAAAATCAGACTTGCAGCCCTTTGCTGACATCAAAATAGATCCTATTGGATTAGGACCTCTCAAAGACGGCTGATAATTCTCCAAAGAGAGATGCCCACCAGAACTGTAACTATGTTTATTCCATATTTAAGATTAAACCATAAATTAAACCATAAAGTGTTTTTAAAAAAAGTAATGTTGTACTGATATCACCATCCTTAGCCTACTTATAATTCAAAATCAACAAATACAAGACTGAAAAAAAATTGTATTTTATTAACTAAGTGACAGCTTTCTTAAAGCCTTAGGCTCTGTAGCCATCCCTTCATCCTGGTGTTGGATGGAGGAAAAACAAGGAAAATGGGTCCATAAGTTTAGGATTACCACAGAGGAATCAAAAAATTAATAATATAGCAATATAGATCAGCAGCAGGTCAGGATCATTCCTCAGCACTTGAGATGAAAGACTTTCTTCAGAACTGTGCTGGACAGATGTGGATTGGAAGAGACAACTCAACTGATTAGTCTGCAATGACATGGCTTTAGTAACCAAAATCCATCACGTAGTCCTAAGGTTAGAGTAGTGGTTTGAAGTGGCTGTGGAATTTGTGTGAGGAAATTACATTCCCACCAAAAGTATCAAAAGCCCATTTTAAAAGCCCTTCTTCAATTGTTTGTGAATTCCACCACCTTGGTCAAAATCCTGCCCTTCTAGCCTTTCTTCAGATAACAGCAAACACACAGAAAGCAAGGTTTGGACTTCCCTTCACGTATTCAAAACATAGATTTGTCTGAAAGGACTTCTGAAGCCCTACCTAAATTGCTTCAAGACATCACTCTTTTAGTAAATACAGCTGTATTCACCATATTTGAATATGGGCATGTCTCGTGAACATCTCAGGTCCTTAGAAACCAAATCTGAGAGCAAGACATAATTCCAAACGATGCCATTGTAGGCAGACACTGAACCTCTTCACTATCTTTCCCTACGCATACATTTGAATTTTGAATACTACTTCTTCCTGCCCAGTATACAAAATGCTGAAGAATGGTGTTAGACATAGCTAGAAGGCAGCAGACAGAAGGCAATGGTAGGGTGTGATGACTGGGAGACTGAAAAAGATTTTAGAATACGAAGTTGTAGACTTCAGTTAGATGGATGAGGTGAAAGATTTTGGTTAATTAGGACCTAACAAAAGCTAGCATTGATATTCACTACTAGATTTTCAAAACTGCAATCAAATCAAATTTCTTGAACCAAAGACATGGGCTTCTTGAGTGAGTCCTAGCAAAAATCTCAATTTTCGATGTAGTCCCTTACTTTTACATGTTTAAACAGTACCACTGGTTTACCATTTAAAATGGTAAATGATTACCGTTTAAAATATGTATTACTGTTATTGACCTTAAATGCCTATATACACTCCCAACTACCTTAACTAAAATGAAATAACATTAAAGCCATGTCTTTGTTTGCTAGACATAACCTCTACTAAATATAGTGAAAACTTTCAACACTGAAGTATTGGCTGCTTAATAAAAGTGAGATTGGAAAGTGCTAATTTATGTGTTTTGTAAGCAGGGAATCCCATAGAAAGAGATGCTTTCATGTGGCTCAAACGAGAAAAAAGGGAACAGCTTCAAGTCAAGTGTATCAGCAGTTTCATTAAGGCACTATACAATGAATAGAGATTATTAATTTAGTTCATTTATACCTCCTCCCTCTCTTCTTCCCCATCCTGCCACCTTCATCCCCAGAACACTCCCACATACACACAATTATTCTGTGTAGAATTAAAAAATATAATTCTTCACCCCTGGACAAAAAAGAGAAGTAATTTTCCTGCTATTCTTTGCTATTGTTGTTTTGCTGTTACCACTTTGCAGTAACATGCTCTGAGGCTGTCAAGCTCAGCCAACGGAACTTTCCAATTTTCCTAGTAAAAGTAAAAAATGTGAGTAGCAAGCAAAGGCAGGTCCAATTCGTACAAGAGATGGGCATCCTGTTCTATTTCTGGGCTTTCCGTGTTTGAACCCAAGGTTTGAATTCGGGCCTGGCTCTATTTTTAGGTCTCGAGGTGCTTTCCACCTGTGAGCAGGAGCTCTGATCTTTCTCCCCTGCAGGACAGCTGGCGTGGGACAGAGTGCAGCCATGCAGCAGCTGATCCCGGTCCTCCTCTGTGTCAAGTCCTAACGTGACTTGAAAAGCTGAGATGCACCACCAACGCGTCCCACATCTCCTCCACCCCCAGCCTCGACGCAGCTGCAAGAAGGTTATCAGATGCTTGGAGACACATACTGAAATGCTTTGTTTCTTTGAATTAATGGTGTGTTGGAGTCTGTCTTACAGTTCAGGATCAGATCCTCTGTATATGGGGAGAACCCAGCAGATGGATCATGCCAATGGAAAAGTGGAGATATACATTCAGGAAAAATTCACCCCCACATAAGTTCTTCCGGCAAAAGCGTGAGGACAGGCATTTTGTAATGATGCACAATTAACTCCAAACTTTTCCAAGGCTGCGAGGAGACCTTCTGTCTGTGTTAGCCAAAATGACTGATGCTAAGCTCAAGGAGAGGTCTTACTTCAGATCTATTTTAGACCAGACGGTGTTTTTAAGCCCACACCGCTCAACCACTCAACCACAAATGCTGTCCTTCACTGACAGTGCTGCCTATCCTTCATCTAGTAAATACCTTCTATGTTTCGTTAGAACGACCAAATGGCTCAAAATTGTACTTCTAATTCAAAAATAAAGTGCTAATAAACAGCTTTCCTGCTTTTGGAGCATGTGCCCGGTGCTGAAGCCACCTGTGCCACTCGCAATTGTCCCTTGCAGCAGACCCACTCGAGGGAAAGAGCACCATAATTAAGCTAATGCACGCCCTGAATCTCAGCCCACACAGAAGCGAGCTATTAGCTTTTAGGAAAAGCAAATTCGCTTTTGCTAAGGAACAATTCCCAAAGAAGGGCCCAGCATTTAGTGCCTGGTGCTGTCCGCGTGAGTCTGCAGGCCCGTTTCCCAAAAAAAAAAAAACCCAAAAAACCAAGGAAGCTTTCATGGCTGCTGTCATGCTGCTTGAGCATCTCACACAATGCTCTTCAATACATTTAAATCCTATTGCTTACACCTGCCATTAACAGGCACCCGATGCAACATGTAGTCTGAGACAGCAAAGACACCTCTCAAAGTTAAGTGAATCCAGACTCCAGGACTGAAACAGGGAGATTAAAAAAGGAGTTTGCTGCTCTTTGAACCACCTGCCTTCTCATTTCCCCGATATTTGGCAGTACAGAAAACTAGTGCAAATAAAGCATGCTGCATCACCTGCAAGGGTCACTTTTTTTATGCTACAGGGATTATGTCAGGTAGTATTTCTTGAGGCTGAGACTGCACTGTTTAATCATTATATTGATATTTTCAAGAGTTTCAACTGGTAGCCCTGCCTGGTCAGTGCTGGCACAGGAGTCGCTGACTTCACTAGGAGCAGACGGGCTAGTGGCACATTTAAAAACAAAACAAAACAAAATCACCATATTTATATTTCATTTCTCTTCTGAAAACCTCTCTATACAATCAACATATTTTAGAGCTTTTTTTTTTTTTAAAGCAGCAGGCATTTTTCATTTTAGGTATTTTCACACAGAGCCTACCACAACGGGAGACTGAGAAAGCTCCACCAGAGTCTTTGTTAATCTATGGAAGGATAAATTCTGTGCAGACTTCAGACGTTAAGTGTTAAAACATTGACACACATACTAGCATGAGTAAGGAAGTATTCGTGCTTCTTTTCCTATGGCAATAAACATACCAACTCAGTCACTGATCAAAAGCTTACATACCATTTCTGTGAAAGATGCTGCATATATTAGGATATACACACTGTTTATTTAGGCTAGATAGTCGTTGAGTTTATTTAGGCTCTAGTTTTTGTGTATTGGGTCTGGCTGAGATGGAGTTATCTTTCCCTCATAGTGCTGTGCTTTGTAGTGGTAGCTACAAAGGTGTTCATAACACACCGGTGTTTTGGCTATTGCCGAGTAGCACTCACGCAGCACCAAGGCTGTTTCTCCAACATTCCTCCCTCACCAGTAGGCTGGGGCTGCGTGTGTTAGGGATAATAGAGGATGGTCCGAGTGAGACACGACGGAAAATTACTAGTTGAGCCAAACCCAGTATACGTGCTGAGAAAAAGGACCTCAGTACTGTTGCTGCAAAAACCATGTGTGTATCCGTGAGAACCTGACCTTCGAAGAAGGTAACAAGAAGGCAGTATGACAATGTAGTCAAGTATCAGGCAGCCGCTGTCAGCAAAGCTAGATCATGAGTCTGGTGAGACTCGCTGCATGCGCTGGCCACGCGTGCAGCGACTCTAGCCTGTAGTTTTCCACTCAATCTGGTGCGGGATATAAGGGGGCTGTCTCGGGCCGGAGAGGGAGAGAGAGCCACGAGCGCACTTGGAAGATACAGGGGAGGCCCTGACTGCACTGTGCCTGCCTCCCTCTGCAGCTCCTCATTATCCTGCTGCTCAGCGATGCTACTACGGTCTATCGGGTTGGTAAGACTCTTAAGTAACTTTTGGGACATTTGGTAATGTCTGCTTCGCAATAAAGCTGAATTCACTTTTTTTTTTTCTCTGTAGCAAGGCTTCACTATAAAGCAGAGTTAACCCCTTTTTTCCCCCCCCACTTTGCGTGGGCTCCAGTTTGTACGTTGGAATCTTTAAAAAAGACGGCAAGATCTCGGGAGGGGACATAGCCAGGACAGCTGACCCAAATTGACCAAAGGGATATTTCACACCACATGACATCTGCTCAGCAATAAAAGCCAAGAGAAAGGAGAAGGACAGGGGAGTATTTGTTATCCTCATGTTTGTCTTCTGGAGCAACCACTATGTATACTGAAGTCCAGCTTCCCAGGAAGCAGCCAGACAGCACCTGCTGGGGGAAGTAGAGAATGGGAAGTAGAGAATAAGTCTTTAGTTTTCCTTTGCTTCCGCTTTATTGAACTGCCTTTATCTTGACCCACAAGGTGATTTCCCCCCCCCGCCCCCAGCTTATTTTCCTCCCTCTCTGTCCTGGTGAGAAGAGGAGTGATAGGGCAGCTTGGTGGGCACCTGGTGTCCAGCCAAGGTCAACCCACAATGCTTTGATAACACCACATTGCAGATTTTATGTCTTGATCTTATATACATAAATTTCAGATTGATCAAGTAGAAAAAGCCATAGAAAGTCTTACAATAAGGAGGATTATAACTATTTCTGCTGTTTTCTATCTCTGTTATTTGCACCCAGATGGTTGGGTTTGATCTTTTGGCCCCTATTTCTGTACTTACGCCTGCCAAAGCAGTACAAGTAAATCTGCAAAAAAGTCCCTGTGGTGAAGGCAGTGATCTGGAATCTATGCAAGCTTCTTTGTTTGTCCAGAATTAGATCCAAATTTCATTGCAAGTTTACTTGCTGAGTAAACTTGGTTTGAAACTGGACATAGCTTAACTTCAATTCAGATGTTTCAGTTATATGCTGGGGTCAATTTATACGGTCATTTCAGTCCACAGAACAGGGTAGAATCCCATGGATAAACTGGAATTATAGTGTGTAATGTGCTCTGAATTTTTTTGCAGCTGGTTAAATTGGTTTATTTTTTTTATTTCATGTATAATGAGTTAGTATGTAAAAAAATGTTTTTTCCAAAGAAATTACTTTCTCAGGCTAATCCCAGACATTTATGTTATTTGAATCAAATGTTCAATATTGATGAGAGGTGTTTTGCATTGCATATTATCCTATTTCACAGAAAAATAAACTCCCTTAATACAAGCAAATCTGGTAAGAAATTTTCTAAAATAAACGTTTTTCATCAGAAAGCATCTAATGATCAAAGCCAAGGCTTTTTAGAAAGAAGCAGATCTGAACAAAAACATCTGGAAAATACATCTTTTTACCAAAACTGTTGAAATGCCTTAACATTTTTCTAAATTAACCTGGTTTTATTTTGTTCCAAAATTTTAGCATCTGTAACTGGTGTATATGGATTACAAATGTGAAAATAATGTATGTGCCTTTTAAAGGACTCCTATTCAAAAATAAATCTTCAGATAACCATAACAAAATCAGAGCATAAGCAGGAGACTTTTGAGATTTGAGAGAAAAGGCTGCTGAAGATCAGAGAGATGGGAATCTGGTACAAATTTCCCCTCACGTTACCTGTGCACAAACAGCCATCATGACTGCAGAATCGCAGCAGGGGAGGTTGTTTGTTTATACACATTAACACAGCTTCTTTTTGTGAAAATACACTACCTGATACAAAGGATATCAAGCTTTTGCTCAAAAGACCAAAGTCAAAACAAAACCTTCCAATAGAACCAACTGCATATAATTTTTAAAGCATTTTTTACAGTTTTCTTTCCTTTTAAAGACAGAACATCTCTCAGTTCCAACTATTAGGTCTTGCAATGTGTTCATTCATCATCATTTGCCTGTGAAATGTCCCATGAAGTCCATATTTTGAATAAAGACTGCCTACTCTTTTCATTCCTGCTAGCTTAAGAAAGAAGAGACGAGACAGGAAGGAGGGGGGAGAAAGGCAACCCCTTTCTATATATCCCGCCAGCATCCTCATCTGGAAATCCTAGGAGATCAGAAGTTTGACCTTGCCAAGAACAAGATATAAACAGCAACGACAGCATCTTTTGCATGCACTGCAAGTTTTGTCCTACCAACATAAAAACTCTATAGCACGGCATGTAATATTTCCTATTTTTGCATTGTATTTTCATCCCGAAGAACCCCGTGCCTTTGGAAACTAGGTTGGAAGGCGGCAACCACGGAGCGCATAACATGCTGAATAATAGGAGGAGGAGGCAAACGCCAACCCTTCTTCTCCTACCCTGACACAGAGCAGAAGGAAACCCAACTCTGAATGCTAAATGACTATGCAGCATAATTAGGACTTCAGATTTTAATTCCAGTTCAAACAATTAACTCCTCAGCAGTCTTAGGGGGAGATTCAAGTGTATAAATAGAGATGCCCTGTGCCATTTTAGATGCCTCAGGGTATCTGAGAAGTCTGTAAAGGGCTGGCAGATACCAGGCAAGAGTGATGAGAGATGTGAATCTTTCTAGAGCTACAGCTGGAGGCCAGGCAGCTAGCCTAGCGCACCTAAAATAGCATTAGGTATCTACGGTTGGGTCTCTAAATCCCTCTTCTGTTCTCTGTTTAGAAGAGTAGACTAATTAATCCATTGAAATAAATTGATCTTTCTAGGTAGTCTAGCAGTTTTCTGCTACCTGATGCTGGCTATGCATTAGCAACTACGTTTTCATCCAGGCTTCCCATGGCACTTTAAGGAATTATTACACAGATAGGGTACTGGGGCAAAGGAAGAAGCTGCAGCCCTTGGACATCATACAACTGTGACTATAACAATAATATAATAACAGTTATTAATTATAACCTCATTTTAGATTTAACTATATTATCTCTAAACTATTACAGCACAACGGAATGAAATGTCAGTATTTTCCATAACCTTCAGATATCCGCCTAAAAGAAACAATACATGTCTGCACCTCCAGGCCTTCAGATATACATGCCAGTACAGCCACGGTACTGATGCTGGGGTCCTTGTCTCTGCAATACCTGCCATTCCTTACTTCACACGTTCCCTAGAATAATGAGGCCCATCATCTTTTGATGAGTCCGTGGGAGTTGATATTCCCAAAATACAACATTACACTATCAGATAATCACTACTACTTAATACTGCTCTAGGAAGACTATTTCTGTGAAAGCTACTGGGAATACAATAGCAACATGGGAAAGTCAATACAAAAAAGTATCTCTCTGTTTCTGCAGAGAATAGAAAATGTGATTAGGGACAAACTCAGACAGCTAGAAACATCAAATACTTTTAAGTCTGCTTTTATAAGACTTTATAAGTCTACAGAGCTGGATTAGGGACGGAAGCCAAGACAAAGAATATTTTACCCTACCAGACCTGCAACAAGACCACTTACCAAAAAAGGCCCAGCCTTTTTGGCAAGGATCTCTACGTTTGGACAAACTGGACGTTCCAGCAGTATTAGAAAATATGCTCGAGTATCTTGTAGCAGCACAGAAATGGGGGAAACATTGTTTCTGGCAATGCTTTCAGAAGCACATGGCTATCAGGATATATGGAAAAAATAAAAACAATCAAGAAGTATTCCTCCTTCCTTGAACTATCATCATAATTGTTTTTCCAACAACAGAAAAATATAATTGATAAGCAGCTTTAGAGATCATTGAAGGAAGTAAAAAAAAAAGTGGTTAAATTTTGCCTGGCAATATTTTATCATTTTCATTCAGCTCGTCACACACCATTACTGATCCAGGCTGATCTGCAGACAAACAGTGATATAAAAAGATGCAAATGTAGAATCCTCAAAGCTTCCACTCTGGAGGAACTCGAAGGAGGACTAGGAGTTCACTGTGTTAATGCATCGTAGAAAACAAATAAGCATGTTTAATTAAATCTTTATGGACTACCAAGATTTTATGTTCTGGCTCAATCTTCTGGTAAAGGATTTGGTGAATGTTTATTCTTACCATTTTTAGTTAGAAAGCAATTCGACAGCTAAAACAGATCCTCCTACTGCAGGAAGGTGCCAGGGGTTGCTAGCCCACTTCACCTTCGTAAAAGGTTGGTATTTCTTTGGTAGGTTCTGTGGCTTTGTGGAGGCCTAACCCAATAGTACAACTGTATATGAAGGGGGAGGGAATGGTTGCATGGAAGCAGAGTTGCAAGCTCAATTTTAGGCTGAGCAGCCCTGAAGGATGCGCTCATTTTGCCGCGAGGGGAGAAAAAGGAAAAAAAGAGGTTTGGGATGATTTTTGTCATCTCATCATTTTTCTCGGTTACTACAAATGAGCCCAATGAAAACAGACTTTTGCAAAGCGCGTGGGTTATACTCACAGTGGAAAGCGACATCAGTAGGGCTCAGAGAGTAACAAGTGCAGCAGTGGGTCCTGCTGCAGCTTCCAGCATTGCCATCAGCACTGATCTCATCTACAGAACTACCAGGGGCCTATTCATTTTTAAACAGCTGCTTTACAGGCTTGTCAGTAGTCACGAACACGACTGGCAGTTATCACCAGAACTGGTCTGCCCAAAATAGAATCCTCTGAGTCAGCATAAGATTTCCAGGACCTCATTTGGGTGGGTGGAGAAGGGAGACTTGGCCTTTTCAATGGGATAATTGCATACTTCTTGGTGTATGTGATCAAGCCTAGCCTTCTCAATTGCTCACACACACTCATTTGGGTTGAAAATAATAGGTGAAGAGAGGTCCATCTACCCCAGTTATGACTAAGCTATCTGTGTACCGTTGCCCAGCAATTGCTTGGCTAGGTTGCCTGACAGCCCCCGCTAGAGGTAGGACCTGTAGTGAAATCAACTGGCTTGAAGCACTGCTGCTGGAGAACGTTCTTCTGGGAGACCTGTCTGCAGGACAAGGTGGTAGCTGGTGTCTGACTCCAAACTGTCCATGACATTAACCACTACAGTTACCATTATCTTAACCAGAAGGAGCCCTCCTCTTAAATCGGGACCCACAACAGCTAGCTGAAGGATGGGACTGCTCTGCTACTTGTGGCTTGCCACTGAGGAGGTTCGGCACACGTAACATCATCATCATTACTCCAAACGTGTCCTGTACTTCCCAACTTACAACGCTTTTTAACACCAAAGGAGATAGATCCCCCACCTCCGGTTTGTGGCCTAACTTTGGGTAGTTAGGCAGGGAAGCTTAAAACCAAGGAACATTCCTTCAAGTCTCCAAATTCGGATATCTTGTGACTATGAATAACAGAAATCAGGAAAAAAAAAAAATGGACCACACTTAGGACTCACGTTGGTGGAGTCAAGCAGCTCCCTCCAGTTTCTTTTGCAGGGTGAAAAGGATCAGAGACAGAAATCATTAGGAGCCTTTCAGCCTATCGCCATTACAGCAGCAGGACTATTGACTGTCAGCTGGGGGGAAAGTGGTATATGCCTGCCTGTTCTCTCAAGCATATGCGTAAGATGGAGTCGATTGATTTGTTGAGGTTTTGCAGAAATTCAGTTTAAATGTAACAGAATGGGATCTTTCCTTTCTGCAGCGTAGTAACAAAATACAACCCTACTGCGAGTTCCAGTGCGTTTCAGAAACCTGCTGAATATTAACTCTAGTAGTGTATCAAACACGATGAAATCAAATATATGAAAACCAAACTACACAAGCACAGCTAAATCCTACCAGAATTTAAGATCAGCCTTGATAAGCTCTTAGTCTCATCTGTTTGCACATTTCTGCAAATCCAGAAAGCGCAGGTTAACATTTTTAAGCCATTGATAAAACTGTAAATTTCTTCTTGATTTTTATTTTTTTGTGTAAAGGAGATGCATTAAATTCACTTACATGTGTAAAAGGTACAGAACTCTGAACATCTTGGATTTTCTGAAGTCTCCAAATCAAACATATCTGACAAAGAAATCACCTTATTCTCACAGTAAAACCTTGGATTACTTTAAGTAAGTCTCTGCAATTACGAGTTCCTCGACAGATCAGACAATTTGGGAATTTTAAGCTTATTGTAATAAACCCCTAGAACCCTGAAATATTCCTTAATATTTTGGCTGACATTTGCTTGTTTATAAAGAAAAAAAATCTACCATCTGCTCTCCAATTTAAAGCTTAGATTATAATACCCTTTTCTCAAACAAAAAAAAATTCAAAAAGCCTTTGCTTTCTGCAGTCTTTGTCTAGCAGAATTGTAATGATTTGTTGTTCCTTATTATATATCAACTCAAAACTTGATTTGGCAAAGGACATTAAACACCAACATTTGAAGGAGTCTGAAATTTTAAAATGGTCAACTCCCTAACAGCTAGCTTTTTATCTCTATCTGAAGAGATAAGTTAGTGCAAGGTGTTTCACTTCCTTTTAGATACATTTATATTTTACTGCTTGTAAGCATAGCTCACGGTTTGTCCCTGAAGTAGAGGAAATATTGCTTTCCAGGTAATTTCGTTTCTAATACCAACTATAAAAGGGACATTTCAAATATGTTTTGTTAAAAGCCAATTTCATTTATAAAAGATTAAGTGCTGCAGGTGAAAGGTAAAGAAAATGGGACTTAAGAGACAGACTAGCTCATGTAGAGCATTATTAAAAAAATCATCTGTACAGCAACTCTATTGAAATTGATAGAGAAGCTGCAGAGGTCACCAAATTCATCATGTTGAACTATTTAGGAGACAACTCTTAAAGCCCACACACTAGTTTAAGGCCACTTTTTTTCCTAAGGAAGGTTGGGTATGTTCTGTTCCAGGCTACAGACTCTCTTGCTCGCAGGGAAGAAAGGAACAAGTCCCAGTAATACCTCTCTAGGAACCAGGGGGTGCAGGATGTTCCCCGAACCCGTCAGTATGGTGGGAGCTGAAGATCAAGCTTGTCTTTTGAGTAAGTTAGCGCTTGTGATACTGCACTTACTGTCCCAGAGAAGTAGCTCCTCTTTATCCATGCATAAGCTCTACTATCTTAGATAAACTAACCAATTGAAGCCTGAGCACCCCAGTGAGATGTCACACAACAGCCACTGGAGACTGTATCTGGAGGGAAGAGAAGGAGAGTTCAGCTCTCCTTTGAAGCAAGTCCTCTCAGCAAGTCCTTTTAACACCTGGTTATTCTGCTGAAACTACCATTAAGTGCAGTGCTGTTGGTATGGCACTTGATTATGCTTCTGCTAAGAAACAGGATGAACCAGGAGCTCTCTTGGTTTTGTGGTCAGGGGGAGAAAGATAACAATGACTTATGGTTAGTACTTCAAAAAAAAAAAAAGAAGAACAACAAAAAAAAGATAAAGAATGAGCTGTGAACCATCTAGATGAGGAAATGCAGGAGGAAGGAGCTGCTCTTTTCAAATAATTCATTGCTGTCTCCCCACACAAGCCCTCTCAGGTCAGTTTTATTAAAAACCAAGTGCAATTTTAGGCCTTCGGACCACAACTTTTCTTCAGGAGAGACATAATTCCCCAGTGCAGGCTTATAGGTGAAGGAAGATCAACTAATTACAAATTATTTTAACCAGTATTCGTCAGTGCTCTTAGGAGAACTATCAACAGTTCAGAACGTAAAATGATGGGATGTATTCATTGATATGCTCCAGCTGCTTTGCCTTTCTCTGGCAATACCCAGAGGCTATAAAACTGCCTTTGCCTGGCTGGTGTAAGTTTACAGCTCTCCTGCATCGCCAAGGCTGCACAAAACGAGAGTATGCTGGTAAATTCAGCCCAGTATATTAGCTTTGAAGATTAATAAAGGGAAGGTAGAAATGGAAAAGCTGCAAGGCTAATACAAAGATTTAAAGAGGAGGAGACAAGGACAATAATCATGCTTTGCTTCAAGGTCAACTTGTTAAGCAACAGAGATATCAGAGAAGAGTTTTACACACCCTATCACAACAGTGATTTAAAAGCATTGGGAAAATATGGGAACCACATGCACAGCTGTAGCCGAAGGAAGGTGCAGGAGATGCGTTTTCCTCCTAGTTCTGTCCAATTTTGTCAGAAAATCTAGTTTGAGGACCAATTTGCCTTGTGCCTTATTGTCACTTATTTCAAAATCAGCCTACAGACATCACGCAAACAGGACAACTTCACAGGTCTGTATCCACCTTTCAAGAATCCCTTTACAAACATTACATTTAATACCTCTGTAATAGATTACCGGTAAATACGTGCTATCCCTGAGACCGCTCTAAGTCATGGCCAGAACTCATTAAAGCTTCAATTCAAGACTTGTGCTCTAAGCTGTGCATCACTCACCAAGGGTATCAGAGATTACTTCCCCCTCCTTTATTTTTATAGCTTGCTAATAAATTCCAAAAGTAAAAGAGCAGATGTTTGAGAATCCTGGCTCTAAAAAGCAACATAGAAAAAATCAAAACTGTATCTGCAGCTACAGAAAACATTGGTATCCTTCTAATGCAAAATTGCTGAGGAAAACTCTCTCTTCATTTTTACCACACACATGAAGAAAGAAGAGAATTTAGACTGAGTTGCACTGCTCAAGGGGAGGATGAGGGAGAGTTGCTGGCTGGTGTCCAACACCAGGTTAAGAGAGGGCTGGGCTCCACCACCTGCTTCTGGAGCAGGAGCAGAAGGAGGCAGGGCTACATCGCTGGCTTTAGGTCAGAGGACAACAAAACCATAGTTTTGACTTGGTTCTGCATAGTGAAAACGACTTTCAACAGAGGTTCATTTTCTGTGTCCTGTGACACGCAGACATCTACTACTACAGTTTATCACTGAAGTCAAGGTGTATTTACTCAGCAGTGAGTCTCTGTGGCAGCAAGGTCAATAGGCACGGCCAGCATACATCACTTCTACTTTGCTTTAGCCTAGAAGCATGGATCTTCTGGGCTGGGAGGGACATTTAATAAAGGGTCCTTTAACGTACCTGTCTGTCCCCAGGGGAAGATCAACTCTCTTCTGTCACTTCTGACAGAAATTTGTTAAGCTGCTTTCAAAGGCTCATAGTAGTGAAGACTCCAGAACCTCCATAGCTCGTGTTTCAACTTATCACCATCCTGACTATTAAACTGAGTCTTCTTCGTTGTAATGCAAGCCTGTTAATTTGCCGCTGCCCAATGCCGGTGATGTTATGTTCCATATATATGGTAGAAGAAAATCTTCTGTGATTCTTTCCTACCAGCAGGTAAAGGTTAATTTCTATCAAGTGTCCCATGGGCAATACCATATTCCTGACAAAACTGACGAGGTGAGAAAGGAGGTTGGGTGAATGCCTCTGCCAGTGAAGCATCAGCAACCAACCTTTTTATACTTTTTTTTTTCCCCAAAAACTACCACTGCTAATTTGACCTGGCTTAAGCTGTAAGATTGTATAAACTGGTAGCAATAAGTATCGATGAACTGTGGCTCTTAAAAATAATCTCTCTGCCATTCAAGAGTTATAGGCAAGGGAATTAAAATGCATTTGACTGCTTACTCAAAAGTTCACCATTTAATAAAAGGAGAAATGAAAGATAGGGCAGTCGACAGTTGCTTGAGGGTTCTCACCTTGAGATTTGATGTTGAAAGATGCTTAGTTCTCCCCAGTGCCTCATCTTCAGTAAAGGCCTAATAAAGAGCCTTAGCTGATTCCACTGTTTACCCTAAAATATCCTGGCTTCCTGCAGGTTTGGAGAGAAGGGGGTTATTTTACAAACATGAGTTTGTCAGACAATATTTGAGCTAGCGCAGGTTTGTAGCACTAGGCAGATGGAAAGATTTACCTTTGCAGGCAGCAAGGAAGATAGCTTGTTCCTTTTAATTGGCAAAGCATGCAATAAATAGCAACATGGATTTATGAACAGTAAACCTTGTGATAACACTGCTTTTATACAGAAAAGGCCTGAGGATGGGTTTTAATGCAGAACTTTAAATGTCAGCCTTTTGTTTTCTATCCAGTACTGCTTTACCCATTTCAATAACCTACCACCTGCTTTAATAACGCAAGATACACACGAAGGAAGAAGTGTTTCTGAGAAACACTGATTCAAATCTAAACTTCAAAAAAATCCTTCACTCAGGATTTTCTATTGTCCAAGGTAGAATCTGTGCTGAAACGAAGAGTAGGAGAGGACTAGCCCTCCTAGCTCAAGAACATAAAATCTGAAGGCATTTGTGTTTCCATTCAGCTGCAGAACTGAATGGAAACAAAAATTACTGCTCTTTGCTTGGTTTTGAGCTAGCTCTCTGAATAATCAGTTGTAGCTAACAAGGATATACATACATTTATCTCTTGGGGAGAGGAAGCTAAAAAATTATGTTTTCTTTTGACTGTAGAGTTTTTGGTACCATACATTCACATGGGATCAATGTGGGAGACTCCTGCAGCTCTTGACTGTCTGGCCACACCTGAAACCGTGCTTGCTAAACTAGAAAAACCAAGGTGATGGGCTCCTCTCTGAGATCAGAAACACAGCCTCGGGAAGAAGCTCAAATCAACTGAGCTCTCAGACAGAGTCCAGTATAATTTCCAAATTATTTTCATCAACTACCTTGAGGTTACAGCACTGGACATTTCAAGCGCTCTTAATAAAATTCATTTCCAAATCTTCAGCTTGTCACATCTAGATCCCTCCTCTCAGATTGATTTTAGTTTGTAGCTCCTTGAATTATTGTTGCTGTTATTGCACAACTGTGTCTGGAATAGTCACTTTGCCACTCCAGAACATTTTTTCTATAAATTTTGATGCAGGACTCCAAACATTTAAAGGCAATTTTACTCTTCCTTGAATCCAGCAGACATCACAAAGCTTGTTTGAAACTCCAAATTCTGTCAAGCATTTACTTTTTTAACTCTTAATAAATAGGTAGTTTCCATTTCACTCATCCTCCATCCTTTTTCGCAGATTCAAGTCTTCATCTGTCTGGCAGATCTCACAGAATTGTGACAGATCAAAGGACACATGGGTCCAGACTTACAGTGCACTTGTAATTTTAGCTCTCTAGTTTTCCAAATTTGTTAAAGGCACACAGATTTTATCCAAGGTCTTTAATGTACTTGAAAAAGAGCATTTGTACTGTTGGTATGTTACCTTCCAGAGGGACCTATGCCATCCAGAGGGGCCTTGACAGGCTGGAGAGATGAGCCCATGCCAACCTCATGAAATTCAACAAGACCAAGCGCAAGGTCCTCCATCTGGGTCAGGGCTATCCCAAGCACCGATATAGGCTGGGCAGTGACTGGCTTGAGAGCAGCCCTGAAGAAAAGGACTTGGGGGTGCTGGTGGACAAGAGGCTCAACATGAGCCGTCAGTGTGCACTAGCAGCCCAGAAAGCCAATCGTATCCTGGGCTGCATCAGGAGAAGCACGGCCAGCAGGTCGAGGGAGGTGATTCTCCCCCTCTACACCACTCTCGTGAGACCCTACCTCGAGTACTGCGTCCAATTATGGAGCCCCTCCTACAAGAGAGATATGAACGTGCTGGAACGTGTCCAGAGAAGGGCCACGAGGATGATCAGAGCGCTGGAGCACCTCTCCTATGAGGACAGACAGAGAGTTGGGGTTATTCAGTCTGGAGAAAAAAAGGCTCTGAGGAGACCTTATAGTGGCCTACCAGTATCTTAAGGGGGCCTACAAGAAAGCTGGTGAGGGACTTTTTAGGATGTCAGGTAACGGTAGCACTAGAGCGAATGTATTAAAGTTAGAGATGGGTCAATTCAGACTGGACGTTAGGAAGAAGTTCTTCACCATGAGGGTGGTGAGACACTGGATCAGGTTGCCCAGAGAGGTGGTAGAAGCCCCATCGCTGGAAGTTTTTAAGGCCAGGCTGGACGGGGCTCTGAGCAATCTGGTCTAGTGGGAGGTGTCCCTGCCCATGGCAGTAGGGTTGGAACCAGATGATCTTTAATGTCCCTTCCAACCCTAACAATTCTATGATTCTATGATAACTTTACAGGGCAGTGCATGGTATAGCCAGTCTTCTGCCCTCTATCCATTTTTAACTAGCTTGTCCTTAATCATCATGAATCCATGAAAAGTAAGATGTACTAAGCATCAAGACTGGAGCCAGATACAAGTTGTCAACATCAGGAAGTCACTCCGGCCCTTTGTAGAAGTTCTTTTCACAGGTTTAATACTCAGAAGTCTTGCTGATTTCAGGACAACCTCAAGACAGGCTTTTTCAAAGCCAAGGTTGTCTTCCTTTCTCACAGGATGGGCGTATTCACCACACCATGGAGGAAAGCAGTGGCAGAGCAATTCTCCATCTGCCAAGGCAGTTCTCAGTTCCCAGCTGCCTTACCCAGCTCTCTCTATTATTTACCCTGGTTCTCTGTGGGCAAACGCCTGACAGGTTTATCTTCAGTAGCTGTAACTCCTGTGGTAACATTAGCTTCACTCTTCTCTCATCATTAACCCTCATCGTGAATCCTCAGACAAACGAAGCTTTGCAAGTTTGTCATTTATTCCACACTTGCATTAGGTCTGCTTTGGCTTTTGAACATCACATCAACAGACAGACTGCTTTACTACAGTCCAGATAACCAGCTCTGCTTCCTTGCTCTTGCCAACGATCATAACAAGTCAGACCAGCAGTCCCTTCTCATCTCCAGCAGGGACCTACAGTGATACTTTCCAGAGCAAGATACTTACAGAGCAATTATTCTGCAACATAGTCCAAGGTGGAGTTTCACTCTTACCTTCCTTCAATTCATGGCTGAGCTGAGTTCTGACAGCTCAGATAGCACTCCATGGATAGATGATTGAGTTGTAGAGGTATTTTTCTCATGAAAGTTAGTTTACTCTATTTCTGCTAATTGTTTCAGTACTCATTTTGTTCTGCTCTTAGGACCCTTCATAAATATTTCAGGTGGGGCATGACTGATCTGCTTTATTTGTTAAACTATGATAGATCCACGTTCCAATATCAGCACCATTAAAGGTTTCATCCAAAGGCCACTGGTCTTTTGTACACCTCTAGGCAAATATATTCATATACATAAACTACTATGCAAATGTGCTCTTTTCCTACAAAATGGTGCTTCTTTAATATCAATATCTGAAAAGCAACTGCTGTTCAGCTATTTAATCACTAACCTTTGGTTTCAATTCACAGAAACGATACATGACCATTTACTAATTTGTTTTCAAGTACTCATTTGTTTATTCAGTAGGGAAAATATTTCTAAGACCTTAAACCCGGAATCAGTTTCCCCTGGGCTTACATTTGCAAAGCCTGACTGATTTTGCCCTTAGCCCTTTTGGGAGAAGTTTCTACATCACATTTCTTCAGCACTGTGACAAGTAGCTTTGAGTTTTGGGGTGGGGGGCAGGAAGGGAAATTGCCTTTTTTTTTTTTTTTTTTTAAACTATCAGCCCCCTAAGTTGGGCATGTAGAAATGAAGCGGTCTTATTTTTCATTCACATATGAAACCATAATGAACAAATGCAGGTTTTAAACTGTATGGCCCAGGATCAAATACAACTGGATTCCTGCTCACTCTCCCCTAGCTGAATTACCACTGCAGTACTAGCCAACACTAACGAAATTATGATTTTTTCCATTGAGAAATCAAAAGCTGCAGATAAAGCTTGGAGTCCATATAGAAGAGAGGCTTTTCATTTATATCTAGTATTCTATGAGGAATACAGTGCGAGACCAGTTGTCTGGTACACTCAGTATCTTTGGAACCATGAGAAGTTGCTCATCAAACTGATTTTACTGGTTTGTTTCCAGCCAATTTACATAACTGGGCCAGTATAACATTGTCAGCATGCTCTGGTGAGTCTGGCCCTAAATCTCAATAAAGGAGTTATTCTTGATGAAGTCGAAGTTTTTTGCAAACCATAGATTTGCCTTGGATAGAAAGCAAAACATGCCAAAACTAAATTGTGGGTGACTAAGATTCATAAAAAACCTATTCAAGATGCAATAATTAGAGCAATCAATGCATTTTGATTAACTGATTACCACCTTTCGACTGCCAGTGGCAGAAATAACCTCCTTCTATAAAATCACAAACTCATTCAGATTAAATCGGGAGCAGATGGAAAGTTGTTTGTGTTATTGACATTTCAGTTCCTGAATACCGTTCGAAAGCTTGCGGTACTTCTACATTGTAGTGTAATTAGAATAAAGCAACAAAATCAATCTCTTTTCACTCTGCAAATACAAAGATTATCATCCAAAAGGTCAGCCTGGCATACGACAAATATTGACAACAAGGAGTGCATATCTTCCTAAATGTCCCTTTGCAGTGTTCTCAGCACATGCAATTGAGTCTGGATACAATTTCATTCAGAAAATAATTCTTAGTACGAAGAGACTTACTTACTTGCTAGGATTTCTATATGGGGAGATCAAATAGAATGAGATGCATGAGCTTACACCATATGAAACTAGTTTCAGCAGGCTTTTACCTATCCGTTACAACATAATTTGGACCACAAATGAATTTCGAAAGAAGGTAAGGCAGCAATCACACGTTTATGTTCATGTAAATTAGACAGATTAAATAGATTCTAGTTAAATAGATTCTTTGGCCTATAAAAAGTTGAATTTGGGTTTTGCACATGAATTACTTTCTATTGACCTACCCTATTTTCACTGAAATAGCAACTAACATCCTTTTATTTTGGAAAACATGTCAACATGATTGTATCGTCTATTGTTTTTCAATGTCCTGTTTCCCACATGCACAGGGGAAGAAAATTAACTCTTCCTCTAGCACTCTTCACTTTACAATTATTTGTCTACATTTAGGTGCAGTGCCCACAAAGAAATTCCAGTACTCTGAGTCTTCAACAGAACTACCCGCCCATCAGTTTCACAAACTCAAACTCGAGCTGAGTTTCAAATTGCATTAAGCACATACGTGGATTTTGACCCGAAACTCATGTGTTTTAACTGGTCCCCATTTAAAATAGCTTAAAGCTTTTCCTTTAGATCCAGAGTTCTAACTCTGGAAAGGATGTATGTCGGTTCAGACATACCTGCCGTAGGGATAGTTGTCCTACAAAATTCACACAAAGGAACATCCTGAACCCTGTTTCCATATTCATGTGCGTATAACAGCACTATTAAAGTGGTGAATATGTACATGACTTTGCATCCTAATAAATCTGGGGAAGAATTTTGCATTAAGTGGGCAGACACTTTATACAAAGGCTTAAAAGTTCAAGGCTTTAAAATCACAGGGCAAATTGTTTGTTATAGAGCCATGCTGTGTGAAGACTCTGTTTAGTGTCAGTATAATCTCATTGAAGTCCGTGCAGTGTCATTTGGACTCAGCACGGCCAGTGGGTCTAAGTGGGGAACATAAGCCACTGCTACGATATGAAAAAAAATGGCACTGAAGAATTGAGATGAAGGGTAATCTTGAAAACACCACAGTGCAAAACAGTTTAACTACTTGCTTTAGAAACATACGTAAAAAATAGGACAAGTCCACTTCCAAAATACCCTTTGAATTAATTCTGTTTCTTAGGAGTAAGCCATTTTAAAAATGTACTCCATTATTAAAAGCTTTTTATAATGCTATGCACATATTTTTTTACTGTTTCATCTGAGAGCATAGTTACCAGTTTCTGGGTTTTGAGAGTGCTCTCTGAGCTTCTTTTCATCACGTTTTCCTTTGGGATGCTTTCTACAATAGAGAGAACACCATAGCTCAAAAGGTAAATATTTAATCAAAGAATTGCTCCTCTTATCAGAGTTAAATCTAATCGGAGTTAAATATATCATTTTGTTTGAGCAGCAACACCGAGAATTCTCTAAGCTGTCTTGCACCTATAACTTTGCTTTAAAGTGATATAAACTCCTGTAGTACCTACTGTAAAAGAAGCATTAATCTAACTATGACAAACAAAGCATTTTCAGTGTTATTGTTCAGCACAGTACAATGCCAAATCGATATGAAAGATTTACATTTATCTTGCTCTAGTACAGGAGCAAGAATGAAACACATCTACCCAAGTACTGCCCAAAAGTATTTTTACTGGCTTCGCTGTCTGAGAGGCGAGAAACCCTGACTTCAGGTCACTTTGATCTTGTTTGGAAAAAAGAAAGAATACGTTCCTGCATGCAGACTTGAAGTTTATCTTTGTTGTTCTGGTCTCAAGCATCCATTAGGTGCCTACGTGTGGAGGAACAGAGCACTGTTCCCCTCTGTATGGAGTGGAACTTGCTTAGAGGGACGGCCGAGAGCGCCGCAGGGACACACGTGGGGCTGCATGGCAGGGCAGGCTGCAAGACCAGACACCCTCGAGGAACCATAGCACTGATTTTGCCATTTTCTCCAGCATTTTTAGAAAGAATTAAATTTAGAATTAAAGCTTACGTTGGCCCAACATCAGGAGATGCTGTTTTGCCGATCTAGTCACCGGGTGTTCAGAACAGCACAGGACCAGACCTGACATTTATTTTACAAGCAGAGACTTTCTGCAGACTTTAATAGGCTGAGATACTCAGGAGATCTAAAGGACCTCCCCGGTCCTCACATTGTGGTCTATTAAAGGAGGCTTTGCCAGCTAGGACAACAAAAACCAAACTGTAACTACCACGGAGATCTGATGCTTGTCCTAGCAGACAAGGATAAAAGATTGCTTAACTATAGGGAATCCAAATATTTACTGTTAATAGCAGTTTCTAGGAAAAGTCTACATATCTCAATTAAGACATGCAGTTTGAAAGAGCCAGACTGCGCATCAAATTGCGCATCCCCTCACAGCGAGGGTAAGGGCAGACAAGGTTACAGAAAAACTCATTTGCGCAGCTTCCAGGTGAACCTGCTCCTGGTCCAAAACCTGGTGCCTTCTTCTTGCGAGGTTTGCATGGAACCACTGGGGAAATACAGGCGCTGCCATTAGCGCTCTTGTACCTCAGAAAGGCAGGGGATGCAATCACTCTGGAAACCCGCTGCAAACTTCAGGTAGATTTGCAAATGGAAATTAATACAGTGAATGTCTACTCCAATTATTAGTAATCAGGTGGCACTCTGTAGCCATGAAGTCAGGGGCTGTGAATAATAAAGGGAGCTCTTCTGAAATGGGCTGTCATATCATCTCTTACCGACTTCTGGGAAGGGCCGCTCTGAAATTAATGAAGACCCTGGCCAAGACTGTAACAAGAAGCATTTTTAGGAATTTCACAGGCCTTTTAAGCTGAGGTGCTATGAAATGCAAGCATGAAATACAGGTAGGAGCAAAGAAACTGTGAAAGTGTTGAATCACTGTATGGCTGGTCCTTAGGAACAGCACACAGCTAAACCGTAGGATCCATGCAATTCCTTAGCTTTATTATTTTGCAACTCCTCCCCTCATATAGTGTAAGCCTATGTCGGTTAAAACAATACAGCTTCTACTACTATAGAATACACTTCTATAAAAGCCAGTTTAACTACGGTTTTGCCCTCAGACATATTTTGTGGCCCTTGAGAAAGAAACAGGAATAATTCCAGTCCCCATCCCCACGGACTGCATCCAGTACACAGGGAGTAGCATGCAGAATGTGGGATTTAAGTTTGAAACAAACAGGGTTATCTGCTTTTTATATACTATACATATTGCACGCTTCATCCCTGTTTTAATGATTTTTCCACTATTTGGTTGTTTTGGGATATTTCTACCACCTTAAGATACAGAAGCCTGCTCAAGGTACTGAAACCGGCCACACTATGCGAGGTCTCCTGTGCTCCTGAATGTAGTTTTCTGAGCACAGAGGCGATCTCGTAGCTCTCTAGAAAGTCTGAACTGAGTCAACCTGCTCCAACATTTTCTTCTGCCACCCATGCTGGCCCAGCAAATAGCAGGGAGTCTCCCCCTACCAGCCAAGCCAAGGAGCCTCTCATCTTTGTAGGCTAAGCCTTTCTTTGAGACAGTTTACTAAATGAAGACAAAAATGTTTCAGTGTACAGCAAAGGTCCTAAAGCGCACAGTTGAATTTAGGCGTGAGAGCTTTGCTGAACCTTCTACAGGATGTGCCTTTACATAGGCGAAGAGGTACACAAACAAAGAGGAGGGAAGTATAGCCTCAAGCAATAAGGATAACATCCAAAGCTCAGGGAAACTTTTATAAGAATTTTTCCACTAGTATGCAGACTAACTAGTACGGTTGGACTGGATCCCAGCATGAAATAATTTAACAATTTAAACTGAAGACTTTTTGTTCATTCTGCAAAAGCTCACTAATAGGCAGCGCTGAAATGTCAATAACAAATGCCAGGGAATTCTTT
This sequence comes from Larus michahellis, assembly GCF_964199755.1. NCBI lineage: Eukaryota > Metazoa > Chordata > Aves > Charadriiformes > Laridae > Larus > Larus michahellis. The sequence goes on along the minus strand of NC_133896.1, from coordinate 89,246,366 downwards.
CCCACATCGATATGCACTAGTAACAACCATTAATTTCAATAAGTAATCATTTGAGACCAAAGAGTATTTACACTTCTAGTTTTAGATTGGGCAATTTGAAATTTTCTTCACTAGGTGTCAGAATAATTTGTTTTATATGAAAGCTTGAGAGACAGGAGTGGAGATAGACTTGTTCACTACCTAAATAATGTTTTTTCATTTTTTTAATTTCTAAACCAGTCTGCTTTTACAAAGCCATTTACAGTTGACTATTAATTTGCATACTCAAAAAAGCTATTAATGGAAGCAATGTAATTTCTTCTTCTCCAGTGCCCTAGCTGACTGCCTAATTCAGTGTTTTGAATAAATTGAAGTTTGGGTGATTTATGAGTACAGAGAATACATTTTCTTTTTGTACTCAACTACCATTAAACTGAGCTTCCTACCAATGAATTTAAATTAAAATGACAACAGCTGTATTTAAATTTTATCCATACATAACTGTGTTGACATAATGAATATTGTATTTTATGGGATGTGTTAGTACAGCTAAAATGTTTATGAAGAGCGACAAATAGTGAAGTATTTCTTTGAGTGGTCTTGTTTATAAATTCTAAAGTCATTTTACTGAAAAAATGATCAACAGTTTCAGCTAAGGTAATTTCACTGGAAAAGTAAGATTTCCTCTTTCAGTTACAAGACCCCAGAGATGTTTCATGAATAGTTATGCAGGTTTGGGGTTTTGTTTGGGTTTTTTTTAATACCATCTTGTTTTCCCCCCACTGCTTTAAGTAAGAAGGACGCTGTTTTTACATGCAACATAAGGTAGAAAAAGAGTAGGAACATAAAAATATACCTAACATTAGTGCAAGTTCTTTCTGAAGAAAGGAAATCAATTTCCCTCTAAATGTCAGTCTTGATGGAGCAGGAAGAGTTAAAAATCCCAGCTTCACACTAATAGATAGGAAAGCAAACTGCATTACTTACACTTGACTTACACCAGCATAACTGTGACCACAATCTCCTTCTCCATTCAAAAGTGCAGATGAAGGGCTGATTCCCAAGTTGTGTTGTATTTTCTCATTTTCACAAACACTACTAAAGTACTCGCACAGAAAAAATGCTTTCAGGAAGGCTGGACAAACAGCCATTCGTTATTTACAAGCTAGAGCCATTTTGCCAAGAGTTTAGTGGGGAAGCGGAAGATTCCTCAGACACCCTTACTTTCAAGAACAAGCCTATCCCTGGGATTTGAGAGAGTAAGATGCTGCTAGTAAGTATGCACGCAGATGTTCAAAACACATTTGAATATGTCCTTTGATTTCCTCCTAGAAGAGGCCTAGATACATCCGTTTTCCTTGCCTATTTCTTGCTGAAGAAAAAGAAAGGTTTCTCACAGATGCCAGCAAGTTGGGATACCAGAATGATCTTCCCTATGTCTTTTCTCTGCCTAGAGTTTCAAATAATGTTACAGGTATAATTAGAGACCTACAGACTGCTTTCCTTCAATAGCAGATTAAGTTTTGGATGCGCATTCTGATGTAGATGCCTATATTACCTTTACATGAAAAATAAGGTGAGCCCATTGACCCTCATACCCTGCTTCATACCAGGTTTTTTTTATTGAAAGACTGTGTTCATGTAATATGGGTACAATTATTTATTTTGGAATTGGCTCACAAGCTTAAAGCTGAAATACTTTCCATGCAGATGAATCCTAGAACAAGAACCGTTTTTTTTTTGGCAGTTTTGTCAGTTTTAGCTGCAGTGTTCACAGATGAATAAGAAGTTCACATTCCCTGGGAGATACTCACTTAGCATCGTCCGCTAACTATCTGAACTGGTTACATTTGAGTCACGTTTTTCAGCATTTTTGTAAAACCTTAACAGCCAGAGACCTACATACACCAAAAATGTAAGGACAAAGATCATGGGGAAACAAAGTAGTTTCAATTTGATGTATGAACACACAGCATTTATTTCTGAGACTTGCTGATAAATGAAGCGGGCAACAATGACTTGGCATAAAAATTATTAGGTAGTTTTTAAAGTTATAAAGGTTCTTTAAAACTGGGACATCTTTCTCTATGGTATTTGTACAGAACTTTACAAAACACTTTACACAAAGCAGTACAAAAATAGTACTGCTTTAAACCTAACGAGTGAGATGCAGACAGCTCTTCCAAACAAAGAAGACACATGAAAGCAACACAGTGCACAATTAAACACTCCTATTAAAGACCGAACACCAGGATGGAAATATACAAGCCACCTAGAGAAGAACAAGCCACATATTACTCATTTCATTCAAGTTATGTTAAAATATCCATTTTCTACTGTTGCAAGGGAATCTATTTCCAATAATTAGCATAGTATTTCTCAGGAGGCGTTACATGAGTGTTCTTTTCTGGTACTTTCTGCTGCTCTGGAGACAGTGAAGCATCCAGCTCAGGGATTAAAAGGTTGACAACGACTAGCCCCAGCTTGGCTGCACAAGGCTGCTTCTTTCAAACAGCTCTCTGAAATGGCTCATCGTTGGAGCACAACAGGGAGTCGGTGCATCAGGGAGAACCAAGGTGAGACATGTAAGAAAAACAGGCAGGGAGCAAGCAAAATAAGAGTGGTACTAGGTGCGCCTTCCCTCCCAGTTAACTTGTGGCACAGGTGAGCTGCTGGGCAGTGGAGGGGAAAAGTCCTTTGCTTATTCTCTCCTGAGATGAGATCACAAATTACTCTGTCGTCAAACAGCAGGGAACAGGCCTCTGCAGGATGATGCCTCCCAGCCCCATGCCAAAATGCACTCAAGGAGCACGTAAACCAGCATGTTCTGAGTGCCGGTCGTGATAACTTACATTGCTTGAAGCCTCACATTATTTTAGAATATCTTCTGCTTTTTACTGCTGTCTTTCAGGGGTCATTTGGCTTATGAATAACCAAACCATTCATTCTGCTTCACCTGTCATCTGCCATTGCCCATACTATTATATTGCAAACTCCAGTCGAATTTGTTTTCTGGTAGGTGGCCATAAATTGTCTTGTGATGATGTGCAATAGCTATCATACAAGGGTAAAACATAGAAGCAAAGTGGTACATTAAGTCACCTCTAATGTACTGATGACACCATCCAAGTACTTTATAGAGCCAAGTAGTCTGGTAGGGCCTGGTTAATTCCCTTTAACTTCCCTTCCTTCTACCTCTGTTCTCTATAGCATACACATATCGAATCGTATCTGCCCACAGATGATGCCCTGAGTAGGGAACACCACCTTTACCACATAACCTTTGCAAAACACGGCAGAGCCCCTTCCTCATTCAGGGACCTTCTGCATGACTGCTGAAAAATGAGAAGCCACATACCCTTGGTCAGGAAGAGGCATCTGCTGGAGGACACTCACCCTAGCCAAGGCACAGTGTCTTCTCCCAGAACTACCTCCTCAAGCCCAGCGCAGAGCACCACAGATGAGAGGATTCAAAACAATTACATGGGTGTCATTTGATAGCAGTCTGAGCCTTCATGCACGCAACTACCCTGGCTCTCAGCTTTCCTGCAGAACCAGCTAGACCCAGACCCCAAAGGCTCGGTAACAGTGCTAATATTTCAACCCAACGCAGCCTCAGGCACAAAGACTGTATGGGCCAAATAGGCCACTACATGCAGAGAAGCATTCCAAAAATTGCACGGGCACCTACAGCAGGTGGGAGGAAAGCATCTGTTGGTTTGTCTAGAGCAACAAACCCTGTTAGAGCTAGTCTGCGTCAGAAACAAATCACAGTTTTGGGCTCTAAACTCGCAGTCTCTGAGCAATTTCATCATCTGCACCAGATCAAACCAGTAAACCACTAGCAAAGCAGGATTCAATTCATCCTTACTCTCTCCAATAGCAGAGAAGGGGTAACATTAAACTAGATGAGATTAACCTGACGGGGTTCAACCATTTCTATATCTTGCTTACTTTGAGAAAAATATTTAAAAGCATGAAGAACAGTGGTTGGCATATGCAAACACAAACGATCACAACAGCCTTCAGTCATGAACTGAGAGCGATGACTTCTCAGAAGAGTGTTTGACAGCAAGTTTAATTTTATCATTAGAAAACTCAAACCATGATGGTGTTAACCATTAAAGAGAAATCTTTAGCCTTTTAAATGCCATAGGGGGTGTGTGAGAGGCAAGAGATTATGAAATATAGCCCTGCAGGAAGTGAAATGATTCTGGAAACAATGTTTGTTTCTCATGGAAATCCACTTAAAGGAGAAATCAAACCAAACAAGCCACCTCTGATAACATACAGTTGAAGAACTGTGTGACAAAGTTCATATACATAACCTTCTTTTTTCCTTGTTAAGCATGCTGCATTTACACTGTAAACCCTCAGTGAATCATATAGCACATTTCAAAGAATGAGAGCAACTTCCTCTGCAAGCATGTCACCATTGGATAGTCCCCAGGGCACAGATTTAAGCAGTAGCTTAAATTTACAGGTCCCAGTAGCTGGGCTAATGGTTATAGTTGACTGTTCACTTTGTGAAGAGTGTGAGTCAACTGTTTAGGCATTAACCAGCATTAATTTATAGCATGAGTCCACTGGAAATAAGTCCATCTACAGCTATGTCCATGTACCTCTACCAGTTACGTGCCCCTGTGCCTGCCCTCGAGCAGGCAGAGATCTCCTGAAGGCAACTTACCTCTGCAAAATGTGAGAGCCCTAACTCCTCTTCCCCTGCATACTACTGTGCATTTGCAGCCTGCTAAACAGAATTCACATTTGTCCGAGATTGATTTTGCAGCACGGTGCTGAAATCTTTTATTTTATTTCTTCCTGGGCCATGACAGAGAAGCATTTTCATGCAATGTAGTGTTCCATTTAGGCTGATACCTGTGAGTACTTGTAAGAGCAGAGGAAATGGCAGCAGCCGTTTCTAGAAAAGCACCCTAAAAATGCTGGAGGATGCACCCCTCCACCTGGCACTCCCTTGGTATTTATGATTGCCTACTCACTTCAGGACCAGGCTCCATACTTACATCTCTCCTGCAGATGAGTGCTCTAACTAATGGCCCCTTTTCAGAACTATTTCACTTTATATGGTGAACACCTGTAAGCATTATCCAGAGAACATTAGGATAACTTTCTAGCCAAATAATTAAGGCACTTACCTGTGGGTAAATGACCCAAGTTTCAGCCCCTGCCCAAATGAATGTAATTATTCATATAAAATTTTGACTGTACAGTCTGTTCTTGGAGACTTTCAAGATCTGACTGGATAAAGCCTCAAGTAGTTCTGACCTCAGAGCTGACCTTATCTGAGCATGAGTTTGAACTAGAGACCTCCGGAGATCCTTTTCAGCCTCCATTATCCTGTGTCTACCAAGTTACAAGATAAGCAAGAGATTTAACTTTAAAGATAGGATTTATCAGTTATATTCCATCCTGGGAAATTAATAATACAAGTCCTTTAAACAGAAGAAATCTAATACAGGCTTAGCAAAACACATAATCTCTAGTCTATGAGGCAGAGATATGGATGAACACTTTTCTCCAGCATTTCTGTGACTATCACTCTGGACATCTCACCCTCATATTTTGGAAAGTACAGTTAAAAGCTTGTAACACGTTTCAGGATGAATAAAAATCACATTTTTATTATTTACTAAAACTCTCCGCCCAGTTCTATCTCACTGGAGCTTTGTCAGTCCCATCACCTCTGCTGAGGTGTTGAAGGACCTCTTCGTTCCATTAGGAACTCCTGGAACGTACAAATATCATTTTCTATTTATTCCCTATTCAGGGTTGGAAGCAGTACCAGGGAGAAGGGACCGCTGATTTCCTTGAATCCCTCAAGCTCTCCATATTTGAAGGCCATATTGTACTCCTCGTTCCTTTAGTACAGGAAGTCTCTAGTTGAACAAGAATTTTACTTCAGAAATACACTAGATGCTTAGTTCTGATCTCTGCAGGGAAAAAATCCTGTATTTCCCAGAGTAGGGTGTTTATGCTAATCCTATTTTAGAAGAGCTTATTTAAGGAAAACAGCAAGAGCGTGGGGAAGACATTTAATATACTACTGCTTTTTGCAATTAAATGTTGTGAATATCTTTCAGTTAAATGCCTTTTTCAGTTACATAGCCATGTGGGCTGGTGAAAGCAGTAGCGATTCTTAAAGAGCTAGTACTTTCTAAAATGTGCGAAAAGAGAATAAAAGATAAGAAAAAAAATAATTTTGCAATAGGTAAAAGTATTTTACAGATGAAACATGACTCCTTACCGAGCTTTTCCTACTTGTACTTTATATTGGGTGCAAGTAACAGAGGTCTTGGGAATGAACTACTCATTACTAACAACTTAATTGGGAGTTATAAGGGCTTAACTGCAATGAATTATTCAAGAGTTTCATGAATTAACTACTGAACTTTTCATACTTTTTTTTTTTTTACCACATTGTTCCACACTGGCCTCCCAGTCAGGTAAAGCAAATTAAGTATTACTAGTGAAAAGAGTTAACTATTATGGCAAAATTGGTTTTGATGAGAATATGAAGGGCCAGCCTTCTGAAAGCACGGTGTTAGGCCAGATAAATAGGGGGTAGAGAAGCAAAACTCCTAAGAATTGAAACATGAATAGTGTTACTCTATGCAAACGCACTAAAGAAATGAGGGAAAAGAGCTGTTGTTGCACTGGAAGTGGGAGAAAACTCTTAAAAAACGCGTTATGTTGAGAGGTTTCTTCACAGATAAAAACCCCTTCAACTTGCTCTCAAAAGCCTGTATGAAGCAGCGATCACAGTCAAATGGGAAGAAACTTGTGATTTATTTTTTTCAGGAAACAATTAGACTGTAAATAACCATAGATTTATCAGAATATGTTTATCAACTTTGAGTCATAAATTAAAATGTAGCAACAATTCACTCCAGTGAGGGCAATATTATACCTGGATATGCACCCGTGTTTCCTTACCTACTTTTTCTGTGAAAGTTCACCACTGGCAAATATCAGTTAGAGAACTACTGTAATTTTTACCGGCTGTATTCCACTTGGGGATAGGGCATTTCTAACATGCTGCCACCTGGAAAACACTGCAGTTCAAAGGTGCCTGTATTACCTTGCCTTGCTGGCAACAGGCTTCCCTGTGGAATGTTGCAGTTGCGGTCCTCCGCTAATGCCTGGCCACTACCCTCTAGGATAAGATTGCTGTTTTTCATTCTTCTTGGCCCATTCAGTGGTCGGTCTGAGGCTGGAGAATATTTCTTTCAGGATGTAAATTCTTACTTTAAGTAAAAGTTACAGGACTTGTTCCTAAATCTATTGCCTAGATCTACTGTACTACAGTCCCCATGTACTTTAAGACCTCTGTGCGAGTTCAGAGTAAAAACCCAGCCCCAAGTAGAAAACAATTATAATGAAATACCAGTAGGTACCCTCCTTATACACAGTACTTTTTTTCCTTATGTATATAGTCAAAGAGATGTCACACTAAAAAAAGAGGAACAGAAAAATTCAAAGAAAACCTACCTCCCCTATTTACTGATCTAGCAGGGCTTCAGATATCTCGTCAACATACTAGACATCATTTAAATGCTTTCATTCAATTTTTTCCTCCAAGTTAATACAGAAGGGATTTAGAATACTTACATATAGCAATTACACACTGAAGCTATGACTTCATAATAGAAAACAATATATTTCTTTGAGTGTAACAAAAAAGTGGCAAATTTGTAGGTTATGAATTCTTTAAACCGCTTTTCAGGCAAGCTACTGATGATACAAAATGCATGTGGACACAAGTACTGCTGTTTGCAATATAAGCCTCTCATACAACACAGCAGTTTGAATAAATTGTGTAGAATACATTCTACTCTTGTTTGCCATCAAAACATTTTATTAGCAGTGATTTACAATCCTAACTCTTCCCTCCATTAAATGCAACACACTTCATTCCTTAAGCCTCACTTACTAGCAAGGCAAGTAACTCAGCCACTTTATCATGATATAGTAAATCTTAGAAAGGAAGGGAGAGATGTTCCAGGTAGAGACAAATATGCCAAGCATTATGTCCAAAAGTGTTCGCAGCTGAGTATTTCATATGGGAAGGAAGATCCTCCTACAAATGATTGT